>NW_027120693.1:0-1370310 GCF_030686945.1 Centruroides vittatus | reverse complement strand
CGACTCTTCCATTCGGATTTCGAAGCCTAGTTCGTGTGCATTCGCCAAATTTAGCAACTTCTGTTAAAATTGGGTAAGAATCTCTCTTTCTCAAGACGCTAGAATAAGCCTACCTGTACCAAACACATATACTCTCACGTGTGATCCTGTTCTATCGCTCTCTTTTAGCATATTAAAACACTATTTCTAACATATTTTTTTTTTTTTTTTTTTTTTTTTTTGCTTTTATCTTGGTGTCTCCATATTGTTCAATGACAGATTGAAGCTAACCTCATTACTAATATTGTCCATAAGGTTCTCTATAACTGTATAACGTTGAAAAATTAATGTGTTTATGCACTTAATTTGTGTTTATAGAAAAACAATATACAAAGTTTATGTAATTCCGAATCAGTTTATTTTTCTTCGTGATTTTAAAAAATAAAAAGTTCTAAACTTTTTGAAAATTATGGAAATTTTTATTAGTAATTTATATCTGATTTAAATCACTACAATCCTAAATGTCAAATATCGTGTGTAATTTCGTCACTAAAATTTAAATGTCAAACTAATTTGAAATCTTCACTTGTCCATAAAAACAGAATAAAATCGAGAGTTCAAGAATGTCGGAAGAACAATCGAAAACTGCAAAGTATTTCAACGTTATTAACATTAAAAATGTTCCTCAGTGATACTTTTTCATGTGTTCTTGCAGAGAAACTTCGTCGTCAAACCTGACTTGACACACGACACATTCCATTTCATATCGATCGGTTCTTACTTCTGAGAACAGATCGAAAGACGTCGATAGTTTCACATCTGTTTCGAAGGCAGCGTCTTCGTGAATGTCTTCAGGATCGTGTGATATGTCGCTTGTCAATCCAGAAATGTAATAATGATACAAATAATGTAAATATAATAGGCTATATAATACATTTTTAAAACAAAACCAAGTAAAATTGACACATTCTTTATTCAAAAGCTTCATTTTCAGTTTATTCCGCTGAAAACCTTAAGTCTGAAAATACAAAAAAAAATCAGTTGTTTTATTTCGTACAATGACATTCAAATGCTATATTGGAAAATAAAACATACTATTTTGGGCCAAGGCACTCGATGAAAATACTCGTGTTCCCTTATATTTGCTTCTAAAGGACGTCTATACGGGTCCTGAAATAATCAAAAACAAATAATAACTGATTCAAATTTACTATTCGAATTTCGAATATTTTCCTCTGTGTGTTATTTCGGATAAAACAAATGTTATTAAACTAATTGGCAACACGTCATTAAAAAAAAATATAATATAAATGTATTAGTCCGTATCTGCCCATATACTGTGATGCCTTTTTGTGTATTTCTTTTATTTTTTATATTGTTGTTGCTTTCGTGTATTTAGTATATTTTATTTTAGTATTTATTTGTTAATTTATCTATTTCTTCGTTGCAAATTTGAATATATAATGACCGAACGTACCATTTATTAGAATTTTGAAATACGTTCGAATGCCAGTTCACATCAGTATGGCCTATTCCATTAGACTGAAAACGTTTCTCTTCAATTACATAAACTATTCTAAGCGATAGAAGGTGTTAAATGCCTTATTAAGTATAAAATTACCTTTTGCAATAAGTCGTTAATGAAATGTCTGGCTTCATCCGATAATTCAGCAGGATACGACACCTTCACATTTAAAGCAGCTGCAAACACATCTTAATAGTAATTATCTTATATTGCTATTATTATTATTAAATTAACAATTTTGATACATTACCTCTTATCCAATTGTAACGGGGCAATAAATACACGTTCTCAATATCCAACGCTTCTTTCACATAAATCTCCAGAGGGGTTCTTCCAACCAACGCTTGAAATAACACGATGGCGAAAGCCCACCAGTCACAGTAGGAATCTACAAACAATACGTTCATTAGTACATCCAACAATATGATACGAGCAAGTGTGAAAATACAAGCCCCTACCGTAAGGCTTCCTCTGGAGAATTTCCGGACACAGAAATAATAACGTTCCACAAAAATCTCTTGGATTTCGTTCGTACTGAAAAAGGTAATAATAAAACAGTCAAGAGATCGTTAAAAAACTACAATTCAGGAATTTTACAATGTTTATTTTATATATGTAATATATTTTAATATATATTATATATTACTGTGGACAGACCGAAATCAATTACTTGTGCACCTTTGTACACATCTAACATAACGTTGTTTAAACTAATGTCTCGATGTATTATTTCTATTCAAAATAAAAGCATTATTTCGCCACTCTTTACACATTTATGAACTAAATAAGCAAATACATTTACAGGAAATAATTACCATTCGTATGAATATACATAATGGCAGAGGCCACTTGAGCGGCAAACACTTTTGCTTTGCTCTTCGCTATAGGACTATTCTTTTGTATAAATGTGGTCAAAGTTTCTCCCTCAACAAAATCCGAAACAAAGCAACAGCTGAAAAATAAAACTTATTATCTCACAAAGCACAAATTATTATAAATAACTCAGGTGAAAAGAGAAAAACTTACACTGTGTCAGTTTGGAGGAACCGAATGAATCTGACGATATTCGGATGGGCGGACACAGAATTCCAAACGATTACTTCTCTCCGGATTTCACCAAACTATAAATAAATGAATGATAAATACACACAAAATATAAATTTATAAATAATACTAATGTAAATTCATAAAGCATTGATTACTCTTATTCTCAATGTACTGATTAAGAGAATTATTCTTTTTAATATATATGTATATTTTATTCGTGATTAGTTTGTATATTCCAGAAATTGTTCTAAATCCCCATAATGTACAGAATATCGATATTTATTGTTAAAGAATACCTGATTAGAAAAAGAGAATTCCTTCTTTACAACTTTTAAAGCCTTTTTCTTTCTGGAGTATTTGGTCTTAACCAAATAAACAATCCCAAAACTTCCACGTCCAACTTCTTTAGTAATTTTGTATTTGTCAATATAGTGTTTGTCTTTATCAAAACAGTCGTGTTCCTGCTTTGAATCTGCGAGTTTCTTTACCGATTCGTAAGTCTACAAAATTATAAAAATGATTATTTATTTACAAAATTTGCTGACGGAAGGAAGACAGAAAGAACGAAAACTTACCTCCGAATCAGAAATCTCGCCTGAAATGCAACAACATAACAAGAATTTATAGAAAAAATTTCTTAAAACTCCCATAAACTTTCTATTTTTCGGGTTATTTGCTTGCAACTGCGACTCGTCTTTCTTCGAGGAGTCACATTTTGTTGCAGGCGAATCTTTGTCATTCTACAAAACATCAAGATAAAAAACATCAATGTTTGCAACGTTATCGATAAGAATGTTTTAAAAAATTAACCAAAAATCTTCCTTATCTTAATCTCCTCAAAGAATAATTCCGATTTTCTTACAGAGAAATCAATGGTTTACCTGAAATGGGTAATCTTTATTTTCCTGAACACTCGGTTCAGAATCTTCTCTCCTACTATAAAGGAAGTCTATTAATTCATACTTCATATTTAATAATTCGTATGAATAAACACAATTACTGATTACATTTACCTTTTCTTCTTCATTTTATTTCTGAAAATTCGCAACACAACTTTTTCGGCGCAAGGAAACGTTCCACTCAACAATAGCAACTCGACAATTGAACTCAAAGGTATTGTTGAAAATTTATTGTATTAATGACGCCATAGAGTGTGATATTAATAAATTTTTTATATTTTTCATCTATGCTTTGAGAAGTCATTTTTATGACACTTGTTGTGGGTCGGGCCATATACACAATGGGCAAAGTAATGGAAGACTGCATTCTTCACGTGCAGGATGGACCATTTTCCAGAAATATTACAGTTTTTAGTCCGAATTTGAATCGCTCTTGTCACTTTAACCGCTCAATAAATCCCCCGTCACATTTTACTCTTAAATACTGCCAATTTGGAATATTTATGATTTCAATGGACTTTTCATTTACAAAAATCTGTTCGTGGTCTTAATAATATGCCACTTTTGGTTTAAAGTTGAACGCAGAAATATAATTTGAAAATTTTTAAACGAAAAAGATAATCAGAAATTAAAAATTGTTCTTTCATTCGGCCTATCGTTGGGGTTGAGCTCAAATGAAGTCGTCAACGGTGGTGCGTAGAAAACATCCGAACTCACCGCTATTTTATATGCGCTTTTTCTGTTGAGCCTATTGAAGAGAGTTGGCCTTTCACAGCAGAGAGCGTGGGTCTGCTACGGGCAAGTGCAGTTCTTCAGAACTGTCTTCAGTTACAGAATTGGACAGATTTCTGGTTTGTTTCCCGTGCAGTCTGTTCTGAGAGCACTCTCGAAGATTAAGGCATACTAGCCTAATCTCCATCATTTCATCACTAGAACAAGAATATTAAATTTTGTTTATTTTTAGTGTTTTCCAATAAAATATATTGCATGTATCCATACGAAATATTGTGTGTGTCCCAGAAAGACAGTGTCAAGTCTATTTTTTTGGTCCTACCCAATACTGAACGTGCAATCGTTGGGCATGATAATACATGTAAAATCTGCATTTTTGACCGCGATTTTGCATCTTTAACATTACGATTTTAAAGGTTTAAATGAGGGTAACTTATTCTCGAAAACGGAGTTACACCGATGAACAGATATAGATACCTACGTGGCAAAAAATTAAATACACGAAATTTTGATGCAAACCAGAAGTCATGATATTTCAATTCCATAATTTTCTTCCTGGAACGTGTTAGATAGAAGACCTGGCACAACTCTAATGTTAAGGAAAAGTATTTAGATTTATTTCATTTACAATATAATTAAAAATTCCATCCCAGAATTGTGACATCATAAATATATCTTCGTTTCATTTGCATAAGATTTTTTTTCGAAACCCTTCTTTCATTCATTGAGCGATTCCTAATTACACATCATTTATATAAATGCATTTAAGATGCGGATCACATAAAAGTTAGACGAGTAACACTATCAAAACGTGCAAGAATTATTAGTAATTAATTAAGCTTTAATTATAACGAATAAAATTTGAAATTAAAAGAAATCATTTTTGTATATACAATGTAAATATTATATTTAAAATAAGAATAAAAGGAATGTAAAAACAGAATTTATCCTTTCAAAATATTTTTGAATGACTTAGTAACGATTCAAGTCTTGAGCATTATTGGCACATGATCGAAAAATTTATGTTTTTTTGATTTTTCTTTCTCTGAGACGTTCTTTAGGATTTTGAAATGGTCAACAATAACAATAGTTAATTAGAATTGTTCAATCTTCAAGATTCAATTACCATACTTTGTTTTTGTAAATTATATCGGAGAAATTGCAATGAAACAAACAAGTAAGGCGTGATACGTCGATAACTTTTTAAATTTCTTATTAATGATTAAAATGTATTTTATAGAAATTAAAGACAAAGTCGCTCTAAAAATTTCAGACAATCACCATATTATTTTTCTAGTGTTCCAGAACAAATTACAGACAGCCAGGCCTTCCTTTTTAAACTACTAAGCTGCCATTTTTAAAAAAGTTCTTTAAAAACACAGAAAACCAATAAAAATTTTTAAAATTTTCTTAAAATTGGAATGGTAAATCTTACGACGTCTAAATGGTTCATTCTTATGTGTTCGAGGTTTCGGCTTCTTTTTATCTACTTTTTTTAAATAGGCAGCTGAGTAGTCTAAAAAGGAAAGTCTGGCTGTCTACGATTTCTTCTGGAACACTAAAGAAAATAAAATGATGATCGTCTGACATTTTTATAGCTACTTTGTCTTTCGTTTGTATAAAAATATTTATTTATCTGACAGAAATTCAAAAAAATTAAAATGTAATTAATTCACTTAGTAAAAACCGGGATTGAACGTTCGATTAACAGTAATGAATTAATCGTCGAGTGTAGTTTATGTATTATGCCTTTGTGTCCATTATCTTAAATTAGTATTTTAATCATCAAATGATTCAATAAAAAAATGCGTTAAATCATTTGACTAATAACAACAACACATTAATTATAAAAGATGTTGGATTTTATGACATAATGTAATACGAAATGTGTATTAATTAAAATAAAACATAAGAAATGTTCAAAAGAATTTTGTTGGTAAAATGTATAATAGAAATTTCAGAAAACTAATTACACGATAAACTTACTTCTGTAACAAATTTTAGATTACTTGTTTGGCATCCTGCAGTAGTTCAAAAGGATACGTCAACTCCGCTTCTTCGGCAACTTTAGTCACATTTTCATGTTAATCATCGCTTCCTTTGTTACTTAACAAATTCTAAACTAATAATAGCTTACTTTTAAGTTTTTCGGTAATCGGCAATATCTTGAAATCTTCAAAGGTCATAAGTTTTTCCACACAAATATTCATTGCAGTTTTTCCAACGAAAATCTGGTATAATACAACTCCAAACGCCCACCAATCGCAGTAAGCGTCTGTAAACCATATTGGCTAACTTTTATTGATTTCACCAATAAAAGTTATCCAATATGGTTTCACCAATTAAAGAAAGCCATTAAATGTAAATAACATTTCTTACCGTATTCCTTCTGTTGAAGAATTTCTGGGCATAAATAGAACAGATTTCCGCAGAACTCTTTTCGATGACGTTTGAACTAAACACAATAAAATCGTCACATCATAAAAAAGTACAGCTGAAGAACAGTAAGAGGCGTACGGTACTTACTGTGCCGAGACCAAAGTCAATCAAATAAGCTCCATTGATCTTAACTACAGTATTAGGATGTTGTTAGAGCTTATATTTCTGTGAATAATTTCTATCGGAGAAAGTAAAATAATTTGTCACCCAGTGTATATATACGTAAATAAATTTATACATATAAACATATTTAGATAATCACCTTTTTTTGTTAATATAAACGATGGCCGAAGCACGTTGTGCACCGATCGTTTTAGCTTGGATTTCCGATAAAGTTCCATTTATTTCCAAGAACTTGTTGATTCTATAAGACAGTGTTTCTCAAACTTTTTGGCCCGCGACCCCCCTTCTGCACTTAAAAATTTCAAAGGACCCCCGAAGAACGAGTGTGTCGAAAAACATCCCGGAAGGAGGGGGTTAGGCTCGTATTTAAATATTTATATTGTTTTTATTATTTATATGTGCAATTTATTTAAGTAAAAATTATTTTATATATTTTTTATCTCTATTATTTCTAAACATGAATCCATAGCAAATTTATAAAACATTTGAAAAAAATTGATCTGGCATCAATTTTTCAGCGACCCCCCAAATATTTTCACGACCACCTTGGGGGTCGCGACCCACACTTTGAGAATCACTGCTATAAGATATTGTTTTTGATGTTTTAATCATTGATTAGACTAATAACATTTGTTTACTTTTATCTGCTTGAAGAATACTTACTTTATTAACATTTAAATATTATATTATTAATTTTTCTTCTATATATTTATATTTTTTCATTTTATGATGAACGAATACTTTTCTTATTCTTGCATCCTTGACATTTTAAATCTTTACAGTTTTAATGTTTATTTTATCTCCTAGAATTAATGTCCTTTTATAAATTTTCTAATCTTACTAATTGAATATACGAATAATTGAAAACATATCTGTGTATGTCACAACACATTGCTTTGAACATTATAAAAACAGCCGATATTTTAATGACTTTTAAAGAATTTTATCGGAAACAAATATCTACAATGGAGTTCATTAATAGCAATTGCTTGATTCTGCTGGTAACACGAGTGATATCATTTGAACCCTGTGAGTAAAGAAGATTTCAATTCCTTTTGTTTCTGAATATTGTAATAATTCGTGATTATTACAAATAAACCCTTTCGTTCTAAATAAATAATAAAATACACTTTCCTATGTATGTGTTACTGTTTTAATTACACATTTATTTATTCAAAACTATACAAGCCATTTTGTTTCTGTCCATAAAATCAATTGTTTTATGTCAAATGTAAAAATTACAAAATCAAGAAGACAAAACATATATTTTTTTGTTTTTACATTTAATAAAATATAAACACGAATATTAAATATTTTTCAAATCAATCATTTTGATCAATTTTTGTTTTTCAAATATTCCTCCATAAGAATATCATTAGGCCTATTCAAGATTGTTGTTATGATGTTTAATAACATGACTATTTTAATTAGATTTAGAACAGAACTTTTGTAAGCAATAATTAAAAGAGAGTGGCTACTCTCCGGTGTGGAGACGAAGATGTCTTGTCAGATTAGGTTTTTGTGAAAAACTTCGCTTGCAATGATCACAAGTGAAAGGCTTCTCTCCTGTGTGAGTTCGGAGGTGTTCAATCAAGACATGTTTCTGTGTAAAACTTCGCTTGCAATGATCACAAGTGAATGGCTTCTCTCCTGTGTGAGTTCGGAGGTGTTCAATCAGAACATCCTTTCGTGAGAAACTTCGTTTGCAATGATCACAAGTAAAGGGTTTTTTTCCAGTGTGAATCCTTTGATGATATTTTAAAGAGTACTTCGAACCGAATTCTTTCTTGCAACTGTCACATTGATACTTTCCATTCTTTTTCTTCTGATTGATTAATTCTGTAAAATACAATAAATAAAAATATTAAAACCTGTCTAAACATCGAAACTTTCTCAAATTAATGTTAATCAAATATACAAAAATGTATATATATATTATACTATTTAATTTTAAAGTACTGTTAAAGTTTTGGGTGCAGATAGAATAAAAATTTTCCTGTTTCAGGTTACTTAAATCTAGAATTTAGATTATACAAATAACTCCAATGACATCATCACAGCATACACACAACTGTTTACATCAGTCTTTTCACAAATACTGAATGCAATTTACACACATATATTTGTAAACAATTGATACAAAGTGTTTTTTGTGAGAAAAAACTTTTAGAAATAATTTAAAATATCTTCATCGATTTTTCTTTTGTTCTTTCATTTGTATGAAATGTTTTCTTTTTTCACATATTTTTCGTTCCACTCTTCTTGTGTTTTTCTGGAAACAATTCTTCGGTTATTACACAGAAATGCCTTTTATTCGTCGAAAGCGAATCTGCAAATAAAACGTTCTCTGTGACATAAGATATGAAAATGACCTCTGCCATAATTTTCTTAAACGAATTAAATATTTTAACATTAAACTAATAATTTTTAAAATTCTTCCTCCAAAGTTTCCCACCCGAAAGTACAGCTTTATAGTGTCTGAGAAAGCATGTCTCTTGGTAAAGATTTCCTAGATCTGAAAATAAGGGGAAAAAACCGAAATTTCGGTGACAGTAGAATAAGGATATCGCATACCACTAAGATGGACACGAGGTGATCATTACCTGGACATGTCACACCTACATGAGCATATCTTCACCTGTAAGTGGATGTTTTACTGGTGGGAAACAATACAGTCAGCAACTTCCTGGCAGAATTCGTACTGATTTACTTAGGTGCATGGCCATGAAGGATTCGCGCGCGGCCATGGTGCCTGGCTCCCGCTTCATCCCCCAGTAGACCACTGTCGGCACCTGTGGAAGAAAAGAAGAGAAGAAAAGATCATATATATTATCTTGCCCAATACGAAACCAGAATGAATTCTGGTTTCGTATCGGGCAAGATGAAAAACACACGTTATGTAGATGATATATTAATCATATTTGACTCACAAATAATTACACCCCATGTATTGAAGATTACGCAAATAAATTGAACAATAATTTAAAATTCACCGGTGAAGAAGAACACAATCAAGAAATCAATTTTTTGGATGTCATTATAAAACGAGAGAAAACGCAACTGGTGTTTCGTAAGTACGAAAAATTGTGTAATACAAGAAAAACTGTTAATTATGAATCATATTGTTCTATAGATACTAAAAAAAAAGTCTTTATTATGAAACTGAGGAAAATAATAAATCGAACATCTTTACAAGAAGACATAGATACAAAAATAAAACAATTATTTAAAAAATATTTATTCAATGATTATCCAAAGAGTAAACTCAGTAAGTGGTATAATTTCTTTATAAATTATAGATATAATGTAAAAAACCATATAAGTAGTAATCTCTATGTAAAAATTCCTTATATATATAATCTTTATGAACGATATAAACCAGTTTTTAAGAAGTTCTCTGTATGTGTAATGGCCAAGCAGAAAAATAAATTGTCGAATGTGGTTAATGCTATAAACAGTGAAGAACAAAACATGATAAAAAAATCAACTCGACGTCGCAGGAGTGGTTTATAAGCTGTCATGTACTTGTTTACAAATGAAGTCCTACGTTGGAAAGACAGGAAGAAAGTTTGAGACACGCCTGAAAGAACACAAAGCTGCGATTCGTCTAAAAAGACAGGAGTCACCATGGTACCCACACTGTAGTAATTACCATTGTAAAATCGACAGGAATAATGTAACAATATTGTATAAAGTAAAAAACTGTTTCAAGAGAAGGGTACTATAACACTTTTGTATTGCTGAATATGTAAATTTGATAAATCAGAATGTCGGTATGAATGTGGATGCATGCTGGGAAAGAATTACCAGTACCGGTAAAGTCAACGGGTTCGTTGATGTCTAATTGTCCACTGATGAGTCTTTGTTAGCGAAATGCATTTAGAAGTTATGAATCTAATAAACAAGATATTGGTTGAAGTATAGTATCTTTTCGTTAGTCATTTGCTAACTAGTATAAATCGCTCGAAATCGGTTACAAAAGAGTACTTTTACTCGTATCCTAATCTAAGAATAATTTTTATTTTTAGAATTTACAAAAAAGTTTTTTTTAACTCAAATATACTTTTTAAGCATCCAAATATTTGTTCAATACTTTGTCTAATTTCTACTGTTTTTTTTTTTTGCAAACGCAATTACTACTTAGTTCAGGACATATTTTCATTACACAACTTAATAAATTTCTGCCAAATCTCAATATTGACTCTTCTACATTCTCTTTTGCCTTTCTGTGTCTAGGGGAATCTTGTGGTATTGGGGCGAAGACTGTTCATCCTCATTTAACAGCAGTTTGTCAATTGGCTCCCGTCAATTTGATGAACACTGAATATGATCCATTGCCAAAAGAAAAGCAACCCAATGTCTATATGGGTGATGATGTAAAATAACTATACACCAATTTTATTTAAAACTTACTGTTATATTGTCAATAACTTAATTACCTGACAATTAACACGAAAGAGTAGAAATATTACATTCAAATGCGATAAAGTAACGAAAACTATTAAAAAGCATCGTTAAAATAATCAAATTCCGTTATACTATGAATTAAATTACATCCATTTTTACAACTAAACCGTTAACAGTCAAAATTAGAGTTGCAGGTGCAATGATTAATATAAGAATATCCATTGCATCCGTTGAAAAATTTGTTGAAGAACGTTAGAAAACCGTTAAAGTCCGTTATAACTGTCAAAAATTAAAATTTTTTTCAATTAATCTCTATAGTAAAAATTTTTAACCCTTATAATTCGATTAATATTAAACTTATTGCTACACCCTTTTAGGACCTTATTGACAAAGCCATCTTCTAACTAACCCCCTAATGAACCCCACCCGCTAGACCCGATCGAATTTTACGAAATTAAAAATTAATTATCCATTCCTTCATTAGCGTACAATAACAAAATATATGTCGAGCGAACCAGGATCCAGAGTATATTACAACGATATCCTCAAAAATGTAATATAATTAGTACGTCCGGCACAATCACAATAATTCCACACAGCAAAATTTAGCAGATCTTTCTCATTTAGTCGTCAAATCTTTCACTTTTCCAAGACCGGTCATTTTAACTGCTGGCTACAAACAACATTCGTTTATAAGTAAATGAATTATTGCTTACCTCCTTAACAAGGCAGAGAGGGTCGAATAGAGGCCAGTTACCTTTAAAAAGGCATTCGACAGTGTTGCGTTGCCGTAACAAACAATAAATGATTATTTTCAATTCAAATAGACAAGAAACATCAAAATGAGCAGTAAAATATGGGCAACGACATAGCCCAGGACGCCCTCTAGTGGAAGTTCTAGCAGCAGCGGTGTCATTCCGAGGTAAAAATAATAAATTTTAATTATAAATAAAAATAATAATATACTGAATTATAGTGTTATAAATAAAACATACTGATAATTTAAATAATAGCTGAAAACCATCGCTAGGGACGCTCCTAGCGTGTATTCTAGGCATTCCGTGACAGATTACAGATGGCAGACATTTAAACAGTGGGATCAATGGTTTATGTTTGTGATTAACATCCGCGATTTTTGTGCATTCTTAAAATCAACATATAAATTATTCGATTCATTCATACCAGCAGGGCCGGATTTCCATACGGGCATTTGGGGCCGGTGCCCAGGGCTCCCACAAAAACTATGTTTAAACATAATTTTTTTTCTATTACCGCGACAGCCTAGAGTGGCCTAATCATGAGGGCGACAGGCAGAGAAAACCAAACCTGGGAAAAAACCTGGAAAAAAACCGGAAAATTTTGGGTAAAAATTTCACATAGGAATTTTTTAGTTAAATTAAAATAATTAGTTTTACACAATAAAATATATGTATGTTTACAATAACCTTAATTTTAAATGAAATTTACAACTTTCTAGTTGAAATCTAATTGAAAGTACAGTATTTTGTGTAAATTTTCTAAATCATCAAATTTGTCTACTCTTAAAGAGGGCCCTCACCGTATTTGTGCCCAGGGGCCTCTAATTGTTAAATTTGGCACTGCATACCTCAATCGGGCGAAACGATTTCAGTAAAAATCATTGATAACTTCAATAAGCCAAATTGCATTCGGTTTAAGACTAATATCCGAATATCCATGTCATGTAATGTACTGTATTTCTGTATGTAATATTTCTATCAGTACTGAAAAGTGTGGCCTTCCGATTCAGAAATAAACATTCATGTGAAAAGTTCTCTACTTGTAAAGACGTATTGTCGTATTGTGATGGCATTGTTGTAAATCACACGTCTCGTTTCATATGAAATTTTTGTGACAAATACAATAAGGTCGTCTGGGAAAGATGTCCGAGTGCAGTACAGAGTCGATTTTTTTAACAAATACATCAGCGACTGTGTTAATGTCTTAGGTGTGAAATTCATCCGTGTGAAATCAACCAAAAGCCACTTAAGGACACAGGAATAAAATGCAATTATATCACTGTGAAAATTCGCTTTAACAGTAAAAAACAAAATATATATATATATATATATATAAATATTTTTAATTAAAAATTTAATCTTACATATTGGCTTCTGTTCAAGTTTAGATCAGTTAAATCAATTGAAAAAAATGGCATTTAAAACTAATGAATTAGTAATTTTATATCTGACTTGTGTTACTTCTTACCAAGAGTTACGTCTCTTCTATGATTAAAATATCACAAAAGTTATGAAGTGAAAGATATTTAATTAGTTTGAAATCATTTCTTAAACGTGGGAAGTGACAATATTCTTTCGTGAAAATAGAATTATTATGTAGAAAAATCTGTCTTGAGAAAAGGAAATTGTTTTTTTCTTCTTTTTTCTATAGAATGTCAAGCTTTTTCTCAGACTTAAATCAAGATATAATATACAACTTAGTAACTTTAAATAACTTATATTTTATACTTTATACCCCCTCCGTGTATAAAGTAGGTATACAGTTGTTGTTACAGAAGAATCATTTATTTTTATGTAAGTAAGTAAATAACGTTTATTCGTAATAGGTTTACACATGTTACAGAGCGGTGATACAGATGAAAACCAACCACGGTTGGCTTTGCCTTATTTAACATTTATTCCAATATATTTGACATTGTGTCTATTCTCGTTAACTTAAATATAGTTTTAATATTATAAACTTAATTACTTAAAACCATATGGCGTCTTACACCGTTACAAACAAACACTTGTCTTATTATCCATTGCCATTTACTATATGGAAAAATAAGTAGATGATATTTTGATTTAACCAATGCACGGAGGTTGTATCTATCTGCTAACTCGAGATGCCTCCTTACAAAATTTACACCATGTGAATTTTTGACAAAAACAAAAAAACAAACCCTTAGACCAAGACATCAGCAATTAATACCACCAATATGAGTATTCTGAAATTAAGTTATACCGCACAGAATTTTTAAATATAACAATCAGTGATACCCTGAGACAGGTAAATACCAAGAACGATCTCCAGCGGTAATTAACTCTCAATATAATCATCCCAATAGTATCATTGATGATTTTTCAGTTTCCTGTCGTAAAACAATTGATAAGAATCACCGTCAGAATAAACAAGTATATATGTTTCTAAATTTTCTATTTTCCTAGGTTTAACTTTTCAAATATCTATTGTTCCTAACGATCCATTGGCAAACCGATAATAGAGCCGGAAAGAGCCTCTATTCCCTCAAGCCAGAATTATTCATACCACATTCCGCACAGCACACCTCAAAGGGCTGGAGGCCATATACATATGCCTTAACACCCGCAGGAATAAGCACTGCATTAACTTCAAAAAGAAAATGACGCTATCAACAGCATGAGAGGCCTTCCTCAACAAAACTCGAAAGAACCACCATACTGATAATGCGCAGGTCCACAATGACGACATTGGTCACACGTGACAACGTTCCAGAAAGATTTTCCAAGCCAACGGTTAATTTCAACTGGAAATTCAAATTCGAATAGAGAATTCCATAGCGACTGAAGAAGAACCACATTAGGTTCGAAAACGTTTCGGGACGTTCCAATTTTCAACGCTGACCCAGCGCTGATTTCAACATTCGTTAAAATTCGTTCCTTTTTTCAACGTTGAGTTAGCGCTGTTGTCAGCGCTGACTCAACGCACTCAGCACTCAACAGATATGTTGACTGCTACTTTCCAATGAATTATGGGTAATTGGAGCGACATTTGAACGAAAAATGGCGACAATGCAGGAGATGCACGTTACTGTGGACAACGAAACATATCACTTTATAGTTGATGAAAAACAAGCAAAAGTGATGACAGAAGGTAAGATTTTTAAAAATTGAATATCATTTCAAGTAAGCAATAAATTTATTTTTCATTGTTTTTGTCAGATCACAATTATTTACTGGCATATATAAATAAACTTCGATCTGAGAATCAGAAGTGTCTACAGGTACTGTACATATTTTATATTAAAAACAAATTAAATGTTGTATTTAACCAAATAGATAATTATTGTTTTTATAAATGTTCAATGAAATTCCTCTATATAATTTTTTACATATATATTCAACTAGCTGACCCGGCCACACGTTGTTGTGGCTCAAAATGTATCTATTATAAATGTATAACACTTCCCCCGTGAAGGAAATTTAAAAAAAATCCCTTCTTAGTGTACATTCTCTTGACGTACCTATTAAAACGCAATTAAAAACGCAAAAAACCGCATGCAAAATAGTATAAATAGAAGCCGAGTTCTTCACAGTAAGCCTTAATCCTGTCCCTTTCCCCCAGTGGGGGGAATTTCGACATGTATATTATATAAAAAACACGTGCGTATTCGAATGCAACGTTGTGTCAAAATTTCAAACGAATCGGTAGGAACAAACGAACGTTATATTTTATTTATATAGATAGATAGAAAATGATCTGGTTTAGTCCGTTCTCACAGAAAAACAATGCCTCACAGAAAAGCAAACTTAGGTCGTCGGAAGTTAGCGCCATCTGTTGGACATAAAAGCCTTAATCCTAGATGTTATCTTTTATGCCAAATATCCCCTTGGGGGTAGAATTGATCAAAATCCTTTCTTAGCGGATGCCTACGTCATAACATCTACTTGCATGCCAAATTTCAGCCCGATCCGTCTAGTGGTTTGGGCTGTGCGTTGATAGATCACTATGTCAGTCAGTCAGTCACCTTTGAGTTATATATATTTAGATGATAGAAGAATCAACATCTGAAAGATCAAAGACGAGTATACTGTCTGTACAACTTTCTGAAACAGAAAAAATTGGTAAATATATATTAAATAATAATGTACAGTAAGGATACTTTGTAATTATTATATATTGAGATTTTCTTTTAATTAATGCAATTCTCTTACTCGCGGAAAAAAATTTCCAAAAATCCTTTCTTAGTGTGCATTTTAATGACGTACCAAACTGTGCCAAATTGCAACTTTGAATTCCTAACCATTTTGGGTCTACACTTATTATTATTATTATTAGCCATCTGGATTATATTACACTGTAAAATTAAAACGGATAATTGTGTTCAAGCAGGTGAAAAACTAGAGAAAATGAGACTAGAAGATAAAGAAATGACACACATGATATAAATAAAAAGAGCAGTGGAGTAACCAGTGTATCGAACGAAATAATTATCATTGTGCTCGTCAAAGCAAAATCGTGTGTAAGGGATGTGAAAATACACAATACTTTTTCTATGAATTATATAAATAAATAAAATATAAACATCTTAAAATTTAAAATAAATTTTAAAATTTTCACAATTTCAACGCCATTTCATAAGTGTCACAATAAATATAACGTGAGCAAATCGAGATGAGATCAAATAAACTGATGAAAGTCGCGAGCGCGAGACAAGTGCAGCACATCAGAATTTACAGGTGTCTGCTGCAAGAATCAAACCCAACATGGCCAGTCATAAACGAGACAAGAAAACGGCAAAGCCGTTTTTGGGACAAAACTGTCTTGGAGACTTACTACTAAGCGAATCACTTTGACGCTCAAGCGAGTCTCGCTCTCTTTCTCCATTTTCTTTGGTATCGCTTGTTTTGAGCGCGATCGTTCAAACTCCTGACCATTCGGTTTAAAAAGCTCATTCATTGAAGTTGATTAAATCATAATACAAATTATCGATTACCGCATAAACGGCGTATAAACAAAAATTTTAAAGCCAATTAACTGCAAGATCTTTCTAACTGTGTACGTAACTGGGAAGATTTGCTGTAGAATGGTAGAGGGTGCGTTTACCGAATTATTTGTGGCCCATTTATGGCCACTATACTTACTGGCTTAAACAAAGTCAATCGACCTACAAACGAGCGAATCAAAGCTAAGATCGCTCCAAACTCGAATATAAAGCAAATTAATCGAATTTTTCTATTAATTACTTGATAATTATACACCTATTGGCCAGTGGCGTAGCGAACATCACTGGCGCCCGGTGCACGACACTTTATTGGCGCCCCCCTCCCTCTCCAGAAGCACTATGGTTTGTCTTGGAGGCCATTTGGGCACTTCTCTGCAAATGGCGCCCGGTGCATGATACACCCCCTTGCACCCCTCTCGCTACGCGACTGCTATCGGCGGTTTTCGCATAACGAAATAACGATAAGTCACGTGATTTAATCCTATCGGCGTATTATCGCATGGAAAACGGTCAAATTTTACTGGTTATTTGCATTTAAAATTTTTTAAAATAAAACTTGCCTGTACAAAAACCTTTTACCTTTTTATAATAATTAATTAAATAAGAAATTTTAATGAAGTATCATAACAGATGGCGCCACACGCAGGTTTAAATTTGTTGCCGGGAATGTTACGCAACTCGTTGTTAAATTTCTTATAAATGTTTCAAGAAACGAGTAAATATTAACATTAAGTGGTTTTTCTTTTATGTGTTCCAATATAAAAAATTGTATATATAATTTCGTATATACAGAAAAATAATACAGATAAGAGGTAGACAGCGATTATGCCCGTGAATTATATTTAATATCGCCTTCGTCATCATTACTATCGTTTATCTCTATATTAAGGAATGCAGTACAGAGGCAGAATTAACGAAGAGAAAATTTAGAATTAGGACTTACTAAACCGAAAGTGCTGGACCCCGTTTTAAGGTAAGAATTAAATTATAACAAACGTTCCTAAAAATTCAAAAATGTACACATTTTTTGATGTGTAAAGGCAAGACAGTACTAAAAGAATTGAGAAAATTGTGACCATGTCACAATAAATAATCGCTCGTTTCGTTAAGTAACTTCTACACAGAATCCAAAAACGTGTACAGAATTAATGGATAAAAGAACACTTGAGTAGCAACCGGATCGCCTTATTGTGTAATGCTTTATCACAAACGTCGATCTACACGTATGTTGCAACGATTTTAATTACAGAGAAATAAAAAAACAATTTAAACGATTTTATAAATTTAACATTATTATTTTAAATAATTTGTTAAGTATAGGCTTATATTAGAAGAGCTTATGTTGTGAATAAATAAATGAATATCGTTTGAATGATATAACTTGAATTACGTAAGAGACATTATTATATAATTGATTTATATAACGTGGCTGATAAATGTTTCAACGTCCAATTTTCTAGTAACTGCCGAGCAAACAACGTTACGCTGTACTAAAGTTCACAAGTTATATTTAAAAAAATAGATAATAAAAGCTGTGTTTGATCATTATCAAAATTAAATAAACAATATTATTATTCTTTTTCAATTGTTTATAAATAGTCTTAATAAGTAGATGCTTGCATTTTTTATTGTTATTTTCACTCATCGCTTATTTAACGATTCTAAAGGACCTAAATACTTTTCTGATTCTTTTTCCAAAGTATTGTGAAAACCATTGTACCAAAGAACACGAAAGTTTGTGTAACTAAATTATTCTGCAACACCTGAATTGTTTTGTTACTCCATTTTTATTGTATAAATTTCCTTTTACATCGTTATCACTTCATTATTTTGTGCTCATCCTCGGTTTACACCTTCATCAACTTGGCTCCAATTACATCGAAAATTAAATTCTCTTTATCGATTTGTAATAAAATAATTTTTCTTGAATTTTATTCCAAAATAAAAATAATACTACGAGTAAA
Source organism: Centruroides vittatus (assembly GCF_030686945.1). NCBI lineage: Eukaryota > Metazoa > Arthropoda > Arachnida > Scorpiones > Buthidae > Centruroides > Centruroides vittatus. The sequence continues at coordinate 1,351,470 of NW_027120693.1, read as the reverse complement.
GAAACTGCGAGAGAATAATTTAAAATAACATATCAATTAATTAGTGATAATGAATGAAATTTAAAAGAAATTGAGTTATCCTGTAGACACGACGTGAATATTGATAAAATGAATAGCATTGTCAAGGGAATACAAAAACACGTAGAATTCTTCTGTATTACAGACATAAACCATTCTAAAAACAGAACTGCTACTCATGAAGTTCTAAAATAATCTGTTGATCCAAAAATAAAGAGACTACAATCAGACATAAGCTCGTGACAGAATGAGTAACTTCATTTAACATATGCTAAACAGACCTACAACAATACAATACATAGAGTTCGTATTCGGCTTCAAACGCGAACACCAGATTCATGGTAGATTGCAGTATGTACTGTACCTATTTACGTACTTGCTGGTTCTTGCTGGCAACTTACAGTTCACTTTTCTAGCATGTTCCCGCGATGCAGCAGATTCTTTCTTCTTCGCGACCCTCATTTTTCGAGGTCACGAAAATAAATATTTACTTTTAATTCCAGACAATATGGACGGAAGAGCTGAAGTTTTTCAAAAATTATCCTTGAAATTGTTGATATCCTATGTGGATTCATCTCTAGATTTACATCTGCCGGCCATGAAATGGTCCGACGAAGATATTATTTTGGATATCGGATGCGGTCCTGGAGATACCACGAAAAACATTCTGTTGCCAAAATGCCCAAAATTAAAGAAAATTATTGCCAACCACATAAATCCAAATTACATCGAGTATGCCAGAAAGACATATTTCCACCAGAAAATAGAACATAAGATTCGAGATATCCTGCAAAGGTAATGCATACAAATGTTGTTCTTACATTATATATAATTCGTCTCTGTAATCCAAAAGGTTTTTTGGTAGACGGTCTCACGGCAAAACATTAAGTTAGGAACTCTCTTTTATTCTTTAAAAAATGACATATGCATTTCGGGTTGGTACATTCATCCAACCCCTCCTCAGTTCTAATTTTTAAAAAGACAAAAAAGGGAAAGGAGGTATAATGCCCAATACATGACATAAATACAAACAAGATGTCACACTTACTTATTCTTACAGTAAAAGTTGCGTATGGGCTACCACTACATCAACACCCCGAACATTTTCTTTCCATTTAAAATGCACTTGAAGTGTTTGCATAACTTCACTTTTAAAAACCATTGTACATTATGACTATTTTTATAAACAACACAGTATATATAATAGCAATACAATACATACCTCTAAAATATCAATAGCATGTGAACAATCAAATCAACAAGTGATACCCCTGAATACCACCTTTCAATCAATCGCAACAACATCACCATTCTACCACTATATAGCGCCCTCTACACTTTATACCATCTAGAATCTGTTTGCATTCCATCAGAAATATTTATTAAATTATTTTGGTTTTTCTTAATTTCTAAATGTTCTTTAAATTTACGTTTATATATATCTCTTTCATGATGTAGGATTTTAATATTATTGCGATTAATTTTACATTTATTAATTTCCGTGTGTTCATACCAAGGTGAATTTTTATACCTCAACCTGATAGCCGCTTCATGTTCCTTTATTCGTATATTTAATCTCCTACCCGTTTCTCCTATATAACTACATGGATTCATACAGTTACACTCTATTTTATATACAATACCTGTTCTATTTAACACATCTATATTATTAAGGTTACTTCTATTAATATATCTAGAAACATTATCTGTGATCTTATTAGTTAAATACGGGGCAAAACATGTATTATCTTTCTTAAGGATTTTACTAATAATTTCAAATATATTTTTTATGTATGGGAATTTTTTATTACTGGTATTTCAGATTTATATTTTGTATTAAATCTATTTTTCAAAAATCAACTTCTCCACTTATTAATTTTAAATTTTGGGTAATCATTCAAAATAAATTTATTATGTAATTCTTCTAATTTAAGATTAATATTATGTTCTTCTGTTATACGTGTATAAATCTTTTTTTAATTCCATCAGGTATGTATTCTTATTTATATAATCAGGAATGTACGAATTATAATTCGTGGTTGTTTTAACATCACAAGGTTTTTTATATGTTATAAATTCAAATTCTTTAGTATTGTTTATAATAGTGATATCCAGGTAATTAATAATTAGTAATAATTATATATAATTAAATGAGGACCCGTATGAAGAAATAAAAAAAGAATTAATTAAAATGGTTAAAAAAGGTATTCAGAATAATAGTATTAGTAATATAAATAAAAATTATATCCTAGATTCTAGAAATGATAGAACCCCAAGGTTAAATATAAGATTGAAAACGCATAAGCAAGAGGAAAAGTTTAGGCCAATTGTAGATTTTAAATTTTCGGTTCTATATAATTTGGAGCAGTATATTAAGCAAAAGTTAAAACATATTGAGAATTCTATTTATAGTGTGGATAATGCTGATATGATTATTAATAGAATAAAAAAGTTAAAAAAGGAGACACGGATAAATTAATGAGCCTTGATATAAAAAATATGTACCCCAATATAAATTGTGAGTTAATAAGAGATAGTTTAATAGAATTGAATGTAGAAAAAACTTTAATTAATTTAATACATTTTGCATATATAAATAATTATTTCAAGGTCAACGATAAGTTTTATAGACAGATTGAGGGTATAACTATGGGGTCAAAGATGGGGCCAGAATTAGCAGAAATAGCTATGATTAATATAGATAAGAAAATAAATAATATTACCGGCATAAAATTAATAGTGAGATATGTAGAATTCCCATTACATAAAAAATTCCCATACATAAAAAATATATTTGAAAATATTAGTAAAATCCTTAAGAAAGATAATACATGTTTTGCCCCGTATTTAACTAATAAGATCACAGATAATGTTTCCAGATATATTAATAGAAGTAACCTTAATAATATAGATGTGTTAAATAGAACAGGTATTGTATATAAAATAGAGTGTAACTGTATGAATCCATGTAGTTATATAGGAGAAACGGGTAGGAGATTAAATATACGAATAAAGGAACATGAAGCGGCTATCAGGTTGAGGTATAAAAATTCACCTTGGTATGAACACACGGAAATTAATAAATGTAAAATTAATCGCAATAATATTAAAATCCTACATCATGAAAGAGATATATATAAACGTAAATTTAAAGAACATTTAGAAATTAAGAAAAACCAAAATAATTTAATAAATATTTCTGATGGAATGCAAACAGATTCTAGATGGTATAAAGTGATAGAGGGCGCTATATAGTGGTAGAATGGTGATGTTGTTGCGATTGATTGAAAGGTGGTATTCAGGGGTATCACTTGTTGATTTGATTGTTCACATGCTATTGATATTTTAGAGGTATGTATTGTATTGCTATTATATATACTGTGTTGTTTATAAAAATAGTCATAATGTACAATGGTTTTTAGAAGTGAAGTTATGCAAACACTTCAAGTGCATTTTAAATGGAAAGAAAATGTTTGGGGTGTTGATGTAGTGGTAGCCCATACACAACTTTTACTGTAAGAATAAGTAAGTGTGACATCTTGTTTGTATTTATGTCATGTATTAGGTATTATACCTCCTTTCCCCTTTTTTGTCTTTTTAAAAATTAGCACTGAGGAGGGGTTGGATGAAATGTACCAACCCGAAATGCATATGTCATTTTTTTAAAGAATAAAAAGAGAGTTCCTGACTTAACGTTTTGCTGTGGAGACCGTCTACCAAAAAACCTTTTGGATTACAGAAACGAATTATATATATAGTAACATACAGCAGTCCTGATACAAAGTGTTCTTACATTGTGTAAGCATATAATCTAAATGCAGCAATACAAATAGAGAATGAACATAAAATATTGTGTGAAAGCTCTTAATTAAGGATAATAATTATATTGAAAACATAATTTTTACCATAAATCGTAATGTATAATTTCTAGTCCCGATTTACCAGAAATTGGAAAATATGATAAAGTTACATCCATCTACGTCTTCCATTTTATAAATGATTACCAGCAATTGTTTTCTGTCATTTCTTCGATTTTGAAGCCCGGAGGATATTTCTTCCTCATCTTTTTTACAAAATGTATCTTATTTCCGATTATACGGGATCTGAGTACCAACGACGAATGGACAAAGTACATAAAGGTCGATTATTAAAGTACTATTTTTGTGTAAAAGTGATATGGACAAGAGTTAAATATTACAATTACTTTCAGACCGAAGATATAATCAAGTCGGCTGCATCGGCCGACAACTGGAGTGATGTAGAATCGGAATTTAAAGATTACGTGTCCAAGTTTGATTTGAGAGTGACGAAAAGTAAATGCGAATTGTTGGATGTGCCAATTTCTGATAAAAAACATTTTTTGGGTAAATATTTTATTTTATTTTAAATATTTTTTAATTTTATCGCATTAGCTTTTTAAGTTATTAACGTAAAATAATTTCGAAATATCTTCACGATTAATAACATAACACAAACTAACGTAACATATTACATTTTAAGTTTATTTATATTAATTTGTATTATTAGTAAATAAATATAAAACAAAATCAATGAAACTTTCATAGAGATCTTGGAATTATATTCCAGAATTTAAAACATTTTAATTATATTATTAAAATGAAACCATAAATTTCCAAAATAATATCCAAATGAAATAGTTTTCCTTTAATATTAATTTTAGTGAAGACTAAATTAAAACATACTGTTTTTACACGATTATAATTTGTGTTTTCAGACCTGTTTAGTGCAGTATTGCCTAAAGCATTATTCGAAAAGATGGAGCCAGATGTTAAACGCCGTCTTTTGAAAGAGGCCGAACCGATAATCCTCAAATACGCCACCGAAAATGAAAACGGCGAAATTTCAGTCCCATTTGAAATTTTTCAGGTTTCGGGGATAAAAAAAATGTAATAATACTTACCATTAAGTCTATAATATATACAAATTTGTACCTTAGAAGACACTGTACGTCTTGTGTATATTGTAGGCCTATAAAGTTATTTTTCCTTACTTGAGGAATAAAATAGTTTTCTTATAATGTTAAAAGATACACACATAAAAAATGTCGTTTCAGAGAAGTTTAGCTCTAAGTATCTTTCAGTTATTCATCGTGGGCCTAACCGAATTCACAATGAGTATAATTAAACCGTAAGCTCGTGGAGAACACGAATACGTCTTGTGAATTTACATACAGTACATGAATATAAATATAGTTGTACGTGTGTGAATTCCTTAAATTTCTCTCATTTTTGTCCAGTCCAAATGAAATTTTGGTTACATTCGTTATATGTCTTGTTTATTTACTGTAAAGACTACTTATTTTGCGGAAATATTAGCTATAGAATAAACGTTTTATGATTTCGGATTGGTGATTGCTCTTGCACGCATTGCAGTGACGTCAGTGACAATACTTAGTTCAAGCTCGAAGACGAAATTTTCGTTAATTAATTTGCATTTTTAAATATTTTGGCAAATGGCGTATTTTAAACTTATTTCTTTAAATTTAAATTTTAAATTTTAAAATAGATTACCGCATCGTGTCACTTTTAATCAACTTTAAAAAAAATTTTCTCGTTATGAACACGTGACGTTCTATCATACAAATCGGAAGTAACGATCTAACGAGCCTGTTATTTAGAAAGTGTCATCGCTTATCTAACTAATCTACTGTACTTAATAAAACATGAGCATAATCTTTCACTTTTAATTCCGACATCACACAATGAAGTAAATCGTAGAAACAACAATTCACAACTTTTTTCAATAAATAATTGACATGAAGTATTTGCAATTAAAGAGTTACGTTTTGTGTTTATAGAAATTGTGAATAACTAACTGAAAACGGATCGAATAATTAGATTTTTCCAATGACCCAAAGATAAAAAGCTGTACGTTTCACATATGCAAAAAACTTTTTTTATCTTCAGTAGCTTTAAGAGTTCACATGAGAACTCATACCGGAGAACGGCCATTTTCATGTAATATTTGCAACCGACGTTCGCATTCAATACTCAAAGAAAACCAGAAAAAGTTCCATCCGCAAGAGGAAGCACACACTTGCTTCGAGGTACGCTTACAAATACAGTGGAACCTGGCTTAACGAGCACCTCGCACAACGAGAATTTCGCATAACGATAAAACAACATGTGTAATTTGCCTCGCTTAACGAGCGATGTTTCGCATAACGAGTGATGAGGAGAGGGGAAGTCCCAAATTGTGCGCATGCAGCATGCTCCATCAGTCTGTGTTTAGCAGCCTTTCCGCTCGCATCTTACTGTCGCTTGCGATCACATATTTTTTCCAAACTTGTGTTCACACATATTACTTATAAAGATCAACAACCATAGCCCATTATATAATAAACACGCCGAACGATATGCCAAATTCTTGGGTCATTAAATTTAATGACCGATTCCAAATTAAATCTTATAAATGTCTGAATTAAAAATTAACTATTTATAAATATTAAATTTAATACGAGATGGAAACATAACCGCCTACCTCTAGTCAAATTAATTAATTTCTAATATTTAATTATAGCATGTACATAACCCAAGAATTTGATAAACACTCTAAACGATATGCCAAACATATTAACTGTGATTTTTTTTTTTTTTTTTTTTTGTTTCTCACTCCAGGATAGTTCATTCCGCGCTAGAAGAAAATATGACGACGATTCACGCTCCTTAACAGGGTATATTGAACAATTTGTTTTTTTTTCTTTTTTTAATAAACACTATACATAAAACATTTGAGCATTATTTCGGCGTGGAACGCATTATCGTATTTTATATTAATTTCTATGGGAAAAATTGTTTCGCTTAACGAGTGTTTCGTATTACGAGTAAGACTCTGGAACGAATTATACTCGTTAAGCGAGGTTCCACTGTACTTTTAAAAAATGAATTTTAAACAAATATTCAATTTTCTTTAAAACTTTAAGAACATTATTAAACATTTTATCTCTAATTAGCTTTAAAAATTTTTAACTTATAACATTACAAATACGTAACACAGTATATAATTACCTGTAATTATATATTGTTATGCAATTCACAATTTAATACATTGTGTACACTTATGTTATTTACTTTCAGAAAAGTACACAAAACGTTCAACAAGAGCAGCAAGAATCGTTTGAAAAACTATCTACAAGTTCTCAAACAGCACAGTCAACAGAATATGAAAATATTTCTTCAGAAGAGATTCTTTCTAGTCGAAAACAAATTGAAGAATTTCTTGAAAATGTTAACGTCGATTTAGAAGTTACCAATTGGAAAGACCTTCACAAGTGGAATTCTTCGCAGAAATTGACGTTGAAGAATGTAAATTTGAATGTCTGTATTGCCGTGAACACTTTTTAGACGAGGTTGCACTAAAATAACACGAAAGAAAATTCTATCCATCTGATTAATTAATTTAAAAAAAGTAATTTTGTAAATATATTAATTTAAAAAGATGTCATATCATTAAAATTTCGTTATTTAATAACAAAGGCAGAATTGAATATTCAGCGCCAGAACTCTAGTTACAGTTTACGGTAAATGTGAAATCGTCGTAGAAGTCGTACGTCTAATTTAATTTATAGTGAAAATCATTTTATAAGAAAACGTTTCTTTAGCTTATAAATCATTTACTTAGTATAAATACAATTATGAAATATATATAGTTAAGTGACAATGTAATATATATTTTCATTAGAAATATATTTATAATAAATAATTTTAAAAATTTTATGTACAGGTAACTAATATTTACAATTTACAAATTTGTGCGAAATTAATGCTTAAAACTGTTCTTAACTAGCAACGGGGTTGTATTTTTTAATACTTTAACATGTAGATTCGACATTCAAAAAGATTACAGCGATTTTACGTATCCTGGCTTCATACCAAGCATCCTGACTAGAGAATTCGATGCCGGCCTTTATTTCTAATCCCGGGATTTCGGGATTATACTTAGTCGATCCCGGGATTATTTCGGTATTGCGGGTTAATAAAAAATAAAAATTAAGAAAATCTTACAGAAAGCTCTTTAATCAACAAAATCAAAATTTAGAGAAAAATCAACGTATTTTACGGTATACACCTAGCTAATCTAATCACTCTAACTAATCAAACTTAGAGTCAGACTCACCAGACTTAAAATCACTTAGTCTTCGTGTTAAAGTTTTCTTTTCCAAGCATCAGTGAGATCTCTTTAAACTTACATAAATTGAAAAACCTTTATGTAACAAACTATGCAAATAAACGCTGAAAATTAACAAAAATCTCTCTTAACATTAACTAAATAGACGACTTTTATGTAACAATCTAGTAAGTAGGTAGTAAGTTTCTTAGCAAAAAGTATTTAAAAATAATATTAATCTGTCACATTTTTCTTAAATATAAAGAAAACTAATCTAATAGGAACATTCTAATTTGAATTGCGAAAATATGATCTGAGAAATAACCACGCATCCAGTGCCTCATCACCAAGTCTGCTTCTTAATTTGTTGCACATAAATGCAGCTGCTGAGAAAGCACTTACAAGCTCTAAATTTTAATATACAGTAGACTTCCTATAACACGGTAGATAAGTTCCGTGTTATATGAATCCGTGTTGTACGAGTCACTTAAATACATGAGCCAATTACAGTCCGTGTGCCGGGTTGTCATTGGCTCGTGTATCTAAGTGACTCGTACAACACGGATTTATATAACACGGAACTTATCTACCGTGTTATAGGGGGTCTACTGTAGATGACTTCTCGAGCATATTATTTATGTTCATTATTCAATTTAAATTGGATGCACCAACCAGACGTTGGTGGGAGCGCTCACTTAAAGGTGATGATATTCCTCCATTGAATGACTTATTAGAATTTTTGAAGGGTCATGTTAGAACACTACAGCCAACCAAAAGCGCTCTCAACTGCGCCAGAAAATCGAGTAGCGCCAGCGAAAATTCAAAAGTACAAAAATGAAGTATATTACCAGGTAACTCAGTGAGAACTGCTTGCCTATCATTTTTGTTCAAAATACAAGAAGTTTTATATTAAAATGATAGGCAAGCAATTCTCTTAAGAGCACTGACGCTGAACGTTTCGCTTCATGCAGTCTATTTTGCAACTTTTTAAAATGATGTCAATCCCGAAAATCTCGGGATCAGGAAAACTTAATCCCGAAAATTTCGGGACTAAAATATGGTCGGGATCCCGGGATCAAATCTTCTAATCCTGACTCAACACCGAATTTACAAGTTATAATCCTATGTTGTTGCAGTTCACCATTTACAGCCGACTTGTCTCCGCTTATCGAAATGTGTGTGCATGGGCTGCTCTACCATAGAATCAACGTGTTACACGACTTTTCCACTTGGGTTTCAAAGCCCAGTTCGTGTGCAATGGCCAAATTAAGCAACTACTGTTAGGATTGTGTAATGATCTCTTTTTTATAAAACACTAGGACAGGCCTATCTGTGTACCAAATGCATACACTCTTACATGTGATCCCGTTTTATCGCTGTGTTCTAGCATAATAAAACTCTGTTTCTAGAATTTTTTTTTGTTTTTGTTTTTGCTTTTGCGATCTGAATTTAAGATTTATTTATTTTTCTAAATTATCAAATTCGGTGTAATATTTTGTCACAAAAATTATACATTTTTCCACTTTTTGACAGCAATTAATAGACGATAGGGAAATACAATTTCCTTTCCCAACCATTTACTTTCTTGAAGAATTCATGTCATATTCGATGACTAAACTCCGAGCTATTTCGACTCATTGTCGGAAGACAAGAAACTTAACTTTTTATTGGAGGTAAATTTGAGTATAAAAGGGTTTTGCACGTCAGACTCAACGAGGATTTCTCAGTTCATCTACACTTTTAAATTTGTGTCTGATACTCCTTTGGATTTTCATTTGGCCGTTCATATCGCGTGTTTTAGGCATCCATTATTATAATCGAGATACCTCTTGTCGTAGATACTTACTTTTGCCCTTACTTCCGCCCGACATATTAATTAATATCGTACCATGCTGCAAGTCCGAGCCTTGGATGGATGTATCTTATCCCATAATATAGAAGACTTATATTAATCAGACAGACGTATTATATATCTATATATATATAATCGAGACGGGTTAATAATAATAATCAGCGCAGAGCCCGGAGCCCAAACGGTTAGAAGTTGAAAGCTGAAATTTGGTACACAGTTAGGCACGACTCCACTAGCCGTAAAACAGCCGTAAAACCCCTCGCCGTAAAAGCTTTTAATCACGTGACCTATTTGCGTTTGCGCTCGGATTGCGGTGGAGGTCCGGCTAGCGAAGCTTTTTACGGCGACAGTACTATTACGGTGTATACGTGATATATCGATATAAAGACAATAATTATATTCTACGAGTTTTCTCTATACTATAATTACAAATATAGTAAAAGTAATATCTTTACTTTCAAATATTGACTTTTATTATTATATTATTAAGATAATATACAGCATTTATAAGCTTAGCTTTTTTATTATATACTCCTCTAAATTGAAGGATTTTCCTTTGGCCGTTCATATCGCGTGTTTTAGGCATCCATTATTATAATCGAGATACCTCTTGTCGTAGATACATGAATACTTTCGGATGTTTTCGATAAATCTTTCCAGATCTTCTAGAGTAGCCACAAGAGAACGTACACAAAAGCTCGTTTTCTGCCATTTTCACACCGTGTCACGATGACCTAGATTTAATTGACTTCTGATTGGTAAATAGTACCGGTTCACGGTCGTATTCACTTCGAAAGTTAAACACTGCTCAACTCGCTTTTACGTTGGTTTTACGACCTGCTCAGGCGTAAAATATTATGGTCACGTGATTAAAAGCTTTTACGGCGAGGGGTTTTACGGCCCTTTTACAACTAGTGAAGTCGCGGCCTTAGGGTACGTCACGAGAACGTACACTAAGAAGGGATTTTTTCCACTTCCTTCCGGGAGGAGAGGGACAGGATTAAGGCTTCAACAATAAAAGTGTTAAGTAACAATGAAAGTGTTAACAATGGAGGTGTTAACAGAAAGCAACGTGCAATATTTACAGAGGCAGATGCGGATTTTTTGCGGTTTGCCAGAAATCGATCATATTTTTAGACCCCCATGTGAGGTTAACCGAGGGTAGGAGATGGAGGATGATTCCTATCTTCTCTACCTCTTAACGGCACAAGACCTTGAGGTCCGACCTCGGTTGTCGAAAGGATGATTAAGGCTCGAGCGGTCAATGATTAGTTACGGATTTGGGATCGTAAGATCCGGTTTACGTCAGGAACTGACACCAATCTATCAAACTTCTCGCGGATAGATACGCGTTTTTCGGAAGCATAAGATGCTGATGATGAGGGTAATGGAGGAAGAAACGCACACTCTTCTAATATTAAACAAAAATACCCGTTTATTTTGGAGATAGGGAATACATCAATTAACATATTTGGAAGTATTTATATCATCGAATCGAATTATTAAACCGCGTCTCGAGTGATCGGAGAGAGAGAGTTTACAAAACATCGCGAGCAGGATAAATACCTTAGTGATCCGGAGATTTGTGATTCTGAGATTTGCACAAAGTCCGAGGAACGAGAGTTCGCTTGAAAATAAGAGTCAATGGACTGTAGATAGATGAAATGGACGGCTTCAACGGCGGGAGATGATAATCCACGGCACACACACACTTGACAGTTGTCGAAACTCTTTCTATCTCTCTCTCTCTGCATCATCTTCGTTCGTTTTTCCTTTTATTTCGGGATCTTGGGTTCGAGATTTTGTGAAGTACGTCAAGGGTGGAAGTCCTTTTTGACCAATGGTGAATTACATGATATAATTATTTTTCAACAGTTAACTCATCTTCTACAAGGAAGTATTACCGTGGGAACGATAGTTTATGATTAATTTTTACGAGAAAATTTGTCGGTGTTTTTTCCGTTTTTTTGTTTCTGTTTTTGATTTAACCCTAACTGTCGAAAATCGGTTGGCAAATAAAATAAAAATTCGTTATTCTTATATTCGAACCTTCACATCACCGCGGGCTTTCTAAAATCAAGCTTACTCCTGACGAGCAAGCTGGATTTTTATGAAACGGATGAGTTAACGAAGTTGTTCCGGCTCTCTCTCTCTCTCTTTATATATATTGTACCGCGTTACAGTATTATTTCCCGTTGTGTCGGAAGTTATTGACACGTCGCGATAACGTTGTTGACAATTCGTTGTTAATTACTCTCTCTCTCTCTCTTTTTTCTCTTTATTTAATAACACGTTTTTTGACATGTTTAGTGACGCGCTTAGCGTAATATTTGTTTGTAAGAAATTACGATTTAAAGCGGTAAAATATAGTTTATTATTATGCAAAATTTTCAAAATTAAACAAGGTTATTGGGTAAAGTTAAATTTATTGAGTTCCCTCTTCGTTTACTTGGGATCCCCTTTTTGTGATTTTGGGAAGTTGGCCATTATTTCCTTCTTTAATTGGGCTGGCCTTTCGTTTAGGAATTCGACTTCGTTTAGGAAGCGGGAGGACCCAAGGTCGATCCTCTACTGGGCCTCGACTCCTCAAGGCGTAAGATGTAGTTGGTTGTTCCTCGATAGAGGGTGTAATCTCTGTTTCTTGTTCTTCCTCAGATTCGGATTCAGATGAAGACTCGAGTTGAGATTGTGCCATTTCTGCAAAGATAAATTCGTCCCATGGATCAATGGTGGAAGGGGGTTCTTCCGAAAGGGAAGGTTGTTGGATAGTCGTGGTAGTCGAAGGTTGGTTTACAAGTTCTTTCTGGTCGAATTCTTGTCGAGCAATAACATGTTTGAGACGATTGGCGTGCACTTGAATTTGTTTCTTTGTATCTATATTTTCGATGATAAAATTGACGGGACTCAATTCAGTTACAATTCGAAATGGTCCTGACCACCTAGGTGCTAATTTACGTTTTAATCCAATAGGTATGGTAACCTCGTCGAGAAATACTCGGTCGCCTACATGATATGTGGGTATTTTGTGAGTTTGTCGATGGTGTATTTGTCTTTCTTGAGCAGCTTGCTCGGCATGTTTCTGTGCTACCTGATGAGCTTCAGCCATTCGGCATCTAAGTTCTGATGCGTAGTTGTCGGTGACGTCATATTTCGTTCGAGTGGGGCTGGTTACAAGGTCAAAGGGATAGGTTGGATCTCTCCCATATAATAAAAAAAAAGGACTGTCGTTGGTAGATGCATGAATGGTTGTGTTATAGGCAAAAAGGGCATAGGGGATCCATTCATCCCAGTTTCGCTGATCCTTAGCGACGTAATGGGCGAGGATGTCGATTAAGGTTTTATTGAATCTTTCTACTACTCCATTGCATGCAGGGTGATATGCTGTAGTAAGAAGTCGTTTGATTTGTAACAATTCGCACACCTCTTTAAACATTTTAGATATCAAATTAGGTGCTCGATCAGTAAGTAGTTGAACGGGAGTTGAGTGTCTTAAGATGATATGAGTAACGAAAGCCTTGGCTATAGTCTGGCTTCGAGTATCTGCTAAAGGTATAGCTTCGGCATAACGGCTGAAATGGTCTATAAAGACGAGTATATATTTGTTCCCTTTGGTAGTAATAGGTAAAGGACCTATGATATCCATAGCAGTTCGTTCAAATAATCGTGTTAAAGGAGGAAATAATTGTAATTCCGCCTCTTGTCGCTTGTCCTTTCTTTTTTGTATAGCGCAACGTTGACAGCTTTGACAATAAATTTTGATATCTTGTTTCATAGTAGGCCAGTAAAACAATGACTGGAGTTTTTGTTGCATCTTCTGAGATCCTAAATGACCTCCTATAGGTGTATCGTGATGGATACGTAGAATGTAAGGGATCAGTATAGATGGGATAACTAATTGATTTACGAATCTTCCTTGTGGGGAAGGAAATTCATGATATAACACTCCTTCTTCGTCGAGGAAATAGCGTTGTATGTCTTTTGCGTCATCTCCGTCTTCTAGACGTTGAATAATAAGTTTCCATTTCTCCTCTCGTCTTTGGAATTCCCCGATTTGTGATTTTGAATAAATGGGGTCAACATCGTTGACTGTAGAAATATGTCGGACAGGGATTCTGCTTAACGCGTCTGCGTTTTTATGACAACTTCCTGCCTTATGTTTAATATCGAAATTAAATTCTTGTAAGAAAATGATCCATCGGGCTATTCGCGAGTTTGTTGAAGAGTCCTTGTTGCTAATTAACCATCTCAATGGTCGATGATCTGTAATTATTGTGAACTTTCTCCCATATAGGTATGGTTTGAAGTATTTTGTAGCCCAAACTACAGCTAAGCACTCTTTCTCAGTTGTGCTGTAATTCTTTTCGGGTTTTCGGAGTATCCTACTAATATAGGCTATAGGTTTTTCTCCATTTTCATCCTCCTGGGATAAAACTGCTCCTATCGCTTCGTTCGAAGCATCTGTCGAAAGTATAAATGGAGTCGCAAAATCAGGAGATTTTAAAAGCGGAGCTGAAGTGACTATTTCCTTTAGCCTTTCGAAACTACGTTCCTGTTCTTCTCCCCATTGAAACTTGGTATCCTTCTTCAGTAGATCAGTCAGTGGTTTTGCTATTTTAGCGTATGAATCGATATGTCGTCTATAATATCCCGTTAATCCTAGGAAAGACTTAATGTCGTGTACATTTGTTGGCCGGGGAAACTGTAAAACGCATTTGATTTTATCTGGATCTGGTCTGATCCCTTCCTCCGAGACGTCGTGTCCGAGGAATTTTATCTGTCGCTGAAGGAAGTGACATTTTTTTGGTTTTAGTTTTAGTCCTGCATCTGCGAGTCTTTGGAAAATCTGTTCTAGACGAATCAAGTGAGTTTGGAAGTCTGGACTGAAGGTCAGTATGTCATCCATATAGACCAGACAAATTTTTCCTTTCAGACCGTGTAGTATAAAATCGGCAGCCCGTTGCCAAGACGCGGGGGCTCCGGAAAGTCCCATTGCCATACGATTCCATTGGTAATGACCGTCCGGTGTTGAGAATGCGGATTTTTCCTTGTCTCGTAACCCCAACTGCCAGAAACCAGACAGGGTATCCATGGTAGAAAAGTATTTCGCTTGCCCGATTAGGCTAAGTGCTTCTTGCACGAGTGGTAAGGGATAAGGATCTGTCTTTGTTATTTTATTTAATTTCCTATAGTCTACAACGAGACGCCATGTTTGATCACGTTTTTTCACCAGGAGAGCGGGAGCAGACCAAGGTGATTTCGAATGTTCAATGATACCTTGGTCTAAAAGTCCGTCGATGATTTTATTCATTTGTTCCCGTTGAGCATAAGGGATTCGATAAGGTGGCTGATATATGGGTGTAGCGTCTCCGGTGCGTATTTCGTGTTCCACGATCGGGCAGTATCCCAAATCATAGTCGTTGACGGCAAATACATGTTTATATTTATATAATAAGTCTAATAAAGGTTTCTTTTTGTCCTTTCCTATGTTGGACCAATCGAATAACTGTCCAAATTCTTGCTTGTTTAGAATTGAGGTTGAGGGTTGGGCGTTAGTGATTGGGTTGATGTTCGGAGGTTCTGTTTCTTCTACTGCCTCATGGAAAGTTCCAATGCAGTCCCCTTTTGATAATTTTTTTGGTTGAGTAGATAAGTTCGCTATTCGAACTGGGACTTGACCGTCCCTTGTCGTTTTAACTACAGAATCGACTCCCACTACATCTTCTCGATTGTTTATTTCTGTTTCTATAATTCCTATTTCACCCTTCCGTTTTATTCCGGAGATCCTTGCTGTGACAAAAATCTCTGATCTGGGAGGAATATTACAATCTGTCAATAATAATACTTGTCGGATTAGTCCCTCCTTGATGGGGTTCGTTGAAACGAGAGGTGTTGTTTTCTCATTTTGTGTGGGTGATGTAGAAACAACTTGGATTGGTTTACCTCTGCGATTTCGTTTTTCGCGTTTCCGGTTTGGCGTTATCCTTTCTACTCCTGCCTTCCGGAAATCGATTTCCTCTCCTCCTCGAAATAATAGTTTTTTCCGTGCCAAATCTATAGTGAGGCCTTGAGCTTTGATTATGTCTCGTCCCAACAGGCCATCGAACGGATAAGGTATTTGATCTTCTACCACGTAACATAAGTACGAAAAATGCAAGGGTCCTATTAAGAAGCGGAATTCCATGGCTCCATATGTTCTGATTCCGTGTCCTGTGACGCTTTGAAATAATACCTTTCTTTCCCTCTGTTCGAATTTGTGTTTAGTCGCTCGTTGAGCGAAGGATCGAGATAAAAGGGTTACCGTGGAACCTGTATCTATGGCCAGTCGAGCCGGGTAGTCATTGATAGAACAACATAAGCTAGGTTCAAAGTTTTTGGCCACTATTCCTACTCCTACTCGAGGTTTACATTCTCTGTGCCTACCGTTGCTGTTTGTAGTTTGTGAATTCGTCCGGGAGGAGAATGAGGAACCTTGTCCAACATTCCTGCAGTTTCCGCCATTTCTTCGCCAGCTCATTTTGTTAATTCTCCCTTGCGGTAGGGGTCGAGATTGAGATGGAGTCTGTCGTGACGGAAATTGGGTTGTTTGTTCGCTTGAGCTATTGTGGTCTTCCCGTCGGGTTTGTTGCCTTCCGCCTCGCGTACCTCCACCATAAAAATTGGGTCGAACATAACCGCGTCCTTCTGATGGGGACGAGTAATGTTGTCTCCCTCTATTCGCCGATTGTATTCCTCTCCGCCGCCGATTTTCCTCCTTGTATTTTAGATCATTCAATTGTTTTTGTAAATGCGCTATCGTTGCGGTTAGATTGCTATTTGTGTGTTCCGGATTATTAATCGTTCTAATTATTCCTCGAGGGGTTTCTGTTAATTGGAGCACCGTCTCTTCCCAAATGGCCGCTTTGACTGCATTTTGAAATGTTTCAGGATTTTTAGACATTACGGTACGTTTTATTTTGTCATTAAGACCGTTTACAAATTGGACGAGTAGTCTCTCGTCTCGTTCTTTAGCCTGACATCGCTTGATTATTTCCGTTTCCCGCGCGTCGGCCCCTGTCTGTTCGAGTATCGTTTCTGAAACTAGGCTTTGCAGCCGAACCGCGTATGTTTGTACATCCTCATCGCGTTTTTGTATACATGCATAGAATTTTTGCAGTCTAAGTGCATATGGCTCCTTTTCAAATCTCCGCGTCATCTGCTGTTTGAACTCATCATACGTGTCGATCGCTCGCATTCGCTCATCTTTCCACGCGAAATCTCTTGCTATGCCTGTCAGTTTTAGCTTCGCAACTCCGAGACATTGCGCTTTTGTCCATCCTGTCAGTTTTGCTATTTCATCTAGCGAGTCAAAGAAGTCCCTTATACGCAACCCTGATGTGTCTCCTGAAAATGTGGGAGTTAGGGGAATCATTCCCGACATTCCGGAGAATGCGCTTCCTCCTGGATTACCGTCTCCAGTTGTCTCCATTCTCGATTCTTAGAATCGCCGGAAAAGATGTATGGGGGTGAGATGTCGGAACGAATCGAAACAGATCCCACTTCTGACCACCAGTGTGAGGTTAACCGAGGGTAGGAGATGGAGGATGATTCCTATCTTCTCTACCTCTTAACGGCACAAGACCTTGAGGTCCGACCTCGGTTGTCGAAAGGATGATTAAGGCTCGAGCGGTCAATGATTAGTTACGGATTTGGGATCGTAAGATCCGGTTTACGTCAGGAACTGACACCAATCTATCAAACTTCTCGCGGATAGATACGCGTTTTTCGGAAGCATAAGATGCTGATGATGAGGGTAATGGAGGAAGAAACGCACACTCTTCTAATATTAAACAAAAATACCCGTTTATTTTGAGATAGGGAATACATCAATTAACATATTTGGAAGTATTTATATCATCGAATCGAATTATTAAACCGCGTCTCGAGTGATCGGAGAGAGAGAGTTTACAAAACATCGCGAGCAGGATAAATACCTTAGTGATCCGGAGATTTGTGATCCTGAGATTTGCACAAAGTCCAAGGAACGAGAGTTCGCTTGAAAATAAGAGTCAATGGACTGTAGATAGATGAAATGGACGGCTTCAACGGCGGGAGATGATAATCCACGGCACACACACACTTGACAGTTGTCGAAACTCTTTCTATCTCTCTCTCTCTGCGTCATCTTCGTTCGTTTTTCCTTTTATTTCGGGATCTTGGGTTCGAGATTTTGTGAAGTACGTCAAGGGTGGAAGTCCTTTTTGACCAATGGTGAATTACATGATATAATTATTTTTCAACAGTTAACTCATCTTCTACAAGGAAGTATTACCGTGGGAACGATAGTTTATGATTAATTTTTACGAGAAAATTTGTCGGTGTTTTTCCGTTTTTTTGTTTCTGTGTTTGATTTAACCCTAACTGTCGAAAATCGGTTGGCAAATAAAATAAAAATTCGTTATTCTTATATTCGAACCTTCACACCCATCTAAAAATTTTTTAATTAGTCTGGAAACAAGGAAACCTAATTCTTGCATTCTGTGAAAACGGGTAAGATTGGCTGTAATGTAATAATTTTAATCTTCGCTATCGTTACTTTTTGCCCGAGCAACGCCGGGCTTATCTGCTAGTTACTTGAAAATTATACACCTATCGGCGGTTTTCGCATAACGAAATAACGATAAGTCACGTGATTTAATCTTATCGGCGTATTATCGCATGGAAAAGGGTCAAATTTTACTGGTTATTAGCATTTATTATTATTATTTTAAATAATTTTAAAATTTTTTAAAATAAAACTTGCCTGTACAAAAACCTTTTACCTTTTCATAATAATTAATTAAATAATAGTTTTTAATGAAGCATCATAACAGATGGCGCCACACGCAGGTTTAAATTTGTTGTCAGGAATGTTACGCAACTCGTAGTTAAATTTCTTATAAATGTTTCAAGAAACGAGTAAATATTGATATTAAGTGTTTTTCTCTTATGTGTTCCAATATAAAAACTTGTATATATAATTTCGTATATACAGAAAAATAATACAGATAAGAAATAGACAGCGATTATGCCCGTGAATTATATTTAATATCGCCTTCGTCATCATTACTATCGTATACCTGTATATTAAGTAATGCAGTACAGAGGTAGAATTAACGAAGAGAATATTCAGAATTAGGACTTACTACACCGAAAGTGCTGGACCCCGTTTTCAGGTAAAAATTAAATTATAACAAACGTTCCTAAAAATTCAAAAATGTACACATTTTTTGATGTGTAGGGGCAAGACAGTACTAAAAGAATTGAGAAAATTGTGACCATGTCACAATAAATAATCGCTCGTTTCGTTAAGTAACTTATACATAGAATCCAAAAACGTGTACAGAATTAACGGATAAAAGGGTACTTGACTAGCAACGGGGTCGCCTTATTGTGTAATGCTTTATCACAAACGTCGATCTACTCGTATGTTGCAACGATTTTAATTACAGAGAAATAAAAAACAATCCAAACGATTTTATAAATTAATTATTATTATTTTAAATAATTTGTTAAGTATAGGCTTATATTAGAAGAGCTTATGTTGTGAATAAATAAATGAATATCGTTTGAATGATATAACTTGAATTACGTAAGAGACATTATTATATAATTGATTTATATAACGTGGCTGATAAATGTTTCAACGTCCAATTTTCTAGTAACTGCCGAGCAAACAACGTTACGCTGTACTAAAGTTCACAAGTTATATTTAAAAAAATAGATAATAAAAGCAGTGTTTGATCATTATCAAAATTAAATAAACAATATTATCATTGTTTTTCAATTGTTTATAAATAGTCTTAATAAGTAGATGCTCGCATTTTTTATTGTTATTTTCTGTCATCGCTTATTTAACGATTCTAAAGGACCTAAATACTTTTCTGATTCTTTTTCCAAAGTATTGTGAAAACTATTGTACCAAAGAACACAAAAGTTTGTGTAACTAAATTATTCTGCAACACCTGAATTGTTTTGTTACTGCATTCTTATTGTATAAATTTCCTTTTACATCGTTATCACTTCATTATTTTGTGCTCATCCTCGGTTTACACCTTCATCAACTTGGCTCCAATTACATCGAAAATTAAATTCTCTTTATCGATTTGTAATAAAATAATTTTTCTTGAATTTTATTCCAAAATAAAAATAATACTACGAGTAAAGAAACTGCGAGAGAATAATTTAAAATAACATATCAATTAATTAGTGATAATGAATGAAATTTAAAAGAAATTGAGTTATCCTGTAGACACGACGTGAATATTGATAAAATGAATAGCATTGTCAAGGGAATACAAAAACACGTAGAATTCTTCTGTATTACATACATAAACCATTCTAAAAACAGAACTGCTACTCATGAAGTTCTAGAATCATCTGTTTATTCATCACAAGTACAGTATGATGGAAAGTGACTAGACATGAAAAAATCGCTATAATTTCTTACATTTGTAAGGCAAAGATGTCGAAAACTATCTTCCACTTAATTTATTAAGAGGAAATACAGACGCATTCCTTACAATTCAATGCAGGCAGCGGCTCCATCCAACAAATTCCACAAAGTATAGTGGATCGTCATATGGACAGAGGTCTTCCCAACCTCTTGCGCATTCGCAACCGAATCATTTTTGATTCGGTTGCGAATGCGCAAGAGGTTCGATCATTTTTGATTGTTTCCGACAGATCGTGGCACCACGTCTTTCACCGCACGCTACCGTCTCTGCATGGCAACCGCCGATTTTCACACCTCGTAATGTGCAGCAATCTGACGAACAGACATGACGTCGCCATTTTTTTTTGTGAGGCCAATCTCGATCACAGCGATGCGGGAACCCTAAAACTGCTTTGATTAACTTATGTATATATGTGTGCATATAATAGTAGTAATGTCAAAGAATAGAATTACAGCTATACCTTACGAAGAATATAACGTGGCAGAATATAAATAGAGATAGAGTTGTTGAATGTAAATTGAAGAAATAATGTAATTCGACGCGATAATCACGTCATATCAAGATTTCTAATCATTAAAATTTTACAACGTAAGTTTTTATCGCAAAATACTCATTGATTCTCTGTTTCAGTTTTCGAGAATTTCCGTAAAAGGATATTCTCATAGTAAAAGTATTAAATTGTTAACGTCATCTGCTGCAGATCGCGTGCGTAAACAAACAGACTACAATCAGACATAAGCTCGTGACAGAATGAGTAACTTGATCCAACATATACTAAACAGACTTACAACAAATATTACATAGAGTTCGTATTCGGCTTCAAACGCGAATACCAGATTCATGGTAGATTGTCGTATGTACTGTACCTATTTAGGTACTTTCTGGTTCTTGCTGGCAACTTACAGTTCACTTTTCTAACATATTTCCGCGATGCAGCAGATTCTTTCTTCTTCGCGACCCTCATTTTTCGAGGTCACGAAAATAAATCTTTTTTTTAATTCCAGACAATATGGACGGAAGAGCTGGAGATTATGAAAAATTAGCCCTGAAATTGGTGACGTCCTACGTGATTTCATCTCTAGATTCACATCTGCAGGCCATGAACTGGTCCGACGAAGATATTATTTTGGATATCGGATGCGGTCCTGGAGATACCACGAAAAACGTTCTGTTGCCAAAATGCTTGAAATTATAGAAAATTGTTGCCATCGACATAAATCCAAATTACATCGAGTATGCCAGAAAGACACATTTCCACCAGAAAATAGAACATAAGGTTCGAGATATCCTGCAAAGGTAATGCATACAAATGTTCTTCATACATTTTGTAAGCGTATAATCTAAATGCAGCAATACAAATAGAGAATGAACATAAAATATTGTGTGAAAGCTCTTAATTAAGGATAATAATTATATTGAAAACATAATTTTTACCATAAATCGTAATATATAATTTCTAGTCCCGATTTACCAGAAATTGGAAAATATGATAGTATAATATAAAGTTACATCCATCCGCGTCATCCATTTTATAAATGATTACCAGCAATTGTTTTCTGTCATTTCTTCGATTTTGAAGCCCGGAGAATATTTCTTCTTTATTTTTTTTACAAAATGCGCACTGTTTTTTATTATACGGGATCTGAGTACCAACGACCAATGGACAAAGTACATAAAGGTCGATTGTTAAATCATTATTTTTGTGTAAAATTTACGTGGACAGGAGTTAAAAATTACAATTACTTTCAGCCCGAAGATATAATCAAGACGACTGCATCGGCTGACAACTGGAGTGATGTAGAATCGGAATTTAAAGATTACGTGTCCAAGTTTGATTTGAAAGTGACAAAAAGTAAATGTGAATTATTGGATGTGCCAATTACTGACAAAAAAACATTTTTTGGGTAAATATTTTATTTTATTTTAAATATTTCTTAATTTTATCGCATTAGCTTTTTAAGTTATTAACGTAAAATAATTTCGAAATATCTTCACGATTAATAACATAACACAAACTAACGTAACATATTACATTTTAAGTTTATTGATATTAATTTTTTTATTATTAAATAAATATAAAACAAAATTAATGAAACTTTCATAGAGATCTTAGAATTATATTCCAGGATTTAAAACATTCTAATTTTATTATTAAAATGAAACCATAAATTTCCAAAATAATATCCAAATAAAATAGTTTTCCTTTAATATTAATTTTAGTGAAGACTATATGGAAACATATTGTTTTTACACGATTATAATTTGTGTTTTCAGACCTGTTTACTGCAGTATTACCTAAAGCATTATTCGAAAAGATGAAGCCAGATGTTAAACGCCGTCTTTTGAAAGAGGCCGAACCGATAATCCTCAAATACGCTACCGAAAATGAAAACGGCGAAATTTCAGTTTTATTTGAAATTTTTCAGGTTTCGGGAATGAAAAAACTGTAATAAAACTCACGATTAGGTCTATAATATATACAAATTTGTACCTTAGAACAATGGTCGGCAACCTTTCTGATTTTACGGACCACTATAATCACAATTTTGAATTCCGCTGACCACTATCATGAATTTTTTAAACGATACAAAATCTGTAGAATAATGATCGTAAAAGTTCAATTTTACCGTATTAATATGAAACTCCCGTGTTTAATTATAACAGATTAATGCAAGCCTAAAGTTCATTGCTGCTTGTTTGAAATTAGTTTATGGATTTTTAGCGCTATTCCACGAAGGACGACCACCGCTCTCACAATATTATTTATTGTTCATTATTTATTGATAACAGTCGCTTCGTATTTGGTTTCAGATTCAAATGATACCCCCAAAGAGTGGAAAAAAGCAACTAAGCATTTTGCATTTCTTTCATAAAACTTGGCGTAACCTTCAGTTGAACAATGTCCAAATTTATCCACGGTCCACCCAAATTTTCTCGCGGTCCACCGGTTGTCGACCGTTGCCTTAAAAGACCGTGTACGTTCGGTGTATATTGTAGGCCTATAAAGTTATTTTTTCTTACTTGAAGAATAGATTAGTTTTCTTATAATGTAAAAAAAATACACAGAAAATAAAATATTGTTTCGGAGAAAGTCAGCTCCAATTGCCATCTTTCAGCCTAACCGAATTCACAATGAGTATAAATAAACCGTGAGCTCGTGGAGAACACGATTGCCATGCCCAGTTCTTGCGGGCAAAGCTCACCAGGACCGCTCTTTCCTTAAATACTTCGCCTCTCCCTTCAGCCCTGTGGTCATCTGCCATTTTTCGCACAACTGAAGAGGCCGCCTTGGACCTTTGTGTGTTGATTGTGAGAATAGTAATGTTGAAGGTAGACCTTGTGACATAGACATTGTCTTATTTACAGCTTAAAGCCTGCGTGAGAGCAGGCGGCTCCATACAGATGATTGTATCGTTTCCCCCATTATGACGTTGTCCATGATGTTCGAGTCCCATGAGACTTAAGAGCTCACCTGTACATGGTATTGGCAATGACCTGTGCTTTAAACCATTTTAGGCATGGGCAATTGGCTGCAAAGGAGTTATGGTCTGTGTCGAGTCTCTTGTTCTGTAGATTGCTTTTATTGTATCTGGCACAGTTGGTGCATTTCGGGCTTTTATCCTGATTTGGACATTCCTTCAGGCGATGTTTCCTGCCACAGTGGCTGCATTTTTGTCTTAAGTCGCATCTGGTAGAAATGTGACCAAAGCCACAGCAATTGAAACAGCGGGTGACCGATATATGGTCGTCTACCCTGATGGAATTCCATCCAATAGCCACCCTGCTAGCCTCAATGAGGCTGAGCCGAAGCCTGGGGATCACTGTGAGGATAGCATGCTGCACCTCCCCTCTCTTCTTGGGGGAAAGAAATTTGTTAAAGAAGCAGGCTTTTTGGAAGGCTTCTTTAGTGTAGTTCTCAAAAATGTTTGAGTTCTGAAGATAGAGATGTCCCATCATGTCTCCGTATATCATGTCTATTGGCAGGTTCAAAAGGATAATTTTTGGGTCTCTCTTTTTCTTTTCTCTCACCTCTATCTTGTCTACCAAAACGGTGTTTCGTTTTATTGCTTCCTTCAAGGCCTTTATATCCTGTTTGGATTTCACTTTTATATTGATGTCCCCACTGGGCAGGGGTCTGATGTTTCCCACGTTTAACCCAATATCTTTGGGTGAGAAGTTTTCCTGTAGTATGGACATTAGCTCTCCGGCCACCATTTTTGGTTCATGCTGGTCTGCGGTTGCTAATATGATGAGATTATGGTCCTCATTCTGCTTTTCGCCACTACCCCCCTGATTACCTGCAGTGGCATTTATCAATCTAGTTTCCTTGCTTTTAATTTTAGTGTTCTTTCTGACCATGTTGGAGTAGAACGGAGCCTTTTGTTGGGCAGCGGCATTTGCCTGCTTTTGTCTCATTTCTAGGATTATGCCGAAGAGTTGGTTTGCCGCAGCATGCATCTTTAATGTTGTCTCCCTGACCAAGGCCCTTTCCCCACTTTTAACCGCTATGCCACGGTTTGTAAAAATGTTTAGCATTATTGTTTCCATGTGAGAGTGGATATTAGATAGTAATTTCTCCTCCACAAAATCCATATTCGTTGAGCCAGTCCCAGATAGAGTTGGACTGCTTGGTAGAGTGTCAATATTCATGTCCTCTGTGCTATCCATCATACCAAGAGGTCAAAGAAAGATCTCGCACTGGGAAGGCCACCAAACAACGAGCCTGGGGATTCAAAAGGATAATTTTCGGTGACCGATATATGGTCACCAAAAATTGCCTGGGGATGTGCTGACCTGCGCACTAGTACCTGGTAGTAACTGAACCCAAGTCCAAATGTTGGAATAGCGCACTACTATCGGGAAGGAGACTTGACTATTTCCACACTGGAGATAACTTGACACCAGACAGAAAGGGATGCGGATGGCAACCAATAGTTACGCAAAGTTGCCTAAGATGTCTCTTAACAAAATGGCACCACAACCACAGCTGGGGGAGGCCAATATGGCAGATATATGGCAGATGCCAAAGCAACCAACTTGGGTAAATAAAATAGTCAGAAAAGTTAGGCTTAGCTCTGCTAAGCCTAAACAACCTGCTAGGATTAGAATAGCCCTAACCTTCTATACTAATGTAGAGGGCAACCCAAGCTAAGCCTAATATTAGGCTTAGCATCAAAAGTAGAGAAAATTTTTACAACTTACCTCTCTGGAGCAGAGACACACGTCTTGCCTGTTTGAAATCCAAACTGAAAGTCGGTCATATGTATAACGATACACGCCTTTATCAAATGAATGAGTAAAACTTCATGCATTTTTACTTACAAGCTTCATTGACAAAAATAAAAGTTGGGGTGGTCAAACATCCCATTGCATTAATAGCGGGAAAAAAGCCACTGCACTAACGTATACGTATAACAATAGGAAATTAATATTGAAAGTGTCCTTTTGGTAATTTTCAAAAAACCGATGCCAAATTAAAATAGTTTTATAAAATAAAGGTTTTACTCACCATTTCTGAATTTAATTATAATAGTAAATTGCTGTAAATTCAGTGTTTTAAATTCAATATAATAACTTGGCTGAAAATAAAAACAATAATGCACTGAAATAATGTTATAGAATTTCATTGTTGTCCAAGAGTAATTAAATGCACATGATTTAAACACAAGAATAATTGCAAACACAGAGATATAATTGCATTTTATTCCTGTTTTCTCATGTGGCTTTTGGCTGATTTCAGATATTTTAGTTGTCACATTCATATTATTCGTCATATTTTCAAATGTATAATAAAAAGTACTTTTAAAATCATACTTTATGCATTTTGTCATTTTACTCTCCTCAAGCAGCAAACGAGTTTTGGATTTATCGTTTTTGAAGTTATTCTATCGAAGAATTCGTTTCTAAATTAATTTATGCACTATTTTATAAATTAAAAAAATAAATGATTTTATGTGATATCCGTTTTAATGATTTAATTAAAATCAAAATGACAAAATCATATTTAAATGCTTTTCTCTTTTGTCAATAAAACAGAATAACATCGAAACAATTTAACAAAGATAATCGTAAATGAAATAGTATTTAAATACTTTCAACATTAAAGAAAATGTTCGTTAATGATACTTTTTCATGTATTCTTGCGAAGAAACTTCGTCATCAAACTTCACTTTACACGTGACACATTTCAATTCATGTCGATAGATTCCTACTTCTGGGAACAGATCGAAAGTTGTCTATTGTTCCAGATGTATTTCTATGCCAATGTCTTCATAAATGTCTTCACGATCTCGTGAAGTGCTGCTTGTCGTTTCCGAAATGATTCTTTCGCGTTGTTTTCGTTTTCGTCTGGGTCCAGCCAAAACGAGTTAAGTGGGTTGGGCAAAATCCAGCCAAAAGGGTTAAGTGGAACAATTGCTAAAGAGAGAAACAAAACTTTAGAAATGAGAATATTGTCTTGGAATTGTCAAGGAAAGCTGGACTTGACAGTGAATGACCAAGAGTTTATACACTTATTGCAAAATTATGATTTAGTTGCTTTAACTGAAACTAGGTTAACTAACTCTTTTAAACCGGTTCTTCCTTTGTTGAACCCAGATTGGTTTTTATATGAACAACTTGATAGAAAACCAACTGGTTCCGGTCGTCTATATGGACGTCTCATTCTTGCAGTTTTCCAAAAACTAGGTTCTTCGGAAATGTTGTTTAACTCTGACAGTCTAATAGTGATTAGATTTAATTATAGGAGAAATTTTTGTTCATTTAGCCAAAGTTTGATAATTGTTCTTGCTTGTTTGAGAATAGATCTTTATGATGTACAGTGCTTGGAAGACTTGTTGATGAATTTCTCTGAGGATGATATAGTTATTTTGATGATATGAATGTTAGAATAGGCGAGGAACTAGATAATTTTTATGCTGGGAGTAATATTAATGTTTTAAATTTCCGGAGATCTAACGATTTAATATTGAACCAAAGAGGAAAAAGCTTTATACAATTGATTAAGTCGCAGGAATTGTATATTTTAAACGGTCGACGTGCTTCAGACAACCTGGCTAAATTTATTTTTTTTTCGACAGTCGGTCTATCTGTTATAGATCTAATAACAGTAAATGTAAATTTACTAGACAGACTACTGGTATTTAGAGTTCTTCGTTATCAATTCTGATCATTTTCCAATTTCAGTGTCATTTGAATTTACGATTCATAGTGTATGGACTCTAAAACTTCCAAAAATTCGCTACATATGGAAACAAGAAAGATCGGATGACTATTTGTCTTTGATCAGCTCGCTATATACCTCGGTTAAAAAGACCTTTCTGCTGGATGCGCGAAGTTACTATAATGAACTATTAAAGACTGTTGACTTCGGCTTTACGATGTGGAGTGGTTAAGAAAAACATTTCTTTATTATCACTTGAGAATAAATGGTTTGATCCTCAGTGTCTACGTTTAAAGAAATCAAAGAACCGAATACTACGAATGTTTCGAAAAAAACAAAACTAGAAATCTATTGGACGAATACTGTAAATTAAATAAAAGTTACAAGTCGCTATGTAAGGCGAAGAAAAAGTTATTTTTGGCTAAAATAAACTCATTATTATTGAAGACAAAAAATACTAGAGATTTTTAATCACTAGTTAATAAATTTCGAATTAAGAAACCGTGTGAAAATGCTATATCTCCCTGGAATTGGTTAAATTATTTGCAAGAGTATTTCGCTGGACCAAATACAGTAATTTATACTGATTTAAGTCTTGGTAATAATGTTCCTCTTTTAGATGACTTTATCACTTTGAGCGAATTAGAAACTGTAATCGGGAAATTAAAATCATCTAAGGTCTTAGGTCTTGATAATATAAGGAACGAAATGATAAAATACCTCTCTACAGAAATACTTCTAGATATATTGGATATGTTTAACTCCTTTCGGTCTAGTTGCTCTTTTCCTTTATCTTGGAAACAAATTGCTTTAAGAATGATTTATAAGAAGAGAGAGGCAGACGCATAACCATCGTCCATAACCAATCTTACAACAATATAAAGTCTTGCCATCAATATTCCGAAAGAATTAATTACGTACAAAATATTTTAAAACAAAAAGAATCGATTCGAATACTCTTTAAGAGGCCAAACAAAGATACTGGTAATAAAATGTGGAAGAGGGAAGCCTGTAAAATGCCGAACAATACCAGAGTCGATAGTATACTGTTGTCTCAGCTGTGTTTGAAAGTAGAGTTAATGTGTCAGGTTGCCTGTGGTTGGTGCTAGAGTCGAATTGCAACGAAAAGAGGTTAATTTATCTATTTTGTTGGTAGTAGTATAATCGTTTTCAAGCGTGTTTGTAACTTTTCTCTACCAGAAAAAAATAAAAAGAATGTCGAATAAGTGTTTTGTGATGGGTCTAAGTCAGGCCTCTGCAAATCTGGTGAGAAGTGATGTATTTTTAAATCACTGTCGAACCAATTAAATAAGTTGAAACGTATAAATTTTGGAAAAGATATAAAACTCGCAAGAAAATCGCGAATATGTGACTGGCATTTGATGAACGATTTCTGATTAAGAATTATGTGCATATAATTCAAATAAAACTTGATATTCCCCGTGAAAAATGCTTACTCTTCGAATGTTTTTAACTGTCCGTCAAAGTTCCAGAACATTAACAATTGTTTGCAGAATACTAGTATGTCAACTATCATTATCTACCACTTTTCAGTAGATAAACTGAATTAAAAATAACATGTTTTAATACAATACGAACACTATAAAGTGTGCAATAAACTGTTTATGTGTGGAAGAGTATTTAAAAAGAATCAATCTTTATAATTGGCTCGCATCAGAAAAAATAGGCGTGACTTCTGTAAATAACCCTTCCCTGAGAGGTTTCGCTGCAACCCAGAAAAGTCGATAGTCTACGTCAGTGTAACCGTTATGACGTACTCTTTCTAAAATAAATATTAGAGTAAAACGTGGTAAGTTATACTATAATGGTTTTATGTAATATTTACAGTTGTTTGTACAGCTTGTATTCAAATTTAATAAGTATTATTTTGTTCGAAAACATTAAATTAAATATACATTACTCACTAGGAGGATAATATAAAACTTTACTTTTTACTATAAAAAAATTTATAAAATCAAAAATACATTTATTATGAAAATATGACAATTAAACCACACCAAAACGTAAAGTAAATTAATTTACTTCAATTTAATTAAATATGCAACTGTTCATATGCTTGCCTCTTTTCCCTCCCTCAATCACAATTTGAAAGCTTCCATTAATGCTGTAAAGCCTGTAAAGACTTTTAAAGCATTATTGGGTTACAATTTTAAAAACTGTAGACCTATAAATTCCCGCTGTCGTCGTTTGTCTGTCTGTCTTTAATTTCAAGAACGGAGTTAGTCAAACGCAATCTGATCAATTGTTACTGTAAATATTACACGAAGAAGACTATTGAATGAATAATACAAGACTGAAAACTACATCCGCCATTTCATTTATGATTGTTTTTTAAACATTTTTTCAGGCTCTGTCATGAACCGAGGAAGGATATTTTTGATGAATTTGGCAGTCTTATCGCTGCCAAACTAAGAACACCTCCTCAGAAAAATGATTTAGATTTGCAGGTGAAAGTATTTTCTCCTGTAATCCATATGGATGCAATCTTCCAATTGAGTTTAAGCACTTTTCACAAGTTCTAAATTTATTTTACATGCTATTACTCTCCTGGCTCTGTTATATATAACAGAGAAAAAGTATGGCGATCAATCGAAATAACCTCCCAAGATTTTTACATTTTTGGATGGATCTTGAAACGTAGAGACGAAAAAATGGGGTTTTTCTGTATGTATGGATGTGTGTAGGGGACACGATTTTGTTTGTCGTCTTTGAAGCTTGATACCCCTTTGTCTTTTATCGATAATTTCTGAAATTTCTCAAGAAGGTTTGTGTGGTAGGGAATTTGTGCTATTAAATTTCGATGGTTAAAGGTCGAAAAGGTGGAGAGATAAAAGGACCGTATGTCGTATCGCGAGCAGGGTTGCACTTAACGAGGACTTTACTAGTTATTATCATTTACAATTTTTTTTTATTTTATAAAATCCATACGTACTTTCAAAATTAAGCTTTTTGCCATTTTATAACAATTGAAGATATAAAAATATTTTAATAATAAATTATCATAACAGATGGTGTTACACATGCAATTTCAAATGTTGCCGAGAAAGTTAAGTAACTCATTGCTGGATTATTCTAACAGTAGTTAAATTTAAGTTATTTATACACATATAATGATGCGTTTCATGTATTTAGAATGTTTGAAACCCGTACGAATGCTGCATAACATCTGTATATTAGAGAATTAAGAAATGCACGTGGGATTACCGATGAACAAATTTTGGGTTGTTTGTATTTGGTCGCCTTATTCTTTAAAAAATCTATTGTGTGTATTTTGTTTAAGGATTAGAGTTTGCGGAAAAAACCGTAATCATGTTAAATCTAATATTTTAATAACAATTGCATTCTAATACTTGTTAAATCTGTTTGTTTTATTTCAATAATCTGGTATATAAGCTTTAGAAGGAAACGTTTGATTGTCTTTTAATAAACGTAATTTTAATGGTAATTGAAGGACGTGATGATAAACGATGGTGAATAATAAATATATTCGTGACCGTAATTTAATATTATATCAAAATTACGTAAGTACAGTACATAATGGGGCGTGCACGGTTTAAATCTCGTCATTGGTGGTATTAGTGTTAGCTTCATGTACCCATACTTAACACTTCCCGAATTAAGAAATTAAAATAATTTGGGGCTAAGATATGTACGTCGTCAGCTGGGGTCTAATTGGTCTATAAACCGCTATTTCCGCCATGTAAGTTTATAATACATCACAAAGCTAGGCTACAATTGTTACTTATACTGTTTAACGATAAAAATTACAATATTTTTAAGTTTGAATTTTGTTTTTATTGTATAAAATATTGATTAATAAAGCGATGCCGGCCAGTCACCTTTATAGGACTGGCCCTAATTTATTGTCATTATGGTTTCCATGTCGATATTGATGAACTTTCGGTAGGCAATTAAAGATTTTCTTGAAGACACGAAACGTTATTTCGTAATTATAATAGCTGTGAAATTTATCATATATTATTCTTCGTTTAGAGGCTACTTATCTTAAAACTTTTCACGTTTTGTTTGGGTAAAATAAACTGGAAATGTCCGTCGATAAAATGCACATCGAGCATATTATGACTTTTAACTTTCGTAAATGATATACCGGTAATGCTATACAAATAAAATTACCGGTAGTGTGTATGGGGACGATGCTCCTACACTTAGAACTAAAAGATACAAAACGTAGGGGGTGTCTGAAAGTTGTCAGACAAGTTGAGGGAAGTACAGTATGTCAAAAAAAAATTTATGTTATAAAAATATTATAATTTTTACATATTTTGTAATAATGCAAAGATTTTATGTTAACTTGCATGCATTATTTCCTAAACAGTTACATTACAAAGAGTTGAAAAGGGACTCGAATTGCAAAACGCATACCCTAAGAAATAAAAATGTCATTTTCGAAAGCTTGTCCTGTTTTTAATTGATGGCGTAATAAGTCTAACGGAACAGAAAAACCGTCATAAAGTTCGTAAAACTAAACAATGGAATTCATTAACAATAATCACTTCTAAATCTGCTGGTAACACGAGTTATAGCATTTGATTCCTGTGAGTAAATAATATTACAACTTCTGTTTCTGAATACTGATAATGTAATAAGGTAAATTCGTGATTATTAAAAATGAATCCGTCCATTTTGAATAAATGATACACATACATAGGACGGTGTATTTTTACTATTTTAATTAAACTTCTGTTTATTCCAAATTCTACAAGCCATTTTGTTTCTGTTCATAAAATCGATTGTTTTATGTAAAATGTAAAAATTACAAAGTCAAAAAAACAAAACTAATATATTTCTTGTTTTCAGAATCAACAAAATCTTAAAAAAAGTATTAAATATTTTTCAAACAAATGCAAAGAGTCACTCATTTTGATTAACTTTTGTTCTTTAAATTTTCATCCATAAAAAATATCATTATTCGGCATTATTATGATGTTTAATAATATGATAATTTAAAGTAGATTTAGAACTGAACTTTTGCAAGCAATAAGCACACGAGAAAGGCTTCTCCCCTGTGTGAGTTCGCAGATGACGTATCAGATTTTGTTTCAGTGCAAAACTTCGTTTGCAATGATCACAGGTAAAGGGTTTCTCTCCGGTGTGAGTACGAACATGATCTATCAGATGACTTTTATTTGTAAAACTTTGTTTGCAATGATCACACGTAAACGGTTTCTCTCCGGTGTGAGTCTTGACGTGGTACTGTAGACTGCTAGAATAGGTGAACTGACGAGTACAGAATTTGCAAGACAAGAGTCCTTCTCCAGTGTGAACCCTTTGATGATATTTTAAATTGTACTTCGAAACGAATTCTTTCTTGCAACTGTCACATTCATATTTTCCATTTTTTCTCTTCTGATTGTTTAATTCTGTAAAATAAAATAAATAAAAATATTAACAGTGGTCTAAACATCGAAATTCTCCTCAATTAATGTTAATTAAATATATAGAAATGTATAAAAATTAAATATTTTAAATTAAATATTATAATATATATTTAATTTTAAACTATTGTTTAAGTTTTGGGTGCAGATAGAAAAAGAATTTTCCTTTTTCTGGTTTCTTTCAACTAGAATTTACAGTATGCAACCAACTCTAATGACATCATCACAGCATACACACAACTTGTTACATCAATCTTTTCATAAATACTATCACAAATGAATGCAATTTACAACCTTATTTTTAAAAACAATGTATACGAAGTGTTTTTTGTAAGAAAAAACATTTAGAAAATAATTTAAAATATCTTCATTGATTTTTTTTCTTTTCCCTTCATTTGCATGAGATGTTTTTTTCATATATTCTTGTATAATTTCCTAACACCGACTTCAATTTTAGTATTCCGTAAACAAGAGAATTTAAACACATTCTTCGACTCTTCTTGTGTTTTCCCGAAAACAATTCTTCGGTTTACGCAGAAATTCCCTCTATTTGTTGGGAGTGAATCTGCAAATAAAAAGTTCTCTGTGAAATAAAATACAAGAATGGCATCAATCATTATTTTCTAAAACAGAATAAATATCTTAACAGTAAAGTAAATTTTTAAAATTCTTTCTTGCAAATTTTCCACCCGAAATTACAGCTTCGGTTAAAAATCTGAAAAATCGTGTCTCCTGGTTTCATTTATCTGAGAATAGAAAAAAGCAGACATTTCAGTGACAATAGAATAAGGATATCGTGCTTCCACTAAAACAGACACGAGATAATCATCACCTGGACGTTTCATATCTGGATGAGAATACTTTCACTGATAAGTTGAATGTTTTGCTGGCGTGAGACAAAAACCTCCGCAAATTCTTGGCAGAATTCGTACCGGTTTAGGGCTGTGTAAGTGGCTACGAAGGATTCGGCGCGGTCGTGGTGCCTGGCTCCCACTTCATCCACGAGTAGATCAGCGTCGGCACCTGTGGAAGAAAAGATTATATATATTATCTTACACGAAACGAAACAAGAATACAGAGAAACGCAGGACAAAAGATTAAAAAACTGAAGATCTTGTAACACTTCCGTGATCAACTCGAATATACTTTTTCAACAAAGAGACCATTGTATTTTCACAGCGGTAGACGAATCCGAAAATGTCAGATGCAGCCGCTTCCTTGAACACGGTGACTGAAAATTACGAGAAACGTATGAAACGAATTCCAAACAGTAGTAGGTCATAGTCCAGTATGAATGGCCCTAAGTGGCCGTTAAAACAGTAAAATTTAATACAATCAATATCCCGATACCCAAAAGCCTCCTAAAAATAGACTGTCGCTAAATATTTCATTCTGACAATAAATGCTGTTGATAAGTGTTTCCTGGTTCTCCTCTTTGGTAACTGAGTATACGATTACATGTGGCTGCCTTTTCTGTGGAAGCTTTGTGGTGATATCCAGTAATTTATCTCTGATGCAGTTCTGTAGATTGGCCATGTTCTCTTTCTTTTCCAATTTTACTGCTCCCTCTCTCCCCCGATTCTTCTTCCATCAACTCCTGACTTGAGTTGAAAAGGTTTTATTTGCCGCTGCAAGAGTTTCCTTGCGCATTGCTATTTTTATTGTCACTTTCGTCATACACTAAATAACACGTGTTTACAGGAGTTAGGAGGTTTCATCTTATAATATAAATCGAGATGAATTCATAATAAAAATAATAATAATAAACGCAGAGCCCAAACGGTTAGGTGTTGAAAGTTGTAATTTGGCACAGTTAGGGTATGTCACGAGAATGTACAGTACAGTACACTAGGAGGAATTTTTCGAAATCCCCCCCGCGAGAGAGAAACAGAAAATTAAGGTTTATCCTAAAAGATTCAGCTTCTACTACACTATTTTAAATGCAATTTTCTTGCATTTTTGCGGGAAATCGAACATATTTTTATACCCTTCTAAAAATTCTCAACGCTCTATTTAGTGCTCCATCCTATTCAAAGCGCGGACACGGGGAGCGCAGGCCCATTGGTTCGCTTTATTCGAACTCTTCGTCTTAATGTCCGATTTTAACTTCGAATTCATATTTATCAATGACTGGAAGATCCAGCTTTTTTGGAATTAAGTAAATCTGAAGAACTCAGAAATGGTTACGAAAATGTTAGTTATTCTTCACTTAGTAGAACTACGCACCGGTTAGCGGTTGCAGTGAGTGTTAATTATCGTTATTCCGGCGTGGTAAGCAGATATCTAAAAATTCTCTAGTTAGTCTTGGAAGAGGGGGGCCTAATTCCTGCACCTGTTGAGATCGGCTATAATATAATAATCTTAATCTTTGTTATCATTACTTTTTGCCCGAGCAACGCTAGGCTTATCTGCTACTTAGATATATCGACACGTTTACCCGATTGTAGAACCGCTCTATAAGACAAAGGTTGAGAGCCTACAGTAGTTTGTTTTAACTTCTAACGTGTTCAGTTTATCAAGAACTTTCTCTTCCTTATCTAGAACATCCCTATTATGCTTTCAAGCGACAATCTGCTCGAGTTTACAAGATATTTCCTCGAATTTTTGCAGTGTACAGTTTTTATCAAGTAATTCAATAATTCCTCGACACTAGAGACAATGTGTTTCATGTATTTTTGAGCCCCTATTTTAGCGTTACAGTTATCGATTAACTATCCTTTTAATTTGTCAAGAACCGCGAAAGCCGCTAAATGGGTTTCGGTAAACGAATCACCTCTGTCACAAGCCATTTGGCTAAAAGGTGCCTTGCCCGTAGATTAAAGTCAAAATAGGTACACTTACCCAAGAACCGTTGCCTGTTCCTTTCCTCGTCGTAATGACTTGCAATCCACGAAATGGTTTCAGGAACACATTTTAATATTCTCTTGTATTCAAAACTTGTAATCCACAAAGGCACAAATCACAAAATTCCGCAGCAAAACGTTGTAAATCCCAAACAACGGCTTAACGCCGTAGTTTGGGATTTACGTTTAAATTTAATCCAAAAAAAACAGTTACGACCGTTAGAGATGACCGTTATAGAGATCAACGACCGTTATAACGGTCAAAACGACTATGCTGTCTGTGCTACAACAACCGAAGATTATTCAAATTGCCGAATCTTCGACAATTTTGGGCACACCCCCCAAAAAAACGCACCAAACGATTCATTTCGACGAAAGGAACCCAATGACTCTAACATCACGAATTCGCAAAAAAAAAAAAAAAAATCGGAAATTAATCAGGAGCTCCAAACACACCATACCACACATTACGTTCACTCATACCTACCCAAACTGAAGATCCTATAAGAACTTTCGTGATCAACTCGAGTATATTTTTACAGCGGAGTGACGAGTGCTTTGTATAAAAGTACAATAGATTAACCGTCACATCGGTTAACCGACCGCGTTCTAGTAGGCAAATTCAAATGTCCGCTAGTGACGTGGCGCTACAATATTTGGCTATGTCTTGGCTACTTTAATATTATTATTGTTAAATTTTGCGTGTTTTAGCTGGCAACATTGACTCGAGCATGAAAGGGAGGCCAGTATTTAAACCATGCTTAATTTTTTATTTTGTCTTTATTTAGTGGAAAATAAAGAAATCATTTTTAACGATACAATAGCGACGATTATTATTTTTAAAAAGTTTTGTTAGGCTTAACATCCATGAAAATTCAACGCGAAGTAGGTTAATAGCAATATACTAATAATGTATTTTTTATACTTTTCGGTTATCCGTTTTTTCAGTTATCTAACCAATCCCAGTCCCCAATTGAGTCGCATAATCGATGCTCTAGTGTATTGTGGGTGCAAACCAGGCCACCGATCTTGTACATTTTCATTGCGGTAGTCGAATCCGAATGTATCAGATGGAGTCGCTTCCTTTGGCGCGGTGGCTGAAAATTACGAGAAACATGAAACGGACTCGAAACATTAGTGCATGGTAGTCTAGTATAATTTTCGGATATTATATACATTACTCCCTGTGGAATTTCGGGACTTTCTTATTTTTGGTCTTCGGTCCAAAAGTAGGGTATCGTTGAAGTCGTCTCTGTCCCGAGTTCAAATATATAATCGAAGTCCCGAAATTCCGTAGGGAGTATCCTATATAACAACTTAATTGTCTCTAAGCGGCCATTAAAACACCAAATTCTATTAGAATCAAAGTTCTAATGCCCAAAAGACTTCTAAAAATATCAGAAATAATCGAAAAAGATAGGGAAGTTAAGCTAAGAAGTCCGTAAACGAAACTGTGTCCCCCTGACACACGAACATTCATACGTGCATACAAGTGAAGAAAATCAATTTTTTGCATCCTTCCACGTTTCAAGATCCCGACTCAGAAAATATAAAAATCTTGGGGTCATATCTTGACCGATCGCCATGCTTCCCGTATTATATACAACGGCCGTGAAAGTAAAACTGTTTTTGTTAATATTTAACAAAAATGTTGACGTTTTCAGTAATATTTCGAGCTACGTTCTGAATACAGATAATCGAATTTTGACAACTGCTTAGTTACATCGCATAATAAATTAAAAATAAAGTAAATTCAACCATTACTTATAAAACTAGCTGTTAACATCAACAGAAATATTCTTCCGAGTCAAATTCAACAATAAAATTATAGTTTGACCGACTTATAACTGAGAAGGCATCTTTTATACACTTTAGGAAAGTTCTGTAAAATATTCAGAAAATGCATGGGCGCAGCCGAAGGCGAACCATTACAAATTCGTTAATGCAGTTGTTATTCGCGTAGCCTATACGTACTAATGGCGTCGTCGTCGTTTTGCTTGTAAACGTAACATCCGCCAATAAGATGGCTACCGGAAATGATGCCATTTTATCCGCCTACCGCAAACGAAATTTGTTTACAAGTAAAATCAATTACTCTTTACCTATGCAACGAGGACAGGGCAGGACGAAATCGTCAGGTCGGGATAAAGCATGAGCCCCACGAAATGACAAAATTCCTAGCGGCCTCTTTGGTGGAGAGGTAACTTTAATTCGTACGATGTTAAGTTGTTAAATATATCTTCAAACTCTGTGAATAAAGACGCTGTTAGATTTCATAAGAAAGCCACTTTATTTTGAAATAAAACACAAGAAAGTAAAAATCCGACGCATGGAGTGGACGAGCCACTATCGCGTTTTTGGCGTCTGGAGCCTGATTGGACCGACAGGTCACGCTGCATCTTCAATTTCAAGGGAGAGAAGGTTGGATTGGCGGTTGTTTGTTATCGCCTAAATACGTGCTATTTAACCTTAAAAAAGCATTCGTCCAAGTGTTGCGTTTTCTGTAACAAAGAATAAATGATTATTTTAAATCCAAACAAACAGGAAACATTAAAATGAGCCGTAAAATACGAATAAAGTCAAAATAATTATAAAAACGATGGAGTCAGATTTTATTCTTTGTTTTACTTCTTAAAGTATACGGGAAATTATTTTTTCCCTTCCTTTTCTGACTTATGGATATCTAATATAACTAAAAAAATTCCTCAAAACATTTGATAAAATTGAATTTAAAAAACTTTTAAGTTAAAAAAGGTAAAACGAAATCAATTTGCAGAGGAAAACTATTTATTTACTTTGAAAACACTCCTATATGCATTTCGCCTTTTTCACAAGGCCTCCTCAGTAGGTTTAACATTACGTTCAGTTGTACAAAGCTCATTCTCCGACAGTAACTCTTTCTATCTTTCCTTTCCTTTCGACAGTGGCGTGTATGGCAACGAGATCTTGTACGCCGGAAGAAACAGAATTGGAAGAGTCGGCCTTATAGAAGACGGCCAATCCGAGAAGACAGATGAGAGGTCACGGACACGACCAAAGTCAGCCTTATAGGAGACGGCCCCCGCGAGAAAGTGAGATAGAAATGCCATCTGGGAGGACTTGGGGGAAGCTGGCCCCTATTCAGGCGTCATTGGCAAGGAGGAAAACCCGGAAAAAACTCCCGCTGCCAGCTCGTCCGAGTGAGGTTCGAGTGAGGTTCGAACCTCCGATCGAACTCCGGTGTTTAGGGTCTGATCTCCGCCAGTATGAGCGGAGACGGAGTTCACTCGCCCACCGGTGGGGCCCCCGACAGTAACTCACTAGAGAAAACCACTTAAATGATTTACAAAGACTTTCCAGCATTCCGCTGTTAACACTCCTGTATTCAAATTTACATTATTACTTTGCATAATGATAGCAAAATGTTCTTTTACTTTTCGTTTTACATTATTTTTTTCTCTAAAAACAATTTTTAACTTATTAACATTTATCTGACAATTATTAATATTACAATGTTGGAAGATAGGAGAATTACTAATTTTTAACCTTACGGCAGCTAAGTGTTCCGACAATCTGATCTTTAATCTTTTTGTTTGCCGATGTAAACAAAGGGGTTGTCCTTGTGAAAAAGGCGAAATGCATATAGGAGTGTTGTCAAAGTAAATAAATAGTTTTCCTCTGCAAATTGATTTCGTTTTACCTTTTTTAACTTAAAAGTTTTTTAAATTCATTTTTAACAAATGTTTTGAGGAATTTTTTTAGTTATATTAGATATCCATAAGTCAGAAAAGGAAGGGAAAATATAATTTCCCGTATACTTTAAGAAGTAAAACAAAGACGAATAAAGTATTCGATTCATTCATATGTCAATCGGGAGAAACGATTTCATCGAACATCATCAACAACTTCAATAAGCCAAATTGCATTCGGTTTATGATTTATATCAGAATGTTCATGTCATGTGATGTATTTCTGTTTGTAATACAGTGGATGATCGGTTAACGAACAGTTCTGTTGACGAACAAATCGGATAACGAACACTTTCGCGAAAGATTTTTCTGTTCGGACAACGAACACCTCACAGAACAAACACAAGAAGAAGCGACGTAAAATAATGAATACCGATTGGTCTTCCCTCGTCTTCGGGCAACAATTCGAAACTTTTCGGAGCGCGGG
This sequence comes from Centruroides vittatus, assembly GCF_030686945.1. Taxonomy (NCBI): domain Eukaryota; kingdom Metazoa; phylum Arthropoda; class Arachnida; order Scorpiones; family Buthidae; genus Centruroides; species Centruroides vittatus. The sequence goes on along the minus strand of NW_027120693.1, from coordinate 1,311,424 downwards.
AGATGTCAACATCGACGCTCAACCCGGCATATACCGATCTGATAGTATTCCTCCGAATTTCGAACCTCTTCCTTCTAATTCCGGCCTTTTCTTTTTCTGACAGAAACAATTCTTTTATAGTATTCGAGAGACTGTCGGGCGGGAACTCGTTAAGTTTCGCGAGGGTTTTTATTTTAGAAACGTGAGAGTATAATAGCAAAGGTAGAGAGTGGGCAGAAGTTGTCTGATGTTGCTGGGCAGTATGGCTCGAACAGGTCTACAGTAGGCCGCAGTTCAGTCTTATCTAAGATACAATATAATCAAGAAGACTCAAGCAGCTAAAGGAGTAACAAAAATCACATCTGAGAAATAAAGAACATTGAAGAACTCATAATGGAACCTGAAACGGATCTGACGACAGAAAAACGCTAAGAACTGTTGAATGAAGAACACCAAGAACTGTTGAATGAAGAACACCAAGAACCTCGGCGAGATATGTTTTCTTCTGAAAAAGAGGATTAATGCCGATATTTACTATTGAAGATCTTTTGAAGAAGTGGGAGGATGTCGGAACAACGGTCTTAGAATGGCATTCAAACCAGGGTGAGGTTAATAGACTTAGGGATCTCTACAATAACAATGCTATTAATTATTTCTGAAAAATCCTGAAGAAGAGAGAAAAGCAATCGACATTAGACAGTTAAAGAACTGTCTAATGTCTAATAATGTCTAACAAAATCGTTTGTGAGGGTTAAAGAACCCTCATAAACGGAAAAAACGTGACTAATAAAAATGCAAGACTGTGTATATATATTTTTTTATTATTACATATAAATTAACGTAGTAAGAGAGTATATATGTTTTATTTTGGGGGTCTCTAGAACGAATTAATCAAATTCTCATAAAAACCTATGGTAAATCGATAATCGGTTAACGAACAATTCGGATAGCGAACAAAGTCTTGGAACGGATTATGTTCAGTAACCGATCACCCAATGTATTTCTATCACTACTCAAAAGTTTGATTTTCCGATTCAAAAACAACAAATCCGTGTGAAAAGTTCTCTACTTCTAAAGACGAACAATCGTGTTATGACGGCAATGTTGTAAAGCACTCCTGTCTCGTTTCGTAAGAAATATTTGTGATCAATACAGCCAGGTCGTCTGGAAACTGTCCGAGCGCACTACAGAAGCAATTTTCTTGTCAGATACAACAGCGACTACGAGTACGTTAATTCGCAATATCTTACGTGCGCAATTCATCCGCGTGAAAACCATAAAGAGCCAATTAAACTACGAGTATGTCGAGTTATAAGTACGAGCTTTACATTGTCGGATATATCAAAACCTTCAATTAAGCTGTCAAAAACGGAAATATTAAGCCGACCCAACTCTTTCCGGCACACAACGTCGCAGATGATGTTAGATTTCTCCGGTCTCATCATTGTTGAGGCATTGGAGAAATAATTAGGGTAAATGATAAAACTCCTAGTTCAGTAATTTGAAAAACTGACCACGGCGGAAGTCTACGTCGGCATTTACCAAACTACTATCGACATCCGTTACCAGACAACACTGATATGCTGCTCTCATAGCCCGAACAACAACCAAATATTACGATAAAAGGTGCGATTCCGAGGTCTCATTCAAGAATGATTCATTTTTCTCTTTTCCTTCATTTGCATCAGATGTTTTTTTTTCATATATTCATGTATGATTTCCTAACACTGGCTTTAATTTTATTATTCCGTAAACAGCAGCATTAAAACACATCCTTCAACTCTTCTTATGTTTTCCTGGAAGCAATTCTTCGATTATTACGCAGAAATGTCCTATGTTGGTCGAGAGTGAATCTACAAATAAAAAGTTTTCTGTGACATAAGATACGAGTATGACGTCAGTCATTATTTATTTAAACAAGTTAAGTATGTATTTCAAAATTAAGCTAAAAATTATTGAAATTTTTTTATTTTTTTTGGAAATTTTTCACCAGAAATTACAGCTTCGTTTAAATCTGAGAAAAAAACGAATTCGAATCAATAAATAAACATCAACCCTCTACATACTTGTTGGCACAGTCCACAAACTCTAGGGCCATTCGGTTTATTGCGAAATATTGTTATTATCTGAGAAATCTTGTCTTTTTCTTCTACTTCGTAAGGAATGTTTCTTGTGTTTTCTTTCTAGTGGAATCGTCGAGATTTTCTTAATCAACACTATACATCATTATCTTAAATATAGATAATTGTACACCCAGACAATTAAGTCTTCAAACAAAATGGCGACGGTCAAAGGAATGAACAAAAAACTAACCTGACTCCGTGAATGAGCTTCCATTCGTTTCGTCATACAAATGAAACTGCAACAACAGAAAGGAAACCGATGCAAGTATTTTACCGTATTTTTTTGTCCTTCAATACTTAGCCTTGCTTCTTTAGATCCAATAAACTACGCGCTTCGGTTTTTAATTGTGTTTCTATTTGTTAAAAGAAAAAAATAAGTATACGCCTAAAGCAGCAACGCCTCATTTATTGGATTTAATATAAAAAAAAAGCTAGGATTGATGAAGCGGTGGCAAGCTAAACTCGGTTAGAAAATTATAGTTACTTTTGCTCGCCTTGATACGATGTAACTTCATTTCTTTTATTATTTATAGAACCCCAATTCTGCAATGGCAGCTTCAGTTTTTAAAAAAAATGTCGACAATATTCATTGTATTATTTAAAGTTTGGATTTATTCCTTCTCCAACAAATGAAACGATACCTATGTGTCTTCTTTGTGAGAAAACTTTTATAAGTGATGCAATAAAACCAGCAAAAATAAAAGACCATCTTGAGAGAGTTCATTCTGGTAAAAAGTATAGAGACCTTGATTTTTTTAAAACACTTAAAAGAAAATTTACAAAACGACTAAATATAAAAAGTTTTATGAAGCCGTCTGCTTCTTCTATAAATGATATTGAAAAAGACTTAATCGCTTCGTACAAAATTTCGCTCAATATAGCAAAAAAAGAGAAAATTACACACAACTTCAGAAGATATAGTTGTACCTGCAATGTCATTGAAAATGTAATGAAAAAAGTCTCGGTTGATGTTTTATAGTTCTTATCTTTAAATGCGAATTCAGTAAAACGGCGTATTGACGAAATGGCCGAAAACGTCGAAAATATAGTAGTTTCAGAGCTCAAAAATTGCAAATTTTCTATTCAACACGATGAGTCTGTTTTGGTGTTTCTTCTCTTCTTATGGCTTACGGCAGATATTTTCGTAAAAATAAATGTCAAATCATTGACGAATTTTTATTTGCTAAATATCTTGAATGTGATGGAAAAGGTCTGACAATATATCGGAATTTAGAAGAATATTTGAATAAATACGATATTCCAATTAACAATATAACAGCAGTAGCCACAGATGGCGCACCTGCTATGGTAGGCTGTTACTGAGGTTTTGCAACTTTTCTTAAAGAAAAAGTCCCTGGAATACGTACTGCGTGTTGCGTAGAAACCACCATGCATAACGCTTTACAGTTTTGTATTAAATCTATTAATCAAATTAGAACCCACCCTCTTAAATCGAATTTGTTTTCCAAACTTTGTGAGAAAAATGACGAATTAACAAACCAGTTACTTTACACACCGAAGTCAGATGGTGGTTGTCTAGAGGTGCGTGTTACAAAGGCTCGTTGGGTTATTTGATTCTACGATAGAATTCCTTACCGAAATAAATTCTATTCTGAATGATGAACAGCAAAAACATAAGAGCCACATTTTTTACTTAGCGGACTTATTTGTAAAATTCAATGACGTTTAAACAAGGCTCCAAGGTGAAGATGTCACAATTATTCAAGCTCGGACAATTCTTTTAGGCTTCCAAGTTAAATTAAACTTGTTTAAATCTTTATTGTTACGTAAAGATTTTCAGTACTTTCCAAATCTAAGACAATTTCAAATAATAGATGAAGACTTGGAAATATATACAAATCATCTTCAAAAATTGAGTGATGATTTTAAAATGCGTTTTACAGATTTAGAAAATATCGATATCCCAGAATGGATTATGGCGCCATTTTCCGCTCAGATCGAAAACGTCGACATCAACCTGCAAGATGAACTTGTAGAATTATGGTTAATGTCATCTTAGGTGCCAAGATGGCGGTTCGTCTCTGATTCCAGCAAGGAAACAGTGGGATGCACGTTCTAACCTTAACTAACCTAACCTAACCTAACCTAATAAATTACCATAATTATTAGCAACCAAATTATCAGAATAGGTTAGGTTAGGTTAGGTTAGGTTAGAACGTGCGTTCCCACTGTTTCCTTGCTGGAATCAGAGACGAGCGGCCATCTTGGCACCTAAGGTAACATTAACCAGAATGATTATCAGACATTGAAGCAAAAACGCTTTTTAAAAGTTTAATTTTAAGCAATTTCTGGACGAATGTAAACATAACAAAAAAACTACACCAAACTTTGTGATATTGTAAATCCTCTTTTGTTGGAATTTCCAAGTTCATATATGGTCCAAGCTGGTTTTAGCCATGTTAATTCCATCTTAACCAAACAGAGAAATAAGTTAAATGTGACACTTCGAGGCAATTTAAGACTAAATTTTGACCCAAATATTGCTAATCTTGAGGAGGAACAACAACCTCACCCGTCTCACTGATTTTGAGTTACATATAAATGTAAAGTATGTAAAATTAAAGGAAATGCGTAGTAAGATCGTTTTTCTCTCTCTCCATTTTTTCTTTTTTCTCATACACTTGCACTTGTAATAAAACTTTTCGGAGGGGGTCAATATGAGGTTACGGAAAATTGTTGGGGGTCGATGGTTAAAAGCGTTTGGCGACCTTTGGTCTACAAAAATCCAGAAATGATAAAACAATATTTTTTTGCTACATAAAGAGAGTAAAATGCCAAAATGCATAAAATATGATACTTATTATGCTTTTTAGAATATGACGAATAATATAAATGTGACAGCTAAAATATCTGAAATCAAAAATAAAATGCAATTAAATCTCTGTGTTTCCGATTCTTGTGTTTAAATCACGAGCATTTAATTAATCACTCTCGGACAACAATAAACTTTTATACCGTTATTTTTGTGCATTGTTGTTTTCATTTTTGTCCAAGTTATTACATTAAATTTAAACACTAAATTTACATCATTTACTATTTAAATTAAATTATTTGAAATCCTAAATGGTAAGTAAAACCTTTCTTTTGTCAAACACTTTTAATTTGGTCATGTTTTTTTCAAAATTCCCGACAGGACACTTTCATCTCATTCTCGCATCGTGCCTAGAGTACGTATTATAGATTTTACCATAATATTTTAAAATGCAATAATTATTTAAATTTCTATAAATAATTTTTGTTTAAATTAATCACTAATTACTTATTTTTACTTATCGGAATTTTTTAAAAGGAAGGAAAACACCAATGCACCAGATGCGGTAAAACATTCCAGACAAAAGAAAATTTACGCGCTCACATACGGACTCATGCGGATGAGGAACCGTTTAAATGCGAATTTTGCGAAAGTCGTTTTTCGAATGAGAGCATTTTAAGACGGCACCTGACATCGCATTCGGATGGAAAGCCTTACAAGTGCAATTACAAAGGCTGTGAATGGAGCTTTAAAGAAAAAAATGAGCTAGAAGTACACACGTTCGCGTGGCATCCCGAAGAGATTTTATCTAAAGTAAATATTACGATAAATTTTTATATTTTCATTTTAATATTTCGATTCCCAAAGCGATAAGTTATGCAAGAAACAAACACAATACAGTTTTATAGGATTATATAGAATATTTAATTTATTTTTCAAACAATATTCGATGTAACTGCGTTAATTTACAGAAACAAATATTAAAATAATAATAATATAAATAAATAACTGTAATCATCATTATTGTTCTTTTGTGAATTGTGAATAAAAAACCCGTTAATTTATCGTTTAAAAACATTTAAAAAATGGTAGAGACGTTACCTGTAATAAATTCGTCAGTGTAATTAATAATCTATGATAATCGTGAATAATATAAAATTCGAATTACAACGAATTTAAATTATAGAGAGAATCATCCTTGGCAATTATTATTCTTACAATTGATATTCCCATTCATCAAGAAGAGATACATCTTCCACCCGTTGTTATTTTCTAATTTTGTATTTGCATTTCTTAAAGTACAAACACTGGAAACGTCATCTTTATTGTTTAAGGTGTTATTAATTAGTTCATGTTTTTCATTTTTATTTTATTTATTTATTTTTTATTTTTGTTAAAACTACGAATTACATTATCATTTAAAAATAAGTTCAAATTACAGTCGAAAAGACTTCCAAAAACAGTTGTACGACTGTGCGCAATTTCTAATGTCAATAATAAGATCTATGCAAATTACCCCGCAACAACTCATTAGCTGTATTTTTATAAATAATTTTCTCTACACACAGTTTAATAAAACATGAACAAAATCTGTTAATTCCGACATCATCGCTATGAAATAAACCGTTGAAATCAACGATTCACAACTCTTTTATAAATAATTGAAATCGAGTATTTGCATTAAAAAGTTACGTTTTGTATTTTGACGTATTGTGAAATTTCGACAGTTAAGGAGATAAACTTATAAAATAAACACATACTTTATATTTTTAGATATAATTATATTGTATTTCATTAATTTTAGAAACAACGATTAATGAAACTGTATATTTTTCTGAAATTAATTGAAACATAATTACTGTATAACAACAGTAATAAACAATCGTAATTATTATTATATTTTAAAGCTACAAAACTTTTTAAAAATTATGATTTGATTTATTTGCTTGCATTTTTCGTAAAAACCATTCCCTTAGTTCACTGCGCGCCAATTCATAAATTGAAAACCTTTATAAAGTCGGACAGACACTACCCATAAGCCATACATAACAACTATAGAGTTAACATATTTATAACATACAAAGAGTTGCGTGCTTTAATGTATTGTTAATAATTATTTCATAAATTATTATGAAATTAGATTTCACTAGATGACCCGAGAGTCACAAGCCGTCGTCGTTTAGCTTTTTACTCTCCCAGTGCTTCAAGACGTCACATGAGAATTCACACCGGAGAGCGGCTATACTCATGTAATATTTGCAACGTAACATTTACACTCAAAATTCAATTAAAGAAACACCAGAAAAAGTTACATCCGCGAGAGGAAACAGAAACTTGCTTGTAGGTAAGTGTTTTACAAATGAAATTTAAATAAATATTCGATTATTAGTATAAAAAATAACAATTATGATACTTACTAAAATGATTCCACACCCGAACGTGCCAAGTACCATACAGATACGTTTTGGTACTATATAATCAAATAAATTGCGATTTTACTTTATTTTCTGATATAATTTGCTTCGATAACATTACTGTAGAGCATTTATATTTGTTAACCGATTATTTTTAGAGTAATTGATAACTGTGAAATATTTCATCTTAATTAGCTTTAAAATCTGTTAACTTTTAAAGCATTACATGTACTGTACATATAATACAGTAAAAAATTATCTGAAATTACATATTTTTATGCAATTCACATTTCGGTACATTGTGTACGGTTATGTTATTTAGTTTCAGAAAAGTAAACAAGATGTCCAACAAGAGCAGCAAGAATCGTTCGAACAACAGTCGACAAGTTCTCGAAGAGCAGAGTCCATGGAAATTGAAAAAGTTTCTTCACAAGAGATTCTTTTTGCTTCAAAAAAATGTGAAGAATTTCTTGAAAATGTTAGCGTCGATTTAGAAACTAAACGAATTGAAAGATCCTCACAAGCGGAACTCTTTCCAGAAATGAACGTTGAAGAAAGTCACTTGGAATGTCTGTTCTGCCGGGAACAATTTTTAGACGACGTTTCACTAAGAGAGCACGAAAGAAAATTTCATCCATCTGATTAATTAATTCTGCACAAGTAATTTAAAAAAAACGTCAGATTATTAATTTTTCGATATTTAATAACAAAAGCAAGATTCAGCACGAAAACTGCAGTTACAGTTCACATTAAATGTGAAATCGTCGTAGAAATTGTACATCTAATTTAATTTATAGTGATAATTTTTGACAAAAAGTTTATAATATTTGAACGAGACAAAGTTTTAAGGTACGAGTGTTATCACACATTTATATTTTCACGAAAACAAAATGATCTAAAAGTCGACAAGACACTGAATTTTTTTGTGCATGTTTAATAGATAAATTTTATTCAAAAAATTTAAAAAAATATAAAATAGACAGAAATAATATAAAAATACTTTATAAAGAAGAAGATTGTTTAAAACGTAGAATAATAGAACCTTTTTGTATAAAAGAATATGCAAATTTAATCAATCTGAATGACGGTATGCAGATAGATGCATGCTGGGAAAACATCATCCAGCATAAAAGGAACGGAGGTTACCAAAACTCAACTACCTACTGATGAGGCGTTGCGAAATGCATTTGGGAAATGGAATTAATAAAATTATGAAAGTATAGCATCTTTTCGTCCTTTTTTTGTCTTCTTAACTCACTCGAAGTCGGATTTTAAAGAGTAGCTTTTTACTCGGATTTTAATTTAAAGTTTTTAAAAGATAAATTTTAATTCAATAAATTTTTATTTAACGAATTGAACATTTCTAGCCATTTTATCTCTGTACTGTTTGAAAATAGTCGTTTATTTACGACATAAGCCATTAGCTTTTATCAAGTGTCAAAAACAAAATAAAAACACACCATAACAGACATAGAGAAAGAACAATTAACGTAAAAAATTAAACACAATTCAAGCTTTTCATAGAATATTTAAATTGTTTGTACTTTTTCAAATGTTTATAAACTTTTTTACAGCGTTCCAACTATATATGATTTTGTAATCGGTACAATTCGGCAAGAACAGTGCTTGGCTATTGTTAGTAGCAGACCGTTTATCAGTTGATAATCAGCTGGCTGTTGATGAGATAAATCAAAATATAGTAACACGAATAAAAGGCATGCCATAGACATTTTATAGAGTATTTATTGATTCTCTTCTTTCCTGTATTGTATTAATGCCCATTTCAATGTCTTTCCGAGGAAGAAAAAAAAGAATGAAAGCATCGTCAGAGAGTAAATCTGGATGGAGGGCAGACTCACGAATGTTAGTTAAATCCTTGTTAATTAACGTGTGAATATATTTATCTGTTCGAGTCCGTTAATTAATTAACCTCACGTTTATTACGTCTGTTTTATTTAATTTTTTCTTCGCTTAATTAATTCTTTTTTATTCCTATAATGTTTAGTTCATTAGTTAGGCATCAATTTACTTCATTCACTATCTGTTTTAGTATATTCTTTTGCTTCTCAAACAGTCGTTTTATATAAAACAAGCTATGAAATTCTTGTTTTTTTTTAAGTTTTTAACCCAGAATCTGTTTTCTTCGTAATTCTTTTTGCCATTTATCTAATAAATATTTCGGGTAATCATTCATTAAATATTTTATACAAAGTTTATTAATATTCTTATCTCTGTCTGTTGTCGACGTTGTTCTACAATAAGTTTATCGTAATATATATTGGAAAATATCGATGGTAATTCGTAGTTTTATCTATATTACAATCTTTTTCTAATATATTACCATCTATTATATTCCTATTATACAATATTAATGACATCAATATGACGTGTATAATACACTATACCTTTTGTTTTTTTAATTTCGTTCCAATAACACTGCCCATATTCATACAATCTGTCCGCGTATTGTAATTTTCTTCGTTTTCAAGATAATTATTTTCAAATACATGTTCCCTCCTCAAATACAAATTTGAGGACGGAACATATATTTGAATTTACAGGTGATTATTAGAAACTAGCAGATAAGCCCGGCGTTGTTCGGACAAAAATACAATAGCGAAGATTAAGATTATTACATTTTAGCCAATTTACCTGTTTTCACAGAATGCAAAAATTAGCCCCCCCCCGTTTCCAGACTAATTAGAAAATTTTTAGATGGGTATAAAATATGTTTGATTTCCCGCAAAAGACCGCATCTGCGCCTGTAAATCTTCCACGTCGCTTACTCTTAACACTTCCATGGTTAAGGAATACACTTCTTTCATCCCCACGTGGTACCCTACTAAAACGCAGTTAAAAACAAAAAATTGCATTTAAAATAGTACAGTAGAAGCTGAGTTCTTTATGATAAGCCTTAATATTTTCCCTCTCCCCCGCAGAGAGAAATTTCGAAAACTGCCTTCATAGTGTACATTCTCGTGACGTACCGTGTACCAAATTTCAACTTTCAACTCTTAACCGTTTAGGCTCTGCGTAATTATTATTATTATCATCAACCCATCTCGATTATATTATAAAATAAATACATCCTTCCTAAATAAATGATACACATATATAGAATGATGTGTTTTTACTATTTTAATGAAACCTTTGTTTATTCCAAATTCTACAAGCCATTTTGTTTCGGTTCATAAAATCAATTGCTTTATGTAAAACGTAAAAATTACAAAATAAAGAAAATAAAACTTATATTTCTTGTCTACAGAAGCGACAAAATCTAAACACAAGTATTAAATATTTTTCAAAGAAATACAAAGAGTCAATCATTTTGATTAACTTTTTTTCTTCAAACTTTCATCCATAGAAAATATCATTATTCAACATTATTGTTATGATGTTTAATTATATGATAATTTAAACCAGATTTAAAACTGAACTTTTGCAAGCAATAAGCACACGAGAAAGGCTTCTCCCCTGTGTGAGTTCGCAGATGACGTATCAGATTTTGTTTCAGTGCAAAACTTCGTTTGCAATGATCACAGGTAAAGGGTTTCTCTCCGGTGTGAGTACGAACATGATCTATCAGATGACTTTTTTGTGTAAAATTTCGTTTGCAATGATCACAAGTGAAAGGCTTCTCCCCTGTGTGAGTTTGCAGATGACATATCAGATTTTGTTTCAGTGCAAAACTTCGTTTGCAATGATCACAGGTAAACGGTTTCTCTCCGGTGTGAGTACGAACATGATCTATCAGATGACTTTTTTGTGTAAAACTTCGTTTGCAATGATCACACGTAAAGGGTTTCTCTCCGGTGTGAGTCTTGACGTGGTACTGTAGACTGCTGGAATGGGTGAACTGACGAGTACAGAATTTGCAAGACAAGAGTCCTTCTCCAGTGTGAACCCTTTGATGACATTTTAAACTGTACTTCGAAGTGAATTCTTTTTTACAACTGTCATTCATATTTTCCATTTTTTCTCTTCTGATTGTTTAAACCTATAAAATACAATAAATAAAAATATTTAATATTTTTATTAAACATTAAGCAGTCTAAACATCGAAACTCCTTCCAATTAATGTGAATCAAATATACAAAAATGTATATTAATGTATATATATATATATATATATATATATATATATATATTATAGTATTTAATTTTAAAGTATTGTTAAAGCTTTGGGTGCAGATAGAAAAAAATTTTTCTTTTTCTGGTAAGTTTCTTTGAACTAAAATTCAGAGTATACAAACAACTCGAATGATATCATCACAGCATACACACAACTTGTTACATCAATCTTTTCACAAATACTATCACAAATGAATGCAATTTACACACTTACTTCTAAAAACAAATTATACAAAGTTTTTTTGTAAAAAAAAACATTTAGAAAATAATTTAAAATATCTTCATTGATTTTTTTTCTTTTCCCTTCATTTACATGATACGTTTTCTTCATATATTCTTGTATAATTTCCTAACACCGGCTTCAATTTTAGTATTCCATAAACAAGAGAATTCAAACACATTCTTCGACTCTTCTTGTGTTTTTTCGAAAACAATTCTTCGGTTTACGCAGAAATTCTCACCATTGGTGGAGAGTGAATCTACAAATAAAAAGTTCTCTGTGACATAAAATACGAGAATGACGTCAATCATTATTTTCTAAATCAAAGTAAATATTTTAACATTAAACTAATAAGTTTTAAAATTTTTCTTGCAAATTTTCCACCCGAAACTACAGCTTCGTTCAGAATCTGAAAAAAAGTCTCTTCTGTTGAAGATTTCGTCAATCTAAAAATAAAAAAAGCAGAAATTTCAGTGACAGTAAAATAAGGATAATGCGCCTCCACAAAAACAGACAAAAGGAGCATAACCTGGATGAGTGTACCTTTACCGGTAAACAGGATGTTTCGCTGATGGACGACAAAAACTTCTGCAAATTGCTGGCAGAATTCGTACCGGTTTACCGATGTGTGAGTGGCCTCAAAGGTTTCGAGAGCGGCGATGGTGCCCGGCTCTCTCTTCATCCACGAGTATACATCGGGACCTGTGGAAAAAAAGATAATATATATTGTCTTACCCGACATGAAACCAGAAAATACAAACAAAAGATTAAAAAAACTAAAGATCCTCATTCATTAATTAACTTTTATTAATGTATAATAGATACATGTTCTGGTCCCGCAATACATAATGAAGCAGAGACCAGAGGTAATAATACATCCAATGAATACACGAATAGAGGAATCACATTTATTTCTGTAACTTAACAAAAGTTTCCATGTAAGACCGAACGCGAGGCCAAGAAAATAAAGTAAAGCTTAATAAATACATGTTGACATATATGAAGAATGCCTTGAGATCCGCATAAGTACTTTTCACATCTACTTGTGTGATTTAGAGTAAACATACGAAACCGCCAAGGAGAGTTAGCTAAATAATAATTTACATGCTGATTGTACATGAAGTTAGCGCAGCTACCTGCATAGTTGCCACTGTGCTTAGCTGACAGTTGTTACTTTAAAATTTTTCTTAATGAGCCATTGGAGAAGGTCGTATGTGTCTTGTTTGTTGAGTAGCTCCCAGTTCTGGCACGGCCAATTACCACCATTTTTGATAGCAGTCAGTTTAACTTCATGCCCTTCTACCTGTCATGAGGCATTCAAAAATATAGTGGTAGTTGTCACAGTACGGGCAGTTGCTATCCCTGATGCTGTACTTGTATTTGTATGCGTTTAACTTATTATGCTTCATATAAAATTGAACACTAAGGTGGTTGTTTTTAATCCACTTGTTAAAAATATACTTTTCAATGTCTGAAAAAAAGCTAGTTTTTAAATTAGTTATGTTTGTCCCATTCCTGCTTCCATTCATTCAGAAGATATTTAAATAATATTTCTTTTACCCTTTTAAGGGGAATCTGGTTGTAGGACATAGGTGAAGTAGCATTCCTGGCAGCATCCTCAGCGAGGGAATCTGCCCTTTCATTCTAAATGGTCCCAGTATGTGCTTCCATCCACATAAGTGAGTAGCAGTTTTCATAGTTATTTATTTGTCGTGCACATCATCTATCATGAAATGATGCTGTTACTGTTGATGAGGACCAACGCAAAGGCACTGTCCGAGATGATTGTGATGTAATTCCTTGTATAATTATTATTGCACCATTCGATTGCTTTTGTGATGGCAAAAAGTTCTGCCAGAAAACGGAATACAGAGTCGAGACGATATTGTTTACTGCACACCTCGCTGTTATTCTTGTAACAAATGAAACTGCAGCCTATATCCTCATCAATGCCTGATCCATCAGTGTAGATGGTGAGGGATGGATCAGTTTCTATGAGGTTTTCTGCTATAGGGGAAAAAAGTGAAATCTACTCCGCACGCGGCGCTAGTATCGATGAGGTCGTAAACAGACTAAGCGATACGTTGTCGGTTGTAAAGTACCATTTGTTTTTTCTTTAAACGAAAATCTAATAAATATTTTAAGTTTCAAAAATGCCAAGTACGTGGTGCTGTGTACCACATTGTTCTAATAGTGGTGGTCACAAGTTTCCAAAAAATCCAGCATTGCGAAAGAAATGGATTCACGCCGTTAAAAGAGCAAATTGGAAACCAACTTCATCCAGTCTCGTGTGTAAAAATCACTTCACACCTGATCAGTATAAGGAGATTAATATCTTTTGGTAAGCACATTATTTAAAGAATTACAATAACTGTACAATATTTTTTTCAAGCTATTAGCAATTAAGAAGCTTCAAACACCTCGCTTGAAAAATACTTGATGTTTACATCAAAAGTCTCTGTTTAGTTTTAATATCAAGGCGTGATAAGCCCTAACAGTAGAGGCTAGTTTTGAGCACTTACATAGCATTAATGCTAAGTTAACAAAGGATAAAAAATATATATAGTACCATGGATTTAATTGTTAATTCTTTATGCTGAATGAAAAATAAATGGATTTATTTTACTTTATTAGGAAACATCCCAGCAAAGAGACAACTGAAGGCTGATGCTGTACCAAATGTATTTTTTGGTCTAAAAAAGAGGCACCTTCGGTTGCGAGCAGACGAGCAAGAAAAGAAAGCCGTGAACGCAAAGTTCAAGATAATCATGATGCATGCTATATAATGGATACTGGTACATTAGAAATAGGAGGAGAAGTAATAATAGATGAGGAAGAGGAAAAGGCTACTTGTCTTATTGAAAATAATGTGGCAAGCAATATGGTCTGTGTAACTTACACAGACCCATACTTTTGAAGTCCCAATGTCCGTTGAAAGATTTGTAGTTCTCTAAACTACAATTCTTTCAATTTTGTACTACAAAGTTTGGGACCAGCAGCATACAGCTTAAGATATTACAAGTTTCAGGTTGTAACACTTGCAGTGCTAAACCAGTTGTTCTTGACTTTAACCCTTCGTCACGTGCCTAGTGCCGATTCGGCACCAATCGATTTTTAATTAGTTCGTGTAAAAATTCTAATTGTCCGAAAAATCTGAAAAAATTATTACCTGTCTAATTTTTCTTCAATTTTATGATGCGCTATTCATTTTTTGCTTAAAGCGTTCCGTTATTTTTAATTAATTATTGGTGCCAAATCGGCACTATGGCGCGCGTTATCTCGGATTTCAATTTTCAAATTTCCCGCCAGTTGTTGTTACTAAAAATAGCCGCAGCGGTGGCGCGCGCGCGCGCTTCTTTGTTTATAATGGCGTTATTTTAAAGTGAATTACTTCTAATAAACTGAAATTTGATCAGAAATAATTTAAATTTTTCCATTGGTATTTTTAAATGTTTTTATAAAGTTTTATGACATCATCACATTTTTCTAAGTGAAAGTAAACAATTTGTTAGCCATTTTACTATCAGCTGATAGAAAGGGGAGTTTTTGAAAACAAAGTAATAAAGCGATTAGTAGTTTCTTCTTTTTGACAGTTGAGGACTAGCGAGTCTATTATTTTTGCTAGAAAAAACAAGCTTTACTACTCTGAGGTTAAAAATAATACAATTTCGTGAAATTTAATAAATCTGATGTCAATAAATAAAATTATTTATAGTGAGTTGATGTTTTTTAAGTTTAATTTTTGCATTTACAAATCAAATTACAGAAAATATAATAAAAATTTCATTTTTTATTACACCAACGAGTATTTTATTCTGTTAGATAGTAGAGAAATCGAGGATGTAATGACATTTTTATGACCATCACGCGATTGTTTTTTCTTCTCCCCGGCCATGCTGTTTTTGCGTTTTATATAAATTTTGTCGTTGATACAAGCGTCCAAGTCGAAGTTCAATCTTTTTGTTTGACATTTAACACCTATGATCAAGTCACACCTGCGACTTACGTTGTTTATTTCGTACCTTCACGACATATTGATGTTACATAGTCCTTTTTCTAGAGAAATTTTTCTATTTCTCTTACGTTTTGCGAGGTATTTGGACCCTGTCTGGAATCTCACATGTACAATAGTACACATTTCAATAGACGATATAAAAAATCGCTTGTAAAATACATATGAACTATGCACATAAAAATGTAGCATCGAAAATGTTAAGTTTTATAAAATACATTTTTTCCCCTATATTTTGTCTTTCATGAATTGGAATATTCTTTTATTGCTGTTGGTTTAATACTTATAGATCATATGGGTTTTATGAGGGTTTTTTTTTGTTTGCCGTCTTTTCAAATATGTATTATTGTTCTAAGAATGTAAATAAACTTAATTATTATTTATATAACTCTTGTATTGAAAGTAGAATAGATGTAAGCAAGAGACGAGATAATTGACATCTAGGCGTTAAGTGTCGCCTGGATGTCAATTTTCTCGTCTCTTGCTTATTCAGAGATCGGCGTGAAGTCCACCATCGTTAGGATTATTATAGATCTAATAGAATAGATGTAAAAAACATTTTGGTATAGTATAAACATTTTTTTCTATTATATTTTTGTTCCGTTTTTTTTATTTTTTAAATACACTCAGTAATTAATATATATTATTCCTATATAGATTTATTAATTATAATAAACATACACTATTTAATATTATATGAAAATAACACTTTTTAATTAACATCTGAAATGAAGAAGTAATTGAATCGAGTCCCATCGCCATCTTTAATAACGCGCGACAGTAATTAATTGATTCTGAGCGCTTCGCGTTGCATCAATTTAAATAATTTATAAAAATTAAAATTATAAATATGTTTATAAAATAATTGACGATATCTGTTCGTAATAGTATTGTAAAACACACTGTACTTATAGTTTAGCATTTCTGATAAATTTTAATAAATATCTGAATTTTCGTATATTTTATATATAAAAATCGAAGAAAAAAACATAAATTTGTAAAACTTAATTAAAAAAATATCTACAACTTCATAACACATATAAGTATGAGAATCCATCAAAAAAAGATAGTTAATAATAATTAAAATTGAGAAAAAAAATAAAACTTTCAAGGTAAGGTAATTTCTGTGGTAAAATGTGAGGTAAGCGATCACGTGACGCCCGTCTCCCCATCTTCTGTAACCAAAACGGACGAGGTTGAAATAAAAGCCTAATCACCAGTAGAACTAAAAACAAACATCGGCGCGTGCCTAGAGCAATAAACTTGAACGGGAGCGAAGATGAAACACGACACTTTGTAATTTATGCTAATTACCTTCTAATATTAAAAAATTAAAATCATCAATAAATTATGATGAAATTAAAACTTTTTTGACTGAATTCGATTACAAACATATTAGTAAACTGGATTAAAGTAAAAATATCCGTTTTCCGATGTTAAATTTTTATTAATTAATTTTTTAAATTGGTGCCGAATTGACCGAGCGCGCGTGATTTCGATTTGACTGAGCGCGCGCGTGACGAAGGGTTAATAAAATTAAAATTGAATACAGCAAATTTTGAGTTGAGTAGGATGTTTAGTGTATCTGAAGAAACAGTACGAAACGTTTTCATTACTTGGATCAATTTCATGTATTTACAATGGCGAGAGTTGGATATATGGAGTGAAAGATCTCTTGTTGATATATACATGCCTAGAGATTTTAAAATGAAATTTCCAAATACTAGAGTTATCATTGATTCTCTAGAATGCAAAATAAGCAAACCAAAAAATCCTGTTGCACAGCAGGCTACATGGTCATCATATAAAAATGACAACACATTAAAAGCAGTTGTAGGTTGCACACCAGGTGGTCTAGTAAGTTTTGTTTCAGAAGCCTATGGTGGTTCTGCAAGTGATCGACAGATTGCAGAAAGGTCTTCACTATGTAAAATAACAGAGGCAAAAGACTGTGTAATGGCTGATAGAGGTTTTAACATTCAGGACTTGCTAATTACTAAAGATGTTGTGGTAAATACACCCACTTTTATGAGAGGAAAAGCACAGCTGAGCAGCAGTTTGTTATCTCGAGACAGAAAAATATCTAGTAAAAGAATACATATTGAACGTATTATAGGAATGGCTCGTACATATAAGATTTTGAGGCAACACATGCATCCGACAGTAACCAAACTTGGCAGTGAAATTATATTTATATGTTTTATGTTATGCAATTTTAGACCATGCATTGTTGGCAGAGATGCTTAATTTGTTTCACTGTTAGTCTAGCTCTCTATTAATTCTGTATATAATGTTTTTTTCATTCTAGACCCTAGCCTAATTTAAGTTTTCCATTTATAGTATTTTTAAATTTTTGTCTGCTTATAAATTCTAAGATTAAGAATGTATACTAGCATACACAGTAAGGTCTTCATTATGGAACTTCAATTCAAAGTAATATAGTGGTTTTAAAATTTGTACTATAGTTGAATAAATGTTTGTAAATTTGTAAGTAAATAAAAAATTTTAATCTTTAAAACAAAATCTCTTTTTATTATTTAAAAAATTCACCATCTAGAAAAATTTTACATAAACTCAAATTGTAAAATAAAAATAACAATTAGCTCAATTATTTTATAAACTTAATGTTTATAGAACATCTTTTTTAAAAGAGCTGGCTTAAAATGCTCATGGAAAAACATAATTAGTGTTTCAGTCATGTCTGCAATAAATTTATCATCTCTTGGAATGATACAAACTTTGAAGTCACTTTTTGTGTAAATAAACAGGTGAGCAACTTGTCTATTTGTCACTGCTAATTGACCTTGGATTTGATAAAAATAATCATGATTCCGTTTTAAAGTAATTTTGTCATCAGTACATTCCAAATATGGTACATTTTGCACATTCACAGGAAGTTTAAAACTGGAGTAAGGACATTTAACTTCTAATATTTTATCATCTGGACTTGCAGCTAAGAATAGGTATTTTGGATGAAGAAACATGCCACATTCTTTCACAGGAGTATTTTCAAAAGAAGAATATGCTTCAATTGCTTCTTTTTCATACCTTAAGCCATGAGAAATTGCCTTACTTTTTATTGGCCTACTTGACAGTAACGAGTCACACAATTTTAGTCTGTCTGCTGATTTTAATTTACAGACTTTTCCAAAGTTTGAAGATGTCAAACGCAACAAATGTTCCTTCTTCCAAACTGCACTTTTTCGTTGTAATCGGGTCTCTTTTTCCAAATGTTCTATGTACTCCCTACTTGCTTCAGTTACATGTAAAGCTTTTAAAAACATTTCGGACATTGTGCTTTTGCAATAATCATGATCTGACTCTAAAGCCCTCATGCTTGCTGGTTGCCTTAATTGCAATATCGGTATTGCACAACCACTTTGAATGTTCATTGCCAAATTAATAACAAAGTTTGTATAATCAGAGATTGAACTGCCATATGGTCTGGGGTCAAATTTTATGTCTTCCAATCGTTTCCTTTTCATTCCTCTCTTCTTAAATAAATGAAATGGAAGCTCACTAGCCTTAATTGGGGAACCTTTATGTTGGCGGGTAGGCTGATGGAATGTTTGCAGAACCTGAGTGCATGTTTTGTGACACTTATAATTGCCTGTTCTTCCGTATTCTTCTATTGTCAATAGTGTTACACATACATGTTTGCAATATGCTTTAGGCCCTTTACTTGCTGTACATTCACATATTGCATTTTCTATATCCCCATCATCTGTAATTACTAAATCTGTATAATATGTGTTCCCCTTGGTTAATTCAGATTTTACATTACCTTTAAAATATGAAAATTTTTTTTCTTTTGTTCCTCTTATTGTTAATAAGAATTCATTAAAATACATCTGCACAGCAGACAGTGGCATTCTTTGATCTGACATCTCCACGTAGGCATCAATTGTATCTATAGTCAAAACTGGTATTTGTAAACTTGGAGAGAGATCCTTATATTCAGATGAATCAGGAAGTTTGAGTTCAGGAGAGCTATCACAGGATATAGAAAAATTATGAGTTTCCTGATTCCTCTCATATGCCAGTAACCTGAAAATTATTGTAAACAAGTTTAATAACTAGTTAACATATGATCACCAATATTTTATTCAGTTTTTTCTGTCTCATTGACAGGAAAGGCAAAAATTATTATTATATATTATATTCTTACCTTAATATATTATATATAATATAAAAATAAACAGTATAAGGTAACTGAACAGTATTGACAACCACCTAAATATGGCATATATATAGTGTATGTCAAATTTAGTAAAAGAAAATGGGAAAAAATTCACTTGTACAAAAAGTTTATTGGTGAAGAAATTAGTCTTATTGCATTAAATTATTGAAACAAGAAGACTTGTGACCAATAAAAAAGACATTTTGATTATATTTATTTTAAATACTCCAAATATTGTTTTCTCTTGGTAAAAGATTAAGATATATATCTCTTATATTGTCTTAGAACTTCATAGAACATAGTTTTGTTTGTGTTGATTGTTCTAAATTACAGTGATAACCTATTGGTACAGTTAACATTTCAGATACTGGTATAAATTGGTTATAATATATCAGGCTCGGTACATGACCATATTCCAAAGGAAAAAAAATTTATTTTAATTAAAGTTTTGACCTTATGTATTGGTTAGACAAATGTGAAAGGAATCAATGACAACTTTACTGATCTTTAAATGTTTTTATCGACGAAAAATGTGCATTTTGTGAAATCTTATCCTTAAAACTTTCATCTACTGGTAAGTTACCTTATCATGTAATAGTTATAAGGACTTGAAATTATAAATGTAATAATTAACGATAAAAATATAGATGTAGATTATTTTAACTTACCTTTCTATTAAATCGGCTTTTCTACCAGCTAACTTGGCATTGTACTTTTTTAATTCTTCCTTTAATTGTACCGTTGTTAACCTTCCTAAAAAATATTTTCGTTCTTCCATTATTATAAAGTAAGCTATCCTTCGAACGGAACAGCTTGTTTACAACCGTATCGATATGCGCGACACCTATGTCACGTGATCACTTTTTTCCCCTATTGGAAGCGGAATGCTGAGATTCTGAGATTGGCTGAATGGAATTTGAAGTCCTAGTATATCCATTGGAATGATCTCACCTTGAGATACAATGTTGTTCCTCCACTTGAAATTCCACAGTTGCTGATGAAGAATAAGTTTGTCAATTAGAGGGCAGCGGGCGATGACCTGGAGGTTAACATTTGCTGTAGTTGGGATATAAGGAGTGCCTTCTTCTGGGTGGCAGCACAATTGGTAAAAACATACTTTAATATATGATCTGCATTGCAGCAGAATTTAAGCCCCACGTGTTCTTTGCTACCGTAGCTCCTTGGGACTTATTGTTTAACAATATTATGTCTGGAAGTGAATATAATTCTGACGAGTTTTGGAAACAAATACCAGAAAGTTTATCTGTCTAATGGAATCAGATTTTGACAAACTAGGGTTGGACAAAAAGATTAGTTCGGATGTTAAATTTGCTGTTTGGTTGGGTTTGCAACATACTGAAGACATTTGTGTTAATTGTTCGAAACGTCAGAAACTAATCTATAGGTCTGATAGAAATTCTGTAATGATGAGATGTAATAATTGTAATAAGAACTATTCCGCTTATGAGGAAACTTTTAAATGTTAAAAATGTGGACGCATTAGTTGGGGCGATATTTTATCATTTGTTTGGCATCATCTTTGTTTAGAATGTACGATAACTACGATTGCTTTGGGCGTTGGCATAACTAAAAAAAACGGATATCGATTGGGCTAATTACCTAAGGTTTCTAATGATGGTTGCTGTCCATAGTATGTCATATTTCAAAATTGGTGGTCCCAATAAAACCGTAGAAATTGACAAAACGGTTATTGCGAAAAGGGAATACGAAAAGAGACAGAAATTGATGGGCCCGAGATGGTTAGTTGGCGGTATTTGCAGAGAGGACGATTCTTGCTTCGTCTGTAAGATCAACGGCAGAAGTTAAATATACTCTCAACTGGGTAATTTCTAATTTTGTAAAATCTGAAAGTATTGTAATGACTGACTCGTGGAAAGGATACAATAATATAAATGACCTAGAAGGTATTGAAATAGAACAGGACTGTAAATCATACGGAAAATTTCTTAGATCCAACAACGGGGGCGCATACCCAGAAAGTAGAAAGATTATGGGGCTCGTTAAAAAATAGAAAAAAACTACCTTTACATTATACTGGGGAAATGTCAGATTCGTATTTATGTACAAAAAGTTTGTGAAATGGCACCTAAAATCGCCAGGAGATCGTTTTAAAATGTTCGTCCAACATTTGAGTTGGATATATCCAGGTTCAGGAAAAAAAGCAAAATGGATAGAACCGGAAAAAGTGCCTGCAGCACCAGAATCATCTATAAACAAGACTGGAAAAAACAAAAAGGAAAAAGTTAGTGCAAAAGAAAGTCGGATTGTCCAAACAACAATCAAAAGCAAGAATACGTCTGAGACTGTATCCACATGGAGTCGCAGAGGGAAAAGAAGGAAAAAGGATTAATTACCCCTAATTAGTGAGTATTGAATTTTTTTATTTTGTAAATAATTATTTATATACAGTAAAAATTTTTACTAATTAAATCAATATTTTGCGAATTTTGTAATTCGCATTTTCGTAACCACGCAGTCGCACTGTAGAACAAGATGGCGACCGGAAGTGCCGTCATTGGGGTTACCTCAGTACACTTTAACCGATTTTATTATTTATTCATTTCTTCGCAGGATATCTCATTAGGAACTATGAGAGCGAGTCCCAATTAGACGCTCTATATTTATAACGACGTTTAGGCCCAATGATCCTGTCGGTAGAAGAGAATCCATCAAAGTTGAAAGTGATATATCCTCCCAAATCTTGGTAATTTGATCATTTAGTTGGTAATTTGAGGTAGCAGTTGCTAGACGAGATAATGATGTCAATCCAACTAAATGATCTGCTGGTAACATCGGTTAGGGGAGAGCGATTGTTATTTATGATAGATAAAAAGGTTATTACGGAGTACAAACTTCTCAAATGCTTCTCATCTGCTGTCTAGTTTATCCCCCCAAGCTGGGAAGTGGGCATTAATGTGCCAAGCGATGGGAATCTGGTCGTTAGGTAAACTTTCAACAATTCGTTGCATGTCACTCAGAATTAAGTTTATGTTATCATGGTATGGACAATATATGTTGACTATTATACACTTTCTACCCTGATCACTGATTTCGATGCACACCACCAGATCATTGGACAAAGGTGTGTTGGAGTATGACAATTTTACTATGTGTAGCGAGAATTATCGCCCATGGATTACGCTGTAAGGCTTTAATCACAGTACAGTAAGATGGTAAGGCTGCTGGAACGCCTTGTAGGCAATATGGTTCTTGCTCTAGAATGAAGTCATATTTATGGACCTTGGTAGAGAGAAGGGAAAAGGCAGCAATTCCTCTCCCCAACTTGACCTGCAGTAAACAGATATAAGGTTCCTTTTTCTATATATAACGTCCCTTTAATCCAAAATAAAACTTGTTTGGTAGACGATCTCACAGCTTTCTGCTTAGAAAATTACGACTTTATTTTACAAATTGAACTACAAATGCATTTCGGGTTGGTTTAAGTTTCCATCCCCTCTTCAGTGCTGTCCGAAAAAACATTATAATTAAGGACACGGCTTTAATTGACCTAATACAATTTGCATATAATAAGAATTACTTCAAAGTCGATGAAAATATCTGTAGACAGTTTGACGGTATCAGTATGGGGTCAAAGATGGGGACAAAATTATCAGAAAAATATAGATGAAAAAATAACTATCCCAGGTATAAATCTAGTAATGAGGTATGCTGATGATTATTTACTAATATACAATAAAAAGATAACAGATGGAAATATTATCCTTAATATCGCAAACAACATCAACGAAAATATTCAGTTTGATATAGAAAAGGAGAAAAATGGACAAATTAATTACTTAGATATAACTATAATGAATAACCTTGATAATTTTACTTTTATAACATATAAATTAAAAAAAAACGGAAATATAAAGCATAAATACTAGAAAAATGTAAGTTTTTAGGAAATTATTAGATGGAATTAGAGTCAAAATAGATTAGAGTAGAACATTAGATTCATATTAATTAATAGTTAGCCCGTAGATTAGAGTCAAAATAAGTACGCTCACCCAAGAACTGTTGCCTTCCCTCGGCGTTTTGAACTTGTAATCCACGAAATGGCTTCAAAAAAACATTTTAATACTCCCTTGTATTCAAAACTTGTAAGCCACAAAGGCACAAATTACAAAATTCCGAAGCAAAACGTTGTTAATCCCAAACAACGGCGTTAAATTTAATCCAAAAGACCGTTACGACCGTTAGAGATGACCGTTATAGAGATCAACGACCGTCACAATGGTCAAAACGACTATGCTGTCTCTGCTACAATAACTAAAGATTTTTCAAATCGTCAAATCTTCGTCTATTTTGGGCAGACTCCAAAAACGACACACCAAACGATCCCTCTCGACGAATGGGCCCGATGACTACGACCTTACGAAGACCCAACCAACGTTGCCAGATTTAAATTTTAAAAAAACCCAACTAAGGGAAAAAATAAAAGCCAGAATAAAGCCAAAATTTATTAAATATTTTATATACTGTACATTATACTTTAATTATACTCGAATGCTATTTTATTATATTAATGCTTCTTCCCCAAAAAGGCATATCGCAATGATTAAGGGAAGAAATTGAATCAGAGGAATACAATTTCTCAAAAGTAAAATACTCTAACATTTTATGTGAAGAGAGAAATTCTTTGCAACATATATTTGAGAACAAAAGTTGTGACCTAATCGTAATAATTGCATCTAGAAGAGAAAGTTGCATTCTATTCCTTGCCTTATTCTTAAAATGAGTTAAAAGTGAAAACACCCTCTCAACTGTAGCATTGCTAATGGGTGTTATTGGGCAATTGAGGGCATAAGTCGCGAGTTCTTTGAATTGGGGATTTGGTAATATTTTTTGCCAAAAAAGCTCACTCTCATTGGGTATTCCACATTACATAATTACATACCTTTTATCTTTTAAGTCTTCAATAAGTTCAGATTTCAAAACAAATGAAATTACATTTTTCAAATTCATTTTTCATTTACATTTTATATTTTAGAAACGTTCCGTAAAATTCTGCAAATTTTACAGAACGTTTCTAAGTGTACAAAAGATGCCTTCTTTTGCATGTGATGTGAAGTGCCTATAGAATTTACATGTACTCGTATTTGTGTTTATAATAGCTTATCATAATTCTGTAAGTGTAGGTTTGTTCTTTCACAGCATCTATTACCATCAACAG
Organism: Centruroides vittatus; assembly: GCF_030686945.1. Lineage (NCBI taxonomy): Eukaryota > Metazoa > Arthropoda > Arachnida > Scorpiones > Buthidae > Centruroides > Centruroides vittatus. The sequence continues at coordinate 1,286,395 of NW_027120693.1, read as the reverse complement.
CGTAATAGGTTTGTAAATTTTCTAAAAATAATTTCCCGAGCTGCTTTCGGATTTACATAAGCCACTACTTCCCTCGACAAAAGAATGAGGTAGTCCTACCGTACGATAGGACGATAGGACTACCTAACGCTACGACACGACGCTAATTTAAAATAATTATTTAGTGTTATTAAACATCCTATAAATACTTTAAAATTGTTTAATTTGTTTATTTACCTTCGCTGATAACATTCGTCATTGTTAAACGTGTCACGCCATTTTTTAACAATATTCCATGAGTCAGGGCGTGACGTGAACGTGTGGCGCAACGTGTTTTACTTGGAATTCAAACGTCAAACGTGTACTTCTGCTTGCCGTACAAGTTTATCGTTTGAACTTCGGCCTCAACCTCTCTAATAAGTCTTTTACTTACGCCTGTTGGTGGATCCTTTCTCAGATTAACTTTCTGTGATATGGCGGAAATGTATTTTAAGCCACTATTTTTTTTCTTTCTTTCGAATGTTCTTTTTCCACTTTTCTGCACATTTCCTTTTTCTTTTAGGTGCGAGTATTTCATACTTCAAAAAATTCATTTCCATTTTAGAATAAAATCGTAAAAACTCACTGCGTTATAAATTATTTGGAATAAGAAAATGACGTAAATGTAAAAGTAACGTTTTAGGCACCAAAAGTCGCGTGGCATGCACTTTCGCGCTTAAAACGTTTTTTTGCACATAAATTCATCTTCAAAATATAGCCACTCAGAGTGCCACTATCGTCACAATATTTTTTTGTAGAAGAGAACATTGCGTTTTAAAATTCATTTCTTCAATAAAACGTATTTCGAGAAAAATGGCAATTACAACTCTATGGCATTGCACGCTTCACTTATAAAGACGAACAATCGTGTTATGATGGCATTGTTGTAAGGCACACCTGTCTCGTTTCGTAAGAAATACTTGTGACGAATACCTGAGAAAGTTGTCCGAACTCACTATTTAAAGAAAATATACTTTTCCAGGTTACGTTCAAATAGGTTAAAATAATCATAACCGCTAGAGGGTGTTCGATGGTTCGTTTAGATAGCTATATTTCACCGTTGTTAAGCAAGTATCCATCAAGGCTGTTTTATCGAATATTTTTATTATGTCTATACTTTATTTTACATAATTAGATATTATAATTGTTTCCTTCACAAACAGATTTTATATTTTCATAATTAACATCACAACTTTTAAGTGTTCGAAGAGTGACGTAACGCATTAGTGCAGGCTCTCTTAGAACGGGAATTCCTGTAATTGTAAGTGCCTGTTTTGTTTCGTTTTTGTTACATTTGGGTATTGTTAGTTGTCAGGAGTCTTTCGATGCGTCTTTTATTAAAATTAGTATATAATTTTTCATTTTATCTAGGTGTATTGATCGTAAGGTTTAGATAATGTTGTGTCACTGCACTTGGCACTTTGCCAATATATTAATATATGTAGCGGTGTTATCTTGCCTCTGTTCGTATAGGATGGGTGGAAAGTAACTAGGCATTGAGAAATTGCTATAATTTCTACATTTCTTACGCAAACCTGGCAACTATTTTTCAGCCTGTACCTTATTAAATGGAATACGGATTTTTATTTTATTATTTAATCTGGACACCAGTTTCAAACCACCTGGGATCGTGATACAGATGGACGGCGTCACTTTTCTGTGTCCTTAACCAAATCTGTTGTCATTAGCTTCGAACGACAATTCCTGATTGTTTTCAGACGGATTATAACACGACTTCCGTTCGCCGTACTCCGCCATCTGAAGACGGCAACCACTGATTTCCACACCTCAGCGTGTGGAAATCCGGGCTCCCTCCTGAACAGAAAAGCAGTCGTCCATCATTTCTGCCGCAGTCATTGACACCACTGATGCGGGAAATATAAAGATTTATTGATATGTGTATCTTACATAGACATGTAAATCTTATTATGATTGCATTAATCTCACAAATATCATAGCGATTTTTCTACACCGAGTTACTTTTCACCCACCGTATATTATATCATTAAACATCTTAGGGAATTATTTTTATTCAGATTTCCGAAAATTTTATATTAATAAATGTTGGGAAATTTTTACACGAATTTATTGTTTTAGATATACAACAAATTTTATTTTAATTGATCGAATGAAATCAAGTACAAAGTTCTCAGAGATCAGGAATTTTGTACTTCATATCGGGCAGCCAGAAGGTAGAGATTGACCGTATAAGTCACCCGCCGGCCATTGGTACATTACCAGGTTTAAGCTGTATAAGAGTTATTTTCACCGTTTTCAACATTATTTTTGTTAAAGGTACTGGTATTTGATGTCTGAAAGGCTTTGACATTAAAATTTTTGAGAGTTTAAACTTTTATGTATCGTATTCGACGCTTAAATTTAGCATTATTTGGTGTGAAAACTTCTTTACTATTATTTATTTATGTACTGTACGTTTATTATAGTCTGTAGTAACAAAATCTTTTGTATGCTGGTCGTGTGAAACATGCTGATCCAGGAAGAGAGAATCGATGTTGTTTGGGTATGTTTCAATGATTTAACATAAACGGAAGTGCACACAAACTTATCCCAGAAATTCGGAAAGTCCGTTCCTATCAGTCCTATCAGACTTGGTTACCAAATTCGGGCGAATGGGTAATGTGCTGTACACGATGCACACCGTTTCCGGAAATCCACCATAAAGGACGAAACTGCAACGTGTAGGAAGAGGAAGTGGACTATGTAACCATCAAGCAGTGTCACGATCTCGGAAGGCTATGGAACAGGAAGATTTGATTATACTTCCGTGTATGTTAATCCACTCAAACATGCGCTAACCACACCAGTCGTCTTTTCTTGGGTCATCATGTTTCACGCGACTTGCAAACAAATTATTTTGTTTCCATTTCACAAAAATGGATCGAGACTTCAAAATCACCGCGTATTTTCTTTTATTTTTAGATAGTATAGAGAAATTTTAATAGAGGTTTCTTTTCTAAACGTCATTAGTAAGATTCTTAATAAATTTATGTTTTATTATCATATTTGATATAGTTTATTCGCATTATTTTGACTTATTTCATTTGCTATTGTTTTACTTTTAGAGACTATGGAAAAAGTAACCGACCATCATGAAAGTTCACACGAGAACTTTGCTCTTTCGTACGTGGATTCTGTTATAGATGCGCATTTCTCGGCCATGAAATGGTCTGAGCAGGACGTCATTTTGGAAATCGGCTGCGGTCGTGGAAGAACGACCAAAACTGTCCTCCTACCTAAATGTCCAAAGTTCAAGAAAATCGTTGCCATTGATATAAATCCTACTTCCATCGAGTATGCCAGAAAAACATATTTCGATGAAAAACTTGAATTTATGACGCAAGATATCCTCCAGAGGTAAGAAAGTTTGAAATTCATAAAACGTGGAACACCTGACATAGGCAATGTTTTAAACATTTAACACCTAAATAGTAGCCAGTTTCCCATAGGAAATTCACCCGGAGGCTTCAGGTTGTCATATCTTGCATTGCCAGATCGTACAACACTTTCTAAGTTGAAACAGAGATACTACGATTATTTCTGGTTTCCTTTTATGTATTGGGGTGATTGATGCAAAACTATTTTAAGATATCTCACCTGGCAAGAAATTTTATTAGTAAGCGATACGGATGCTCTGATATATCGTATGACTTTCAGATTGGATACGGAAGTTGGAAAATACTCGTATGATAAAGTTGTATCTTTCTACGCCTTACATCACATACCCGACTTCGAAAAATTGTTTTCCGTTGTATCTTCTGTTTTGAAGCCTGGAGGATATTTTCTATTCATTAGTATTGTTAAGAACCCGGCTTTTTCCATCTTGCGCGATTTGAGTACCAACGAAGAATGGACGAAGCACATAAAGGTATTACACATGTTTGTAATTATTTAATAGTTTTACAAGATGTAAATTAACTTTTGATTTCAGAAAGAAGATATTCTTGCCGTAATTCCACCGACAGAGAACTGGAAAGATGCAGAAAGCGAATTCAAAGAATTTGTTTCCAAGTTTGGTTTGCAAGTGACTAAAAGTCAATGTGACGATTTGAGTACATCTGTTTCCGATAAACAGCATTTCTTGGGTAAATTACTTTACTACTTCGGAAATACATAAGTAGATCTGTTTAAGATTTAAACCTGTTTAAGACTGAACGCTCTTTAAATGATAAACTCTACCCTATTTAAATGTTACAAACGTGAAGAAACCCCCTGCAAACGTCCACGCGGACAGTCCATTGTCTAACAACCAGTGTTCGTAGTTTTATCCACTCTGCCACTGGTCGATGCATAAAGGTATAATGTTAATCAACAAAGCAGAAACCTGTGACAGACTTCAACTTTTCTCACAGAGACATCGATCAAGATCTATGCCCTTAATTCTTCCATTACACATCAATAACAACTTGTAATTGATCTTTGTCATTATCTGTTTCCGCGCTAGACAGCTTTCCGGCTTCTAATGGCATTTAATGTAGGAAATCTTTCTACTCTGAGTTTGGCATTTAATCTTTCGTTTTGTAGTGTCCGTTTCAAATAGGTTTCAATGTATTATTTTATAGTGGTTTTTTCGTTGGCAATTATATCGCAAAAGATTCAGATATCGCCTCTTAACAATAAACTAAACTGAACACTGGTAGTTGATCGCGGGTTTCCCCCTCATTCGGTCGATGAGGGAGAAGTTTTGGGATTTTTTTCACGTATTTAAACGCTTAAATAGGGGCCAGTTTTCCATAGAAAGCTCTGGCGCAAGGAACCTTCTCCTTGGCACAGTGCCCTTATGTTACGTTGCCTTATCCCAGTTGAAAAGGAAGAAAATTAAGGGATATGTGTAGTTTTTTTCTTTCTAGTGCATTTATATAATTTTTAATTTTAATTAAAAGAAAATATACTTTATTTGTTATTTTAGATTCACTTTTGACGATATTGCCCAAAGCGACTACAAAAAACTTGGATCCAGATGCGAAAAATTGCCTTTGGAATCAGGCTGAACAAACAGTTCTCAAATATTGCCCCCGAGATGAAAAGGGTGGCATGTTATTTACTTATAAAGTTATGCAAATATCGGGAATGAAAGACATTTAATGAATAAAAACGACTTTAATCATTTTAGAATAAATTCTAGAATTGGTTAAATATGAAAACGCACTTGAATAATCACTAGAATAAAGCAAAAGCATTGTCAAGCTTATATTGCCAGCCACAATTATATTTAGATTGGAGCTGACCGCAGCGTGGTTCATCAACGTGATTTAAATAATCCGAGAGAACCCAAAAAATTGTTTGTCGTATTTTTTTATCCCGATATTTTACTTAAAAACTGCTGTTATGTATATTCTGTATTTTATTTTTAATAAAAATATTTTTAAATAAAAAAGTTTCGAAAGATTTCCACTTTTTAAAATAAACCAACAATTATTTTATTGTGACACGGTTACAATGCCTGGCTGCGATTTTTAATCATATTTTTTAAAGTTTTTTAATTTAAAATATATTCTTTCAATTTTAGTAGTGTTTTGACCCTGTATATCATATGTTCCCGTTAACAATAGAGTCGTGCCGGTCATCTATCTAACTCTGTTCTGGAGAAAATTTTGAATTGAAGTAATGTGACTTTCGGTTTGAGCCGGAAGTGTATATATTGTTAATTTGGCCCTCCTATCCCTAATATTTCCATATCTGATCTCCACTTTCACTTATCTAACTGAGTTCTCGAGATTAAGGAAGGACAGACACACAGTTGGAATTTGTAAGTCTACAATTTTTTTTTCAAATTGCAGCCCAATATTTAATACATCTTCGTATTTAATACTTTACGGTAAATCAGTACAGCTGTCTGTCCGGAAAATGGCTGGCTCCGACTCTCACCATTCGATTCTTCCCTCAGTGAAGTTTGCCATAAGTATGATCAGACGTGGGCAAAGAACCTTCCATTGTTCCCATTGGGGTGAAATAATCAAAAAATAAAAAAAAATCATTTTAAAAGCGAATCACTAAACATAAGTACAACAAATAATTCATTACATTACATAAATAATTAGCCAAAATATCTTTCATTGTCTGGAACATATAATCTTGTAATTGGATAAAAGAGTATAATTCAGTAATAACACAAGAAGTCTTGTTTGAAGGTTATAGCACTACATGTGAATCCCATAGAAGCTTTACGAATATGCATATATAAAATATTCGGTACGGTGCGATTCTGATTTACGCAGGTTCTACTGTACATTATACAGGGTGGTTATAATTGAAGTTGCCCTACTCAGACCTGTCTAGAGCCCATTCTCGTGGACGTATTTTGATGAAACTTGGTATATATGTTATATGAACCATGGGGAAAAGAAAAATGCAAAAACAATATTTAGTTCGAATTTTTACCACTAGGTGAAAAAATGGCGAATTAAGAACAAGAAAAACAAAACGAAAACACGCAAAAGGTTTTTATTCACAACATTTGTTCAATGTGCAATCCATTTGCATCAATTATTGTACACGTGTATTACATGCGTACAATAAACGCGAATTACGATAATTCGATTTACATTATTCATTTCTGCAGTAAAATAGTTTTTTATTTCAACTTTTATGTTTTATTTTCAAACAATTTTTACACACGGTTATGAAAAAAAAATGTTTACATTTATATGGAGAAAGATGCCCAGTCACAGCAGCAGAGAGAAGAGTTTTCTGGAAAACTACATTCGGATCGTGAATTTGTCGCACGTGATGGTACAGTACGTAGAAGACAACTTGTCACTAAAAGTCCGTCAAAACAAGTTAATTTCATATTAATATGAATATATTTTTGAAGCATCCTGGGAATTCTGTTTTGGTCGATTGGATCGATGGAACGAAGCACAGCAACACAAGGACAATCTGCCAGGGCGAGTAGATTTTATAGGAAAATGGAACTAAAACCAATTATTCTTGACTAGTTCCTATTATTCGTATTTTTAAAATGATTTGAGCTAGTTATTCGCAACAATTTTACACAATTAGTAAATGAAATATTCAATTCCCTGGCGTTAACTCTTAAAAAACAATGTTAAAGTTGTATTACTTTTAATTACAAAACAAATAATCTTCCATCTGTTTTGCTTTAGTGATTCAATTTTAATATATCCTGTCGCCGAACCCATTCTAAACAAGTAGAGATTATAAATGTAATTATGTTTCCTTTTTTCCCGAGACCTGTAAAACTTCAAATGAAACGGAAATTTCGCCATTTTCTTCTTGAGTAGAATGTTTGAAAACTGTGGGTTGCGCCTGTTTCCAAAGGTAATCTTTGACCTCTGGTTCCAAGTTTTCGAAGATTGTTCTAGGAAACAGCGCTAATGTCATATCTAAAAGAGAAAATAAATTGAGAAAATTTTAAGTTTAATTTAACTTCTCGAACCCAGGACGAACTTATATTCTATAATTTAATCTAGTATTAAAAGATGTAATATTTGAATAATTTTTTTCTTTTATTAAGAACAATAAGAAAAAGGTTTACCCAGACAATGTTTCTTGTTTGGATATGACGACTTTAAAGTATGGCACTTAATATTTGTCACTCGCAAATCAAACTTGGAAACAAAATTTTTAAATTCAGTTTCTACGTCCTCCCAAAATACAGTCGGTGGCAACAAGGCGAGCAAGTCTTCGGCCTGCAATTAAATATTATTTTTGAATAGAATTTAAGTCATGTTACAATAATTTAAATGGAAATCTCGATACCTTTATGTGTTTTGTCCATTCTTTATCGGTACTCAAGTCGCGAATTATCGAGAATATTCGAAAGTTAGAAATTATAATGAAAAAGAAGTGTCCTCCGGGCTTCAAAAGCGAAGATATAACACTAAAGAGTTTTTCGTAATCGGGTATAAGATGAAACGCGTGGAAGGATACAACTTTATCGTATTTTCCGACTTCTTCGGGGTCCAGTCTGCAAACAAATCATATATACAATTGTTGATTCTGTCCAATTCCATTGTTTCTTCTGTAACGTAAAACAAAGTTAACTTACTTTTCCAGGATATTCTGTGTCTTATATTCAATTTTCTCGTGGAAATAAGTCTTTCCGGCATACTCGATGTAATTAGGATCTATGTCGATGGCAACGATTTTCTTTAATTTTGGACATTTTGGTAAGAGAATGTTTTTGGTGATTCTACCCGGACCGCACCCAATATCCAGAATAACATCTTCGTCGGACCATTCCATGCTGGGAAAGTGCGAATCTAAAGCTGATTGCGTGTAAGGATAGTGCTTAATCCCACACAATGTATCGTAATCTTTGGCTGTTCCTTCCATATTTATCTGAAAGTAAAAACAGAGTTATATCGAAACGTACCGGAATGGATAAGGCATGAAAAATTATTGAACGGGACTCGAACCCGTGTCCTCCTTAATCGGACTGACGAAATAAGACCACGCAATATTCAGGCGATCCGCCTACACTCCGGGTGTTTTCCACGATAAGTGTCAATTAGAAACCAACTACTATTTAGGTGTTATACAAGTGAACTAAATTGTTAAAACATTAATTAAGAATTTATTATTTTTTTACCTTCAAACGGGACGTGGTCTTCTCGGCCTACTGGAGATTCGGAATTGCCTTTTCCGTAACTCTGTTACTTGGTGGGTGTGCGCGAAAATACGACGACAGATAATAAACAAACCATTAACACATTGATAGTAGGTCATTGAATTGATCTTATCTCGAATGTGATAAAGAAAACGATATTGCCGTTGTAGGATCTTTACACATTGATCACAGTTAAACAAATTAAATTATTAAAACATTTACACAGTAAAATATGTTAGTTTAAAATCTGTAGTTTCTACACAACAGAGCGAAAATGCCTTCATTAAGATATTAATTTCCTTTTTGTTTGAGATTATAATCTTGCAGTGAGGATTTCTGGAGTACTTGAGATGATAGATTGATAAAGAAATTCAATGGCAATTGATATTTTAATCAAACTTGTTTGTTGCCCTTAGAAACACGGGTATGTGAAAATTGCGCTTACTTGTTAATAAAATAATTAATCGATCTGTTAATACGAAGAAAATGTATATTAACTTCACTCTATATGGACACACATTAAAATATCGATCAAATTTTAATCAATTTTATACACTGATTAATTGTGTACTAATCATTAATCGTACTAATTGGCTCCTCCACTAATTAATCTTTCAGTGACAATTAATTCTCTATTCATCAGAGTAATCAGTGAATAATCATTCCATCAGAAGGAGAAATTTAATCATTTTTTATTTGAAAAGTAATAAACATTAAAAGAAGTTATGTTTAAAGAAATTATGTCTTTATCCCGAATTATAGTCATTGATGATCATGCCAACACACATCAGTACTGCTAGAAATCAGATTTTGTATCTGTTTTCAGTCTGAATTTCTATTCAAATTGAAATCTTCTACGATGATATCATTAAAATTAGAGAGAGATATTATTTAACTTCTACGCTTCAATCTTATTATTAGCTAAATATCGCACCTGACTGATTAACAATGGGAAAATGTAACTGACAGATGTGCCTACTTGCTCAGAATGACATCGACATAGAATCATCAAAAATGTACTAACAAAGGTAACGAAACCTTCTCTTGGATCAATGTCAAGAAACTTAGAGATAATACAATAATAATTATCAGTGTAAACTAAATTATTATAAAATTATCACAAAACATTTGTATAGGTCTTATCAAAGGAACTCTCAATTAGGCACTGGACAAGATCCAAACGTTTCGGTATCAAATCGAATGGTTGACAATCTTAGTAATTACGGATAAATTAGGATATTCATATCGGTCACCCGATAATAGAAGGCCACCTGTTGGAGGCATTGCGGTAACGAAGAAAGGGCATTTTTAATTTAAGAATCCTGTTTAGCTGATAAACATAGAGGTTACTTATGTGCCATTTGCATCAGTTTCACGTTAAAACCAATCGCGCAATTCTCTTATTCGATCTTACTCAGCATCTTACATATCAAGCAAATTGGCCTGCTAGAATGCAACCGCACGGCAACCGAGACAAATAATTCCCGAAGGAACTACGCGAAAATACAATACAGCTTGGGAACACTTCTCAGATGTAGTACTGGTGCATCTTTGGAGGCAATGTCTTGTGAAGAGTTGAATATACGGGTTTGGTTCATTTTTAACTTTTTATTTGTACAGAGAGGGTCTACAATTCTGGGGAACCCTTTCATTAAGAGTTCACACTTTCACAGGTGTAAAGCCGAACAATAACGACCCGCTTGAATAAATTTTCGGTTAATAACATTAGAGCTGCTTACCTACGTCAGAAGATATTATACACCATACAGTTTGATTCTTCACTTAAAGCGTGCTGACAACAACCATCGTGGGTTTAAACCATTCCGAGTGTTTCGACAGAACAGGTCGACCCGAGATTTCTTGCAAGTTCATTTGTCGATTTTGACTAGGTATTTCCCGCAACTTTTCTACCTCGACAACATTCGGGCGCTCCCCTATATTTTCCTTCTTTTAGTTCAAAGTTTTCCGAATGAAATTTTCGAAGTTTAGGCCGATGTAGTAAGCACAAAATTCTAAGGAGTGGGAAAATTGTAGGGTTTTAGAAGAACCCTACAATTTCCGCACTTCTTACTAATGAAAAAAGACATCATCGAGAGAAAATAGTGCCTCGGCAGAAACAACTCAAAAGGTTAGAAATGTACAAAGCCTTCGGGAGAAGGACGGTAGTTAACATGGAGGAGACAGACTCTATTTCGTCAGGCTGGAGAGCGTTAGTATAGAACAGTCGTGAACGATGCTTAAAGGCTTCTTCTTCCAATAGTGAGACTAGTAATATCTGTCACGTCTTTCTTGATTATGCACAATTAACAAAGACCGAGACTAAAACAGTTCTCTTTATTTCAGCTATGCCTTTCGAATTAGTAATTCTCCAATTCCTCTTCGGGCTCACCGCTTCGGTGTCTAAAATTGTTGTCTACAACATAACTGACAAAAGGTTAATTCGTCTTGATATGCCTTTGTTGTCCACAATGATGCATATAGTGCACAATTTGTACACATTCTAATGCTATATTTACTACACAGGGCCGGCGCGAGGGAGGTTCAGCGCGTTCGCCGGAACCCGGCCCCGCGGTGTACAAAAACTCATCAGACATTTTGCAGGACCCTCTGTATAGTAGATTGAATATTCGAGTGTGTGTGGAAAATGCAATCGCATAATCCACTAATCGATGACAACTTGCTGCACACTGACACGAGTGCAAGATTTTCATTGCATTGAAATATTTCGTTGCAGCGTATTACAGACGTTGACATTAGCGAGGTTGAGGCCGAAGTTTTAAACGCGAAAACGTGTACGTCGGACGTTGAGGGCCGCTTTCCTGTAAGCCTAGAAGTTTGACAATGGCGTTTGGAATGTCGAGCACGATTCCACTGACTTTCTGAATATCATGTCAAACTTCTAGGCTTACAGGAAAGCGGCGCCGAACGTCCGACGTACACGTTTTCGCGTTTAAAACTTCGGCCTCAACCTCGCTTTTAAATGTTGTCATCAAACGTTGGCACGACTGCAACACGGGTGCGGAGGACATTAAGTGTTAAGGTAATTACCTAATTAGAAAACGCCAATTTTGATTAACTTTTAACAGAATTATAATACCGTAAACAGATGGAAAACATTTTTTTAGTAGCGATGATTCAGTTTGAAGGCGTGACAAAAATCAAAGTTCAGTGTATGTCCATAAAGTCTTTATATCCTGGAAGCTAAAATTTAAAGGTAAACATTTTTTATTTTTATTTTTACTTTTTATTTAGTCTAGTATGTAGTAATAAATAATATTTAAAAACAATTTTCACACGTAGTCTTATTTTGGGCGTGAATATCTTAAATAAAGGCGCATCTGGCTATCCCATTGTTACCGTCTTCAACGTTGGACTAATCAAAAATTATCGTCGGTCGTCGATAAGCCAAGACCGATTTACAACTCTGTCTATTTTTTCAATAGAAAGCGAAGTAGCAAACTTAATCAATTTTGAAGACGTAATCAAAGATTTTGCGGCGAAAATAGCCAGAAAAATCATGTAATATTCATTTTACAAAAATATATGTAACATCCTTTGTACTTATAATTAATAATTTCTTATTGTGAAATTTAAGTATAGGATTTGAATGTATTCCGGTCCCGCACAATTTTTGAACCGGGCCCCGCAAAAGGTCACGCCGGCCCTGTTACTACATATCAGTCTCTTGCACTTACTGCCAGGTTTTCCTTGTCTACTTTTGTTGGGAAAATGCGACGCTTCTTTCGTTTCCGACCATTATTAACTCCTTATTACCTGTGTATCGCCATCGGACGAAGATTTACAAAAATATTTCTAAAGTATCGTCACCAGGGGGTAGCTTTTCTCATCTACATTTTACCAGCGCCTATTTCGTTGTAGATAAAAGCCGAAACGACCCCAAGAAGGTATGATGGGAGAATAGAAGACGTCCGCATATCACCAGTAACTGCTTTTTAAAAATGTTTATATTTTTAATCACTTTATATTTGTGTTTTTTAAAGGAATGTTTGGCGGCCAGTAGCCTCAAAGGAAAGGTCAGTCGCCAAAAATGTAATGTCCAGAACACAATAAATGGTGGTTCCTTATTTTAGGAAGGACTTTGTCTTCAAATAATTAATCCTTATTACCTCTTAGAAATATTTTAACAAGTTGAAACCAAAGTTTACATTACAATACATTTACTAGTAAATGTTACTAGTCTCGATCGGCTGAGTGTAATACGTAACTAAAGTCAATCGTTTGTGTAATATCTTATTCAAAAACATTTTCTCTTTAAGTAAAACCTACATTTGTTATATTTAGCGAGATACGATGCAATACAACCGCTGTACTAAAACCGCATCCTGATCTAACATTTCTCGCATTTACATTAGGTCATTCGTTAGATAAGATCAAAACGTGTATTCGAGTCACACGAAATGGTAGTTTGTGCATTGTCTGCTTTCTACGACCGGTCCTCTGATCACTAGAAATATTTGGGATTACAATGATGTATTGCGATTGTAAGAAGTCTGCCAAAAGAAAAAAAAATGGAAATATCTGTCAAAGTTACATCCTTTGTACCAAACAGCTATAGAGATGTTTATGTGGGATAACATAATACTAACTAGTCAAGAAGTAACAGACAATTTGGTGTGTATCGAATAGATCCGAATGCTCCCCAACAAAAATACTCATAAAATTTATTTTAATTACGTATTATATTTTTGTATCTTTTCAATTCAGTTTCTTTAAAAGGAAGAGGCTTTATTTTCCTAGCGACTACGAAGGAGAGGAAAAAATGGCCGATGGTATTCAAATAATTTTTGTAGCCGGACTTGCCCTTTTATTTATTTCAACGATTCCATTTGTTACTGTAGTTAACTTATTTCTGTATCCTACTTTAGAAGAAATGACTAATTCCGAGTTTGAACTGGCATTCTGTAATCTGAATATCACATTAGCATGCATTTATGCAAACGGACAATTAGATTGTTGTATACTTGTTATAGGTGGCGTGGTGGCGTCAAAGAAATTCAAGAATTTATCTGATGCAGTCGACGAGTTAAAAAAAGAGGAAAGTTTTCTAAAGAATAAAATTGAACGATTGATTGGGATTCATGGGGATTTATGGACTTATATTCAAGAAGTGAACTTAGTTTTTGAAATATGCTTTCCCGCTCTGTATTGTTATGCAGTGTCTCAGACGAGTTTCTTCTTCTGCGCAGTTGTTTTCTTTGGACTCGATGGTGTAATGCGTCTTGCACTTTCTATTACTTTGACACTTCTGGTTGTAATTATGTTTGTATCTTTTCAATTGTCTCGTTTCACATCTTTGGTAAGTTAAATCTTAACCTATCGTGTGTTATTCAGTAAATATTCTAATTTATAAGTGGATTAACGTGATAAACGACTGAAAAGATGTTTCCAACATAATTAACAAGTGCCCAATTTCCCGTAATGAAAAAAAAAAATGTTTATCACGTTATACAATAGATAATTATTTTAATTCTTTAAGATTACGGAAATTTCATTGAAATCCATAAATTGTGTTCTGTTAGATACCAAAATGAAGGTAATAGAAATACATTCAAATTCTTCCTATCGGTCTGTAAATTTATTATTATTAAACTTTCTTTTTCTTTTTTAAAGATGCTGAACTTTATGAAAAGATTTGGTAAGACTCCATTTGGAGTAAGCATCGGCGGATTGTTTTATATTAAAAAGGACTTCTTCATTCGAGTAAGTTCCTTCAATATATTCTGTTGGACTTTAATAAACTTGTAAGAACATCATTTATAATTGCCTTTATAGTTTACAAATGTATTTTATTGGAAGAATCGTAGTAAATAGATAATTTTACAGATTCTGAGTGCCATATACTCGTCACTGTCTGTATTGATTGCAAAGAAACCACCTTCTTGTAAAGTGGAGATACACATCTAATTCAATAAAGCTATTGAATTAAATTGCCTTACAGGCTGACTTGTATCACGTCTTGCCTTTTTTTTTTATCGCGTTTTTAATTAAGATTTTACCGTAGCTCTAAAGTACAGCAAATGCGAATTAACTTAAAAGCATCCCATTCGACTGAAAATTGATGCTATTAAATTTTGGTTGTGAAGGTCCAGAGGATGGAGAGATTGGGAGTGGTAACGTGTCGTATCTCGCAATGAATCGATTTAATAAAGATTTTACTTGTTGTTAGCAATTACCAGTGTTTTATAAAACTCATTTCTACCCTTAAAATTAAGTCTTTAATTATTTTATAATTAAAAACATACGAAATTTTGTTATAAAATTTTTATAACAGATGGCGCCACATACAACTTTTGTTGTTTATTTTGATTAATAAATAATACAAATATTATTTTCAAAATAAAATTTCATAAAAGCGGAAAAAGTTATGCAACTCGTTGTTAAATGTTTTTAATAATAATGATTTTGAGAGGAAAATAGTTTTTTTTTTTACTTCTAATAAATATCAAATAAATAAATAAAATTTATTATACAATAGGAACGAAAATTTGTTCTTTTGCCTCAGGTGAAACTGCACGCTTCTCTCGAATAATTATTTGAAATTTAATGAAATACACCAAAAAAAGCAAAACAAATTAATTGTAATAAATTATCAAAATAAACCAGCAACGAGTTGCTAAACTTTCCTGGCAACATTTAAAATTTTGGTGGCGTCATCTGTTGTCACATAATAAAAAAAGACTTTTCATATTTTTTACTATTATAAAACGGCTAAAAGCTTGAGGGTAGGGATGGGTTTCATAAAAAAATTGTAAACGCTAATAACGAGTAAAATCGTCACTAACAGTCCGACCCTACGGAAGATAGACGCGACCCCCTTTATTTCCCACCCTCTCGACCAAAACCACCAAAATTTAATAGCATCGATTCCCCTAATAAATAAACCTCTCTGCAAAAGTCCAGAGATTTATGACAAAAAACACGGGAGTTATTAAACTTTAAACAAGGTAAACAAATTCGTTTCCCCCAAACACACTAACATCCATACACACACAAATCCCCCCACCCGAAATTTTTACATTTCTCGATGTCTCAAGATGTCCTGAGTCCAAAAATGTTAAAATTTGGGGGGTCATTTTATCCCCGCTGGTAATTTTATCGTAAATAATTGAGGTAAATTGGTGTACAGTGTTATTTATTTTTTAACTCCAAATATTTTTTATAGTCTTATGTAAGAAGTTTCGTTCCCAATGATTATATCTCCTTCCTTCCTACATTTTTTTAAGATTAGGAAGAGCAAATCATTAATTACATCCTCTGTTTCCTTTTTTTTAAAAAAAACTTATTTTTTGTAAGAGGAGAATTTAATTTAGAAGTAGAATCGAAGATAGGAGCATCATGAAGGCACTGGCAGTACTGTTTCTTTTGGCCTTGTCTTTGGGGTTCGAGGATTTCACGAAGAAGAATACGTACAGGCTGTAAGGTTATTTCTTCGTTTCCATTCCAAAACAACACGAAATTAAATCCATTCTTAACTTACTTTCAGCCATTCCAGAAAACTACTCCCTTCGTTTCCTGGAATGCACCATTAATGGCAGTCCAGAAGTCTTCAAGAAAGTAAGTACCGTCGACACACTTCCACGGGAAAATACGTCAAATGTTTTCTTACACGTATATTGTTTCAGGCCGCCGACATGATTTACACTTGCGTGGATCTTGCCTTCGAAATCGATGGTAAATCGGACGCCATCTTGAGATTTCTTTGCGAGGAGCAAGTCTATCGTGGAGTAAGTTCTGCTTTAAATGCGTCGTTGTAGTTTTCTGCGCTGTTCTATCGATTAATTTTAACAGCGGTTAGTAATTTTCTTACATGTTAAATCGAGTTAAATTTTGTATTTAAAGCTACGCGCAGCTAGTGTAAATCGTGAGAAAACACGGAAAAAAAGTATTATTTCGTACAATATAGTTTTATATTATTATAAAATACAGTAACGCTAATTAGTATTAAATGTAATGTGTTACCTCGGTTTTAGTTTTTCTTTGTACTGTACGTGCTGTAAAACACTAACACGTAGTATAATCGGAGCCTCCAAATTATCTGTTGTTCATTGTCTGTACAGATCATAAATGACGAATCATTGTTTTCTTGGGGGAGTCGAAAGAAGCCATCGGGCTTAGTGCCGATTTCACTAGTTTCGGCAGATCTTTGGTCCGGGTTCCATTCCTGTGTTGCAAAATATATCAGAAAAAAGGTCACTCGGGCCAATTTCGTATGTATGAAGGTCAGGCGCGTGTTCCAGGTGAAGTTATGGTGGAAGTGCATATCCAAGATCCTCAGGTTCTGGAGTTGGTACCTGTGGTTAGAATCAAAACAAGGGGAGGACGGTGACTCCGGGGCTTTTTTGTGCCCAGAAATGGAGGCTCCACGTTGAAGCCCGGTGTTCCATAGAGTCGAGAGGCTTTTCTACTCTGGTTGCTGCAGTCTGTTGATGAGGGCTCGTCGTTATTAAGGTCTTCTACGTATAGAATCCCGTTACATTCGGCGGGATGTTCCACAGATCGGGCATATATCAAGTAGAGAGTATCGGAGCTGCGACGCTACCCCATGCTTACCTTGCGCAATATTACGCGAATGTCGTCAGATTCGCGTAATATTGATATCTATTTGAATCGTAGCGCGTCCCGAGTATACAAAAACTCGAAGTGGTTTCACTCGTAGTGTATCTTTGGGATAACATTAGCCCAAAGTTATTTCCAATGGCATTTTTCTTCTAGTGTTCGAATAGTATGGGGTGTAAAATCCCAATAGAAAACCGAGCTATGGTAAAATACAGCCCAATGAGGCTGCGAGCACGTTGTGAGTCAAATGACCCGATTCGGTTCGATCCGAACTCCGTTTATTATTGAAAAAATGAGACAGAATAAAGAAACAAAGCCGTTTATTTTGTTATTTCGGGTTTACACGCGCATCATTTTGATTCAAAATACAAGAGATATTAGTTATCTGTACACTAGGCATTAGTATAATTCGCGATAATTGTCCCGGTAACGGTTCTTCGTAGAAAATATAAATGGGAATCGGTTAAGTAGCACACTTTTAAGCCAATTGCATCGTTTGTTGCATAGAACGTTGGGCCAACCGACACGTTATCTACAATCCCCAAATTTCGACTACGGGCGTGTGTATATTGTGTAGGAGACAGCCGACTTTTAGCGCAGACGACAAAATTTCGTTACGTTCTTAAGACGAATTTTCAAGTGTCGCAGCTTCACGAGACAGTGAGTCCAAATCGCCAATTTTCTCCAGAAATCTCTTAGGCAAAGTACGGAAATACTTTTTAATGAATTTTAAGTCATTGTTTATGTATTTGTACTTAAGATTTCTTGACATTTTCGACAAAAAAAAAATTGCATTCTTTAAATATCTGTCTCGAATTGTAGAAGAAAACGGGGCAAAATTTTATTTCTGTGCACAAATTTACTAAAATTATAAGTTATAAAACAGGATGCATGTTGAAAAATTAGGTTTTGTTGTGTTTGTTTCCTCTTAATTAATTAATACTACTATTCCAAGAAATGTAAAACATAAAATGATCTTGTTTGTGTTCTTAAATTGAATTTTTACAGTTAAAAATGGATTACTTGTGGAAATTTGCCTCGTTTTCTCTCCACTCCAACAGTTTGGGCATCATTTTGCATCCGGCAAAGTAGTTAGCAAGAGAAAAAAACCGTGAACTCCTTTTGTACTCGTCTAATCGCTTGCATATATTATTTGAGCTTACAAACTCCAATTTGTGTGGGAAGAATGTGTTAATCGTTAAGGATTTTCAAACTTTTCTGGCAGTAGTTCCTTTGGTATTTCAATCTGGAGATCTTGCCAAGCGATTAAACTCTATTAAAACAAAAGGTGTCATTGTGTGGTGCGGAATCTGTTTTTAAAATTTACATCCGGGAAAACGCACACTCTTTGGATATATAATGTTTCCTTTCGGATTATCTGCGGAAAATAGTCTGTCCCGTAGAAATGTAATGAGCAAACGAACGTGGAGCTGCCTCGCTGTCCTTTTTTTTACATTTTTTGGAAAAGGGTTAATTAATTTTTTCTATATGTGTCACTCTTTATCGTTAGCAATAGTAGTAAGGCAAAATTACAAAGGCAGCATCGTGCTAGGTCTTTCCTTCGCGATGATTAGAAATGGCTTTCCATACCCTCAGTTCCATCCCACCTCTGAAACCAAAGAAATTCCTCTCAGTAAACAAACAATACTTAATATTCTAAACATTTAAAAATAAATACATACTTCAAGCCCAATCTCCTTAAATCTTCTCTACTCATTAAGTTCAGAACATCGTCTTTTGTGTAATCTTCTTCTATGAACTGTAACCGAGAACGTAATTGGTCAGAGTTGTTGTTTATTCGTTTCTAAATAAAATAGAAACTAACCTTTTTAATACTGTCTTCGTCTAAAGATAAGCTGCGTAACCAGTCTGTCAGTTCCTCGTCTCCGGAATTTTCCCCACTCACGGTGACTGAAATTAGAAAAGCGTGCATTTAAATACATAATTATGCTAAATGTTACTTATTTGAATTAATTCAATATGAATAATTTATGTTCAAGGATAATGAAATAATATGAACTTCAGAGTATGCTTATGTACAGTACAATATGTAAAAGTCTATGAGGATCACACACCAATCTTATATCGAGTCATCTACCAACTAACAATTATGTTTATTTTGTATTTGTAAATAGTTTGTCATTATTTAACCTAGAAAAATCTATGCTAGATAATTGTTAATGAATGGTAATTCAAAAACAAAACCTAAATACTGTAATGCTTGGATTTTGAGAGACAAATCCTATTTCTGTAAATTTACATGTGATTTGCGAGATGTAATGGACTCGCACATTCTTTAGAATCTCCTCAAACTTCTGACAGGAATACTTGTATCATGTTTTCACCCACTAATATATTATCAGTGTTATAACTGATAGATTGAGATGTTATTGAAACAATTCAGAATTTTTGCATTATTTACTTCAGATGGTGATGTTACTCTTTATTTTTAAGACTAAATTTATCAGTTGAATCGTTGTTATAAATTCTCAAAATTATTCAGTTAATCAGGCTTAAAGAAAAACAAAGCATTTTAATTTCTGTTAATATTTACATTTCTGAATGTATTAAGGAAGATCATATTGTTAATACAATGAATTTAATAATTTATACGATAATTTCTTTACTAGTTTTTATACAATAATGAAAATTCAACTTGATATTTACAAGAAAGAGAAAAAATTATTACCCGAAGGTATTAATTGCCTATCAGCGAGACAAGCTGCCGTATCAACTTCATTAGGATATATCCTATAAAGAAGAAAACAATTAAATTTCTTTGCATGTTAATTAGTGAAGAAATAATATAGAATGCGTACCTCTTCTGTAATAACATCATTTGATTTTTTTTGTCATTTAAAGTATGTTTTAACAAATCTTGATAAGCTACTTGACTCTCAACTAATTCTTGCATCAATCTGTCAAAAAATAAAAACAAAAACAGAAAGGAATTGAAATTTATATATATCATCATCAAAATGTTTGCAAACTTACTACAAACTATTTAATAATGAAACTGGATGTATATATTTAAGGATTTTAAAATTATTTTAAATTAAATTAAGCATTTTAAAATAAAGTACATTTTTTAAATGCAGATAAAAATAATACTGCTACTAGATACTGCATTTCTGTAAAGTCTGAACTTAATTTCTATATTTATGTAACATCAGTGCCAAATACTGATAATAAAAAGGCAGATATTTACATAATTATAAGATTGCTCCTTCCTATAGAACTGTGTGTCTTAGGCAATGCAATTTCCAGAATAGAATAAACTACCCATTGTCAAACTAAGCTAGGGAATAGTATCACATATTTTTATCCATTGTCATCTTATACAATAGAGTATAAATTCTTATAATCTGTGAACATATGTTAATATGATAATGATAAAAAAAAAGTTTAAATAAAGTAAGAAGTGATTATTAACTTCGATTTTTTCCATTTCTCTGTCTTGAGTTTCTTTGAAGTCGGGCAAAAAAGAGTAAAATTCTCTTTTAAACTAATTATTACTGTAGATAGATAGACAGATAGATATCTATAAATATTTTTGTGTATTGGTATCAGTCCATTTTAATCCATAATCTATCAATTTAAATATTTATTTATTTATTTGTTTTATAAATATAATCGAAAATGTCACCGGACAATTGATTATATCATTCCATTTGCATGAAACAAAATTTTAATTAAACTTTTTTTAGTATGGCTAATTTAATACTTAAATTACTAAGTCCTTGGCTATCATATTCATTTTTATTGTTGAAAGAGAACTATTATTTCTAACAAATTTCGAATCAAAATATCTTACTTAAATACAATTTTAGCTATATTTTCTATAAAAAATATAATTATAATTAAAAGGACGTTAAAAGAAGACACAAAGATTTTGTGATTGCTTCTGTGAATTTAATATTGTAAAGTATATTTTCTATGTTTTTATATATATTTATAAATACATACACAACACAGTCATGCTTTAATTTACACTCAAAGCCTGTTTTTGTGCGATTTTTTATTTGTGCAATTTTTTTTGTACAGTATATGAATTTCAATCAAATTGGTATACCACACAAAAACAGGTTTGAGTGTAATGCCATCATTTGTTTGTCTGTAAAATTGACACGTCATCAAGTATGAGATTAAACTGAAAAATTATATATAATAAGATGGTCTATATACAAGTCTGTGCTTGAGAGTTTGAAAGTCACAAAGTAATGACATGTAGCAGTTTTGTGAGATGATTTATCCCAAAGGTTTTCTATTTGTTGTTTATGAGGAGGATTCATTTAGGAGTTTACTATATGAAGGTTCAACTGTAAGAGTTAGTGTATGAATGAGTATGTGTGAGAGCACACACCCTCACAAACTTAAAAATTTATTTTCACATAAACTTATATACATACTTCATATTTTCTTCTTCAAGAATGCTTAATTGCTGTTGCAGTTGTACATATCTGGAACAATTAAATGCTTGAGCTCCATGCTGAGATCTTACAGAATTAATAGTAGAGGAAACTCCTGAAGTAGAACCTTCCTCGTGTTCCGGATCGTCATGTTCGTGATCGTCAAAATCCTGACCTAATTCTACAGAAAAAATGCATCTATTGAATAATATGTTGCAATAAAATGAATTTTTACTATATTTCCATGCAAATAAGAGTGAAAATAGAGTGCTCTTATGTGAAAATCATTTGTTTTCGTGTTTTTGAAATGTGTCCTGCTTCACTTGTAAGTGCATACCTCGCAAAAAAACCATGCTCGTGTATTCTAGACTGTTTTGGCTTTGATTGCAGCACTGCTGTGTCAACATAAATGTATTGATATAGTAACTATTCAGTGACATCTCTGTGGTAATCATTATAAAAAATAAAAAGCCAAAATATAGAGCTTTTTTTAAAAACAGTTTTTTTTAGGCATTTTTCTCCATTTATAAGAGCATGCTCTTGTATGCATGGGAATATGGAAAGAATTAAGAATCATGATTTAATATTTTTTTTTCTTTAGCAAAAACGTCTAACAAAGTATAAAGCAATAGACTTTGCAAAAACATTCTTTCCAGTGTAAAAATTCAACCAAAAGTTAGAAATTTATTTCAAACCATTATTCCAATTTATTGATTAATTTATTTATCTTCATCTATTAATAGATATTAGTTTTATAATTTTTTCCTGATAAAAAAAATTTAATTTCGAACTGCCTATTCATAACATTTTCCATTTCTGGATTGTGTAAGTGAGGATATCAATAAAACTTTTGCAGCATTAGGTAAATTAAAGTAATAGAGAAATGCATATTTTACACATCCTCTCAGAAAAATAGAACAAAAACAGACAAAGGACTACAGCTTCAGCTATCAGTTCAAATAATTCATCATTTTACATTATTTTGTCATGAATGTTCCAGAAATTAATCAATAAATTTTTGGTGTCACAGTTTGACTTTCTCAAACCTATTTCTCTCTCTAATCCACCCGACACAACCAAATCAACTCCAAAATTTATGATATGATATATTATTTATTTATTTATTTATATTATGATATGATATGATTATTTTGTCATGAAATTCATGCAAAAATCTATAGTTTTCTACTAATCTCTTATAGTTTGATCTTTCAGAAAAACATGTTATATCAGTTTATCAACTGATATAGATTGCCAGGACAAAGAATTTTTAAATAAGACAATACAAAAATGTGTCTTCTCACTTGTCCTCTGACATGCACATGAGGAAAATAACAGTTTCCTCATGTGTGTGTGAGATAACAAGTGAGAAGACACATTTTTGTATTGTCTTTTTTAAGAATTTCCTTAAATTTTGTAAATCTATATCAGTGTTTCTCAACCTCTCTCTCATTGCAACCAGTAAAATTATAGATAATTTTACATGGATCAGTAATTACTAGTGACTGTAACATATGCTTATTTATTACACTTATATACGCTTATCTAGATTACTATTTAAATGTCATCTGTAATCAACTGCATCAGTATGATCAAATATTATTCCACAGACCAGCAGTTGAAAAACACCAATTTATACTATTATATAATAAGTGTTAAGCCACATTTACTTCCTTAATCTAAAACTATAACTATACAAAACAACAACTCACCGGGCGAGAGAACAATAATTGCCGTCTTAACTGCCGTCCTTATTAAACTGTCTAAAGCAAATATCCAATGAGGTTTTATGCTTTGATCTCTGAGTACATTATTAACCTGAAAGATAAAATGACCAAACATGAAGTTTGTTACAAATCAACAAAATTTTAAAATGTTACCAAATACTCACTGCTTCGTTAAACAGATAGAGAGAGAGTTGAATCTGATGAATTGTGTTTTTATCAAATTCCAAAATGTCTTTCAAATGATCTGTACGATAAAATTAAATTAAATCAAATTCAATCTTTGTAGCCAAGTTTGATACTAATTATATTGATCAACACACACAAATTTTTATTTCAGTCTTCTATTTATTAGAAAATTTATACATTCACTGATATTTATTGGTTAACTCATTAAATAGTCCCAAAATTTTGGATGTTATATATTGCTGAAACTAAATAAGTAAGTCAAATGTCCAAAAGTCATACAATAAAGTCACATGCTATAAAGGAAGTTCCGTTCACAATAAGATAAGAGATTTTATAATTTTTTTTCTTTAAGAGTAAGTTAGTAAAGTTTTACTTTTTACCGTGAATGTTGTTACAATGCACAAAAAATTATTTAAACCATAAATTAAACAAAACTAAAAATTATTTTGCTGTTACCCAAACCAAAACTGGCAGAAAAGCCATTGCGCAAAATCACAAAATCTTTGTTGGCCAAAAATGTCCACAAGTGTAAATTAAATTGCTCTTTATATACTAAAAGGTATGAAAGAGTTAAATGTCTGAGATTCAGTCTGTTTATATTACTAAGCAGAACTTTTGCACAGATTTTAACAAAATTACATCTTAAATTATATATTATATTTCATTTTTTCTTATAAATAAAAGTATATGTTAACCTTGTTCAATATACTTATTTAAAAAAATTTTTTTTAAACCTTTTTAATAATTTTTAAATGTTAAAGGTTAAAAACTAAATAGATAACAATTGTTTTTATCCATCTGTAATTGCATTTGATCAGATATAAAAATACTAAGGTTTTCAAACGTTAGTAATTACTTTTACTATGTATTTCGGGTGCAATTTCTTTTTTGACACACCTCTTCAGGTAAATATAAAACTTTTTTGCAAAAGACAAAAAAATTCCACTTATACATTTTCCATCCACATTGAGGCCCTTATTAGAAATCATTTCTAATGAGGGCCTCTAAACAATGGCCAAAAACATTTGAGCAGTAAATTTTTTGTTTATTGTTTGCTGGAAATGTGTAAAGGAGTCAATGTCCGATCGTTAATTTTTGTTTTGGGGCATTATTTTTATTTTATTCTTTTCTTTTTCTTGGTTCCTTTTTTTTTGTTGTTACGGACAAACTCCCAAGCACCAATGACCAAAAGAACAAAAAACGAAAATTTTTAACTTAGTTTGCATCGGTGCCCGATCCTGGAACATCATCCTATGTAAATTAGACAGTGCGGAGCTACACTGGATGAACAATTAAAAGCGGAACAGCCAGGACCAAGAGGAGAGAGAGCTTCAGGTGACCAGGGTGGTAAACGTTGTGGGTGATAAGATCGAGGAGATTGTATCGTTTGGCTATACACTGTTTATAGTTTGAGTAAGAGATAAAACGTTTTCTGTATTATTAGAAAGACGTACAAGATTCTGCTTATTGACGTGGTTATTACTTTACAATTAGATAACTTTTGTTCGGGTCAATTACCCCATTATCATTTTGGTTGTTAATAGAATTAAAGTTTATTTTTATTGTTCAGGACTGGTTGTGGTTTGTGGAAATTATTGGTTTAAATAAAGTCCAGGCCTGGTACTTACCCCATTATTATGTAACCTCTTTTTGTTTCCGAAAACGGTGGGTTACATAACTGGCGCCTGAACAGGGACCTTTATTGGTCATAAGAAAGTTTTTTTGAGTTTATTTCAGATCGAACCGCTAGTGTAATTGTTTTGTGTGGACGAGAAAATAATGTCTGAGGAAGATTCCATTACTCGTGCAGAGTTCAGGACTTTACAAAACCAGCTGACAACGTTATCGCAGCAAGTCGCTGCACTGACGCAAAGCATGGCAAGTATCGCTTCTGCCTTATCTTTTAAGCCGGTGGAGCCGCCAGCCGAGAGCCGACCCGATCCCAGGGAAGTGAGCCAAACCAGTCCGGGGGGAAGCATACCCAATAGGCCGCCAACAGATACATCTACTCCCCTCCCACCAGTGACACCAAATACCTCTGTGGTGATTGTCAATGCTCAACCTACGCCATCTAGAACATTTAACGGGACATCTGAGTATCCGGCGGCCGACTTTATCCAAGATATGGAACAATATTTTTTCGTTAATCAAGTCTCAACTAATCGTTGGGTTGATACAGCCGCCTTCTTATTAGAGGGTTCTCCAGCTAAATGGTGGAGAAACGATGGACGGAAAAGAGTAGGTAATAGCTGGCCTCTCTTTTCCCCTTTACTTAAAGAATTGTATTCTCCTCTTACAGACGAAGTCGCACTAGCAAAGAAATTATTCAGCCAAACGTATGATGGTATGTCTGGTGTCGAACAGTACATTTGGGACACTGTTCAGCTGTACCGTGCGTGGAAACCCTACGCCAGGGACGAAGAAATCGTCCAATGCATAACGACTCAAATGCCTTTAAATTTACGTGAGTATCTAGAAATTAGACATTGTTATTCTATTAATGACTTAGTGCGAACTGCCAAGGAGTACGAATTTCGGAGAAAGCCGACCAGTCGCCGATCTGCGGAACGAACCGATGATTCGAGAGAAAGTTTACCTGAACGCGCACTAACTCAACCTCTTAGTGCGGAAAGAAAGCATCAGACGACCCATAGAGTTCCGGTACGATGTTATACTTGTGGAATTACTGGGCATTATTCAAGGAACTGCCCCCAAAATAAGCGAGCCGGATACCAAACAGTTCCGAAAACGTCTGACCCTATACGGGACCAAGGTAAGAGGGGAACCCGGAAGTTAAACTAATACCGAGGCCAAGAAGGGGGGCTTGGTCCTCGAGGTATGAAAAATCCTCTCATCTGGGGCTAATACTAAAAACTAAAACAAACTTACCAGAACTAACATTGATTATTAACGATATAATGACTAATGCTAGAATTGACACTGGTGCAGACCATTCGTTAATAAGTGTGGACATATGGCGCCAAATTATTCGAAAATCCCCGGGGATAATTCTTCGCCCAGGCCCTGACATTAAATTAGCCATAAAGGGCAGGTACTATAAAACAAAGGGTAGATTTGTGGCCAACCTTCGATTAAATGGCACCTTATTGTCCCATGAACTCGTTGTGATTGACGGACTTTTACTTCCATGCCTGCTCGGAAGAGACTTCCTACAAAAATATAAGGTATTGTTGGATTTTGGTGACTTAGAAATGGAAATTGCTATCCCCGAGACAGGGGTAGGTATTAGATGCAACCTAAAGGAATTGCAGACGCCATTGAAAGGAGAAAAGTTAACAAAACTAAAAACTGTTTTGAATAAATTCTTACATATTTTTAGTGACCATCCTGGACTCACCAACTACGTAGAACATGCCATCGAGACGGGGGATGCCCCACCAGTTTCGAGCAGACCGTATAGGTATTCGCCTGTAAAGCAAAAAGAAATGCAAAGGCAAATAGCAGAAATGCTAAAAGAAGGGATAATCAGACCTTCCAATGCCCCATGGGCCTCTCCTGTAGTGATGGTGAAGAAGAAGACGGGAGACTGGAGACTGTGTGTAGATTATCGTAAGTTAAATAGTATAACAGTAACAGATAGATTTCCTTTACCTATCATTTCCGATTTATTGAATTCGCTAAAAAAGGCCAAATACATTACTACACTGGATTTGTCGTCAGGGTACTGGCAAGTCCCGGTAAAAGAGAGCGATAGAGCCAAGACAAGCTTCATTACTAGCGAAGGACTCTACGAGTTTTTAGTAATGCCATTCGGATTAAAAAATGCACCGGCAACCTTTCAACGCCTGATGAATAGAGTCCTGAATGGAATAAGGTCCCGCTATTGCGAGGTATATTTAGATGACATAATTATCTACTCTTCTAACTTTTCAGATCACCTTCAACACCTTGAGAACGTTTTGCGGCGACTGTCAGAGGCAGGCCTGACCATCAAACTAACCAAAAGTCATTTTTGCCGACCCGATGTACATTACTTAGGGTTCCATGTAACTGAAAAAGGTTTGTCCACCGACCAAGGTAAGGTAGAAGCAGTCAGAAAATTTCCACAACCTAACAACACGAAGCAGCTAAGCACGTTTTTAGGTATGTGTAGTTGGTACAGCCGCTTTATTCCGCATTATGCAACTATAGCCGAACCACTGTACTGTCTGCGACGAAAACGTATCAAATGGAATTGGAGTCCTGACTGTGAGAAATCCTTTCAACTATTAAAAAAGCACCTTATAACTGCTCCTGTTTTGCAGCTACCTGAACCCAACGTCCCATTTGTACTCTACACCGATGCCAGCACCGTAGGACTTGGAGCTGTCCTCTGTCAAGACCGCCCCATAGCCTATGCAAGCCGAACCCTTCAGAAAGCTGAGAGAAATTATACAACGACTGAATTGGAATGCCTCGCCATCGTGTGGGCTGTGGAAAAGTTCCGCGAATACCTTGATGGGACGGACTTCACGGTAGTTACCGATCACGCAGCTCTGCGATGGCTACAGAGTTCGAAAAACCTTTCAGGTAGGCTAATGAGGTGGGCATTACGCCTACAAGAATTTAACTTTTCTATTAGACACAGGGGTGGCAAAGATAACCAGCTTCCGGATGCTTTATCTCGCTTACCACTCGAAGTGGACAACGTAAAGGAAACGGATCTTTCTACGAAGTTACTAACCATCGTAAGTATCACTAATAGAGAGGAAATAATCCAGGCACAGCGAAACGACGCCGAATGGAAGGAGTTGTATAAATACTTACAGGAGGGGGATTTACCCTCAGATCCAAAAATGGCATCCGAATTAATTGGTAAGTCACGACACTATGAAATTATTGATGATTTATTACATTACCATCGTAGGAAAAACGACAGAGGATGCCCGCGACCCGTAATTCCAAAGGCACTCAGGCCAGCAGTATTAAATGAATTACACGATCATCCGACGGCAGGGCACCTCGGATCGAGAAAAACGGTCAAAAAAATCGGGCAAAGATGTTATTGGCCCGGTATGAATAAGGAGATTAAACGATATGTATCCAGCTGCCACACCTGCCAAACTACTAAATGGATACAACAAAAACCTGCAGGGTTCCTGCAAAGTACGAAAACGTCAGAACCAGGGGAGAAAGTAGGTATTGACATAGTAGGACCGTATCCTAGATCTAAAAGAGGTAATGCCTATATGCTCGTAATAGTTGATTACTTTAGCAAATGGGTGGAATTATTCCCACTAAAAGACATTACAGCACCTACTGTTGTAAATTGTTTTGTTAATGAATTTTGTTGCCGATACGGCATGCCGAAAAATCTAGTATCCGACAACGGACCCCAATTCATCTCAAGACTTATGAGTGAGGTATGTGAGAAACTAGCTATAAACCACATATTAACTACCCCTTATCACCCACAGTCAAACTTCACGGAGCGAGTGAATAGAACCTTAGGCAGAATGATCGCAGCATACGTAAAGAAAAACCATAGGGATTGGGATCTACACCTCCAGAAGTTAGCCCTTGCTGTACGTACCAGTGTACAAGATTCTACGAAATTTACACCCTCGAAATTACACCTCGGCAGAGACATAACACTTCCTTGGGATCGTCTCATAAATCTGCCTAACCAACCTCAAAGTGTAGAAGAAAAATATGACGAACTTCAAAAGATTCTAGAACAAGCACAGAGAAACATAAGAAAGGCTCAACGCCAACAAGAAAGAACGTATAATCTAAGACGGCAGCCACTCTCATATAAGGTGGGTACACCTGTATTATTAAAAACTCATCCAATTTCTTGTTCTCCCAAACGTTTTAGTGCAAAATTTGCCCCGAAATGGTCTGGACCTTATGAAATTTCCAAGGTGATATCGCCATTAGTCTACGAACTACAGGACCCCGCTACAGGAGCCAAACATGGACGACATCATATATCAAACCTTAAGAAATACAACTTGTTTCCAACCGTATCACCAGTTCCTCTTGATCAGACGTCACCAGCACCCCGACGACTTCGACCCCGAAAGAAAATAGACTACCGACAGACTGCCAAACGGAGGTCTAAGAAATGAATAAAGAAAACAATAGCACCGATAATGGTTACAATTTATTGTCAATCATCGATGTTAGGAAACTGTAAATCTCCTCCTCATCGACAAATATCTACAACCACAGCTTTATTACCAATATTACGGTACCAGGACGGGCACCCTTACTGGTATATAATATTTTTCAAGCCCTATAAAAGAAATATCCAGTATTTCTTTTTTTTAAGAGGGGAGGGGTGTAGAGGAGTCAATGTCCGATCGTTAATTTTTGTTTTGGGGCATTATTTTTATTTTATTCTTTTCTTTTTCTTGGTTCCTTTTTTTTTGTTGTTACGGACAAACTCCCAAGCACCAATGACCAAAAGAACAAAAAACGAAAATTTTTAACTTAGTTTGCATCGGTGCCCGATCCTGGAACATCATCCTATGTAAATTAGACAGTGCGGAGCTACACTGGATGAACAATTAAAAGCGGAACAGCCAGGACCAAGAGGAGAGAGAGCTTCAGGTGACCAGGGTGGTAAACGTTGTGGGTGATAAGATCGAGGAGATTGTATCGTTTGGCTATACACTGTTTATAGTTTGAGTAAGAGATAAAACGTTTTCTGTATTATTAGAAAGACGTACAAGATTCTGCTTATTGACGTGGTTATTACTTTACAATTAGATAACTTTTGTTCGGGTCAATTACCCCATTATCATTTTGGTTGTTAATAGAATTAAAGTTTATTTTTATTGTTCAGGACTGGTTGTGGTTTGTGGAAATTATTGGTTTAAATAAAGTCCAGGCCTGGTACTTACCCCATTATTATGTAACCTCTTTTTGTTTCCGAAAACGGTGGGTTACAAATGTATCTAGGTGTTGGTTATTTGATCATACAGTTCCTGTTTATAAGTGTGTCATTTTCATCTTGTTTATTTTATATTCTTGTTAATATTACCTTTACATTATTATTTTCTTTCTAAAACACATTTCAGTTCAAATTTTTACATTCAAACTTAAAAATTGCGCAGCTGTTGTTATCCACATACATAAGAAGAACGAAATGTTCTTCTAATTCAAATGTTAAACCATTAAAAATCCAAATTCTATCCAATGATGGAATTTATGGATCCCAAAAATAACTTTATTACATTAAAAACTGACTCCTTTACTGTTTTTACTGTGATTTTTTTAACTATAGATGTAGCTAACTTCATAAGAATAATTTAAAACTAAAAGCAATAACAAAAAATGCAAAGAATTATTTTTGTGAAGTCAAATTAAATTCCAATAGTTGATTTGTATTTTAAAAAAGTGAAAATACTAATGAAGCTTCAGAATAAATAAAAAGTAAATATTTTATGAATTAAAGATATCATTAATATCTTATATTTTCATAAATTTTAAAATAGATTACATAGTATACATAAAACAACTTACTAATGGCTTGTTGTATCGATGCTTTATTCTGTTCCGGAATAAAATCTCTTAGTCCATTAATTAATACGTGAAGATTGTCCTGTATTCAATATTTAAAGAAATTCATTACAAGTCTCTTCTATCAAATAATTTTCATATAAATAAAATAAACATGTTAAATAATACGTTAAATATAATATTAATAAGCATTATCTCGACATAAATTTTTTAAACTCTTTCAACTCTTCTGTACATACTAAAAGAATGTGTAAAAATTATTCAATAAGTATTTTAAAGATGCAGTCGGATCTGATTCCCCAAAGGCCCGACTGCGGTATCTCGATCGGTAGCTTGACCTTAGGAAAAAATACTTCAATCGAATCTGATCAGAGCCAATTCATATTTCTTGTCTCAAAATATTATAATGGTTGATGTGTCATGTTGTTAACCAATTTAGGAATAATTCAAAGCAAAAAATTATATTTAAATAAGCAAATAATTTATTGTTAAAGCAAACATCTTCAATCGCAAAGTGATCCGTGTCAAATTTATCATTTAAAAACCTAAAAATGATCACTTGATGTGATTAAAAACGTTTGTTTTACAATAGATTACTTGCTTCTGAATGTAACTTTCAACTTCTTTATGTAGATTAAACATTTTTCTTTTGTTTCATTCTTAATTTCCTTGGTTCTAAAATGCACTTTAAAAACAAAAATTTCCCAAGACAGAGATAAATTAAAGATACTGCAGACCCACAGTTTATTTTTCTCATAACAGTCTTCAGCGTTAACAACAAAAATACCTGTGATTAAATTGTCATTACGCATAAGTATCGTGATATTATTAGACAAATTTGATGGAAGAAAAACAATTACATCTCGAGACAGAATAATTCTGGAGAGATCGGAAATAATAAAATAAAAATAACTTATGGAGTTTACTGTAGAGTTTGAACTACAAAAGTATTCATAAATACAAAATCAGGAGATACAGAAAATTTTTTTTTATTCATGCAAAATGTAAAGAATGAAATACATATATTATTACATTTTACATTAATGTGTATAAATATATATATTAATGTAAGGCAGAAAATCAAAAATAACTGGTTATTTAATTTACTTTTACTAAATTAAACATTGCAAAATTGTGTTTATGATGTTTTTTTATTTCTTGGATTCTTTTAATTAAGTTGCAACAAAGCCTAATTTATATATTAAAGTAATTAAAAATCGATTTCTTATTAAGTTAAATACGCAATTTAAAGATAAACATACACATAAGTTGATCAGTTTGCTTCAACAAAATAATCACCACTCAGAACCGATATTACGAATGTATTAAACTAATAAATATACAAATTTTCACTTACTACTGTCAGAGATACGTTTGGGATGTGCGAAACTAATGATTTCATCCAAATATCGCAAATCTGAAATATTGTAATAATGATTTCTATATTAAAAAACTGCATTTGCCGTCTAATTACTATTACAATTACATATAAAATAATACTTGTAATATTCATTACGTTATATCTTATAAACTAACAGCTTGCAAAATAGTGAGGAATGTTTTGAATGCCTATGATTTAATTTTTATTTGGAAAAAACATAAATTGTGGCCCATATTTTGTGTGTTAACTTAAAATATCACATTTTTAGTTTAAAAAATTTTATAATATACTGGTAATAAAGCATTATAAATCCTTTAATTTAACACTTAAGTGTCAAAATACAAGAAAATGTCAAAATATTTGTGCACCGTCTAACTTTTGACACAATTTTACATGGTCTCTTAAACACTATATAGTGCAAACGCACGAACACTTCGCAATTTTCACATTAAGTTTATTCGATTTAGTTGACAAGTCATAAAACAGAAATGGCAACATTCGTCGAGAGAAGATGCATACGACCAAAAATGAAGACAACAGATACATAAACAAAGTGCAAGTTGGCTGAGGAGGGGCCTTACAAAAGTCCGAAACCTGTACAAGAAAACAGGTACATGTATCAACTAAATTGAATAAACTTAAGGTGAAGATTGCCAAGTGTTCGTGTGTTTGCACTATATATTGTTTAAGAGACCAAAACAATTACTGACACGGTTTCAAGATTACTAAAACAATTTTGCATAATAATGCGTAATTTGGACTACAGTTAAGTCAAACATCCACATTATTTTTTATAAACTATTTATAGACTAAATCCAATTAAAAGATATGAAATTGGCACATTAACTATCTTATAAAGAAATTTAAAAATAATTTACAATTGTCTGGAAGAAAAACAAATTGATCCAGAACAAGACCGAAGTCAATAACCTTTGACTTGCATATGCAATTACATCAATCATACCCCCAATTCTATTTTTGTCTCCTAATGTATATACAGTTTCGAATTTAAATATCATTATATTACCGTATTTTACGAACTATAAGACGCACTTTTTTCTTCGAAAAATTGCCTCGAAAGTTCAGGTGCGTCTTATAGTCCGTAAAATACGGTATAGCTTTACAAGTTTTCATAAAAACATTTAGGTCTGGTGTAATGTTTTACAATTTAACCGGCTTAAATGTGAGCCACAATCAGTCTTTAAAACTAAGTGTGTCTAACAAACTAGAACACAAAAAGAATCTATTAGTTAATTATTGATTGATTAAATTATCAAATTTTGCCTAATTTAATCAATCCAGCTAGTTAAGTTGCCATCTGGCATTGATTAAATGGTAGAACTAGCAGTTAATTTATTAAACTTGGGCTTAAGACAATGTATAAATCAACTATTTTTAGACCTAATTTATTTTATCACAATCCTGTTTGTGTAACAGACAAAATATTAAAATAACAAAGACCATTTGTTTAACTGACATGCAAAACAACAAATGCATTTACCCTTTCCACGTGGTCTGTCAAGACTTTTATGAGCGTAATTCTACGTTGAGAGTCCTTTTTCAACATGTAGAAACCACCCTGGTCCTGCTCCGTCTGCGGCCCATCGACGGGAGGACTGAGCATCCCGGAGCTGGATCTCCTCATGCTTCCGTTGATTGTACAGTCAGAACCTTCGGAACTGTGTAAGGTTGACAAAAATTACATTAGCATTAAAAATATTAAATAACATGTATATTTAGATAAAGTAAACATACAGACTAAAAATATATCATATTTATTGGATCCTAAGCCACACTTTTCTTGCCTTTTTTAATGTCCCCAAAAATCAGGTGCTGCTTACTAAATTTTACTTAAAAAGACAATTTTTTAAAGTAAATCTATTCTATTCCAAGTCTACTATCCCCCGACCTAATTTCATCGTCATCCGACCAGTAGTTTTTAGTCCAAATCCTTTTTCGGAAACGATCTATCAATCTGCCATAGAATAATATTGCGAGCCGACTTCAGCCACTCGACATTTGCAACAACAAGTCTTTTACGGATTACATAAGAAAAGAATATAAAAATTGGTTACTATCGCAAAATCATGCTTTAACTGCTTTGTGGAAAAGAAAGGCGGCAAGTGCTTCAAAAATGGTGGACAAGTACACGTCACAGGGGGAAGTTTCCAGTGAAATAAAATAATTTATTCCTTTAAAAAATTCTGCATTACAAGTGCAGTGAATGGCACACAAGACAACTTAGTTTAGGAAAATGATGATGCCGACACCAGTTCCAAAGTCAGCTGTGATTATGTGACCAATGAATCATCTTCCCAATATGATAGTAATAGTGAGAGCAATTAACTACATATTTAAAGTATATATTAAGATTTTTTTTTTTAAATTAATTCATCACTCCTTGTTACTTCTCATTTTTTGAAACTTTGTAAATAAATCTCACTACCAGTATTTTTTATTTCTTCGTGAAAACCCATTTGAGAAATTGAAGTGTGGCTTAGAATCAAATAAATACCAGTATTCAGTATGAAGATGTTTTCACAAAAGGGCCCTTAGCGAATATATGTTGATACGATTAAACAGGAAGAATTTTATACATATTATACAGTTGTGTATAAAGAAGGAAAGTTTACTTAAGACAAAAAATATACATTAACGGAGTTAAAAAGTATAAAAACACACAAAGTAATAATCTGTCCTTTGAGAGCTTTTGAATATTAAATGAACTGACTGTCAGGAGAGCCAGCTGTCTGATGACTGTATCTACAATGATGCTGCCTTCCTAATAATGATTTTTTATATTTTTGAAGTGCTTAAAATCATTCAAGGTTTTTCTTTGTTACATTTTCAAATGTCTTAAATGGTAAGCATAATCTTAAAAATACGTACCGCAAATTGCACTCAACAATATAAACTCAACGTAAAATTGTTTAGTGGAGCATCTGTCAGAAATTATAGTTAAAAACTTTGCTAGAACTCTTCAGCTTACATTGATCGTGGACAAGTTTATTTGAATAAAAAAGATATAGATTGCCATAGAACCATTATTCAAACCAACTTGCCCAAAATCAAGTATAACCTCAAAAGGATTCGCAAATTCTTTATCGTAATTTTGAACTAATACTCTGCTAATGCATTCTACTATGAGCAAAATCATAACTGAAACTGACTTCGACTCTCGTGGTCATCCACCGC
The DNA here is from genome assembly GCF_030686945.1 of Centruroides vittatus. Classification (NCBI taxonomy): domain Eukaryota; kingdom Metazoa; phylum Arthropoda; class Arachnida; order Scorpiones; family Buthidae; genus Centruroides; species Centruroides vittatus. The sequence goes on along the minus strand of NW_027120693.1, from coordinate 1,250,845 downwards.
TCCGCTTTCTCGGATATATGCAAAATCCTTGACTGTTTAATCTCTGGGATGTTCGCTTACTTTCAGACTTTGGACATAACCAAAATCTGAAAGTACTCTGAACTTAAAACTATTGCTCATTTTGCACATTTCTATTACAAAACAGCTGTCTTTAGAGTTTTTTTTTACACAGACTTATTGACTTGTAGACTTATCTTTTAAATGATGATGATGTGACATTTTAAGTATGAAGCACTTCAGAAAATATACACAATACAAACTATCTTGAGAAGTTACACAGTAAGGCGTAATGGCTAAAAGTGTTTCTTTTTTATTACGCCTTAAATTTTTCAATTTCTGTAATTTTATAAAGGTAAAAATAAAGTCAAAATCCCAATTAAATTGCACATTTATGTATAATATGGCATTCTTTTTGGAAGACACTGTATTTTATAAACACACATTATTCTTGACATCCAAGTACACAAATATTACAACATGCATTGACATTAAAAGCCAAATAATGCTTTCTTTTCATGTTCAAAGATTGCTTAGTGTGTAAAACACAAATCCAATATGGTATATGTATAAGCAGTCTCGATTTTGTAAATTGCCAACAGATTTGACTGTTTCAAGTGTAAAATACTTTATACATAATACCTAAACAATCAATAAAAAATCATAAGAATCAGGACTAGAATAGAGTTAACATTCTGCATAACATCCAACTATTTCATATAATTATTAATCACAAAAGAGTGCGATCGGAGTGGTAAGGTTCGCATATTATTAAACTCGATTTCTTAACTTCTATAAAAATGCAATACGAGATTCTGCCAAAAAAAAAAATTCTCAAAATCTTGATCTAGAAACGTAATATGCAACCAAGCTTACTTCTTTAATTGCCGAATACATCTAAACTCCAAATTACTTTCCAGCTAGAACTTAACTAAAGACAATCAATCTGCTTACCAGACTATTTTAAGGCTAATTTTAATAATTGATTATAAAGTAATTTGACTAGTAATTGAATTGAATGTTTATATTTATAGAATTTAACAGCAGAATTTAACCTAAAGGTAGATGGTTAATTAAGGTACTTTTAAATACTATCTTGACCTTTGACTATTAAAAATTTACACTATGATTTATGAGACTCTTATAGCACGGATTGGCTAAGTGTTAGCCGATAACGATTTAAGGTCATGCAAGCAAGACATTCCCAGTTGGTTCAGTGACAATTAGCAAATACGGTTTTAAATGATTAACTTAGTATAATCTGAAACTAAAGAGTGGACGGAGGTCCGGGTGACTTAATTGGTGTCACGTCTGCGCAACAATCAAAAGTTGAGAATTAGAGTTTGACTAATCTTTCAGAATTTTCTATATTATTTAATTAAAATTCAAAATTAATTTCCAATTATTTACATTAGCATGATATTGCAGCTTAGTCTTCTACCTTTGGGTCAAATTCTATAATTTAATTAATTAATAATTAGCTTAATTCTAGAACAAAAAATAATTTCTGGCTTTTGTAGATTTGGCTACTTAAAATCACATTCTGGTTTACCACAAACTTTTTATGATTATAAACAATGATTAAGTGAACAGAGGTTATGGGCTATTTTTGCACTATAATTCAATTTGTCACATAATTTGGCACTAAATTCTAACATTGCATCATTAAGCCATCAAAAACTACGGTCAAACCTCAATTTAGAATCATTGTTTGCTTCCGAAACTGCCACTAAATCACGAACAATATTAAACCACAATAACTCAATTGGCAAGAATTTTACACGATAAGGAGATCAATGCACGAGTTTGAGAATTTGAGTCACGAGATTTACTAGTAACAATTGTACGCAATGCAAAATCGTGTACAGTAGAGCGTCGATAAGTGGAACCAATTGGGGACTGGGGTCCTTCCAGTTAATGATTTGTTCCAGTTTCCGACTTTGTACGAAAAAATACACCTGTCCGATGTTCAAATTTTTCTCCGTTGCGTATCGCTTCCTGTTGAATTTTTCTCCGTTGCGTGTCGCTTCGTGTTGAATTTTCGTCGATTTTAAGCCTAACGAAAATTTTTATAATAATCATCGAGGCTATCGTATCGTTAAAAATTATTTCTTCATTTTGTACAAACAAAATAAATATATTAAAGAATATAAAAAACATGAAAATTATACTTTAGAAGTAAATTTAGTATCAAAAACATTCGATTCAGCACGACACAGTCCGACTGAAAATCGTTCCACTTTCCGGCCATTCCACTTACCGACATTCCACTTATCGGCGCTCTACTGTATTTAATAATTTACAGATATTGAAGGATTTGCTAATATTCATAATGAATTCATTGCCGCTTTATCAAAATGCATCATGTAGAAAAGTTTGCATCATCCAATCATGGCCCTTTTGATAAAAACAAATCAAAAATTTTGTTTCATCAATATCTGATTATGTAACCTCTCAAAAAATGTCAAGATTTGGACTGAAGTTAGTTAATTTCCGTACAATTCTATATTATTATTAAATGTATAAATATACCCTGTGTTAATAAGTTTAATCGTTAAACTTATTAACATAGGGCGTCGGCATTTGTCTGCAATAACCAATGCATCTATTTGTTAAGAAATTAATGCCAATTTGCTAGATTAAACATATTTTTTAATCATCACTGTTTATGTTTGATGCAAGTTTTAAATGACTGTTTAATTATTTAATTTAAAAAATGTATTATTGTCGTTAATTTTCTGGCAAAGATTTTACTGGTTTTCTTTTGCTTGAAAGTGCTACACTTCCTCAATTACAATAGTTTTCCTTTCAATTTTGGCTTTTTAATACATGTAGAATCCAGAACTAAGAAATACTAGAAGAAAAATATAGAAAGCAAACAAATTTCAATTTAAGCTTATAATTTTATATTGAAATAGTTTACTCTATAATTTAACTTGATTAGAGTTGAAGTTACAGACAATAAATTTATTTACAGACGACACACGGTATAGGAATTTCACGAAGTCGTAATCTACTTTAAAACTGAAATGGACTAGGATCTATGATATTAAAAGTGAAAAAATGCATTCAGAAAATAATTAATTTCAAATTTAAGTGTTTGCAATATTAACGTTCGATGCAGTTTTTGTTGCTACTGGTAGAAAATGGTATCATTTTGCTATTCTGTAAACATATTTTCAAATTGCATTTCAGTTACAACATTAATTCCATTTTTATTCTTGTACATAAATCAATCTTTATCGTAATTTATGTTTCCTATTATCATGCTGCATTAAGCATAAATTGTGGCATAGATTCTTTAGAATGTATAGAATTTAAGTTTGTTCAAACTTTTATAAAAATTCAACAAAGAGACATTAACTCCAAAGATCAAAACGTTGGTTCGGTTAGCATTTGAATATCAAAGGATTTGATGAAGGTTGGGGTCAAACATCTGAAAACATTTCTCTGTATTTTAATAGTAAAGTTACTGGTATTTAAGGTATGCTATTATTCTACATTTTTAATATATTGGATAATTTGAAAATTAAAAACAGTATATTTTTGAATTAAAATTGAATTATGACTATTTACAAAAATATAAAATTTTCGAGTCTATCTTACATCCGTTTTTACTCCACCACAGAAGTAACAGTGTATTGGCTTGAATAAACTTCATTAGATCAAATGGTAAATTATAAAAAATCTTCACGCAAAGTTAAAATTGATCGAAACGCCGACCTTTTATTTGAGGATTCGGCATCCTTTAAAACTAAAAACAATGGTTACAATTTTTGATCACATCTACCTTGTCCTTTAGCACAATATTTTACTGGTTCAGGTCCTCTGGTGGTGTTTTGGGTAATCATAAAGTTCATTTGCATAAAAGCACACATGATAACGTGAACAACCCAGGATATCTTCAATTAAAATCGAATTATACCCAGCTTAATTGAAGATATCCTGGGTTGTTCATGTTATCATGCGTGCTTTTAAGTATATTTTTTATTAATTTTTGTCTATAAAAACAATAATAAAAAAATTTGTTTTTATACTGGATAGAACTTTCTTATTGTAGTTTTAAAGATGTATATGATAACTTCTTTGTATATACAGGGTGGGCCAGCAAAAACGAAACGGCAGAGTGTTCGTGTTCGTCCAAGCAAAGCGCTCGGACAGGTCGATTTTACTCTCGAGGGGACATCTTTTGCAATAAAGTTTTTGCGATTCTGAATATTAACTAACAAACATTTTTTCGAAATAAATGTTTGTTTAGTTAATACAAAATAAATGAGTTTTTAAAATTTTTTTGTTGTCTGTTGTATTCAGAATCGCAAAAACTTTATTGCAAAAGATGTCCCCTCGAGAGTAAAATCGACCTGTCCGAGCACTTTGCTTGGATGAACACGAACACTCTGCCGTTTCGTTTTCGCTGGCCCACCCTGTATATCACACACACATCATTCTAACACATTAATTGAATTCTCGAAAAATTGTACTTGATATATACTAGGGGTGGGCAAGCAAGAGTTCGTGGGAGCCGAAATGTAGGTTTTGCAAAATGCATGGGAGCCGCTGTTGTGGTGTTATGCAGGTGTACTGTTGTGGTGGATAGTATGGTAAGGCGCGCAATTTTATTATATAATATAAAAACAAATATTGAATTTTTTTAATAAACATATTTTCACAAAATTATAAATATAAAATTGTAAAAATAATAATAAAAAACAGAAATTAACACTTTCAGCAAGAGCCGCATTTGCCCATGTCTGATATATACTGTAGGTATACTATATAGGTATATTATATACTATAAATATATGGTTCACCTACTTATGACTTTTGTACCTAAACATTTAGATTGGCAGGCTAAATTACACCTATTTCATAAGTAGGAAAGCCACATAATTTGTATATTCCACACACATGAAAAGTAGGCCTATTTCTATCATTTATAAGTGGTGTGTCAAATATGTTCATGGATTGGATTTGGCCCGGGTTTGAGCACCACTGGTATACACCATAAATACTGTAACCAAAATAAGTTCTGAAGTCGAGTGCTTAGTTATTCTGAAGACCTTAAAAGTATCATATTTACTCAAATGTATGATATACTTTTATTCAGGTTTTAGTGTCTTTGAAAATAGGGTGTGTCTTAGATTCAATGCAATACATCATAATTAGTCACCTTTAGTATTGTATGTCTTACTTTTGTCACTAATTCTATGGCATCATTTTAATAATTTTGTTAGACTAATATTTGTAATATAAAATATTTAAGAGATGAACTTAGCTCAGTCTTGTTAATCTATTGGCATAGTAATATTGTAAGTACTTGGACGGAAGTCCCAGAAAAAGTCATGCAGCACTCTTTCGAGAAATGTTTCATTTCCAGTGATTTAAACGGCATTGGGTAGAATTGAACATCAAATCTAGGCACTGATTAGCATAGTTTTAGTTTACTAAAACTCAAACTAATATTTGGGAATGTGACTAAAACAACATTAATGTTGATTCAGATGAGCCTAACATGACAAGCAAAGAGGTTTCCAATTTCAATACGACAGGAAATGATTTATAACTTACTTTACTTGCAATAAATACCAAGCAATTCTGTGAACATAAATTTGTCTCAAGTTCTCTATTAAAAATAAAATCTGTGGATAAGCGCACAGAAATTAAGCCACATCTTAGATTCGACAGCATGTTACATTCAAGTAAATACGGTAACAACAAAGTAATCGGTCACTAAACAGAATAATAAATCTCTTTTCTTTTCTTTTCTTTCGAAGACACAATGTAGTGACGTAAACTTAAACACTGGGCGAATTTTTCATCCTTTTTATTCGGTTGGAACGCTTTTTTATTACATAACGCGTTTCGGGCCGATGCCCCTCTTCAGCCAACTAAACATTAAAAAGTGAGAGATGACTATATACAAATATTTAAAATAAATATCGTGACAGTATACATAATTAGTTTTTAGAGGTTGTTACCTTCTAAATCCTGGTAAGAGCTTGTATACCGTTAAAAGCTGGTCCGTACCTCATTCGGTAGTTTAGACGGATGTAATAGTCCAAGGGTACGAATCTTGATAAAAATTCCATAAAAAAGGAAGGTTTAGTATCAGTCTGTAGAAGTATACGGGGTTATTCTTTCACAAATCATATTCGTGAAACCATACCTGAGATTCGTCTTCCGGTGTGTTGTCTAGACTGACTGATACTAAACCTTCCTTTTTTATGGAATTTTTATCAAGATTCGTACCCTTGGACTATTACATCCGTCTAAACTACCGAATGAGGTACGGACCAGCTTTTAACGGTATACAAGCTCTTACCAGGATTTAGAAGGTAACAACCTCTAAAAAACTAATTATGTATACTGTCACGATATTTATTTTAAATATTTGTATATAGTCATCTCTCACTTTTTAATGTTTAGTTGGCTGAAGAGGGGCATCGGCCCGAAACGCGTTATGTAATAAAAAAGCGTTCCAACCGAATAAAAAGGATGAAAAATTCGCCCAGTGTTTAAGTTTACGTCACTACATTGTGTCTTCGAAAGAAAAGAAAAGAAACGAAAATACAAAACACGGTTTCCTCAAGATAGAAGGAGAATAATAAATATCCAAATCCAATTATTTGTTAATCTATTCAAAGATATCTTGAAGATGCAGTTATAACTAAAATTAATTGTAATATTCAACTTTAATAAACAATTTTGGTTACATTTCTGGCCTAGATTGATCTAAAAAACTATTTTTTCTGTGTTATATTTGCTAATTTTTAAATTTCATACATTCTGGTATATAATATTTACAAGTTAAAACTTTAGATTTGGATACAAAGACAAATATTTAAGGCAGTCAAAAATGTTTGTTTGTATAGAAATCTATTGCTTTAAATATTTATTTATTTAGAATTGCTAAATTTTCTCAATTCTACCCATTTTTACATTCTTAAGTAGGAGCACATCTTAGAATGAAGAAATTGCTATATATGACTTGTCAGTATTTCTCATGTAACTCATTCAACTTTCATTTAAGATTTTACTCGTTTGTTTTCTCTTAAAAAGATAGTCATTTAAAATTACATTATACTTTAATTACAGACTAAGAATTTTATCTTTTGTTAATGGCAAAGTATTATTGGATAAAAAGCTTCATTTTATATTCATTAAAATTCAATTAACTCTGCAAAATAATAAGTTTTTTGTTATGCACATAGAATTTAAATTAATTGTTACTTCTCACCTTTTTTTAAACAGTTTCATGATTATTAATGGGTTATTCAACTTACTTAAATTAGTTATTTGTCATGCACATAGAATTTAAATTCAACACACTTCGACAAGTTAGTAATCATATTTGTTTCGGTTACTCGAGACTGATGTTTAAACAGGCAACGTTTATCGAGTCGGTAGGAGCGCCCGTCGTCGCGGAAAAGTTTACAATCGTCGATGAATGGTTTAATATATAATGTAATCGAAAGTAAGAAAATTTTAACTTTGGCGCCCCCTACCTGAAAGAGAACGAAGTCGGGGTTCGTGGGAGAGAATCGGACGGACTCGTCTTACACATGAACAGTGATGAGCTTAATAAAAGGAAGAGAAATAACAGATTAGGTTTCAAAATTGGGCCGGCGGCAAGCATTTTAACAATAAAGCTGCATGCATCCGCAAACAAACACAACAACAACAGAAACATTCGACAACATTCCAAGCATTACATCATGAAATTATTATTAGCCAAACTTAAATTAAATAAAATAGTGTTATAAAATGATTAATTATTATTCAAAATACAATTCAAAATTTGTTGGAACTTTTATCATCATTAAATCTTTAAGTTTCGGAATGTCAACCGGAATGTCTGTCGCAGACAAAAAAATAAATAAATCATAATTTCTTGTATAATTTGCTGTTAGAAGCCAAACACTTTACCAATATAGGCTAAAAACATTTTATAATATCAAAATATGTATGTCAAACTCAACAGAATGGTTATTCCTTGTGCCAAATTTAAAATTACCACGGAGCAATCAGAATGAGCGAGGGATAGAAAAGATATTTTCATCCAAACTACTTACAATAAATTAGAAAGGTGTCGATCAAATTTGAAACAATCTCGACAGAAATAGCTCGATGTTGGCCAAATGGTTGATAGTAAGACAGCTCATTGTATTGACAAAATTTTCACAAGTCTTTAACTTTGTGGTAAAAACACTAATGAAATTAAACCAAATCTTTTTGTAAATGACAATAAAAAGATAAAAAAATATCTCCAGAACAACGGTAACTAATGTAATAAAAGTATTAAGATTAGAAGTATATATTTTAGCATAATTATCTGATTCCATCTCAGTAAAAATATGTGGACTTCATTTGTAAATGTTTTTGCATCCGTTCATTTATTCAGTGTTTATTATATGTTCTTAATTTGATGTCCAATTACTTGTAAGAAAAATAATCAGTTTGTTCTCTAAATTTTTTTGCAAAAATAATGAAATTCTTTTTGTAAGAAATTATAAAAATTTTAGTGCCCGACCCTGTAAAAATTGTAGTAAGAAAAATTTTGTAAAGACACAAAATTCATAAAGCAAAAAAAGCACTTGCTTTAATGGATTTAGAAAACAAAACAGAACACAAAAACACACATGCTAATTCTTACAGATTTATGCTCATCAATTTAAGCAATAACTGAATAAATAAATTTGTGATCGCGAATTTCATAATTTCTTCAAAATAAATGCCATTTAATGGATTATAAAACACTGTTATCTTAGTACATTCTAAGAATCTTTAAGCATTCCTGATTAAATCCAAAAGTGTTAGAACTTGTGTTTTCATGTCTTATTTTGTTCTTTAGACTCCATTAAAGTAAATATTTTTTTTAATTTTTAATCTATGAAGTCTTTTTGTGTACAGTAATAGTAGCTTTAAACAATTTACCTCAAGTTGTGTGTTTGGACATTATCTTTCTTTTAAATCGTTCGGCAAAACACAGAAAAAAATTCCATAAAATTACAGAAATATTCTCTTCTAATTAACATTACTAAAATTTGATACTAAATGGTACCGAAATTAAACAATTAAATGTAATTTTAATCTAATTTATTAGCAAATTTTAACAAATTCTGAAAATTTTTTTATTGTTTTTAAAGGATAATTTAAACTCAAATTTATGAATTGGTAGATAAATTTTAATAATTCTGATACAATGAAAAACTTTATCTAATGAAAATGGCAGTAATAAATGCTAACAAATCAAATTAATTCTATTTTAGTCGCAAGAATATTGGTTTTAAAATTAGTGTAACAAGAATACCACGTAATGATAGCATTCGGCAATGTACAAATTATGTATAAGTAAAATTTTAAGTTTCGTGGCTTGTAAAATAAATGAATAGAAAAACTGCAAAATATATTTTTAATAAATATAATTATTTCTAATTCAGATAGCAAAATAATTTGAAGAAATTTCACCTAATGCATTTGCATAAGTCCAGCTCAAACAGAAAATAATTTAAAATATAGTTATGTAAAGTAAACTAAATCAGAAGAGAGCAATTTTTGTGGTCAGGACAGTTCATAAAAGATCAGACATTGCACTGATTTTCATAGACAATTTACAATCCAAGTGCATTTTTTTAAAAACTTTCCACTTTATGAACACTAAAAGGACTTTTTCTCATATGTATCACAGGTGCAGCCAGACCACAGTGGGGACAGCAGCTCCAGAAACAAGATCCCAACACATCTGAGTCAAACTACTCACAAATGTAGTTATGAATTTGACTTAAATTCAGGTCCCAAGAGTGTTCAGCTGATATCATATTATCTTGGCCACTAAACAACAACCCATTTTTAAAGATATTATAAACAAACTATTGAAAAGACAATTCAATTTCATATTCTTTTGCATATTTTAGACAGAATAAGGTATTTATGTGCATTTAAAGAATGTACTTGTTCTTTTAGTTAACATAATTTACGAGACTTCCAATTTTTTCTGATTTTGCTTTAATTAATTCAAGCAATGTAAATAGATTACATTCGAAACATTAAAGATTTAATTCTTTGTACACATTTGATGCGATATTTATAATTTTTATGTCAATACCTAAATATGTTTAAATTTTATTTTAATTAATAAATTTAGAAATAATTCAGTGCACAATATTCTCATAAAATTAAAGCAATGAATTAATAATAAAATTGAAAGTAGGAGGTTTTACCCTTCGTCTCCCGTACTGGCAAATCTCCCGACCCGATCGGGTTTCTCCAGTCGGAAATTTCTTTCTGCAGGTACTGAAATTGGAGATAAATTCATAACAAACTAATTACAATCATCGATAAACAGTTTGGTTTATGTACCTGAAATGCTTCTTGGAAAATCCGGTCCTAGAGGACGATGAGCTTTCTTTTTCCTTCCCACACTGCAAAAACAAAAAAAATTGAGGATCATATCAGAAAATTACACATTTGCAGCAAATTCTACATCAAGAAATTAATTACAAAATAAATTTATTATTAATTTCACAATATAAATTTCTCTTTCAAAATAAATACAAATCTATCTGTTTCTACAAAAGGAATATCTTTAAAAACCAAACTTTAATTCCTTCTATTTTCAGTTATTTATATCTTTGATTACAAGGTGATTCTAGTCACAATACCAAAAAATTAGTAACAAGTGTCATTTAATTCAAATATTTCTTTGGCATATCTAAAGGAATAATATACAAGAAAAACCCACTTTGTTTAGCATTGAAGCATCTGTAACATTAGCAACTTCAGCTTCATGCCGGCCTTGAGCTCTTGCGGAACTCGTGGCAAACGACAAACCCAAAATCACTCAACATACAAGCACAATGCAATGCAAAATAAAGTTAAAGATTGCATTACTGCAGAAAATCATATATTTATTATGATCATGTACACTGTACAGAACTTTTTTGTATTATAAGTTGTTTATAAATAATAAATATAAATAATGTTCCATTCAGTTAACATTATGTTTCAATCATACTATATAAATCCTTTATATTTGTTATATTTTAGAAAATTTTATAATCAGATCAATTAATTTGATTTTTTCTATGATTCTATATAACTAGTTGATTAATATTAAGAAATTTTCTGATAAGAAAAGTCCTAAAAAAAGAAAAAGTTGCAATTATGCAATTAAACCTTAATTACTCTAATTATAATTGCACTTTTGTACCATTAATATGAACATTTTAAGAATTATTTTCACAATATTTATATTAATTTTATATTATCCACATCTTCTCTAGCAAAACAGAAGTGAATTTTTATAGAAAATATGTAACTTGCATTTTTATAAGACTTTAATATAAAGCATTCAGTTCCATTTACTAATTTGAAGTTATTAATAAGAATGTTTATCCGTGAAAACAATAGATTATTCATAAAATACAAAATAAATAAATTTAATCAGAACTAAATTAAGCTTTTATCAGACTTCAGAATATTATATTCACTGTATTAAATATGTTTGTGTTAAACTAAAGACAACTCCATGTTATACAGATAATTAGAAAAACTTGTCTTTAACTACAATGAATCAATTAATTCAATCATCAGTCATATGATCAATTCGCAATGATTAAATCAATTAAATTGACAAATTTTTACTAGAAAATCTTCAAAAATCATAATTTTTAAACCTTTCACCCCCAATTATAATTTTAGAAACTCTTCTGGTAAAATCTGTTAATTGAATCATCATGAATCGATCAAATGACTCATGATTTACCTTGGAAAGGCAAATCATCAGTCATTTGATTGATAATACTTTTGGAAAATGAACAAAACTCAAATAATACTTTCATTACATCATTTAACTTTTTATGTAAAGTGAAGGGTTTCATTAACAATATAATTATAATTTGGTAATATTAAAAAGTCACTTTAATTAGGAATAAATATTTGTCAATGTATAAACAGGTTATCAATCTACGTTTGATTTCATTAACTTATCTTATCATAACCAATTGTAATATGTTGGTGAAAAATTAACATCTTTACTGATATTTTTATAATAGTATAAAATTTATATTATAAAGATTATTTGTAAACATCTTATTAAAAAGTTATTAACGTTTAAATAAAATCAAAATATCTTACTCTACTAAAAATGGTTCTTCTAATAATTCCGCTGCAGTCGCTCTCTTGTCGGGATCTGGTTCAAAACACCTGTACGAGTTAAATTAACGAATTATATTATTAAGATTTAAATTAAATTAATCAATCATTTCATCAAAATAAATCAATATAATTATAAATATCTAATCGATAACACGTATCGATTAGATATTTATTAATCAATAAGATTCATAAATCAAATGTCTTACAAGAAACAAGTATGATATCTTTTATTTATTTAAATTTAGATAAAATAAATTATATTCAATTAATTTGTCAAAAAGTTTAATTCCTATAAAAATGATAGGCAAATGAAAAATTGTCTTACATTGCTGCAGGAAACTAATAAGGCATGGTTGTTCAACTTTCTTATGTATGATTTTAGGATCAAATTAATTCTCTGGTAAGCACATTTTATTTTATGTGAAAAGATTTGTGAATTATAATTATAATCTATTGTCAAATTTGATTTTATTAAGAATTTTTAATATAAACTTTTCGTTCGAATAAAACTAAATAAGAGTAAATAATTGACTGTAGTAGTAATATGTAAGAAGTGATATGAATCAATATTTGAGACATCTTAGGTCTCATCTATATAAACACGAACATATTTAAGTTCCTGTATTGTAAACTTGTATATTTATGTTGATTATCTTAAATTAAATATTCTCCACTTCAAATTTAAATTAAGAAACTCAAGTAAATCTAAGGAACATCATTATTCTTAAATTTCTGTTTAAAGGACAAGATCTGAAGATCAAATTTAAGAACCTCATCATTATTATACCATAGAAATTGACCTTCATCAAAATTTATATAATGGCTAATTAATTAATTACAATTTAAGTTTTAAATTCACCTCATGGCATTTGGAGAGAGGGTTGGAGGACCATTCTGGACACTCCAACAGGAGAACGCATCACTACATGGGAGTGGTTCTTAGACAATGGTGTACATGTAATGGAGTGGCATGCTAATTTCCCTAACCTTAACCCCATGGAGAACCTATGGGGAATCCTTGCTAGAAAGATGTATGGCAACAAATGTCAGTTTTCAACTGTCACAGAACTGCAGACAGCTATTATCTCTGTATGGGATGAGAAGTCAAGATGTGCTCCAGTGACTTTTAGACAGCATGCATCATCATATTTTTGACATTGGGGTGCAAATCGGGGGTTTCTGGGACGATAATATGTAATTTTAAACGGTGGAACTAAACTTTTGCAACACATGAATTATCTCACTTTATGTATTTATACATTTAGAGTCATCTAATAAAATGCTAGTTTAATGATGATGTATTATTTTACATGTTTCTGCTACCTACACAATAAATGTATATATTGGTTTTTTTAGATGTGTTTGCTTAACTGAATGGAGTGGATCTAAACTTTTGCAACGCACCTTAAGGCTAAATTAAATTATAAAACTTTACCGGAGAATGAACTGCTTTGCCTTGTCAGACATGCTCTCAGGGATTTCTGGATGTTGCTTGAAGTAACCGACTTTAAACATGGCAGCTTCCGCAGAGCCGAGCTGAAAAATTGTTATTATGAATACTGAAAGAATATACAATACACTTCTCACTTTACAATCATTTACTTCATGATTCCCTGCTTTTAAAACTAGCATTAATTTTCCATTGCAATGTCCATTGCTGACCACCATGGTATAATAACAAGGTTGAGGCCGAAGTTTTAAATGTGAAAATGCGTATGTTGGATGTTCAGCACCGCTTTCCTGTAAGCCTAGAAGTTTGACAATAGCATTTGGAATGTCGAGCATGATTCCACTGACTTTCCAAACACCATTGTCAAACTTCTAGTTTTACAGGAAAGCAGCGCTGAATGTCTGACGTACACATTTCACGTTTAAAACTTCGGCCTCAACCTCGCTAATATCACACAGTTTAAACTGTATTTCTGCAAACAAAACTTTGACTTAATAACAATGACCCACAATAAATTTAATTTTAAAGTACAATGATTCACTTAACAATTTTTCAAAAACCATTGTTAAGTAAGCTGGGGTATCCTAAATTACAATTATGAAATTCCACAAATTTTATAATTTCAGTGTGATATAATATAATTCAAACAATATTTCCAGGAATGTTATCTAAATTTATGATAAGTTTATAAGAAATAGGCTGGTTCACTTTATAATGATTTTCCCAAAAAGTAATCAGGTTATAAAAAGCAAGGATTCTCTTTTTATGAACACAAACATAAAAATAAAATATTCTTATATTCATATATAAAGAGCTTTAACTATAAAAAAGCTTTTAAAAACCTTTAACATTAAATATGTCTATTATTTATAATGGAGTAATTATTAATCAAATGTACAATATTTTTAAATACATAATTCATAAACAGGTAATTTAATATTTTCAAAAATTTACACTTTAACCTTTTCTGTTCTATGGAAAAAGCTATGGCTGAAAAGTCTTCAATTTGTTATATAAAGCATTGTACAGATATCCTTGATTACTGTAGTTTTGATTAATTGCAATCATACATTAAATTATACATTAAAACTTTTGAGCCTCAGTAACAAATGATGACGGATCAGTTATATTTTTACCCATTAATTATTATAATTGATTTACATAATTTTGAATAATGAAAAACATTGTAAGATTAATTAATCATGTTAATTAAGGCATATCTATATATTCAAATTAAATGTATAACACAGTTTTGATCAAGTTACATTTCATAAACCTTTGAGTAGTGAAAGATAAATTTAAGACTAAAGAATTCATAATATTTAATATTAATGTATAGCAAAATCTGGATTTGATTAAACAAGATTTTGATATGTGTACAGACAAACTTATTAAAAAAAAGTAAAATAAGTTCTAGAATTTCACATATAGATAATAAACTGTGAATAAAAATATTTTATTTAAATTTGAACTATAAAAGTATCTAAATATGAAGACTCTTGGCTTCAAAAATGTCTATGTCAAATAAATACAACTTCTCGATATATTACAGTTTATCATTTCTGATGTTTACTGTCAAAGAGTCAACGTACATCTCAACATTCAGATTGTTTGGTTAGTTAGGACTGTGGATTCCGATGCAAAAACCAGGTTAGTTAAGACAACAAGTTGTGCTAATGTATGGACCAGAAAATAACTTAAAGAAAAGCAAACAGAAGATTCAAAACTTTATTACTAAATCTGCTAGACCATTACATGATGAAAACTGAGCATGCTATTAATTAACACTACTCAATTATTTTGAGTGAAATTCCTTTTCTTACTTAATGCAGTTTGGTCCAAGGTATTCAACTAAGAAGAAAAACGAACAACTTCCTTTCAGGTTTATATTCATACACAGTAAACTTTCAACCATTTGTATTTTTTCTTTACATACAGCAAACAAGACAAATAGAACTGTTCACTATATGCAGTGGTTATTATATCAAAAGTCCATTGAATATATTATATAAAAATTACAGTTATCTCTCACTATGCTGAATGGAAATTATCTATCTATAATCTCGCATCTGAAAAAATTTATATTTTCAACTTAATAAAATATAAATAATCTTTCAAAGTTATGTGTACACTACAATTAAAGTTATTTATATAATATCAAAGTTAATCATAATTAATTCTTTAATAAAAGAAGAAATTTCTTTCCATTTAGAAAATAAAAAATTTCTTACTTCTACAAATGGAGGTTTACCCGTAGCCATTTCAACAATAGTACAACCCAAAGACCATATGTCTGCCTGCAAAATACAATTTTGAAAACTTATACACTTATAAACAGAAATAGCATTTAGGCATTAAAAATATTTAAAAAACAATGCAATATATTTCTAATAATAATTGAAATTGTAAAACACACACTCATGTTAAACATTTTTTTTTTTATTTCTTTTTAAAATATTTGTGTTTGTGTATTTATTTCTATATAATATAATTTATATAAGTATTAAATGGTATAAATTTCTCTTTCCAAATAACAGAAATAAATTTCTACTATGTTATAGTACGTACATTTAAGATTTAATATTCCAAAAATTTCTAAACTTTGCATTCAGGTAAAAAACTTTTATCTCCTTTTATTTCATTGATAAAAAAATCATGTGTCAATAAATTTCTTAAAAACTCCTAAAATAATATAAAGCAATTCACAATCATTTATCATTCTCAGAAACTTAACTTCTATTATTATAGATTTTTAGAACAAACCTTTTATTACAGATTTTAAAAGAAAATTGATTACTGTCACTTTATTTTTATAATCTTACAATCTACACTATAAATTTTTATATGTTGAATTATGATAGACAGAATCTGTAACAATGAGTGCAATACTTTGGCTTCTGTAACGGCCTACAACAAAAGTGGTTTCGTGATGTCTCTCTAAATAAAAAAGCAGCAATCAAAGTCCTTGACATTATTTTTTTAAAAGCATTTGAGATATTTTTTCAAGATTTTTTTTAAGAATAATTGACCATTGCCACTTTCATAAAAAGTTATTTTATTACAGTCATCACAAATAAAAAGAAACAGAAAAATAAAATAGAAAATCATTTCTGTAAATAACAACTTCCTAAGTATTTTCGGATTGATAAAGTTTATCTTTAGAGAAATATACTAATCAACAGAAATTACATTGCACTTGGCACCATGTTCAAAAATGCTAAACTCAGGAAGCCAAAATCAAATATTTTATTCAGAAACATTTTTGTTCTTTTAAAAGATCATTGTCAACTGGAAAATTACAAAGTGCATTAGAAAAAAATATATTGAAAAGAATATCGCTACATTTGAACTTCTTTAAATTTAAAATTACAAAAAAATTATAATTATACAAAAATTAATAAAAATAATGTGAAATCAAAATAAATAAATACAGGAAATAAACAAAAAAAAAACTTAATTATAATGGTATAGTGTTATGTGCAGATTCATGGCTACCCAAATTATACGACCTTGAACAAAGACAACTTCTCCAAATCTTTAAAAAGGTTTGAATGTATTTATTCTAAAGCTCTTCACAATTTTCTGCTGATGATGTTCTTTTAAAAAAACAAAAATGCTTCTAAATAAAAAATTTGGTTTTGTTTTCCTAAATTTAGAAGTTTGTCTCATCTTTTTAAAACATGCTAAAAATAAAAATACAGTTGAGTCTGCATAAGTCGACACCCGGATAACTCGACACTATCTGTTAAGTAGTCACTTTTCTGTGGTCCCGGCCGACTTACATAGGCATTAATGTTAAAAAACTCCGGTTTACTCGACACAGTTTAACTCATCACCACCGGATAAGTCGACATACTTTTGCTGTCCCACACTCCAATAAGTCGTCACCCCCTCCTGAAAAAATGAATTCACTCCGCACGTGTGGTGAAAACTCTTTTTTTTTTCAGGAGGGGGAGTCGATTTATTTATTAATATATAATTAATATATTTAATAATGTATTATTATTATTAATATATATATACATATTAATAAAAATGCCTTAACATTTTATATATTTTTATGTATAAAATAATAACAGATAAACAAAAAGAAAATATACAATCTACATCAACGTCACACAGAATCCAATTTTTCATTTTCTCATGCCAGAGGCATTAAGAATCCTTAGATGTTACTTGCCAACAATTGACAATTGCGAAGATGATGTTTTCAAAGGCGTTCGTGATCGTTGAAAAAGAAAGTCGAGACGGTTAAGCGCTCAAAACAAACAACACTAAATGAATTTTTCACTTTTTCATCTACAGAGTAATTGTAAATGGAGGACACAATGTATTGTAAGCCTATACTACTGTATAACACACTACTGCATTTTATTAATTGTAGTTTTGTAGTTTTTTTTCCAACTTCGCTTTAGTCGTCACATCGGATAACTCGACACATTTCCACTTCCCCTTGGGGTGTCAACTTATGCGGAGTCGAGTGTATATATTCAAAACTTTCAGATGTATAATAATGTTTGAAATCTGTGGTTTTGTATTTTAGTGTTTATTTTTATTTACTTTTTATTAATATATTCCTCTGAAGATTAATTTAATCAGTCAAAGTGTTTACGAAGTTATTGTAAATAGAAGCAATTAGTTTTCTGATTCCATTAACATCTATTATATGGATTTCTGAAAAGTTGAAATATTACTAGAATTTCTTTATCATCTTGTTTTTAAAATGTATCTAATTACAATAAATATATATAAAAAGATATTAAATGCAAAGCTGTAATTTACAAACTAACAAAATTTCAATGTAATTTGTACCAGTAACATAGCATCATGTTCTCAGATAATTTATTAAAGGCTTAGCTAAATAATTTAATTCATAATTTTGGTATAAAATAATACTTACAGGTGCTCCATAGCCTCTAAATCCTTTATCTATTACTTCAGGTGCCATGTATTGTAAGGTACCTAAAATTAAAATGTAGAAAATGAAACAAATACATAAAGATCATAAAATAAAACCTAAAAAATTTTCATTATCACATTATCATCAAAAAATCAATCAAATGAATGAATGTCAATTAATTAATAATAGAAATTTTTTTTCCGACGTTTGTAAATCATAGAATGTAAGCAAAAATCATTTTTCATTCGGTAAAATTTGCTTGTATTTTTTTAAGTATAAGAATATGTCTTAAAAACCCACTTCTAAAATATAATAATAATGTTATCAACATCAATATTAAATATTAGTTTTAATTTGCAGATACTCTTGCAATGTATAGGGACTCATATCTCAATATCTACAAATTAAAAATAGGGTATATTGTATCAGCATTGTTAAAATAATATTCCCTAATAAAATGGACTTTTAGAAATCCTATATTTATCAAACTCAACCCAAGATTTCATTTCAATTAACTGTAAAATATTTCTGGTTTTTTAAGAACACTTTAGAGCTATTTGCATATAAATTATGACTTTTTTAAGATACTATGTTTCTAAAATATTATAATATTGCATGTTTATAATTCAGAAAATTAACTTTTTCTAAATGAAACATTAAAAGTTTAAACATAATTAACTAATTTCATTATTCCATTCATTGGTAAGTTCATTGTTAGTTCTCAAATTTGAGTAATCTACCTAAAAACTAAATGAATTTACCAATGAATTAAATAATGAGATCAAAAACTAGTTGACATTAATATGTTTTTAGCTTTGAATAGTTATTCCATAATTTTTGCTTTTGAAATGTTAATAGTTTATATTATTGTTAGTGAATCTACATGACTGTCTTTGGCAGTTTTGAGTTACTCTGAAACCACCTCTACATTTCTATAATTTAAAACAATTCTTTGTAAACAATATTAACTTTATATATTATTTCACTTATCTATGTAATACTAGCAGGTAGGCCCGGCGTTGCTCGGGCAAAAGTAACAATAGCGAAGATTAAGATTATTACGTTATAGTCAAAAAAGAAAAAGAGTAATTTCATCAACAAACTAAATGTTTCTAAAGACAGGTCGAATTTAAAAATCGAATGTTCTAATGTTGTTCGATTTTCACAATGTGCTCTGATTATATCGTTCAATTTTCATCGAATGTTCTAAAGAAGAAAGGTCGAGAAAAACCGAACTAATCTGTTTAAATTTGAAAATCGAATATGTTCTAACATATTACTCTCTTTTCTTCTTTTTTTCCTCCAGCGCCCGTAAATCTTGCACATCGCTTTCTCTTCTTTTCCATTGCTACTTAACACTTCCATTGTTGACACTTCCATTGTTCTTAACACTTTGGTACTTAAATTTGGTACCGTGTACCAAATTTCAACTTTCAACTCCTAACAGTTTTAGCGAAAATTAAGATTATTACGTTATAGTAAACCTTATAGTTATGTAACACTTCCATTATTACCTAACATTTCCATTGTTGATGGAAGTGTTAAGCCTTAATCCTGTCCCTCTCCCCTGCGGGGAGGAACTTCGAAAAATCCCTTCTTAGTGTGCGTTCTCGTGACGTACCCTAACTGTGTAACAAATTTCAACTTTCAACTCCTAACCGTTTGGGCTCTGCACTTATTATTATTATTATCAACTCGTTTCGATTATATATATAGATAAGTTTTAATAAAAACTAATATTGAGAAAAAAAGAAAAAAATCATTTAAAGCAATGAAGAGCAAATTTATTGTTTTAACTCTTTCCAGTTTAAGTTCTGAAATATTTTGTTTTCCATGTTCTTCAAAACTAAATTTTTACATCTCAGGCTACAAAGGGAAATTGTATAGAAAAACCAGTCAAACAACTTTCCCATTGGCCGATTTCATTTTGAACGGATTAAGCAGACTTTGACCGATTTTGTGTTTAAAAAGTTATTACAACTTTTTAAATAAATAAATGGTGTTTAAAAATCAATCATATGGATGTTATTTTGTCATGTAGGAAGGCAAACGTTGATGTCTCAAAGAACAAATTATTTTGTTTTTTTGAGATTTTGAGTTCTTCTGGTATACTATAATGTCTTTCGTCAACTATTATAATTCTGCTTCTACTATAACATTTTGTGTTAGTAAATGATTGAGTTAATCAGTAAGATCATTGCAGTTTTATTACATGAGATTTTAATAAAAGACAAACATTAAAAGACTGATATTAAAATGTTTTTGATCATTTTAAAGCTTGTTAAATAAAAATTTTTCAAATAATCAATCATAAGCTAGCTAACTGTTAACACAAACAGCATTTTGTAGATTTTTTGATGAATCTTTAACACCAATTAATAAGTAAGTTCTACAGAACTGTAAAAATTCTTTTATTTATTTATTTTGCAATATAAAATTATAGACTTAAATATAGTTTAAGTTACCTGTAAAGGTTTCGGTTGCCCGGTTAACCCCTACGAGTCGTTTTGATGTTCCAAAATCTGATATTTTCACAATTCCACTATATGTATTCACTAAAACATTATCACCTTTAATATCTCGATGAACTATTTTTTGATCATGCTAAAAAAAATGTAAATATTTTTTTAATAAACCATATCAAAAAATGTTTGGAAAATCTTAAACTGATTCATAATAAACATAAAAATAAAATTATTATTATTAAAATATTGCAAAATAGATTCATAACATTTCAACAACAGAAAATTTTCCATTTCTGTTAGATACACATGAATATCATAATACAAATAGGTGAACTTGACGCACTGCCAACTCCCAATGTCACAATGTTCGACTC
Source organism: Centruroides vittatus (assembly GCF_030686945.1). Lineage (NCBI taxonomy): Eukaryota > Metazoa > Arthropoda > Arachnida > Scorpiones > Buthidae > Centruroides > Centruroides vittatus. The sequence goes on along the minus strand of NW_027120693.1, from coordinate 1,229,503 downwards.
ACAGCATCACTAAATTCTTTGCACTATTTCTCACAAGTTATACTTTCATTTGATCACACAATATTAGTAATTAAAATCATTAAAATAAAATAACTTTAGTAAAATCAAGCAAGTCAGCAATCTCTTTACTAAAACTGATCTCCAATTTCCTACTGATGAAAACTTGTTTAAATATGACAACACAACTTTCAAATTTAATATCTTTCATTTTTATTGTTTAATTACTTACTTTAGAGAACCTATATTATCTTATAAACAAGAGTTTACACATAATTTCTAAATTGTTAACACAGTCCATCCTTCAGAGATGTAGATTTTTAATTCCATTTATTTGAATAATATAAGAGATGCACCAAAAATTCTATTCAACATTTTCATTTCATTTTCATACTTTTTAATTTAAACACACAAGATTTTGCTAGATCTTATTTCACAATAAAACTTCAGCAAAATTCATCATCAAGAATCCAATCTCTAGAGAAATATGAATCATACCTATTTGTAAAGCAATGAATAATATAAATTATTGTAAAATACCAGTTTCATAATGGCCAACAATTTATATACAACATTCCATTTTTCACTATATACAAAATTAGTGTTGCAATACAGAAGTTTGAACATATCTACCATTCATCTAATAGTTAAGTAAATTTTTGACATTAAGTTCTAATTAACAAACTTCATATTTCAAAAAAACAAAAATTTATTTATATCATAATTTTTGTTTTTATGCTCTCAAGAACGATGAATTTTACTAAAAGCTATTTTGATTCCATCAAAACAAAATCATTAAATATTAGTCTTTCAACAATGACAAGCTATATCAATCAGATAAAATATGATATTAAGTATGTTATTGAAATTCCTGTTTATCCACGGAAAATCTCAAAAAATTAAAAAATTATCAGAATACATTAAATTATTAAATAAAAATAAAACATTTTACTAACTAAGTATTTTAATCCTTCAAGTATCTGTTTTGTGTAGAATGCAATTGTAGCTTCGTTATCTTTTAATGGCCCCCACTTTGAACGTAATAATTGGGATAAACTACCTGTAAACATACATAAATTATTACTTTTAGAAATCACAAACCTTATAATTTATTACATATTTTAAAAATATATACCATATTTTACGGACTATAAGACGCACTTTTTTCTTCGAAAAATTGCCTCCAAAATTCAGCTGCGTCTTATAGGCATTTTTTTTAAAAATTGCTTAAAAATTAAGGTGCGTCTTATAGTCCGTAAAATACGGTACTCTGATATATAACAAGATTAATTAACAATTGCTTATGACTTCTAAATTAATTTTTATCTTGATTATTAAATTAATGTCTATAAATTTTCCACATAGTATATTATATACATGTGTATGATAATTAAATTTCTTAATCACAAAAAGAATAACAGGTGATTGATTAGTTGATTCAAACTACCAACCTTTGAAAAGCCATCTTAAAAGTCTATTAGCTGAAACAACTCAATATACGGTCAAAAATTTAAAAAAACTAATATCGTGGCAAATACATCACATGATTAAATTTTGAAATTTTAATTGCATGGTGAATATTTTTCTCTCTCTAAATAACAAGCAACAATGTATCTCTTTCTCAAAAAAATTTATTATGAACAAAGTATATATATAAAACTTTCATAAAATGTAATAATATATATATATATATTTGCATACCTATAACAATCTGCTGTTGTTATATTAATCACATCATTTCAATATAAATTTTCTTACATAAACATGTGAGTTTTCTGTTTGTAATTTAGACAGTTACAAATCCCTCCATTTGCATCACTTCAAGTTTCGTCAGCACATTACTCAAAATAATAATAAAGTATGTACTTGAGTTAAGGTTAACAGAATTTGTAATTGTTTTATACAATAGTTAGTTTATGTGATTAGAAATTAGTTTTCATCTGTTGGCTCTTTTTTATTCTAATTTTAAAATAACATCTATGGAAAGCTATTTTCAATTAATTATGTTATGTTCTTGACCAAAGTTTTGTTTTAGCAATGATTACTTAAAATTGAAACACTATAAAACTTTGTTAAAACAAATAATTTTTTTTTATAGGAAAATAATGGATAAACTCTTTTTATTTATGATTTATTTTATTACTTACAAACAGATTGAAAATAGATACAAAACAATGTGCTTTTAACTACCAAAATTAAACATTTGTTCATTTTCTTGTGATTTCATTAACTTTTTCAATTCTCTGAAAACTAAGAGCTTACACAAATTCATCAAATTGTTTTGAATTATCTCATTTAATTTAATATGTTTAGTTTTAAAAAATAAAATTTTATAAACATTCAATAAAAAAAAAATTTTATGACACTTTTAGAAAGACAATTTTAGTGTGATGATCTAATTTACAAATAAAAACAATGGAATATGTGTCTTTTACTGAACACACAGCTGAAATTTACTACAGGGAGAAATTGCTTCAGTAACATAACACTATATTCAACCACATAAAGCAACAAAAATTAACTTCAATAATGACCTTCATTGAGTTAACATTTTAATATCAAATGTTTTTAAGATATATAATGGAAATAGAACAAATACATAAAAGCCAAACAAGATTTAAATTTAAAATTTTAAAGATTACCACATCATTATGATTGGTTTAAATTAATCTAACATGGCACATAAATACATATTCATGCTGCTTAATTAGAATGTCAAACCAGGAATGCCATTCGATATCATGCCTTGGACCTTGTAATTAATCAAATTCTCTTTGTGTGTGGATTTATATATCTCAATATTGAGCATATTGAGATTTATAAATCTACAGATGTGTATTCAATTAATTATAAGGACCAAAACAGGTTTAGTAATTTTCACTTCATTCAGTTATCTTGACTGAGACATCCAAGGCATATGCAGTAAAGGCTCTATTAGAACAGGATAATCACAATGATTGTTAATCAGAAACTATAACTCTAAAATCATTCAATCTTTGATTAACAACCATCAGGACACCCCTATTCACAACACTATAGAGATAATGACACCATTGGTGGTTACCAAATGAGTAGTTACACCATTCCCTACATAATATTTGTAAGGAAATAGGGAGTTCTACTGATAGACGGATATTTTACAGAGAAACACCACAGTCTACAAACTATTTCATAATGACAAACACCCAGTGAACATGGACATGTTAAGAATTCTCACGATACCTATCAAGGATGATAAAATGTCCTATGACTTGGAATACATGAGCTTTTATGTATTTGTTCTATTCCCATTATATATTTTAAAAATATTTGACATTAGAATGTTTGTTTAAATTATTTTTTATTATTTATTTTGGAAAACTTTAATGTTGTGAGAGGGTGCTTTTTTGTTTCATGCATTTTTTGGTTGTTCCTGGGAGCGTGGACGCCATCTTGGCTGTGGAACGGATTCGAGAGGAGTCCGGGCAGTATTATCGCAGTGTTTTGGATTGTTGTAAGTAATAAAGTTGTTTTAATAGTGCAATTATTGTGTGTGCTTGTATACAGTCCATTTTTGTCGTAAACAATGTTAATCTAATAAAGAACATTAAAAATGATCAAAAACGTTAGTTTTTGATTATTAAAGTTCTGTTTATTAATTTTTCTGTTTTATATAGTTGTGTATGATGTTATAATTAAAAATATGTTATGAAAAGTTTATACTCTGTGCATATAATATTTTCAATAATAAACAAATATGACCATAAAAAGAATATATAATTAACTAAAATTTTATTACCTCCTGGAACTTGTTCCATGAAGATCTTAAAGTAACCATCTTCACTAACTGACCCTAAATATTGAACAATGTTTCGATGCCTAAGTTGAGAATGAAGCTTTATTTCTTCGTGTAATGGCTGCACAACTCTATAATTAAATAAAATTTTTTACTTTAATTTTTTAACGGTTCAAGAATAATTCAAAACAACTATAATGTATGACCAGTTAATCATATGGTTTTTAATGTTATACATCTTCATTCTACTTACATAAAAATAATATTATTTGATAATGTTGTTATTAATATAATAATAAGTGACATTACAATAATGAAAATTCAACATCTCATTATAATAGTAATATTAAAAAAAAAAAAACTCTACATTTGACACTAAGACAATACTATGACACTAAAGTGTTATAACATATTAAGAAAATACTGTTTTCTTGGAGTCTGTACATTTTTACCTATGCCAATTTTAGCCAAAATCCAACTCCACAATCTTCGTACCATCATTATTGTACTGTTTCTTGGACAAAGTGAATAAGAAAGATTACTTTTTATATGGATTTATTTTAAATTTCACTACGTTTTTTAAAAATTCTTTTAGTTTGGAAAACTTCTTCAATCTCAATTAAATGTAACTTGAATCTTATATTTGTTTAAGTTTTAGTGAAAGAAATTTTGTAGCTCTGAATGTGATATTAGACAATCACCAACTTTATTCAATTTTGATTAGAAATTGTTTAGTTTAAAATCTTTGTACAAAATATTACTCACCCAATATTTTTCTCTAAAATTTCCTTCACGGCAACTTTTATTTGAGTATTAAGATCACGAGCTGCATAAACGGAACCGTAAGTTCCCTTTCCTAACAAAATCTTCTTATTTTGTTCATCTACCTCATATTCAAACTGAAATTAAATTTAACATTTCTTTTAAACTAATACTTACAATTAAAAATTAATTATTATTAAATATATTAACATTAAAAGCTAAAAATTTTAAATAAAAAATCTGAATTTATAAAATATGTTATTGAATAACATTTTATTGAAAAATTATTATGCATGAATACATTTTTTCTGAGTAATCCCATTAAAAAAACTCACATTAAGAGAAATTCAAGAAATACCTTCAAAATTAAATACCTAATAGTTAGAATGAATGTATATATATATTTAGAAAAATATTGTTAATATAGTTAGTTTGTCCACAAGTTGTTTCCCTCAGTATGCCTTCAGCCCCACCACTAATGTGTTTACACTTTTCATGTATGAATCACTTATGCTCTCAGTTAACAGAAAATAGCTAGAACACTATGGCCTTATGCAGTAGCGTAGTGAACATAACTTGCGCCCGACACTTTATTGGCGCCTCCTCTCCCTTCCAGAAACACGTTTAGTTTGTCTTGGAGACCATTTGGGCACCCCTCTGTGAATGGTGCCCGGTGCATGATACCCCCCCTTGCACCCCCCCTCGCTACGCTACTAGCCTTATGCATTAATACATGTTCATACATAGTTGTGTCGCATGCATGTTTTGATTTTTAAAGTAGTCCATAACTCTCAACAGTCTTGGAACTGCTGTACTACATTAATCAGTGTATTCATATTCTTGCTACAGTTCAAAAATAGGATAGACAAATAAATTATATATGTATTAGTTACAAATTAGTTACATAAATTATATAAGCAAATGTTTAATGCTTTGGCATATACAGTACAATATTGATAATCCAACATATATGGGGTTGAAACAGGGTTGAATTAAAAAGATTCCAGATTATTGGAAGCAAGGTGAATTCAATGGCACAAACAAATTTGAGTAGAGTCCAAGAACATTCATTCACTATGAATCATGATGCAGAAAATACAAGTTGAACATTGATTAAAATATCCAAAAATGCTGCCATTGCCAATAATTGACATTACCAAGTTGGTGGATTTCCATTAAATTTAATAGGAAATTAAAATGACTCTGGAAAATTAAGTGTAAAGTACAATACTTTTTGTAAAAAATTTCAAGGAAATGATTTTTGCTTGTACTGTATTTTGTTATAAATACTGTACCTTTTTCAAGCAGTTTAAGATGACATGCCTAACAATCTTTAATATTGTGGCCCAATCTCCAGGACAATATCATGCAATGTTTAGTGGGAATTGAAAATTGAGGTAATAGAAACTTGGCAAAGATACCAGTAACACTTGAGAGTCCAATAGTGTCAGATTACTGGACATGTCAAACTAGCAAACAGTCAGATTATTGAGATTGTACTGTATTAATTAACTAAAATGTCTGTGATACTATATTCTGAAAAAATGTTTTAATTTCAAATTTATCAAGACATTTTTTTTTATAAAATTACAAATTTTATAACATATATAGCAGGGGTGGGCAAGCAAGAGTTCAGTGGGAGCCGCAATGTAGGTTTTGCAAAATGCACGGGAGCCGCAATTCTGTACTGTCGTGGTGGATAGTATGGTAAAGTGCGCGATTTTATTATATAATATAAATATAATATAAAACAAATATTGAATTTTTTTAATAAACATATTTTCACAAAATTATAAAAATAAAATTGTAAAAATATTAATAAAAAACAGAAATTAACACTTTCAGCAAGAGTCGCACGTAACTCAAAGTGAGCTACATTTGCCCATGCCTGATATATAGATTTAAATCAACTCAATACTTCAATCTGTATCAGAAACTCATAAAACAATGAAAATTTAGTACATTATTTATTTATTTAGATGTCAATTCCAAAACTGTGGGTAAACCATAAGGTTTATTTAAATATAGACCACCCAAGACCAATGTAATGTATTAAAAAATGAGCAACTGTGTAAAGCTCTATATAAAATTATACAAATTCTAGAGTCTATAATCTAGACTTATCTAACAGTTTCTGTATTCAATTGCAAAACTAATATTCATATAATGTTAGTTACAAGTTATGTACATTTCATTCATTATTCATATATTAGCTAAATTTAAAACAAATTTTTATCTAATGAATCAATAAAAAAATGTAATTTTCAAGTGAACAATTAATGAGTAAAATTTTTAATTTTACCTGTATAGGACCATTGGTAATATCCGTATCTAAATCTGTAACCATTCCTTCTTGGTCAGCCGTCATTTCTAATAAAAGTTTGTGAAATTTATTTCTCAACAGCTCGGAAGGAAAGAACATTTGAAAATCATCCGAATTTTGATGAACATAAAGAAACAAACATCTTTCATCTCTTTTGTATAAACTGAAAAAAAAATTAAGATATAGACTTCTTTTTTAAAAAACATTGTAACTTAAAATAATTTATGAAGAATAATTTAAAATTACTATTATTTACTTTTGTTCTCATATTAATTTAAGGACTGACCACAATGTCACTACATGAAAAGCAATTCAATGAACTTTCCAGAGATATTCACTTTTAAGAAAATAGAAATTACAAATAAATATAACTGTAACTAATACATAAAAAGTATACACCTGTTTGATACACATACAAGCGCAGTTTAGAGCAGGGTTCTCAGAACACAACTTTGCATAGCCATCCACAAAGCTACAAAAAAATAATAATTTTTGGTCACAACTGTACAAAACATAATAAGGATCTCTTGCAATAGCATCAGCAATCCTTTGCATTTAGGATTTAATAATAGTTACCGAGTGAAAAATTATAAACTTGGCTATCTGGATTAAACAATCATGCAGAATTGACTCAGTGGATGTACAAAAGATTTAAGGTGGCTGCATTTGTGAATTCCTAGTTTAAAGAGTATATTAATGAATATACTCATACTTTCAATATTAAATTAATAATAATAAGATCTTTGTTACATAAAATTTATTTTATACCTTACATATATTATTCGGAATATATTTGTTGCAGTTGAGTTTATTTATGTACTTTTTAAAAATTAATAAAACAAAATTAAACTGTGATAATGTATATATTGAAAAAATATATATTAACATCTGTTTAGACTATATTAAAATAAAATGAATTCAATTCATGTAAACAACTTTCAAGTGATAAATATGAAAACAGTATTACTTACTTCAATTTTTGATAAAATAAGTAATTCAAAACATGATGTCAGACCTATTTTTTATGTATATATATTTTTAAGATAAAAATTCTTAAAATAGTTATTTCTGTAAGATGATTTGTGACATTTCTTCAGCTAAAAATTTAGCTATTTTCAACTCGTATTCAAAAACACAAAAAAAAGAATACAATCTTTTGCAATGTCAATTTTTGTTCTACAGGGTGGTTAGAATTAAAGTTGCCCTACTGAGACCTGTATAGAGCCCATTCTCTTTGATATATACCAAGTTTCATCAAAATACATGTTATATGGACCATGGGGTAAAGGAAAATGCAAAAACATAATTAGTTCAAATTTCTACCACTAGGTAAAAAAATGGCACATGAAGAACAAGAAACACAAAGCTGAAACACACAAAAGGTTTTTATTCACATTTGTTCAATGTGCAATCCACACTTGCATCAATCACATGTTCAAAGCACCTTACAGCATGTTTGACAGTAGCTCGATAGGTTTCTTGAGAAATTGCAGCAATATGGTGTATTATGCTTGCTTTTAATTCAGGCAGAGTCCGTATAGTTGGAGAGATATCTGAAAGATCGTGTCTATAGAGGAGGCATATGAACTCTGCTTGAATCGAAAGCAAACATAACATGCCATATTGCTGCAATTTCTCAAGAAACCTATCGGGCTACTATCAAACACGCTGTAAGGCACTTTGAACATGTGATTAATGCAAATGGATTGCGCATTGAACAAATGTTGTAAATAAAAACCTTTTGCACGTTTCCATTTCGTGTTTCTTGTTCTTCAGGCACCATTTTTTCGAAATTGCAGTGATAGTAGTAGTGGTAGAAATTTGAACTAATTATTTTTTTTGCATTTTCCATTTCCCCATGGTCCATATAACATATATACCAAGTTTCATCAAAATACAACAAAGAGAATGGGCTCTATACAGGTCTGAGTAGGGCAACTTTAATTATAACTACCCTGTACATAAAAATACACAATAAACCAAGCATGGCCAACAAGTCAATTGTAATTGACCAGTCAAGTTTACATGATTTTTGGTCAATTGCAGATAATATGGTTAATTAAAACATGAAAACACATTTGTAATTTTAACGAGCAATTGAGACATTGTCACAATGCCAGTCTGCAATTTTTAATCATATTTTTCATTTATTTAACTTAAAATATATGCTCCCCACCTCAAATTAGTAGTGGCTTGCCCCTGTACACCATACTTTTCCTTTAACAATAGAATTGTGCCAGTCATCTATCTAACACCTTTTGTGGAAAAGTTTTTAATTGAAATAATGTGACTTGCGAGTTTGCATCAGAAGTATGTATATAGTTAACCAGGGCCTCCTGCCCCTAAGATTTCCATATCTGGTCTCGTCTTTCATCTATCTAACTCTGTTCTTGAGATTAGGGAAACACAGATAATGGACAACAGTGGGAATTCATAGGTCTACAATTTAATTCAAATTGCAGCCGAATGAGAAAATTAAATCCAGACTTTTCACAGAGAAATCTTTTAACTATTCTTTACGGGTTGGTAACACTGTGATCTATGAAATAAACAAGAAAAAGCATCCTTTGTGTTGGTGATCATTGCTAGCCAGGCATGTTGTTATTTTAGAAAATGTTTTATTATACCATAAACAATTCAGTTAGTGCAAAATGAATGTGCCAAAGAGAAGCAAAACTTATAATTTCTGTGGCAGAAAGATTTGTTATTATTTTGTTGTAGTAAAAAATAAATGATGTCATTTAATTTATACCTTGGTGTCTTTAATAAACAGAGTTAACTTGAAATAGAGTTATGTATTGCACAGTAATTAAACTATGGTTCTGCTGAATAATTTCATTAGGGTGGATTATTAAGTTTTCACAGAACAAAAATATGGAATAGATCATCAGTGCTTTTGACTCGTGAAAGTTAATCAATCCCCACTATAAGCTTGCCAGGCCTGTAGTAGACCATTTCTAGTTTCTGAAAAACAATCACTAAGCAAATTGTACAGTAAATTGTCAAATTTCCTTTAAATTTAACTTCATAAATTTATAAATAGTTCCTGGATACACATTCCTAATCATATAATATTACATGATAGCAAAACAAAAAATAACATGACATTTTAAATATAGTATTTCTTACAGTCAAATATGCAGGGGATAATAAGGAAAGTGATAAAACAAAACACTATTAAATATACATAAAATTTATTAAAATAACATAAGTTATGTCTAAGTTATTCTTTACATAATACTTTAAATATACCTTAATTTTAAATTTGCAATATTTAATTTAATCAATGAGATTATTACATCAGCAAAACAGAATAATCAAAATTACAAATATTTCTCCTTTGAATTTAATAATTTCACAAATTCAATGATACAATAACAAGATGTTAAAAACTTGCTTGTGTCTGATGAAAAGTATTTATGCATTTAAAACATTTAAAGTTTTTTAGTTTAAAATAGATTATTATAAATAAATCTAATGGCTTTCCTCCAAAAGCTTAAATATTTAAGACTAAGTTTCAAGACAATCTTCATCTTGAAATTTAAATTTTGTAATTAATAAAATCATAATGATGATAATATCTTTTACCTGACACTTTTAATAGAAGAAGCTTGGAAAATCCATTCATGAAGATTATGACATTTTCCTTTAAGTGTTTCGATACAAATATTATAAATTTGTATCGACTTCACGTCGGCTCCCATATTTACCGTAACGTAGCTTGGCATATAAATTTCTGTAGGTTCCGATATCAAAATCTAAATTAATGAAGAAATAATACCATTGATTAATACATATCATTTATCATTAAATTTGTAATATTAATTTATAAATAAATAAAAAAACTCATATATAATCTATTTTTGTTCATATCTTAAGTTCAAGAACATATCTCACTTATTTTTAAAAATATACTTATTTTATTCTATTTTTATTTTTAACAAATCTGAAAGATAATGATAATTCTTTTAGCATATTCTGTTAATACCTTAAATACCAATTTAAATGAAAAAATAAACAGAAAACCCTACTCAGCATCCCAAATACTTTTGAGCCTCCTATCTCATCATTAGAGGAAAACGAACAAAACTGTCCGTCAGAAGAAATAAACCTAAAAATCCTGAAATTTTAAATTCCTGATTCTAAATTCCATTGAATTCCAAAATCAGTGGAATGAACAAACTCTGATCTGATATTAAAATCTGAAATTAACACCATCTTCCAGGCTGTTTTTCTTTAACCAAAAAAATTTTCTTTTTTTAACATGCCAAATTAATCCCTCCCCTCATTCTCAATGTCGGATGCTACTCAATTCTCCACTACAGTTCCTGCTTCTGCACATTCATTTTCTAATACCCACTTCCAAACTGCTGACAATGTACATCCATCTTTGAAATTAACTACCTTAATCCTTTTAATGGCTCAAACAAGAATTTTTTATTCCTGCTATTTTCAATAGTACATGACCTCTTAAGAATTTCTAGTACTTAATAAAAAAAATTAAATACTATTTGTCAAAACTTTATTTTTTTTTAAATAGATGTGTCATGCAATAATCTTTATTTTAATGCATTTTTATCATCATTTTTATAAATTTTGTGATCGATATTAATTAAAATTAACATATAGTTCTGTCCATAATTTTTAATTACAATGTGAAACAAATTACAGTAAACTGAAAAATACTTATCATAATTACACTATTTTAAAAAAACAAAGAAAAATTATTAAATACATAAGAATATTGATGACCTTGACATGATTAAGCTACCAAGACTTTATCAAACAAGAACAAAACGATTCAAAGTCTTCCTCCAAATCCATAACCTTTAGGCGTAATAAATCTTGTTATGAATACTCTATATTGAAAACAATTGAGTGAAGCCCTGGGGCAAATGAACTGAATCAATGGGGAATTGCACCACATTCCACAGATAGTGCAAGCAAGTGGGTTGAGCAAAGGAAGGAAAGGAAAAGAGTTTGGGTGTCCTTCACAAGGGACGAGTGAAGGAAGTGAAGCCGAGTTGAGCAATAAGAATGAGGACACTCGGTTGCCCCCTGGAGTGAGATTGAGTGAAGCGAGCAAAGAAACCAGGAAATTAAATTAAGCAAAAGAGCATGGGTGAAACTGTTGGTCCTCATGCAGAGAACAAGGAAGGTTGAGCTGGCTACCTACAAATTCTATTATTATTCACAAATTTGCCAATCTGTTTTAAATATGTTTAAATTTGAAACAAATCTACTGAAATAGAAGGACAATATTCAAATGTTTTGAATATTCAATGAATGGAATTCAATTGAAGTTCATTCAAATATACTTTGACAACATTTGAATATCTCAAATATTAGGTTCAAGTTTAAACATCCTTAATTAGATCAATAAGATATAGTAGTAAACAACATTTGTGTTATAATTTACAATATCACTTAATTCACTCAATAGTCCAAAATGTGAAAAATAAGCAACAAATTCAACAATGTTCAACAAAAATCGGAAAAAATACTTGTCAAACAAGCAGCAACAACTTCTTTGCAGCATAGCATCATCATAGATCAAAGCTTTGTGCATATATAATGAATTTGCTGTACAGATATGTTTCTCATATCTATGCATGGGAAAATGAGGTAAACAGGACAACTTAAGATACTTTTTTTACTTGCCTTCCCTAAGATCAAGTAAAAAATTCCACAAATCATAATCATAAAAGTGATTGAGATGTGTAACCTTGTACACTTGACCGTGGGACAGTCTTTTTGCACTGATGTAATACTGTAATCTATAATCTATCTGTGGATAAAACAAACAAATTAATTAAATAGAAATTTATTGATTTAACTATATGCCTCCAAGCTTTGTTCCCCTGGAAAATTTTCTGTGGACACTCGCGTGTCTACGTCGAGCCATTCGTTAGCATCCCTAATACAGCTTTCTAAGATAACAACTGAATTTATAACTATGCTTACAAATCATATGTAATTATATTAAAACATTAAATGTAGACAAGTTAAATAACAGCTTCATTATACGGATTATTATAGATTGGGACACGGGAGAAATGGCAGATGGCCATATGAGAGAAGATTGTTTAAACTGTAGTTTGATCTTCATATTTCAATATAGTGAAGTGTAAAGTTATGGTTGTGGTTCATTTTGTATAATTCTGAACTTTATTACCGTATTAGCCCAAATATAACGCGATATTTTTTGACCATTTATTTTCCGCTAAAAAGTCGACTCGTGCTAAATTCGGGGTTTAAGTAATGGAATGTAATATAAACAAGGACATTTTCCTACAGAGGTTGAAACACGACTGAACGTCCAACCAATTCCTAGCTTTACCAACCACTTGAAAACAACCATGTGATCTAGTTAGTAGGCCTGCGCTTTTGTTTGCATAGCGCTACTATAGTAAGGCTATGTCTCCACTCGTTAACATCGCACGCAATTGTTTTGTTTCATTTGTTTTTTGCTCTAGTGACTAGAGACGGTTACTTTACTATTTTCTTTATTGCCCATAAAAAATGAGTGTGAGTAATAAAGGTAGTGTTGAGAAAAAGGCTCTTCAAAGAGTCAAATAAATAAAGGTACCAGGAGAACCTACGATATGAATTTTAAAATTATGGTTGCAAATGAGACAAAGAACGAACAACTTGAGAGCTTCGAGGAAATACGAAGTTCCAGAAGTAAACATCCGTCTATGGAGAAAAGATTTAAGAAAATATAAGAATGCAAATTCTTCAAGAAAATCTTTTAGTGGACCTAAAAAAGGAAGGTTTAATGAAGTTGAGCAGCGAGTGTTAAAATTTGTAATATAAAAGCGAAATGAAGGGTGCCCAATATCCCGTGAAGTCATAAGATTTAAAGCGTTAGAAGAGGCTGCTAATTTAAACATTCCTAGAAAGGACTTTAAGGCAAGTATGAGTTGGTGTAGAAGAATGATGAAAAGGAACGGTTTATCACTACAACGGCGGACAACTCTCACGCAAAAACTTCCTGACAACTTTAATGAAAAATTGTTGGCTTATCAGCGCCATGTTATATCATTACGCAAAAAACACAACTACAGTCTTGAAAATATGGGAAATGCAGACCAAACACCAGTCTATTTTGACATGCCTTCCAACCTTACGGTAAGTAAGAAAGGTGAAAAAACGGTCTTATTGAAGTCAGCTGGTTATGAAAACTCCAGAATTACTGTTATGCTTGCTGTTACTACTGACGGACAAAAGCTTCGACCTTACATTATATTGAAACGTAAAACAATGCCCAAAGAAAAGCTGTGTCCAGGAATTGTTTTTCGGGTCCAAGAAAAAGGTTAGATGACAGAGGAGTTGGTATTAGACTGGTTGAATGTGATATGGGGGAAACGGCCAGGTTCTCTGAGAAACTCCCGCTCCATGCTAGTCCTTGATGCATTTCGAGGCCACCTTACGACAAGTGTTAAGGAAAAAATTGAGGCATTGGATTCCAATCTTGTAATAATACCGGGTGGTATAACTTCTCAGTTTCAAGTCTTGAATGTGGTGGTTAATAAACCATTTAAAGAGAATTTTCAAAAAGAATACAACAATTGGCTATTATCAGGCAATCATCCATTGACACCTTCAGGAAAAATAAAAAAACCTCAGTCTCTCTTTTAGGAGAATGGATTGCCACTGCCTGGCAGAAGATCGAACCTGAATCGATAGTTAAAGGTTTCAAGAAATGCTGCATTTCCGATGATTTAAATGGGACGGAAGATGACATTTTGTGGGAGACTGAAAACAAGAATAAAAATACTGATGATACCGATGTGACATCAATGAGTTCTCATTCTGAAAACAGTTCTGATTCTGAATAAACATTTCCGTTTTTTGTTGTTACTTACGTAATATTAATTTTGTTTTACATTACTTAATTTTATTGACATGAATTTTGCCTGTATTATTAGCTATAATTACCTAAATAAATGCTTATCTGATTGAATTTTACTTTCTTTGAATTCTTTTATGAGTATTATTATTTTTTTTCTAAATATCTTTATGAAAATTTCGGAGTCGCGTTAAATTCGGGGTCGCGTTATATTCGGGCTAATACGGTAGTTTTTGTCTTTATGTTCAATAATAAAAATTATAACAATAATATAAAGAAAAGACACTGTCACATCCATGTGTGTGAAAACAGAACACACAAAGAAGCTTTTCATTTGAAGAAAACCTGCTGAAATTCAACAGGTTTTCCTTTCACATATTCATAATTTTTTTCATTATATTAGTGAATTACAATAGAAAAGCACAAATGTTTTGTGAACTAATATATTATAATAGCATAATTTTGTTTAATACTTACTGGAAACCTAATTATGTCTGATACATCATCAAGTGTTGCATCTTGAAAATAATCTACCCAAAAATTGAAAACCTGAAAAATATTTATTTAATGCTTACTTTCAGAAAAATCAAACAAAATTTGGCAGTATAACTTAATTAATAAACAAAGCCACTACTTTTTTGAGGTTATCAAATAACTTATTTAAAATTAAATGTTTTTGGCCTAAACTTTGGCCATTTTCAGTAGTGTTTTTGTTTATTCATTCTGCTTACTTTCACATTTTGTTTTACAATATAAAATCATTACAAGTATATTTATAACTTGAATAACTATAATATTTTAAAATATAATTTTAAATTATTCAATTGAAAAAAATATTATATATGAAGTAATGATTAAAAAATCGTGTTGAAATTTATTATCATTTTAAATTTCTTTTAAGATTTATTTCTTATATGAATAATTCAATTTATTTCTTCTGCCGCTGAAAAGATTTCAAATATTTTCATATATTTAATAATGTTGAGTGTTTGTTTAACTTATTTTGTCTTTCACAAAAACACAATAATAATAATTTTTGCATATTCATTACAAATAACTTCATACCATATAATTTTTCATATTTATGCAACACAAATTGGAGGAAGAACAAATTTTTTAAACAAAAAATGTGAAGTTATAACAGAACACTTTATAAAAACCTTCTCAGATAATTATAAAATTATGATTATGATTTTTAAAATAGAATTAGAATAAAATAATTTTTAATTGTATGAATTAAAGAGCAAAAGAGAAAATTCTAGTTATTTTATAACCATAATTGCTAAATGCCATTTATTTTGCAATTACAGCAAAAAGCATAGTACTTTAAGTACTAAAATTAAGTACTTTAACAAAATTGTGATATTTGAAAGTTTAAGATTGATAGCAAGCTTTATTTTTATTACACATTAAGGGTCGATTTACACACAACAGTGACGTGCCGGCACAGTGACCGTTTGGTGCATAAACATCGATAAATATCACACAGAGCAAATCAGGGTTTCACCTAAGACACGCGATCTGTATTCTGTCAATTATACAAGTGTCGTACATAAAATTCTGATTGGCTATGTGTGATATTTATCGACGCTTACTGCACTGTGCCGGCACGTCACTGTCCTGTGTAAATCGACCCTGAGGGTATGTTTGTAAAGTCAAACTAGTAAAATGAATAACTAATAAGTCAGTCATAAAATACTAATTCAGCTCAATGCACATGCTCTAAACTGATGACATTTCAAATGAAACTCTAATAAAATTCACAAAGGAATAAGTTAGTTTACACTATGAAAAAAATGGCATCTGGTAATACTGATGTTTCTAAATTCACTCAAATGTATAAATTATGAGTTAAAAGCTACATGGCAAATAACTAACCATGTGAAGCAATCTGAAAAAATATTTTGTATAAGACTGCACTAGCAATATTCACAACTTTGATTTTAGAAATAACCATTTTGTTATAACTGAATTGGTCAAAATGTCTGGTGTAAAAATAACATAAGAATAAATTAGAATAATGATGACATAGTTCTCATTTAACTCGTTTGACTCCACAAATGTACCATAAATCCTCTAATAGATGCCCAGGCATGTATTGGCCTGAATATACTTAGCCCCAAGCATATATAAAAGACCCAGCCTTTGTTGAAGACTTGCCATCTATTCCATTCTCACAGAATTTTGTATCCAAATTAGTGATCTAAAAAAAGAAACATGGTTTAGTCTCCTTTCCACCACCACCTCCATGTTCCTCCACTAATTCTCTCTCCCAAATAATGAAAACAAAAACTTTTCCTTTTCATATAATAGAAAAGCACACTACTACACAACAACATTACTACCAAAAACAGAACGTTACTATATTACTGTATTCGAGTTTTATGAATTTTTCTAGCCATCCTCTTTCTAGCTGTGAACGCTGCATTTTATCACTTTCATCTACCTGTGTGAAGATTTATCTTGCCTTGTCCATTGGAGACATGATTATTTTTCTCACACTGCTCATAGATCCACTGCAGAACCTTTTCTTTTAATTCTTTGTCAATCTTCTTGAGCCATCCTCCTTGCTTCATTGTTATTCTCGATAGCTTGAAGTGTGTCATGCTTATTCCTCCATTCATGAATTTGCTTGCATTTCTACACTGCTGTTTCTCTAGAGTGTTATTTTGCATATACATATGTTACATATTCCTCTTGGTTCCCATTTCAATCAACTCTTAATTTTCTTGAGCTGTGCATATGATTTAACAATCCCAGTGTCTATTGGAAACCCGGTGTCTATTTAGCAACTTAAACTAAATAAGCTGGTGTTTATAGAAGACTTGGCATCTACTGGGGGATTTAAAGTACCCTAATTTATCTCTATATAAAAGTATACAACTTTTAACAAACATAATAATAAAATTTGGATTATTCAGTATTTCACTTTTTCCAACACAACCCTATTGTATGATATTTAGAAAATTGTAGTGCACATATGTAAATATTATTTTGTATATTCCCATTGGTGCTTTTACTGCCAGTGAATCACATATTATCATATGCATTTCTTTTGTTCTTGTGATAATCATTTATGCTTATACTGCAATTGCAGTTTTATTCGTATAATTGTTAATTTTCTCCTCATTATTATTTTATTGTTTGAAGAGCATTACAAGTAAAAATTAACTAAAGAGATTCTTTCAATTGAATAATTAATAGCAAATCTGATTACTTGGTTTTGTTCACGACTATATTATACTAAACTAAGAGTGAAAACAATACTCTGAAATTCAGAAATTAAATTTTCTATACCATAATTATGGATTTTACAAAATTAAAGAGATTACCAATAAAAATACATAAAAATTACTGAATGGCCGTAATTGTTTAACCACAACTGAAATGAGACCTAATAAGATCACAATGAAATTTAAATATTTATTCTCTATAAAATGCAAAAAGCATCTTATAAAGAGAGGGAAAAAACCAAATTTCAGTAATAGAGATTTAAAAAAGCAGTATATAATATGAAAGTAACATATCTTACCACAATAATTCAGAGTAATTATTACAACAGTAGTAATTCTCCAAAGTACTGATATACTAAGAATAGTTGCTACTACATTGTTACATTCTGATAACAGAGTTTTACTACCAAGAAAATACAGCCAATATGATTATAATATCTAATTATTCAGTGAAGTTTCTTAATACTTACCAACTGAAATAAGAATATTTTTTAATAAAATAAACTAGAAGTCAATCATGTCTATAGTGTATTTATAGAAGGAAGAAATACTGTTATTTTTTTCCTATCATTCAAATTAAGAAAATTTTGTTTGAAAAATTGCTCTTTAAATATTCTCAAGAAGACAGCTTTCAAATTTTACTGTCGTCCATTCATTAGATCCGACTACAGAGTTACAATTACATTTTGTTTTTACCTACGGAGTAAACAAAAAATGTAATTGTAACCACCAATACTTAAAAAAATATTAAGATAATTGCAATTTGCATTCAAATTTTAAAAAACAATTTTTTAAATCAATTTTTAAATTACAGATTCATAAATAAAAAAATGTTACTGAAGTATATTAGTGTAGTTTAATAATCTTAGCTGGATACTACAGAGATAAATTGCATGTCATTCAGTTATTAAAAAATATAACATTTAAATAAAAGAAAAATATAATAAATCAAATTCAAAACTTAAATCGTTCGACTATTACCTGTTCTTCAGGCTTCAATTTTGCTGCATCAGTCTTTTTCCTGAATAAATTGATTAGCTGAAGATTGCCAATAGTTGATTTCAAATACCTATAACAGAAATAAATTTAAACATTAAATAATTCAATTAAGTATTAAAAAAAGTAAAATAAAATTTGAATATTTATAAATTTAATGCAGTGTATTTTAAAAAGGAATGAGGAATTTTGATCAGAATTACATGATGATTTCTAAAATTATAGTGTGAGTGGGAGAGAGATTGTATTGAATATTTAACTTCATAACCAACAGCCAACTTTTTAATTTTTCATAATCAGTATTACAATTTCATTTTAACAAATATTAAATTATAAATATTTTTTAATAAAATTAATTTTAATAATTGAAAGTTTTGTTATTTTGTTTTAAAGTAATTTACAATCATAGTAAAAGTCTGGCTGTTAATTTGGAAACAAAATAAAATACTATTTATTTTATTCATAGAATTTTGCTTCAAGATACAAAATCTGATCAAATTATTCCAATTTCACAAAGCAATGCTTAGTCAAATTACGAGATAAAAGAAATATTAAACAATATATTTCATTTTTGTTTCAGTGACAAAAGTATTAGATAGATTTATTTTTCAAGCACTTTCATTAAGTTCAATCATCAAAAATGTTCAAGAAATAACTCCAAAGTAATATTTATAAGTAATTTTTTCTTTCTTTCATCATCATAACACTGTAAGGCAGTTAATATTTACATTTTACACTTTTCATTGTGATTATTATTCTTAAAAAAAAAATGTATTTGTTTCAAATTTTTGTACCTATTTAATTTTCTTTCAATTTATCAATGTTTATAAAATTAAGCTTTTATTTTGTTTAAAAAATGACTTATTCAATTGGCAATTATAACAAACTGGCAAGGAAGATGTATAAGTTTAAGATGACAAATGTAAACAGGACAGGTTTACTTACACTCCCATAAAATGATGTCTTATGTATTGTTAATGTAGATATAGATTTAAATTATTTGAAAAAAAAGTCAAAATGGATGCAAATTATATTAATTAAGTTTCTAGAAAAGAATTCAGTTAATAAAAATCTTATTGGATTACATTTATTCCACACATCAGAATCAATTTTACTGTTTATACAGATAATTCAACAATAATAATCATAAAAGATTACAAATATACTTGTATTGTTAAAAGTTAAAAAAAAAAACTGTGAAGACATTTGTATATTATTATTGTTCAATTATAGGAAAGTTACATTTTAACATAGGCCTATAAATGATAATAAGTTGGATATTAAACTATTTCAAATTTAAAATTTAACATATAATGGCAACACTCATATAATACAAACTTCTACAACGTGGTTTCATGCTAGTACTATTTCTGAACTGGCACTCAGTGTTTCTGAATTTACATGCAAGAACAATTTTGCTATTATTTTGAAATGGAAATATCAAAATCCACGCTGAATGACTGCTGAATGCTGAATGAAATGTGAATCCACGCTGCTGACTGCTGATTTATTAGCAATTACATATATATAATGGCTAGCAAATCACAGTGTAGATTTATATATATATATATATATATAAGAAAATTTCAGCACTTTATTTTGTTTGAGACATTTCCATGTTAAATTCTGGGTTCTGAACTTCTGCTTGTTGGAACCATGAAATGTGATTTCATGGTTTCAAACTGTTTGGGACTTTTAAAAGTTATTCTTTTTAGAAAGTTGTTTTTATTATATGCAGAATTACATACTAAACTTTGTTCTTATGAATCATACTGGAATAATTTCTTTTTATAAACTAAATTCTAGTCTTAAATTATGCTAATGAAAGTCAAAAATCACACTCAAAAGAGAATTTTTTCTAGAATCAAAAGATACAATTTTGGATTGCCTCAAAAAAAGGTGGAAAGTATTGATATTATGTGTTGCCAAAAATTTAATTTAAATGAAATAACAATCCAGACCATGAAGATTGGACAGTTAATTAGAACTGCTATTATTTCTCTAAATTTGACAAAAGAGGATAACATTTCAAAAAGTTAGCTATTCCCTGATAAATACAGGTATTTAGTCCATATAACACAGTTTTGGACTACATGAGATTTTACAGGAAGCTAAACTCCCATGTTTTATGAGATTACCTCTATTTGGATCATTGAATGAATTAAGATGCACAACACGAAAGTGCTTGAAGTGTCTTAGGTATAATTTATTTTAAAATAATTTCATTCAAATTTTTATTTTAATTCAAGCCAACATAAAATTGCACCCATTAAATAGTGTCAGCATTTTGAAATAAAAGCAGATTTTTTTTTTTTGTTCTTTTTAAAGCTCTGTTTTAGTCTCAGTTTTTTTTATAAAATTCAACACCATGACTCAACCAAAACTCACTCATTCTTACTGAAAATTCATAATCAATGTAAGTAGGCTGCTATGTAAGAAGTGGCTGAACTGATCAGAAACAAAGTAAACAATGTTTCAATTTCACTTTTAAAATGCAAGATTTTTGCACGTTAACAAATCTATTTCCCCAAATAATGCCTAGGCTTAGCTGAGATGTTTTGTAAATATTGCCATATTATTAATTTTCTATTGCAATTTCCCCGAAACTGTTTTAGTTTCTCTTGAACCTCATTCACCTAAGAACATGTCTTCACTCCTGTATTTGTCCAGAATCATAAAATGTGTTCATTTTGCTATAAAGTAAGTACATAAGTACTGTACATCTTTATAAATTTTCTTCTAATAGAAGAGAGAAAATTACATTTTCTGAAAAAAAAAATTTTGTTGATAAATAAATAAAATTTGTTAGTAATAAGCATTTTACCAATTTGGTGGTTTCAATTTAAACATGCACTCTGCAGCTTGAATTGCTTTCACGTACTCTTCAGCTAATACACTGATTTCAAAAAACGTAGCTACATCCCAGTAATCTTGTAAAGATGATAAGCTACCTTTACGACCGATCAAATGATTCAACATCATTCCAATCTGTTGCAGTTCTACAGAATTAGAGAGATCATTTCCGGCAACAACCAATAATGTAGCTAAATTTACTCCCGCATATTCATTCGGTTTGACTTCGAATCCTTTACGGTACCTGGATAAAATTGAAAAACATACACAATAATAAATAAAATATGACAATTAAAATTAAGGTATATATAGCAAAATATTTAACTCACCAATATATTGCATTTTCCAAGCTTTCTTTATCTGAATAATCTGAATCTACAAATTTATCTTTATAAATACGACCGCAAAGGCATAAGATATCAGGAAGATGATTTTCTTTTTTGGTCAATACTTTATTAATAACATCTAAAGCTTTTTCTTGATCACCTTCTTTTTTCCTCCTACAATTATCAAAAGAAAATTTTTACCATAAAACTTAATTAAAAGTAAGCAAATATTAAAAGTACTTGTATTAACTGGTTTTTACTTTTTCATATTTTTTATACTGCTTCTGTCAACACCCCTCTGTATTAATATTACACAAATTTGCAAGATTTAAACAATATAAAAAGGATAGAACTGGTTTTTCTGTTTTGTGCATTCTTTCCTGATGAGGGCCTCTGAAAGATGGCCGAAAACATTTGAACATTAAAGTTTATTTGTTCATTAAATGCTGGAATTCACATTTAGGTGTTATTTGTTTAATATGAAAAGTAAAACATTAAAAGAAAGTGATTTTGGACTAAGATTTACTCAAACATTCTCATTTTACATACAATTAGAATTAACATTTAGTGAGTAATTAATTGTAAAAAATATTTCTGTTTCTCTACACAAAATAAAAAATGCATATTGATCAAATGAATTAACTACAGTTTAAAATCCCAACTTTATAATCATATGCAACTTTGTTTGATCAAGATGATGCTTGTTACTTAAAGTATATTGTTAAAAATTACCAGAGTTTATAAACAAACAAATCAAACAACTGCTTAGTTAAGAAAGCCAACAGTTTTAATTAAAAAAAATAAATGTTTTAAATCATCTGACCATCCTCAATTGTTATAAGCTGAGAATTATCAAATGATTGACCAAAACACTTCTTTTATTAAAGATATTGTCTATGTGAAGTACATAATAAAATAATTTATACATAAGAACTCATCCAGTCTAATTAAATCAAATTTGGATTTATGGAGTTACATTTGGGTTATTAATTTAATTAATTATATAATTTGTCTAAAGCGATATAATTAGACTGCCATCTTTTATCCATATTTTAATAATTAGAAATTAAATTTAAATTATTTAAATAATTGAGAATAATCTGAAAGAAATGATCAACCAAGGCTCAAACCCATGTCTTCTGCTTACTATGCAGATGCAATATCAGTTACATCACCCAGATCTTCATCTATTTCCAGATTTATATTAATTAAAGCCACATAACCATAGATAATTAACCTGTATTAACAATTATATATTTGGTTTGATTTATATATTTATTAACGTGACAGTTGTATGAACAAAAATACTTGTAGCTGTATTTTCAAGTTTGAAGTTTTCCACAATTCAACACTGAATTTTGTGGTCATCAAATTTTCAAAGAAATTCAAACATTTACATAATCCATTAAACAATTATTTTTAGTAAAAATTTTGAAAGAAATATTGGTTTTCTTACCTGTTAAGAGCAAATGCATAATGAAATTGTATATGCAATGTGAAAGTAAACTTTATATTTGGAATTGTTTGCAGTTCATCAACAAGGGTAACCATTGCATCATAGTCCTGAAAAATAATTTCAGATTTTAAATGATTTTTACAGTATCATAAACTCACTATAATTTATTTCATTCTTCATATTTTCAGAACATCTCATCCAAATATTTTCAGAACATTATTATCCAAACGTTCTTAACTCTAAAAATGGGCTTCCGTCCCAAAAAGTACAATACTATAATATGTAATATAGTTTAAACTTCATTAAAACATTACTTTTAGTTATTTGTTTGTATAAGTACTATAGTTCCATACATATCTGATTTTTAATCTCTGTAACTAATAAATATCTCCAGTTTAACATGAATATTGTTAAAGGATAACAAAAATAGATAATTATAAAAACAACAGACTATGCAATTTTGTATCTCAAATTTTTATTTTTTATTCAAATATATATTTTTAAATATAAATTGTGTTTACATTAACTTAAAAAAAAAAAGTTTTACCTGTATATCTCTGTATAACAGCAACATATTTGTTACAACTTCTCCAGAGATAATATTGGGATCATCAAGTCGTTTTCTCATTTTCTGTAATTCCTGCAGATATATATGTTTTTATTGAGTTTATGCAATACAATATTTAAATACAGTAAAACTTCTCTAACTCAAATGTCTTGAACTTGAATATTTATTTAACTCAAAGAAATGAAGGACTCAGTAGGTCTGAATGGAATAACATAGAAATTTAATGTCTCCAATGTGAATTTTCTTAACTCAAATTCTCTGAAAGTAAAAGTTTTCATGGTTCCCTGACCCTGTTACTTTCAAATTTTAATATTTATTTATCCAAAGTGAACCTAATTATTGCATTTTCATGAAATTTTCAGACAGTTAATTGTATCTCCTTCTGTCCAACACTCATTTGCAGACAATGTGGATGAGATAAAGCAAGAGGTCCTCTTACTCAACAAGATGTATACCATGATGTGAAAAATTAGTCCATCTCCCCACAGTTATTCACTTATATTTCCTATCCTGTACTAATTATTCCATTATGTTATGTCTGAAAATGGCCCATTAACTGGATCAAAAATGTTTGTGTTTTTCCAAACTGTTATCAATTGTTAAAGTTATATTGTTTTCTTTATCAATTTTCATAAATATTTCTACATATTTTGACATCACACATTATTTCTTTCTTCTTAATTTTACTTTAATTAATTATAACATTACAATTAATGTAATCTCATTCATTTTTATATTATGTTGGGTCAACAGTTAGCCTTCACTGAATTAAGTAACCATTAAAATTATACACATCATCATAGAAAATAAAAAATTCATTTGTGTTTTCTGTGACATTATATGCAAGCTTATAATTTTTAAAAGACATTACAAGTAAACACTCACAGTTTTTACAATTAACAAACTTAAATTTTAGAAAAGTTAAAAAGTAAAAAAAGTCAATCATATTTACCTGAGCTAATTCTTCTCCAGTGAAATTTTTCTTTATAGATCTTAAATCAGAAATAAACTTTTCTTTCATGTGAGCTCTAAAATAAATAAGATAAAAATTTATTATGTTATATATATACTTTTTAATAAAGTATAATCCCAACAAGGGAAACCTTCCAACCCATATAGGAAATTAATGACGTTTTCAAGATTTACTGAATGTATTTTCTTCTAAGAAAATCAAAAATAAGATTCATTCTTCTCAGAAACAAATAAATGCAGCATCCTCTGAATTATCATTAATTTCATGTGTGAATTGGAAGGTTTCTCTTGTAAATATATAAAATAAAACGAACTGTAACATTAATATTCTTATATATATTTATATGTTTTTAACACAAGTAAGTGAATTATACTTTTAAATTGATGGAATGGTCTGATATATGATAAGGTACAGCTAGATAAGATATAAATTTCAATATGATGTAACTTTATGTAAACATAGATGCAGCTTAACAAAATGCAAATGATATGAAATCAAATTGTTGACAAAAGAAAGTAAACAACTTTTTATTCAAATAATCACTTATAAATTCATTATTACAGTTTGCAATATACTTTTAACAATTTCAGAATTTGTAAAAGTCTAAATTTTAATACAAGATTCTTTTAATAATAATTAAGGAATCATTTAATAACTTATTGATTTATTTCTATTTAGGAAATATTCTAATTAGTCATTCCTTAAAAAGTGAAAAAAAACAGGTATGAAATGATAACTGCCAGTTATTTTCTGCAATTAAAAATTATTTTATATTACTAAATTTTTAATTTTTTTAAAAATTTATTTCAATTTAATAATTTCATAATATAAATTAAATATTAAACAAAAATTCTAAACTGAAATGTTTATATCAATCTGTAATTACTTATTCCAAAATATGTTCTCTCATCTTAGCAGTGAGCAATGATGTAACCACTTGATATATTTAGCTTCTATACTCAAAAATTTTCATAATTATCAAATATGCTAGATATTAGCTCATGTTAATCACACTATTTTCTAATTTTCTATTCATTTATAGAGTTTAATATATAATTACATATAAATCTCACAAGAAAGTAAAATATTCGTTTTATATTTTTTAGCATTTGTTAGTGTGTGTGTGTGTGTGTGTGTGTGTGAATTTCTATTTGTTGGAAATGCGAAACTAAAGCGAGTATCGATGTTGTAAACTGTATATGGACTGGCAATACCCCATGAAGGCTGCAGGAGCCAGGAAGAAACCCGTTGTTCTGTTGGTGCCAAATTATGGATGTATCAACAAATACACATAGTCTCAGATTAAAATAAAGTTCAGTTCTAAGTTAAAGGACTCATCATTGTCCCAACACTATTTACAAAATTTCAATTATTACAAAACAATTTAATGTAATGTTATTTGAAACTATATACTTACAGAAGCAAATAAAACAGATAACTTACTTAGACTGTAGTTCAACTTCTTGTAATAATTTCTTCAATTTGCAACTCAAATGTTTCGATTCGAGTACATCATCCGGAACCAATCGTAATCCAGCTGGATCAGTTTCTACGCACACGCCAAGATCATTCAATTTATATGTTATTAGTTTATAGTTCTGACATGACAACTGTAAAATGAAAAATATATATTAATAATTTTCTCAAACAAATTTAATGATTAATTGAACCATTTATTTTGAAAGTGGTTAAGTCCATTTTTGAAAATATTGAGAAATTGCATGATTTACATATAATTTAGTGTAAACTTTTTATTTATAAACAATTCACACTTAGTATTTTATAATAACCATATGCTTTGATTAACTAAAAATTTGTCAGTAAATGACATTGCATAACCATTGATTATGAAAGTGGTGTAAGTCCATTTTCTGCAGTCTAATTAAGCACTTATGGGCTGTCCATAAATTACATCTGCATTTTACCAACAAAAGCACAGTTTGATAGAATGGAAATAGATGAAATGAAAAAAAAATCCATGTAATGAGCCTAAATAAACTCATAATAATGATAAACTTATCATAAAACACATTAACAATAAGTAAATATCTTTAATGTTGAAAATAAACAACACTATTTTATTTCTTGTTATTATTTATAAACAAAATCAGAATAAAACACAATGTATTTCAAGTGATATTTAATTTTTCATAATTGAAATTAAATGATTTTTACAATTGACTAATTACAAAAACGGTGTAAATCCATTTACAGCCCGTAAATATATGTTATTTTAGTTAAATTCGCCTAAAAGAAATTTATATAATCAAATTACGTATTGCTAAATTAGAAGAAACATTGCCAGACTTGACATAATTAATTTATATTTTAAAACTGACTAATATGCTAACCTTTAATTTTCTCAAAACAACAATAAATGGACTTGCACCTCTTTCAAAATAAACAGTCCAATTGATTAATTAATACAAACACATCTTAGTCTAAATGATAGCTATAATTGTGCTTAATGCAGGCAGATCTGACTACAATGAAAGTTGACCAGTATTGTTCTCCATCCTTCAAAAAGAGAAACAATACTATCTACACGCTGCCCATTATAAATTATGATAGGTAATCCTCGTGGGAGTAGGCTGACACCTTATTTTGCTAAACAAAATTAACAATGATTTATTAAAGTATTATAAAAATAATTTTCTTGGAAAGAATAAGCAGTTCATTCAAATTATTATTAAATATAACAATTTTACTTAAGTATTTAATAAGCTCATCAAAAGATATTGTAATTTTTTTTTAAATGTTTTAAATTTTTAAATATAATGCTTTTAAAATATACAATTTTAACAAATCTTGAAAAATTACAATTATCTTTTTTTGCTTCATCATCAATATTTTGTAATTGATCCAAAACTTTCATACTTCTTTTACTATCACCATCATTATGGTGGTGATAGTAAAAGAAGTATGAAATTACAATTAATTGTGAAAAATTATTAATATCCATTATGTTTATATTAAATTTATAGAAAAAACTTAGTTTAAAATTTTCATTAATTTGTTTTTCTATCCTTAGATGTTTAATTTTTAAAAATAACTGTATTCAATTTATATTATTTAGTGTTGTTTAAGATATGATAAAATGACCTCAGATTAAAATAATAAATACAAGCAGCCCTCAATTTATGCTGAGTTAAATTCCTTTAGAAGAGGTTGTAAATGAAGATAAAATGCCAGATTACATTGAGCTATAATAATGCTACTAATTATTACTTAAAAGTCAAGTAATATGGCCTAGAGGTAGGCATTAGACACCATCACTTGATAAATTTAATAATTATAATTAAATTAATATTTAATAATTAATTTACAAGGTTTTGGAAAAAATAATCAGCCCAAAGAGGGACTTGAATACATAACTCCCACATGCCATGCAAACATGTTGCCAGTTACACTACCCAAACCTCCATCCCGATCTTTACTTCCACAAATATTAATTCAGATAAAACCATACACCAATCGTTTCACATTAAACTAAAAAGCGGGTTATTGGATGTTTATATTTGCATCCTTTAACTTTTCACAATTTCATCAAGTTAATTTTAAATTTATATGTATAATTTTTTTGAAAATTATAAGAAGAAATACTTACTTTAAGAGAAAGAGATGAAGTTGAATCAATATCGTTATAAAGCAAAATATTTTGTGTCATATTAAAACTCTCTCGAACTCCCAAGTGATAGATTAAGGAACTTTTCTGATCCTATAAGAAGAATTTTTTAAATTGAAACTTATTGAATGGAAATTAATTTATAAACCATTGTAGTAATTTCACTTTAAAATTTTAATTTTCCAACTATTAATTTATTTAATAAACCCAAATTTAATAAGTGTGAATTTAATTGAACTGCACTACATACAGCTATTGAATCATCATTATTAATTATTTAATAACTAATTATAATATAATTCTATTATTTAATGTAAGGTAAGGTATTAAATGTATTAAATGTAAGGTAAATAATTACTAGGGGGGTTATTCATTAATTACGTACACAGTTTTTAAACCATTTTACATCCCTATTGTGTACAATGAAGTACTTTTTGGAAGATCTCCTCTGCTTTAATTACTTATACAATGGGTTCATGGGTCTCAATATTGAAGAAATGACTTCAAAATGTTCTGCTGCTATTTTCTGATAGTTTATTCACATGATTTGTAAGTAGGCTTACATGAAAGAAATCTGTATGCCACTAACGCCAATAAAAAAGTCCATATAGATAATGTTTTGATCTCTTTCCTGTCTATTGTGTATAATGATATACTTTTAACAACTCCATCCTCCCCTTAAACTGTACACATAATTAATAGACAGCACATAGTTAATTTCAGTTGAAATCAGAAATATATAAAGATTTATGTGAGAATCAGGATTTATTAGGTTAATTATTACAGTATAAGATAATATATTTCTCTAATTATTATTCGCAAGAAAGGAAGTTACATTCATTGTTTTTGGAGAAAAGGGAAATCAACTTCCTTTCCTTATCTATACATGGCCTTATCTATAATTTGGATGGCCATATGTCTGTTTGCCCTCTTTGTGCTCATCATGCATCCTGTGAAGCCCTGTGATGATATTGGTCAGAAAAGGGGCTAAAAAGAGAGATTTTTCCACCATTCTGGGCAGTTCATAATAATTGATATTGTCACATAGATGCCAGCGATTCTCGGAAGACCCTGAAATGCCATAAGAGGCAGTTGACGACAAGACGTAATTGCCATATAACTCCAGGCATCCTCAAGGTGCCATAGAAGATGGTCTGCTGCCATAACAACTCTCCTTTGACCTATATAATTTAGTGCATGGATACAAGAGAAGTACATCCCATATTCTTCCTCCACCTCCCGTATTTCTCCGACTACCGAGAAGCCGACGAATACTACATGAGACGACATAGTATAATTTAAGTATTGTAAAATCTCTCTCGTGACTAGAGTAGATTAGGAATAATATCCTCGCAGTATTGTATTGTTGTATTTTCCTTTCCTTTTATTAAATCTTGTTTATTGTTTAAATATGGTCTTGTTACTAAGTTCAGCTCCAATATACAATCTTATCGCTCCACCTATGTATCCTCTCCACTCATTGATTAGTCCTCCTAGACCTATTTAAACTTTTTGTGAGTTAAACTGCAGAAAAATAGTTTAACTGGTGTTGAGAATCCTGACAGGAGATGTTGATTTTACAATCATTTTGTCTCCGCTTTTTTTCTTCTATTGCTTTAACATCCACATAAAATCGCCGTCTTATGACCCTTTGGACAGGATTTACCATCCCACTGCCAATTAAGTAGTAGAAAGTCTAACCCAGACTCTCTACCTCCGGCTATCCTCACATTAATATTGCCACAATTCCCTTGTTTCCAACTGTCAAGTTCCGTGGCGCAGTGATTATTACCTCTGTCTATGAATCAGAAGGTCTCTGATTCAAACCTGCTCTATGGTGAATCAGCTTTCTTATGTTCACATTTTCAAAGTTCAAGTGCCTGCATACATTAATTTACGATCATTTGCATATTTCAAGAATGCTCCTTCGCGCTATAAAACCGCAAATTATCAGAGAAGTTCAGTTTTTCTTGTACTGCATGCTGCAGATTAGTACGTTCTGCAGACTAATAAATATCTATTTGTGTTCATCAACAACTCATTATTGTTGTCACCTTTCCTCTAAGCAACAATATATAATTGTATCTAATGATATGATATAATTATAAAAAAAATCATAGATAAATTTTTAACATTTTAAATACTTAATTGAAGAATACATTATGTAACAGCATAGACAACTATAACTGAAAAATTAAAATCATTGCATACCACTCATACCTACTCCAGCAAATTAAAATTTAATTGAAACAAAAATTGTTTTAGCATTTGTATTTCATTAAATTTTAATGTGCTGGAGCAATTATAAGTGATATGCAGTGTTTTTAATCAACTGTTTCAGCTTTGAGAGTGTTTAGTTGGACAGTTACAACAACTATGATTCAAATTAATCCAAAACGTCATCAGTATAGTCTTAAAAAAACTAGAATGAATTAAATTTGATATATTCAAATTAAGTCTGACGAAGGGTTATAATAAAACCCAAAAATGTTAGCAAAAATTAGTGCTGGAGTGAAAAAGTAGATAAGGTTTAAATTTCCTTAACAGTTGAAAAAACTACTTGAAAAAGCCGAGCACACTTTCATTTAATGTAATTAAAAATATCATAATAAATATACCAATAGTAAAAAATATATTGAAGAACACTGTGAAGACAAAAAACTTTTTGTCTTCACAATATATTATTTCAGTCTTACATAAAAAAAATTTGTATTCTTCAATATAATTTTTACTATATAAATTACAGTCAGCCATTTTTAATACCTTGATAACAGTAAAAATGTAACTAAAATCAAAGCAAATTTTAGTTATAAAACACTTAAAAATGAAAAATCTATTTCAGTTTAAAGTGTTTTATTACTATTAACGTATAGGATGGGAAAGAGTCACTTAACACTCCTGCTACAGAATATAGAATGTACTGTACCCAAAGTTAATTCGTTCATGTCAGGAACACATTAGACCAAGGTAGAAACAGATTTGTGTGTGTTACACACATGACCACCATCAATATGGTGGCCGTATTGAATGCAACTCCAAAACTGTAAATGGAAAGGGGGTCATATGTGAAGTCATTTAGAGTCAAAATTTCACACAGAATTGATTGTTGGAAGATTTTATTGACTTACCTCGAACAGTTAGAGTTATGCATGTTACATATCGTGCTCAATGTACATTCTTTGGGTGCATTCTGTATTCTGTGGCAGGGGTATTAAGTGACTTTCTTTCCCAACTCATATATTAAAAATACTATATATTTATTATGATATTCAATAAAAAAATAAATTATTAATATCTTATGACTAAATAAGTCGCAAAAGACTTATTTAGTCTTTCACATACAACTTTCTTTATTTGCTTCTCAAACTCAAGCTTTGAAATGCTTAAAGGAAATCAAAACAATTCAGAAGTATAATCTAAATTTGAAGAATCAAATTCAAACTATGCTTTGTTCAGAGTAGGAACAGCCACAAGAATGCAGCTTGATTTTATTTCTTAGTATTTGTATGCTACAAATATAATCTGTTATTAGTAATCTGATATCGTCATTCAATTTTATTGCTCTTTTTAACTTTTGATGAAACATTTAGTACAAAAGTGACTTTTCTTAAAAGCCTTTGCTCTGAAAAAGGCAGTATGAATTAGATATATGTAAATAATGTCCTTTACTAATGTGCTAAACTTAAAACAAGATTTTGTATACATATATCAGAAAATATGTGTATTTTTATCAACTATTAATACAATGCTACATACTAAAAAGGTTTACAGAATATTGTGTTAATATTTAATTTATTTTCTATCTAAATAAAAAATTGTTTTAAAAAACCCAATTTAAAACTTTTTAACATACCGTAATTGAAATATCAACAATCAGTACATCAGCATTATAGAATAAATCTAACACATTTCCTTCACAGAATTCCAATTTTTGATATTGAATATGCTGTAATGAAGCTCCAATTGCATGGCACACTTTCTGAATTTCTTCATATGCCGCTTGACGTTGTTTCAAATTTTCAGTAATTACCTTAAAAAAATCATAATATCTTATTATTAATTAAGAACATAACACACATTTGTCTTGCTAACTTTAATTTGCCAACAACTATTACTGTTTTCATTGGTAAAATTTTACATAAGTGGTTAAATAAATTAAAATTCTTTCCTTAATTATAAATTTGATGATTTTGTACTAATTTTAAAAGAATAAAACTGTTAAAATGAATACTCTCAAACTAATATATTGTCATTTTCTATTCTTTATACAAAGAAACCAAATAAGAAACTATAAATCTCAAAAATGTTTTATGAAAAATGTAAAACTGATTACCAGAGTACAGAATAATTCAGTACTACTTAGACTAAATTTATTTATAATCATATAAATTTGACCCTACATGTAGATGTATCTTTGTTTTTTGAAAATTTAATAGTCAAATAAATTGTTTCATTTAAATAATTCATTATTTAATTATTTAATAAATTGTTTCATTAAGATAATATTACATTAATTATCTTGATTTTGGGAGGAAAAGATCCCATCTAGTTCTATCAGATTTAGTTACATTATATAACTATATGAATGGAGATATCTAAATTTTTCTGATAATTTTAAAATTAAACACACTCCTTAAAATAAAGAATGACAACAAGATGAGTCCTGCAAGTTGTACAAGTTACTTCTAAAAGCTTCAAAAATTACAATTTTAAGATATAATCCTTTAAAGTCATTTTTAATTTTTGGATTTGTTCAACTTTTAAAAATTGTTCTTTTTGATGAACAATCTGATAATGAGATTTGGTCTCATAAAATAGGAATAAAAGACTGATTAAATAACAACTAAAAAGTAAGTAAACCTTTAAACCAGCAGATTTATTTCAACTATCTTAAATAATTATCGTTAGGTTTGAAAACAATTCTATACAACAGTGGTGTGCCATCATGAAAGCTGTGGAAGCGCTGCTTTCCTTGTATTTTCTAAAATATAAATACACATTGTATGATTATTATCATATTTTAACATACTTCGAATTAATTTAAATTAATATTTTATAACTGCATTATGTACCTTATTACAAATTTCTATACTACAGTGAAAAACAATGATAAGATTGCTATTATATATTCGAATATAAATTCGTATATGCATATTCCCAGTGGAAGCACTGTATTGTCGAATACAGGATAGCTTCCATGGCAAAAATATTTGAATCATGTAAAGCAGCTTGAGTGAGTGTGAATGTATTTGTGTGCGCATGGGCATTCACCACATATGCACAAGGTGCTTTATAACAAATAATAAAAATAAAACATTAAATAATATTACATTAATTGTCTATACTATTTTTTAGTTTAATTTATCTGAAAAATGAAGAAATACAGATGCCCAAAAACTCATTTTTATATCACTTTATATTTTCTCAAAACAGGCACAAAAGGGTGGAGAACTTTGTTTTTAAATCTGAAGACAGCTGTTTGAACTTATCAAAAATATTTGTTTTTGAAATAAACCTGCCAGTTTAAAGGATTATTCCTTTTTGATCGGTCTCATAAAAGTTTATCTACTCACTTCCTATCAGCTTCTTTATTTTAAGGAGTGTCTTTAGACTTGACTATTTGAATATGAGGAATGGTCAGAAAATGAACTTCATTTTAATTTAATATTACAAATGTTTCTTAAGTGTTTGACTTGTTTGCAAAAGAACAATAAATTATTTTATCTACGTTCCAAGTCATTAACAGAAACGTTAACTCACCAAATCAAGCAGGCACACCACATCCATTTTGGAACGAGAATGAGAATGATGGCTGGAAACAGATTTTACGTCGGCATCACTCATAATTACATGATTTATATGAAATTACTTTATATCACTTCCGGAATCATTTATATCTGAAAAGATTGTTCATAAATTAATTGAAAAACTTAAATTTAAAAAGAAAAACAATCACAAAAATATAAATATCAATATCAATATAGTAATAAATATTTGATTCTTCAATGTCATTGTCAGTTAACCAAGATATACATTTTTTTTTAAGAGTGGTTAAAATTTGTTTGGAATTATATTAGGGGTTATGTTGTTATTATTCACGTATTCAAATTTGAATCAGCAATACAAACATACAGATATTTAAAATCAGTTTTAGTTGTTCTTAGAATTTTTTATATGTATCTCAGTTAACTGGCCTTTCATCTACTTTATATTTAAAATAAAACAAATTCTATTATTAAATACGATATTAATAAACAATCTTATCATAAAAATAAGCTAAACTTCAATACGCTAACTGAATGACAATGCCAAATGCTGTGATATGCAGAACTTGGTACACTGGAAAACTTTTCATTTCCAATAAAAGACCATAATCTATTATAAGGAAATGCTTCTGACACCTAAATTTTAATATCAATCGCATGCAACTCTCTCAATTGCAATACATTAATTGGCAATTTTCTTCTGTAATGTTCTAGTTGCATGTCCCTGATCTAGATTGTAAGATGAAATTTAAAAAAAAACGCAATATTTTCAAGTAATAAACAATTTGATATAACACAAATTAAACACAAAAGTATCTTATATTATAAATTAATAAAATTGTTTAATGACTGAATAATTCTTTTAAGCCACTCTGTAAATTAACAATCAAAAACATAAATAAAATTCAGTCATACTTAAAGAAGTTTATCATTTATTTAATCTTTTGG
The DNA here is from genome assembly GCF_030686945.1 of Centruroides vittatus. NCBI lineage: Eukaryota > Metazoa > Arthropoda > Arachnida > Scorpiones > Buthidae > Centruroides > Centruroides vittatus. The sequence goes on along the minus strand of NW_027120693.1, from coordinate 1,194,051 downwards.
AAATGTTTTACTTCCGAAAATGGCACTCGAAACCTCTGCTATGCAATAATAATGTTATGAAAGTATGTCCGAGCTTCGTATACTTTAATGATCAAAAAAATAAACAAACTCTTCAGAAATAGCAACAAGAATTATACAAATGCAACTCTTTTATTAAAGATTATAAAAGATTTATATAATAACACAATTTAACGCACTATTAAAAATTATAAAAGAGTGCAATTACTGCAATTTTCCAAACTTATATGCGAGTCAAGAGAGAGAAGTTTGTAGAAATCTTTCTGCGATATAAAAATAAATTATTGGATGCACTTTTAAGGTAATTTCACATAAAAAGATCATAAAGTTCTTCATTCTTAACTTAAATTTTCAACCAAAACGTTCCACTTTAAATATTTAAATGTAATATAAAGTCCAGCTATGTTTACGGTAATTTGACATAATTATGTAGTTTAAAAAGTCAAAATAAGATAACAAAAAATCTCTCTTTAAACTGTACAAGTCCAATTTATTATGAAATATTAAAGACAATGCAAGCTAAGAAAAGAATTTACAGGTGTTAATAACATTTACAAATGTTAATGTCACCTTTAACTTCATTTTCAGACAGAATGTATGCATGCCACTTTCAATACAATGTTTTATAGAGATGTGCTTAAATTCAATCATCTTATATCCAAAGATGGAGCTAAAGCTTTGAAAAGTGTCACAATAATGTGCTTTACTATTGGCATTCTATCACTTTTAAGTACATAACGTTCATCTCCAGGAATGTTACATGAAAAGAACATAGTTGCCAAGTCAACAAAACCTTTAACTCCTTCAGAACCACCATATCTTGTTCATCTTATATTAAATAATCACAATGATGCTACTAGGTCTCGTTTTAAATTTTAAAATATTAACTGTTCTTCTGCTAGTAACTAATTTAACCTTGTTCTACACTATCTCTACACAATTAATAATCATTGTAAAGATCTCTTATATAATATACAATAGCGTAGTTTAATTTACTGTATATGATAACTGAAAGAGAAAATTGCACTTCCTTCATTGAAGGAGTATCAAGTAATTCAAAAATAGTAGTATCGTTCAAGGTTAAACTGGTTAGAATAAATTAGATTCTTTTTGACGTTTGAAATGCCAAAGTCAATAGTATTTTTAACAGACTTATCACTTTAATCGAATATTCTTTTGAAATAAAAATCAATCTGTGAATACATCAACTTTCAAACTAAAACAATTATTATTCAAAATAAGTTTTATTTTAAATCTAAACATTTCAAAACTTTAGTTCTGATGCACTATTAAGCAATTTTACTCTACTGTTTAATGATAGGCTGAATGACATTAACGTAGGTTAGAGGTTCCATTAAATCTAGATGCATATTTATGAAGGTAAGACCTGTTTTACAAGTTAGAAACTATAAATATATTGTATATATCAAGCTAATTTACATAATAAATACTTTCTTTATGTAAACTTTTATACATTTTTCAAGTTTGTTAGCAAAATAATCAGAATTTTTAGATATTTCATCTAACTGAAACAAGTTATATAAAAAATTTTTTAATTAAGTTTAAAACCTATTGATTTGCAAACAAGCCATTCTTTATGTATCTAATCTGTTGCATTCTTATTTATGAAGTAACAAATTAGAAATTATATATATATAAACATTACTATTGTAGCATAGTAGCAGTATATTAACTAAATATATTCAAAGTAATATACATGTTATGCACAGTAGAGTATATGCAGGTATAAACCTCAGCAGTGCACAGATATTGTCAGCCTAGTTCACAAACCTTGTATCAACCAAAATACCTACTTTACAGGAGACATCAGAAACTGGTTTTTGAGAGAAGTACTACATTTGTGGCAATGAATTTTTTACCTCTATAAAATATATGCACCAGAAACATGAGATTTGCAACTGTAAAGATGATGTGTCACATCATCTTTATTATACTAGTACAATAATCTCAAATACATACAATTTGGAGATAAGAGGTTTGTGAACTAGGCCAATGATATGTAACTTGCTTACATTTGGATAGTATATAACCACAGTGGCCCAAACTGTGGCACACAAGCTACGTGCAGCTCTTCTAGACCCCCTACTATGGCTCTCATATATTTAATTCGTGTAATTAAATATACAGGAATACATATAAGTTATATAAAATATAATTTCAATAATGTGACTCCTATACCAGACTGGCCCAAGTCTTGTCATTAGATTATTATCTGACTATATTCAGGACATGATGATGAAAACTGGCAACTACACTTTAATAATAGAATATTCATCAACACACCAAAACTTTAATACAGAAACATCTGCCATATTAGAGTCAAAGAACAGCAAACAGCAAACATCAGTTCTACTTTAGGGTTTCTTCAGTCCATAGTCTGTAGATAGAATTCACAAAAAGAAAAAAATAAACAAAAAAATATTCAAGTTTAATCATATTTAATTCTGTTCATATTTTATTTTTTCAAGAATTTTACCCTCTAAAAAATGAACTGAAAAGGTCTGAAAGTATCACATAACTGGTTTTAGTAAGTCGGACTTCAATAACAGAATTTTGCTTATGTTAAATATAGCTTACTACAAGAAAATTAAATCATTTTATAATACATAATAAAATGTAAATATAAGTTTAAGTATAATAAAAAAAATTATAGTCAGTACTCAATGAATTTTAGACAAACAAAGAATCAAATTATAAACACACAAAAAAACATGCCATATTTGGTTTGCCTTGATAGTTCATTATAATAAATTTACATCACAAATAAAGAAAATCTGAAATAGGACAACACAATAAAAAAGACAAAACTCATCTTTGAAAAAAATAAAAAAGGGGAGGACAATTACTTGGCTGATTTTTATCATTAACATTTCATCAGTGTAAGTTCACACTCAAACATATATTAGAAAGTTTTCAGATATTAAAAATATTTGTGTAATTAATTCCCTCTACAAAATTTCTTTTATTAGCATACCTAAATTAGTTCTTACTTTCGAACTAGCTAAAAACTTTACATTTGGCACAAATGTAACTTTGGCACAGTTTGTGAAAAAAAATTCAAAGTTCTGATTTATGCATTTAGAGAAATAAAATTTGAGGTCGTTTCTTTTAAATGACTTTCAATTGTGTTGTATTGTGAGATTTTTATATGTATATAAACTTATATTATTATAAATAAACAAAATTAACACCTTAAATTACTCCAGCAGATACAATTTAAAGAAAAACAAACATTTTCGACCCGGTTAACGGATCTTTGTCAGCTGTCGAACATATGATGTAATTGAACACAACAAAAAAATTAAATTTAAAACTACATAGAACACACACAAATTAAATTTAACTTTAAAACACATAATAATAATAATAAAAATTTAACTTTAAAAGGTAAAACAAAATAAAACAATAGCACATATTGGTTGTTAACATTAAAAAACAATACGCAACAAAATATTTAAAGCTATATTCGTACAATAATTTCCACGACGTAGATAGTGAGTCGACATCGAGAACCCAAGGAGTCTATTAGCCTTGTAAACTTTGACGATTTCAATGTGTTTTATGCTGTTCGGATTGTTTAGGTATAATCCTAGTGTTGTCCGAAGACTTCCATTACTGAATGCCAACAGTACAATGTTGCTTGGACTTTTGTTCGTCACATATTTATTGCTCCTTAACTCTATTGCGGAGGTTTCCCATGGTAATGCCGATGTATGATTAGTAATGACGATAGTGTCAACAATTGAAAGAATCCTGAGAACTCTGTCTTTGTGTGAAAGGATGAACACAGTATGGTAGACTGGGCTCAGATTGTTCTGGTCTGCAACCTATTTACATAAGACTGGATTACATCCTAGTGTTACTCTCTTTTTAATCACTCTCTGCCCTCGATTTGCACTGGGTGTTTCAAATGCACTAATTACACAGTTTATTAATTTTGTGGTATAACTGTATTGTAGCACTCTTCCTGATGAAATTAGGTTCACTTATGGTGTCAAGCATGTTGGTGTAATGCAGAAAGCCCTCATTATTATAAACTGATTAAAAAACTCAAAATCTGATAGCTTACATTTAGTTAAATGTATTGTACGTGAACCTATAATCAATCATTTCCGTATTTTTTTTTTATATTTAAAGAGTTGTTCTAATTTTATTTGAATATTTGAGTTCAAATTAACCTGAAGATTGCCAGTTAAGATGGTTGAAAACATTTATTTATTAAATGTTATTTTGTAGGATTTTTATGGTGTTGATGTGTGATTTGACTTCTATAAAACCTTTCACATGATAGTCACAGCAAAATGCTGTACATGGCAAATTTTATATTTCTGCAGCCCCACAGTTTTTTGCCATATACATTAAAGATTGCTATGTATGTATAAACTCTTATTCACACATCATGATTTTTTTGCTGTGCCTACACCTAGCAAGAACTGAATTAGATTGGATTGATGGGATAAGGCAACACAACACGAGTGATATGCCTCCCAGAAGGGATTTCTATCATAAAGTAGCTCTATTTGAATGTTAGAGACACGAAGAACTATGGAAAACTCCAAATGACCAGCATGAGGGTAGGGGTGCAAACCCAAAACCAACTACCAGTGTTCAATGGTTTCATCTACAGATCCAGCAAGAGAGGAAAAACTCAAATTTTCTTTTGATTAAAATGGAAGATAATTAAGTTATTCATTTATAAATAAATAAAATTCACATCTCAAATTACTCCAAATTTGAGATGTGAATTTTTAAGTAATTTGACATGGAAAGTAGGGATGGTACAATTTAGTGAAAACAAAAATGTTTTTGATCCAGTTAACTGACTGTTGAATTACTAATTGAAATTATAGAAAACATCGTTTGCACAGTCACTACAATTAGAAACGGTTAGCTGCAGTGCTTAAATATGATCCCATGGCTACACTTTCAACCTGGATCATTTGAAAGAGGCCGAAAGAATGATGATGATGGCAGGATGCTTTCACAAAGTAAACTTGAAAAACAACAAGTACGACTGACCAAAAAAAAGTACTGGAGAAATCTATATCCTGCAGTAGATAAGCATGGTTGATGATAATGACAATGATGACTTATTAAAATTAATTATATGTATTTTACATATAATAAACTGATAAGAACTGTACTAACTTTAAAAAATAAATTCAAATAAACAAAACTTACTTCCATGGATAAATGCTCAACATAAAACAAAAATATAAACCAGAAACTTTAATTTTTGGAAACTTTTCTGAACATTAATCTACTCTTTAAACATTCCACTTATATATTACATCAAGAAAAAGTAAACAAAATGACTTTTTATTGGTTCCTATTCTTGTATGTTGTTCAAAATATTGCAAAAATGTATTATAAATTTATTTTTTTCATGACAAGATTAAACTTTATATTATTTATTCACAATGGCACCATAAGGAGATTTTAAATGCATTATAAACAATAAATTTAATTTTAATTTTCAAGTTACATAGTCTCGCACAGGTTACACAATAAATTACTAGAATTTAATATTAACCAAAACATTTTTAGATCATTTACGTCAGCTCGACTCGCTCCTCGAGGTCATTTATGATGTTAATCTGAATATTTAGAATGCCAAAACTAGTGAATTCTTGGGATAAATCCAAGTGAAATGAAAATGAAAGCATAAAACACAAAAAATAAAATATCTATAGCAAGAATAAGTTCAATGTAGCTTATGATTTGAATTATTACACAATAAATTTATATATTTTTCAACGAAAGAATGATTTTATAATATTTAGCAGTTCTAATTTATTTTATGATCAAAAAACAGTAATAAAATGCAAAAACAAATGAGGAAAATTGGTCAAATTTTAATTAGATTACATACATTAAGATTACCTTCCATGAGTTTAAGAATTTAATTAATAAAATCCAATAACAATAATCTAAAGATGGGCTAACGATAATATTTTTCAGCTGCTTTTTCAACATTGCACATTATTTAAATAAAATAATGTTTTCAACGTCTTAAAAGTTTAATTATTTTAATTAACTATAATCTGTTGTTTCATTAATGAAATACACAGAATATAAACATTCATTTAATAGCAATTACAGATTTATCTGTTGATACCTTTCTAAAAAGCTACTTCATCGTTTGGCATTGGAGTACATTCGTGTTGATATACAAGGACGTGTCCTTCCAGCTTGTTTGCATCTTTGTTTATTTATGTCTGCTTTTTACTTAAATAAAACAGACTATAGTGACACAGACAAAGTTTTCCGACTGCATGGTAGCTGAATAAATATTGTTTGGCTAAATATATTCTAAACAGTATGTGTGTGTGTCGGCTTGAAAGTGAGAACTTTAACATTTATAAGTTTATAAAATTTACAAAATTTAAAAGTTTTTAATGTTTTATTCACAGATTTTTAGAAACATATTAATATTTAAAACAATAAAAATTCAAATGATTATAATCCCAGTTGATTGTGGAATATATTTGAATTAAATTCCATTGCTCAATCTATTATAAATTTGAAAACCTTGAATTTTTGTTTTCTTTAAAAATAAAAATATTCCCAAAGAGTTAGCCGATATATAAAACAAGAAAAACATTTCAATTTTATGAGATTTTTAAATAAAAATGCACATTATAAACAACGTATATGTAGTTAAAGAAGTGGACACATCTATCAACAAATAGAAAACAAATATCTAATCAACAAACAAACATACTTGAATCACAAAATCCAGCAAGAAAGCAGAATAAGTGTTAATTTTAATTATAGTTTAATTTTTTGAGATTTTTCAGATTTAAGTTGTCAAAATTTATATAACCAGGAGACATTCAAGTATTATATAAGCATAATTTATATCATTTTTTATACCTTCTCTTTTTCCATGTAATTGTAATCATTGCATTGACACTTCTAAATTATTGATATTCAAGATCTTTCTATGCTTATTACAATAAAGAAATACACTAGATCCATTGTTATATTATAAGGAAATCAATATTTGCAATTTTGATAATCAAGTAAGAAACAAAAATAGATCGTATAGATCGGAAAACCGACATTTATTCTCAACTATAAATGAAGACAAGGTGGTAAAGAAGTCAGTATACTTCTCAGGGTTTGGTGACATGTACTCAAATTTTCGTGAGCAGTTTGATTCAGATATGTTGGATCTTGTTCCTCACTGCTCGGGCATCCCCTATTGTGAGCCTGGCCAAACTAATGAAGGGTACAAATCATTGATTCAATCCTTATACGTAGTAATAATAAGATTAGCCATCATCCCTTTCTCTCTCAAATGCTCACTTAATATTATACTTGAACCATCACTTAAGTAATATATTTCATCCTCACAACTTCTGACAGGTTGAGAAAGTCCAACATGTCTAAAGTATACATAAAATTAATTTTCTTATACAGCTAATTTTTATTCTAAAACAAAATTAAAGAAAATTATACTATATATAAAATATCTAAAAAGTTTATTCTAAAACTAAAAATGTCTATATAAAACTAGAATATTCAAATACATATTTTTAATCACCTGTAAGAGAATATCTAAGAGTACATGATGTTATGTGACTAATTATATACATACATGTTTATCACTAAAGTTTAAAAATTATATAAAATCTGTTTTATCGTGGAGTTATCTATTTATATACTATCATAATAGATATAACATAGAATTATACTTTGATACGATGTTTGTACTAAAACAAGGTTTCGATAAGATGCGATTATTCCGTAAAACCTTTAAACAGAGAGAATTTGTTTACAACGTATGAAGAAAAATAGAAAAAACACGCATTATAATTTTTGTAGTGCATAAACTTTTTTAAATTGCTTTAAGTAAATTAATTTCAGCAAATTTATTAAATATACAAGATGACTTCGTAGTTCTCTCTGAGCAGGAGAAAAAATTCAGGTAAACATACATACACATGATGGTCTAAGTCGGTTAACTGAGATTTTTAAAAACAGTTAAAACTGGCCCATTAGAAAAAACTGAATTACGAGTGATCAATTATTAATTGTGACATCGTCATAATGCCGGGCTGCAATTTTTAATCATATTTTTTAATTTTTTTAATTTAAAATATTATGCTCCCCACCTCAAATTAGTAGCATCTCCCTGTACATCATACTGCTCTTGTTAGCAATAGACTCATGGCAATCGTCTATTAACTCCTTTCGGGGGAAGTTTTTGAACTGAAATAACGTAACTTCCAATGTCCAACAGAAGTCATATATAGTTAATTGGAACTTCCTGCCCCTAAACTTTTCATACCTGGTGTTGACTTCATCTATCTAACACTATTCTAGAGGTCATAGACAAACAACAGTGGGAATTTATAAGTCTACAATTTTTTTCAAATTGCAGCCCAACAATAATTTGTAGCTATTCCAAACAAGTTTTAACATTCTTAAAATAATTTTAGAAATATATTTCAGTTAAGTGATTTTTGGATTATTGTATATATCTATATTAATCTTAAAAATAAGCATCAAAAAAGGTAAATACGGAGTTATCTTAATGCTTTTGAGTCTTTTCAACTTGTCCTTACAGATTTTAACAAAAATGCATTGGATTAAATAACAACATTGCATGGAGCATTGATGTTGTGTGGACGAGTAGAATGAACTGGATGCTATAGTTACAAGATCATAACCATAATGTACAAGACGAGAAATAATTGAAAAGTCTTTGCCAACTCCATTTTTCTCAAAATCTCTAACTGTTACTTCAGAATTTAAAATATACAATTGAAACCTCAGTTACTACCCTATTTTCCAAGACAGGCCAAACATTTCTCCAATTGTGGCACAAGTTTTTGGATACCTCTCTCATAGAATGCGTCCAGTTACTTGTGAGGCCACGATTGAATTGCTGTCTTCACATTGTCATCACTTTCAAAGCAGTGACCTGCAAACTTCTGAGGTCAAAATGGTGATAACACACACAGATTCAGACTGTAGGATGATAAAAAAAACTCAAAGTTGAACATAAATTTTACAATTTTCTTACATAGTCATCTGGCAACAGTGTTTACAAGTTCTGAAAAGTGCTATAAATTTGTGGATAATACTGTAAATCTTCAATGAATTTTAGTATGGTATTTGTAAATATGCTGTTTTGTTCATGAGAACCATTAAATGTACTTTTTTTTGGATAACAAATAGAGAAAGCAAGCCTAATGTAGTCTGTTTCATCTGTTAGACAAATATCTAAATAATTAATCCACTGTAATGTAGTGGAACACTGTTAAATAAGCTCTGTTAAATAATCAATAATGAAAGAAAAGCTACATCATCATTTCTGTTTTAACTTTTTTAAATTAGTTTCTTATAAAACTTAACTGAGTAATACTGTATTTAATATTTTGTACATTAAGACATTTTCTTCTTGTAACTATAGTAACTAATTCATTATGCTTGCCCACTTCCACAGTAATTACATTCAATTTAATATATTTTTGTTAGCCTCACAAAGATGAGTTTGAAAGATTCAAAGTACTAAAATGCTTTTTCTAGTGCCTTAATATTTACTTAATTTGTTGAAACATCATTTCTGAAGTTATATTACTTGTAGAGTAATTCTTTAATTAAAATATATAAATTTAAATAATTTATAAAACTCTAAATTAGTATTAATAAATTTTATAGTTCATTTAATTTACTTACATCATGTTTTACTTTTGTTACGTTCCAAGATTGATTCATTGTATTTTAATGATTCTTAACAATTCCACCTCAGTAATTAATTTACATAGTTAAGATGATATTAAATGAGGAGTTCATTTTGCAAGCTAACAAAATTTTGACTTAAATAGCAATTATTTTAATATAAAATATCTGAGAATTTAATAATAATCAAATAATAGTAATTTACTACTTTTTGTAAACAAACTAAGTTATAAAATTTTACGTAAATAAGTTATGTCAGCATGCATACTGCAAAGCTCATATATGCTCTAACTAATCATGCTAATCAGCTGCAACTAATTTACAATATTTTGTTACTTTTTATTGCAATTACTGAGAATTTTAATTATTTAATTATCAGTCAACAACCACTCTCTCTCATTAAGTTGAATTAAGAGAAAAGAATCTAATATCAATTAACTTCATTATGATTTTTGTAATTAAAATTTCCTAATTGTATGAAATTGTAAATCCAGTATTAGCAAGTGTCAGTTTAATAAGACTTTTTGTAAACAAACTCTGGTATAAGGTGTTTTTGTTACCTTGCTAACAGATCAAATGACCTTGCAACATTGTTTACGAATACAAAATTATGCAAATAAAATACTAAATTTCATATACTTGCAGAACTTTGTCTACTGAATACAGATAATATATTGTTTTGAAAAATTCATCAATTTGTTCTTAAATAATTATAGTAATATGTAATAACTTATTGAAAACAATATGTGATGTATTAAATTTTTTCTGTATAAATACCCATTTTTCATTAAATTTTCAAATAACATTAGCTACTGAGTTCTCAAGCATAAAATACAGTAGACACTCTTTATATTGACCTTTAGGGGAGCTGTTAAAAATGGACATATCATCAAATTATTATTATAAAAACTACCTTTCGGAATTATATTATTTAAAATAAGCCTTAAAATTAATTAGTCAAGAAGAATATCACTATGTAAAGATAAAGCACATCATTTCATATGGATTTTTATATCATCATGATGATGATTTTGACTAAATCATCGTTAATGGTAGCTGTATATAGTTGTAGAATATTACAGTTTGACTTGATAAAAATAGAGTAAAAACAATAACAAGTAATTTTCTTTAACATTATGTCTATGGAGAATAATTTTTGCTTTTAAGCATCTACTTGAACCCCTTCCAATCTAGATAATAAAATTGAAATTGGTTAATGAAATAAAGACAGTTATGGTGTGCACAGTAAAAGAGTAGACATGAGTCAGCCTGAGCTGGAAGTGTCTATGTCAGATGAAGGAATAGAAGGAAACATGTCACTACCACCTTGGGAGTTGAGACACGGATCTGATCTTTCAGCTGTTTTGTTTTTCATATTTCTAAAATGTTTTTATATCATCTTTATATAAACACTTATTTTTTTCCAAATTTTATTACTTACATTTAATTCTTACATTACTCACATGTTAATCACATACCTTCCTCTGTTCCTTTCATTTCACATAGACCCTTTCTGCTCAGGATGACTCGTGTCTACTCTTTTGCAGCATGGACTATAGCAGATGTTTTTGAGATAGGTGAGGATGCACACCTGCAAGAGGATAAGGTGATTTCAATGTTGAAAATAATGAATGCTTTTTATGTTATAGGAGGGAAATTGAATTAACATTAATTGATTTTCATTAGAAATATATTTTAATAAGAAGTTGTAACAAATTATAAAAATTCATTTAAAGAGAATCTTTATTATCAGACATTTCTTGAACCTCAACATTAAAAATTTCAATAAGAGAATTATTGCAAGTATTAAAATTTTTCAAAAATTCTCAAAACAAAAATACAGGTATCCCTTGCTTAAGCAGGATTTGATTAACGTGTAAAATTAATTGCGGCAATCCCTTTATATATGCGGCAGAAGTTTTAATTTATGTGGTTTTACCAGGTTGTCTTTACTTAACATAAATACCATATTTTGATTAATGCAATTTTGATATACGTGGGAGGATCGAGGGATTAATTAACCACATTAATCAAGAGTTAAAGAAAATCTCTTTTTATTGTTTACTCTATTTCCAGTGTCAAAAATTCTAATATTCTAGTACTAAAGGCACTTTAGTGTTCTATCATTTACCACAATTTAGTCAAAATTGCTCTCATAATATTATAAAACTCCTTATGAAATGACATCCTTCATTTCTAATAATTAAAATACAGTTGAATCAGAAAAATGAAAAAAACAAATGATTAAATTAGTTACTAGGTTCTATAAATGCACATCAGCTTCATTATTATAGAATCTATCATCGTGTTTTGGTAGAAACTGCAGCAATTTATCATCCTATTTATTTATTTACATACTGTACTTTTTTCCATTTAATTCATTCGTGAAATTACATTTATTTACACAGTATATAATAAATGTTATTTTGATTTTGAAAAATGTTACAATGTATTTTAACAAGAGGATATGGTCTGTTTTCTCTGCCAAGTTTGTCAATTCAGTGTTACAAAAAGTAACTAATGAGATTCTGATCATTTACAGGGTTGTAGTATTGACAGTAAAACATCATTATGAAAATTTTGATAATTGTGTTTTTCTAAGGGAAAATTGTAACAAATCTTACAATGAAAAGTTGTTTTTGAATGCCACTTTTCATGATCTATCATGAAAAGAAACTGCAAACACCACTTCCTAACATTTTACCCCTTAAAAAAAAGCTTACGGAGAATGGCCGTGACATTATTGGTTGTTGTATCATGGCAAATTACTAAATCAAGTATAACTATAAAGCAAGTCTACTACATTATTTATCTATATTTTGACCGTTAGTATCACAATGAGTTTTTAGAGACAGAAACAGTATCTTATACAATCCAAAATAATTAAAACATTATAATTAAATTTATGTCATTACTTTCATTAATAGGTATCAGAATTTTGCCTTTTATTGAAGATACTATTGTAAGGATTTCTATAATAGATTTACTATAAATTTATAAATGTTTAATCAAAGATTGTACTTACATAACAAAATTTTGAGTTCTGAATACTTTAAAATACAAGTTAAAATTCTGTGCCCGAAAATAACTCGAATGAAAATGCAATTATATATTAACTAAACCAACATAACTGAAGATATTTACAATGTAGGTTAATGATAATATCACTTGCATTAAACTTTGCACACCCATAAAATGAAGCCTGCTTATAATTCAAAGACAACAAAATGGTTTTATAATGTTCCCTCTCTAAGACAAAACACGCAAGCAAAACTTTTATACATTGACCAAATAAGTAAGATACTTTTCTATATACATGTAACTCTTATTATTCTTGTTTAAGGCCTTGAGGTTTACATGACCTGCTATCTACAAGAACTCTCACTGTAAACAAATACAATATATAATATGTAATGCAAAGAGAACCAACTTTTCACATTTGTTTTATACTGCAATGAAATTTCAAATAAATTATAGGGTTATTAATAAAACTAAAATTTTTTTATTATTTTTTTTTAGTATAAAGCTCTTAATACTCATAAATACAATTAATAAAACTTTTAAAAACACAATGAAATACAGATTACAATCCAATTCCGCTATTTTTCTCTGAGTACAAACTTTATACAGTATAAAACTCAAACACTTTCAGGCACGACTCCTGTGTCACATTTTATGCTGACATATTTATTATAATGTTTCTTGCACTTGTTAACTTCCCACTTGTGTCATGAAGTAGTCTGCCTCCTCGCTTTATTTATTTACACTTGTCCCAATAAGAATGACATTACAGTTTTGTTTAGCATTATCTCTTAATCTTTATTTCTCTTGTTGCTCCTGATGATGCTTGCTTCCTAAAAAAGCTTTCACTCAACTCAAAAAAAAAAAAAAAAGTAGTTTGACTTGGATTGTATTTTAGGGAGTAGTTCCGTAACAGATTAAAATAATTGAAATTTTAGCACTTTACTTCCTTGTTATCTAGTATTAATACTAATAATTATATAATCTATAATGCTGTTATTATATTTTACTTCGTTAAGTGATATGCAGACTATTTATTGTAATGAAAACAGAAAAATAACTAATTGTTAAGATTACACAATCATTATCATATCACAACTTACATAACATGCTAGTACTGTATAATGAAATAAATATCAAAACTGTTCAACACTGATTATAATCAAAAAAAAAATAATAATAATAATTATAATAAATCAAACATTTATAAAATATTCACATTCTATAGTACCAATTAAATTCTAAATCATGAAAAATGCAACATAATATTTTTTTATATTTCATTGGTATTTTATCTTCCTCAATGTTCTATAATGAATAAACGCATGAATCTTGTTCTAAAATAGCTTATTCATCCCCACAAATGGCTCAGAAATACTATATTTATCAATAAACAAATCATTGATTTACAAAAATTTCTTCTATCAAGTAATTTAATTTAACCTAAAAGTCTATTTCCTGAAATTTGTTTTTATATATTTATGTTTTGTACATAAAATAAAAATTTTTATTTATCAGGACAAAAGTACTAAATCCCTGTTAATTTTCTTCTATTGCATCTAAAGCATTGCACTAACCACAAATTTTCATAAACTGTTAGTCACTATTATATAAAAATGAAAGTCATCCATGATAAGTGAAGTAATTCATACCCAGAAGAGTAAAAAAATATAAAAACTTATCATTCCTGCTGATCAGCAATTAATAATCAATGTGGTTTTAATATAACAGCACACACTGAAAACTCACTAGTGCTTTGAAATAAATCAGTTGTTTATTATTGATATCATATGTAACTATTGCACAAAAATATCACACTTAAAATGAATTTGGTTAATTATTCAATAACAACTTAACAATAATGTTATCAAATAAAAAGCCTGATAATGGGTTTTATATAGGTCAGGGATGGCGAACCTTTTTGAGTCCGCGTGCCATATTGTAAGCATACTTAGCTTTAAAGATGTTAACACGTGCCAAAGTCTTAGCTTTCGAATAATGATATTTAAAGAAATTAAAAGAATACGCTTTAATTCGAATAAATGTAAAAAATCTGATTGAAAAAAGGATGGTCAGGTGATAAACAGAAAGGATGATTGAAAAAGACAGAAATCATATGATACATTACGTGCCAGATTTCTCCGACGTGCCACTTTGGGCACGCATGCCATAGGTTTGCCACCCGATATAGGTCAAAAAAACACATTTCAACCTGTAGTTTTTAATAAAATGTACCTGATCTATAAAATATTTTGGTTATTTTTAAATCATTATGCACAGAGGAGCAACATATTGTGGATTCATTATACTTGAAATAGTGTATACAGTATATGCATTATATATATATTATATTAATATACTTAATAATAAATGCATTAGTAGCAGTGGTGGATTAATGTCTTCCAGGACTCCTAGCTCAGAAGATAGGGAATCCCTTTGCATAATTTTACCACACTGTAAACTAATGTTTAATTGTAGCTACAGAATTATCTATAAATTATGATATACATTTCAAGTATGCAATACAGATTCTGTATCATTAAATAGTATTTAGAAAGTCTTCAGTACCTTACTTAGTATCTTTCCGTATCTTGAAGTACTTAGAAAGCCCAGGAATCTATAAAGTTGCGATATAATTGCAACAGTAAAATTGCCTTTTTTTTTCAAACTTTGGGCTACTAGGCACATGCCTCACATGCCAAGAGAACAATCAGGCACCGATTAGAAGTTCTTAGCATTGTTACTCATTTACCATAAAACTTATTCTCTCTGAAACAGCATAGATAACTCAACAGCATAAGACAGATAACTCAAACTGCATTAATTCCACAAACAGATAACAAAGATAAGGTAAGCAGACATCGATAATTCCCAAACAAAATCTAGCAAATATAGCAAAAACAAGAGAAGGCTGCAAAACGGTAAGACACAAACTCCGAACGAATTCGTCACCCCTGAGTTATAGACAAAAAAAGTTGACGAAACTGCAACTTTAAATGCAATCCCCAACAAGACATTCTCCTCCAAAGGTCGGGTTTTACCAGATACCAGTATACTATTTTCCACACTCCGCATCACTCCACACATAGACATGCACTTTGGTGCAAGCTATAGCCGGCACCTTAGTGCTCAGGTGGGACGATCCCCACGCTCCCTAAAACTACATAACATCGAGCATAACTCTGCCGACGACCAAGCGGGTCGCTCGAAGCCGGCTAAATAGTTAAATGCCATGATCTTGGCAGGACAGAATGACACGACCCCCAAAAGTAGGCCGTATCCGGCCAAGGGTTGCAGGCGGAGGTGCGGTTCCTCCGGCTTTCTTGCCGGACTACGACTCCGACCGGATCCCGACCGTCCGGTTCAGTGGCACCCGCAAGATCCTAGAAAAAATGCAATGATATTAACAAACGTATTAATTTATACGCATTTAATCCAAGAAACAATCCGGAATAAATGCATACAAACAACACTGTAATTGTAGTCACATCCATTGTAATTTATGCAAATTGCAGCACCCACACGAAGCTAAAAAAAAAATGATGTTGACGATACGAAAATAAGTTAAAATTGGCTTTTATTCAAAATATAATCGAAAGCTGTGCAAGTTTAAAATGCATAAACGTCCATTTATAGCATATTTTTAAGTAAAAGCATGCATTAAAGCTCGAGCTTACTCGTATAAAAGTATAATCGACTCATTACGTACTCGTAATAGGATTTTGAAGGATAATTTAGCATCGACCTTCGTCTCGACACTTAACTGCGCCATTGACGATACCAGATTCCTCACAGCCAAGCTTTATAAATACATTTAATATATACATATATATTTTTCTTATAAAAAAAATAATAATAATAATAAAAGTTGGACTTGCACTCTGGAAGAATTCCGTAGCATCCAGACGATCCGATAAACGCTACCAGCGACACACTAACCTGGTTAATTAAAAATTTCACTTTCCTTCACATCTTCGTATTTAATCCTCGCTTTAATTTTAAGTTACTTTTACGTTTTAGACCGGAGAAAGAAGTAAAAAAATCATAAACCTTGATAATTGTTCCGACGTTAACCAGAACGGCTCCGATAAAAAATAAAAATAAAAAAATAAATTTATAAAAATTATTGCTCGGTTTCTCCAGAACGCGGATAGAGGGCGGTGTATTTTGTTTACGTTCCGTCGGCAGTGAATTAAGCCTATTCTGTATTAAATTTACGTTTTTTATTTTTTATTTTTATTATTAATTGTAAATATTAATGTTGTTTTAATTTTTTTAATATATAAAATTCTTTCTCATTATTAAAAAGTTATAATAAAAATATTTTGTGTTAAAAAAAATTTTTACTTGTTTTTGGTGAAGTGCGGTAATTTGAGAATTTTACAAACTTTCAGTTTTCTTCGTAATTTAAATCGTTTCCAATGCCGGCTGGATGGACCAAGTAATTAAAATGTCGGTTTACTTCTCTGGGTCATCCGTCATCGTATCCGGGAAAGCAACTCTCGAAGAATATTCATGAGCGATCGGTCTCGATAAGATGGGCCCCGTACATCGTCATCCATCTCACCCCATTGCGGGCCTGACCAAACTCGCAATGGGCACAAAAATAGGCTCTCTTACTGCCAAAAATAAAAATATGTTTATTAATCTTAACCATAGTAATTGTAAATTTGGAGATACACAATATCAGTTTGATCTTTGCTATATCGTTGGGCTGCAATTTGAAAAAAATGTAGACAAATTCCGATTGTCATCCGTCTGTCTTTTCTTAATCTCGAGAATGGAGTTAGATATATAAAAAAATAAGACCGGATATGGAAATATTGGGAGCAGAAAGCCCCGATTAACTATATCCGAACTTATGATGCAAACTGAAAGTCATGTTATTTTAATTACAAAATTTCCCTCTGAAAGAAGTTAGATAGGTGAAAAGGAAAAGTATGATGTACAGGGGGAAGACATTACTAATTTGGGATGACGAGTATATATTTTAAATTATAAAAACTATGATTGAAAATTGCAATCCGGCATTGTGGCCATGTCACAATAAATAATTGCTCGTTATATGTTAACTTTTTTCTATGGTTTAATTCTTTATCGCCATTACAAAAAAACAAATATAAATTTAATAAATTCTAGGGCGGTTTAATAATTAATTTGTATGATTCATCTTAAAACTTTTCCGAAATTAAAGAAATTAAAATTTGCTAACTGTCTTATATAATTATTTAAAATTTTGAATACAAAAATGCAAGTGAATCAAAATACATGTCTTCAAATTAGTTCAGAATGATTGTTTTTTTCTAATTAAAAATGCTTTACGATCCGTTTCGCAGCTGGGTGTTTCCATTTTTCTTCAATTTTATTCAAGTACTTCATCATTTCAAGCAAAACTTTGGACTAAATTTATTTGATTTAATTAATTAATAGGCAAGAAATGATTTTCTGTAACTTATACCCGTAGATCGGGTCGATTTTCGATTTTCTGCCCGATTCATTTCGTATCTCTACTCTATCTCCTATGGGTATAACGCACTTGGGTTTCGCAGATCGAGATCGATCGATCTTCTTACATTTACAATATCGAATTGGATGGGAATTTGTGAGTTTCTCTTTACAAAACTCTCTTTTCACCTTGGTATCGAATCATTCTAACATTGAATTGATAAATGAATTCCTTCGAAATATATTTGTTCAAGTTTCCAATTTTTCACTATTTATCTGTGGTAAACCTTCCAATTCTATTTTATTCTAGTATGAAAAATAAGGGTACTGGTGCGCTTATGCTTAGTTTAAATTCTATTTTTTCTTCTAAGATATCACAGTTTTCTCTTGTCGAATCGATAGAAGTTTTATAGGAAAGTTCCAAAGTATGGAACTGTGTGATAAGCTAAAAAATTTGGAATTGTTGGCACTTTCAACATATTTCTTTCTTTATCTTTTGTTTCATCTGAAAATAGCCACGTAATAGAAGACATTGTCCTTGTTTATGTTAGACAAAGCAGTGATTGAATGTTTGGAGTCATGAGAAGTGCAGAAGTCATGAGAGGGGCTTTTCCAGAAGACTTTTTATTGAAAATTAACCCCTGTTTAGAGTTTAGATGTTAGGCACGTAAAGAAAACCCAGAAAATTCAACACGGCCTGCCCATTAGTAAGGTGCAAACCCGTGACCAACTAAGTGTTCAGTGGTGTTTATCCACTGAACTCTGTTAGTTGGTGGTCACTCTTTAAATTTTGTTTTACATATTATTTAATTTAATCAAAATTAAATGTTTGCAATTTTAATTGGATTTGGGAGATTGGCAAAATACTTTGTAGTTAAATTTATAAATGACTAAAGCTTGTAAAAGGACGAACAAAAATATTGTCAAGTTTCGAAATTACAATTTTTCTCCCTATGTCCAAGTGAATAATTATTTTTGTTAATAAATTGTATATTCTATCATATTCTTTAATTACGAAACGGCAAGTTGAGAGCTTTAGAAACGGTACAATAATGGCGCAAAATGGTAGTGCCAAACCATGCCTCGGGGCCAACAAGAGCCCGAACGTGTCAAGCAAAAAACCTAACGATCCATGATCAAAACAATTGCTTTAATAAATCACGGATAAGATGATTATTTTTCAGTGAAGGGCTAAAGGCTCTTTTGGTGATGCAAGTTTTGTTCTTTGTGGTGGTAGTGTTGGAAGAAGAGGCACATATTAGAATTTCAAACTATGGACCGAAGTGAAGTCGTTCCGACTCTTTTGTTCAATGTAAGTTAAAGTATGTCTAATTTAATATAAAATCAATATTTTGATTTCATTTAACTTTTTATTTTTCTCAAATGGTAGAGGATAAACATCTAAATCTTCGTATGCATGTCCTTTTTTGTACAAATAATCTTTACGAATATTTCATAAAAATACAGCAAGCATAAAATTATATAACATATGGCAGGATGGCCGAGTAGTTAAGATGGCAGGCTATCGGTCGGAGGGACTCGAGATCGAATCCGAACGGATCGAAAAACCCCAGTAATTTTTCGGTAGGCGATCCGTCTGACTATGTAAGGCCAGTTCCTCATCACCCGGACAGCCCCATTGTGAGCCTGGCCGAATTCCATAACGGGCTTGCTAATAAAAAACCTTCCTAGAGCCACAAGCATAACTAAAATTTTCATTACAACTTCGGCAAAGAACCATTTCTTTACTGATATGTAGATTAATTGGGGATTAAAATGTTCGAAGGGTAGTTTACATACAAGAAAGATTATAAACTTGGTTACTGCACAAGTTTTTAATCCTTTCCCTAGCTAAACAAAAGTTAATTCTTCGAGAAGAAAAAGAAAAGCAAATGTTTGTTACAAATTAAAAATGAAATAGATCTACAATAAATTGCACCAAATCAAATCGGGTGTAGAAAATTGAACGTTCGAGCGGTATAGTGAAAAGTCATTTTTACTAGACAAAGAATTGGATAGTCGATTGACTCGTCGATATCTTTTGAAGAATGAAGATTGATCAATATGTCAGTACCGTAATTATGCTTGAAGCATAAAAACAAAATCTTGACTGAAAGGGCCGTGCTTAATATAAAAAGACTGTAGCATTTTAGTGTCTAGTATAATAAGCCAAAAACCTGAACTCTTTAAAAACCATAAATATTGTGAGAGTTATTAAATCATTATATGTTAATTATTTATATAATATAGTCTATATCTATTACTATTTGTATTTTAGTATTGTTGCATTATTGATTCTTTAAGTTATCACCTGGCCTTTATAGCTTTTGTGACACAAAAAATCTTACTAATTTCTCTGTGGGAGGGTTCGACCCGCAATGGGGTCGACTAATATATGTGAGAGATATGAGAAACGACGCTTTAAATCTTACTACTAGTGTAAATAATAGGCTAAGTGTTTAGATTGGGTTCAAACCCCGATCCATCATAATATTAACTTTTATAACAGGAATATTAAGGCTACATAGCTTTAATATGCTGATGTCTCTGGCTATTTAATCAATGTATGCAATATTTTTTCTCATTTCTTATTGAGCTGCAATTTGAAAAAATTGTAGACCTATAAATTCCCACTGTCGTCTTTCCGCTATCCGTCTGTCTTTCTTTAATCTCGAGAAGGGGGTTAGATAGATAAACGTCGAAATCAAATATGTAAACCTTGGGAATAGGGGGCCTCGATTAACTATATAAGAACTTGCGATGCAAATTGGGAGTCATGTTATTTCGATTTAAAAACTTTTTCTGAAAGGTGACCGGCACGACTCTATTGTTAACGGAAAAGCATGATGTACAGGGGCAAATCACTACTAATTGGAGGTGAATGGCATATATTTTAAATTAAATACATTAAAAACTATGATTAAAAATTGCAGCTTGGCATTATGACGATGTCACAATAAATAATTGCTCATTTTATATTGTTTTATTCTTAACGTAAAGCATTTTATAGGATATTATTAGTCATTTGTTAGCAGGATATTGCCCTTTCCTTTCCTCATAGGTTACATTTCCTATTTTTAATATTTCCTTTAATAATAAGAATTAAAAGTAAATAATACGAATTACTTCATTTCAAACGTATTTTTGTTTATTTATTATTTTAATGTATTGTCTTACATTACGAGATTCTTGAAAGATATAATCGAGATGGACACCATTTTGATGATTTGTGTCGAAACCAAGATATAACGTTCTTGTGTAAATATTTTAATTTCGTTAATTTCATTAAGAACCTGGGTCCGGATTGAAGTTTACATTAAACACAATTGTTTCCTTACCTAAATCTTGTTTCCTTATATACATTTTTTTATATACGATTTTAGATTTTGGTTTTGTTCCATGGGATACGGCAACGTAACATATAGACGATCTACCAAGGGCGATTTTCTGTGAGAAACTGGCTCTATTTAGGTGTTAGACAGGTGAAGAAAACTCGGAAAAGTCCACGTGGTTATTCCTTTAATTAGGCGCAAACACATGACAAACTATCGGTTGTGTTTAATGAGATAAAGCAACGCGACACGCGAATAATTTAAGGAGATGCTTTTCTACAGGGAAATGGTCTCTATTTAGGTGTCATAAAGGCAATGATATACCAAGGAGATGCTTCTCTACAGGGAAATGGTCTCTATTTAGGTGTCATAAAGGCAATGATATACCAAGGGGATGCCTCTCTGAAGGACTTTCTACGAGAAGCTGACCTCTAAATGTTAGATACGCAAAGGCAGAAAACTCCACGTGGTCATCCAGTACTTTTATCCACTCGGTCATTTTACGATTTTATATTTTAAAGGTAATATATTAATAAATATAATTATAATTAAGTTAAATTTTAAATTATTTTATAATTATTTACCAAGAAATTAACAAAATACATTTTAAAAGTACAAGTTTTAATTTCTCATTAAGCCTTCTGCCCTTCATTTATCAAAATGTTAAACAGTTTAAACAAATCCTTTTCGAATGATCTAAACTAATTCACTTTTAATGATTCATTAAAAGTAATAAATAAAAGTCGAGTCCAGATAACAAGTAACTAAACTTTATTTATTTATTTATTTTTTCCTTAAATTTTTCTCGAAGATCCCGTAGCTTTACTTTCTACTTCTTTTTTTTTATTATTATTATATCCATGGGTTTATCTCGAGGCAATCCCG
The DNA here is from genome assembly GCF_030686945.1 of Centruroides vittatus. Taxonomy (NCBI): domain Eukaryota; kingdom Metazoa; phylum Arthropoda; class Arachnida; order Scorpiones; family Buthidae; genus Centruroides; species Centruroides vittatus. The sequence goes on along the minus strand of NW_027120693.1, from coordinate 1,171,636 downwards.
AAAACTTTCTGTACAAAAAAAAGGAATTAATTTTAAAAATAAATAAATAAAATTTAATGATTTCAATCAATTTTTGTATCTACTTTGCATATTTTTTTTTTCTTTTTTAACGCGCGAATTTCTTTCATTTGATGATAAAACGGAATTTCAACGTCGATCCTCTGCATCCAATTTGCTGGAGTTTCGATGTTTGCTGTTAACAAACGTTGGAAAAAGTCACTTTTTTTTTTCTTTTTGTAAACTGCTTGCTGACTAAGAATTGCAGTCAGCAACGTGTCTGTGGGAAAAAATTGTCCTTCCTTCGGGCGATTTTGTCATTTATAAAGCTCGTTCCTACAAAAAGTTATTCATCCTTCTTGTAGTGGTTCTTTGGCGTATTCTTGTCGAACGGATGTGGAGAATTGGGGCATTGCTCTAATTTGGATCCTTCTACAATGCTTCTAAAAATCCACTACACTCGATAAATTCATCCAAATATAGGATATATTTAAGTGCTCCTGAAGTACAAGCACCCCCGCAGTCTGTAATACCAGTTTCTTCTTTGTTTAGAGTCGTAAAACCCAGTAAAATTAACACTTTTAAAATCATTTTAAACGGTAATTTGTGTGTTAATTATCTCTACAAACATTTAATTAAAGTCCTTTTATCGCGAGGATTTAAATAATGGGTATAAAACCATTATTTAAATTCTCGTGAGGTTCCTGTGATGCCCAATTGGCATTAAGGATTCAAAATGCAGCGTGTTCAAACGCTGCATTTTGAATCCTTAATGCCAATTTTTTTTTTTTTTACTTAAAGCAGTAAAAATATCGAAATAATTATGCATTGTAGGTATAGTTATAAAGCCACAAGATATGGGCTAATTATATCTTGATTGTATCAAGAGAAAGCTCCTTTTTTATATCTCTAAGCTAATGAGGCACCTACCTAGGTTTTGTAGCTTTAGAGGGCCCTAAATTAGCTAAAATTTAACGTTTAATACTACTAAAACCTTACAAAGAAAGGGCCCGAGTGTACTAATTTGCATAGGGCTTGTTAATTTTTGTAAAATCTCCACCGTTACGAGGAGTTATCTCCCAAAAAAGGTGGTGTATTTTAATTAAGAGTTGACGTTCTTTAAATGATAAATTGCCTTCGAATTTATAATAAATTTCTGTTTCTAGAAAAAGAAGAACAATTTCCTAAACTTACGTAACTCTAAATAAAATGTAAACACAAATTCCGTAAATAAATCTACAAATTTGATTAGGAATAATGTTTGTTTACTATAAAGTTTAATTTAATTTATATACTTTAAATAATTAACCTTTGTTTAGGGTTGTTCCTCGGAGATCTCTTATAAATCTCTTTTAAATTAACTAAACTCACATGTCTGTCCGTCACGCTTTACATCCGAAAACGTATTTTAACCGTAAAAAAAAATTACTTGACGATAAATCGGATTGTGTAATTTCATCCCCTAGTGTTTTCACATAAATCTTGTGTTCAAAATATGTTAAACGTGTGGCGCAGGTTGTATAAGACTCTTGGAATTATCACTTCTTATTTAATTTAATATTAAATAATTTTATTCGTAGATGGATTTAGACTTGTGGCTTAAGCTATAAGAGGCCATTCCCCTTCTAATAATAAATTTTAAATTTAATTATGGAGGCCAGGCTCTAATCTAAACTCTTGTAGCTTACAGTGTAGTTTATCAGAGTCTGGCCTCCGCTTCTAAAGTAGCGTGAGGCCCTAAACTATACTCGTTGTAGTTTGTGTGTAAATTTAGCATTTTCAAGTGACTATATAATTTAAATTTAAAATTAATTTATTTCTAATTATTAAATTTATCGTAAGATGGCGGCTTAACCGCTTACATCTAGCCAAATTGCTTTGTATCTGATTATTAATTAGCCGTAATATAGCCCAATTAAAAAAAAATCCGTCGGATTGTTTTGTATACGGATACAAAATTACGGTATAAAATCGGTTTTAAATGTGCGAAACTGTATAAAAACATAAATAATAATAAATTTTTAAATAATAAATCAACTTTATAAATATTGGAGGTGTGGATTGTAACTTCAATTTTGGAATCCCCAGAAAAGGCGGAAATCGTCGATTTTTCTTTTTATTTTTTAATGTGTGTCTGTGTATTTAAATAAAAACTCTTGTTTATTTGTATACAAACATAAACAATCTCCAGAAAACAATCAAATTAAAAAAATAGCTTTGATAAGGAAGAAACAAATGATTTCAACTGCCTTTCACCCATCATACTTGACAGTTGATATCAACTGGTTTTTAAAATAATGGAAAATGCCCATTAATCAATAAAATAATATAATAAAATAAAAGAAACATTTTGAAAAATATCAGTTATAGTTTTATTTATATATATATATAAAACTATATTTTCAATTAATTGAATTGAACTAAAAATACAGCAAGAAAATGATGTGTACGAAGGAAAAACACAAAGTTAAATTGTAAAAACGTAATTAAAACATTACAAAAAATGACTTTTCAATTAAATTTTTATATATTTAACATATAAAAATTTGTAAATAAAAGTAAACCCCGGTTTTACGACGGAAAATTGTGCTTAAATTGCCGCCGTAAAGCGAGCCATTCGTTTAAAAATTATTTTTTAATGCGTGTAAATTATTAAATAAATACTCTTATTTAACGTGTAAATGTATCGGGTGTAGAAAAAAATCGTAAATAAAAACAAATCCCCGCCCTTACGTCTGCCCGTTTAGCGAGACGTCGTAAAGCGAATACCAAATTTCTCAAAGACTCAATGTGATAAATTGAAATTACGTTCTAGATATAAAAATCAAAGATGGATGGCAAAAACATACAGCACTTAAATACGCTATTGTATACAATTATAAAAGAATATTAATGCTAATCGTAACAGCGGGGGTTATTGAGCTTACGTCGTAAAACGGGGGTATCATGTATTTTTAATTGTAAATCATAAAACGATGGCATTTAATCGAAGGGTTGTTTTGTACAGTTATACAGAATTTTGATTAAAATGTCACTTATAAAATATTAATTTTTGTCTACAGAACTATTTTTTTATTTTATTAAAATAACATCTAAAAAAAGAAAAGCGGAATTATCGATCTTCTTCAGCGCTCTTGTATTGACTTCAATGTCTCTTCATCGATTCTTTAGTAACTGTTGCATCTGAAAAACAAAATTTAAAAAAAAAAATGGTTCTAAAAATAGAATTATTTGTTGAAACTTTCGATAAATTTCTAATTAAATCGTTGTTTAAATATAACCAAAGTCGAAATCTTATCCTCCCGAAGCCATTTAAGCGACCAACTCGGAATTATCTTCTTGATAATTCTAAGGTTACGCGACATTTTCGCACAAATTTAGTAGATAATTCTACTAAATTTATCACTAAAATCGATCCTAGACAGTCTTTAAAGTGTTTTTTTAAGCATTAACGTCATTCATAACGTATATATCATTAAAATTTTCGGCATTTTTTCAGCTGATGCATCATTAAAATTCTGTAAAATACTTTAACTTGTTTCTTTATTATATACAAAATTACATAAATTATACACCTAATTTTCATTTTTATAAAGTTTTATTTTATTAAAAAAACATATTTTAACAGGTATACAAGTTATATAAACAATAATTTATTGTATATTATATAAATTAAGAGTGTCGAGGTGCGAATTAAACAGTTACCCGTATACAAAAATTGGATATATCTCGGAAATTTAAAGCTATAAATAAATAATTTTTTTAGTTATATATAATAAAACACGTATTAATTAAAAATAAGAAACATTCGCGAAGATTTTGGTAAAATATTTTTTAAAATTCGCAATTTTTATGGAGATATTCCCTATTTAAATAGGATGCTCATTAACAAGTTTATCGCCATCCTTTCTGGTTTGAACGGTTAAAAACTGAGACTTTATTTTAAAAAATATATAATATTTAGATAATAAAAAGCAATAATTTTATTAAAATTTAATTAATTTTCATTAATTTTATTAATATTTTAATAAAACAACAAAATATTGGCACGTGTCCGTGAGTTTAGCCACAATAAAAAAAAGACAGAAAATGCTGTAAAAATTGTAAAAATTTGAGAAAATTGAAAGCAAAATGTTAGAAAATTGATAGATTGAATAAAAATGATCGATGAGAAATCTTGTTTTCCTTTCTTCATTGGAGGAAAGGTGAAGAGAAAGTGTGTGACATCGCGCTTGATGAGAAATTATATTAAAAGAAGCGGAGGAGGAAGATAATCCGGATCACGATTTACTATCGATATCTCACCAACATAAATGAAAGTGCAAACAATTCTTTGTGACGTACAATAACATGGCCATAAGATATAGTAAGAAGTAAACTTTAAGTCACTACAATAATATTATTATTTCTAAACTCAGAAAGTTCAAAAAAATTCGTTTTTCACAATACATTTTTTGTATTGTCTCACTTATTTAAAGGAATAAAATACTATCTCCCCCCTTTGTATAAAATTTAGGTCAAGGTTATAAGGTTCACGACAACCTGAGTTGTTTCTTTTGTAAAATATATCTTGTTATAATCGATCTAAATAGCGGGTATACTATTTCTTAAACAGTTGTTTACGCCTCGTTTTAATTTCATTTCTATTATAAAATATTTTAGATTAACTTTTAATTAACCTTTAACCTTTAATTAACCTCTGTGAAAGACCGTAATCGTAACTGTTTGAGCCTTTCGGGTGCTTCAATATGGATTCAGTCGAGACGATTCATCGGGATTATAACCACCTAAATTATGATCTACGACGAAGACCCCTAATGGAATCTCCACTATGACCCCTCACTATGTGTTGGGGGGTCTGATCCCACCAGTGGCCGAGTGGCTAAAACCACAGAACAGTCGTAATTGGTCGCGGGTTCGTGCCTCACCAACTAGCTGGCCGCGTGAAGTTTTTTGGGCTTTCTTCACTTGTCTAACACCTAAATAGGAGCCAGTTCACCATTAAAACTCCTCTCGGGAGGCCCTCTTTCCTTGTTAGATCGTCCAAGTGTTACATTGTCTTATTCTATTAATCCCTTATATCGGGGGAGCCAGAACCTCAACACATCCTCCCTGTCTGCACAGTGGTGACTATAGATTCAACTGTCATTCTACAGAACTCAAATTAAATGTTTTATTTCGTTAATTACGGACGTTTAGAATAATTTTCGATCGAAAAATACTTGGAATATTTGTAAAATTTATCAAAATTGATTGATTATGATAAAATGGCTACAACTTTATGAAAATTGAAATTTATTTCGGTGTAGCTCGAGGCATATTTTTCAGGACGTACGTTTAAAAGGTGAGACTGTAATTTAGTATATTGATTGCTTGATAAATACACAGCACGAGTATATTTATGTTAAGCACTGTATAACAGGCTTACTCATAGAGGATTTAACATAAATGTAAAATAGGTTTTCGCGTGAATACAAAGCCTACCCGTCATACTGTCTCAATAGAAAATACCGCATTTATCTTCATCCTCTGGTGTAGAGAAACACAATATGTTCAAATATATACTTTTTAATGTCTATTTTTCTAGAAAAATAATATAATATAAGCACCTAAAACATAATTTACAAGATAAACCAACTTTAAACATGGAGAAAATGCAGTTAAAAACAGTTACGAACATTAGCGGTCTTTTGCCAAATATGAGAAAAAAAATACTAATTATTATTTTAAATTTCCCTAAACTCAACGACTATTGGTTAAAGATATGCTTGTTTGAACGACAATTGGATAAAAAGTAATAATAGGTGGAGTCAAATTTGATCGTCACTTTTAAACAATATATTTTTCGAATCTGTTTTGCGTTATGTCTTCTACATTCTACAGAGAACCGCCTATGTTTCTCCAATTATTTTTATGAATAATTATACAAATCTAAGAGTTATGCCATATATTATAAAAATAAATTTACAATTAAACGTCGATTTAGCGTTGCCAATCGTTCGCCAATAAAATTGGCACTAAATTGAATATGGCGTTTAAGTTACCCGGGTTTAATGCCATGCTCGATTTAACGCCATACTCATATAAATAATAAATAACTATACATTCAAATAAATATTATAGGACTATATAGTAATGAGACGTACGAACGAGTTAAGATGGGAAATACAAAATAGTGAATTTGCCAACTTACAATAGGGTTTAGATCCATTGACGCTTTACAAGACTATATTTTTCCCGTTTATAACGATCGAATAGTTTATTTTCTTTAATTTTTATTTACGTTTTATTGTATTTTTTTAAAAATAAATTTATTTATATACTTTCTTCAATTAATGAACGATTTCCTATTGAACGAGCGCCATTTTTGATTGATTTCTTATCGAATTTCTTCGATTTTTACGTGTTTGTGTACAATTTCATTGAACCAACTTGAATATTTATTTTTCTCTTATTTTTACGTGACGACATTTTCCATTTTCTACGCTAATATAATTATCATAAATGGCATTTTATTCTGTGGAGGAGGTAGGCCCCGGGGGTCTAAACCTGGATATTCCCTTGAAGAAGCAGCAACGTGGATCGATAAGATACGTCGACAGGTCATTGGGTAAAATCTCGGACACGTTGACAGAAATATTACGACATGGAGCCACGAAATAATCACGTTATTATACAGAAACGTCGCCTTGATGTATGAACTTAAACCCATAAAGACTACAGAATCTAGATGTGGACATGGTAAAAAAAAAATGGCCACTTGCGCGATTGCTAATCGTATCAAAGCTTCTAAACACTAAAAGAACAATACTTTAGACATTAATATATGTTTTTTATGAATATTTATATTCGAAACCATTCAATTTTTTCAATTTTTCCCCTTTGCAACTTTGTTCCTCTCGAATATTTTATTGGAGACGAGACACGGGTTCGAGTCGAAAGCATCTTCATAGTTATAACTGTATTTGTTATAGACGAGAAATATGAGTCATATATCATCATCAATACGTGAATGTGGAGACATTTTGTCTGGTTTATCCTAATTGGTTGATGTATGCACGGGCGATCCACGGATTTAATTGATGGATCATCCTCGTAGCGTTTGACAGGGATAAGTACTAGGACATAAAATATTGTTTGTAGATCGCATTTAACACCCCGCATACACTTTTCGCATTGTATAAGATGAATACATTGTTATGTATGACCACATTTTCCTTCTCCCCCTTCGTTCTAAAGGATGTCGTTAATGGAAACGTGATTTATAAATCGATGATTCAGCTTCGTCGCCCTGAGCGAGAGACATTTTCCTATATTTTTTTAAAGACAATTAGAGAGGGAAAATTGTATTGTTTTTAGGAAATTTATACTTAAATTCAATTAATTTCCACAGAATTCGATTAATTTAGTATTTATTAAAGCTTCCAAATGATGGTAAAAAGCCCCCAAATAATATATATTCACCAGCATTTTTGCTTAGAGCTTATAGATAATAGTTAAATATTCATGAGTATTGTCGACATCTGTTATCGTACGGGGACAACCCCTAGAGAGGAAGCATTTATATAGATTAGAATCTGAATGTGATGGATACAAGCGAAGTTGAGATGGAAAGATGCAATTCTCTCGAGCATCTCTGACTAGGAAAACAAGGGAAAAAAACTAATTAGAATTGTCTAAATCTTAGTAGAAACAAATGAAGGATCGACGGTATTTTTTTTAAGTTCATTTAATATTAATTTCTGGGTGATCCATGTAATTTTTATGCCCTTTTAGTTAATAAATTCGAACCGAATATTGCGAAGTAAATATAATAGCGGATTAAATTCGATACGGTATTGTAGATACCAGTTAATCTTCAGAGCTCAACCCCGTCACGCGTAGACCTTATTAGTATGTAAATGTATGCTGATGATGTACACGGTCAGGTCTATATTAACATCACTCACACGATCGTCACACGTACAGACAGACGATCGTTCTAAAATGCAAATTAAACAAAAATGGGACTGCTCCCGACTTTCCATTCTATTTTTAGAATAATCTTTGAAATTTTCCTTCGATTTAAACATGTATTTACTAAAGAATTTCGTTGAAAATCGTTGTATAATGGGGATGATGATGTTTTTAATCGATATTTTCGATTATTTATTAAGTTGTTCGCGTTATTTTTGTGAAAAAACGCCATTATTTCTATAACTGCGCATTCTTTTCTTCTATAACATTAACCTAGTAGCTACCAACGACCTACAATACTTCACGCTTACAAAATCGCTACAAATAATATAAAAAAAATTAATTTTTTCGATTTTTTTCGCTTGAAAACATATCTGTGTTAAAATTTAAATTGAGTCTGACACTTAGGAGACAGGAATTTTTATTTATTATTCCCATCTTCCATCCTTCACTTTGCAGCATCCTCCTCCGGATGACGATGGCGACGTTGCTCATTTCAATCGTTTTTTTAAAATAAATAATCCGAAATTAATACATTTTTAATGTAGGAGAGATGCTAATTCAATTTCCTGTTACGTTCCTTCCATTGAGTTACGCTAATCCTGAGAGATTTCACGTTTCATTTAGGAGAACGTGTTACATATCCAATGGTAGGAAGGCCGGTCACTTACTGCTCTTCCACCAATGGCGGATACCTTCCTAACGTTATGATACATAATTATGTTATTTTTTGGGTTACTCCCTTTCTTTCTGGTGTCGTAACGTCTTACGTTACGTTCGTAAAGTGCTTGAGATTGTAGTTTTTGTCCCTACATCGATTCGGTTTGTGTAGACGATGTGCCTTAAGCAAACGTTCAGATATCGATTCTCTTCAAGCAGAACGATCTCGATAACCTTCGACCCCACTTTCTTTTCAAATTTTCCAACGTAACAAGCAATTAAAAGCCGTTTTAAACGTTAAAATCGCGTAACTTTCAGGCGAAACGTCATAAAAACCGTCGGTTAGAAAGTGACATTTTTCTTTCTCTTTTTTTGAACGTTATTATGAATTTTAAATTTTCAAATTTATTGTCGATTTCGCAACGGGCTCGGTGATTTTTCTCGTTTTTTCTTACGTAAATTATTACGCTTGGTGGCTTTCTAGTACCAGTAACTGCCGGAATGACGTCAGCAAAAGAAAATCCGGTTTGTTTTTGAATGATCAAAGGTTCGTAGAATGTTTTCCTCGCTCGGGTTAAAGGTCAAATAATACGATATAAGGGTACATTCGCTACTACGAAGTGCAGTAAAATGGAGGAAAAGTTAGAGGTAAGTAGGGTCTAACAATACAGCAAACCAGATCGGCGATTTCGAAAGATATTAATTAAAATGATATTGCATTTTTCATACGAGGGAACAATAGGAAATTCGTTCTTAGTACCAAGGAAATTGCGATAAAATTCTCAGTCCTTTTTTCCAAACATTGCGTTGAATTAATGAAATTTAATTAAGTTTTATATTAAATTTAATCAAAGCCATGATTGTGTTAGGTTGTGCCAGGCCCTAGAGTAGCCAGGCCATTTTAAATGGCCTATCGGGTCTACTACGAAGGCTTTATATTAGGTAAAAACTTGTGTTTTTATAATGTGAAGTCTTTATCTAAGTTATATGAGTCCGAGCTCGTGTATGAGGCCTTAAAAGCGCGAGGCCATAAGCGAAAATATAGGCTGATTACACCTAAAAATGCCAGCGTATACTAGTATTATATTTTATCCGATTATAAGGGCTGTAAGTTAGGTAAATAGAGTGACCTTTTACAGTTAAAAGGTCACGCGAATGTGACCTTTTGACGAGAGTTTAACTTTGTTTCACGAACAAAGAGTAAAGAGAATTGAAGATAAAAGTCTAAAGTTTAAAACGTGTTCGAATTTCCTTTAATTAAAGCGAATAAACACCTCGAAATTCGTTCATTCAAGTTAATTGCGCAGCACGCGTTACCGCGGCGCGGCGCGTCACAATCGAAGCGCTTACACTAAAACTAACGCAATTTTTAAGAATTATCGTAATAATAAATAGTGGCGAGTTTATTTTAAATTGAAATAACAATTAAAAAGAAATTTTCTAAGTGTATTTGAACTAAATTTCGTTATAAATATTCTTCTACAACGAGTATTTTCGTAAACGACGTTATATCTGCACGGATCGACGCGCCGTTAATTTAAATCAAATGTAACAAGAATATTTTAATGTTTATTTTATAATTATTTATGAATTTTTATGTAAAGTATAGATTTGTCTGATATTTCGTTAACCTTAAAACAAGGCGACTCGCCACGATCGATTTGGCGGCGCGAAGCGAAGCGACGCGACATCGCTTGGCTTCGCGCGGCGCAATCATTTTAACGGGCGCCATTTTGTTTCGAAGCGAAACACAGAGTTATAAAAATTGTTTTTATGAAATCTCCTTTTGTTGTAAAACATAAAAAAATCCGTTTAATTCGTGTTTCGTTTCAGTATCAATCGGGATTCGGTAGCCATTTTTCATCTGAAGACCCTCGTTGCCCGGGTTCTTTGCCTAAAGGACAGGTAATTTTTGTAAATATTTTAACGATGTTTACCGTAAATTTCTTTTAATTAAATTGGGAAATCTGTTTAATGTGTTAAGATGTGTTTATTTTAAGTTTTCTGTGGTTTTCCTACAGGAAAACGGGAATAATTTATGCTCAAAGTAGCTCCTGAAGCACGTTTTATCGATAACTTAAGCGTTGTGTATCGATTTCTAGAGGCAAATTACCTAAAATTATGCTAAATAACAAAATAAGAAACCAAAGTAAATGCATCTTTACTAATTTAAAGCTATGAAAATAGAGTTACAACTGTTACTAGACTCTATGTGTTCCTCAATACAATGAGAACTTCAATAAGAAGTAACTACAATGTGGGTCTACAAGCCCTCTCCCTGAGAGGCCCTCGCCCGCTCTCTCACCAGGCCTCACGCACTCACTGAAAGGTCTTTACTTACCTGGCTTCATTCACGTACTGAAAGGCCCTCACTTACCTGGATTCATTCACGTACTGAAAGGCCCTCACTTACCCGGCCTCGCTCACTAAGAGTTCTTCACTGGCCTGAACTCACTCACTCACTGAAAGGCTCTCACCTACCTTGACTCACTCACTGAAAGGTCACTACTCATCTGACCTCACTCACTCACTGATAGGCCCTCGCTTACCTGGCTCCACTCACTGACCGAGGGGCTCGCAATGCAGCCGAGACGACCCTCTTACCTATCAACCGACACGTCTCCCCTGTAAACAGTCATTTAATCTTTCGTACTAATGGCAAATTTCAGCAAAAACAATTATATTAATTGAACACCACTATAATTAATTCTGATATTTATGTATTTAACTAATTAATGTTTAAGTAATTAATAAATTAGGGCTGCTGTTTTAAGTTAGAAAATGTCTGGTAAATTAATTCCTTGTTGGAAGGGAGAGAATGTGATCCGATTATAGAACTGCTACTGATTAAATACAGGGACAAGAGGTCTACTTTAGAGTTCCTGTCGACATTCGATCGAACAATACAAGTTTATAGGAAAAATAAGGGATGTCTGGATAAAACGAGTATTCTTTTAGAGCGTTATAGTCAGACGGAAGAGTTTTGCAGCTTCGTATCCAGACACAGAAGAGTTTTACAGCGTTATAAGTGAAAATAAAGCGGTTTTAAAGAGTTATTTATAGACAAAAAAGAGAAACAAAACGTAATGCCTACAGAAGGGCAAACAAAAGAAATTCGCAGTTCATAGAACAGAAAAAGAAGAGTCTACAGCTAAAGTATGGATATTTGTGCAAGTAGGACAAGCAACGCATCAATATTTAAATTATATCGTCCTAGCGAGTAGAAATAGTCGAATTACATCTACACAATGCATAAAAAAACAAGAAGACTTTAAGCTAAACACACGCGGCTTCTAACTACAAAGAAGCACTTTCCATTATTCTTCTAAGTGTAAACAATATTAGAGATTGGTTTACCTTCTACAATTCGTCAGTTCCGGTTATTAACGTTATCTGTTTTCGTAAAAAGGCGATTATATATCGCTGTTTACACGTAGACGAAACATTTAGATGAAGATAGCGAGTGTTATCAGTTAAGAGAGATAAACACTACTTCTCGCGATCGCCCCCTCGCAGCCAGGAAGTTTTTCCATTTCTTTTTTATTTTTATTTTTTATTTTTTATTTTTTGGATAACTGGAGGGCCAACACCAAATAATAAACTGCGGAAACGGAAATGGGATTATCGTCTGTTATCGAACAGGAGATAACCACCCCCCAGACATTTTGTTTCGTACGTCTGGAGGGTGACTAAAGTTTCGATCCGCAGACACTACACAGCATTTGCTTATCGTTGGTGGCTACTACAAATAACGGGGAGGCACGGAAAACAAATACTTTAAGAGATTAGTATCGATTGTGACCCCCCATTTCGGGGGTAATGCCAATCTGTCGATGCTGAGGGCACTTCGACCTCTCGCCCTGGTCACGTGGGATTTGCTCCTCTTCTCTCGTTCTTCCCTCGTGATCGTGACATCACCGCCGGGTCCTGGAAAGATGAGGGTGGAAGATAATTCTATTTAAGAGGGGTAATCGACAAATGGGGGGAGGCCAAGCCGATAGAGGAAATGGTTAATAGCATTTTAAGTTTATCGATTCTTATTGGTTCGTAAATTATACACTTTAATTGTTAATGTTTAATTCGATTTTGATGAGTCGTAACTCTCTGGTGTGACGCATCTGCGGTGTGTTATCGGATCGAACTCGGTTGCTCCACATCTTCCGCTTTGTTGCAGATGCGGTTTCGTGTTATAAAGGCTAAAAGATTGTCAAACGTCTACTTTGGTCTCGTTATATTTTATCTGTTAAGCGATCTTTCTCCTACCACAACACTGAAATTTCTTTCTTATTTAAACACTGACCTCGTTTTCCTTTGATTTATATATAGTCTGGGATCTATATTCGTCGTTTTTAACGCTTATAAACTAAAGAATGACTAAGTTAGAGAATGTGTTCTTTCTGTTTATCATTAGACAGAATATGATATGAACTATAACCTTTATCTCATTCATCTCTCCGTTTAGCGTTAGACAGGGGTATGATATAAACTACAGAATTTCCTCCTTTCCTCCTTCATCCCTCCGTTTAGCGTTAGGCAGAACACGATACAAACTGAAAAAGCAACTACACGAAATAATTTATTCTACTTTGTTTACATAATAACGTAAAATAAACTAAAAATATATAAAAATAATCGACTTAATCTTCCTCCATCTTGATTTATGGAGCCGCTCTTTCATGTAAACACATTCGTTATATCGCAACATTCGACCTTGAACATCTGGCCATTTTCTTAGCTTTCAACTCTTTTAACTGATAATTTTCCTTTATAAATTGTTTCCTTTAGCAATTTATAAAGAATTTCGGGTAAAATAATCCATCAAAATGGTCCGTTTTTTGGCGTAAAATGCCTACTTTTATATAGTATCAATGGACGGGCTTTGAAAAGTATAGAAATAACTGGACTAGAATTGATTTCTGTGTAGAATTTTCGATTTCTTTTCACTCATAGAACTTTTTCTACACAGTAAACACCATTGGAAAAGCCCACATGCCAGATGAATGGTATGTGGGATAGCTGGAAGTACTGTACAATTTTAACAAGGGGGGATGGGGGACTTTTAAGTGTTTTCGATGCAGCAAATCGGATCAGAAAACGAAAGTAATAACATCCTTGTAAATAATTTAATATCTTTCGACTTTCTTCAGGATGTTTCTACTTTATTTTCGTTTCTAAATTTAGATTTTTACGAAGTTTCAACTGTAAGAAACTACAAATTCCCTTTATACGGCTCGCATGTTATCAGGAGAGAAGTTAGGGGGGTCGGATGCGAGTTTAGGAAGATTTAGCAGAGGATCTAGGGGAACTTTACCCCCTTTTAGAGATTTTTCTTTACTAAAGCCAGGTAATTTAGTAGAAAAGAATTTTATGGGGCGTATTCGTCTCCTTTCTGCGCCCCTCCCTAGAGATTTCTGGATCCGCTACCGCGATATAATGCGGTTAATTGGAGCTAAATCTTTAAAAATATGAATAATTCTCTGTTTTATAAGATTGAAAACAATGCTGAAAAATTAAGAAGAGTGCCATCTTCTTACTCTTGAAGCATCCTTCCCTCCTTAAAGATTCTCCTATCCGCGGCGTTACAAGATGGATTTTTCTATCTGTAACCCCGTAAAATATAATTAGAACCCGTTAAAAAAATGGTTCCACTCGTATATAGAGAAGTTTCATTAATGTGAGGTCAAAGGTCATTAGTAAATTAGTGGTAATCTCGTGCAGTAGAAGGTACTTTTCCGAATCTCTAAGTTGAATGACATTCATCTCTCGGGAGTTACTCAATTAATTATGCCGGAACAGTCACAAAAATAATCGAAAATAAATAATTTTAGCGGAAAAAATTACTTAAATTTACATAAATGAACTTAATCACTACTAGAGATTAAAGTGATGGAGGGGGAACATCAGGATTCATCATTATGTCTTTATTTTTATATATATAAGTAAATATTGAAGAATATATATTAATCATATTTCATAAAAGAATAAAAATACTGTAGATTTTATAAATACTCATTCTTTAATTAATTATATTTAATTATATAAACGTTTATAGCTCTAAATTGTACAGTACGAACGTATGAATTGAGCATGACCTGGATGAGGAGACGAGGAGATCGATTAGTTTAAATAATCGAAATATCGATTATTTAAAGAAATCGGAAATGATCTAATCTCTTACGTCACTATGAGATCATCTTTTGACAGTTTGAATCCAGTTAATTTGGAAGGGAACCTTTGATCCACGCTCCACGTCGCGTTAAAGATTCAGTCGCTTCCTGCCAAATAAGCGGATTAATTTAGGTTATTGATCTCTCACGATAAGAATTTTAGAATAAATAATGATGTTAAATTAATAAATATTAATCTAAAATCTGGAAAAACTTCACGAAAAATCGATAAATTTATTAGTTTTTTTTTTAATAATTAATTTTTATTTGTCTTTTCATCCGCATCTCTTCGCGGGAGATGCTGCGCGATTTCTTACTTTTTCCAGCGTATTTTTTTGGGGAAATTTTACAATTTAATTGATTAAACTCGATCTTGGTGCAGTATTTTACTGTTTATTTTCGATTCACATTGTGAATTTACTGCTCGGTTCGTAAGAAAATGGGTGGTTTTTTGTATTCAAATGGTAGACTCCACATTTATCCTAAAGCATCAACAAGCGAGTTACAAGGGAAAATATCTTTCCAATTCGCATTCAGAGTTGGTTCTAGTTCGAAAATTAAATTTAAAATTCTCATTAAACTAAAACAACAAAGAATTTAAACGAAAAACTGTCACCATTCCAAGCTTATGGCACGAAACTTATGTTTATACTTCGTTCCTTTGAGAGAAATTCTCTAAAAATAACCCCCATTTAGCGCAGTTTATAAGATAAATACAGCTTCTAAGATAAAAAAATTGTATTTTTTAATCATTTAAATATATAACAAACCCATTTTTTTAATTGATTTTTTTAAACAGAACAGTCCGCAAGTATGTCCTTACGGTTTGTATGCGGAGCAGCTTTCCGGTACCGCATTTACAGCACCCAGAGAACACAATTTTCGAAGGTTTGTACACATTTTATTACTTTATCTCGTTAAAAATTAGAAAATTAATTAAGTTCTTAAACATAATTACGCTAAAATTCAATCTCTTTTAATCCTAAAACTGCTCTAAAATGATCGACAGTGTTGGAAATCCGCATACCAAGTAGTCAGAAAGTTCAAATTTATAACGTGATTTTGAAGTTATTCGTGTAAATTTTGGGGTTATAAATTTAAAAATAAGTGTCTTTTCCTCGAAATTATCAAACAAATTTGTAATTTTTTAAGTGTATTTTTATAAAAATTAAAAATTTGTAAGTATTCGCCAGCTTATATTATACTGACTCTACAGGTTACAATTACGAGGATCTTACGGGAATTTTGCAATTTATCTTCACATTTTAAAGATTTTTTTAAGATAAATTAAAAATTAAAGAACGTTTGAAGAATTAATTTTAAAATATATATATATATATATATTATTGATTGCACGATAAAAAGCATTATGATAAGGTCGAACGACGAGATAACTTCCAAGAGGATGGAGATGGGAAGAGTGCAGATCGCGTGAAGATAATAAGTAATGATGAATGGATTCGTAATTAAAATGGTGATTAAGCTTTCTCTGTCCTAAATTTGCATAAAAAAAACTCCAGGAAAACCTTAAATAAGCTCCAAAATTGCCACTTTACTAACGCTTAACTAAGCATATAACTTAATTAAGCTAAGTACGCGCTTGGTCGCATCCATCCAAACACGCGAACATTTTGGGCATTAATGCCTCGTACCGGGCATTTATGTTGGATTAAATGTATACAACGGACAATTATCTTATGAATAATTAACATTATTCACGTGCCTGTTGATAAATTAAGTCAGTTTTCTTACTTTTATCTTGACTTTCCTTGTATGGATTCGGGTAGGGAGGAACGTTCATTTGTTATGCATATCCGAGCAAAATAAATTGGAAATTCGATTAAGAAGTGCGTCAGTTTGTCTTCACTTATTATAAGTAACGCTAAATAGCGTAACGTAAAGTGACTTCGATCCTTTCGTGTGTCTTTTGTTGTGTAAATCGAATCCCACACGTAATTTCTGTTGGTGGTGTTTATAATTCTGTAAATCTACAGCTTGTTTGCTCAGTTGAATATTATATATACCATCATTTAGGGGGTGTTTTTGATTATATACGATATATAAAATATCTCTTCGCCTTCCGCAATTTATTGCTAACGGTATGAGTCCCTATCCTTCACCCACGCTGATCAACCCTTTAAGGATTGGACCCATTAATCAACCATATACTGAAGATCCTTTACAAGTAGCATCTACTAGATGACCAGTACGGAAACTGAAGAGAACACCGAAAAAGATGGAGAGATTAGATTAAAGAAGACGTAATAGGAGATTGTGGAAGATGATCCATGAAGGAAGATCTTGGGAAGACAACAAGGGGTGCTCAGGGCGCAACCGCACCCCTCTCCTGAGGAATTTCCCGAGTAGAGCCTATTAAATCATGTCGTTTCCTTTTTGTATCCTTCTAAAGAGTTTTGGATTCGGATTTGTTTGGTTGATTTGTATATGGCAACGCGATTATGGCAAAAATAATAATTATTATAACAGAAATAATCTTCTTGGTACCCCCAGTTGGCTGTACAGGATCAGACCTTCGGTCGTCCACAACCCTTTCAAGAAACTCGACAACGGAAACTTGACATACGAATGGAGTAAAAACGATCCTAATCCTAACCAGGTATTTTGATTAAATTATAAATTTAGAAACATCTTATCTTATAAAACGTACATTTTGTATACCTTTTAACAGATGAGATGGTTGCCATTCGATATTCCCAATTCTCAACACGAGAAAGTAGACTTTGTGCAGGTTGGTCATTAGAAATTCTTCTCGTTTACTTTAATTTGATAGTTTATAAATGCAATTACGTTAATAACACGTATAATGAGCCCAGGTGAGATAGATACTTGGTTGACAATTTGCCAACAATGCTCCATATCCAAGTTTTTCTGTACTATAGGGATTAGTTTATATAGGCAGGGCCGACTCAGATGTCGATTTTTTAAGGCTCCATACTCAGAGAAGTCCAGAGGAGCTCATACGTTGGAGCACTGGGTTGCCCTTTTCTAAAATATCCAACAGGTCCCAAATTCCATTATCAACAAACAACAAAAAATTCACGACTTCTAGCCTATTCTGCAGATATAAAATAAAGTAACGAACGATATTTGTCCATTGTTCCATGCATGTTAGCCAAGTTATCCCCCATTGCAATCGGTTCTACTGTGTGAAAGCACTGATCCCACGTTAAATCATAGTTTGAAGCTTCTTGCATAATGTTGATGCCCATTTTTATAGCTTGTACCCCTTTTTTATATAGTTTGCGGACGTCTTGAGGGACCCTATACTTTCAACCTTAAAAAAAAAATCCTTTTTTCGCAAATATTTTGGGGCCCCCTAATAACTTTTCCCTGAGGTCTCAAAACTTTCAGCCGGCCCTGTACTGTATATTTACGATATTGTATAAATATTTAAATGTAATTCTTGAGTATTTTGCCCATTTAATGAAGAAATTAATCTTTATTTAATTATATTTTCCTCTTTGTTATACAGATATCTTTTATGTCAGGTGTAACTTGGGTTAGATATATATTTATATAATCAGTACTTAATAAATTTTAACTGTATTTTAAATTTTTTTCAAGAATTCCAATTAAAACTGTCTACTTAAGTACATTATACGCAATTAATTATTGCAAAATTGTCATCTCTTCGCTGTACTTAAACAGAATTATATCGAAATGTAAATGATCGAGTGTCTTAATTGAACTGAGGATTTATCTAAGGAATTCAGAAATCCTCTTTAATAATTAATAAACAAATAAATAATTCTTAACTAATGAATTGAATGACTCATTAGCGATTGTTAACATTGAAATTTTGAGTTTTAAGTAATCCAAATGATTTAAACTTCTGTTGTAATTAAACTTTTAAAGTGTCTAGATATTTATTTATGTATTATTCTAATTATTTAGGGTCTAAACACTCTCTGCGGGGCTGGCGAAGCGAAGAGTAGACACGGTTGTGCAATACATATTTACTGCTGTAATGACTCTATGAAAAACAAGTATGAGTGTCGTTGAAGTGTTTCGTGATAAATGTTAAAAAATTTGAATTGTTTCAATTCATTTCGACTTTTCTTTTAGGTGTTTCTATAACGCTGATGGAGACTTTTTAATAGGTAAATAGTTTAATTAAAGTATATTCATTTTTGTTTTATATTTTAATAAAATAATCTAATATAATTAGCCTAAGTAAGATAAGTGCTCCATATTGGCAATTAGCCGAGAATGTTCCATATCTTTTATAATTGATTTGAAATCAGCAAAACTATTTTAAATCGTGATAATATCCAACTTCTATACTTTTTAAAGAATGTTTCTATTCTACAGACACTAAGAGGGCCTTTTTTCATACCATGGTAGGTTTAGTCAGGCCTATAATGGAGTGGTTGGGTGTTGAGGAGCGGGATTCAGCCTATCCGGGATGAACTGCCCATGAAAAATTCCTGGAACATTTCGACCGCCCGGATTCGAACCCGCATCTATGGAGATAATTACTTTTAAATTTCCTTTTTAGGGGGGTTTCCTTCAAGTTCTCTTTTAAGAAATGATGTATCATACCTTTTGAAGGAAAAATTGAAGCAGAATGTTTAGATGGGATGAAGGAAAAGATATCTTATTGTGTGATCGATACCTGCTTATGTAAAGGAAAACAGAAGAAAAATAACTTGCTGTCCACTAAAATTTTTCAAATTTATTTGAAATTTTTTCAAATTTCAAATAAAAAATTATTTCCAATCAAATTTCCAAAAAATAGAGGTGTGATATACAGTATTTCAAATGCCAAATGGAGTATGAAATATCCCTAAAGCTGGGCATCGTGAAATATCTGTATTCTGAATGTACTGTACACCTGTATAACTGAAAAATGAAAAGTTATCGTTAAGATTGGTTGGTTTGGTGAAATATGACGATCTGCCAGGGGTTGATGCCTCTCGTTTAAAATATTTCAAACCATTTCCTATATTCCAGAAATATTAATTAAATTAGAAGTATTTCAGTCATTTTTACTACTTTTATACAAGAAATTCAAAAAAAGTTGATTTTTATGATATTTTTTTCAGTTCCTCAGAAAGGCAATTTGTTCATCACCACCGAATTTGGTAGGATGCTGGTGAAGCCAAATGAGATCTGTGTCATCCAGGTATGGCAAGTACAATAATCGTTTGTCCATTCTTATGTCTATAAAGTGAATATAATTGCATATAGCTCTAGAAAAAATTAAAAAAAAATTAGTTTTGTTTCCATTCTTTCCAACATGAAATTTTGGCAGCTTTGTCAGAAAAAAATATTTAAAAATAAAATTTAATTAGTGATAGTTTTGGGCTTTTATTGAAGAAGTAGAGGCGATAAGATTGGTAGAAGAATTTAGAAACGGTTAAAAATTACTGTTTTTAAATTTCTCGACCAATCACCGTTCAGACAATCTTATTTTTAACCAATCAAATCTTGCAAAGATTTCAAACTCGCTGTGAATTTTGTAAAGTGATGTGCTTTAAAATGTGAAAAATAGAATAAAATCACAATAATTTTTAACGTTAAACCAAAAAATTACTTTATTCTGTTCACAGCAAGGTATGAGATTCAGTGTCAAGGTAGAAGGGCAGAGCAGAGGATACATATTAGAAGTATACGATAATCACTTTGTTCTTCCAAATCTTGGTCCTATTGGTAACGTATACTTTTCAAAATTAAACATTAAATCCTTTCAAATAATTAATTATATTTTGTCGTTCGAAATAGGTGCTAACGGGTTAGCAAATCCTAGAGATTTCCTCACACCTACTGCTTGGTTCGAGGACGTAGAGGAGAGTTATTCCATTGTCAGCAAGTATCAAGGAAAGCTATTTATAGCAGAACAGGTATTCAATATTCAGTATAATATAAAATTTAGTAAATTTTATAACAGAAAATTCTGATAGGATCACTCTCCGTTTGATGTGGTAGCATGGCATGGAAATTATGCTCCTTACAAGTACAATCTCGCCTATTTTAATACTGTTAATACCGTTTCTTTCGATCATATAGTAAGTTACTATGTTTGTCTGTTTATTTCTTTATCGATAGACGTTGGTTCTCATACTTTATCGTAACAGGATCCCTCGATTTTTACTGTATTGACGTGCCCTTCGTCTAAACCCGGAGTGGGAATCGCTGACTTTGTTATATTCCCTCCTCGATGGTCTGTAGCGGAACACACTTTCCGACCACCATATTTTCATCGTAAGAACTGATTTAAGTTAGCTAATTCTACCTTTTTAAATTGGTTTAACATCTTAAAAACTTTCTACTTACAGGTAACTGCATGAGCGAATTTATGGGCTTAATACAAGGAGCCTACGAAGCCAAAGTAATTATGAGGTTCTTTTGTATCACATCACTCGGTACTGTGCTCAAAAGATTGTATTGTTTCAGGAGACAGGATTTTTGCCTGGAGGAGCCACTTTGCACAGCATGATGACTCCTCACGGTCCCGATAACGAGTGTTTCAGGAAGAGTAGCAATGCCCATTTGGTTCCCGAAAGAGTAGCCGATGGCACAATGGTACTTAAAAACAAAATTGCAATGTATTTTCTCTGAAGAATTTTAACATTCTTTTCCCCTATATTTTAGGCTTTCATGTTTGAAAGTTCTCTGGGTTTGGCCGTAACTCAATGGGGAGAAAAGACGTGTCAAAAATTGGATTGCGATTATTACAAATGCTGGCAAAAGTTAAAGAAGCACTTCAACCCTAACTGGAAACCGGAAAGTAAGATATTTTTCGAAATATTTGCAGTATATAGTGATAAATTCTGCAATAAAATGATTATTTTATAGGTAAATAATGGCGAGTGACGCTTAAATTTCGGAATCAGTTCCTGTATTGGGGCTAAAGATCATTCTACTCGAAGAACAGTGAAGTGGATTTTAACAAAAAAAAAGTTTGTTTTGTTACCTTAAACATTAAAAGTAACAATAAATTCGATAATAAAAGAGCGATATTTGTTAAAAGTAACTTTTATTCAAAGATATTTATTATGTATGCCCATTTAAATTCGCCCACCATTGGTCGAATGGATAACACTGAACAATTGGTCGTGGGTTCGAGCCAACGGGCTGGTCGCGTGAAGTTTCCGGATTTTCTTCACGTGTCGAACACCTAAATAGGGGTCAGATTCCCATAGAAAGTTCTTCCGGGAGGATCCTTTGGTAGATTGCCCATACGTTGTGCACTCAAATCTGTAGATAGATTTTATATTAAAATTCAATTTATATGACGCTAAATGACGATAAAACTGTAAACGTACACAAAATGAAAATATAAATTATGTTGTATGAATGTATATTAAGTGTAAACGTAATGAAAACAGCACATTTTACAGAAGAAAGAGATGAATTTTATGGCAAGACAGCAAGATCACTCATTGTCCTTTGCATTTTTACACAAAGAAATTAAGCAAGCACTTCATTTAGAATGAAACAATTTCACTTTCCTCAAGTAATTAATTACAATTAAATTAACTGGCGTGAACAGAGCAGCGACCACACTTCTCAACTAACGATTCTAAAAGAAAATTAACCAATTTAAACTGGTGTCAGCATTGTAAACAATTTTAACTTAAATGTAAGTAATTTGTTTAAATAATTAATCGAATTAAATTTTTTAAATTTAAATACAATACATTTTCTTATTTTATCAACGAG
Source organism: Centruroides vittatus (assembly GCF_030686945.1). Classification (NCBI taxonomy): domain Eukaryota; kingdom Metazoa; phylum Arthropoda; class Arachnida; order Scorpiones; family Buthidae; genus Centruroides; species Centruroides vittatus. The sequence goes on along the minus strand of NW_027120693.1, from coordinate 1,149,170 downwards.
CCAATCCCTTGGCATCTCGAAAAATCGTTGTCTTTTTGTAGCGGTCTCCATTATCAAATGGTGATTAATGAGTGCTCCGGGAATCAGTTGAAATGATTAAGAAAATGGATTCTTTTATTGACTTACACATTTTAATGTTTTTATTATTACGTATTACATAACAATTTTAGAACAAATTACGAAGAAACGAAAACCACGCTTTAATCCTTATCATTAGACACTATTCGATTGAAAATCCTCAATATGCAATATTTAATTCCCTTTTTTTATCCCTCCATTTCATTGATTTTATAATGTTTTTGTAAACACTCTTCTTCATTACAATGTTCTTCGGGTTGTAATCACTTATTGAAGATTATTTTAATCTTTAATGTAACATGAACATATTGCAACAAAGAAAAATGACTAATTAATTAACTGAAGAGCTTTAATGAAAGGCAGTTCTTCACTTATATATCGCAAAAGAACTTTAATTCTTCGTATAAACCATTAACTGTTTGGATTTCTGCACCTACAAAATTAGATTTTAGAACCAAATCTCTAATTGAAGCAAAATTCTTCAGACTATTTTCTCTCTTACAAATTCTCTTGAAGGTAACGTTGAGATTAATCACCGTGCAAAGCTTAAAAAATGATTATTTTCGGAAGATGGGATCCTTATGGTTAATAAATTTCTATAATTAAACCATTAGAGTTTGTGAATCCTTATATAAATGCAATTTGACTTCAACAGAACTTCAACAAATTAGTGCCATCGTTCATTTACATGCAATTGAAACAGTTTTTGACGTTGCAAAGACGTTTTCGTGAGGATGTAGACACATAGTAGTGCCGTGATCAACTTTCTTCAATAGTCGCTCGCAAGGAAGCACGTGGAAAAATATATTTTTTAGCAATTTTTAAGGACGGAGACTTTAGTTTTGTATTGTTATTAATCCTCAGATAATTATATCTGCACTTTTTTTCGATAATCTAGAAAGGATTTTTCTGGTCCTTCTCTGAATCAATTTGAATATTTCATACCCTCCGAATAAAAAAATGAATTTCGAGATGTAGATGCATTCATCCACATTAAGAATGCAAATTACTTGAAGATTTTCAAAGATTCTAAATCAGAGAATCCAAAATGGAAGATGCGTTTACGCATATTGATCATAATTATTTCTGAAAATATAGCAATTTAAATATTAAATTTTTCTACTAAAATTCAGCAATTATATCCTAAATATACTTTTCTGCATTTTCTTACTATATATTAAATTCTTAGTAATTTTATTTTCTAAATTAAAACTTTATATATTTCGCCACCAGATAGCAGCACGATCGCCATGAATAAAATTATATTTTTTAAAATATTTTATCGATTTAATTATAAGTATTAATTTTAATTAACTCGATATTTAAAAAAATAAAATTAATATATTTTAATTTAATTTTAAAAATCATTATCGAATGAAAAAAATATGTATTGATGAAATAACATCCGGTAACGTTCGAAGTAAAAAATTAACAAAATCATTAATAAAAATTAATTAATTTTATGCCTCACGTTCTTTAAGATAAACATTAGATATTTTAAGTATTTTTAAAATCTTCGTCTCGTTAGAAACTGCACAATTTTACGTCAATTTAACATCATTTTTTAAAATTTCTTGGTCGTAAAACAGAATTGATGACGTCAGATTGACGTAAAAATGTACATTTTATGAACGAAGCGAACACGGATACTGTTTAATGATATAAAACTATCAAAATTTAACAGAAATAATCAATTTTTATGATAATTTTACTCGACTTTAGACGCTTTTAATAACAAAATAACAATTTAAAAATTATAATATATTATTAAATTTTATTTTAATTAAGATATAATCGATTTTCTACAGTGAGAATCCGGGATTGAAGTCGGTCCGGAACACAAAACTCTTTATAAAATTTATTTGAACGCACTTAATATGCAAATAACTAAATTATTTTGGCTTTTTCTTGTTTTACCAAACGTTCTTTTCTAATTTAAAAGATATTTGATATTAAATATTCATAAATGAAATTAATTGGAGCGTTATATAGAATTAATTCCGCTTTACGACCGCTCGCTTTATAACCGCTGTTTTATGAATGCGTAATTTATTTTTATTATGATAATTTGAGAAACTATAATTAAGAATATTTTGAGATAAACACTTCTGTATTACGTTATGTTGTTAATAAATTAATTCCTGGAGAATTAATATATAATTTCATATTTTTTATACTCATACTTTTTATACTCAGATTTATACCTCATAATTTCAATTTATGAGGTATAAATCTACGGGATATCGGGGTTCGATTTACGACGGTTCTCAACGATGGTTATCAATGAAGATTACGTCATAAAAGTAGGGCCAAGATGTATATGTGATGGTATAATCCATTCCAGATTATAAAATTACGGTAAAATATACTAATTTTTTGCCCTTTACCATACGTATTTACCATGTTTTAACTTGAGGGCGCTTCACGCGATGTATGAACTATTTTTAAATTATTGTGAGTGAATATTGAAGCATTTGAAAGAGCTTCGAAGATAATAAATTATTTAAGTTATTTCATTGAATTTCTTATAGAGAGAGCGAATGTAAAGCCTCTTTTTGCGAAGCGCTCTTCAACAAACTCTGTATGAAGCTTCATTATAAAACTCCTCACATAAATTATGCTATTTTTTCTTATGTTTTATGCCAATTATCTTATTTTACAAGCTTTAAAGTAATACAACGAAATGCTTATAATATATTTTATTTTTGTAATGATTTAAGATTATCCGATCTTCTTCCTCCGATTTAGATTCCCGAAGATAAAACAAAGTTCGCTGGGCATTTTATAAAGTTTGGCAAAGGCCGATTTAAAGTAAAAATGATCAATCGCATCAATCAATTAAAAATATTTAATTAAATTTCTAAATACATATTTATATAAATTAAGTAAGCCGTACATAGCGAAGACAGAAGGATTAATCTTAACATTTTTAAAATTTAAAAATAGCGTCAATTAAAGAGGGAAAAAACCATTTAATTCGTTTATTATGCGCCGTCTTTTCTCTTTATTAAAATTACAAGAAACGCCTCTTCAAATGAGCGTTTGAAAAGATGGCGGTTAATTTCGGAAGCGTTTTTTAAGAAAAATGCTGATGTCAAGTTCGAGTAAGCCAAAAATTCTAATTAAACAACGTTTCAATTTTCGCTCCTGCTTCCACGTAATTAATTAATTCGAAGAGAGCACCGCCGACTTCAATAATTGCTAAAATATCAAAGTATGAATATTCCTTCCGGTTACAAATTTGTTTGTTAGTCATCGGATTAAACGTGATTAATACATTAAAATTTAATTAATGCAAAATTGCGATATGGAAAATTATACACGCGCCAATATAAAAGCGTTTATGTGCTTTTATTTAAAATTTAAAAATAAAAAAATAATAATAATAAAATAAAAAAAAAACCACAAAAATCTCAGGTGGCGCTTCTTCTCGGTGAACTCGTTCACTGTTGTTCCACATTGCATTCCATGCTTCGATAATCTCGTGGATTTTTGCTAATTTCTTCGATTCCGAACGACCATGCCGAAAAATAAAGGTGAGATTTCGTGTTAATTAAACGGAATTTCGGTACAGTTTGGCAGAAATTGAGTAATTTGGTAGAATTACGACGTTTTGCCGCGAAACAATGGTGAAATCTTGTAACGTTGTATATAGGTAGGGTCAATGGGCGATGATGTTTCCATTTATTACTTATTATACCGTTTATAATTTAATATACCGTTACTTACGAGCGTATGGCGGGGTTATAAGCTTTATAATTAAATAATAGTTTATTTTACAAAGTGTTTATAATAATTATTATTTTCCTCGACGATTGGAGGTGACTACATTCAGATTGAATGAAGCGAAATTGTGTAATATATTTATTTCTACGTGTTGCAAAATGTCTGTGTATTATGTAGAAATTCCTATGCAGGTAATGCATAAGGTACCCGATTGGCGTAAGTAAAATTGCAGTTCTGAATGAGGGATTTGGACCCCCAAATTTTAGACTCCCGAAGAGGTCTAAGAGATATACTCTTATGGGTCTACAACAGTGGTTCTTAACAGTGTTCCACAAGCCTGCCTTGAGTATTTCCACAAAAAGAAAGATTTTAATTTACTACAAAATGTTACCATATTTGTAAACAATTCGGTGTTTTATTTGATACATTTATCGGCTGCAAATAGTAACGAAAAGTCTGCGGTGTCCCGTGGCCTCAGAAAGGTCGTCTGCGGCTCGAGATCTCGACCACCTCGTTCGGAGCCGCGGGGGTAGCGTCGGCAGTGGCCTTAATCGCTGCGAGGCCCTTGTCCTTTGTGCAAAGTATGTGAATTGAAAATAGATATTTCTGATGATTGATGAGAAATGCAAAAGTTATAAATAAATAAAATTTAGAGTTTTAAAATATTATAGTAGAAGATTTATAAAAGTTAACAATCATAAAGACGACAAATTATTAATGATGATAAACTAAGGTACATAAATGCCTTGAAAGATATATGCAGGGATTTAAAAATGATGTTTGCGGCTTATAACTAATAGCTACGAATAAAATAAGAAGTTTTAAATATCAGCTTTTTTCTACTCGAGTTGTTGCGCAAGGCCCCAGACGATTGCTCTGCTTGTCACCCCTAAGGCTGCCCACTGGATAGCGTTTGGGTCGTTCCTGTGCATGTAGAGTACTTACAAGTAACTTCTATGTATTTTGGTGTTAATTTGTTACATGCTTACTTGTAATGGCAGAAATATATAGAAAAATTTGAGAAATAAGTTTGTAAAAAATTAACAGTGGGGTTTATAAGTGATAGCCGATCAAATTCGTTTCTTGAAAAATAATTTTGAAGCAGAAAGGAATTTCTACATGATATGTGATATAAGAATATATGAAAGAATATTTTAACTGTTTTATCTTTTATTCTGGTGGAAATTTTAGTATGTAATTCCCCCACATTAATAAAGATGCTAAAGACACTATGTACGTAATATAATTAATTAAATTCTTATTTATTCTTCTTCAATTTAGGAAAGATTGTTTTATTTTAAGAAACATTAAAAATTTTTTTAAACAATTAGTGAGTAAAATTCTCAATGACAATTTGATGATTAGCATTGAGATTAAATCTGGTTTCCTTGCTGCAGAAGCATTGGACGAGAAGGCGACTAAGTAAAAATGATTATTTCTTTCGTGTTGTTTGAGAATTAGAACTAGCCACAAAGAATCGCACGTTGAAACTAAAAGATTTTTGACCGAAAAGAACATAGCAATTTAGTCTATATTAAAACTGGATATGCATTTATATTTTAAAATATACAATTTGTAAGTAAAGTTTTGAAGAATGCTTAATTATATTGAAGTGTTTAGTTTTATATTCCACAGCCTTACGTACCATCTTTGTTTTAGAAAGTACAGTATTTCTATTACTTATTAAAACGGGTGAATTTGTTTTAATAATCTTCGTACACATTTAGATGATTAAAGCTGTTAACAATATGATTAAAGAGAGACGTCGATTAAACTCCGCAAGAGAAAGAAATGACGTTCGACATCACTCTCTAAGCATTGATTTAATACAGAAACGCAAATAACAATTTATTCTAATGTAATTTAGAATCTCAGAAGTTAGCAGTATTTAGAATATTGTTAAGAGAGTTCTTAATTGTTTTTTGTTTTTTTTTGTTACTTAATGATAAAGTAATTCATTCTATGTACTATAATTTAAAATAAAATAATTTCTTAAAGTTTAAATATAAGCTTTTATAACCCTTCAGTTTATTAATATTATTATTATTATTAGCATATAATTTTAATAAAATACTTTTATTTAATAAGAATTGATAGTCGCAATAATTTGTCTGCTCTCGGGTTGCAACGTTTGCTTTGTCATTAGCTAAAGTATCGTTGACTAGTTTGTTTCTACGTATAATTAATTATATTTCTTTCTGCTTGTTAGTGTTGGTTTCTTCTCCAAAAATTGATGGGATCTACAGTTATCCGAACCATTCAGACTTAGTTTATAAGCCAATAGTAACAGAGACTTTGGAGGATCAAAGCTAATCTATAATTAGTTTACGAACCATTCAATAAATGAACTATATTAATCGATTAAGAATGAAGTATAAATTTAAAATATTAGTTTATATTACCATGAATCTACTTCACTTTCTAAATAGAAAAGTGGACTTTACTGTTTAGTAATAATAGTTTGAAGTTTGTGGCAGCTATAATGGAAATTTTGGCATTAATGAGTAGAGATAAAGTAATAAATAATTATCAAATTCAAGTTTTTGAAGAAAAGAAAAAGACAATATATATTATTATTATTATTGATATTTAATAAAATACTTTACTGTATTTTATATAGTGTCAACTTTTTATTATATATGATTTACATTATTATACTTTCGTATTTAATGAAGATAATGAAATTCCGTATTATAATGTAGAAGGATTGTTTGGATTAGTAGAAATATATAAGGGGGTGGGATGTTTACAAAAATTTTAACATTAGGATTTCAGCCCTTGGATAACAGAATGATTCATTTTTGTTTCCAAAGCATTGAATAGAAAACTCTACTGTTTACGTCACTGCTTTGTATGTGTTGTACGTAAGTAATAAAATAATGTAACATTAAGTAACTCATTCCACGTGTTATTCCTTAGAATAAAAAGGAGAAATGATCGAGGATAAGGATTAAGTAATTTTGGGGATGGGTATATGCAGCAACATTACAGAACATTAAGATGGAGAAAGGTAATTGAAAAGTTGAAAAATAGCATTATATCATAGTTTTTTTTTGTTTTGCTTTTAGTTGGAACATTTAGAAAAAAAAGTGAATAAAATTAGGTTGGATTAGCAAGAGTGCACTCTAGTTTGTATATATATCAACATTACATCATCAACTGCCATAAATAATCGGGCTATAAGCAATTAAAGATTATAAAGTCAATGGTTATGCCATAATAGCCGTCAATGGATACAGCTTTGGCTTATATATGCTGGAAGAGGAGATCGGACCGAAGGTCCTGGTTGCATAACTGGCAACGCGACCGCACGGTAAGCGGGAGTTGCAGGTTCGAGTCCCGCTTCGGGCCAATTCTTTTCTTCCAGTTTAATCTAAATTTATTTAAATTATTATAATTATTAATTTTAATAAGAGATGTTGCCTAACGCCTACCTGAAGTGCCAAATTTATTTATAATCTTTAATCGTTTATAGCTCGATTATTTACAGCAGTTGGTGATGTAATGGTGTAATATTATCAGATTTAATGATTGTTTATTTGTATATATATCAACATCCTAAAGCCTGATGTATTGATACTAATCCAAGCTTTTGCCATACTTAATCAGGTTATTATGCTATAATTAATAATTAGAAACTAATTTAATTTGATACTAGAGGTAGATGTTAGGGGCCATCTCTTATCTAAATTAATTTATTAAATAATTTAGAACATTTTGGGAGAAAAGAACTAGCCCAGAGCGGGACTTGAACCTACAACCTCCACTTACCATGCAGTGCACTTGCCAGTTACACCATCCCAAACCCCAAGCAAGTCTTTGCTTCCAGATGGATTTAAATTTAGATAAAACCATTCATGGTTACTTATGGCACCCTCTGGGGACAACAACTATTTCTGCAACCTATATTCAGGGTGATTATAATTAAAGTTGCTGTATGCATTGTAAGGCGTTTTGAACATGTAATTGATGCAAATGGATTGCACATTGAACAAATGTTGTGAACAAAAACCTTTTGCATGTTTCCATTTTGTTTCTTGTTCTTCGTGTGTCATTTTTTCACCTAGTGGTAAAAATTCGAATAAATATTTATTTTGCATTTTCCATTTCCCCATAGTCCATTTAACGTATATACCAAGTTTCATCAAAATACATCCACGAGAACAGGCTCTAGACAGGTCCAAGTAGGGCAACTTTAATTATAACCACCTTGTACTTCTCTACTATGGCACTTAGTTGGCTATTGCTTTATCCAGCATTGTATATATATATCAACATCCCAATGCCCATATATTGATACTAATCCAAACTCTCTGTAATTAATCGGTCAATTATTATGCTATAATTAACAATTAGAAACTAAGTAATTCGGTACTAGAGGTAGACATTAGATGCCATCTCTTATCTAAATTAATAATTGTAAGTTCTAGTTTGATTCTATACAACAGATTACTGCTCTGTGAAGTGTATATACATTGATATAACCAGGAAAAATGATGAATTGGTTCTTAATTAAAATTTATTTTTTATAACATTATATATGTATACTTTCTAATTGAAATCTTAACATTTGCAAAACTTGTGCTGTATATTTGTAAGATTTAGATAGGATGTAGCTTTTGTGAAAGCTTGTGCTAATGCACAAGTCATACTCCTTCATTCAAATTTATAAAAATTGTATGCGAGTTCATTTCGACAAACGTGGGCTAGTGCACAAGCTCAAAAATGGTCAAGCATAATAATTTGCTGCTTTTTTAACTGCAAAATTGTTAACTTGAAGCTTGCAAATAAATAGAAAACAAAAATTTTCAATGGAAAATATGGACTAATGTTTTTGATCATTACACTGGATCTTCCTCGGGTCCTATATTTTCGAAGTGAAATGCATATGGAACTCTGTTTCAGATGTCTCAAATATTTAATTTTTTTGAATGCATTTTAAAGTTTAAAATGGGTGTGTTGCATCTAAAATATTAAATTAATAGAAGGGCTATGTAAAATATGGTAAAATTAACATAAAAGTAATAATAATAATTAAGCATTATTTTTAACTTCGTTTTGCAGTAAGAGATTTTAATATATTGGCACTGGATGGATGATGGTCTCTTGAATCATGATTTCCATGTAAAGGATAAACATCTTTCATCCTTGAAGTTAATGCTTTTCCCTTTGAATTTGGACTTGTAAATCTCCAGTTTAATGGCCGTGATGTTGTGTTCTCTAGATTAGGGAATCATTTCCAAGGTCAGCATGGACATCCTCTTCTGAAACATAAATGAATAGTGTGGTGGAATGTTTTCTATTGTTAATATTGTATTTATGCCCTGCGAGTCATTTTGTTAAGTGAATGGATGAAACTGATGTATTGTAAATTATAATTAAATCTGTTGTCCACTATTGAAATTTTGTATACTTCAGGTAGTTAGCATCTTTGCCATATTCAATTGTAATTTAGAATACTTCAATTTTACCGGTTAATGTTACCTTAGGTAGCCAAGATGGCGGTTTGTCTCTAATTCCAGCAAGGAAACAGTGGGACGCACGTTCTAACCTAACCTAATCTATTCTAATAAATTACCATAATTATTAGCAACCAAATTATTAGAATAGGTTAGGTTAGGTTAGAATCGTGCATCCCACTGTTTCCTTGCTGGAATTAGAGACGAGCCGCCATCTTGGCTACCTAAGTAACATTAACCGTTTTACCATACATCCAGTGTAATGATCAAAAACATTAGTCCATATTTTCCATCAGTAGAGCACATACCGAGTTTATTTTATGATTCTGTGATGTATTTTATTTAATCTAATCTGTTAATGCTAGTTCCTATATGGTTCTTTAGGAACCGCTGGTTCTTATTCAAATACTATCGGAAGTAGAAGGCCAAAGTACTTTGCATTACTTTATTATAAATTATTTGGTGAATCTATTTGAATTGATTCATGATGCAACAAGATCAAAGAATTTCATCATCTAATGAGCTGATTTATATTCTACAATTAATGTTTAATGCTGAATAAATAACTTTTGAAAGAAAATGTTCCATAAGACATCATCCATTTCTAAAAAAAAAAAACAATTTAAGAAATCAAAGCATCAAATACGTGCGAACATTTTCGATGTTTTAATGGTCTACATTGCATTATTGCGCTACAAACCTGTTTAGGGAAAATGCTGTATCATTAAATATGCATATGTAATTTTGAATAATGATTCAAGCTAATAAAACAGATTTATTACGTTAAATGAATATTGCAATTTTTTTTACAAAATAGATAATACTTTCTATAAAATTACTTTTTAAAATATGAGTCTGTCATCAAAATTTGCAAAATTAAGTTTTTTGTAAACAAAATAAATGGCAGATTTAAAAAATAAATTGAATGATATTAAGCAAATAATTTTTCCGTTTATTTACATTTACTTATATGGAAAATAGCATGTGTTTTAAGATTTTCTTTTGACGTTTCGGTACGATAATCTTCAAACTTGATAAGGTATAAGTTATGTATCTGCTCGTTACAAGATACATTACATTAAAAACTGTAGAATGTCAACAAGCAAACTGATAAATTTTTTAGTTTTTCTTAAATTTAAAATTTACGTTATAATTTCCGTTTATTATAGGAAAGGGAGGAAAAAATAGACGAAGAGGAAAGAACGAAAACGAAACGGAGAAAAGAGAATTGGTATTTAAGGAGGACGGACAAGGTAAAGATCGTTTTCTGCTCAATTAAATTTCCACGTAACGTATAAAAACTATATGAATAAATAATTTATGAGAATAAATTAGTTTTCTGTAATACGAAAGTTTATTTTAAGTTTGTTACACTCTAGCCTAGTTCCTTATCAAAGTAATTAATTTTACACACGCTATTCATATTCAAGTGAAGAAATAATGTATAATAGTACCGAAAGAATATTTATTGCAGTATTAATTCGAAAGCATGTTTTGATCTGCATTTATAGATTTATTATTTTCAATAAGATTGTTTGAAATTCAAGCTACTTTAAATGTTTTCCCAGCATTACGGGATATATATCTGAAAATGTAACAAATATGCCACCATAATATAGAGATGAGTTTCATTACATCTACAGATGGTGGCCTAAATTAAATTGAAAACATTTTGTCTTAAATATATTTTCTGGTATCCCGAAAATAGCAATGCTTTTCTATACGTTGCCGTAACAACAGAATCTGATGAGCAGATATCCCGTGTTTAATTAATTTTCCTGGAACGTAAAGAAACATCTTGGTCTTCATCTTTCAACACAGTGGCATAGCGAGGGGGTGCAAGGGGGTCTATCGTGCCCCAAGTGCCACTCGCAGAAGGGCACCCAAGTGGTCTCCGAGAGCAAAGATAAAATGCAGTATAGGCTGCATATTAAATAAAAGTTATGCTAAAGTTAGTGAGTTGGGCCTAAGAGGATGGATGGGAGCCGAGGAGAAGTTCTCAGTGGCCCAACTAAAAAGAAAAGATGTCAATGACTACCTTCGGGTGAGAGACCAAGGCCCAGGATTAAGACATAGTCTCTTTAACCCCATAATGCCATTAGGCAGAGCAGGGCAAGAGTTGGCTTTATGAACAGGGGGGACGCCTATAAAGTGTCTTGCCCCGGGCGCCGGTTATGTTTGCTACGCCACTGTTTCAACATTACCCAATTTTGAAATGGCGTTTTGGAAAATTTCCAGATCTATTAAAAGTTTTTAATTTAATTTTTAATCCTTTAATTTTATAAAATAAAAGATATTGAGAAAATTAAAAATGTAAATTTTATTACCTTTTTTTACTTTTGGAATTTTGACTCTTTATTAATCACCCTTTTATAAAAATTCGTGGAAAGTCGTGTTGAAAAGTTTCAACCATTTGATTATACAATCTTATTATTAATTAATGCGAATTGGGAATAATTAAGAATCAACTTCTTTGAAATATGCTGATTCGTAATTAGATTTTAGCTTTCTTACGTTAGAAAATAATTAAGATTGATTCTCTTGACCTCTGTATTCAAGCTTATGACTGTTACAAATATAATTACTCAAGCAATGTTTACTAAAATGTAACGAGCAGTTGGATCTAGATACGTTGTGAAATAATTCAAGAGACGTAAGAGTATTTTGATGGATTCCAAGAAAACAGACTTTGAAAATGTACACCATTATTTAGAGATATCTTTAGGTAATGGTAATTGGAATATGTGGATAACAGTTATGCAGATATTGTACAATAATATACATTTTTATTGTAATTTAGTTGTCACATTAATCAGCAAAATGGAGTAAATAACATCCATGAAATGAACATAATGTTAGAAAAATACAAAACAAAACGATCAAATGCATAAATTGGCTTTTGTGTCACAAGTCAGATTTATGTTTAACTTTGTTAGTGTGATGACAATAATTATGGTGATTGCATGAAACTGAACTCACTGTCAAAAATTTTTTGTAAGATACTGGAATTGGTGCCATGTTATAATAATGTTAATTGTTATAACCTATATTTAAGCATAATTCTCGATGTTCTGTATAGAATTATATTTCGCTGGATGGACTCAATTCTCTTGTATAAATAACCTTGTTTTGTCTTGAACGAGGTTATCGACAACAAAATAGGACCATGGATTTTAAGCCATGATGTTGACATCATGGCTTGAAATCCATGGTCCTATTGTTTTTGAATTGTAATCATTAGTAAAAATATTTTTAAAGGATGTTCACATAGAGGTGTTAAATGTTTTGTTTAAAAGAACTCTTATTTGTTTAAATTTTAAATGTGTTCTGATAAACTTTAATGTTAAAAATTCAGATTGAACTACATTCAAGAAATAAGAAAAAGTTTTACACCTTTTGTGTACAGGTACTCCTCACTTTACGATGGAGTTCCATTCCGACGACTACGTTGTTAAGCGAATTGGTCGATAAGCAAGGAGCTTGCGCCGGGAATATAGGATCGTAAAATTATACAAATTATGCGACAAACTTCAAATTTATTCATAAAAAGACTATTATAGTACGCTTAGGGCGCATGTCACCATTTGCCACTGACCGACACTCAAGCTGAGAAAGGGGATTTAAGCAGATAGTGGTCGTTAAGCAGATAGGTCGTAAAGTGAGGAGTACCTGTATATAGTATATTCTTCTCATAAAGTTTATCAGCAAGGCAGCCAGAAAAATCATCTTAGGACACCTGGCAAAAGAAAATCTGGGGAGATTACTGAACCTAATAGTTGTAGTAGCTATAGTTTCACTTTTCTCTAAATGCTTGGTGGGACATATGAATGTCGTGTTTTAAGAGAATGATATAATGAATGTCATTTATGAAGGTTGGAGGATTTTGATCCTTGGTTTGCCGACTGGATGATACTAGTTTATATGTTGTATAAGGTGCATTGAAAGCCATTTGAACAATCTCTCGGCAGATAGAATCGCTTGCATATGTACAGTTATATGCATTAAATTTTAGACCATAGAAGATGTATGTTCCATTTGCTTTATTGAGGAGTTAAGTATACAGCAGGCTACCACAAGCGGGCTTGCAGGGTGTGCATCCTACATGTCATCAAGGGGCACCAAAAGATGCTTCTAATTAAATGTGTGATTTGAATTATGAGATTACAAAATGGAACCAAACATTATGTTGAAAAAGTAAAGTTGTGAACTCCAATAGTCCAAGTATTAATGCTTACATTATATATTAATTAATATTTATATGAATTTATGGTATTGCATGATCAAGCATGTGTGAAATGGCCCTGGTGGTAAGTTTCTTGTCCAGCAAGGAATAAACTTGTATACAATAGTGCCAGATGTTTGTACCATTCAAACTCAATTTAAAGGAGTTTTGACAGTGATTGAAAAATATGATTTTATGATTTATTTGCACAAGTTCATAAGAGACTCAAAAAATAGGAGTCTGAGTGTGAGATGCCTCTAGCAGCAGCACTATATACAGGTTATGCAAAAGTAAGATGAAGGAATGACTAATAACTCTAAAGAACCTTTTACTTCCGACGACAAAACTTTAATAAAACGTCAAACAAATGCTTTTGACCTTACCCAAGGTCTGCTTCTGAATTACTGTAATATGAATTATAGTAGTTCATGCAGTATTGCCTGTAAAGTAATTTAAACTGTAAATTCCTTTATCTTACTTTTGTGTAACCTGTGTACTTATCTCCTCCTACAAAACAAATGGAATATATCCACATCCTTTTACTGTTTAAAATTTAATGCATCTAACTGTACATTATAACTAAGTCAACCAGTAGTCCAATACAATATCTCAATCTAGCTTGAGTGATACTGCAAAAGCTTCCATCTATCTCCCTGGGACCTGAATACTATTTGGACAAGTGAGCAAATTGAGCTTATTGTTGCTTATGATGAACATAACTGATGCCTTCGGTACTGGAAACTTGAGCAAGAAACTGTGCGAGGCACAGATCTCATGCAGAAAATTCATTAATCATTGAAATATTATGTAACAAATGTGCTTCCAGCAGAGGATGCAGTTTCAAGCATATTATTTGCTGTACAGCAGTTTGATTAGGATGAGTCATGACATAATCTGAATTTACAATTGTCACAATTCAGTTTTTGTAGTATCCTGGTATCCTGTATATCCTAAAATGTATCGTGCTGTGGTGTCCACTGTAGTAATAAACTCACAAATAAAAAGGTTACTGGGTCACCAGGAGGTTAAAAATTGCTGTTAAAAAAATTCGTTATTTTCCTGAAGTATCTCCTGTGTAGCCACCTCACTCTTATTGACTTGCAGTCAGTATAACTTATACTGCAGGGTGCAAAGAAAAACAGTAAAAGGCCATTGAAAGGTTTAGGTGGAATTAGATATACAAAAAATAGTCATTATACATTTATGGCTCCTTTTTTTATTTCTTATATTTAATGACATTGCAATAATGAAAATTTAGTATTGCTCATAAAAATAATATTAAGAACAAGAATTATATACTTGAAACAAAGAGTTAAAATAGCATTTTTTGATTTCATATTAAGTTTGTACATTTTACTCGGACTCCACCCAAAATTGCTTCTGGCTTGGATTCCAAGAATCAGACTCCACTACCCTGTCTACGATACCAAAAACTCTGATTATAATGTGAATAAAACAGTTATCAATGTTTCCATTCTATCATAATTACTATATTAACAAGCTGATGTAAAAACCATAAGAATGTAATAGTCTTATCATCAGGGCTGGCTTTAAATTCAGTGAGACATGACTATTTCATTCTAATAGATCCTGCTGCGTGATAACTCTTTTCAGAATGAAACTTTTCTTTCTTTGAAGAGATTATTTTGTAAGAACTGAAGATTTTAGAGTTAATAGTGTTGTATTTAGTGTAAAGTTTATAGTTTAATATGTTTATTGGCAATTTATTTATTTATTTGTAATGCTCTCAGTCAGGTTATGCAATTGATAAGGTTAGACTTGCCCATCATTGAAGTTTTTTATTATTAAAGTGATGTTAACACTTTCAGTCCTGCCATCATTTACTATGATTTTCTCTGGGGATCTGGGATTTTATGCCTTTTTTTGTAAAGATGCTATAAGATAAGAACAATTGACTAACTTTTTTTTTAGTTTATAGTGTTTATATAAAATTGTGTATTTTTACCATATAAATTTGTGAGAGTCTGAAGATGGAATAATTTTATTTAATAAGAAAACAAAAATTAAAGTATTAAACTGGTGTTAAAAACAACACGTTTTCACCAATTTTGTGAGAAAAGGGAAATAAAGCTTCCTTTGGCGAGATGTTATCACAATTTTTGTCAAACATCCACGTATCCTGTGAGATGATACAAATCTGGACGCCCAATTGGAGAGAAGTTAAAATAAAAAGGGCAGAAATTGTGGGTCTCAGTGTGGACTGCCAGAGATCAAAGAACTGTCATAGAACGGCGGCTGTCGTAGAACAATGCCCATAGAAGCCGGTGCAGACTCTGCCACAAGAAGCGCAAATTTTAGCTTTATCCATCGTTCGTCTCTTAACCCACTTCTGTATCCAATCCACTCCAAAAGCAAGCCTCACATACTAAGGAAGACATCTGTCAAGCCGCCAGAAGTATTATTGTATATTCCATTGTAAACTCTCTCTCTCGGAAATTAGAGGTGTACTTAGTTAGGCCATCGACCTAGATGACATGTTTATGCCAGTTGTATTTATCCTTTGTTTTGCTTAGTTTATTAAATGCTTGTTATTTGTTAAATTGAGACTGAGTGATACCACTTTAAAATAGACACAGACTCTGATCAATCGTATTTGCGCCTCCCTCACTCGCATCACAAGACCCTCCTATTTTAAAGCCATCTGCCGACCGAGTAAGCGGGACTAACCGTTTCGATGCCAGACTTAGGGGATTCGAGCCTTGGTCTCGGCTCCTCACCTGCATTCTCACAAATTGTTTTATGTACCATAAATTAATTGAAAAAGATTAAAACTTTTCCCAACATTTTTTGCATTATATGAAACTAAAGTTACTTAAAATAATCAAATCTAAGTAAATGATTAAGTAAAAATAATTTATATATGTATGGATGGATATTGAACCAAAAGTGTTAAATAGCTATGTTGATAAAATTATTGAAGTGTGAAAAATGCATTCTACTACCCTTCTTGTTCTGTAGTTTTATTGCCATCATTGTGAGAATGCGATCTGTCTGTTAGCATTTTAATGTGATTTATGAGGACTTGCTGTAGATTCAAATTCAGAAAACTAATGAAGACTTTTATATACAGTAAGACCTTGCTTAATGCTGATTCGATATAATGCAGTCTGCTCGAAGCCTTAAAAAAAAAAGCTCAAAATTTATGCTGATTCAAATTATTGTGGCATTTCATTGATTCGTATATAACATGATTATTCCTAAACACGAACCAATCGGCAAAAGATGGCAATTCGTCATAGTGCTGTACTTTCCTTAAATCTATGTTCGTTTTGTGCAATTTTGGAAAAAATATAACATAATGGATGCCATAAGAAATATTGACTTTGCTTAATTAACTGATAAATGCACGAACAAAGTGTGGAAGAAGGTCTGGCTGAAGATATCCAAGGATTCTTAAGGAGAAGAACCTATTGCTATATTGTTAGATTGTCCAAATTGTCAACCTAATTGATATGGCAGGACTAGGAGATGTAGCCGAGCAAGATATTGAGGAGTTACTGCAGGCTCTGGTAAGAGACTTACCAACGACGACCTTCAAGAACCGGCAGAACAAGGAATTCGTGTAGAACTGGAAAATAGTGATTCTGAAAATGAAGAACCTAAAAGAACTTACTACAGGTTTCCTTAGTAAAAGTTTGGTAACGATAACCAAAATCGTTGATCAAATTGTAGCAAATGATCCAGATTTTGAAAGGAGTGCAAAAGCAAGATGAGGCACTTTGGATGCAATCTTCTGCTACTGACATTTGCTCAAGGAAAGGAAAAAAGCAACAAACGAAAGTACACGACTTTATTGCAAAAAACACAAGAATTTCAGAAAAGCCAGGACCTTCATCACAAAAAATGAACTTCACATTTCTGTGCGCATATGTTTGTGTTATTTAACATATATTATTATGCAAATTAATATAAAAAAATAAGTTAAAGTAAAATCTGTTTATTTTTGGTCACGTGTTCTCCTTTCCCTATTTAGTCTATGTTAAAATAACCTCGTTTAACACTTTCGTTTAGCGCTTTGTCGTCTAGGAACACATCCTCCGCATTAAGCGGGATCTTGCCGTATATATAAAACTTCCCGAAATGAAAATGAAACCCGACTAGATGTTCTAAAACCTTTACTGATTCATTATAGACAGACAGCAAAGGTTATTGAAGAAACAAACATTGAATTTATAATACTAGTTCATTGCATCAAGAACTTTTTAATAATAGAATATAAATTTTAATAGCAATTACTATTAAAATAAATGTTAGTTATATTGTACCAAGTTTATAGTATCAACAGCTTTGACTGTGGAAGGTTTTCATCTCTTCCTTAGTGATCACTTGCTTTATTTTACTAAAATGTATGCTTTACTATGTTACATAGCTTGTTATGATTTATTTACTATAGTCATTTACCATTCTTACCATTTCAATATAGTATTTTTATTAACTAATATATCTTTTAATGAACACCTCAGAAATGATATTCAGAGCACTCGTATAGTCTGTCGGCTTCTGCAAACAAATGATACACGAATACGGTGCTTATTTTGCAACGATACCAGCTTGCCGTCATTAATTTCAACATCACTCTTGGGATTCGTGACTTCTTATTCGTCGATCTTGAAAATCTTTAATCGGAATAAACTTTGTTTTGACTTTTAAAACTTTATTACATGTCTTCTGTTTCAAAATTTTATTAAAAAATGGAATTGTTTCTTACGACAAAGAGTTTAAAGTTTAATATTATTCTCAGTTAAGCATTAAATTAACTAAAAAATTTTTATTGTTATTATTTTTTTAATTGATTAAAATGTTTACGCTAGGATTTTGTTCGACTGGTTTTCTGTTGAGAAAGTTGCGAAGGAGACTCTTATAAAAATCAGTTTTGTCTTCGTAATTTTCTTTAACATTAAATCTTAATGTATGTTTATCTGTGATTTATTTCATCAGTTTTAAATATTTATAATTATTATGAAATAATTTAAGATATTTAAGTTTTTATGGAGTTGTTAATACGATCAATAAATCTTTAAATTGTCTCTCTCTATCTTCTTTACCTTTTTTGCCAAGCCGCATTTACCTCCTCCATTCTTTTTTGTCAGTGCAAATCTGATGTTATTCCACCTACTCCAATCGTCTCTAAATTTAGATACATTCTCCTCCCACCTGTTTTCTACACTTTTTTAGGGAAAAAAATTGCTTCTAGGATTATTTTTTAAGTTCCTTTCTTTCCTTTAAAATTCAAAACAAAAAAAATATGAAATTTTCAAACGATGATCATCATTTATGTGTAAAATTTTCGATGGTAAATTTATAATTTTTGCTTACGTAATAATTCTTGAAAGATATTGAGTTTAATTACAATTTATTTTATATAATATTACTTTTATAATTAATATATATAATTTTTTAATTTGTAGAATATGCCCAGGTGGTGAAAAATGCTTGGTAATGGTAGATTAGAAGCAATGTGTTTTGACGGAACAAAGCGATTATGTCATATCAGAGGGAAGCTGAGAAAAAAGGTAATTTCTATTTAAATTTTGATTTCGTGTATTTTAATTAAACCCCTTAAGACTGGGGATTTACAGTTGAGACTTTGGTATTTATAATAATATTTATCTCAATGTTTTAGTACTATGGATAGATTGTGTGCAATGTAATCTAGAATATTGAACAAGAACAGTGAGATGGGGATTAACATAATTTATTCTATAAGTAATTGAAGTTAGATATCTGATTTAGTGATAAACATCTAACTTGGAAGACATAATTGGTTCTCCTCTAATTCATGAAAGATCCAGCTAAAATTCAGTAGAGTTTCTAGAACGGCAATCCCCACATTCTACAGCCACTGAACAAAAAATTGTTAAATATATATGTTATGGACAAAGTGATTAATCGGGCATTATTCATAATGACAAGAAAGGGTGCGCAGTGTGATAAGTATTGATTAATTTATCAAATTGACCGGTCATTATGAATACTGCTATCATCTAGTTGGGCAAAGTGATGATATGTTGAGGAGTGATCGTCCAACATATGCTGGCCAGTGTGTCGATTGTATCGCGTTTAGTACCGAATTTTAAATTGTGTGACATTTTAATTTCATTAAAAAAAACTCCACTTATTTCATTTAGAAATATTTATTTTCTATGAATTATTTCAAAGTATTTTAAAAAGTAATCCTTTAAAACTAAGTACTATTAACTATATTAATTAAATGGTAAAATTTTACCATGTGCACCATCGTGCAGTGGTCGCAACTGTCTGTGCTCCCGACAGATTTTTCCCGGAGGGGAGCTGTCGGCAGGCTGCTGATTGTTTAACATCACTAGATATTGATACATACTAGTTATTGATACGTGTGTTCAAGAACTATCGTGAATAAATATCTAGTGACGTTAAACAATTGGCAGCCTGTCGGCAGCTCCTTTCCAGGGGGAATCCATCAAGAGCACAAACAATCACGACTGCCGCCAAATTCGGTACTAAATGCAATATGCACGTGCAACTCAACGCGAGTGCTGATTGGCTAGCGTATGTCGGATGATCACTCCTCAACGTATTATCATCACTTTGCCCGACTAGATGATAGCAGTATTCATAATGACTGGTCAATTTGATAAATTATTGAAATTTATTACAATGCTGGTCATTATTCATAATGCCCGCATTAATCACTTTGTCCATAACATATATACTACTATATATAGACTCTTGATAACTTGAAAATTTTTTCTATCCCTTCCAATGGAATTTTAAGTTACAGCTAATGTGATCATAAATATCACAGTATAATTAGGATTAAATACATATATTTTATTATTATTTAGATTTGTGTATGTACAAAGTAACAAAACATTGACACTATTAGAGAAAAAGTGTGTTGCATGCATGCATTGTCTATAGTCCATTGCTTCTTGATCAACAATATTTTTGATGCGTTGACTGCCTCGATAGCATCTTGTTTTATGAATAATAAGGTTTCTAAAAAGTTTCTTAAAAGCATGAGTGCTTTTCTCACTCTCCTGCACATAGGGGAACAGGGTATTTGTCCCCAGATTTATTTTTTCCTCATTTTTATCTCTTGTTTCTTTACTTGAGCAATGATGTTGCCTTCAGATAAGTGTTTTCTGACAACTGGTCATTGTTGGTGTCAACATGATTTTTAAATTACACTTTTTTTATCATTCTCTGCTGTAATGAGACTGACCCAATCTTCTTCAATATAGTGGACGGATTCAGATGGAAATTCTTATTCGTTTGAATCGGCAACAAATTTTTACATCTTTAAAACAATTTGCAGTGCTCTGTAGGACTTTATTACAAATTATCTCACTCCATACATGATCCATCTTCAATAACATGTAATATCTTTCATATGATAAGCTTTATGTATGTATTGTAATTTAAAGATTTAAGAAATTTCTCATTCTAAAAGTTGAAGTATTTGATGGTAAGAATTGAACTGTTATAACTTTCAGAATGGGAATTATTGAATATGGACTGCAATTGTTGATAAAAAGAATAGTTTTTCTGTTTTTATCCACTTACGAAAAAGGCCTGACATCATCTGTGCTTTCTTATTTGCTGATATTGTATAGTTAATGTCTTAATATTTCATTTTTCAGACTTTAAAGATTTTTTTCAATTAATTCCATCAAAACAACAAGCTAACACCTTTGCCATCTTTAACATCTAGCAATCAACCAATGCATTATAACCAGTACAGGTATACCTCGACTTACGTCGGTAATTGGTTCCAGGAGAGGCGACGTAAGTCGAATTTACTTGTGTAGTCACAACGTAAGTCGTAGTTTTGACTTACGTCGTAACTAAACGCCAATAATGGAGGAAACGCTAATAATGAGCACTTAAAGACCGCTAAATAAGACGACAACACAGAAACACAGATGTTTTCATGGTTCGTTCCCTAGGATTTATGATGATTGTATTAACATTTACTGTAAATGTACATATTTTAATATGATTTTATGTGCTTTCAACGCTTTTCTAGTGATATTACGACTTCAATGTTTATGGCGGACAGATTTAAAGTCAAATAAACTGACTTAAACTTGATTTTTATTTTTCCATATACTTTTTTGACAAACGACGTAAAATCAGGAACGACGTAACTCGAGAGGGACGTAAGTCGAGGTATACCTGTATATATAAACAACATATGTTTAGTATTTCAACTAGTGTTTCATAGTTTTTGAAATATCTATCCAGTTCTGTCAGTATTTATACTATCATAGGTTAAAATATCTTTGTAAACTTACAAAACAAACATCATCTTCCTTAGTATTCTTCTTTGTTGTTTCTCCCATAATTAACCTTCTTTGCATGGTGTATTTGTGGTACAGAGTGTGATTGTCCATTTAATTGATTGACTATTTTGTCATTCATTTATTTTTTCCTTTCTCTCGGCTTTAAAGTTTAATTGAATTATTTTATCATTGTTGTTTGATTATATGTGTATAGATTAATAGTAGTAATGCAATATGTATAAATATTTACAGGTCTGGATTAACCAGGGAGACATCATTCTTGTTGGTCTGAGAGATTATCAGGATGCTAAAGCTGACGTCATTTTGAAGTACAATCCAGACGAAGCTAGAAATCTGAAGTCGTACGGGGAATTACCCGAACACGGTATGTTTGTTTTCATAATATTTAAATTATATGACATTTAATAAATCCTTTCATAGGCAACTAATGCCATTCAAAATATTAATGAATTTCTCCAATGAAAATTTAGTTTTTTAAATCCAATTTATATTAAATTGTGAGTGGCTAGTTTTCATGCTGAGTGATTATTAAGATGGGTAATCTCGTGTCTGTATTTGGTTCAGTTTAGTCCTTTGCATCATCTATACTTTCTGTTGCATGAAAATGAAGAAGTCATCTAATAATTCGTATAAAAATGAATCGTTTTTAGTTGCTGTATTTATTCGATTATAAGCCGACCCGAGAAAAAATAAAATAAATAAAAAGTGAAATTTTATTAATCAAGTGTAAGGAATAAATTGTACATCATTTAATTGTTCAACCGCTGTCATCAGATTCATCGTCAATTGATTATTTGTTGCCGTCTTTGTACAGAGCATCAGAGTGTTTGACAGCACATCTTCTATGGTATCAAACGCATTCGAGATTGAACACTTTTTAAATGCACCAGCGACGACTTCTCTAGAAATGCTTTTCCACACGTGCATACAAAATTTGCAGAAACTTCTGGCGGTATTTTTCCAAACTTTCAGTGTCGCCTACCTTACTAACCATATTAACGATACTAATTGTAAGTCAACGGACTTTTTTTTCCTTTGAACTAGAAAGAAATTTAAAAAAAAGGTTGGCTTTCAATTGGATAAATGCAGTATTATGTATTTTCATTTCTTTTTAATTACTGTATATTTCTGCAGATAAGATGAGGTATAAATTTTTGGCAAAATTTTATAGTTTTAGCATATATCTGTCCCATAAGACGACCCCCAAACTATTGACGGCCTATGAATTTAGTTTAGGTCAGCGATCGTCATCTGGATAATAATACTGTATAGCGTTTACGGAAGTATGTCCTATTCATAATTTTTTGAACGAACAAATTTTATTTTCTGCCTTGCTATTGTTGCAAATGTTTGCACCGATTCGGGCATTTGGGTAACGACCTTGACCATTCACAACGTCGTACAGGTTATTCTAGTTCGTGGACGTGCCCTACTCTCTACTGGTAAATAATTACAGTTTGTCCGGTTTTTTATAATTGTTTTAATTTATATAAATTTCAATCTAATTTTTTTGTATCTGTCTATAAGACGACTTCAGATTTTGGGGGCCTTTTGTTATGATTCAACTGTCGTCTTACCTGCGGGAATATACGGTATATAAATATAAGATTTTTTTTTAAAATGAAATTTATAACATAAAAACATTATAGAAATATGACAAATTTTTGAATTTTGAAAAATATTTCACTTAGTAAATTTTGAGTTAATCCAGAATAATAATTATAAAATGTTTCATATACATATACTACTTAAGTATGTATGTATGTATGTATATGTTAAAAGTTGTGTGTGTGTGTGTGTGGGGGGGGCATTCCAAATATAATAGTATAATTTTATTTATTATATTATGATCTCAGTTATCTATTCATGATTTATTTGGACAAAAATTGTCTGTCCAGCTTAATAATTATGCTAATATTCCCCAAGCTTCTTTACTGGCAGCTATCTTTAGAAATTTGATGAAACTCCAGCTAGTTTTTTTTATTTCTAGTTATCCAATAGTAGCGTAGTGAGCAACTTGGCTCACTTTTTTCTGTTTTTATATCATATTTATATCATATAAAATTTTCTCACAACTACAAAATTTTTTGTTTTTCTTTAGGGTGTGGCCACTTGTAGTTTGCTTACCACTGTTTAATCTGTTTTACAACACACACTACACATCACTGCTCTACTTTTGATATATATATAAATTTGCAGAGTTTTTACAATAATTACTTTCTGCCCGTTTTTGTCCATGCAGTTACGAAAATTAAAATATAACTTAAATTTTAGTCAATATACGAAAAATTTTAATAATTAGTTTCTTCGCGGTATTGTACGCTAGTTTATAAGTCAATTTTTTATACCCGAATAAAGTCTTTAAAATTAGGGAACAATTAATGTGGTCTTATATGCTTTCACCAAAGGCTACTTTATGCTATATCCAGATTTTAGTTGTAGCCTACTTGTCTTTTTCGGAGATTGACTTATACAGCAACAGTAGGTCTAAACCAGAGTTTTGAGTTAAAACATTGCAATCAATTTATGTGATGAGTTAACTTATATGCCAGCATACAGGGTATATGTAATTGTTCACCTTGTATTTTCTTTAGGGATTATCAAAATCTGAAATTTAAGAACTTGTTTAGATTAGGGCACAATGGCATCTCCGTGCAGGCTGAGACGTTACGAATAAAATTGATATTGGTTGTATAAATCAGTATTTCTAAACCATTAATCTGTAGGAATTTTTGTCAGTAAAAAGTTACATTCTAATGATTAGATGGCCAAAGCAGTAAAAGCATCGTCATATTGCTTTAGGGCAGTGATTCTCAACCTTTTTTTTGTCACGGTACACTTTTAATAATTTAAAAATTTGGCGGCACACACGGTTACTTCGGTAAATACCGAAGGACAACCGGTGATGTCATAACAGTGAGTTTTTAAATGCGGTTGGTTATTTAGGTCACATTTTCTAAACACCTTGATAACTACAGGCAGTTACTGGTAACACTGGTAACAATTTCCAAACGCGCCCTAAGAAGGTAGAACCGATTGAACTACTTGTCTGACATCGCTTATGTATGAGTATTCGCAGTGGTGGCACACTAAACTGCTGCGGCACAGTGGTTGAGAATCACTGCTTTAGAGCTTTGGATTCAAGCAAACTTTGGAAAGTTTCATGTGTGGTTTCACCTGGAGTTTTCAAGCCATTTTCCCATCACTCTGTTGTCTCCACATTGCAACCCTGACTGAATCAATGATGGGTATGTAAAAAACTCCTGCTAGTATCTTTAGAAAACTTAATTAAAAATTAGTCTTTAGCAAAGAAGTTAGATGCTATTCCCATTCTGTGTCTTGCATTTGCTTTAGTCTTAAAAAGCAAAAAATGAAGCAAAGCAAAACAAAAATCACATTGGTTATCTGTTTTTTTTATTTATTATGTACAGTATAATTGAATTATTTGTATAAGAAATATTTGCTATTGTTTTGTTTGCTTAAATCTATATTTGGTTTTTATGTTAAATTAACATATTTATTTTGACGATTAGAGTGTTGTATGTAAAACAGTACATTTGCTTTTTATCAATTCCTAGTAGAAAATTTGAAAAATTTATCAAACTGCCATATGTTTTAGATTGAGTGCCTCTGATATAGATAGCAAGTGCTGGTACTTTGCAAAAAAATTCACATTCGATACGACAGAAAGAGAAGGTTAGAATGCCAAAAAATCACAATAAAGCAGAGGATATTCTATAATATTTTAAAAATATATTAAATAATTTAAACAAATTCATACGTACGAAACGTCCAGGTGAGTTATTCGGGTGAATAATATAGATTTTGCAGCCTGTGTGGATTCTACAGTATATCAATATAAACCTTGTTTAAATGATTCATCTGGTCAGCTGAGTGTTAAATGACCTTGTAGTCTTTATATAGTTGTGACTCATTAATATTTGACCAATTAAACCAAATGCATAAGATGTTAATTAAATAATTCAGTAAGAATATAATGTTTAAATGGTGTATTAAGGTTAGCAATCACACAACTTAACTTTGCATCATTTATAGTGTCATAAATAATTATTTTTGTTAAAAGACTGAAAGGTGAAATGTGCCTTGTTATATTAGAAAAAAGTGAAAATTGAATGAAGCTACTACACAATCTGCTTAATAAGTACACAAAAGCATAAAACTTAGTTATTTTACAACAAATATTTAATTAGAAATTATCTTAAATTATATAATTTAGTTACTATTTTGGGTAAGAACATAAGTAAATATAAATGAAATAGGAGTTCTATCTGGTTTATTTTTCATATGTATAATTACAATCAAAGCTGTATTGTCTTGTATTTATACACACAAAAATCTATAAATATGGAGCTATCGTGCGCTTCTATTGCACTATAATTATCCGTTGTAAAAATCGCAAGATATTTCTGAATTATTATATAAAAAGAAATCGAAATATTTTTAGTTGTTTTGAATGAGTTTGAAAATGTCAGTCATATCTTTCCAATAGTTATAAAGTGTTGAAAGTAGATCATAGCTTTCCAGCCATAAATAGAACAGTGACAATAAATCATCGGCAATGCTTTTTTATTTTATTTTATTGTTTTATGATTGAACTATAGAAATTTTGTATCCATTTTCAGGTAGTGCGGAAAATTGTATCACTATTTTATTCTTTAAATACAATTTCTTGTCTGCAGTTCTTTATTCTGGAAAATAGCAAATTCCGGTTATTTTAAATGAGTAAAATATCACACAAGATTTTGGAACTGATAGAAGCAGCCTAATAAATTTGATTTTTTCTCGGTGAAATTCAGGAGGAGATAGGATGCTCTGCTGTTATAATTTAATACCTTATAAAAGTTTTATGTTCAGTAAAACAAATCGGTTAATGTTACCTTAGGTGCCAAGATGGCGGCTCGTCTCTGATTCCAGCAAGGAAACAGTGGGAAGCACGTTCTAACCTAACCTAACCTAACCTATTCTAATAATTATGGCAATTTATTTCACTGTTTCCTTGCTGGAATCACAGACGAGCCGCCATCTTGGCACATTAACCAACAAATCAAAAAGTTCTTGTCTGGGAATACTTTCAGATGGCTGTTAGCAGTCCCTTGAAAAATGTAGTAGTACATTCTTGCTGTAGTACGGGGACATTAAATTTAAAGTTTGGAATAGTTCCTTTTTGAATATAAATCTACATTTATCAAGAGACACGACGATATTCTCGTTGCTAACTTGTATGGAGGCACTTTGCTGTATATTGCTAAGGATACTCGAAGAAACGATTTTAAGTGCTTTCCAAAAATCTAAGATGACAAGTAAATCTAATTTTCAACCTTTAGTTTTCGGCGGTTCGTCAGATATTTCGAGTCGAAATATATTCGAAGATAGATGTTTTCTCAGTTTTTCCATTACTCTATACATGCTTCCAACTCGGGAAAATAGAGAAATTTGATATATTTTGTTATTTGATATCAAAGCCGGCGTTTCGTAATACATAAAAATGTTGGTTTCGATAGACGCAGTCGTTTGCCCGATACGTTATAAAAATTCGAGGCATTCGAAGATAAAATAGTATATTCGGTTTGCGATTCGCGATTCAAATGATTGTTTAATCTCTATATTGAGGTGATCCTAACGCCATACCTTGAGTAAATCTTGTAGCGAGAAGTAATTTATTGTATTGTTTTTATTCTCCGATTTTGAGTAGAAAAAATGTAGTAAGTTTCGTTTTTAATTTTTTTTTTCCGTAGCTGATAAAACAAAACAATTCTGTTTTCTTTTTCCCTGTAATGTAAGTACACGTTCCGATTGATTGAACCTTATACACTACACGTGTTTCGTATTGATGGGGTGAGCTACCTGGCATTTAAGCGCGAAACTGTGTGACAGTTAGTTGCAACTTTCTTATTTTGAGTGACAGCTAAACCGATATTGATTGCTAAATTTTAAGGGATAGAAATAAACCGGAAGTTTAAAAACCGGAATAAGTAAGCTTGGTCTTGGCGGATAAATGCTTCTAATGCGCCAAATAACTAAGATTAAATAAGACTTAATTTGATGATATAAAAACAATTCTAATTTCTATGCGAACAAGATGTTTAAATTATTAACCCAATAACATTTTTGGGTTAATAAGCCGACTACAGCGTGAAGATAAACAACGGTTTTACAATGGATGAAACGACGAGGTTTGTAAATAAAACGCTGGGGGAGAAATAACTGCCATTGTTAATAGAATTCTAATTAATATTTACAAAATGTGAGCGAAACGATTTCATTTTAAATCAATTCTGCATCAAAATGCAACAACAAAAAAAAAAAAAAAACACAACTACTGTATAGTCTCTGTAATCCGGCATATGTCGGACTATAGAGAAACCAGTGTATAGTGTAGTCTGTGTATTATACGTTTCGATTCGATTTCTATTAATTATAAATAAACTGTTTAACAAATGGCTAGGAGACTTCGTCTGCCGTTCCCGAAGTTCAGACGACGTCATGTTAGAAAATATTTAAAAAAAATAATAATAATTAGACTTCATATTTAATCGCTATTAAAATGCTGGAGCTTTAATTATTTATAAAGTGAATCGAATATATTTTTATTTATTTAAGTCGATTAACTTTTTTAGAGCGGTAAGCGCATGCGCAAAGGCGTTGTTTGGCGAAAAGTCGTCTGCTGCGGATCCGCCATTTTGTTTGCATTGACAATTACAGAATTACAATGCGTAATATTAGCCAGTGTATTTAATCTGTTTCGATTAATATTAAAAAATAAATACATTTTATTGACATTTTGTAGTTCTTTTATTTAGTAAATAACATTTATTTTGGAAGTTGGGATTACCAAGCGCATGCGCAGAAGCTGCATTTTGAAAAACGTCGTCTGCTGCAGATCCGTCATTTTGGAAGCATACTTCATATAAATTTATTTCTGGTTTTTTAGATTTTGAAAATTGTCATGCCTTTAAAGTCGATTTTTTTCGGTACAAATGGCTATTCTATGCTTAATTCTTTTTATTAAATTTATCCTGGGATAGTGGCTTTACTGCCTACCTCTATCCAAATTGCTTTCTATCTAATTATTAATTAGCCTTAACGCAGGCCAATAAAAAATCTGGAAGATCTTAGGTACTACGGATGTGCCGGGTTGTGGTGTACGCCATCGTCGTCCTCATTTATTTACCAAAGGGTAAAACGGAGAAGTGAGTGAGAGCAATTGGAAACAAAGTTGGCAATTTTATAGTTCCAAAGATTCTATTATTCGCTACATTTATAATTTGTATGACTGGATTGTTGGAAAATAGTCTGCCAATGCCGAGCTGCAACTTTTGCTGCAATGCTCTCAATTTTAGTAGCATCTTGCCCCTGTACGTCATACTTTTCCCGTTAACAACAGAGTTGTACCGGTTGTCTATCTAAGTCCGTTTGGGAGAATATTTTCAAATCGAAATAACGTGATTTCCGGTTCAAACGGGAAATTCGTATTTAGTTAATCGGGGCCTCCTGCCTCTAAGCTTTCTGTATCTGGTCCCGACTTTCGTCTCTCTAACTTTGTTCTCGACATTAAGGGAGGACGGGCCGATGTCGGTGGGAATTTATAAGTCTACATTTTTTGAAAATTGCAGCCTGAAATGATATATGAAAATCAACTTTTCTTTATCACAACAAAGGTTTCTGTCTGTTGTTGTATGACAACACATGTCTGATGATGATAACTTTGAATCTTTATCAAATATTGTAATCTATTACTTTAATAAATTGTATATTTCTCTCTCTCGTATTAATTATGTTATGGAGTTCTAAATGAATAGTGGAGGTTCTACTAAATTATGTCTATATACTTATCGTATCTAATGATAACTTCAGTTGTGATGTGTTTCTTTGCATTTTAGTATCAATTAGTAGCAGTTAAATTTTATAGGCTTTCTTGTTTTGTATATATTTTTAGTAAAAGAATGATATAGTAATACAGTGTGTCAATGCAATATTCAAATGTGTGTATAAGGAAGAGAGTGTTAACTAAATTCAGTAAAAAAAGAAAAAAAGATTATTAGGAGCTGAATAAATGTACAATTTAAAATGATCATATGTTAATGTGATCAATGTTATTTCTTATATAACCAGATTTTTTATTATTATAATTTACTATAGTTTATATACATAATATGGTTAAAAATTACAGCAGTGTAAAATTAGAATAATAAAATTTTTAAATGAATTTTGTTTTTCAGCTAAAATCAATGATGCAGTTACTTTTGGAGAAGAGGAGGAAGATGATAACATCATTGAATTTGACGAAGTTAGTGGAGAGGAAGACATTGATAATGTACGTACCGTTAATTTTTTATTTATCTAACAGGAAAGTGATTACATTTTTATCATTTTTAAATGAAGTTTATTAATAATCGGTAACAAGGATAAAATGATATTTCATTACCTCGTTTGATTTCTCAAGATCTTAAGGTCTGCGAGAATAATTATAAGATGCGTTTTTGTAAAGATTCTAAAATACAGGATGCCCTAAAATTACCTATACAACTTCCATGTGTTAAAATAGACCATCGACGCATGTAAAAATTTCAGTATTGTGTCATTTTACAACTTACTTTTTTCTGTATAAAGTTTTTTCGTTTGTATCAAGTTTATTTTGTTTGGATTGGTCGGCTAGATCTGATGTCGCACCTTTCTTTCTTTCTTTGGGGATTTGTCAAAGATCATGTGACAATATGCAGGTGATAGACATTGATGATTCAAAAGCAAGAATCACATATGCTGTTGAACATATTGATGCAAAAGTGCTGCAGTGTACAGTACATGGTGGCATTTGGAGTATTGGCTGGATATTTTGCAATTCCTAATTGTTCATGTATCGAATGTTTGCAACATTATTGCTTTAATGAAAAAATTTTGGAAAATACGGATTTTAAAAATTCTTATGTCACAATCCTTCATGTGTTGTCATAAAATTCGTTGAAGACTAAAGTTGTATGGATAATTTGCAGGAACCCTATATATGTACTGGTACATATATAATAATTTTTCTGGTATTATGCTTTACTATATGAAAAAAAGATTTATAGTAAAATCTTTATAATAATTGGTGTTACTGAATGCAACAGTACTTTTTAAATTTGATAAACATCTTTTATGGAGTTAGAGATTTTTCATTCATTTTCATATTAGATCCACGAATCATTATCAGATTAAAGATTGATATCCATTAATTGAGATAATCTCCATTTATTACAAAAAAGCATGCTAGAAATACAATCAAATTTTCGATTCTCTGATGTAATGTGAACAATAAATTGCGATTATAATGTAATTAAAATAATTTCTTTTAGTTAAAATTATAACAGTGTTGCAGATAAAATTTATTTGTCTAGTTTTTATCTAGTAATCTTTAAAATAGTTAGTTCAAATTTCCATTATAAAATGACACAAAGAATTCAGTTTTAAATCTATTCTGGATTCTGTGCGGATTGTTTGAGTGGGAGGCATATTGTTGTACCTTGTCTGTCGTGCTTGCTGGTCAACTTACCGTGGTTCGGCATTAATCATAAAAAGAAAATTGAGGCTGTTATCTAAGTCATAAATAATACAAAGACCAAATATTTAGGATTAGAGATTGTTTCGATCATTTTTCTACAGAATTAATATATTAAATGAAAGTTTTATATATTTACATCATTTATTATAATCAAATTATTATCTTTTATCCATTTCTAATATATTATTATTATTTATTCGGAATGGCGTAAATTCTGTGTAAAGTCAATTGATTTATCATAGAGTTGCAGGTTTGTTTTTCCTGTCTTTATATAATAGGAAATGAAGTTATGATATATAATTTATACTACCATACATTTAAAAAAAATTTCTTAATATTCCTTTTCCCAAAATTGTTCGATGTGAGATCATATTTTGAAATGTAAAAATCGTTGCCTATCTTCTCTCTGCCTTAAGCTTTTTTCAATGCAGTTTTGTTTCCCAAATATATTGTTGAACATTTCTGAATATGATAGAAAACAGACGTACGGATAGTAAATATGTATTTTATGAAGAATTCCACCGATAACGACCGGTAATGCTTAATATATAAATGTAGTAGATGAAAATATGTAATTATTTATATATAAATAATGTGTTTTTTTAGATATAAACTGAAATATTTTGATATAATTTTAATGTATTTGCTGTACATGTCTTATTGCTTTTTCTGTAAAATAAGCAAATTTGATGAAAAATTGTAAATAATAATGAAATAAATATTGGAGTATCTTTGTTATATATTGAATTAATATCTACAATAAATATTTAAACATTTTAAGTCTTGAAACGTTTTCATTTTATACATATCCAACATAGTAAACACTTAAAATGTTTGAATATTTTCTGAAGATGTTAGTTAAATGGATATTTTAAATTTATAACATTTAAATATTTATCCTTATCATAAATTGTTTATATTTTATTCCTATAAATTTTATATTTATTTATTTATTCCTTGTTTGATCAATATTTGAGTCTTTAGTGTCACTAATTATTATTTCACTTTATTTATGTCTGACTTTGTTTCCATCAATCTTATTTGCCTTCTTATCTGTGTTTCTTTTTTGCTTTACGATGATAAATTGCTATATCATTCGGAGAGATTATTTTTTAATGCTGCCAGATTTTTATATCAAATTTAGATCGTTCGGGTCAATTTTTGTATCGCATTTACGTTGCGCTCGGAAAAATAAAGTTTAGATTACTTTAAATTAAACTTTGGTTTTCGGGGTTTATTTAAAATTTCAGATTTAAGCATTTGAATTAAAGTTATTAATTATTTTTACCAATTGCATGTGTAATTTATTTAATCCATTTTATTAATTGTACTGTACATTTTTTAAATTAAATGAACAAATCTTAAGTTGTCACTTACAAATTTTATTTCATATTTGTACATTGAAGTCAATATAAAACTATTATAATGTCAGGTTTACATAAAAACTGAATGACTTCAACAAGTTAGGTTACAAATTATTCTCTAATTAATCAGCATAATCTAATTAATTAGTGAACATCAAGTGCCAAGAGAGAAAAGAATACTGGCAATCCATTAGGAAAATTATATTGTATATAATAAATAGTATCTGAAGAACTCCGACGATTATAAAATGATTAGCTAGAAGTACTGTACAATTGTTGAAATGTTAAATTCTTTCTAAATATATAAAAATAGACAATCAGAGTTGATAATTTTCTTCGTGCTCGAATAAAAATTGACACACTAAAAATAGAAACGATTAATTTTAAAATATTCGAGTAACGGTTTTCTACAATTAATATTTTAATTAAACGTTTTGATAAATTAATGTAAATAATATAATTCTTAATTTGATTTATGCTGTTTGCATTTGAACACAACCGGAAAATTTTTGCTTTACTTAGATATTATTTCATTCTAGAATAATCAAAGTATAGATTTTTATATTAAATCCCGTTTAATATCTAAAATAGGAATCAATTCTTTCCTTATTTTTGTCTTTATTAGCAATAGAAGTAAAATTGTCATGAGTTTTTGAATTGATTTTTTTTCTTTCCGTTTGTTTTGTTTTAATACTATATTTACTTAGTTTTTCCTCATCTTACTTTATAATTTTATATTAAAATACAAAAGTGCATAATATATTTTTGAATATAAGTGAAATATCGTTTTGTATTTCAATTTTTTTATAGATATAGAAACCAAATTTGCGTGCCATCATATTCAACCAGGGATATGTTTGAAGATATTATAATTATTGAAATTTAAGAAAACATTATTTGGCTTCGAAATTTGGATGTATTGTCTTCTCTATTAAAAATCAAGTTTTTTAAAATATTTTTCCTTGATCTATTTTTTATTAATTAATTACTGATTCTATAATTACTGATGTAAATATAATAGAATAAAATATTTTTAAATTTCAATGTAACATGTTAATGAAGCTATTTTCGAGTTTCGATCCTGCATCGAGACGTCACACATTGCAAAAGTAGTTTTCCGGTAAAATATTCTTATTATGTTCAAGAAATTGTATAAATCCGAGAAATGTCTCGTGGATTGTAAATGCATTATTTTATTCATATGTATATTGTGTGTGTGAAGTGGAATTATCTAAAGGTTGCTAATTATTTAAAAAAAAAAAATTTTTTTTTAATAAATGTATATTCCATTTTTAATTGTTTGGAACATTAGTCAAAAGGAATGATTTAATTTCGTGATTGTGACTGATTTAATTTTAAAAAGGTTAAGTTTTTAAGTAGATATAAATCTTGTAATTTCATTTCCGAAACAAAATGGAAACAATAAATTATCTCTTGTAGAAATTTTTGATATAAATTATCCTCTGCATTTCATTTTACAGAAGTACAAAAAGTAAGATTGCTATCATTAGCATTAGCTTTTCTTTATGAACAGTGTACATTAGGAAAAAAATATATCTAAAAATAATGTTTTAAGAGACTGTATCTATTACAGAAATGTAAAAATGTTTTTCATATATATAATTTTAAAATGAAAAGAAAAAATTATTTTTGATGGGAAAATGGCAAGAAAAATTTGTAAAAAACATTTTAAAAAAAAAAGGAATTTAAAAAGGTATTAATTTAAATTTGTCAGTTTTTAAGAAAATTATCAGTAAAAACTCCCAATCTGATTATTCTACTTCAATTTATAACATCTTTAATAGAATCCAGGCATAAATAACAAGCTTATTACCCGTACGAGGATGATTTTCTCCGTGCTTTCGTGGTTTAAATAAATATATATTTTGAATGGCCACTACGGATATATATAGAGAAACATTTTTAGTCGTGTATAGTACCGTTTTCTCTATCATATCTACAGAATAAAATTTAATATATATCATCATTTAGAATGACACTGTTTTCTATAAATGTTATCTTATATTTCTGTGTATTTACTGTTTGAATGTTATATATCTTATTGATACTAATCTCGTAGAATAAAAGTGACAAGAATGTAAGTTAGAATGATTCCCACAGTTTAATAAACTAGAAAAAATTGTTTTTCTTTTTCTGTAGTCGTGACCGTGCTTCACAAATGACATTTAAATTTTAATTACGAAATTATATTTTACTCCCTCCGACAGGCGAGATTGATTTATTGGCGTTACGTCTCAAATTTTTTCTTTTCAATCAGCATATGTCAGCAGCAAAGCGCGTTAAACTTTTATATATATATATATAAGTAAGGAGATGTGTCGAATGAAGAATTAAAATTTAAGAAAATCTTCAAGATCTAAAATGAATTCTTGCAATGATGATGATATTATACAATGTAATCATATATTACCAGTTTTTAATATATGATTTGAGTAAATATTTTGAGATATTTATCAATTATATCTTGTACTAGCATGTAACTTACTTTTTAATCAGTAGTACTTGTCAAGAAGACAAATTAAAAGTAGAAATAGTATAACTCCTAAGGTTTAAATTGGATAAATTTTAGCTCTGAGAACAATTAGAAACACTAAACTTTCACTAAATTCGTTGAATTATACAAAAAGCAAAGATCGGGATAAATTAGAGTATAAAATGCCGACGAGTTTTCTATATATAGGTTTAGAATAACTTGCATTTAAATATGTTAAACAGACATTCAATTGGCACTGGATAATAGATTAATAATATTTGAATTTTATTAATCTATTCAGATATTATTAAACAGATGTTTTATGCGTAATTTGTATAAGATTTATTTATTTACTATTAAATATTAATTTTGACTTTTATTAACTGCATTTATAACAAATTAAGAAAATCATAATTTTTATTTAAAAGAAGTTTGAATATTTTTACCGATTTTTATGTTGAAATTTCTATAACTGGAATATATACTATGGAATTTGGAATTTAGTAAAACAAACTGTTAACTTGATTATCATCAATTTTATTTTTAGTAATGTTTTGATTAAGTGAACTCACTTCCTCAGTTTCCTTTGAATAGTTTATATGTAAACAGCATAAAATCTAAAATAGTGTCGGCCAATTGCGGTGTACAGACCTCGAGAGAAGAAAGGACAATCAATCAGCCGGTTACACTCGAACCGACAGTAAATGTTGATATTTGTCAACTAGTCGACCTGCGTATCCGAATAAAACTTACATTCTTTACATTATACCTAATGTATTTCTCGGTCCTTCCTCCCGAGAGCTTCTCAAAGCAAATGTTGGAAACTTTACCTCGAGTCCCATTATCAATATTACCTGCATTTTAACCGACGACACGATCGGTAGAATAAATCTAACAAAGCTATAATTGAAAATTCATTATTGATAAATGTTAGTAAATTAGAAGCAGTACTCTTGTGATATTATGTCAGAGCAGAAGAATAAAATTCCAGTTTTTTTCATTTAGGATAAGTTAATCTTTCATATAGTTTTTAATTTTATCATTTACAATAAAGGTGACATATCAAATGACAAATTAAAGTATTTATTTAGTCTGTAAATTACACTAACTCTATCTAATTATTTACCGATACCCCAAAGAGGCCACTCCACAGTGCCCTAAGACATAAAATATAAAGGAAAGAACCGAGATGGGCGATTTTGCCACCTCCGTTTATTAATTTACATCTTTGAAATACATACGGTTAAATGACTTAATCGAGTAGAACAATTAATAAAAATTAATATTTCAAAATAACTAATAATACGCGAGGAGAGAAACGGATGCATTTTGTTAAACAAGCATAAATTGGAAACACTACACCCCGGAGCCTTTAAAATCTCGTATTAGCAGGCCACAGAGCGAAAATTAGACAGTCGAAAGTATCCGACGCGATCAAAAATAATAATTTATCTCGGAGGTCGATTCGATTACCCACGCCGAATCCTCTTTCCTGGGACGGGACTGCGTCGGCTACATAATGTAGCCGGTGCAGTCCCATTGTAAATATTAACACTTAATCATTTTTTCATTCCTAGATGGCAGCACATATGTGATAATTCAAAAAAATTAACAGCCTGTAATGCAACTCTTACTTAAAATTTCAACATATTTATTAAACAATTAAAATATTTTGTAAACAATTAGTTAAATGCTTACAATAACACTATGTTAAAGAAAGTTCATTTAGCCACATGGAAAAATAACAATAAATTGAAAGTGTGTAAGTAATACACGTATACATTTTTATTTAATGAACATAAATTAGGAGACACTCTTGTATTTTTATAAAATTTAAAACTAGAATTAAAATTCGGGTGGCATTTTTAAGGAACCAAATAATCAATTAATTACGACGGCAGACTATCAAAAGTGCTTTATGGTTTATAAAATAAATAAAAAAATTTTTAGTGTTTTATTTTAAGTTATAAGATTTTAGATCAAACTACTTGTTAATGTCCAAAAGTTTTTATTTTAATAATAATCTTACATAAGGATCCAATTACCAAAAATCATTACAATCTCATCACTATGAAGAGTTCTTTACAAATGTTTATATACAAAGTTACATTGGAAGAACTATAAATGACAATTTAAAGTTATTTTATTGTGTTTTGTTGAATGTTTGTTGATTTTATTTTATTTTTGTTTATAAATTTTAAGTTATTAGATAATAAAGGAAGTTTCTTTTCAACATTTCTACAACAAATATACTTTAATAAGTGGTTTATCTGTTGTAGGGATGAAGCGATTGGTATCTTTTCAGTCTTTTCTTAGAATTAATACATTATTATTTTGTTTAAAACACAAAAAACTGAAGAGCATGTATATGTTATATATTTTATTCGGAAGTATCAGAGTGTTGTACCTTCTTTTTTATCCATCTGTTTGTTTATTTTCTTTCTTTTTTCCGAAACTTTACTCG
The DNA here is from genome assembly GCF_030686945.1 of Centruroides vittatus. Classification (NCBI taxonomy): domain Eukaryota; kingdom Metazoa; phylum Arthropoda; class Arachnida; order Scorpiones; family Buthidae; genus Centruroides; species Centruroides vittatus. The sequence continues at coordinate 1,111,498 of NW_027120693.1, read as the reverse complement.
CCGTATCGAATTTTCTTCCTTTCGATAAGATCCGTTTAGATTCTCTCTCTCTCTCTTTACGGATAATGTCCTAAGGAATACGAGTGCATCAACTCTGGACCGAGGCGGAAAACCGCCGCCGTTCAATCTCTCGGATTTTTCTCCATTCGAATTGCCGGTTCTCGTCTCGTCCGAAGTAAATCTAGAAAAATTTCGCATTGCCCTCCGCGGTAGCTCGTCCGGCAGCCTTCTCGACATAATAATTATTGATTTTACTAAAGGCACGTTGTGTTTTATATAAATTTACACGTTATTTTAATTTGTTCGGTCGACACATCAATAGCGGAAAAGATATTTAAGAGCGTACGGCTCGATATTTACATTTCATTTGTTTCGGCCAAGGCCCTTACGGATTAGTATAATTACACTCTTTGCAATCGAAACCTTCCTAAGCTAAATCGACGTTAAACATAAAAATCTTCTTCTATATTATTCTCATATTAACCGGGATTAAAATCAAACCGACAAGGATTTAATGTAATTTCCTAATTTGAAGTAAATCAGTTTGAAAGTGATTTCCATCCCCCTCTTCCTTTTCATTAACCCTGTTAACTCCTGTATTAATTTTTCATAAACTTGATCTCTGGACACATGAATTACACAAATAAAAATGTAATTTATTATATTTTTGTGGAGCTGTAACATAAATATTTGTTTATAAGTTAAAGAACATCAATTCAAAGTAGCTATTTTTGATACTATGATTAAAAAAAACTAATGTCTCAAGAGATGAAAGGGGTGAGAATATCAAATTTATATTAAATTAGATTTAAAAATACACACAGAAGTAGTGTAGACAGGTGTGTGTGTGTGTGTGTGTAATTTTTTTGGAATTAAAAAAATGAAAGCACAAACTTAATTAATTATTAAAATATTATTAAGTTTTATACATTTAAATCATAATTAAGCTGTGTACTCCTTGATATTATTAAGGTAGATGGAATTCCCAAAGGTTAAAATAAAATAGCCGGTGGGATATCTCCACCTCCCACGGCCGAAAATGATGTAGGACCCACTGAAATTTTCGAGGGGAGCTAAAATAATAAAATAAATGGAGGAAATGTTTTAAAAATTAGCGAGGAAAATTTACGAACCGGTAAATATTGTTTAGAGTCTGCTTGATAAAGTAATGGCATTCCGGATTGCCATCAAAAAGGTCATAGTTCAACTCTCGGTTAGAATTATTATTATTGTTTCTGTTCGCTGCCCAGCCGGCATAAAACGGTTTTATATTTTACTATATATATTAGAAAAATAAATCATTCATTAAGCGGTATAATCATTTACGTGACCACCTTTGCGCTAGGTGTTTTTCATTTTCTATTGTTTAACGGTTATAAAAGGCCCCCCACGCCTCGGGGCCCTAAGGCTTAATGTATTTACTCGGATTCGCCGAGATCGAATGTAGTTACAGAGGAAACTCGATCCGGTTGGAGCGGGGGACAGGAAATTAACTCCCCTTTTTACTAGTGTTATTTCCCGTCAGATAAGCGCCCTCCATGCTTAACTATTGGCAAATTACTGCCACCTCGGTTGATTGATGAAACTTTTACATAAGATTTTTATTCCTTGTTATTATTTTTAGAAAAATTTATGGAGGAAACGGCAGAATTCACGCTAAGGTATAAAACACTACAATTTATTATTTAAGCGCCGAACTTGTGTCCAATTTGGCAGTTTCCTTTTCGAATCTCCCCCCAATAAAACAACGGTTTCGATCAGCTTCGTTCGGAACCTACCGAAATGTTCCAAAATAGTGCTTTAAAATCGGCGTGAAGTCGATCCATGTGTTCCAAGTGTTTCTAGTGCTTTAAAATCAGCGTAAAATGTCCTCCCTTTCCTTCAAGGATCAACGTGAGATTGCTATTTTGAGGCAGAATATTACACATAGGAGATGCCAGGATGCGACAGGACGTAATACGAGAAGAGTGGCAGAAGGATATCTTTTTACAATGTTTATCTTTTACTTTAACGGCGCATTAATAATAGAAAATGGAGGGCCGATGAATAATTTATCGGCAAGAAAAGGGGGGATGAGATTAGGTAGAATAAATAAGCCGGCATATGGTAAATTTGTATGTGTTACGGAAGAATATTCCGGTTTATAAATGATAAATGTGAAAACCGGGCGGAATATTAAGGGGCAGTTTGCTTACAACCTCCTTTTTTGTGACGGTGTTCCTTCACTTTCGACTAACAATTCGAAAAGGAAACGTCGTAACCTTACTTTCTTATCGAATTTGATTAGGTTTTATGTCGGCTCGCGACCCGTCTTTCCAAGTTTTAATACCAATCCCGGCCAGGGTTGTTTGTTTACCCTCCGATGTTAATCTTTTAGTAGATCGTTTTAAGACGCAAGACAATAGAAACGGCAGTTAAAAAGTAAGATAAAGACCTAAATCGTGATAAAAATTTTATTTCCGGGCCGGAAAAGACCTAGGAATCTATCAAGCGCGTTACGTATCTTTTCCATTCACCGTTGTGTTACGTTTCGTTTTAAATAAAGGTGGTCTTTCCTTTCCGATCACCTTCCTTTTGCGCGTGGTGGAAGCCACGACTCGTTCGTTCTTCGCCAATTACCGACCCAATTCGAACGTTTCCGGAACGAAATCTTCCTTCCTCCCCCGTTACTGCGTCGTATTTACTCCTTTTACGCGCGATTCCTTTCGGGTAATCGCCCTCCTTCCGATTCCCATCGATAACGGTTTAGCGGGGGAGGGCTTTTAACTACGTGTTAAGGTCGGGAGGAACCTTTTCCATTAATTCCGCCTAATTCCGGGGGGCGGAAGGAGCCGGAAATCTTCATTCCTGGCCAATTGCGAATATAATCGGAAAGAACGAATGTAATTCGTTTTCTTTCTGCCGAAGGAGCGAAGGGGGAGATGTTTTCGTAATTTGGTCGCGTGGTCGGTTCCAATTAGGACGAGCGTTTAACAGCCTAATTTGGTGGGGGGGAGAAAAACTCGGAAGTAGTTCTAAGAATCCCAAATATTTCACTCCGAATTCCGCGTAAGCCCGGGAGAATTTTTTTCTTTTTTTTTGACGTATCGATTCGTTTTTTTGGGTGGGTAACAGGCGCGCGAGCGCTCTCTCCATTAAACATTTTCTCGCTCGGTAAGATACTTTAAACCCGGATATAGAGGACGAGATTTTGACGTTCTTTCGAGGTTTTTCTAACGGCGGCTTACCGTAACTAACACCTCTAAATCCCGACCCACGCGGAAAGTCGACAAATACCACCAGAAAAGCCCGGGCCCATCCTACACCAAAGGTAACTTCCACCGGGTGGGGAATACAGAAGGGGAGGAAGAAGCGCGCGCGACGACCTTTAACAGTCGCTAGCGACTCGGCGACATTTAGGAAATTCGTTTAAAAAGAGGTTAGGGAAGAGACTCGAGCGTAACTCTGGACGTTTAAACGTCGAAAGGTCGAGTTAAAGGACAATTCTATAAATACGCGCCTTTTATTTTTATACTTCATTTGTTTAATAATTGGATAAAATTAATTTTACGTCCGTTCGTCCGTAGTAAAATGTCTTCTTTTACTACGGAGAAGCGCGAGAATAAATAATAAGTTAATATATTGGATTTATGGAAATGTTTGCGAGAAAACATGGAGGGGGAAGCACGCGTGACATAATTAATGCGGAATTAACAAAAAAACATAATAATAATAAAAATAAGGAGAAAGTATTTCGGGTTGGGTTAAATATAATTTTATCGATCGGAAATAATAATTAAATTACGTCGAATTAAACAATGCCCGCTCGACAAAAGGCAGAAGTTTACGTTGGGAAAATGCGCGCCCCTCTCGCAAGGCACCCCCTCGGGTTGGTCTCCGCCCCCCGACGAATCGGCGCTTCACGCGACCCTATGTGGAAGGCGTAAACAACAATATAATCCGAGCCACGTCTCTCTTTCTCTCCCTCCCTTTCGAGTAGAAGCGCGTGCTGACGACAGTCCTACCGAAGCGCGTTTCTTTGTATCCCTTTTACTAAAGTGTCGATTCGTCGGATAAAAAGGTGGAAAGTGGCTTCTCCGAAAGCGTTTCGAGCGGAAGAACGGGAATAAATCGACCCCCCTGGGATTTTCGAGGGTTATTTTAGATAAGTACTGGGCTCTTTCTAAATACAAAATTCCGAGGAGTGGCGCCACTTACGAAGGGAGACGGGAAACGTTCGAGTCCGAGGGAGAGAAAGGTAAAATTTCCGGCGCCGGAAACCCGCCGGTCCGAAACCAGAAAGAATAGCGCGCGGCGTGACATTTTCCGGCGCGGGTGGGCGAAAGACGGAGGAAACCGTCAACGGTCAGGTACGAAGACGAAGGTACTAAAAACGAGAAACTACGACGAGGGCCACGAAGGACAACGGCGGGAACTCGTCAACTCCGTCCGGCGTCCGCGGTTCGGTTCCGAAACCGGTAACCGGAGATGGCGTTTTTCTTCTCACCTTCAGGTTACTAAGGAAACGCGGCCGACGGCCCGGGTAACTGGCGGGAGGGAGGGCGCTATTTTGGCCACCGTCCCACCTCCGCCGAAGGGTAATTAACGTGGCCACGGCTCCCCCAAATTAGTTCTTACTTCGGCCGCCCACTCGGAAAGAAAAAAAGAACCGCAGGCGGCCACCGGCGGGATCTGCCCTCTTCCTCTCCCCCCCCGCCCTGGTAGTTTCGATTTTCCGCGGTCGGGTTTTATCGCTTCCGCGTTAATTCCGGTGGCCGGCACCCAGCGGTAATTATCCCGTTTTCCGCTCGGACGGGCCTCCTCCTCCCCTCGCGGTGATCGAGGGGATGGAGGAGATTCCCGCAGACCGGGACCCACCCTAATTCCAGGCCGGCGTTTCCCCGTTTTAGGTATATTTCCCGTCGTTACTTGGGTGGAAAGGGAATTTTTTCGGCGAGACGAAATTCTTCGCTCCGGAAACCCACAGATATTAAGGGGGTCGCAGCCCACCTTCCCACCCGGCCACCCACATTTGCCGGACAGAACGATCCGGATTCCGCCTAACGAAAAAAAGAAGCGAGAGGCGCCACCCTCCGACGGAGGAAACGCAGCTTCGTTCTTTCTCGAAAACGCCGGAGGAAGGAGAAAGCGTTCTTCCCCGAAAAAGGACCCCGGATTCCGCCTTTCTAGAAAATGCTGACGAACGACTCGGACGGGTCTGGGAAAGGAACTTAAACGGGCCGCGCCCCCCTGCCGTCGGAAGGGCAAAAATCGCCGCCCATTTTATTCGACCGCTCTTAACCACGTCGTCAAATTCCGTCTCTCCGGAATTTTCCCTTTCTCTTTGGGTTCGTATTCCGAAATGGCGTCCGCGCCGCATTCCCACGCCGCGGACGGAACGACAAATTCCCGAAACGCTTGTTGCTTCAGTGTGGCGTATCCGCGCACATTTACTGGGCGCTAATTCGCGACCACCGACGCGCGACGTCGCCCATTAACTCTAGCGTCGTTGTCTTCTTCTTCGCCCCTCTTTCGGCGGAGGCGAGGAGACGTCTTCTTTCCCGTATTTTGGGCGGCTTGGCGTCGTCTTCGGTCCTTCTCCCGTTTTCTTCCCTTCGCTCTCGAATGCGTCGGAGAGACTGATCTTCCCCTCCCTTCGCGTTCCGTCGCGCGACATTTCTACCCCCACCCAATTAAACCGTTCGTAGTTCGCGTTCTTTCGACGCCGCGCGTCGTCGCCCGACTAAAACGTGGCGCGGGACGCCGGATTCCGACGCTCCCGCCCGGGATAAATGACAGAGGCGAAGGCGTGCGCGCATCACGGCGCGAAAGGGCTTCCCGCGTTCGTCAGCAAAAGAGGAAGAAAAAAATTTCTTTTTTCTTTCCTTCGTCTATTTTTAGTGGCGGTAAAACGCTAAATATAGACTCGGTGACGGACCGCGCCGGCGGGGCGGGAGGCGTTTCCGCGTTCTCCTCCTCCCGAAAACGGAGTCGACTCCGGCGTTTTCCGGCCCGTTCGACCGAATTTATCGCCAAAGGTGCTCCGCTTCGGCCAATGGGATTAATCGACGCTATTGACGTCACCGCTGTCTTTGCGTCATTTGACTTTTGCGTGGGCGGATTGCGAGTTCGAATCCGACTCTGGCGCAATCGATCGTTCTGCGGCAGTCACGTGAGCGGCGGCGGGCGACCCACCCGAGGCCGCGAAAATTTCGTCCACCGCGGCCCTACGGGGCGGGGATCGAAAGGGAAGGAGGAAAAAAAACCCCGGACCGCAACCGGTGCGCGGCGACGGCAACAGGTGGACGACGGCGTCGTCGTCGGCGCCACGCGACGCGAAGGGGATTGAAGCGCGCGACTAAGAACAAAGGCTTCGTCTATGACCAGAGAAAATATATATATATTTTAATTCGTCAATCAAAATACAAGTCGTTTTATCGTCCACACACACCGTGTCTGTAACGTATCCGAAACAACGCAGGGTTCGAACAGTCCCGAGTGGTGGACCGTAAACAAAAACGGAAGAAACCAGAAAACGTGTATGTATATATGTATATATATATATATTCATTTATGTACTTTATATACAAGTTGCACAAAAAACTGCTTCTGGAGTTTTTAAACAGCCATTTTTTTAGAGGTAGTCTCGAATGGAAGATAAAGAAAGCCACGACTAGAGACGCGCACCATCGGCCGTACACAACATATATAGATATATATATACGTGTTTGTGCGCTAAAAAAGAAAAAAAACAAAGGAAAAAAAGTAAAGCCGTAACGGAGCGGAATGTGTCGTTTCGTGTCCGGTGTGCGGGGGGAAAGCCGCTCCCTCTTAATACTGTTGTCGTTCGCGATCGATCCGTTGTTTTTCCGGATTGGAACACAGGAGGAAAAAAATATCCACGTGTGTATATTAGTAACAATAAATAAATAAATAACCACGATAAATAGGAATGGCGCTTCTCTGGTTAGACTCGATCACCCCGAAGTCCCTTCTAGGTGACGTAACACGGACTGAAGACAACGGCGACGACTGTACAACCTAATTGCTAGAACTGAGTTTTATTAAATGGAAATCCCACCGCGATGACCGTCAGCTGCATGAAGTGAAGGCTGTTTGTCTTTGTTTTTTGGATTTTTTTATTTGTTTTTTTTTTAATCCTTTAAATTATTACGGGTAGAGGGTTCGAATCCCAGCCATTTAAATAGAGGATGGGTGAAAGACTATGGGAGATGGGACCGATTGTCTCGTCGTGACCGGGAATGGGTTAATCGATCGACACGTTCAACCTCGATTTAACACACGATAAGTACACTTAGATATAATTTTTTTTTCATGCAGATTTACTTTTGGAACAGATGACGGGGGTGTTTTTTATATTTTCTTTTTTTCGAAATTTCGATTGTTTCCGGCAGGTGTTCCAGTCACAATCAAAACAGAGAAGCGGCGCGCCGGGGGGCGCGGCCGGGAAGTGATGTGCAGGTTAGAGGATGGGCTCAGTATCGTCCTCGGGCCCAGCGAAGAAGAGCGTCGGCCAGAACGTCCAGGTGCGCTTTGGTCTGTAAGGAAAAGGGAGGAGGGGAAAAGACGGGGGTTAGAACGTGGCAGAAATGCTCCCCGCGGCGGGACGAAGCGGAAAACGTTCCTCTTCCGCTCCGCTCGTCTCGGCTTCTCCCCCTCCCTCACCGGCGGGCGGGGGGAGTTTGCGGAAGGGACGGGTTCGGACCCCGGATACTCACCGTCTTATAAAACATACAACTCATGCGGTCTTCGTCTTCCGCGTTGGGACAGTCGATGAATCCGTCGCACAGCACGTGATCGTCTATGCAGCGGTAGCGGCCCATTCTGTCGGCGGAAGGACATGCGAACCTTTCCGTACCGTCTTCGGCGGACGGGCACTCTGCAAAGAAGGACAGAGAAAAAAAGAACGGTCACTCTTCTTCTTCTTCCGCCGCCGCCCCCCGAAACGCGCGGCCGGGCCGATTTAATAATAGAAATCGGCCGCACGCGATATTTATATTAAGAACGGCAGCGACTTTTCTTCACCGGGGGAAAAAGGTAAAAGAAAAAAAACGTCACGTGCCTTCCCTTTGACGTCATTTGCCTTCCGTGTTTGACTTCGACTACAATTACCGGCTATCGATTGACCTCCGTGCCACATGCAACGCGGTTATTTTCGGACGCCCGACGCACCTTTTCCCCCGAGCCCGGCCCGTCCCGTTCCTCCCCGCCATCGATCGCGTCGGCCGCTCTCCGTCCCGGTCGGGGGTTGGCGCCCCGGCGAGGGTGCGCGGACCCTTTCCTCCGAATTCGTTGGGAGCCGGCGCCGGGAAGGGGTTCGAACGAAGAAACGGCGACGGGCCCTCCCGCCTCCGCCGACGGGACGGCCGGCGAAGGGACCGGGTCCGGAGGGGAGGGGGGCGGAAGGGCGGCGTCTCCCGAGCGGGCCCGCGGGCGGAGGAGCCTTTCGTCCGACGCCGAACGGGACGTTCCGACCAGCCCAAGCGCCCGCCTCCTCCTCCATTGATTGGTCGCGACGGACGGCAGTTCCAGTCACCGCCAGTTACCTCCACGGCCCGACCAATGGAGAGAGGCCGGCGTCCTCTTCTCCTTTCGGCGGCCCGTCGGGCCCTCTTTCAGCCGGGCGCGCGCCGGGGGTTCGGGCCCGTCACCTCCTCCCTTTTGCGCCCTCTCGGCCGAAATCGCCGCCGCGCGGGGTTCGAACCAGTCGTATCCGCGGTGGCTGCGGCGACGGGTCCGAAACGGCGGCGGGCCGCCTCCCGATTAACCGGCGGGTCGCACCTGGGGGAGGGCCGGACGCGACGTCGGCGACCGAAACCGGAGGCAGACGACGGAAGCCAAACGACCGGAACAGAAGTTGCCAGGCAATCTGCCAATCGGATTCGTAGGTCAACGACTCCCTTTATTTGGCAACGTTCCAAGTTTTTTCCGGCACGGTCTACCTGACTGGCTCCGTCGATCTGGGCCGGACCTGTTGGATCCGGCCCGAAAGTCCGCACGCGCCCGGGCGCCCCCTCCCGGACGGCCCGCCCGCTTCTCGCCGCTCTCGTCGCCGGCGTCGGGCGAGAGAGATCCTCCGCCGAAAAAACACCCAGAAAGGGGGGAATTCCCGTCGGCCGGACTCCATTTTGAATGGGTGACGAGTCGGGGGAGGAGACCGGAGACGGCGGGGGGTGGACGGCAGTCAAAATGCGAATGAGACGCGGAAAACCCGAAAAACGCCTCCTTCGGTAAACAAAATGGCGGCGGCACGCGACGGACGAGCGAAAAGGGCGGAAACGAAATCTCGGCCCGCGCGGGACTGGGAAGCGTCCGGGAGGAACGCCGTCCCACCCCCACGGCCCGACGTCCCCGGCGGGCCGGAAGAAGCGGAACGGCGCCGGCGCCGGGCGGAAACCGCGGCTTGAACAATGGCGGCTCTTCACCTAGGTTGGGGAAGACGAATTGCGGTGCAAACGGACTACACCGGGCCCGACGCCGGTTTCACCCCATCGATCGCTTCCCCCCTCCAATTAGCCTTCTTGCCGGGTTCGGGGGTTAGAGGGCGCCGGGTCTCCCGTCCCCGCTCGCGCCGTCGCCCAACCCGGCGGACCTTGTTTGTCTGCCATTGTCTCCCGCTACCTTTTATTTCCATAGCAACCTCACGATTCTCGACGAGGGCGAAAGTCGGCGCAGCCGACGCCGCCGGAAATTGCGGTAACGCGATCCGCCCCCGTTTAAACCCAACGCTTCGGCCGGGGCCCCGCCGAAAAGGCCCGCCGGAGGGGGAGGGGGAAACGGTCCCGACTTTCCCCCTTCCCGAAAATCGGACGTTGGCATTGTTTGTTCCGCAGTGACGCGGGGATTGGAAATTCGAATCGTGACGTCGTCGTCGGACGTCCGCGTCATTGGACGATCAACAGGTGAGCGCTTTCTCGTCCGGACGTCTGCGATTTCCCTCGGCGGATAAATCTCCCGGGCGCGACCCGGGCCCCATTTTCACCCCCCGAGTGCTGAGGGGCGGTGGAGTCGGGGTTTCTCGGCTTTCGTTCCCACACCCTTTGATCCTCCCGGAGGACGGGATCCGTTAATCCCCGCTCCCGGGGATAAAACCGGTGGAAAGAGAAAGGGGGAGGAGACGAAGAAGGAGCCTTGGGCGCCCTAATCCCTGCCATGGGGGCCAATTAAACGGACGAGGGGGCTCCGGTCGACCAGACAAAGGGAAGAAGCGCGCGCTCGGCCCGGTGACGTGACGAGTGGTGGGGTCGAGGAGGAGGGAGGGAGGGAGAGGCCGTCCCCCCTCGGCGAGGGCTTTAATTAAGTGCGGATGAGGTCCGGCGTCGGAGGAGGAGGAGGAGGATCGATCGGCCTACCTGCGGGACTTAACGGGGGATGCGGAGTGCAGACTCAATTAGGTGATTGGCTGTCGGGTCCAGTAGCAACAACCAGGACGAGTTGGATTCGACCGAACGGAGTTTGTTCGATGTTTGTGGCGCCAAGAGGCGATCAATGGCGAAATCTAGCGGATGCACACGTCCTCCGTCCAGGTTGCTTTGTGTGTCGCTTCGCATCCGCTTGGCAGATTGTCTGGAGTCAGTCGGCTGCGGTTCCAAAGATGCCATGAATCATGGATGACGGAAGATGACTCAAACCCTCCCCCTCCTCCTCCTCCTGCCGCCCCCTTCCGAATTTTCGGTCCTAGACAAAGAGATAACGTCTCGTGCGGCGCGATCGATGCCTTCGGCGGCGATAATCGGTCGGAGGGGAAAGGTCGCCAACCTCCCGTCTGTCCATCTCGTTGCCCCGACCACCCGAACGGGCACCGGGGTCGAGCCCTCCCCCTCTCCTTCTCCCTTCCGGCGGCGCACCCTTTCTCGGCAAAGAGGAAAGGCCCTCCGTCTCCGTCCCCCTGTAAATGGCGCTCGCCCGCCGAGTCTCCGGACAGCGGGAGAGGCCGACCCGCGGGGCCGGCGTTGGCTTTTTTCCTCTCCTTCCCGCCCCCGTCGGGGAGGAAGTCGACGGTTCCCTCCCCTCGGAAGAAAGGTGGGCGCCGCGTCACTTCCGGCGCCTCGGAGCGTGACCTTTACTAAATTTAGAATCCCCGGAGTGACGGGCGGCGGACAAGAATGAAAGGGAAGAGACGTAAAAGGCGCCGCTTCCCCCAAACGAACGTCTCCCGACTAAAAGGGTAAGGGGAGGAAGGACCGCGGGGCCCCAAAAACCGCCGGTCGGGGGGCCCCGGGCGCCGTTTAGGCCAGAGAAACGGAAAGAGGGCGAGGGCCGAATCGGCGCCGCCCGGTGAGGATGGAGGCGTCGAGGGGAAAGAAAAGCCGGTGGGGCCCGGACGGGGCCCGCTCGAAGACGAGGCACCGAGGAGTGACAGACACCGGAGATCGATAGAGCGGCGTCTTCGAGACCCACTCCGCTCCTTCTAATGGAATTAAGTTTTTCTCGCCCGACGGTAAATTCGTCGGGCGGTCGCCCCCACCTGACGCTCCCTTCTCTCTCCGTCGCTCCCGTTTGCGGCCGCCCAGCGGGAGAGGGAGAGAAAAATGGGGAGCCCGCGCACTCTCCACTACTAAAGGGATCGGGCGCGGGTCCCGGACCGTCATCGGTCCCCTCCGTCCGACACCGGGAGGGACCTCCGGCCCCGGGGTCGGCGGCGGTCGTTCGGTCACGCGACCAGATAATGGGCCGGGGAGAAGCGACACGAGAAAACACTAAAGAGTGAGTCAATCCCAAAAATAGAATTGACGTCACGGCCGATAAAATCGTGCCGCGCACCGGGATGAATGAGCAATACTCGTCACTTTTCCGAATGGCAGAAGAGCGTCTTCCCTTTCCGGAACGGTGATTCGGCCGTGGCCCTCCCACCCGAGCGGGCTCCGTCTAGCCCCGTCCCGTCCGTCCCCCTTCCTCTCCCCGACCGCTCGGGCCCCCGGGGGAGGGGAGGGAGGCGGTGGCCGGCCCGTCCCCCCGGAGTAAAGAGGCACGCGCGCACACAACTCACCTATCTGGGGCACGTCGTACTGGCGGTTGGCTCGTCGCACTCTGAGCGAGCGGCCGGCGGCGGGGTCCACCTTGTCGGGGTCCGAGTAACGGGGGTCCCTCTTGGCCCAGGGTTGGCGGAAGAAGGAGCCGCGCGGAACGTCGTTGGCGGCCGCCTGCGTGGCCGGGAGCAGTGGCCTCTGCTCGGCAGACGAGACGAAAGTCCGCGATCTCGGCGAGAGTTGAGCGGCCAGAAGGTCCGTGCAGAGGAACAACAGAAGACATAAATGCACACCTCCCATCGCTTGGCTCTGACTGACTCACAACACCATGGATCCACTCTGTCGAAGCGGGCTCTTCACCATCGGCGTCCGGCCTCCAGATGGAACCAGTATGGCTACATTTATTCTTCTCGCCCACACAATCTACCAGCCTCACTCTGGCGCGGTAGCGTGCGTAGTAGCTGCATTCGATACGTCACTCTGAATGCGGACCGCCCCCGTCACGTGACTCCACCGGTTCCCGTTTCCATTGGTCCGGCCCGGCCCGCCGTTCGGGCCCCCGCCCCTCCGCCGCCGGCCCGAACCATCCGCGGGGCTCCGCTCGGGTCGGCGGACAGAGGGACTTCTCCCTCCTTTTCCTCCGTTTCGGGCCCGTCGGACATAGGGGTCACCGGAGATAGAGACGGTCCCGCTTGGGTTGGGCGCGCGCCGCCGAATTTTCTAGAGAGGGGCGCGTGAAAGGAACCCGTTTCGGTCTCCCGCCTTCTTTCCAGGTGGGAAAAGGTGTCGCCGGGTTCGGGGCCTCCCGCCTTCTGTCGGGACGGAAATTTCGGACGGCTGCCGGGGCCACTTCCGCCCCCCGCTAGTCACTCGGTCGTCGTCCGAAAGGGGGGGTGGCATCGGGCCTCCTCCCTCGGTCACCCCGAGAAACGGCGGTGGCGGCGAGTGATTGATCGCTTCTTCTTCCGCCGTGACAAGATGGCGCCGAGCGACGCGGCTTCTCTTTTCTCCGGTAAAACTCGCCTTTCCTCCCCTTTCATCTACCGGGTCTGTAGTAGCGCGCTCATTCCCCCACCCCCGACCTTTCGACCTTTCTTCTCCGGACCGGCGACGAACTTTACTCCTCGGTAAAATCCCGCCCGAGAGGGAGGAAGAAAACCATCGGAATCCTCCGAACACCTCCATAAATTGTCTGGACGAATAAAGTGGCATTCGGGTTCTGGAAACGTCGCCCCCTGCGGGGGTTACGAAGAAAGAAAAAAAAAATGTCGTTTCCAGGCACCCGTCCGTTTCTGGGAAGCAAAACCGTTTCGACCCTCGAACGCAATTCTTCGCGGAAACAACCTTTCCGGTTATTTCCATTTTATTTTATTTTAATTTTTGTTTTTCATTTTTCGGAAATTTTACCTTTCCTCCATACTGAAGTCCAGGTGGCGCGCCGAAAAAAAAATTCTCTCAGTACGTCTGGATAGATCTCTCGAGATGAGGGTCGAATCCTTTCCTCTACTCTCGCGAGAATTTCGCCGACCTTTCGCTTCCGACCCGGTTTCGGACCGAATTAGGCAACACTTTACAAAACCAACGTTTAGGACGTTAGGGGGCGTCGCCGAAATCTTTGCTCCGGAAGGTATTTACGAACGCTCGAAAGTAAGAATCGAAAATCGAACGTTCGAAAAGGGAAAGGAAAGCTGAGCTGTACGAGTCGAGAATTTCGCCGGCGAAATCGTCGTCTTGTCTAATTGACACCGAAGGTCGGAGCGTGGGGCGTCTTCTGGTGACGTAACGACTCCGTGGAGGAAGAGCGAGAGCCAAGTCGAAAGCGATAATCGTCGGCGATTTCTTAAATCGTCCGAATTTTCGGTCGGCCGCGGTTAGAGAGAGAGAGACGAGGGGAGGGAACGAAAGAGAAAAGCTGCCATTTTCTTCGTTTGGGTTAAGAATCGTCAGCGCCGAGCTCGGAAAGTGCGGGCCGAAAGTGGAAAAATATCGATTTTTTCGATCGGAGGCGTGGATCGCCTCTTCGCGATCTTCTTTACCCACGATCGTCTCTCTCACCTGTCTAACCTTTCGTAGGTTAAAACGCTGCCTTCCTCCCAAAGCGCCAGCCAACCCCCCTCTCCCCCGCAACTCTCTAAGGAATTTGATCGAGGCGGCGACGGAGACCGAAAATCGAAGGAACTTTCGGAACCGGCGACAAAACGGTAGAGGGTGGCGGGCGGGATGAATTCGCCGCCGAATCGACCAATGGGAGGAGGCCGAGTCTTCCGCCGCTTCTGATTCTGTAGGAAAGGGACGGGCACTTTCTGGAGACGCCGGGCTGCCGGGGGTTAGTAAACTCTCGAAAATAGCACCCTCTTCCGGTTTCCTTCGGAACTCGGCCCCGCGCCGCTGGTGGCTAGCGGACCAGGTGGGTGCCCCCGAAATCCCGGCTTTCCCGCGCCACGGAGATCCGAGCGGGAAAAGCCGCTTGTCAGGGGCCGCGTGTCCCTTCCGCTTCGATTTACTCGATTAAGTCGGGATCGTCCGGATTAATGGAGGCTCTCCCGGAATTTCATCGCCCCTCTCCCCTCGGTGGCTCGGTTAACCCCGACGTCGTGTCGACAACCGCGTCGCGTGCCCGCCGCATGACGGCGCGTGCCGAGATGGTCACGCCACCGCGCGCGATTCCTCCGGCCCCGACGCCGCTCGGAAAACGGCCAGGGGGCGCGATTACAGAGAAAAAAGGGACGAAAACACTCACGTGTCTCCCTTTCGGAGTCTTCTCGTGTCACGTGACGTGCGGGATTATGGAAAACCGCAAACCCTGCCCCGGGCAGCTACGACCGTTTACGTGGAATCCCCAAAGTGGCGTTCTTCCGACGGGGAAGACGGATGCCTCCTCCCGATACACGCGCGAATCGTGTAAACGCGTCCCTGATGGTCACGTGATTAGCGGGGCGGAAGGTTCCACTCGGAGCGGGCGGGGGTAGGGAGCCACCCCAAATCAGCGGTGGCTGGCGAGTACAGACCCACGGATCCGACCGAAAAACGGCGGTTCGGCCCCTCCCGCCACTTTATTGTTTCCGAATTTGGAGGAAAAAAGAGGCGCAGAGGTAAGCGACCCCGTTTCATCGAGCGGAGCGAATCGCGTGCCGATCGGAATTAGAATTAAAGTCGATTCCGGGTAACGGCACCCTCTACCCCCATTCGCAACGTTGGCCGCGCGCGAAACGCCAGGCGAAAAATCGCGGTCGTCCGCGCTTCGATTTTCTCGCTCGACCCGATCCTTTGTTTTTGCCGGGTGCAGGCTGGACCCGGTCCAAAGGAGAGAGAGAGAGACAGACACTTGTGGATCACCTGTTTCGCCTCGCCGACCGAACTGGCGATCCAGACGACGTCGATGGCAAAGGGAGGAAGAGCCACGCCTTCGACTCTAAATTACTAACACCCGAGCGATAACGCGATATTCCCACTCCAACAGAAGCTGTAATTACTCAAACCCCACGCCTTTCCTATTGTTTCCGATAAGGCCCTGTGTGTAAAACCCATTGTGACGCCACGATTAAGGATCAAACGGTATCGTTTCCTTTCGGCGCACGCGAACACCCGCCCGCCGTTTGTCTTCTTCCCTCTTCTACCCACCTTTCAAGCCACCGGAATCACGCGCCGGACACTCGACGAAGCCCCAAAAAGCCCATCTTCCCCCTGGGGGCACGATGGGTCAGCCTAACAGCCAGCGTCGAGCGGCCGCTTACAGACCAAAGGTGCCGCTCGATTTTCTCTCGTTCTGTTAAAATCTCATTTGTCGACGCGATGTTCTTAAGTACTTGTATACGTCACTCTTCCAGTCGCCGGTTCTTACCCCGTCCTAACCTTCGTTAGCGCCGCGGCGCCGATCGACGCGAGCGAGGATAGAGGAGAAGTCGGTCGAGGAAAGTCTTCTATTTTTGGAAACGGAAACGCGAAAAGGGAGGAGGAAGAGGAGGAACAGGTGAGACGGAGATCGACGGCAACAAGTAGTTGTCGGGACCACGGATCGTCTGCGGACATCCGCCCAGACGGCCGCCAGGCGCCACGAAGCGGGACGGCGAACGTCCGGCCAGGAGGGAGGTAAAAGGGGGACGGACAGACCCTCCGACGTCCTACGCCTCTCCCCCCGTTCGCCGCGGTCCACCGGGGACGCGGGGTTGGCTCATTAGTTACCAGTTCGCCCCGGGCCTGCGCCAGGCGCGCGCCGCCGACAACGGAATAACGAGTAACCCCCGCGCGCCGCGGGTCGGCGTCCGGCCCGCGGCGCGTGAGCGGAACGATAATTGCCGGCGGAGGAAGAGAAGTGAATGAGCCGGTGATTGCCGCCGACGAAAAGAAAATTGGTTCGCCCCGCGGCGCGCGTCTTCGTCCGTTCGAGGTCGAAAGTGATTCCTCCCCCTCTCCCCACGGCCTCCTCTTCCTCCTCCCCCGCCGGTCGAAACGCGTCGCGACCGGGCGCGCGCGCGCCAACGCGTGGGAAACGAGGACAAAGGAGAGAGCGAAAATTCGATTAGATAGGAGCGAATAATAAAATAAAAATAAAAAAAGGCGCTGGGAAAATCATCGTGGGGAGGGAGAGAGAGAGAGAAGTCGCTGTTGACAAGATTCGCTCGGCTATTTATAGAATAAATTTAGGTCTCCTCTCGGTGCGAGTCAACATCTTTGACGTCATCCATTTTCCGTATCCCCGCCGCGCGGGCTGAAGAGGACGAAGCGGGCGCTGCCCAGTCTTTCCATCGGGCCCGACGACGCGCGACTACTAAACGGAAAATTAGCGGCGGTTTCCTTCTTCCGGTCCTCCCGGGGTCTCTCTCCCCCTTACCGGCGTGACGTCACGACGCGCGCGAAACCCGTTCCCGACGGCAGAGACAATAAAGAGGACGGAAGGATGCAATGTCGGTTTATTGAAAGTCAAAATTTTACAAATGAGACAGAGTTAGAGAGAGAGAAAGAGAAAAAAGATTGAGAGAAAATAGATATTGCTGCCGAGCTTGACATCCACTGATCACGTGACAGAGGTAGAGTACAAAAATCGGAACGTTGTCGGGCGTTTTTCGTTGTAGGTCATCCGGAACGACGTCTAAACCACATTTTTTCCTTTTTTTTTAAAAAAAAGAGCAACAGAAAACAAAAAAAGCGGAGCACCCGCGCTCGATACACAATTTCTTCTTCTGTACAAAGGACCCGAGCGGGCCGCCGGAAATAAGTTAGAGCTTTTCTTTTTTAAAAAAATCCAAGAGGGGCGCCTGGCCGCGGCCCGGCCTGGTTCGTCCCAGACGGAAGGGGTTGGGGCCCCCGGCTCGTGTCTCGCCTCCTCCTACGCTTCCGCCGACGACTTTGGTCGCGTCCTGGCTCTTCTTCTGGCCAGCTCCGAGGCGGCCACCGGTTCCAGGTTGGGGGGCGTCGGGTAATTGCTGATGGCGTCGAAGGTGGCGGCCGTGGCTCCCTGCGAAAGAAAACCTTCCTTTTAGTCAGAACATCACGTGTCCTCCCCCTCCGGCGCCGCTCTCTCTTAAACACCCTTTTCTCCCCTGCCCTTAAGGTAATGGAAAGAACCGAACCCCGTCCTCACCTTGACCAAATGGGCTTCTTGGTGTAGTAGTTGAACGCTGGGCAAGCGGTCCCGGCCCGTGATCCACACGTGGTTCAGGATGTCGCCCGCTCTGTACCGCTGCTTGGGGTCCACGTGCAGCATCTTCTGTACCAAATGCTGCGGGAGGAAGAAACAGAAAAGTTTTTATCGTCCGGCCGACGGGAAATGATGCAAATCGGAAGGAAATCGGGTGTTACCTTGGCGGGAGAACTGATGTTCGTCCAGTTACCCGCGGTCAGCTCGAACCTGCCCTCTCCGATCCTGGCCAGAATTTCGCCTGGTGTGTCGCTGGGTCCGTTGGCGAACGGAGAATGCCTGCGGAAGGAAACAAATGAGTCGAGGGGTCGAAGGTCGGCACCCCTCCACACTTCGCGGCTGGCCACGCACCCGAAAAGGGGAGAATTCCCAACAGCCTCGACTCCCTTTTAACCGGGAATTCCCTCTCAAAATTCCGCCAGAGCCGAGGGTTCTCACGCCAGGGAAACGAGTTTCCAGTTCGATTCACCGGAAACTCGTCCGTCTTCTCTAACGAATTCCGACACGCCCCGCGTCACGAAGGTCTGAGGAGGGGAGGGAAAAAATACAAAATAATACGTCGGGGGCGTGGCCGGAGAGTCGAGAAAGGACGGGGCAATTCGGAGTATTATTATTATTATTATTATTATTATTATTATTATTATTATTATCGGATTACCCGGCCAACATGGTGTAAAGCAGAACGCCCATGCTCCAGACGTCGCAGGCCTCGTCGTAGCCCTGCCTCTTGAGCACCTCCGGAGCCACGAAATTGGCCGTGTAACAGGGGGTCATCAGCAGCCCGTTCTCCGCCCTGATCTGTTTGGCAAAGCCAAAATCGCACACTCTCAGGCATTCGGGGTTCTCCGATTGGTCCGCGTAGACGATGTTCGACGGCTTCAGATCCCGGTGAACCACCTGCACCAAGAGAGGAAGAGAAGAATAAATAGATAAAAGTCCGTTAATCGAGGAGGAGGAGGTCTACGGGAGGGGGCCTTACCCCGTTGTCGTTCAGGTATTTGATGGTCCTGCAAATGACCTCGAGCACGGCGCTGGCTTCCCTCTCGCTGAAGAACTTCTTGCTGAGGATCTTGTCCAGCAGCTCGCCCCCCTTCAGCAACTCCATCACCAGGTAGACGGAGGTGGCGTCTTCGTAAACCTGTTCACGAACGGAACGTGACTCTCGTCATCGATTTAACGACCCGAAAAGTCGCGCGTGATAAAAGGTTCTCTCTCCTATTTGTTTGCCGTGGGTGTGGCGAAATATCGCGTGCTCCGGTCATCTGTATTCCGCGAGGTGAACCCCGATTCTATTTTGGGTGACGGTCGTTAGTAATTGCCGCGTTAAGAAACGAGTGAACGGAATTAAAAGGATTCCGGGGGAGAGCAGGGGGAGGAAAACGAACGAAATCGCTCGCGTAACCAACTACGTAATTACGTCGTAAAGCGTGACGATGTTAGGATGCTGTCCGTAACGCAGCAGGATCTCGATCTCCTCTTGGCAGTCCTTCTTCGACTTATTTACAATCTGAAAGATAAAAATCGCCGTCAGTGACGCATTCGTAACGTTCGAGACGCGCGAGAGAAACGTTACGCCGCCGGTAACGCTTACGTTACGGGAGACGTTTTAGCCACTCGACTTATTAATAAAATGCGTAAATTAAGGAAAACGAGAAGAGTAACGACGGCGCGCGTCACGCAACACCGCCTTCGCGACGCGGTTAATTCTCCACTAAACCGATCGACACGTATACAAATTATAGAGTAATCGAGAGACCGAGTTGCAGGTTTATTTTTCAAGTTACGCCGAGCGATCGTTCACGGTTTAAGTGGCGTGTTCGGCGTAACGTTCGTCTCCTCTTCTCCATTATTCTCCACTAGGCTCGGTAAATTTCCACTATTTACTCGGAAACGTTTCCGAATGGCTTTAATGCAAACAAGAAGATCTTCGGAGAGGGATTAGAGAAGAGAAGAGCAACAAAAAAGGAACGACAATTAGAGCGGGGCGAGCGGTTTACGCCAAGCGATTGATCGTAACCGCGTCTTAATTAAAGCCATGCGATTTTTTTTAAGCGGCGGATTACACAAACCTTAATGCGTTACACCAAGTTTTTATAATCTGGCGGATCCAAGATGGCGCCCGCTTTCTAAAACCTCCGACTGTTACGCTCTCCTTTATCCGGCAGAGCCGGATAAGATCGCGGGACGGAAAGCGATTTAATCGCCGCGACCGGCCTTAATTATTTAAACGGGTTACGGCGCGCCGTTATTATTAAGAAGCTGGGATGAAGTTCCGGTTTTCGACACTTGGAACGGCAATAATTGTATCGGAAACGTCAACCGCATCCTACGCCAACTTATTAACGAGCGTAACCTTCGTCGAATCTCCTCCACTCGATCGAAAATACAATTATAAACATTTCCGATAATTAAAAGACAAGTTCAAACTAAGATCGTAACGGTCGGGTAGAGTGGAGAATTGAAGAGGAGCGGGTTCGGAGATCAACCGTTAAATCGATGGTTTGCCCCCACGTCCTCCGTACATACGGGTCGGTCCTACAACAACGAAATCTCCCCGGTTAAAATGCCAATTACAGCGCGGGGGGGAGGCGAACACCTTAATCAAGGGAGGAGTTACCTTAACGGCGTACTCCCTTCCCGATTCTTTGTGGATGCAACGACGACAGACGGAGTAACTGCCGGTTCCTAGATTCTCCTTAAACTCGTACTCCTTGTAGATGGTGTCCTTGTACGTCAGGCTCTTGCCCGTCACCTGTAAATTCCAGCGTCACGTTACGGGGGGATGGAAACGGCGCGCAATTTGGCGCGTAATTTTTTTTCAGTTTCCTCACCTGATTGGTGGCGTCGTTCTCGGTCTTTTGACAACCCTCGTCCAATAGGGTGGAAGCCACGAAGCTGAAACCTCTAAATAATTCGTGAGCGGTGGCACTGGGTGGTACTCCCGGAGAATCTAAATTTGGAGACGGTAAGGGGGGATGCTGCTGGTGGCACAAAGCTGCCGCCCTTTTTGTTTTTTTCTACTCGACACACCTACCTTCTGGTGTCCTCGTGGTGAATTCTTTATCGAAATAGAAAGTGTGATCGGCCCTGCTGACTGCCGGGATGAAGGGTGGGGTGATCTCTCTCCTGTACAATTTGTCCCAGTCGATTGTCGCGAAAAATGGATGACACTTAATATCCTCCACGCCTTCCGGTCCCGATCCTGGATGGCAATTGGTTAGGGGGAAATTAATCCATACATTAAACGGGCAAACAAAACATATTTAGCAATCTTACAAACGTGACAACTTAAACGTTAGAGGGGAGGGCTTTATTGCTGTTTACTGCTCCTAAAATAGCTCCTTACCTCGGAAAATTAATTCGGTTGGGTAGAATAATGTAACTTTATTCGCGGAATTAGATGCCGAATGCTTGTGACGAAGAATAATATCGGTTTGGGTGTACCTTTGTTCCTTTACATAACGTTTTCCGGAGAAAAACAGTATAAACAATGAGGAGACAAATAAAAATGCCCGGGAGCTTAAACGATGACATAAATATAACAAGATAAAGGTATATATTTACCGCTTATATAATACCATAAAAACTCCATTACTATAGAATCGGTGAAAACAATTGGCCACAGGATAATTAAAATCAACAATGGTTTAATTAATTAATCTATTCACTTTTTGCTTGCTTAACAAAATTTCTCTGTTTGTCTGTGTTGATATAAAATAATTGGAAATATTAATGAATTTGTCTTTGTACCTATTGAAAAGATATTCAATTATAATATCTACTTGTAGTTGGGTGTAAAGTATGGTGGTTTGTTGGCTGAATTGTTTACGGTGGTCTGTAACAGGGACCGTAAATTTGCAAGAAACTTAATATTGTATACAAAAAGCTTCCTGTAATGTTCTACCGGCCATTGATTTCCGTCCGGCAGAGTTTACTTAGCAAGGAAACTTTGGAATGTAAACGCAAACCCGCAGAGGTGGGCAAATTCTTCTCCGCATCTCGAGTAAATTTAATGACGGTGCAAATTTGTAATATCGATCCCGAACGGTTTTCCATTTTATGAAAAGATTTGTTCTCTCCTTTAAAAAAATCTGACTTTTAGACAGGTTCTCGTTTATAAATCTTGCATCTTTACGGTTTCTGAATCAATCTGTCGGGCAAAGCATTCTGAATTTTTTACTGTGGAGGATACTCTCTTAAATTTTTAGAAATGTAATGGTAAATTAGAAGTGTATGGGTACGGAAGATAAGAGAACGGTGTGATAATCAGATTATATAAAACTGTATCCAATTAGGATAATTTAACAAATAAAATTTTATTTCTTTAACTTTTAAATGGTATTTTGGTGTAACGTGTGAATTTATCTCTGTAAAAAAACTGCCTCACCTAATCTGTTTGCCGGATTTCTTTTGAAGAGTGCTCGGAGAAGACTTTGCGCTTCCGGACTTAAAAACTGCGGCATTCCCAATTTGGCTCTGAAAAACAAATTAGATAATTTAAGTACATATGTATGCTTTTTTTAAATTAAAATAAAAAAAAAATACTGCTCTTACTTGAGTATCTGCATCATAGTTTCTTTCCTATTCGTGCCTTGAAACGGCAATGCTCCGGTCAACATTTCAAACTGGGTTAAAAAAAAAGAATAAAGTTGTATTTAATTTCCAGCACATTTTAAAAAGTTAAATAATAATAAAACACCCGGTACAAGAATAGATATAATCGGTACGTTTAGAAGCAGGAAATTACCCACACTATATCTATCGACAATCACAAATACAGGCTAACGAGTACTAAGGACTAGTAGTCAAATATTGACCCTTCTCGAGACCGAATATGGGCAACGATGCTTTCGTGTCGTGTTCCAAAACGTCTCCGCACCGTTGTTGGAGGGTTCTATTGTTCGCCAAGACAGATGGCAGTCAAAAAAGTCTATTTGCTTAGTTGATGGCTGTCATTTTATTAGCGTACCCAATTATTTTCGACGACAGTTCACTTTTGAATAGCTTTATCGGTATAAATAATGATGATTTAAGAGGAAAGAATATCCAGAATACACAAACTAAGCGGCTTCTTATACATTTTAGAGATTTATGTATCATTGAGTGTGCTGTTAATCTCTTAAACTATTAAGAAATACATTGTAAAGAATATTTTCATATGTAAATAATGTAAAAAAGGTAATCAGATTCTACACTTTTTGTCTTTATAGGTACATAAAAGTACCACATAATACACATAAATAACAATATGGATATAATTTCAGAATAGAAGACTCAAATTTTCTTTAAAAAAAATAAATAAATTTAATTAGGAATAATCCAAAAAATTAAATCACTCTGTAACTATTCTGTATACAAAAACTTAGATTCTACTTGACTTTATGCCTTGATGTGCCTTTACTGCCATCTAGGGTCGATAAAGAAAATTAAAGTCAATTTTTTATTTTTCTCCCCATTTAATTTTTTTCTCCATTTTTTACCAAGAAATGCCTTCAAATCTGCAAATTAACAATAATCTTAGGCAGTTCTTTAATTAAATATAAGTTTTGATTTATTCCCCGCACCGGTCGTTTCGCCCCCGGTACAAAGTTGTCCGAAGTAGGCGACAGAATCGGAATGGATCTCCAGGGAAAATGAAAGATAAACAATGAAGGTGAGCACAAAAAGGGTAAGGGTTACGGCAGAAAGAGGAGGTGGTCTTTGAAAGAGACAAAGCCGTGGTTGTGGACCTTGTGGACCTTTGACGAGAAGAAGACAACATGGTCACCGACCCAATAAATTTAATTTTTTAATCTCCACTTTTTAATTTAAATGTATGGAATTACTATAATCTTTCAAAATATATTTTATTCCAAAATTATATAAATCCTTTCCTGTCTCCAAACCTTCATAACAATTTTATCATCTATATATATATATATATGAAAAAAATATATAATGCTTTTAAAATGAAAAATTTGATTAAGTATATAATCTTTTTTATTAGTGTACAAAAAAATATTGTATAATTCAAAAAGCTGTTAATAAATAATTCACAAACTAACTTTATATATATATAAATGTTTAATATAAAAATAAAGGTTAATATAGTTATAGAAAATTGTCTTATTTTTTGATGAAAAAATACTCCACATAAAAACAACTTTGTACCTTTGACATTTTATATTTTAAAATAAATAAATTGTTTCAGATAAAGATACGAGCTTATTATTATTATTACTTTTTTAATACAAATAATTGTAGCGAGTTACGAAAGACCGTTCGTACCATTAAGACTCCGAAAGACCACCAGTCGGCAGCTGTCGTATGACCCTTCCTATTGATAACTTCGGGCGCCATGTACTCTACGGTACCACAAAACGAATACGTCTTTTGGTCGCTGAGAGCTTCCTTGCTCAGTCCGAAATCCGTCAGACGTATGTGCCCGTCCGCATCCAGCAAGATACTGTAATGTTTTTGAAACAAACAAATACAATTAGTTTTGCTTTATCCTTCAAAAAAAAAAAAAAAAAATTGCGGAAGAATTACCGTAAAAGTTAATATACAACCGGTAAACAAAGTTCAGCTTGTATAAGGAATATATGTAAAAGAATGAATCAATAGGTAACCAGCCAAAAGCAACAGTATGGCTGGTCACTCTGGCTGGTTATTTATTGATCTGCCCTTATATCTTGAAACAATTCAGTCTCTTTAATGTGCATCATAATAACATTGCTTCTTAATTTGTTTGAGAATATGTAAAAAAATATAAAATAATATAATTAATACTTTAAGCATTTACATAGTGCTTCAAATCTTCTGTAAAATGGACGACGGCATAAGTTATAAGATACTAGACAACTAATGAATGAGCATAGTTGCTTCAGTTATAATTATCTTACTATATACTAGTACTATAGGCATTACAAGTTAATAGTATATTTTATACTGAATATATCTGTAGTATTATCTAGTGTTAAATATTTGTTTGGTGTCAGCACTACAGATACTAACAAATAGTATGAGATCTACACTACTACATCCAGTTTTTATAGCAGATTTAAGTGTCTTTATGGCATTCCATTAGCTTATCTTTCTAGGTTTATTGTTAATAAAGAATAAATCCGACGCACATTTATCTTACAAAATGACACATCATTAAGAGTCGATTTTAATAAATTATTTAATTAATTATCGTGCAAAATTAAAATGGTAAACTAACTTTTCGGGTTTTAGATCTCGATATATGATTCCGAGATTATGCAGATGATCTAACGCTAATGCTAATTCCGCTAAATAAAATTTTACGTCATCTTCGGTAAACATTACCTGAAAAATAAATAAAGTAAACGTTAAATTTGCGTATGTACTCTCCCCGTACAAAAATACAAAATATTTCAATATCAATAAATATTCACTTTTATACGTTTTGTATAAAAAAATTATGGATAAACATTTATATAAAGAGACATTTTATGTTAAATATTTTATAAACACAAATTTTTAATCATATTTATTTATTTATTCTGCTTTATTAGAAGCTTTACGATTACATCTTCCGGATTTAATACAGAGAGAAGAGAGCTTCTGACAATGATCCACATACAATACAGCATAAGAGACTCGTGTAGAATTTTCATTTATATAATTTCTAATAGAAAGAAATTTATAGATTTATTCTTAGAAATTTTATTTATTTCTCTCTTAAAACTTAAATTTTATTATTTTTGATTAATAATTTAAACAATTCAAATTTTCTGAAAATAAAACAGAAACAAGCAAACTAATAAGAGATTTCTCTACTTTCTAATCATTATATAACTCTATTTCACACAAAGTATGAAAACAATCATTAACAGAAACACAATAGGAAACCACACGACGCAAATTTTAACTTTTACGTAACAAAAAAATAAAACAAGAAAGACGCTCGGCCAAAATAAAGCAAGATTTTATGAAAAGTAGTAAGAATGTTTAAACTGGAATGTCTTTTATCAAAGATAAATAATAATAAAACTTTTGTTCGCACTTAAAAACCATTTTAAAATATCCTCCATAAACATTTTTTGTTATAAAACTAAACAAAAGTACTAAAATTTTGAGTTATTTTATGACACGTTTGCATTTAAAGCACCTTCTTTTGAAGATATAATTCGCACCAATCTGTAAATGTCTCAATAAAATTAATGAGGAATTATCGGAGGGCCACTTTTTGATGATTTAAACAACTTAAGGTTAGTTTAAACGCTTAAATTTTCACATCATTTTTAAGTTAAATTAGTACTTAAAAGAAATAAAACTTTTATTTTAAATAAAAATATAAATAGTTTTATTTATTCTAACATTTAAATGCAGCACGGGCCTCATTCGGGACATAAAATTTTGAATTTTTCTGAAGTTAGGAACTATATTGCATCAATATATATTTAAGCAGAATTCTTTATTTTAACTTTGTCATTTGATTATATCTGAGCATGAAACAAAACAGATCTTTGTGTTCCAAGAAACGATTTGTACAGAGAAAGGGGCAAGACAAGCCCGGGACGGTGACAAATGTGAGACTCCACCTCTCCAAAAACTATAAAAATGGCCGAATAAAATCAATAAAACAAATTTTTCATCCCTTACTGAAAAAAAACTTCAACTTTTTTTTATATAAAAGACTGAATTTTTGGGTCAAAAATACATATTTATCTTCCATTAAAACAACTTTTTGGGAGAAATATCAAATATATAAAGTATCTTTATTGATTCTATTTTAATTCTTTCCTTTTTTTCATTCTTTATTTGATCAGTCATTACACTTCTAGTGTAATGCCATGATTAATAAGCATGAATCATTTTTTTTTAAATAGAATCTATAAATTCAATATAATAATGACTAAGCACACATTCTACATTACTTCCTATTCATGCTAATTTCCAGTAACTATAAGTATTTTCCTCCCTTTCCACGAAACCGTATTTAAAAATGTGTTGTAACGAAGCCGAACAACACGGATCAATCATTAACACGGCGCAATACATAATTAATGGAGAGTAATGCAAACGCAAAGCTCGATCATGATCTAAAATTCTAACTTAATCATTTCTGAATTAATACATCTAATTTTAAGCAGGAATTTAATTTAAGCAAAATACTTTTGTGCTTCAAAATGGTAGGAAAGTCTAAGAAGGTAATTCGTTTTTTTCAATTCCTTACGTGACGTGATAGATGAGGAATAATCGGCATACCATTAAGAATATACTGCAAAAGTTTAATGAACTCAAAAGTTTGCTGATCGTTTGTTTTTTATATGGCAAAATATTAGAACATTTTAAATTTATTATAAAAAAAAAAATTAATAAGTTGTAGCCTTATTTGTTTATTAAACATAAAACTTAATTATTAAAAGAGACAATGTATCTTCAATATCACATCTGTGCATAGAGTCTGACATAACAAAAGCTAAAACAATAGAACGCATCAAACTAATTATTACGGCAGCAACAGTGGGACCACACCAACAGTAGGTTTACGTGTCAGCGCGGCCCACTGTGACGAGTTAACGATGGCGCTCTCGACTACATTATTATATTAAATTAGCATGGCCACTTTGTACGTTCTTATTAAATCGAGAAAAATTTATTCAGAACAAGAAACTTCGCTCACTTGGACACGAGTGAAGAATATCCAAGTACATGCAAAAAATGATCTTAAAAAGTTAAAAAAAATTAAAGGAAAAAAGAAAAATAAATTACACATCAATACATTACGACAGAAGAGGTGCAAAAAAGCAAATTTACATGAAAACATCATCGAAAAGACATTACGCGAGTAGACGGAAAAAGTCGCGTCGTCAGTTGACCATAAGAACGTAACAGTAATACTTTAGCTGGCAGAAATCCAGAAGTGTCAGCCAAGTAGCTAGTGAATGATGAGCTATTGTTTAGTTTTACTTGTTGTTTGAATCAATATTTAAAGGTAAATTTTTGTTTACTTGCTTACTAAATTATTATAATATTTCTTCAGGTTTAACAAGCTTTTAGACCTTACATTTTCATAATTATTTCTTCAATTATATAAATTTAAGTAATTTTATAAGTTATTAGTGTATATACATACTTATTCTTATAATTTAAATGTTTTCTTCATATTTTAATTTATTTTAATGTAAATATTCAGCGTATCTTCCATCTAGTTACTTAAATAATGTTCTTTCGGTTCAATTAATTCCAGATAGATAAAGTATTTTTTTTTTCTTTTAAATACTTTATCTAGTATTTAAATTGAAGTTTATTATTTACATAACTAAAACCTTTTATAATAATTGGCCAAATTGAATGCGTTACGCTGAAAATAGTATACTGTTCCAACATTCAAAAGTTTTTTTTGTTTTAATATTTAAATATATTCCGATGCCGTATATAAAAGCATATTTATAAGCAATTGTTAGATTAAATTACTCCCAATTTCAATACTTAACTGATTTTCAGACATTTTTATGTAGTAACTTCTCCAATTGTAAAAATTTGTTATTAAATTAATTATAAATAAAAGGGGGAGGACTTCATTCCCCAAATGATAGGATCCATTTTCCCGAGGATTTAGTCTCGTCACGCCACATTTTCTGCGTTACATATAAACTAAGTTATATCAATAATACTTCCGTAAAAGTTTGACTCCGTATAAACCAAATTCAGAATTGAATATTAACAAAAAGAATTGTACTTTCCAATTATAAATATGAACTGACTGGCATCAGTTTGGTTCTTTTCTTCAACTTGACTTAAACATTTCCAAAACTAGAGTCGTCGTAGTCTAACTTCTGATAATGAAACTGTTAACTTCGAATAAGTTTAAGTTAGGATAAAGAATAAAACGAATTCTAATAAAGAAGTAAAAAACTTTAACTTAAAATACATCATCCAAATTTTATCGCTTTGATTAAATCAATCAAATTTTATTTATTTTAAGCGTATCATACTTTGAGAAATCCCAAAACAGATTAAAAATTGCATTTGATTGATGAATATCGAAGAGAATATTAATCACATTGTTTCCGAATGCAGACGTTTACGTTTCGACAATAAAATCCCACCAGCAAAAATGATTAATACTATTGATAAACTGTTTTCGTCGCTAACAGATTGCCGAATAAACGTATTTCTATTACGGAAATACGTTTATTCGGCATTTCTTTGTTATTAAAACTATTCAGTGTTGAATTATCAAATAAAATCGATATCATTTTTTCTATACCCGCATTTGTTAACTTTATTCTAAAGCGACATTTAAAAATTACTTCATAAATATCTGTTAAAGATAATTAAAGTATTAAATAATATTCTTTCAAGGAAAAGGATAGAATAGCACGATCAAAACAATATGTGCTTATATGTTTCCGAATTATATTTCCAACAATAACAAAACATGTCTCGATAAAATTATTGTCAACTTGACTTTGTACTTTACAGCCGAACACGTTTTTACTTTCGTAAAAGTCGGCAACGATGCATTCTTAGTTACATTTAAAACGATATAATTTTATAGGAGGTATTTACCGAGAATTTTGAGATACTTCGACCGATATTAATAAACTAATACGACATTACATCACCAAAAATAAATCATTAAACAACAGAACAGAATTCTAAAATTAAAGATAATTAAGAAAAATAAGAACTAAAGGAATCGAGTGTCGTTTCTCAAGTTGCCAATTACAAAAGGTACACCTTTTGAATGATTTATTATCGAATAATTTTTCCGACTTTTCTAAAACAAATTTGTTTATTTTTACTTAAATTAACTAAAAAATAATTACGTAAAGATCGAACAACAAATAACACGTTTCATTAACATTTTGTATCGTTAAATCCGATTAGTAATAAAAAGAAATGTTTTAAAATTAGAAAAAATAAAATTTTCTGTTATAAAACAGACATTTCAATAAAAAATTATAGAAAAATAATTGATTAAATTTCTTAAAAAAAATCACGAAATATTTTTTACTTTAGTAATAATTATTATATTCTCCATTTTGCGCACCGAATCCAAACGAAAACTTCTCAAAATCAATTTTAAGAAGGAAAATGCAAATAAAGTAAATCATTTTGTTTCTATTTTTAAATTTAAAATAAATAAATAAATAAATAAGCAAGCTTTTTGTAATTAAAATTTTTATTAATATATTTAAATTTTTTAAAAAATGAACTAAGAAGTTAAAATCTCTTAGTAGAGAATAGCCTTGTAATTGAATTCAATGCCTCTCATATTTTGCTGGCGTTTGTTTTTTTTTTTTTTTTACACACAAACTCTTAATTTGTAAATCTTTCCACTTTAATTAAAGCTCTTAAGAGTAACTTTCAAAGCAATTAAGTAAAATTGCTTGACCTTTGTCAGAGTTTAATTAAGACAATTAACTGCATTAGCTTATAAATCAGATTGAAATTTTAAGTTAGAAGTATAAAAGTCATTTAAGTAAATTCAAATTTGAGTATGCGTAATTTTTAATAAATGTAAGCGAAAACAACTTTGTTAAACGATTTCACCTGCGTCGAACGGAGCAAATTTTTCTCGTCACGTCTTCAGATCTATGCAGAAAGTTTAACGCAATGTACAGAAAATTCCGTCGTGTATACCTCGTTAATTAAATCGTCGAAATATTATTTAGAAGATAAGAAAATTATATATTTTAAACATTAACTAATTAAAATTAATGTATATTTATTAAATCACACTTTTCTGCTTAATGTATTTCAATTTAAAATATCAAAAATAAGTTTTAATTTATTGGAAATTATAAATGTAGCATATAAACAAGTAAACATATCTAAACAAGTTTACTAGAAAATAAAATTTAAAAATTTTAATTTTAAATGTCGGCATTTAAAATCATTTATCAAAATTCACAAACAGAATCTTGTTTATATAAATATTTAAATGAGATAACGTTCCATTATACATTTAAAGATCTGATTTGAATTTAGAAACAAGGTTAATTAAAATGAAGTCGATCATTTTAACATTTTATTTTAAGTTCTGCGACAAAAAAATGCTATCGAATGAAAGCATAAACATCAAAGTTTTTGATAATACTTCACAATCTTTCAATATCGATCTTATGTGTAGCCTTATACACATCAATGAGGTAATCGAATTCGTGACACACTTTCTCCAGCATATTTTCATCAATCTGGGCAGTAGTTATACTCGTATAGATACTAAAAATGTTGCGGTGATATGTAGGAAGTATAAACACCAAATCCTTCACAAGATTCTACAGCAAAAAATCTAACGGCACGTCATCTGGTAACATTGCAGATGAAGTAAAGTCGTCAAATCATTTCGACTGACATACAGGAAAGTAGTTTCCTGTATACAGCACGTATTATTTAGACATAAATTTGTGTATAAACTACTCTGTCTTGCATTATATCTTGTTAAATAATTTTATTACTTAACTGTTAGACAATGTAAGAACACACAACATAGACATTAGACAATTTACATCAAACTAATCTTAAAAAAGTTATCTACCTTTTTAAAGATTAGTGATGGTGTACCTGCCTAACGAACACATGTCCGACATTTATATTGTACGGTAGTACATTCCGGTTTAAATCTCCGCGAGCGCTACTACTTTGAAAGCATAATCCTTCACTAATTTCCACTTTTAGTTTGAACATTCATATATATATTTTTATTATTATTTAATCTAAGCATTGAATAAAAAATATCACAGTATATAACATTGAAATTTTTACTGATTAGTAATTTGATCTTAAGCTAATAAAAGCATGTCAACACCTGGAATTTATCGTTCCTATAATTCAATGACAATTCTCTCTCTTATTTTTCCTTATACTTAACAGATTTATACTTCTTTCAGTTTAAAAAAAATTAATTTTATATTTTTAAATCACGTAATATCTAACTTTAATCATTTATTAAATTTTGTTGCAACAGATTAAATAAATAAACAAACAAACACAGCAAACAAGAAGAATTGAGCTGTTGTTTAATATTAATCGAATCCGTTCTCTTATTAACAGAAAATAATTAAGTTAATGTATAATTTAGTTGAAATTTAGCAATAATTTAAGACAATTTATTTTTTATTTTATTTTATTTTTGGTCAAAGCACACGTTACTTCTTTCGAGACCATCCCAAAAAATACTTTGTATTCTCACGAAAAATGCTGCGACCAAGAAATAAATGAAAACAAATAAAAAACTGTCGTAAATTAATAGTAAATTTTAACTAAATTATTTATTAATTTAATATGGACTCAATAATTAAATTTTTTACTGCCAAATAATTTAAATTGTAACATTTTCGCGTCGACGTTTGGATTGTGTGAAGCCTTAGATTTATCTGGAATATCAATTTTACTGTAACTATACTATGTTAATGAGAAGGCATAATGACCTCGTCTGAATGGCTTTTGTCTTACGTCTCATTAACAAGATTTTAAGAGTAGCTAATGCATGTCGCGTCTAAGTATATAATTTAAACTAAAATCGGTTCGACTCGTCCTTACGTGTAACGTTAATGACGTCTGTGATATTTCTATTACGCTGCGCAATCAAATTTCCGTACGACCGTTGTAACATTCTTATTAGAATATACGTAATTCATTATAAAAAGAATATTTTCTTTCAATTTTTTAAATATATCACCATATAGCATACTTTTTTTGTGTGTATGTTTTTTATTAATGCTCTATTTATTAATTAAAGTGAAATTTTCCTTAAAACGTAAGATGTATAATTAGAATAATATAAATATATTTCAGTCATTAAAAATTCAGAAAGAAAATTATTACCACTTTAAAAAAAATCGAAAGGTAAGATACAGACAATGACAAAGAAAATAATAGATTTTTTACTATAAATAATAAAAATATAAAGGTAACATTTTATAAATTTCAAAGAGAAGATGTCTTTTATCTTCTTTCATTTTTAATTTTATTACCAAAAATACTAAACTGAGAAAAATATAATTAAAAATTTACACATTAAACATTAAATTTTACTTAATTCTATTTCTAGAAAATTGATGATCATTTTATAATTTATCAGACGAAAACAGAAAGAAGCAATATCTATAAAAAAAATTCTCTTACTTCTTTACTAAGTCTTGTGAATAAATCTCCACCTTTTAAAAAATCTAAGATGAGATATAATTTTCCTTCAGTTTGAAAAGCTGAAAATAAAAATAAATAGAAAAAAATTCTTAAATTTCTCTCTCTTTAAAGTACATTAAAGTACGTACGACTTAATTAAATAATTAAGTTTTTTAATTAATAATTTAAAGAACATCTATTCGAAATATTTTTAATGCCACTAGCAAAATTAAAGTGACTGAATCTTCTAATAAACATGTTTTCGAAATTCGCTTAAAAACTTCCATAACTGGGCTGCAATTTGAAAAAAAAAATTGTAGATCTATAAATTCCCACTGTCGTCGTCGTTGTCGTCTGTCCGTCCGCCTGTCTTTCTTCAATCTCAAGAAAACAGTTAGATAGATAAAAGATGAGACCGGATATGGAAATCTTAGAGGGAGGCCCCAGTTTTTCGCCAAAAGGTGTTAGATAGATAACCGGCACGGCTCTATTATTAAAGGAAAAGTATGACGTACAGTGGTAGGCCACCAATAATTTGAGGTGGAGAGCATATATTTTAAATTAAATAAGTTTAATATAGGATTAAAAATTGCAGCCCAGTCATGATAAATAATTGCTCATTTATATATAATTTACTACTCTGTGAATATATTGCCTTAAAACAAACACAATGTTCGCTTTGTATTTTATCGTAACTACGGCTTCAATATTCCTTCAAATGCTCAAAAATTGGTTTTTAAATCGAATTTTATTTTAATTAATTAAATTTCTAAAACTAACAAACAATTTTAGCTTCTTGTATATTTCTATATAAGTTATCCGTGACAGAGAATGCGGTATAACCAGAATAGAGTTTTATTTTCTAACAAAAATTTAATTACTTTTAAAAAATTATTGTTTCAGTTTAAGAATTTCTCTTCGCTTATATCAATCTAATTAATATATAAATATTCTCTGTTGTCAGTATAATTACAATTTCCACCCACATATGAAAACAATTTAATAAAATATATTGATTTTTATAGCTCTTGCGCTATTAAATTTCACAAATGTGTCTTTTATCGAGATATAAAATTGAACAACAAAGTAAAGAACAAAATTAGAAATGATAAAAGCGTCCTAAAAATTATAAACACTCGAGCCGTATTTAAGCGACGATTGTACGTCGGCCTGTAATTTTACGCACCAATTTACATTTAAAAAATTGTCTTACCATATTGGAGTTTAACAATGAAAGGATGACTGACTTCGGCCAAAATGTCTCTCTCCATTTTTGTTCTCATCCTATCCCGAACTAAATAAATAAATAAATATCAAACTTATAAAAATTTGGCTTAAGTTTTAACATTACTGTTTAAAATAAACATTACTATTCATGTAGTTTTAATTATATATATATTATATTACTTGAATCTTTATAATAACGTATAAAACTACTTTATTATGCATTATAATAAACTACTTTAAATATACATGAATTTTTTTCCATACATTTATTTATATTGAATCATGTTTATCAAATAAATTCATGTTTATGAATGAATATACACATTAAACTTAAGTATAATATATTTATATATGGAAATTAATGTCTTTTATTTTGTGATAAGTATTCATGCTATGATACATTAAATTTTCTCGACGTATAGCTTTTAGTAAAATCGATAAAAATGCAATATAATATCTCGAAAGACCAAGAAGGAAGCGGATCCGGATCCTTAATTTACAAGAACTCTAGTAAACACTTGTAATTGAGACCTGTGGAGAGATTTCGTTAATAAAATGCAATCTTTTGTGGTAGGATGCGACGAGGAGGAAAAAGACAATATAAAAGTAATCAAAAGACGGCCAAGAATGCTTTAATTACTTTAATAATTATATTGTCGTTTGGTAAGTTCTTTTGCTATTTAAAGCAACGACTTTGTCAAAATTAATATTCTTTAAATAAGACTTTAAAAATATCTTAAAGTTTAAACAAACAAGCTGCCATTCAACGTTTGTCTCAGCTACATACATTTTTAATAATACTATACATTTATTATTACTTACTCATTCTTTTTCCCACGTTAGATGACATTTACAACATTTCTCCTAAGGGAAAAAGATTAAGACATATAACAAGTTTTTTCCATCAATAAGTAAATATTTTTTTCCCTCAACAGGAAAATTTTTAATTTTGATTTATAAAAATCCACTCCATTTCTCTAATATAATTAAATGAAAACAAGAATGGAGATAAAAACAATCTGTAATACTCTTGTTTTTTTCTTTTTTTCCCTCCTTTCCAAAGTTACGAGCCACTCTCTTTCATTAACGCCACCAAATATTTACTTTCGGATAATCTCGAATCAAACACATCGTAAACGGCGACGATCAAATTATCATTAAAAGTAACTATCATAAACTTAAAAGATTTAGTTATGATAATTAGTTAAAAAGCTTTTAGTAAATATAATGAGTTTACAATTAGATAAATGATTATCATCTCATTATGAATATAATGCAAAAGTAAACAAATGATAAACAATTTATGAAATTAAAAACTGTAATAAAAATGAATATAAATTTCAATATCATTATTCAAAGCACACTTATTATCTGACAAATTTGTTTGTGTGTAGTTTATTCTTGTCAGTTATGTTGCCATAGCAACTAGACTTGTTTTCCACTGAACTTTCACTTTTTTTTTTCTCCCGTAACTCTGTGTAATTAGAATCAAGCTAAAAACAGTTAAAAAAAAAGGTGTTTCTTTACTTCTTTATTAGAAATGCTCCTTAAACAAATATAAACAGAGAATTGGTCAATAATATTGCTTATCAAAGATTTACGCAAAATTAATACGGATATTTTGTAAATAATTCAATTAAAAAATACATAAAATTTATCAAGATTAGCAAGTTTCAGACTGTGAAGTGCTTAATTAAATGAGTAAAAGACAAATCGACAATTCTTGGAAAATTAAATTGTCTAACTATACTCTACAACATTAAAATCAAAAATTAGATCTAAGTTAGAATGTTTTGGAGGTCCAAATCACAGTTTTGCCTAACATTCACTTAAGAGTTAATCCACACAATTGATAATTTGTGTCATTAGAATACGATTTCCAGATTTAATCTATTTACAGAAAAGATACATTAATACTTTCGTGTATAATTAAAAGTAAACAATCGTACGAAATAGTAACTTGCCCAGTCCTTTAATGTAGATTCTGTGACTACAGGAGGAAATAAGTCGATCGTCGATAAATGACCATTTTTTAATCAAAAACTGAAGTTTAAATGATGGCAAATGTATTCAAAAACAGGTAAATTTATCTTCACAAAAATGTCTTTCATTATAAAGAAGGATTCTCCTCATCCTTAGATGCTACTCAAACACTTATCTAGGATCTAGGGCTTAACATTTATCAAGGAGGTTCCCATTTTCAGAATAGAATAAGAAGCTTCTCAACAAACATTTCATGTGGTCTTACATTTGTAATTGGAACTTCCTTAATAGCAGTTCACAAGGAATTAAAGTAAGGCAATCAATGAGAATTAATAAGAAATGGAACTACCAAAATATAAGAAAATGATTCAAAAAACCTAAAAACCATTGTAATATGATTATCATTAGTTATACGTGTGATATATTGGGCTGTATCACTTTAATTTAAACCATTTTTCCCTAAACTCCCATCAATTCGAGATACGGTAATCTTGTTTTTAACTATCCAAGCCACTATTTTCTACTTTATACACCTATATTGCTTGACAATAGAATTTATATACAGTTCTTTATTATATTTTAAATTGAAGTTAATTAATTATAAACACTATTTACAATAAATTTAAAACTCATTATTTATGAAAAAATTTT
This sequence comes from Centruroides vittatus, assembly GCF_030686945.1. NCBI lineage: Eukaryota > Metazoa > Arthropoda > Arachnida > Scorpiones > Buthidae > Centruroides > Centruroides vittatus. Next base: position 1,074,943 of record NW_027120693.1, on the reverse strand, counting down.
AAAATTATATATATATAGTTAATTAAAATAATTCATTAATTAACTGTTATACAAGTTTCATAATAATTAATAAACACAGAGGAAAAGATACTTTTATTGGCGCCAATTTTTAAATCACAATTTTATTTTTACATTCTATTTTAATAAATAATAAACTTACGTAATTTTATAGTCTTATTTCTAAATTCATAATTTATTATCTACATAATGAATAATACTAATTATATATATACATTACACAACTATCGCTAATGAAGATTGTATAAAAATACTTCACTAAAGCATTATTATTATTTAGTAAAAAAATAATTTTAATATCTACAAATAAATCCTTTTCTTACGATAAAATCAAGAATAGATTTTTATCTTTGCGAGCATCTTCGTATTTTTTTTCTCTAATTCCAATTGCAGATATCAAAAGATTTGATTTTCGCCTTAATTAAATTCACAAAGGAGAAGAGACGCGACTTACTAGTTTTTACGTAAAGCGTCTCTAAAACTGAGTAAATGCTAATCGTGTCTTTGCATTAAAGTAGAACAAAACTTTAACATTTCGATATTTATAAAACTAAAAGGAAAAAAATATATCTTATTTTCAATATTAATATCAAAACGTAGCGAAAGAAATCAAATAAATATAAACCGAAATATTTTTATAAAACGCATAAAAAAATAAATAATATATTCTTTATAATAATAATAAATACTTTATTATTCCATTTTCATAAACATTTATAAAATATTTAATACATTTTTTCGGAAAGAAAATAACTAACCTTTCAACGTAGCTTTCTTCAGTACTTTCATTGCGTACAGAGTACCGCTATCAGGACCCGTAATCTTTTTCACTAAAAAAACCTACAATTCCGGAGTCGGAGAAAAAAACATCATCGGTCAAGAATTTATTATTTTTTTTTTAGTTTCACAATAATATTTAATTTATTCGTTAGAAGTATAGATAAAGTATTTATAATATGAAAAGAAAAGGAAATTACTGATGCGCTACTAAGTAGTTAAAAGTAACAAAAGTAAAGTACTATTAATAATTCTTTATTTTCCGAAATCTTACGACTTCGTTAAACTTTCAGAACATTTTTTGGATTTCCCAAATCTTTCTTTGGAAAACGACAGTAACAAAAAAATAAAACAGTTCTTTCGCTAAAAGAAAAGAACGGAAACTTATTTTGTAAGTCGCAATTCTTTTTCGTTACCGCTTCTTAGTCTGTCGATGCCGTAAGACTATTATTATTATTATTAATTGCGTTTTACTATAATTTAAGGGAATTAAATGCTTAAAAACTTTTTAAATAATTAGAACCTTTATCTGTAAAGTTATAATTATATTGGAGTACGAGCAGAGGAAAAAATAGATTGCCGTTCGTATTAATTATTCAGAATGGTACGGGATGCCTCGTGATCGCGGTTGACATTTACAGATAATTTTTTTAGCTGTTTATTGGGTCGAATAAATAGTCTTTTTTTTTTTTCTTCTTTCTTTCTTTCTTGCTATTTACAAATGAAAAAAATAAACTCGAATTTGTTGTTTGTTCGGCGAAAAAAATTATTTTAAACTTCTGACCAATGTACAAACTAACAAAACTAATTTCTTTACACTGATATTCATTTACATACAAATTAATTAAGCTTTCAATAGGCAAAAAAGTGCAGTAGTTTTTTTTTATCAATATAACAAAAGAACAAAAAAACTTTTAAAATTTTAATTGTAGTCTCCCATCTTCTTTTTTAAACAAAACACAGAAGTTAAAACTTAATTCTTTCAATCTATTGGTCTTCATCAAAGTAACTGTATTAAACAGAATCAAACAACTAACAAGTTCTTTTTATTTTGTTAGCTGTTTGATTTCTATTAATGTAGTTACTCTGACAAAGACGATATAAAAGTTAAAAGACTGAAGTAAAAAGTTAAATTCGGGTTTATTCTTTAATCATTCCAAATTTTTGAAAGAAATATAATATACGAGGAAAATTTATTAACTATTCTTCCCAACACCACATTAAATAAACGCTTGGTTTAATAAATTTAAAGTTATTTAATGCCTTGTATGTATCAAAAACGCTACACGTATACTTTTAGGTTTTTGATTAAACATTAGTTTCATCCCACTTTTACAAAGATAGGAGACATCTTTACAATAACAACTCGCTTTGTCAGAACTGTACGTACAAGGCATGGCATTCCGTAATATTTAATCGGACTTCTATAAAAGTTCTCTGATATTTAATTAAAGCATTTAAGTTACAAATAATATGTAAAAACAATAAAACTTCGAAAGCTAGATCATACATTTTATAATTTTTATTAATTACTTTCACTGAGAAGTCGAGCTAAATAGCTCGTAGACAAAGTAACAAAAATATCAACATGTTTTAGTAAAGAAAAAAAACTCACGTTTAATATATTCAGAATTTTCTAAAAATAAATAAATCAAATAAAATTAACATTCAACTTATATATATATATATATATTTTTAATATGTAACAGTATGTGTTGTTATATAAACCCCACTGAGTTTTCCCAAGTGTCTTTGATGAAACTGAAAGACGTTAATGACATTACTTTAAATTGATATACTTAGAATGTCTGATTTTGCCGACTTAAAAAAGTTAAATTTACATATATTATATACAGTATGTTTATATTAACTATTATATATGTTTATAATGAATTAACAAACAAACTCAAAAAACAATTTTTAAAAAAATATAAATTAAAATAACTATACATAAGTACACGCGCAACTTATCTAAACGTCATAAAGAAATTCATCTTATTAAATATTAAAATTTATATTTAATATACGTATATCTTATATAACATTCATTGTAATCTTAAGCAAATATTTTTAATGCAGAAACCATTAAAATGTCAGTGATTTCATCTATAAATAACCAGTAACAACTTTCCAAAAATGTGTTTATTAATATATTTTCTCAAAATATATATATATATATATAACTTTAAAGCTTAATAATTAATTACATCCATTAAAAAAATCAATACAAAACTAATTATCATTTATTAGTAATAATTTTTATTAATTTTCATTATATATAATTCGAATTTTAAACAAATTAAAACAACCTAATTTGTCGGCAACTTAAACTCGTATACTAAAGCTCATATTGGCCATTTATTTTCATTTTTAATGAATATTTATAATAATAAATAAAATTAATATAATAAACAATTAACATTGTTTAAATAAACAGTCAATTCTTGCTAAATATAATGCATTAAGTAACTTTAATGGGATCGACGTCCTAGAGATAAGATAAACATTGTTCGAATAGATTTAGCGTTCGGCGAGGAATGACAGCAATGTCGAGAATGCCAAGCTTCGGTATCGGATATGCCCGAAAGGAATAAAATGTCGTTAAGGTCGAGAGTCGAGCTAGATGTCGTAAGGTTGGAAAAGGAATATCTCGTCGCCAGAAATAAATTTGTCACACATTCCGCCAGGATGCAATTGACTCTTAACGTGGAATTAACTACTATTTGAAGTTATTAATGCATTTAAATACAATTTTCATACGTAGTATGATTTATTTAATACTGTTAATGATAATTAAGCTCTATTTATTTATCGTTATAATGAAAATTAAATATTATTCCATTGAGAAAATGTATATGAATTACAAAGAACTTAACAAATAAAAGCTTATTAAATAATAATTAGAATATTTTCTATATTATTACAGAAATATGTATAGAAGACATTCAAATATTTCTATTCTCTATTCAAATAACATAGAAAATTTGGTACTTAATTTCTTAAAATTATTTTTACGTTTAATTTAATTTTATATAAATTCTCTTGTTTTCGTAATAAAGAGGAATATTTGAAAAGCATTTATCTTTCTTAAACTTAGATTTGATTCGATTCTTAATTAACATCATTAATTGATTTTAAAAAATAATGACGCTTACTTACAGAAATCTCAAAGTAACAATTGATTTTTAAAAAATTCCAAGTAAATTAATTCAATTTACGTTAATTTATAACGACGTTCGGCGTGCAAGAAATTAATTTGATAAATTAAAAAAAAAAAAAAGAAAATAATACTTTAAATAGTATTAATAATTTTGTTTTTAGATTTTAATTAATTATTTCTATAGGTAACTATTAAAATTTATTTTTCACGTATTGTTTATAATTAAAATTACGTAGCCAACGTACTATAATATTCCTATTATTTTTTAATTAAGGGATGTACGAGAGAGAATTAATTCTCATTAATAATAACAATAAATCTTTTACTACATATTTTGCTTGCAAGCGATAGTCTGTTCGGGTTAATCCTGTGTAGGAAGCGATTTCAATTCTCAAACGGAACAACAAATCTTATATATTACATATTAATAATCTCCACGTCTGAAGTATTTTTCGACTGACATTTAGAACTGAATGATAAAAACCATTCAAGTGTTCGGTTTTGATAATTTCTTCGCCGAATATTATTTGGGAAGACTTAGGAGTCTTTCCGATTTACGTAGGATAAAATTACTTACGTAAACAATCGACATTGAAATAGATGAATGAACAAGATTATTTTTAAAATGTTTATTTATTAAAAGTTAGAAATTATAATCATTTAATTTAATTATTAAAAAAAATGCTTTATAATTAAATAATAACTTTATTAATTAGATCGGACGATAATAAACGACATTTAAAGCGTTTTAATAATATCTATATTAAGTAAGAATTCTGACCTTTCCGAATGAACCTTGACCTAGCACTTGAAGCAATTTAAACTGACTTGGATCGGCTCTCGGGTGGCCTTCCTTCGTGATATTAGTGACTTCGATCTCGTGAACACCTTCGGTGTTGTCGGAATTTTCCATTTCCACATTCTGTAAAAGTATATTTTCAAAATGTATTGATGGATTTAAAATCAAAACAGAAATAGTTAAATTATTTTCTTACGAATTCATTAAAAACTTAATATATTTTTTCGCGTTTTTATTCCTAAAAAATATATATTCGAAGAGTGTTCGTGGAATTTTAATTTGCTGCTCATCTTTACATTAAATAAATGTATGAATGAAATCTTTTAATTCATTAAAACAACAATTAGAAAATTAAATAATCGTACAGACGAATACAAGCGTTAATTTGATAATCAAAGTTCAAATTACTTATTTGCTTTTATTATTATTCAAAAGATCATAGAACTAATTATTTAAGACAATAGAATAATTCTGAATAGATTTAAGGTTTTAAACAATGCAGAATATATTTAACATTCCTGTACGTGATATTTTCTCGAATTATTCGTTTCCCTCTCTTAAGTCCCATTTCTTCTGTAATCCCTTATGCTATATCGTCGTCTACTTGTTAATCAATAAACCAAGCCAAGCTAAGTATCCATAATAATTTTTTCTCACTAAAGTAAGCATGGAAACATCCATCTACAGTTTCTTAAGTCTGTTTTATCAAGATTTAATGCCTTTGTCTTTGGAAAGATGTTATCAGACTTTTCCTATTGTACCTAAGATAAATAAACAATTTTTCTTATAACAGAAATATTAAAGGTGGAAGGCAGATGTTCGCGCCCATCATTCTAGCCCTAAGCACGGTTGAAAGACTACTGCAGTGATCTGTCCCGAAAACGGTCAATCGGAGAGTTTAACTGTGGCGATATATGTGCCAAACGATAATACAAGTGTCCCGAGGCAAGCTAAATGAGGACGGAAACTTTGCATAGAGCAAAACTTTTCATAAATATAGTAATTTAAAACAATAATTAATACTTTAACTGCTTAAATGTTTAATTAACTGTTACAAACGTAACACCAATTATGCCAAAAGTGTAGCAAAAACATAATTTTAAAAATATTTAAAAGCTCAAATTTTTCTTTTAAGTTATTTATGCTCGTCTTAACGATGATAAATTAATTCAGTCTAAATATGCGTAAATACCAGAATATTTTCGAGTTACATTTAAGCTAAATTTTAATTAATTAAATGCTTAAAATTAAACTTGACCTAAAGATAAGTTAATGTCATTAACCTGCAAAAATGTTTAATAATTAGAAATAATTTTGAACTTAAACGATTTAAAAATTCCCGAAAGGAACAAAATTCTAAATTCAAACTTATTTCTAATTATTCATCTTTACACAAGATGGCAGCATCCTATCCTAAGACCGAATTTTTAAATTAATTAATTTAATAAATATTGCCTGAAATGAAACTGGAAGTTATGGTTTATATGTTTAGCTACTTTTGCGCCTTAGTTATTTAAATATTGTGCTTCTGCAGATACAAAAAACGACGAAATTACCTAAAAAGTTAAATAATGTATATCAAATTTAATGATATTAATGTACTGTACTTCCGAAAGCTACTATTGATTTTTAAAATTAACGTATAAGAGCAGAAATTGTATAATGATTAACTTTCAGAATTTAAAACAACATGCTTGATTTGATAAATATTGCAATTTCAACAATAAGTATTATTTAAATTATGTAAAAAAAAAACTGTAAATTTAATTAATTTACAGTTTTTTTTTACATAATGAAATTCATAATAAAAAGTCTTCTTTTGTTCTTTCTCACACCTCGAGAAATAAAAGTCTTGTGGCGGAGTTGACCTTCACTTAGAGGCTACTCATCCGTTACAAAACTTCCCTTTGACGACATTACACGTAAAAAATATAATATACATTTGATAAAATTGCGAGGACAGTAACTGTAAATTTGCAAAAAATAGGACAAAAGAAGACTTTATATTATATAGCCTTTAGTTTTGTAAATTTACGCTTACTATCCTGGCAATTTTATTGAATAAAATTCATGTTTGAGGTAGCTCATCTCTGTACCGATTTCAGAGGTAAACGATAGTGGTGCTAAATCAAAGTCGAGACCCAAATGGTTGAGAGATAACAGCATAAATCCTTGGCATAAGGAGATAAGAGAATCCAGTTTTGACCCGGATATGTTAGTCCCATCCCTCACCACCTGACGATGATAAACAAAAACTCAATGTTTCTAAATTCAAACTATTAAAGAGACTTCGATGATAAAGAGTAAGAGAGAAACCGAAATTTAGATTGACTGTGATCATTAAAAGGGAATCTTTTAGTACTCACGAGGCATAAAAAGTTGGATAAAGTTATAAAATTAATCATCATAATTATTATAACTAGGACTTTTATTCACAAGATTTTTGTTTAACCGTCAATGTGCTGGTACATACGACTCTAAATGGAGAGGTTTATTGTGTACAAAGTGTGAAAAGTGGAGTGGAAGATGGGAGGAGACTCTCCCACCTTTCAAATTCGACCACAGTTAGGAATTGAAAGCCGAGACAAGAGATCTTGAAAAACGTTCTCTCCTTAAGTAACTTGGCACTTGTAATCACCTAAGCTCTTGATTTTTGTCCAGTCTAATAACTAGGAAGTTTAATATAAAAGTTTTCATAATTCCCTTTAAAATGAACAATTATTTATTGTGACATTATAATGCCAGGCTGCAATTTTTAATCATATTTTTAATTTATTTAATTTAAAACATATCCTCTCCATCTCAAATTAGTGGTGGCTTGCCCCTGTACATCATACTTTCCTGTTAACAATAGAGTAGTGCCAGTCATCTATCTAACGCCTTTTGAGGAAAGAGTTTTGAACTGAAATAATGTGATTTCTGGTTTGCATCAGAAGTTCGTATATAGTTAATTGGGGCTTCCTACCCATAAGGTTTCCACGTCTGGTCTTGCCCTTCGTCCATCTAACGCCATTCTCGAGATTAAGGAAAGACAGACAGACGACAGTGGAAATTTATAGGTCTAAAATTTTTTCAAATTGCAGTCTGATTTACTTGATTAGAATCATCATTTTTATATTTTTTTACACTATGTCTAATCAAGTCAAATAAAGAAATTTTAATAAAAATAATAAGTTTATTTTAAATATATATTCTAAGCACTTTGCTATTACATTTCTATCACATTCTTCACTGAAAGGAATAAAATTAATCACTTCTTTATAGATGAATGATTGATTAAAAGCACTCAAATTAATCTTTCATTTTTCGTTATTCTTTAGTTGCCTATTTTTTAGTTTCTATTTGTTTATAAAGTGCTTATTAATTTATATAAAGTGCTTAATAATTTATATAAATTTATTTATATAAATTTTTAATATAAAGTGCTATTTATTTATAAAGTGCTTATAATGTTGATGTAGTAGTCATTTAAATGTTTAATCTGTAAATTCTGAAATCTCTCTCCTGAAATTATATTTAGATTTCTACTTTTTTCCTCTATTTTTTGATTTGTCTAAATAGTTTTATTGACTTAACGACAGAAACATTCTTTCTTCACACTTCTTATAAAAATATAAGCAAAGAATTTATTACTTAAGAAGGAACAAAAACTATTTTAGGAAAGTAAGATAGTATTAATGGGATGATTTTACAGAATTAGAAGTAAGTAAATAAGAGATAAACAACAGCTCTTTCAACTATTTTTGTTATATTCTGAATGTTTTATGCTGTTATATATTTATTCTTTTAAAAGAATATGAACGTTACGCAAAAAATAAGCAGCTTGTATAACTGGAAGCAGTTCAAATAAACACGCTAAAACCAAAAATCCAGCAGCAAAAGCCCTTTAATAGTCAAACAAATGTTTTCGACTATCTTCAACAGCTGTCATAAGTTATAAATTCGAATAGTGGTCGTAAGTAAAATGCAATTTTCAAACAGAAAGAACATTGATGTTATTGGATACAATGGCGTTGCGTAACAAATGACGCATACATATTAGTTGAAATAAACTATTATCCATGCTCGAAGTCGGAAATGGAAAGAGTATAATTTTTACTTGTTTTTTAACTAAAAATTTTTATTTTTAGTGTGTTATTATCCATGCTGTTAAAAGAATGGAGAAACCTCACGGCACTTGATAAAGATCATCTCAATTACTTTAAAGTCTTTTATGAAGTGCCTTAATTGAGGTTTCTCCATCCCCCTAACAGCATGGACAATGATTTATTTCAACTAATACATTTGAGTCATTTGTTATGCAATGCCGTTGCATCCAATAACGTCGATGTTCTTTCTGTTTAAAAATTGCGTTTTACTTACAATCTCCATTCAAATTTATGAGTTAAAACCTGACAACAACTGTTTAAGACAGTCAAAAATGTCTGCGTGCTTGTTAGTGTTTTTGCAGCCAGATTTTTGGTGTTAATGTGTTTAAATGAATGTTACATATTAAAAGAAAAGCAATGGCATACTTAGAAGATTTAAGCTGGAAATAGGAAGAAGAAAGAAGAAAAGAAAGGCTCTTTATATTCAGTTTATATAAGTGGCTACATCTCTTTACATTTTCTCTCTCTAAAAGGTTACAGTCTGAAAACAAATTGTCCCAAGAGAATGTCCTAGCACACAAAGAATTTGTGTTCTTTCTGTGCTAGGACATTTTTCAGATATTCAAAGTATAACAATATGTCTAAATCAATAGAAAATGGTCATAAATTTTTTTAACTTAATTTGTCTAGTTGCATTTTATTTTCTCTTGTAACTATTAAAGATAAGCGAGCTACTTTAAATCCCTTTATAACTACTCAATAAACAAGGCAATTTACATTATAAAAATGCAAATAAGAAGCATAAAAGAATTTCTTTTCTAATATTCTAATTAAAAAGATTAATTTCATTTAATTTTTTAATACTTTTTGTTAAGTATTAAAAACAAATAACTACGGAATCAAATTGTAGTTCATTCTTATTTTAAAACAAGTTAATAATAATCTTATATGGAGCGTAGCAAACAATTATGAATAAAAATATTTAAATAACATATTTTTATATTTACTAATTAAGCACTATAAATAAATGAATTATTTAATGACTTTAATGAATGATCGAAAAGTTTGTTAATTAAGCCAGAGATATTAATAAACGGATTAATATAATTACTTTTTATGGTTTGTTTATGTTTCCACGCGCTTTGCGTTCATTTACGGATTACTTTTCGATTTTATTAATCACCCGAACAATATTAAATGAACGCGAGTTGGTAATTCTGCAAATCAATTAAGATTCTAATTGGAATAAATATCAGAATAATAAACTTAAATAATGGAAAAGTTAATACGCCAAACATTTTTCTAAACTCGTCTTTGATTTGTGGATACTTTCATTTTGGTTTTTTCAAGAAAACTCTTAATCAATCAGAGCAGGTCTAAAATTTCTTTTAAACTTTCATCTGATGATCAATATGCAAGGAAATTGATTTAAAAATTAAAAAAAATGGAATTAGATTTAAAAGCAAACATGTTTTTATTATTACTATGGCGACTAAAAGAAGTAATTTCTCTCGTATGCAGTACATTTTTAATAAACTATTTTTTCTTTTGGAGATTTTTTTTTTTAGAATTTTGCAATTAGGTGTAAAATTATAGACAAAAACTCAATACACATTTTATTTAAATGAATTTTTTTCTACAGCAAGAGAGAAGAAAACATTGGATGAACTCATTTATATATGTTTTCTGTTGAAATTTAGAATAAGAAGTTATATAAGAACTCTTGTATAACGCGCTCTGCTAAAACGCAAATTCGTATAACATAACATAAAAAAATTGCAACTAGTACTCATAAAAAATTCTAACTTTGTTGTCCGGAGGTATAAGTTTCCCTCTTGAACTTCTAGGCTAAGGTTTAAATTTGCACAAAATTGTCCGATAATGCACGTCTTGATAACACGGTTTCCTATAATGCGGAACGTATCCCCGCATTGTACAAAACTCCGTCATATTTATTTCTTAAAACAAATGCAACTAATCCACATTTCAGTCTTTCCACTTTAATTATTACCTCTTTTAATATCTACTACACTAGCATAAAAAGCATTGAAAACACAGCGAAAGTAAAATCTTTTTTATTTCAATTTTGCGTTCGTTGTGTTACTATATCTAAACGTAGTAACATGATTATATAATCATCCTATATAATCACTTTAGTCATGCACTCAACTAAATTCAGAGTTCTTCTATCATTGTTATTATAACTGTAAATGTCAAAATGGTCTTTTTCTTACAACAATAAATATTGAACGATGCTTACCCAATATCATATTTAAAGATCTTTATGAAAAACATTTTAGTTCTTGAAATTGTTACCATTTTCCCACTTTTTACATGCTCGTAAAATAAATATTTAATTTTTCAATCTGTTCTATTTTACATTTTCTTACACTTCTTTGGATACTGCACTTATATTAAACAATCACATCCCAAAAAAAGAAACCTTAAAATGCAGTGACCCTTTTTAATCTTCTAACATTTTCATTGTTTTTATCAATCTTCTTAGGAAGAGACGCAGATCGGACGACAATTTTGTCCCGAAATAATGGAACATAATGATATTTCTCTCATAAATGTAAGAAAAATATATTTATGTTCTGTTCCTTTTGAATGAAACTCATTCGATCTATATTTTTTCTGAAGGAGGTTGATAAAAACGATCAAAAAGGTTAGGAGATTAAAAAGTATCACTGCATTTTAAGATTTTTTTTACACGGTATAATTATTTTCTATATACTGTACTGTACATAACATACAGTATATACTCACAATGGCCAAACTGTGGCTTGCAACCTTCATGTAGCTCTTCTACATCCTTATTGAGGCTCCCAAATACATACACAGTTTCTTTTTATAAACTTTGTATATATTACTTACACACAGTGGTGATATTCGAAATATTTAACAAGGGGTTCGCTAGCAGAAAATTTTTCCCTGATAATCACCGACAAGCAAAATGGAAGTTTTGGCTAGAAATAAATACAATACCTTTTCCTGCAACCATATATCTAACAATCAGTGGCATATTTAGAACGTAACGAGCCATGGGAGAAGGCCAGGTAACAATAGTATTTTAGAGCTGTCGACCTTTTTTTTTGTTTTTTTCAAGGCAGAGAAATTCTTTACCGCAATATGGCGCTTCTAGAAATAGGCACATGTCATCATCTCTCGAGATACATTATACTTTTTCTTTCGCTGTCCATAGCCCGACACGTGTTCCACAGCCATCTTGTATTGTCTCGCGCGCGTGGCATTCTGGGATTTCTCTTATGACTGGATCTACTTTCAAGAACACTCTTGAATCGATCGCGATTAAACCTCGATTGAAACGGTCGAGAGAGATCGCACCAAGACATACTCCCTGACCTTGCTCACAATCTAGATTGAAATGCTCGGTGCGAATGGGGTATAAGGTCCTAGTTTAGTAGTATTACAGAGTATAATACGCATATTTTAATATATTTAAAAAAAAAAAAAAAAAAAAACAAACCCACTGAGAAATGTTCCGTGTGTTTAACAAGGTTCGGGAAACTGAAAATTTTAACAACGGGTTCGGCCGAACCTGTGCGAACCTGCTGAATACCACCACTGCTTACACACAATATTTTTGTAAGTTTTCTGACTGTTTATATACAGAGTTTGCAAGTATAACTTGCAACTTAACCTCAAAACAAGTAACCGAAAGCTTAGGGTGCATTCATAAAATTGAAATAGTAAATGATTGTTTAACTAATTAGTCAAGTAATAGTGATAACTATAGTATTTTAATTATATATTAATTATATTTAATTATAATATAAATAGATGACATGGCTCTCCAATAAGAATTCCAATGGAGGATGCAGTTCTTGTGCATTTTTGATAGGCAATATATGGCTCCTATTGTGACAAGTTCGGTACATCCCTGGTACTGAATTTCCTCATTTCCTCAATTCCTCAATACCACATTTCCTCAATTCTTAGTAGTACTTTCTTACCTACTTTATTTATCCAAAATAAAGATGACTGTTAGAATTTATGATGCCTTACCTTTGCAGTCTAAAATAACTATCAAAACTCATTGCAAGTGGATCATGTGACGCACTACATACTGACAACAGATGTTTTCAGCTGTAATATTCAATGAACACTGCACTTCAAATGAGCTCTGTTGGTAATAAGTGTTTAACTTAAACTACTTTTTAACGTTTAAAATGTCTTTGGGGAAACAATATAATGCAGCATTACAATATAAGTTATTATACATGCAAAAACGCATTGAATAGAGCTGCCAACTATTACCTACTTCATATTAATTCTTCTGACTTCTTGTTACTTAACAAAACTTAATAACTTATTCATTGATCATTCACATATTTTGATTTCAGACTTAGGGAATGTCATAGAATCAATGACCTCTTAGAACTGTAAGAAATACTATATACATTTTTCGGCCACTCTATTTCAATACTCTTCTGCACATACAACAACCTATTAGCAAGGTTGAAGCCGAAGTTTTAAACGCGAAAATGTGTACGTCGGACATTCAACGCCACTTTCCCGTAAGCCTAGAAGTTTGACAATGGTGTTTGGAAAGTCAGTGGAGTCGTGCTCGACATTCCAAACTTCTAGGCTTACAGAAAAGCGGCGCGGAAAGTCCGACGTACACGTTTTCGCGTTTAAAACTTTGGGCTCAACCTCGCTATTTTTTAATGCTGCATCGTAATGTTGTCTTCAAAGCATCTTACACATTAAAAAAGAATCTAAATGCTCATTATCAGCAGAATTTATTTGAAGTGATGTTATTGTTGAGAAGTACAGCCTAAAAATTTGTCATCGACAAATAGTGTATGGTGTGATATATAAGAAAACTACTACTTGACAAAAATTAACGCAAAGAAAAGTAATAAAATCCAAGTTTTTGTTTTTAATTAGTAAACTCTTAAACTTCCCAGTTCAATTTCTGCTATTTTACATATTCTAAGTTTATGAAATTCATTTTCACCTTTCAAACAGTAAAAACTACAATGGATATAGTTTTAAACTGTAAATTTTTATAATTTTATCAACTAAGTCAAATAAACAGAATTTTAACTGTTTAAAATAGAAATTTTAACTCGGAGATTCGAGGCCATTATTATTTTAACTATATTAATGCCTGCATTTCTTGTGTTTGAGCCTGTTCTGTGTTTATATACCACAAAAAATAAATTAGAGAATTTGATGAAAAGCAAGTTCTTTAACTAAATAAATAAATAAATGGAAAGAACTAGGTTTGCTTAGAAATTATTGAAAATTCTGATTAATTATTTGATAAACATTAAAAAAGAAAAAGGAAACAAATGTGATATTGACAACTTTATAACAACCGAGACAATACCTTCTACGACAAACTAAATATTTAATTGCAATCTACTAAACACTTTCAATCTACTAATAGAATTCTATTCAGAAGGTGGTATAGAATTCTTAATAGAATTCTATACCACCTTCTGAAGAATGATAAAGCTCTTTTAGACACACAATAGAGAAATGGAGTATACCTACCTAAAGAAGAAGAACAACTTGGGCCTTGATATAGCTTACATTGTTTCACTTTCAGATCCTTTAAGCACAAATTATCCATAGAATGTTGACTGTAAAATATTAGCATTGTTTTCTAAACGTCTACGATCTGCAGTAGATTAGCATTCAACAAGAATAAATGCAGAATTTTTCCAGGATGCCAACATGTAAAGATAGCTTATTATGAGTTAAAAACATTTGCAATTAAATACAGTCAAACCTGTTTTTATGCGCTCTTTTTATGTGCAATTTTTATTTGTGCGATTTTTTTAATGCGAATTTTTAATTTGTGCGGTTTTTTTTGTGCGATTTTTTATTTGTGCGGTATAGTTGGCGACTAGTCTCGTGCGATTCGTCATGTCTCATGTTGACTTATTATAGCTAAATAAACTTATTATAGCATAAATGCACTTATTATAGTAATATTATTGCATGAATATGCGAAAAATGAAATAATTTACTTTTTAAGTCAACAAAACACCACCTGGACAAAAATATGTAAAACAGACGATAGACCAGACGATGCAGTCAAGTGCTGACATCTGTTGTCAATAAATTCTATTTCGTACGGTTTAGAGTTATTTTCTATGTGAGACTTTTTTTATGCGGTCCCTGTTGACCGCATAAAAAAATATTTTTTTAATTGTGTTGCGAAAACTATTTTTTACAGCCATTCGTGAAGTTTCGTGCGATTTTTTTATGCGTTTTTTTTAATGTGGTCCCTAACCCCCGCATAAAAACAGGTTTGACTGTATTTAATTTCTTGTGAATGATGGTGTTTTCTTTTCTAACTTTATAATTGCAGAAATCAAGCATGCATTGTGGCAAAACATTAATCATTATTCTACAAAATAGAAATTAACATAATGTACTGTACATATATTCAGGATGGTCCTAGAAAGCATATAGGCTCCTTTCCATTTCCAAAATCATTTGATTCTATAAGCTTTGATAAAATTATGATATTGTTTGCAAAAGTTTACACCCGATTCTCATCGGGTCTTTCGTATGAATTGGAAGTTTTGTCTGGAAGCTGATGGGTGTGAAGTGAACCGTGACATTCAGATGCAATAGAGTGATGTTGTGGTTATTA
The DNA here is from genome assembly GCF_030686945.1 of Centruroides vittatus. Lineage (NCBI taxonomy): Eukaryota > Metazoa > Arthropoda > Arachnida > Scorpiones > Buthidae > Centruroides > Centruroides vittatus. The sequence goes on along the minus strand of NW_027120693.1, from coordinate 1,059,464 downwards.
ACTGGCAAAAATAGACACCAGCAAAGACTGGTGAAATGAAATTTGATTGCTCAGACTGTTATTCGAGCAAAATGTATGAAGTACTGTACTGAATGTATGACCATTGCCATTTTTACCTGTTCCAGACTGTCATCGAGTCCCTTGAATTTCTTTTAATATAAAATTCTTTTGGCAGATCAGGCCGAATTAGATATTTCATTTGTTATAATAGTGTGTGTTTTTTAACTGAATTTTGAAGATTTACTCCTCAATTTTACATAAAAATCTCTGGATATACACTATACACATATAAAACGTAATTTCATTTTATTTTACAGGTATGTGATGTTCTCTATAATTATATTATAGAAGAAAATTACAATAGATGGACAAAAAAGTTTAGAATGATTGCATTTTCTCTCGAAATGAGTCAATGATTTCGTGCAATAAATTTCTAGGAGAGAAAAATGAATTGACCAATTTAACATAAAACTTCATTGAAAAATTTCCAGAAATTGGTTCTCTCTGTTGCATGAAATTACTTAGACTTGGCTAATTATATTTATAGTACTTCAGCTGAAAAGATTATATTAGATAAGATTACATTAGATAATATAAAGAGTTTAGTAGTTCTTTTATTATTAGTCAAGGCTATTTAGTTGTAAATTATAACATGATATATACACCATAAAACTAGAGGAAGTGATTAAAATTACAAATACGCCTTGAAATTCCAGTATATTAACAACTTTTAGTAAATAAACAAACATTTTCAACCATGTTAAATGGTCATCATCAGGTTTATCTCATTCAAATTACGGAAAATATAAATATTGGAACGTATAGTCAAAACTTATGAAATGCCATCTACAATTTGCTTTTGGAAATTGATTCATCATCCATAATAAAATACAATTTGTTTAATACATAACAAAAATAGATAAGCAAACTATTTCAAATATTGATATACCCAATAACACATAAATTACAAACATACATGACAGAGAATCGTAGCAGATGTGCATCTGTCGTTAAGGCATTTTGTAGTGTGATTTCCATGATAAATAATTACAAGGATGTACAGACTATATTGTATCTATATTTCCAGTATCTACATGTGTGGTATATTGCCTGTACCCCACATCAATTTCATCAGTTTGGCCTCATTAAAAGTGACTTTAACTTCGTCGTCCTTGGTGTAAGCTGCTAATGCTGTGGTGGGCAGTTCTTTATATGCTTCTTATTAATTTACTCTATCTTGATAAAATCTTGTAACTAAATTTTCACCCACTTCTCAATTTCACATCTAGTTGAAACTTTGCATACATATATATATACTCCTGATGACAATACATTTTTTAAAGCATTTCTTTAAAATTATTTATTATTATTGTCTCACATTCCTTCAATCTTGTGGTTAAGGAACTTGAGGTTATGCCTAAATACTCCAACCTGATGTTACATCTGCACTATAAAACATGCTAGATTCCTGAAAGGCACTTCTTGTCAGGAGGATCTTTGCCGTTTCTTAGTAAGTTATATATTGGGGGATTTCTTTAATAACCAACCTTACATTTATTGGCTAAGGTTATTTCTCTGTATATTTTTCTTAGAGCGTGGTTATACTTCCCATCTGTACTGAATGGTTTTATTGTTAGGCATGTTTACATTATTTTCGATTAGTCCTGTAATTACTTTTTTTTTTTTTGGGAGGTACCCATATACAGCTGCAATTTGTTTGAGGTATTTAAATTCCTAAATTCTGTCAACTAAACTGGAGCAGTTGACAGCATACCATCTGCTTATCATACCAGTAGCACATACCAGTACATCAGTTTTCTAGAAGCGTACAAATGAAGATTGGGAAAGTTTTTGCTTCATTTGTATATGAATGAATCATCACTTATGTAATTTTTTTCATCACAGGACAGCTTATACTTCATATAAAATTTTTTGGTTAATGTTACCTATGGTAGCGAACGTGACGGCTCGTCTCTGAAACAGTGGGGACGCACGTTCTAACCTAACCTAACCTATTCTAATAATTTGGTTGGCAATAATTATGGCAATTTATTAGATTAGGTTAGGTTAGAACGTGCGTCCCCACTGTTTCAGAGACGAGCCGTCACGTTCGCTACCATAGGTAACATTAACCAATTTTTTAATGATCATTATCCAATTTTCCTTGTCAAAAGAGTCATCTGATATTAAAATTTCTCAATAAAACTAACTTAAAATGTTCTCCGTAATTAATTTGTTTCTATTTCTAATGCCGTCTAACTTTAAAATTAAAATAAGATTACGCTAAAAATAAGTTATTGATGATATTTCATAAAAATTAATCATGTAAATATTTTAAAACTTTTTTTTTTTTAACGAGAAAATGACTATTGTTTTAAGTAAGATATAAAACTATAATATTACAAGTTACGACATTTACGTTTCGATTAAACACAAAATTTAAGATCTTATTAAATTTGCTATTTTTGAAAATAAATTATAATTTTAGAATGGCATAACACAATACGGATTTTATTTTTAGCGCGACCGTTAACAATCCATCAAATATTAAATATTATATTTGCATTTTTTATGCTTATTATTTAAAATATTTCTATTTTAAAAGATCATTTTAAAATAGATATTTTTATATGTAAATTTATTTAAATGTATTCAAATCAATAAGCTTGATTTAAGAAAAATAATTGATAACGAACAAAAACTCGAATAATAAATGCCACTTGTAATTTTTCGACGGCACGCGATAAATTTCCAAAGACATCCGACGACTTTCTTTCGAAGACGGCACGAATCGAAACAATTTAAAATAAACAAAACTGAATAATGAGATACGATAATTGAACTGGCAGAAAGTAAAAGTATATTTTTAAGCGAAACTAAAAATTTGACGAAATAAACATAAAAATACTTTTAAGGATTATCACATTTATCAAATTACATCTTCAACAAACTGACGATGATAATAACGATGATAACAAAGAACAGCCGTCTTCAGAAGTATCGTAAAAGCTAGCTTTAAAATAAACGTGCCAATACCAAAAATCAAACAACGTAAATACTTTAATAGACAAACAAACAAAGCTAGCTTTAATAACGATTCTTAAGAAGGGTGTTTCTTATTCAAAAATGCTAAAACTAACGTTCAAACTCCTAAGCAGTTTAAGATATTTTCCAAATAAGTAAGAAACATCTTAAAAAAAAAAACAAAATTCAATTACAAATATTAATAAATCTTGTATCTCATAACTGAATGCCAATATTTATAAAATGCATTATCCAATGATATTTCTGTTTTATTTTATTTTAACAACTTTAATTTTATTACGAATTTATCGTGACAAATATTTTTAATAATTGTAACCTGGTATGATTGGTATACAGTAAAACCTGTGTGAACTGGACTTGCACGGTACCAAATATTTTGTCCTGTTCGGCAGGTTTTCTTTTAAACGCAAAAAATCGCAGAATTCTGAAAAATTCTTCCCATTTAAGTAGGTTTCCATTTTTATTAAGGTTCTGTTTTGAACAGGTTTCTTATTTTATAATCCTCGAAAAACAACTTAAAATATTTATCAAAATGAAATAAATATTAAAATTTTTAATAATTTTTAAAATATTTTTCATATAACAAAAGCTATTGTGTTAAACGTTTTTGATACACAAATTTCATCTTTGGAACTCCTCACACAATAGGACAGGAAGACAGTTGGAAGCTCAAACCTCGAGCCGACGATGAGCACCCATAAAGGAGAGGGTGCTGCGAGAAGAATGAAAAATTCTAAAGTAGACCAACCGAATTTGAATGTGGCACCATCAGCACAGTTACAATTGGCAAATAAATCAGGTAACGTTACACTTAACACTCTGAAAAACACTGAACTTACTTATATTTGTCTACTATAAACCAGTGTTTCTCAAGATGTTTCTCAAGTGTTTTCCTTAGAAATTGCTCTCTAAAACAGCTTTAATTAGTAAATATTTTTTTCTAATCACCCTTTAACAAAATTTAAAAAACTAACAGACTTAATTTTAAATATCATGAATAGAAATAAAGCACTTATCTATTCATTTAATATATATATATATATATCCATTATCTTTCGTCTGGCACTGTTACTTACATTTGTGGCTGGTGTAATTTCCAATATTTTTGCACCTAAAACTAATTTTTGCCTCCTGAGAGATATCGTTCCCATTGAGAAACAGAAGGCATACAATTCTTACAGACAGTCTGAATCTTACTAATATTTCAAGACAATAGCATAAGTGGCGCAGTTTTTATCTATATTATTCTAAATTTTATTAAAATCTGCTATACGAAATAAAGTAGAGACGAGCAATTATTTATTGTGACATTGTCACAATGCCAGGCTGCAATTTTTAATCATATTTTTAATTTATTTAATTTAAAATATAAACATTGATTTTAGTAGTGGCTTGCCCCTGTACATCATACTTTTCCTGTTAACAACAGTGTCATGACAGTCATCAATCCAACTCTGATTAGGGGAAAATTTTTGAATTGAAATAACATGACTGAAAGTCCATTTATAGTTAATCTAGGAAACTTTGGCAATGAAAGTGACAATTTTGCAACAGAGATGATGTTCTGCAGTTTGTAAAGTTAGAATTATTCATCATTGTGTAAATATGAGTAATTTGTAGGAGCCATAGAATTGTGGTTACAATAGGAGGGTGACAATACATATGCTGTAGTGAGCATAGGAAGAATTTGAATATCGGTCAAACATGTGCTGTATAATGTGAGGTGCATACATTGACAAATTGTCACAGATCACAGACAAATGTGAAACTTGGGCAGTTTTCCAATGTTTTAATGTACATCACATTATTTTCATATAATAATTAACATAATTATTATAATTTAAAATGATAGCATTCTTTTTGGAGGACCCTGTATTTACTACTATTTACAACACTTGAACTTAAATGATTAATTCATTTTAAAGTTTTTATTTGTTGTTAGAGCAGTTCTTTATCTAATAATAACAATTCTTTCTAATCTATATGTAATAAAACTTTATAATTCATGTGATAATGTATGTACATAATTTAAACTGTAACAATAATAAACACACAGTTTCAAATTCAATTAAAATAAAATATGCAAAATATAATTACTGTATATTTCTGCAGATAAGACGATAGTCGAACCATAAAAAACGGCCCCCAAAATCCAAGATCATCTTATAGAACAGATACAAAAAAATTAGATTGAAATTTATATAAATTAAAACCATTATTAAAAAATGGACAGACCGTAATTATTTACTAGTAGAGAGTAGGGCACGTCCACAAAATAGAATAACCCGTACGACGTTTTTGTGAATAGTCAAGATCATTGCCCAAATCGGTGCGAATGTTTCCAACAATAACAAGGCAGAAAATAAAATTTGTTCGTTCGAAAAATTACGAATAGGACATAATTCCGTATACACTATACAGTATTATTATCCAGATGACGATCGCTGATCTAAACTAAATTCACAGGCCATTGATAGTTTGGGGGTGGTCTTATAGGACAGATATATGCTAAAACTATAAAAATTTATACCTTATCTTATCTGAAGGTCGTCTTATCTGCAGAAATATATGGTAAATTCTCTATCTTTCATGTAACATATAAAAAGATCTTTTCTGATTCTGTCAATTTAATGAGTGATGTTAAATCTGACATTACTCAAACTTTCTTTCAGTATTAATTATTTAAAAACTAAATGGAAATAAAGCATATGTTTCTATTTAAACTGTACTTTATTGCATCTCTTAAAATATTTGACTCATTAAAAGTAAAAGTGTAAGTCTGTTTTTCCAAAAGACTATGTTGCAATTGAGTTTCATTTCATGACAAATTATTTACACATTTGTGGTAAAGAAATAGGAATATTTACATTACTTAGCCACAATGTAAGCACTTAACAATAAATCCACAGTAATTTTAAAACTGGTAGCTAACTTTTTGTCTAAATTTCTCACTATAGATGAAAAGTGACTTACACCACTTTCACTTACTCATTGGGCTGCAATTTGAAAAAATTGTAGACCTATAAATTCCCGCCGTCATTCGTCCGTCCGTCCTTCCTTAATCTCGAGAATGGAATTAGATAGGTGAAAGATGATACCAGATATGGAAAGATTAGGGGCAGGAGGTCCCAATTGACTATATACAAATTTCCAGTGCAAACTAGAAGTCACATTATTTCAATTAAAAAATTTTCCCCAAAAGGAGTAAGATAGATAACCGGTACGACTATTGCTAACAGAAAAGTATGATGTATGGGGCAAGACACCACTAATTTGAGGTGGAGAGCATATATTTTAAATTAAAAAAATTATTAAAAATATAATTAAAAATTGCAGCCCTGAATTCTGACAACGTCACCGTAAATAACTGCTCATTTATTAATTGAGTAAATAAAGAATAAAACTCAGCTTTTATCAAAACTGCTGTCTCAGAGTAATACAAAATAGTTATTTTCATTCATTTTTTTGAAACTGAAGTAAACAAAAAATTTCGTCTAATTTCAATCAAAGGTTTTGATTAAAATACAAAGAAAAAATGTATATATGCAAACCTTTTGGATATTTATTTCCTATTATGAAAGAAGAGATTAAAGCTTTTATAAAGCTGAATCACCTAATGAGTTAGTTCATAGACATAGTCAAGTAAATTTTAGAATCTGTCAATAATTCCTGTTTAGAAAGCCAGTCATTCTGATGAGTAATCATCTGTATGAATTTCATTGAAATACTATCTTTAGTTTGTTTGTAAAAAGAAATGGATGATGATTCGCAATGTCAATAAATGTTTCATGAAAGTTTGCTTAATGATTTTCTAGAAATAAATTGAACTGTAAAAATAGGTGTTGACTGTATTCTGATGTAGACTCTCAGAAAGATTCAATAATTCTGATTCAACTTATGCATAAAATGATTAATACGAAATCCAATTAATATACAGCTCACACTTTCTAGTCTAACAATTAATATCTGGGTCATAATTTATCACTGAAATACACAGTAAAATAATGCAGAAGTTTAGTAAAACTATTTACCATAAGAATCTTTTCAATACTTTATTGTCACTGAATAAATTGTATATAATTACATATTTAGATATATTCTTATAATAATATAAAGTATATTTTAATACTGTGATTGCCACATCCAACATTCACTCAAATGCAAAACCTAGAGATGCCAGAGACGTGCGTCCACATCATACTATATGCATACACACGAAATAGTTCATTTAATTGTTGAATTTATCTTTGTATAACATGTCGCATGCGCTTTGTTGGCAGAAATTTTTGCTCTTCTGATTTTTTATTTATTACTGTATATTTATTTTTTTAACACAAGAATTCATTCTTGCAATTTTCTAGACAGATAACACTCACAGCCATAGCTATGGAGCTATGAAGTGGCTAAATCACTTCAACTCAGTCAGCAGTGCCCAGATGTAGTATAAACAATATATACTTTTGCTTCCATCACGTAAACTTAGGCTACTGTTACTTCTTTTTACAACAGGACTGGAGTTAATACACACAGTACTGGCTGGAAGAGAGTAAAATATCAGTTACAATATTTTTAAATTGCCCATCTAGCCCCCAATGATTTATTCCTTGCTATAGCATTGATAATGCTATAAAAGTTAAATAAATAAAAATGTTTAAGTGACTAAACAGATTTTGTATGTAGTCTGCCATGCAGATGAATAATCTATCTGACTTTCTGAATAAATGAATGCTTGTTATTAATATTACTCAAGGAAATTTTAATATGGCATACCCCTCTTACTAATCCAAATTAATAATTGTACAGGGCCATTCAGATTAGTAGAGTTTATATATATAAAAGCAAAAATCACTATAGACAAATTCAACATGGTTTAAAAATTAATCCATAATTTGTTTTTGGATGGAGCATTTAGCAGAAAAAAAGAACAAAATTGGCTCAGATTAATAAGGATGCATTGTATTTAGTGTAACTTGACGGCAACGTTTAAAATGACATTATAATATTCTGATTACCTTTAGTAAGAAAATCATTGTTTTTACAAGCGACAAACTTCTTACCTTTGTCCGACACCAACAATCTCAGATAGTTACTGTCGTGAAATAGTTTAACATTGTGGTTATTCTAAGGATCTGGTAGCAAAATGACGTGCAAAATCCATCGTGAGACAATTTTGAAAACAAAGCTAGTTCTAACCGCAAATCTGTGTACTGAATAGCCTTTAAAGCAGCTATAGTTGTGCAGTATTAATAGAGAATAATCTCTCTTTGGAGTAATATAAACTTTGCTAATGTAATGGTGCCAGAAAGTGTTCACTGTATCTTGTTGCAAGGGCCAAAAAATTCATACCTAATCCAAAGAGAGATTATCTATAGCTGCTGTAAAAGGTAGTGTGAAGATTTGCAGCCAAAGCTGGAACTAGCTCTGCTTTCAAAAATTGCTTTACAGCAAATTTCACACGTATATTCTGATTTTAGTAGTATCAAAACAGATTACATTATAATCATGCCCAAAATTAGTAACGACAACACTGTGGCATTCTTTTGAAATTATTTTATTCATATATTGAATGTTTACTTTAAACAAAATATAAAAATTTTCCTGCATGCTGTTAGTTTCACTAGTTTACCTGTTCTTTGATATCATAATAGTCATAACACACACGCGCGCGTGCGGGGCTCTTTTCGAGTTACGTGCGGCTCTTGCTGAAAGTATTAATTTCTGTTTTTTATTATTATTTTTACAATTTTATATTTATAATTTCGTGAAAATATGTTTATTAAAAAAATTCAATATTTGTTTTATATTATATAATAAAATCGCACACCTTACCATATTATCTGCCACGACAGTACAGAACTGCGGCTCCCATGTATTTTGCAAAACCTACATTTTGGCTCCCACTGAACTCTTGCTTGCCCACCCCTGGTATAATGTATATATATATTCTTAAAATATATAATGTATAGTACATGTGCAATCAATAAAACTAAACATGAAATGATCCTCACAGCATTTATAATTCAAAAAATTTTTTAATACATATGTTTATTTGTATTATATATCATAGTTGTATTGATGAATAATAATAACAAGTACAATGAAAAATTTTTCTATTGTAACACGACTACAGATTTATTACAAATGAATAAAAATAAATGGACATAAAAATCTATATCAGCAGTAACAGATAACTAATATAGTTATTGGACTTTGAGATGTTTGCGTACGTATATCAGCAGTAACTGCACTCGAGATTTTCATTCCGAGGGGCGGAGGTGAAGTGAAAGTTATTTGCACATTTTTTTGAAGTTTAGCAATCTATCGACTTTCAGTAACACATACAAATGGAGAAAGTTTAGAGAGAATGTGCAATTACTTGGTAAACAATCAATTCATATTCAAAGAAACCTTCAATAGTAATGGTCAGTGTAAACAGACGTCAATAAATTATTATTTCCAGGTGGATATAGATGGGTGGGCAAGGAAATTTTAGGATAAGTACCAGCCTACTCTTACACCATCCATGTATATAACAGAAATCAACACAAATAATTATATATAACTTACAATTTGATGAAATGTATTTTCATTTAAATGAAATTCTGCAGAATATTTATTATCAATGAGAGTTACAAAGATTTAGGTTAAGAGACATAAAAATATAACTGATGAGGTTTGTTCCTAAAGTATAGACTATACTTTTCTCATCGATGTTAACTGTAAATTGGCTAAATCTTGCACATTTAATGTAAATATTTAAATTTACGCTACTTAATTCTGTAAAACAGTTTTGATTAAAATAACAAAATTCATTACAGTATCGATTTCACCCTTTGTAACTAATAAAAACATTTTTTTTATTAAAATATGTTAAAAGATAAATAGGTCGCAAAGATGTTAACAGAATTAGGATTACATTGATTTTATCGACGCTTTTCTGTACTTCTACTTTATTATCTTTTCTAGTAAATTATCTCCTCTTTGTTTCTACTACTACTGGAAAGCAGTAGTAGAAAAGGGAAAAGATCTAAATGTAGAAGATCCCATACAAGAGATGGTTGAGGCAAACAACATAAGAAAGATATTAAAAAATAAAATTATATATTCATTATAAATATCTTAAATAAATTCTACTCTAAAAAACATCAACAAAGCATTTTCTAATTGCTTTATTAAAAACTTACTAATACAGTCATTTAAATTTATAAATATTTTTACTTTTTAATAAAATAAAATCGAGCCGAATACAAGTAATATCCCGAAAATTCAAAATAAACTTTCTGAAAAAGGAGGAGGAAAAGAAAAAATATATATATATATATATACACACACACACACACAAACTGGATTCAGATCATCAAATAAAAATTTAATCTTCACTGACCTTTGACTTTTTTCCAGAAGACATTTAGGCAAACAAATATATTTTAATATTGAAATGTAAGTTAAAATGTTAAATCAACAAGGAAATTTAAAAATTAAAAAAGAAAAAAAACTGCACATTAAATTATATGTACGTAATGCATTAAACAGGAACTTGTTTAATATTTACATTAAGTTTATGTAAATATCTTACAGAAAAGATCATAATAAAATTCAAAACTTTGTGAAGGAAGATTAAACTTTTATAAGTCTACATTTTAAATTTTTTTTAATGTACCTTTTAGACGTTACATCTCTATAATTCTTAAAAGATAATCTGAAGAAAAATATATACTTTTTTTTTAAAAAAAAATGCTTTTGTCGTCACCTTTCGGGCACTGCGGGAATAAACAATTAGGGAGACGCGAATACAACAGATATTTATTTTAACCTTTTATATTTGAACATTCAAAACAAACTGGTGTGTTTCTTTGCTTCAAAAATTAAATGTTTCATCAGAAGCTTACGAAAACTGTTCAAAAATAGTTTAAAATTTTTTTAAAGAGTTAAATATAATCTACGACTTCTAATGAATATATTTTTAAGTAAGTTTTTCTCTGTGTTAACTGATAAGTAATAGTCACGACCAGAGGGTTTTGTATAAATATAGTAGAGGTGTTAACTTGGTGTTCTCTGTCTCCATTTAGCAATAAGGCTTTGTAGATACACTCGTCGTATATTTTATTTTTATTTCTTATACATTTTATTGTGTTTTATTTTGCATATACCCCCTTATCCCCTTTTATTTCTTATATACCCTTTCTCATTATGACCTTGTTCTATATTTAAGTTCATTCAAACTCTTGTATATTTGAGCTATTCACAGGCCAAATCAATTAACTCCACTTGTAAATCCTTGATATAATCATTATTATTTTTACCTTATGTAATAATATTTATATAAATACAATGAATAAATAAAAATACATTTACAATGTTTATTTAAATTTAAAATTTAAAAGGAAGTTTTAAAGAATTTACATGATTAATTTCTCTACTTTTTGTTTCGTGGAGTTAATCGATTTGGTGAGCGGCACATTTAAGTCAATTTGAATCTCGCGTCTTCCTTTCTACATTACATTCTATTCTTTTTTCAGTTGTATCTTTAAGATGGCTGCTTACGTAGCTAAAGACATTCGATTAATAAACGATTTTGCTGATAAAGGTTTAAGAGTGATTTAATTTTCATTGAACCACTCTTAAATCCCTAAACACAATATAGCAGCCAATAGGTTAAAGATTGTTAATAAAAGATGAATAAGATTGTATTATATAAATGCATTATTTTGTATTATGTTTTGTGTTATTCAATTTATTTATTTTCAATTGCCACTTTTACATTTGACAGAAAAATTTTTTTAAATAATAAAAACAGTATCTATAAAGCAAACAAATACAAAAACTGTTGCTTGTACAGTAGAGTCCCGAAAACTTGGCCTAATGTGGACCAAAGAGTGGCCGAGTTTGCGAAAATGCCGGGTTATCGGGAATGGGGTTAAAAAAAAATAAGTACGAGTGTTTCTTTAGAAAATACTGTACTGTACTTGTATGTATTGTTTGCTTGAGAATACAACAGAGAATAAATTGCCCAAATACCCTTAAACAAAGAAAAAGTACATATTTTATGAAGGCATAGAGCCTTTACTACATGAAAATGAAAATTAATGAATACACAGTGCACAGTAATTTACCTGATAAGACAGACCTCAGAAAAATACTTTATGAGGCATAAAGCTGTCTATAATGAAAATTAACTAGCCGACTTTGCAAAAACTGGCTACTTTTTTTTTAAGAAATCGACTAACACTGGCAAAGGCTGCAGGTAGAGTGAATGGCTGAGTGCAGGCCGGCACCAGACATGTGGTGGAGGAGTGGGATTGTGGCCGAGTTATCGAGTGCCGAGTTTTCGGGACTCTACCGTACAATGCAATCAGAAGTTACATGGAAATTATATTCCCAAAACACGCATGTAAAAGAAAATACATACAAATTAAGACCAATTAAAGGGAGGAAAAGAATTTGTGACTTTGTGTCAAATCAAAATACCAGATTTACCTTAATTTAATCGGCAAGAGATCAGTCAGATTAATTATCCTACATAAATTTATTAAAACTTAAATATATGTACAACTGTAAACACAAATAGTCGCCAGTATAACAAATTTCAGCTTATTTTATGCAAATAAATTGAAGAGAAGTTCGTTTATAATTAATATAAACAGGTTTAAAAATTAGATTTTTAGTGTTAATACACAAAATAAACACAATTTATGTAACCTTTATACTATATTTATACAGTTAAAACGTCTTCAATATGTTGCTCATATCAAGAACAAAAAGTATATATATATAAAATAAACATCCTGAAGCCAACGTGAGTAACTGTGTATAGTTATATCTACGTTTAAATACATCTGGAAGCAAAGAATTGCTCAGAGATCCAAGTGACATAACTGGCAGTGCACCACACGGTAAGTGAAGGTTGTGGGTTCAATTCCTGCTCTGGGGCAGTTCTTTTCTTCCAGACTGTTCTAAATTATTTAATAAATTATTATAATTATTAATTTAGATAAGAGATGGCACCTAATTGTCTACCTCTAATACCAAATTACTTAGTTTCTAATTATTAATAATAGCAATAGCAATATAATAGCCCGATTAATTACAGCAATCATTTGGTTTAGTAAAAAGTATAAAGGCAAAATATAAAAAATGAAAGCTAACAGAAATACTTGAAATCTGAACTTCTGTGCTAAACAAAGGCAGAAAGGAAGTACTGTACATAAGGGGCTCACTGACTAAACCTTTTCATTCCATGAAAAAGTACTCTCAATATAACGATCCTAGAAAGACTGGTATCAGAATTAGCATATTTTATCTGTTAAACAGAAGTCCGTTTTAAAGAAAGGAAATAGTGGTATTTCGGTTTCCTTTAAATAACTTTTTAAACTATTTAATCAACAAAGACACAATCTGTCCAAAATATTTTTGAAACCCGCTCCTCACATGGATATATAAAGGTGTGGAAGTCCCTTACTGGATAGGATAAAACCTGAAGATGTCTGTAAGACCCGCCAGTCCGATTTTAATTTTTTTATTTTAATTGGATGTTTTTTGTGTGTTTTTTAAAAGAACGATTTTTACCTGACGGCCTAGTAGCCTCAAAGAAAAGGTCTGGTCATCAAAGGGTGTTCTGGAACAGGTGATATGAGATAAAGCGGGCTTCAAAAATATTTTGGACAGATCGTGTCTTCTTTGATTAAATAAAAATTGCCTAAAGACGGAACTCGACAATTTTTAAACTATATTTACTCCTAATTACATCCAATTTTTTCCAGAAAATCCCTTTTTGAAATCTGAAAATAACTTTAAATTCAAAGTAAATATGAATGCAAAAAAAAACTATTTACATTTAAAATAATCTTTGAAAACAAGTTTATAATTAAATAATTCTGGGAATGTGACAGTTCCATATGTTTAACTAATCACTTTATCCAAACACGTTTTCGATAAGGCAGAAAATAAAAGAAAATTTGTTACTCGTCTTTATTCTTATATTTCATTCAAATGCCCAATTATACTTTAAAGAACTAAATGTAATTTAAACACGTTCGTGCGTACATCGTGTACGTGCTCTAAACACTCAAATAAAACAGCCGATTTAAAGCAAGGCAGTTTAAACGTTCGTTGAACTATAACAGTCGGACGAGGAAATGACAAACATTAATCTCTTTTATTTTCTGGCTTCTTGAAAACATGAATATTTTGGTAAAACAATTAGTTGTAATTAAGTCGTTTTAAATATAATAAATTTTTAATTATAATTATTGCAGACACTTTTGATGCATAATATTTTAAACTTATTGTTATTCTTTCTTAAATAATGATGAAGCATGAGGTAATAACATATAAAAACTTTATTATTATTGTAATAAATTATTTAAAAATTATTGTTGAGGTTAGTTATTTATTTAACTTTAATAATAATTCTTCAAATTTTTTTTTCCATTATAAAAATAAAAAATAAACTATTCTAAAAAGCTTAAATTGTAAATCAAATATTACCGGATTTCTGATGGCTGTTAAAAGGTTATAAATTTGATTTATCGGGAATGTCCATCTATTCTTGTCTAGACCCAAGTAATGTTGCATACCCAACTGTTCAAAAAATTGATGTTTTGTTAACAAATAAATTGTTTATTTGCCTTGTTACTTTTCAACTAAAAATCAATTGGTTATTATTTGATTATATCTACTCTTCAAACCTAATAAACAGAGTGGATCCTTGTCGAGAGTCACGAATGTTTTCGATGCCCCTCCTGGGTTCTTCCTCGAGCTCTACCGAACTGGCCGTTACCGTTCGAATGAACTTTAGATACGAATTTCTTCCAAATAATATCATGTGCAAATGTTCAATAATAAGCTAGTTGTATTGTGCATGTTCCTTATAAACTGATTTCTGTAATCTTTTAAACACTGTTATCCAGCAATATCTGCCATGCTACTGATAGGGCCATTTCTTCCTTATAATTAATACATGTACTATTTATTCCCATTTTAAATATTTCTATGGCTTCTAGCCATTTTAGTTGTTGTGGGTTGGAGTTAGATATAATGATCTTTGCCACACCCAGGTCGACTTTTACATCTTGTTCTGATGTGTATGTTGCTAAGGCCGTAGTGTCTCTTCCGCGCTATATGTCTGAATCGTGTTCTTTCAGTCTCACTCTTAATGAACGTTTGCGACTCTAGAAGAGGAACCACTCCGGTTATTAGGTTTGAAGAGTAGATATAGTTATATTCCGGTGTGTAGAGAAATCATTATTATTTGATATTTTCTTTAAAGGTATCAAATAATAACAAGAAGAAGAAACAGATACATACTGTTTCTTTTACATTCAAGAAGTAAATTCAGAATCTCCATAGCTCCGGTTACAGCTAGCACAGATTTTCCGTAGATTTTGGCCAGCGTAGCCGTAGATCATAGAAAAACAACAGAAGCTGGAACCTTATAAAAGAACTAACTTATGCTTATCACACAACTTCCAGCATATTAGTTTTTCAGAAGCAAACATTTTCAGCTTCTTCAGATGCAAAATAGTAATCATTCAATCAATCAATTTTAAAACACCTAGAAGATAATTTGAATTTCATTGGATGAATGGTCAGAATTTTTTAAAATCTTAGAACATCTGGAACATAATTTTCGAATAGTAGTATTAGCATTGGGCTTCTTTAAATTTTCTCAAATGTAAGGAAACTCAACAGTCATTTTTTCTATTGTTTTACCTGCAGAGGACCTCTAAAGAGCTGAAAATATTCGTTTCTGAGAACCTGAAATGCTGGAAGTTTTGTGATAAGAATAAGTTAGTTCTTATTATAAGTTCTAGCTTCTGTTGAATTTTTATGATCTATGGCTACACTGGCCAAAAATCTACAGAAAATCTGTGCTTGCCCTTACTAAAACTAGGAAGATCCCAAATTTTCTTCCCAAATCTGGAAGAAACAAAGTGTATCCAATGTCAATCTGCAAGCTGAAATTACCATTCGATTGAGACCACCTCATCCCTAAAGTTTACTTGTACGTATCCATAATTGTTTGTTGTATGCAGTTAAAATGCATATAACAAACATTTAATTAAGGATACACACAAGTACAGTACATGCCTTATTTAAATAGATATTGGGCAAATTTAGACTATATTAAATAAACATTTCTAAAAAGACCTTTTATTTTAATGAACGAAAGGCTCAGTTTCATTTTAGGTTTATATGATTATATACAAAACCAAGCCTGAAGCATATTATTAATCAAATAATCGAGCTGGATTTATTATCAGGCTAATTTTAACTTAATAAATATGAAAATTCTATATGATTTGAACTAGATATAGATGATTAAGTTGCCATCTTGTATTAAATTTAATAACTAGAATTTAATTAATTAATTTAGAATATTCTGTAAGATGAGATTGATCTAGAGCAGGATTCAAACCCACAACTCTGGCTTAATAAGCAATTGTGTTGCCAATTATGCTTACCTGGATCTTCATCTGATCTTCACTTCCAGTCCAATTGTGATCACAGTGTGGTTAATATTCTAAATTTCAGTAGCTCAATTAGCTGAACTCAATGGGATCAGGGTCTTTCTAATAAATGAACTTTCAGATAATCCAGAAATTTGTTTGTTTTTGAGTTTTGGGTACGTATGCATTTAAAGTTTCACTAACAATAAATAATATAATCCAACTACTGTATTTGAAGGTAAATTAATTTATTCGAAATCAAATGTAATGTTACGTATATGACATAGTTTTGCAGCAGTACAGTCAATAGATAATGTAGTGATTTCTAGTTACACAGAAAATTTGATGTCTGTGTCTTATAATCTCTGGTATGTAGAATGCTGCGTTTTCTGTTTTTTTTTCTTCCTTCGTTTTTTGAAAACCATTTCAGATAATCCAGAGTTTTCAATAATCAAGTTTCCACGGTAATTGGTCTGGAAGCAAAGATTGAACAAAGGTCTGGATAGTGTAACAGGCAACTGCACAATAAGCAGAAGTTGCAATTAGAGTCCCACTCTGTATTGATTTTTTTTCAGCCACTATATTATAAATTAATAAATTTAATTCTAGTGTTTAATTTAATAAAAGATGGCAACTTAATCCCCTATCTTCAGTCCAATTTATGTAGTCCAATAATAAATCCAACTTGATTATTTGATTAGATCGTTATTTATTTAACTATCATTTATTTTGAATTAAATTAATAAATTGAGGTTATTTAATAAATCTTGGCTGGGAGCTGCATGTTATCTGAATGGAACTCTGGAGTATTTAAAGGCAGCATATGCCAGTAATCTGACACATGCTTCAGATCCTGTTTAATTCATGTAACTGTATCCTTACATAGAAATATAAATTCATCTTTACTACTGTGCATCACAGCAACTTTGTAAGATTCATAAAATATATTGCACATAGTATTTTGTGCTACCTGCTTACAATTTCAATATAACTATAAATTAATAAACTTTATATGACTTAATTAATTTCATTCAAACTTTCACTAGAAGACAAAGACTGAAAAGGCATCACCTTCCACTCTGAAGATCGGGTTTGAAACCAGACTGGCTCAAAAATTTTCGTAGATGGATTGACCCAGATACATTTGGCTCCATTTATCATCACTAAACCACCTCATTATGGGCTTTGATGGAAAAGAATCTTAGTGTTTATATAAGAAACAAATTTGTTTTAATTTATAGCCCTTTAACAGCCTTGAAAAAGCTAATGATATTTCATTACATTCAAATTTGTGTTAAGAATTTGATTTATACACAGCGTCTTCTGAAAACAATGCTACCATTTTAAATTATTGTAATTGTGTTAATTATTAACTGAGATTGTACACCAATTGATAGAGTAACTGTTTGAGTTTCATCTACCATCTGCATACAATTGTTTTCTTTTTGTCTGTTCCTCTAAGAAGTGCCGTAAAGAAAAATGCGCGACTCTGCAACAGAGAAGGTAAGAAAATTTAACACCCTTCACACCAAATGTTTATCTAATGTAATGTTAAAAAGTAATATACTCTTTCTTACAGCATTAAAATCCATGTTTTATTCAAAATTGCAAGTACTTTAGATGGTTTACTACTATTGAAAGTACTTATAACTTTGAATAAAATGACAGTACATTACTTTTTAACATTACACTAAACAGAGAAGGTATTTTGTGTTCTGCAGTCCACAAAATTGAAATCAGTCATTGCTAAAAAATCATTGAAAATCATACTGTACAAGTTTCACAGACAATTTAAGTGATCCATCATGTAAAGTAAATATTCTTGTTGCAGAATGGTGACTTATTCTAACTTTACAGATTGCAGAACACAAAATGCCTTCTCTGTCACATGGTCACTGTTTTTATTTACCGTACTTCCTACAGGCAGTAGACAAAAATACATTTGAATGCAAATGGTAGATGAAACTCTGATAGTTGTTACTCTATTGATTGATGTACATCACATACTTCTCAAATAATAATTAACATAATTACAGCAATTTAAAATGGTAACATTCTTTTTGGAAGACCTTGTGTATAAAATTTTAAGATATAAACATCTATTCAATCATTTTTTTGTGTCATAACTCATCTTTATTGAATAAAAAGATATAGCGAAAAAAAAATTGTTCTTTTTAACAATAATTATAAAATTATCAATCATCAAATATAAGACTTTATAATTATTACCTGTGATCCTTCATCTCCTATATTGTCTGCATGCAAATTCTAAAAATAAAAGATAAACTTATGAAATTGATATCTTTAATTATTTTAATTTTTTTTTTTCTTAAAATTTAAATATGCATCAATTAATACTCTTAAATAATTACAAAAGATTGGATTAAAATCTTTTTTAAAAACATCAGGCATTTTCCTGATGCAAAACGACAAACGTAAAAGACGTTTGCTTGGATTTCGTTCCACGTTTAAATATAATCAAAAGTTTTTTAAAGCCGTTTAAATTTCTTCGTGCCTTTTAAATGAAATTTTTATCGTCAATTGATCGACAAGTAACCTAGTAGGGGGGTTGGCGGCACCAGAATATTATTCCTTGGTCCGAAAATGAATAAGAAATGCCAATTTTGTCTTAATTTTATTAATATACAAAAACTTCATATACCGTATATCTCGGCAGATAAGACGATAGTTGAATCGTAAGAAAAGGCCCCCAAAATCCGGGGTTGTCTTATAGAACAGATATAAGCTAAAACTACAAAACTTCGACAAAAATTTATACCTCGTCTTATTTGAAGGTCGTCTTATCTGCCGAGATATACGGTAATTAAACGTTACAATGCAGTCTAAAAACAACTCATTTCCACTTTTACTGCTATTTATATAGATTAAAATTTACATTATCAGGCGAAAATTTTTTTTATTTAATTACAGAAAGTATGTACATTACTTTATTAAAACATCATGTTAAATTTTATATACAAAAACTTGTTTACATGTTCTTTTTAGTATTACTTAACAGAATTAAATTCTTAGTTGACCAATCTCAGAAAAATTTCTATTAACTTTGAATAGAAAAGAAGCTTTTAACTAATAAATTTCCTTTAATGCAAATAAATGTATATTTATAAGTGATTTTATTTTAAATTAAACTGATGAGAAGCCTTTAACATAGATACAACACCAAGTTTCTCTAATATATCATTTTTATTATATAATAAGAACTGATATACTGTAGCACAGTGACCACTTAATGTCCTTCAAGAGCTGCATTTAAGAAGTAAGCATTACAAATAGACAAAATAAAGAATGACAGAATTACATATGTGTATATACTTCTTCTTTATGGGAACATTTACACATTCACAAAACACACAAACCATATGACGCTGAAGTGTTGAAAATATCAAAAACTCACTACCGGTACTTTTAATTGAATAAAGGTTTATTTACTGTACAGTCATAAATGTGTTGGTTCTAATGATTCTATCCAAGTTATATAATTAACAAATTTAAAATCAAAAGCAGCATTGTAAACTACATAGTTTTTATGAATTAAAGTTAAAAATAATTATGAAGTACCTTAATTGAGATTCCTCCATCTCCCTCACAGCACCGACAATATTTGTTGATCTAATACACGTACGTCGTCTATTATGCACGCTGTTGCAACCAATAGCATCTACGTTCTGTTCTAATTAAGATTTCTATTTGAACATTGCTGGTTAGAACCTGACGATATCCATTTAAGATGATTAAAAACGTCAAATAGACAGACAAAGTTTACTGCATGATAGAACCTAACATAACTTTTATAAACCTTTATATTAAAAAGCTTCTTGCCTGTATTACTAATTTACAACAAACAGTTAACCAGAACCAATGAACAGGCTTATTATACCCACAGCAAATTTAATTCACACTTTCCAAAATACATTTTTGGCCTTTCTGGTCCTTTTCAAATTGGATTATTGGATTAACAATGATAGAAATTCCAAAAAACAGAACTTATGATAACCATCACTAACATTACTATTGACTTTAGAGGTACTGTACATTAATTCAGTTTAGAAATACAAATGTAATATCTACAAGATAATTTAAGTTACTGATCTAATCATTTACAAGATAGACTGAGGAACATATTATAGTATATAAACAAAATCAATCAATTATCCAAATTACATTCAAGACAAGGAAGAATAACCTTGGAAACTGTCCTTTTGCTTTCTTTATGGTTAAAATTATTTTCTTCTCTTCTGCCTCCACCGCATCCGTAGGACATGCCAGATCACTTCCCGTTTCCTAAATTCTGTTCTCTTCTGGATGGTCTTTTAATTATCTATATCGATTCTTTTCATTTTTTCCGTTACAATTATAAACGTTATTCTCGTGCACATTTCGGTCTCGATCCGACTGTGGTCTTAAATAATTCATAGCAGTGAGTTAATGTGGCACTTAAATAACAAAAATGTTGCGGCACGTGCTCGCCTCTAAAACGTTAATATTGCTACTACCAATTTTTACTGCTTGTTTACGATTGCTTTTATCAACATCTGCAGTTACTTACATATATTTCTGCTGTTCACAGGAAATTATGTGACTGGAATTCTTAACAATTAAACAATAATTAATTTTTTATATTTAAAAAATCATACCACGTTTAGTTTATTTCAAACTCGTTACTATAATTCTGTTTCTATTAGTTTTCATTACTTCTTTATGCCCGTACAGTTGACGTTTATACATATTATTTTCAGATTTTACAACTTTTACTGTGTGTGTCTGTATTTCGTAACCTTTACTATTACAATCTTTGGCTACTGCAGAGTTTTGATAACTGTATATTATGGCTATTATATATTTACAAGAAACATATAAGAGTGTAAACATTGCAAAATACAGTTATGTATAGTAAAAGTTGTAAAATCTGAAAATAATATGTATAAACGTCAACTGTACAGGCATAAAGAAGTAATGAAAACTAATAGAAACAGAATTATAGTAACGAGTTTGAAATAAACTAAACGTGGTACGATTTTTTAAATATAAAAAATTAATTATTGTTTAATTGTTAAGAATTCCAGTCACATAATTTCCTGTGAACAGCAGAAATATATGTAAGTAACTGCAGATGTTGATAAAAGCAATCGTAAACAAGCAGTAAAAATTGGTAGTAGCAATATTAACGTTTTAGAGGCGAGCACGTGCCGCAACATTTTTGTTATTTAAGTGCCACATTAACTCACTGCTATGAATTATTTAAGACCACAGTCGGATCGAGACCGAAATGTGCACGAGAATAACGTTTATAATTGTAACGGAAAAAATGAAAAGAATCGATATAGATAATTAAAAGACCATCCAGAAGAGAACAGAAATTAGGAAACGGGAAGTGATCTGGCATGTCCTATGGATGCGGTGGAGGCAGAAGAGAAGAAAATAATTTTAACCATAAAGAAAGCAAAAGGACAGTTTCCAAGGTTATTCTTCCTTGTCTTGAATGTAATTTGGATAATTGATTGATTTTGTTTATATACTATAATATGTTCCTCAGTCTATCTTGTAAATGATTAGATCAGTAACTTAAATTATCTTGTAGATATTACATTTGTATTTCTAAACTGAATTAATGTACCTCTAAAGTCAATAGTAATGTAGCGATGGTTATCATAAGTTTTGTTTTTTGGAATTTCTATCATTGTTAATCCAATAATCCAATTTGAAAAGGACCAGAAAGGCCAAAAATGTATTTTGGAAAGTGTGAATTAAATTTGCTGTGGATATAATATGCCTGGTTCATTGGTTCTACTTAACTATGTTTCTTTAAATTTAAATATGTGCTTCTTGTCCTTAACTACTTATGTCTTTGTCTACTTTGGACTTTATTCTGAGCTAGGATTTGTTATACTGAGGAAAATGAATCACACAAGTCCTAATTCACAAGAAAGTCCAAAATAGACAAAGACATAATAATGTTTTTTGTAAATTTATAATTGTTGTTACCCTACGAAATTTATTTATGATACTGAAAAAGCAGTTTAATAAATAAGTTAATACTTATTAATATTAGGTTATTATATTAGGTTAATATTAGGTACGTGTTTTAAATATAATGAAATGTTAACTAAAGACACCAGACTGTTCTATCTATATTCAGTTTATGGCATCTAATGTCGCCTTCTGACCTCCAGGAACTCTCTCCATCTCTCTCTATCCATACAGCTTTCCTCTTTAATCCTGTTTTCACTACATGCTAAGTTTACTCTGTTGTACCAAGTTTGTCTGGGTATTCCTCTCTTTTTCTTTTTTTGTGGAATGTATTCCATTGACATTTTCAGGGGTCTCTCATCACTCATTCTTTTTACATATCCAAACCAAATAAGTTGTTTCCTCTTTATTTCTTCCAAAACTGTCTCCTTCAATCCCATTAGGTCTTTGATTCTTTCATTAGTTATTCTTTCTCTTTTTGAGATTCTACACGATCTTCTCAATGCATCCATTTCAACCGTTGTTACTTTTCTCTTCTCTTCCCAGTCATTCTCCATGCCTCCGTCCTGTATAACAGAATGCTTTTAACAATAGCATTATATATTATTTTTTTCTTGATCTAGTTATTTTTTCACTCCACCATATTCCATTTAATCTTTTGACTGCTCTCTTACCTTGTACTAATCTTGTATTAATTTCTAATGTATCTCTTCCATCTTGTTGAATTTGTATTCCAAGATAATTGTACTGTTTACATCCCTCAATCCTTTCTCCTTCTTCCAGTTCCATGTCTGCTTTAGCCCCTCCTAGGCATAAATATTTTGTTTTACTCATGTTTTTACATATAAACCTACTTTAAAATATTCCTCTTTTATTTTTCTTGTCATGTATTCTAGATCATCCTTATCTTCTGCCATTATCACCTGATCATCTGCAAATTACAATTTTATTAACTAAAGACACCAGACTGTTCAACTTCCTTTATTCAATTCTTTACCTTGGTCAACAGATTAGTTAAGACTTGAAAGCCCGAAACATGTCTAGACAAAGGAAATATTAAAACTAAATTTGCTATATTTTATTAATTTAACTTACTCTTATTATACAACATTGAAACATGCAGCCTTGTTCTTTTTAATTGTTAAATACTTTCAATGTCTACAGAAAATGAGTTATTAACGTTGATATCTAAACAAAGACAATTGTTTTTGACTCGAAAACAATTAAATTTCAAAATTTGGTCTAAAGTTAAGTAATTAAGTCACAATCTTGCACTAAGATTAATATTTAACTTTAATTGGGATGCAATTTGAAACAATTGTAGACCTATGAATTTCCACTGTAATCCATCTGTCTTTCGTTAATCTTGAGAATGAAGTTAGATAGATGAAAGACAAGACCTTAGATGAAAGATATGGAAACCATAGGGGTAGGAGGCCCCAATTAACTATATACGAACTTCTGGTGTGCACCGAAAGTCATGTTATTTTAATTCAAAAATTTCCCCTGAAAGGACCCTGATAATCAGCACAACTCTATTGCTAACAGAAAAGTATGATGTACAGGGGGGCAAGACACTACTAATTTGAGGTGGAGAGTATATAATTTAAATTAAAAAATTGCAACCTAGCATTGTGATTATGTCACAATAAATAATTGCTTGTTAAATAATTTAAAAAATCCTGAAAGAAAAGGATAACCTGAAGTAGGATTAAAACACCCTACTTCTGCACAGTAAGCATTACCAGTTTAATAATAATCTCCACTTCTGAATCTAAACTAAGCTAGACTGTTTAACGGAATCGTCAGGCCGACTGATTTGCAACTGCATGCAACAAATTTTGATTTACTACTGATTCAAAAAATCCAGCAACATTTAAAACTGCATATGGCACCACCTGCTACAATATTTTATTTAAAAAGTTTTTATATTTTTAATTATACATAAAATGGCAAAAAGAAACTTAATTTTGAGGATAGGGATGAATTTAATAAAAAATTGTAAATACTAATGACGAGTAAAATGATCATTAAGTCCAACCCTCTGGAGATATGACACACGACTCCCTTTATCTCCCCATCCCATTGATCTTTAACCACCAAAATTTAATAGCATCAATTCCTCTAATAAGCAAACTTCTCTGCAAAAGTTAAGAAATTTTTGACAAAAAGTACAGGAGTTATTAAGCTTCAAACAGAGTGAACAAAATCACGTCCCACACGCACAGACTAAATGTCCATACATACAGAAAAACCCCCGAATTTTTTGCATTTCTCGACGTTTCAAGGTGCTCCGAGTCCAAAACTGTAAAAATCTCGGGACGTCACTTTTTGATCACTTGCCACGCTTTCCCGCTATTACGTATAACAGAGCCAGGAAAGTAAAATTTTAAATGGCAAGAAATAGCTGCGTTACCTAAACATATTTATTTCAATGTACAAAATCATAAGAAAATTGCTTCAAGTGTCAAAAACACGAGAGACTTTTTTATTTTCAAAAGAAGGAGATAACATTTAATAGCTTGACAAACATTTTTAGCCTAATTAATAGGCCATCTTCAGATAAAAAAAACAAAAATCGTAAGCATACAATTTCAATCTTTTATTTTAACAGGCATTCCATAATTAATGTTACAAATTCATTAAATGTTTTGCTGGAATTTATTAAACTTCATTTTTCAAAACTTTCCGACAATGTTTCTAAGAAAACACGCTTACCGCTAACATAAGCTTTACAACGTTTACTCATTGACTTCATTTTCACCCGTTACGCCCGGGCGCAGGCAATTTGACTCATTCATTAAAGTTATCCATACTAAAAACTGATAATTTCTCTGAAAAAAAAGTTTATTTAACTAAACAGTCTTAATTTACATATTATAAAATTTAAGAATTTGTTATTCGTTTGTATAGCATAATAAACTTCTAAGTTATAATTTTAAACAAATATTTGATAAATTCTAATGTTCTCGGGAATTCTTTCCGATTTGCATTCCGATAACGGATTTTATAAATTTAGGATTAAATATTTATAAGTCAAACGAGAAAAATAACATTTGAAGTTTACATAAGACTGTTTAAGTAAATCTTGAAATATTTACTTTATAAATTATAATGAACTTTACTAATTTAATGTATTTTCATTTAATTAGATATACGACTGCCTTTAATAGACAAGTTTAAGTTACATAATATTACTGACTTATTATTCCAAAATCTGCAATTTTATCAATTTACAAATGTTTAATCTCATTGTCTTAAAGATGTAGTGAATAAATTAGAAACTTCTATACCGGAGTACTATATCATAGACGTACCTCTCTTTGCCTTTTACCGGTGTGCTCCTTCCAACTAAATAAAGCGGTTGCAAACGTTTTTGAACCTTTAACGACTCTTCTTCAGGCAGTACAAACGTTATGATTGGAAACACAAATTCAAATAGGAACTTTCGTACTGCCTGAAGAAGAGCCGTTAAAGGTTCAAAAACGTTTGCAACTGCTTTATTTAGTTGGAAGGAGCACACCGGTAAAAGGCAAAGAGAGGTACGTCTATGATGTAGTGAATATCGTCATAAGAATGAATATAATTAAAAAATTCTGTATGTAAATGGAGATATAATTATAAATTGTAGAAAATGAAAGTAATGTGAGCTATTACAGTAGAGCATCGATTATCCGACCCCCGATTAACCGACCGCGTTCTAGTCGGCAAATTCAAATGTCCGCTAGTGATGTGGTGCTACAATATTTGGCTATGTCTTGGCTACTTTAATATTATTTTTGTTAAATAATATTAAAGTATTATTAATAATATAATATTTTTTTAAATTTTTGCATGTTTTAGCTGGCAGCACTGGCTCGACCATGAAAGGGAGGCTAGTATTTAAACCAGGCCTAATACACTATACTAATGTATTTTTTCATACTTTTCGGTTATCTGACTTTTCAGTTATCCGACCAACCCCAGT
Organism: Centruroides vittatus; assembly: GCF_030686945.1. Taxonomy (NCBI): domain Eukaryota; kingdom Metazoa; phylum Arthropoda; class Arachnida; order Scorpiones; family Buthidae; genus Centruroides; species Centruroides vittatus. Next base: position 1,033,016 of record NW_027120693.1, on the reverse strand, counting down.
CCCCAATTAAGTCGGATAATCGATGCTCTACTGTATTTATTGTAGCATCATCACAATGCCAGGCCGCAATTTTTCATCACAATGCTTTGAATTTTAGTGTCTTGCACCTGTACATCATACTTTTCCTGTTAACAACACAGTTGTGCCAATCACCATCTAACTCCAATCAGGAGAAAAGTTTTTCATTGAAATAATGTCACTTCCGGTCCTAACCGAAAGTCTGTATATAGTTAATCGGGGCCTCCTGCCCCAAAGATTTCCTATCTAACTCTGTTTTCAAGATGAAGGAAGGATAGACAAACACTAGTAGGAATTTATAGGTCTACAATTTTTGAAAATCGAGGCCCCATAAATTAAATCATCTTATTTCCTACATCATTAAAGAAAAGTCTTTGCGACATTTGGAAAAATGTTTTATCAATAACATTAGCCTAAAACAGATGCAAATAGAAGATAAAAGGAATATTTAGCATACATTGGATATTCTTTAAACAATATTCATGTTATTTTATATTGGAGTAATTACTGATTCTTCAGGATCATTTCGAGAGCATATGAAATACTATAGTAAATGGGAAATATTATAAACTAATAATATGGATATGGTTAGTATTAGAGGACAATTTGAAGCACATATCAGAGATTCTACACCTACTAATTCATTGTCTTTTGACTCCTCCTTGTTAATTTAAAAGCCCTAAACAATTCCTTAATTAAAAAACAAAGAGTGTACAAACTGTCTACCTTCTATTTTGGAAATCATGGCAAAAAATTCCACTTAAACTCTAGATACCACTAGAGAATGATGTTGGCACTCAAAGGTGGGCTGAATAGTTTGAAGGTAGTAGAGTTAAAATCTGACTTTTCTTCTTGATCTCCAAGAAAAACAGAGACTTATATGTATAAGAAATTTAGAAGAATAAAGTTTGATTGAACAAAAGATAAAAGCATTTACATCCTTTTTATCTTTTCTATAAATTATCATGATGTATTCTAGTTCAAGATCTTTAACTAGTACACATCATGATAATTTAAAATTTGCATATCAACATACCATTGGTTAAATATTAGTATTCATGTTACAAAGCTATTGATTGTAAACTAACATTGCTTTGACATAAGATGATTTTAAGTGCTTTTAAGTTTATTTTATTTTATTAATTTGCCACTGATAATGATATTTGTTGATCTTATAATTCAGAGAAACAAGATTATCAAGGATTTTGCAGTTTTGGATGAATAATTAATAATGATTTTTGCATCAACCATTTGTAGATATTGTTAAACATTTATATCATCGTTCTTTGTTAGAAGTTATCCACCTACAAATCAAAGCCAAACTGCCAAAGTTTTATGCAAGCAAAAAATACGACAAGTTAAACAAATAAATAGCAAAGATATTTACTATTTTAATTATGAAACTATATAACATCCTCTCATCATCTGTATTCACATGGAATATAAGAGAAAATGAAGATCGTGGACCTTCAAAGAGTATGTGGCTTCACAGCCATTTTTTCGTTTGTCCATTCTAAAATTCCTTTGTCTCCTTTCTCTTTTTGTTCATCACTTGTTCCTGTTACTACTTCCTGTTCTCTCTCTCCCATTCTTTAGTGATTGTCCAGGCAACACATTAACTCACCTGTCCTCCCAAAAGAATAGATCCAGAAATCATTGAGAGGATCATGACAATTAATTGGCCTTAACCATATATATGAAATAAAAGGAGTATCGAGAGAAGTTTCCCCAGGAGATTCTGGAAGTGTGAACAGTGCAGTTAGAACAAGAAAAACAAAGCAGTTATCCTTAAAAGACAATATGTTCCTGAACTGAAGGTATCAAGGTACCAAGCTGGAGAAAAACTTAAGATTTAGATTTATTCCCTGATTAGAAAAGTAAGATCAGGAATTAGTCTGGTGGTAATAAAGACTGACTGGTGACTGGAAGTGAAATTTGTATCTCAAGATTGGACAAAAAAAAAAACATGAGAGTATAGCTAATTAATAAACTGAAACTTTTTAATAAACACCGTCATGCACAAAAAACACCTTCCTTACTTATTTTAGCAATGTTTATGAATTACAAACACTTTCAGCCGCATTTAGAGGCCTCCTTCCACTAAAAAACCGTTTGGTAGATGGCAGCCTTTTACTTGAAGAAGGCCTATAAATGTGGCTGAAAACATTTGTAGTTCAGAATAAGTGTTGCTGGAATAGTAAAAAAGGTGTTTTTAGGACATGTAGGTGCTTACGATGAAAAGGGTAGTCCACAGTAAGTGATATCTCCATTGTTTGTCTACTAGGACCACATGTTGCCAACACTCTTCTGCCCTCCTTTGTCACTGTTTCCCTTTTCTTTTTTTTTCTTTTACTAACTATACCACATGTATTGAATGTATTACATTTATATATTTGTTGTTTCATGGAATAAACTGGATATAGGTCGAAACTGTCCATTGTCAACATTTCATTTACCAATTTTAAATCTACATTTTCTACAGTAAACTTAATGGGTCACCCCTAGGAAGTAACTGTAGCCGATATCTATATCATTATGCCTTATATGTATTTTGCCCTCATTTATTAAAACTTTGTTTATCCTTTTTTTTTTCTTGTCTGTATTTGTGGTTGTATCCTGATTATTCTAAATACTCGTGGGAACTTACAGTTAGAGGTTTCATTAGAAAATAGGTCAATTTTAAAATACTGACAATTGACTTAATGACAACAGTCTGGTCTCGACAGGTCTCGGGCACAATATATTGGGTTTCTCGTATAACACAGTCATATTATATGAGAAACCTGATATATCGTGCCCGAGACCTGTCGAAAGCTTCCAGTTAACACAACTTTGAGTTAGCGCCATTTGACTTAGCAAGATTTTACTGTATTAATTTATAACTTTATCATATTTTTTTAGATTTATTGTTTTAATTTTTATTATATTGAACTGCTCTATAATTTTTATACATATAATTTTTACTTTCTATTCTATTTATGCTTTATTGTGCAGATAATGTCTCAAGTTGGTTCAAAAACATTACAGCATTAATAGATAGGAGTTTAGTTTGTTAATCTGATAGTATTTATTATTATTTATTGCAATTCACAGATTTATCAGTAACACTTTCAAACAAACATTAATGGTCTGTTGAATCACAATATTTTGTACTTTTCTTACAGTTGTGTTAATTCTATGAAAGAACAGACATTAAATGACAAGATTAAATGTTGTTAACAGCTGTAAGTCAATATTTTTCCCATTAATGTTAATACTATTAATAAGAAATAAGTTGTGTATTCTGAAACCGTGTCTTCTTTTATCTGTTTTTATCTTCACGACTAGGTGCATAGACAGACACAGGGCACAAACACGGACGTCAAGAGTATATGCTAGAAGATGTTCGATGTTAAGTCAAGAAACCTTAACTGTAATAGTACTTTTAACTGTAAACATATTTTAAACTATAATGGTACTTTAACATTAAAACAATTTTAACTGTAAATAAGTCATTTTAAACGGAATGTATACTCGTCAACACCACCTACAAGAAATCCCGGAAGTCATGCCGACAGACGAGGGGCTTATGCCCGAAACGCGTATCAGCCTATAGGAAATTCTGAATAAAGATGATGTAGAAATGCCCTGTGTCTATCTACGCACTTAGTCGTGAAGATAAAAAAAGAAATAAGTTTTTAACATGACATAAACCACTAATAAATAAATAAATAAAACATCTCATTTGGCTCTCTTTACAAGGTTAAATTCCATCGACGAATTTCCGTAAATTCGACGTAAATCCAATTGACGAATTTTGATTAGTAAAATTCCGTAATTTTACTAATCAAAATTATTTATAAACCATTTTTAGGTAGTAAATTACAAATATAATTTTCCTAATTTTTTTAAAAATTTACTTAAAAATAAGTGAAATCTCTTCTTCTCCAAGAAACACCTACACACAGAATAATCGCAAAAAAATTTAATCTGATATGCTTAAAATATAATTAAACCCATTAATATAAATTTTTATTCGGTTTGAATTTAATTTCCGTATTTGAAGATTAAAATTTCGAGTAACAAAACACAACGTAAATTTAATCATTAAATAAGAATATTCATAACTTTCTTGTTAAGAACTGCACTGTCTGTTTACTTAAAGTATGGGAGAAATAATTAACTGACATTGTACTTGATGATTGCGTAGCTTTATATTAATCTTAATCAATCATTTTCTATATTTAATTATTACTGAATCAATCACCGAATTAAAAATAACTAATTATTTTATTTTTAGAAACCTCGTTATCTTGAACTGGTTTATAATAAAGAATTTCATTATTTTTAAAATTAAAATTATTTTATGAGGTTGAATTGTTGTTTTTACTATTATAATCTTCCCAAAAAACACAAAATGTGTGTATTTTATTTCTTGAAAAAGTCATTTACAAAGTAAATAATATAGCTTAATTCTAAATATAATACTGAAAATCAAATTACGCAATTTAATTTGTTTTAAAGCGTAATTATGTAACAACTCATCCATTGAATTTAAGCTAAGAATGCTTTAAAATTCCTAAAAAAAATTTTTTTTAAATCAATTTTTAAATTCTATTTCCATTTGAAATGGTAGAACAATAAAAAAAAAAAAAAAAAAAAAAAGAATATTTCTCAAGGATATTTCTGTAAACGTGAATACTGAAAAAAGCTGGCAAGGACTCTTGCTCGACTTTCCTGGCATTCAAACAGAAGGTTAAGGGTTAAGAGGATCGTTAGAAAGTCCAATAACTTTCAATTACACTAGAATATAAAATTTAAGCAATAACAAAGTAGTTTTCTTTAATTGTGATAAAAATCTCCATTAAAGAAAAAATTATTTAAATTTAAAATGTAATAAGACACATTCCTACATCTTCGGCACCTAGCAGATTTACCAAAATGTCCTCACTGCGACAAAGAAGAAACAGCACACCACTTCTGGCTCGACTGCCCCCACTACGACAGACCCCGCCAAACCCTCGGAAGGGTGTTGTCCCTAAACATCAATCTGACTCGCTTCCTAACACCGATTTACTGGCCGTCGTCAACAACTTCAACTCGCCAACACATAGGAGCTCTGGAACAATATATCTAGGACACAAACCATCCGAAATAAGCACCAGGCGGCGGCCTATCAGAGAACATAGCCAAGAGGCTGAACTCTCCATATCAATGCTCAGACAAGACAAGACACCAGTTGAAAGTTAAAATTGCATGTAATATCTGTTGTGAGATGTCACTAAAAAATAACTTTTATATTATTAATTATTATAAAAAATCAAAAAAAGATTTAATTTTGAGGTAGAGATGTGTTTTTAAAAATGTTGTAAATACCAATAACGAGTAAAATTTTCATTAAATCCGATCCCACTCAAGATACGAAATGTGACCTCTTCTATCTCCCCACTCCCTCAAGTTCTTTATTCCAAAATTTAATTTATTTATTAAGTACATTTGGAAACATCAAAGATGACTGTATTCCACCCCCCTGATAACAAGAAATAAATGATCCCCAATAAAATAATAACAAAATACGGTTAATGTTACCTGTGGTAGCGAACATGGCGGCTCGTCTCTGAAACAGTGGGAACGCACGTTCTAACCTAACCTATTTTAATAAATTACCCCTATTCTAATAATTTGGTTGGCAATAATTATAGTAATTTATTAGAATAGGTTAGGTTAGGTCAGGTTAGAACGTGCGTCCCCACTGTTTCAGAGACGAGCCATCATGTTCGCTACCATAAGTAACATTAACCCAAAATATAAAAGACAATAAAAATTATCAACAAAGCAAAACAAAAGTTACATTATGTATTATATAAACTAGATTTACATTTATTTTTTAAAAAATTAAAATTACAATATAGGTATGGTTCCACAGGCTGTGTGAGAGATGCTATATAGTAAGGAAAAAAAAAGATCTTTGCGAGAGAGAGAAAGGCAAAAATATGGGACAAAGAAGCATAATGTATAGCCTCAATGCCCATTATATATAAGTTACAGTGATGTAATTTAATTTCTTAATCTTTACTCCATCCTGCGATATTAAATAGAACAGATATCCACACCCGCACACACCTTTTTCCCCATGTTTTGAGTTTTTTGGGTTTAGTAAATGTCAAAATTTGCAAAAAAAAAAATTCTAGAAATATATAAACAAGAACAGAATGGTAAGTGCATAAACATAAGAGAGGCGCAATCTTCATCAAATGGCTGAAAGATCTGCAGTTAGACTGATAGCTTCGTGTTATACGTTGTATTAATTTCGTCGGGAAATTTACTTTATATTTGTTTAACTATATGTTTTCAAATTATTAGAATGTTTTTAAAGATGTTTTGAATTATTTGAATTGATTTTTTGGTTTGGGAGATTTCTAATATTGTTTAAATTTAATTGAGTAGAAAGATTGCGAAATTTGATGGTGGCTGCTAAAGGCAATCAAAAACATTAGCTTGTTATTGAACATATTGCTGGAAGATAGGTTAGTTGTTTTTATTTTTAGTGGGATATGTCTTAGAGTTGAAGCGACTTGTTGCTACTTTTATTTTTATTTAATCAGAAGCACCATCACGTACCACTATGAGTAATGCATTCTCCCCAAAAGAGTAAACTCCATTAAAATCTGACAAATGAACACATGTCTAAAGAAGTTTCTAACTTTGATCTAGTACACCTAACTCTGCTGGTTTATTTCAGAAATAATATAATTTCATTTGTAAGACTAGACAACTTTAACATAATAAAAACTAGAGGAAGAAATAATACAATTTCCTCAAGCTTATAACCAGATATGACACACACTGTACAGCAAAAATTACTTAACTTAAATTCTTGACAAAAATCTAAATAACTTAAATATTTTCCACATTAGGAAAATCTTTCCTTCAGCTTAATGGAATGAAGTTTGATGATGTTAAAGAGCGGGCATTGACATATTTGATGCATAGACATTTTGTATTATTGTACATTTTTGTATATAGACATTTCCGAGTCTCTTTATCAGAATCCCACATTATAATTTAATATATTATAGTTTTGATTAAAGTAAGCAAGGTAAATGACCTTGCATACTTTAACTAACAATTGCAAAACAATTTCCAGTAAAGGTGAACATCTACTGTCCAAGGGATATCACTATTGTATAAAATAAAGGATAAAAAAATAAGAAATCAAACAGAAGATACAGTTTCAAAATACATAATAGCTACAATAAATAAAGTTTTCTTTAAAAGTAAACAATTCGTTTCTCTTTATTCCATCAACAATATTTAATTTATAATGACGGATAAATAGTTGATATCCTTTATATATCTTATAAAATTATTTAAAGTTATTTTATTTTTGGTTTGGTATACTGGGACAACGAAGTGGCGCTTAATCAACACTGGGCGAGTTTTCCATCTTTATTTAGTTATTTTATTTTGTTTCTAAAATTAACGAATGTGCTGGATTAACTGTAAAGAAGTCTAAGTCAAAAAAAAAAAAAAAAACACATTGAATTTATTTCAGAAACTACCTGTAAAATTTTACAATTATATAAAGAAAAGACATAATATAGAACAACCGCACACCGGGGTTTATAGTACAAATCGCTACTCACAAAATAGCATTCGATGTTACGTAGAAACTTTTATGTTCGATACTGTTAAACGTGTGATTCTGTTCTTTTTTCGTATTTAAAAATCGTTCCTAACGATTCTTTACCTGAGGAAGGACCAAGGAGGGGTCTGAAAGCATTTGTAGTGACTATTAAATTTTATTTTGCACCGGTTATAGGTTTTCTTGTGAGTAGCGATTTGAAAAGACTTATTTTACAAGAGTGAAAATCAATCAAAATTGTTTGCATTTCTCAACATTTCAAGATCACAAGTCCAAAAATTAAAAATCTTGGGGTTTTTCTATATGTATGCAGGTTTGTGTGTGTAGTGAAGACACGATTTTGTTCACCCACTTTGAAGCTGTGCTTTTTGTCGAAAATTTCGGAAATTTTGCAGAGAGGTTTGTGTATTAGAAGATTGACGCTATTAAATTTTGGTGGTTAAAGGTCAAGGGGTGGTAGATAGAGGGGGGTCGAGTGTTGTGTCTTAAGTAGGGTCAGACTTAATAAAGATTTTACTCATTATTAGCATTTAAAATATTTATAAAACTTATCTTTACCCTCAAAATTAAGCTTTACTCCTCAACTGTATGCAATTTAAAGAATTTTTAAAATGTGTTTGATTGGGCACTTGGTGTGATAAACTCTTATTTAAGATAACCGTTGTAAATATAAATCAAATACTATAATTTAATATAATAGAAGGGTTAGAAGTACAAAATAATCTAACAATCTTAATCTTTGTTGTTGTTATTTTTTGCCCGAGCAATGAAGAGATCATCTGCTAATTAGTAATATAAAAAGTTTTTAAAATATCATAACAGATGGTGCCCCACACAATTTTAAATGTTTTTGCCAGAAAAGATGCACAACTCACTGGATTTTTTTTAGTGAATGACTTTAAAACTAGTTAAGTAACACTGTATCAGCGTGTAGTCTGAGCGAGGCTGCTCTCACCTTCATTTTCTAGATTATGAAGGAAAAGAGAGAGAAAGAATCATTCGTTCTCGACAATATATTTGATTTCTATTGTATCATTTAAAAGTACAAATATAAGGTCAGAATAAGCCATTAATTAATTGCTATGCCAACATATCATGAAATTCTATCAGTATCGGCCTTGGACTTACAAATTTAGATCGAGTATGCTAAGGTAAGGGAAAACTGTCTACAAGATTGCAATATACTGCCATCGTTCGAAGAGCGTGTTATGGGGATTATTGGAAACAGATTACCATAGATGAAAGGTCCCTGATAGCTATCAAATTCCACTAAAATAAACATAGAAAGAGCTGGAGGGGAAGCATTAGGAACATATATAATGTAATGTATAGTTCCTAGTGAACCATTGATGAGACCTCCTTGGACCCATAAGTTGACTCTTGGCATGATTCTGGCATTAACTGAGAGATTAAAATACTCGGAGGAACCAAGAGCTGAGTCAACTTTGGACAAAGGCAGGGCAATATCTGGAGTGTTTTCAGATGCTATATAAGCAACAGGGCACCCAGTTGACTGCAAGTAGTCTTTGTTGCTTTGTTTAACTTGCTCATTTGTTGAATATAGCTCTACTGTTGTTTGGAACTGATCAAGTTCATATCTGGATAAATAGGCTCGATAGACACTGTCATGTAGGACGTAGCCTTAGTCAACTCATTTTGACATGTAAAACTGAAGAAAAATGCAACCTTCGTTTTGACCCCTATCTCCAGTTCTACAAAAATGGATCATTTTTGAGAGTTGAAATTTTAATCAGTTCATCCTTGAGTGATGATGAGTCGTCCTAGAAAATTTCATCAAGATCAGACAACTCATTCTAGAGTTATGTTGTTGACAAGGGATGCATGAAGTCAAGTGTTAGTCGTCACTCAGCTCCGCCTCGCTCCAACAAATATATATTCTTAATTATACAGAGACAATTGACCATTTCTGACCACATAATCTGATTTTTATTGCTTGAAGTTTAGCATACATTTATATGTTAAGTGAAGGGAAAAAGTTTGTAAAAAGCACAACCCAATCAATCATTAGAGCATTAGCCAATGCCTCTGCCAATTGTCATCTGACTGTGACTATAACATGTATTATCAAAATTAAATATTTATTTAAATTATTAAGTTACAACTACTACCGTACGACATCGGACTAATTATGAAGAACATAAACCTTTTTGTTACAAAAACGTACATTTATTAGTCAAATATGCCAGATTTACAGGCTAAAATTAGGTTAATACTTAGTTAATTAAAACTATATGTAATTTGATCTAAAGGAGCCAGTAATATTAGAGTAATATTAATTATTAATAAATTCATTACTTAATCCTTGATGTCACTGATTCTTTTATTTATCCTGACTGACAAGATTCTAGAAGAAAACAATAATCCAGAACCATTAAAAATTGAGCTTGGTTATTGTATTGGGCTGAACTTATAAATTCCATGAAAGATATCAAAAACTTAAGCTTAACTCAATAAAGGATCCAAGAAATACCTTAAAATTGATAAATCTTAAATCTAATACAGTTTTATGAACATTAATCGCATGCTTGTAATGGGTATCCAGAAAAAAAATCTATACCGAATAGCCGCGGCTCTAGCTAATTAGCCAATAATTTTTAATTACAATGCACATGCAGTATTTTGAAAGTATGCAGAATGCTGTAGAACATTCTGAACGAACTGTATATTGCATTCTCCAACATTTCGAGAGTGGATTACCACAGAGAAGAAAAGGGTCTGGTATTGTGGCAAAGTTTAAAAAATTGAAAAGAGCACTTAAAGACAGTGACAAGGTTCAACTTAATCTGTAACCCCTAAACTAAAAATTTCATGTAGTTGGTTCCATGTGGCTTTAAAAACAAAAACACATGTTAAATATCAAAAGAAGCAGATAACTAGGCAGAACAAACAAGCAAAGGTCACCGGCAAAAACAAAGTGTGGGAGGTTATCGCAAAAGTTCTCTGAAAAGTTCTTCAGTTCGAATGATGAATCTTACTTCATCCTCTCACACTTGACAATGGTAATGGTAGATTTTATACTAATGATAACTCCTTTACATTCGCAAATGTAAAGTTTTCCAAGAAAAAGAAATTTGAAGGCAAAGTTTTGGTTTCGACTGCAAGGACTGAGTAACTTTTCAAAAATTGTTAATCTATAAATTCCGACTGTCATCCGTCTGTCTGCCCTTCCGTAATCTCAAGAACGAAGTTAGCTAGATGAAAGTTACAACCGAACACAAAAAGTTTAGAGACAAAAGATCCCAATTAACTATATATGAACTTCTAATGCAAACCAGAAATCACGTTACTTCAACTCAAAAATTTCCCCCAAAACGTGTTACATAGATGACTGGCATGACTCTATTGTTAAAGGAAAAGTATGATGTACAGGGGCAAGCCACTACTACTTTAAGGTGAAGAGCATATATTTTAAATTAAATAAATTGAAAATATGATTAAAAACTGCATCCTAGCAGTGTGATGATGTCACAATAAATAATCACTCATTTGTATAATTTTAATTTTAATGAAGTTATTTTAGGTTAATAATGTAATTACTTTAAATGATATATTTTATTGCTTTTTAAACTATATATGTACTTTATATTCCATTTTTTTATTCTGTTTGTTTGTTCATTAAATAATAGTTAATTATCAAACAAGATGTCTTTTGCAGCCACACATCGTAGATGTGTGAATGCAACACTGGGGTTGTTTATATTATAAAGTAGTGTTGTAAATGAATTTCGTCTATTTTCTCAATTTTAGGAACCCTCCGTTCTAATTTTTAGCAGTACAGATTAAAAATAATTGAGGGAAACACATCAGAATTTGAAAAATTATCAATTAATTGTGATTAATCTCACAACATTCAGAGGAAAAGACAAAGGGGATGACCATTATTCCCCCTTTTCATCTAGTGTTAAGTGACAGTTGTTACTTTAACCACATCATGTGGACACACACAATTCATACTAGACAAGAGAGAAGGAAAGCTAAAAATTATCAATCAAGCATATCTCTTATTACATCAACTTCATCTGGAATAAAATCATAATTGGTCAGAAAAAATAAAACAAAAGAGAAGGACAAAAAAAGAGAAAAAGAGAGGAGAGCGAGCACAACATCTAGAAAGAGCGTCAACTCGGAGAGAAGAGAACCAACACAATAGTAAAGCATCGCACCAGAGGAAAGTGTCAAATCTGGAGGAGACAGTCAGTGCAAAGATAGAGATAAGGAAAGAAAAAGATAAGGTGCAAAAGAGAAAAAAAGGGGGGACTGAAGAGAAGACTGGATTCTTTTCCTGGTAAATTGTGAGTCACAAAGTTCAGATTACCCCAGTAGATACCCCCAGATTTAATAGTATACAAATAGGCCAACTTCCAAGGGCAAACTTTGTCTATCCAGATATATGTATATTGTTATTGACAAACTTTGTCTTCAATATTAAGTTTAAATTTAATTTTAATGTTATGTTTAGTTTTTGTAATAAATTTCCCTTCTTTTTATTCCTAAGTTGGTTTAGTTGATTTTACATTCATCCTCCTGAGAGGCTCATTCCTGGACTTCGGAGTGACTCTTACCCTCGCACCTTACACATCTCTGTCTTATCTAGTCTAAATCAGAAGTGTCCAATAATACACACCTGATGGCAGGATCCTTACCCAAAATGTTCGGATCTCTATTTTGACAGCTCCCGAACCCTCACAGATATAAAAATATATTAATCAAATATAAAGAAAAAAATAAAAATTTTTATATCTTTATTTGAAATATCATTTTAAGTTATAAATAGAATTCAATACAACTGGAAGTATATACAAAAAGCAGAAACATTTTCAGTTTATAGACTATCTTTAGGATAACACAACCTAAAAAATAAAATATCCTAACTCTTGTGTTGGCCCAACAACGTCAGACACCCACAGCCTCATCAATCAGTACTGCAACTGCCCACCTGTAAAGCCACAACTTTCCATACAACCAAAATAATAAAACTGCACAGCAGACAAGTTATATAAAATAATATTCTATAAATGTTACTATTATCAACAAATAAAACGTCAAATCAGAATGAATAAACCAACGAAAATTACACAGAGAAGTAAAATGATAGAGGAAGTAAAAAAAGAGTAAAAGGAGTAAATTACATGGAGAAGTAAAAAACTTTTAACACAGGTTTATTTACAGAAATTGAAACTATTATCAGTAGTTTATATTTAAAAACATTTTACCTTCTTTTTTAACTTAAGAGATTAAAAACGATTATATATTGGTACGTTAGTATAAAAGCCGCTGACATACTCGCTCAATTAGGCTAATGTATAGATAGAAGTATTTAGAAAAATGTTTCCTTGATAACACTATGGCATAGAGCAGTGGTTTCTATATTTTTTGAGAATGAAAAGGCACTCAACTCTTGTTGTTTCCTCAGTTGTGGAGAGTATCAATATATGTATGTATTATATTGTACATAGGTAGGTACACGCACGCAGATCAAAGCAATTAGGAAACAAGAGGATTGCATAGAAAATCATTTAAGACATGATTCTAAATGTCAATTGTTATTACCAAAAATACAATAAAACATACGGTAATAAGCAAAACATATACATTTGAGCCAAATCATTTTAATTTATTGAACTTGTTGCAATATGTGCATCTCCTTTAGCATACTGTGCCGACTTTAGTAGGACGTATCATCTCCGTGAATAGCCAAAATTACTGGACATCTGTGTGGCATGGAATCGACGAGGCATTGGAGAACTCTTTGCCCACGCAGTTACAATTCCATAATTATATTGAACAGTGTATTATAAATAAATTAATTAATTAATTAATTATTAATGAAATTAAAATATTAATTTAAATGATATTTACTAAAAATATAAACAGATGACAAACAAACAAACAACCAGATGTTTTTAAATTACATTTTTTCCTTATTTTAGATTGAAATCAACAACAGTGCAAAAAATTTTAATTATTAAAATTCTCTTGATAAATTTTAAAAAGTTATTTACAATTTTGTACGTTCATTAAATATACGTACTTGATAACAAATCTAATTAATTTAATTAATTTTATCTATCTATTGAATAAATAAAGACTTCAAATTAGAGAAATAAATAAATTCTTAACTTCGTATCTATAAACAATATGTTTGAAAAGTTATATATTTATTTATCTTCTCTTTTATAGAAAAATTTATAGAAAAGTCTTTTATGTTTCATTCTCAGAGACTATAAAAATAAGAACATAAAATTTGAATTCACCAAATTAAGATTTATGTGCTTGTTTTTATATCGAGAATAGAATATAAACAATTCCAAAAACCATCAAAGCAATCTATTTAACATATTTTAAACCTTATCAACGAAGCTATTTATTTGTTTGTCTGAAACCGTACATTAATTAACAAAATGAAGTAAAATAAACACGATCTGTAAGAGTTATCAATAACAAAACATAGATTTAAATTAATAATTCTTTGCGCAATTTCATTTTTAATAAATCTTTCTAACTTAAACATTTGTAAATAAAATAAAATCATTTAGTTTCAACCAAGTAACTTCTGTCGTACAAAAGCAGAAGTAAATTTTTAAAACTCCGAGATGATTATTTCTTTCATAAATAATTCTCTTGACCGGTTTGTTTGCTAAATTATTATTTGCATGCGTGCATGCGCATGCGATACAAAAAAATCGTTTAATTTCATTTATAAATAAATATTTGGATTCTTTTAATTCTTTTAAGTTTATTTTTTATATTGATCAAATAATATAAATAACGACATATTTGTATTGTCAGAATGGGCAAAGTTCAATCATTCAGTATGTGTAATAACATAAATGTATTTCCAAAAGGTAAACAAACAACTTAAAATAAATATGAATTCAATAAGATTCGCATTCATTACATTAAATCTAATTATTTCAATAGAATTATTAAATCATAAGAATAACTTTATAATTTCTCTTAACATCCTGATAAATAATATATAAATTTATCATATTAAAATCTTTAATTACATTTTATAATTATAATATTGATTAATTACTATATTTTTGAATGGGAAAAGTAAACAAGCATATTTTTAATTAGAAAAATTAACATTATAAATATACAGTAAAAGTTAATTTAGTTATGTATTCCGAGACTGTTTCTTCTTTTATTTGTTTTTTTCCTCACGACTAGGTGTATTAATGGACACAAGGCATTCTTACATCATCTTTATTATTTATAATGCTTATTATTATAAATATTAAGCATTATAAATAAATATAAATGTAATCAGACTTTGTACACAGTACTGGCACTATATAAAAAGTACCATATTTTCCGGTGTATAAGTTTGGGATATACCCGCCCTATAAGACGACCCCCGACTTTTACAGTTAAAATATAGAGTTTGGGATATACCCGCCCTATAAGACGACCCCCGACTTTTACAGTTAAAATGTAGAGTTTGGGATATACCCGCCCTATAAGACGACCCCCGACTTTTACAGTTAAAATATAGAGTTTGGGATATACCCGCCCTATAAGACGACCCCCGACTTTTACAGTTAAAATATAGAGTTTGGGATATACTCCCGGCATATAAGACAACCCTTGACTTTTGAGAAGATTTTCCTGGGTTAAAAAGTCATCTTATACGCCAGAAAATACAGTAACAAAGATATGCAAGTATTGGTACTATGAACTGTATAAAAACATAATGTAAAAAAAATAAGTAGGTTTGCATTATTTATTAAAAAGATTTCTTAGAGAATAAACAATTCAAACAAACAAAATTATCAAAACTAACAGAGAAATTTTTAAATAATTTCAATGCAGTTAACAAGTCATCTTAAGGATGACAGGATGGAAAAAAAAATAAAGATTCTTCCTTCGTCCTGTACTACACTAAATATGTTAAACAAGAATGCTGGAGAGAGATTTCATAAAATTAAACACAACTCATTTATTAAAGTCAAATTAGTAAATGAACAGTTTAAATTACTCTCAGCTTCATTTCTTTTTCTTTTTTTCTATGGCTTCTTAAGCCATAGAAGTTTTTTCTATGGCACAGACCTTCATAACACCAAAAAAAACATTACAAGGATAAAACATTAAATAAATGAATTTATATTCTAAAAAAATCCAGCAATAAGTTGCATAACTTACTCAGAAAAAATTTACAATTGTGTGTGGCGCCATCTGTTATATTTTATTAAGAACTTTTTATATTATTGTTTATTATGAAATGACAAAAAGCTTAATTTTGAGAGTAGACGGGAGTTTTATAAATGCTAATAACGAGTTAAAATCTTTATTAAGTTCAATCCCACTCAAGGTACAACACATTCTCCTCTATCTCCCCACCCCCTCACCCTTAAACCATCAAAATTTAATAGCATCAACCCCAATACACAAACCTTCCCGCAAGATTTCAGAAATTTTTGACAAAAGACACAGGAATTATAAAATACAGCTTGAAACCTTGTTCCAAATATCACATAAAAGAGAATAAAAGCAATACTGAGAGTGGTGTTATTCACTAGTGTTTTCAACAAACTTATATTCATCATCTTCAGGCAAACAACATTTAAAACCACGATACTCAACCCGAGGCCCGCGGGCCGCATGCGGCCCACTGAGCTTTTGTAAGTGGCCCGGACGTGACCCGTAAATAATGCAGTCAAAACATAAATTTTGAAATTTTTGTGGCAAAAAATAGATTTGGTGACTTCGCCCACACTGCTAAGTCCCTTTTATCCTTTCTGTAAAAAAATGTGCTCAAATTTTATGTTGTTTTCATCAACGTATCTGTGCGAAACGTCATACTCAAAAACGAAATATGCAAAGAACATATATATATATATATATAGAAATCGGCTTACTGATTCACACCTGGATGCCATTTTACGAGTAGCATGCAGCAGTTACAAGCCTAATTTAAATGAAATTGTGAAAAAATGTTTGCAGTATCAAGTCACACTAAATTTCTAGGATGGGTGAAAAATTATATAAGTTTTTTATTATAATCGTTATGTTGCAGCCCGCATGTAATAGCTATCACGTGTATGTGGCCCGAGGAAAAAAAAAAGGTTGAGTAACACTGATTTAAAATATAGAAAACAATATTCTAATATAAACAGAATAAATATCATTTAAATTGAAATTAGAAGTTGTTATGTACATGATCAAAGTTCGATTATAGAAGAATTTCAAACCGCTTGTAATGCATGCATGAGTGAACACACATCAAAGGTGTGATGGCAAATGCATATTTATTTATTTAGCCATTTATATAGAATAACCCACATGCTGGGTAGGTCAAGAGTGGGTGTGTTACATAGCTCCAAGATTGTTGTAAAGAGAGATTCTCCATATGAAAACAAGTAAAGATATCTTCGTACATCAGTTCTGCCAAACATTCTGTTCAACAAAGACTGCGCAAACACAAGTACAATATTGATAACAACTGCCCTATCCACATACACCACAGACATGGAAGTGCACACAGACCTTCATAGCACCAAGCTAAATAAAATGTGCCTTTCATACCGACCACATTAGGGCCCTGGAGGCCCTAGAAATATACAAGGTCAGCCTAATGGGCAGGTGCCTCAATTTTAAGGATGGTAACGCATTATTGTATACCTGGTGTTATATATGTGAGGGGCATGGCAACAACAACGCTTGTTAAATTTATATTATTTAGTGTCATGATGGATCCTCAAATAAGTTCATAGGGATTGCCTTACATATATACATTGAATGCACGTGCTTGCAAACATTGAGTCTCTCTGTATATATTCCAAATATTTTGAATTTAATACAGGTACTCCTCACTTTACGACCAAGTTCCGTTCCGACGACAACGTCATTAAGCAAACTGGTCGATAAGCGAGGAGCTTGCGCCGGGAATATAGGATTGTTGTAAAATTATACAAATTATGCAACAAACTTCAAATTTATTCATAAAAAGACTATTATAGTATGCTTAGTGCACATGTCACCATTCGCCACTGACCAACACTCAAGCTGAGAACAGCACTGGATCCAATAGTTGCGACACCCGATTGAATTCTTTTTTGCGGGGCCCCTCAAACTTTAAATAACAAAATTAATTAACAGTTAATTTACATATTGAAATATGTTACTATGTATATAATTCCTCTCTGTAATCCAAAAGGTTTTTTGGTAGACGGTCTCACAGCAAAACTTTAAGTTAGGAACTCTCTTTTATTCTTTAAAAAATGACATATGCATTTCGGGTTGGTATATTCATCCAACCCCTCCTCAGTGTCTTAAAGTAAAGTTGTACAACTTTACTTTAAGACACTGAGGAGGGGTTGGATGAATATACCAACCCGAAATGCATATGTCATTTTTTAAAGAATAAAAGAGAGTTCCTAACTTAAAGTTTTGCTGTGAGACCGTCTACCAAAAAACCTTCTGGATTACAGAGAGGAATTATATACATAGTAACATACAGCAGTCCAGATACAGAGATTGAAATATGTTGTTTCATTTTTCATAACAATATACCTAGATATTTATTTTTGTAACATGTACTATTTTTAAATATATAAATTTTGATGTGATGCGGGGCCCCTTCAAGCGCGGGGCCCGATTGGCACCAATCGCTCCAATCGCCTAAAATCCGGCTCTGGCTGAGAAAGGGGATTCCCCGAATTGCAGGTCGAAACTTGATTGATTGTAAGTGTGAGTGGTCATTATGCAGATGGGTCATAAAGTGAGGAGTACCTGTATTTGAAATCGTTCTATTCAATGCATTCCGACATTGGAATTTGACGGTTCTATAACCTGATGCAGACCTTGGAGAAGGTCAAAAGCATTCGTTACATGATTTAGTAAACGTTTTTCTTACAGGAAGTAAAGGTTCTTTAATATTGAAAACAAGTTTTCGGTCATTGCAGTGCAAGTAGCTTTGTTTGAGCCTATAATAGGTTGTAATTCTGTCTGAGCACCTTTTTTTGCAAACTTTGTGGTAGGCTTTCCTGGTACTCTGCTAGGTGACTGGCAAGCATCTGTTGTGGACCCAATGTGCCTCGTATTCACTCGTTACGGGATTCTCTAACAGTACAGCAGAGACTGCCAATTTTTCAAAGGTAGAGAGTTTATCCCAATCATTGTAGATGGTTCTGCATAAATTCAGTAGAAGGGATAGGGGCAGGAGAAAGTTGCATTGCCTGAATATACAGCAAATGCGTATGGAGAGGTACGGCAATGGCCATTAGACTATTGGCATCTCCTCCTTGTTACATAGTGTTGTTCTTGGAAATAGTGATTCCATGACCATATTTAGCACACATGCAAACTTAGCATGCAAAAAGCCAGCTGTGCATACTGCCAAACTGATAGTGCTTAACTCAATGTTTATAAGTTCTTGCGTTGACGGTAATAAAAATGTTCTTATAATGAGGGCAACGATACAGAAATTACTAAGCTTCAAAGTGGGTAAACAAAATCATGCCCCCCCCATACACAAACACTCATACATACAGAAAAAAAACCCAATTTTCTTTGCATTTCTCAACATTTCAAGGTCTAAAAATATAAAAATCTTGGGTGAATCATTTTTGACTAATCACCATACTTTCTTTTTGTTATATATAACGTCCAGGAAATTAAAATTAATATCGAAGATGAATTTGACATCTAACACCATTAAAAAATGAAGTAAATTAACAGAAATGTTTCAGTTTTATGTATTTAAATTATTTAAATAGCATGTTTACAAGCATCAGTAATGATTGTAAATTGTATCAAAATAACTACAGTTTTAGATGTTCGTTTATTTAACTTTTCAAATTTTATTTATAATGAAAATTCAATCATTTCCATTTTAAATTATAAACAAATATTTTTTCAAAATTATTTATGTAACTAATGAATCAATTTCCTTCTTCTAATGGGTTGGAAACTCGAGAATCCTTAACCTTCTCAATTTCTGCACGTCTAACAGATTATTATTCTACTAAAAATTACCTGTAATATGAAGATACACAGATATTGTAAACATATAAAAAATTTTCTAGCTAAATAAATTATAAATTAACGATACTTCCATCTCGAAATGAATAATTATAGCATTATTTTCCTTGTAATATTACATTTATAATTGAAGATAAATTATATTTTTAAAATTTTACGTTGTCTTTAAGCACACAATTAAAGTGATTTAAAACTCCTAATTGTACATAATTTAATAATATAAAATTAAAAAATTAATTATAAGAAATAATTTTTTAAATTGTAAAATGCTTTTTATTTTTTAATTTAATAATAAAAATAATCAAATAAAAGTTTAATATTTTTGTTTAACATTTACATTAAATAAAACAAGAAACTTTTTGTGACGCGACTTGAATTCCAAATCGCTCGTGTACTGTAAAACGAATGCCGCAAAAGGAAAAATCGGTAGCATTTCGAATGCAACTCTTCGTATCCAAATTTATCAATACTCTCGTTTTAAACAAATACATTTAAACTATTTTTAAATTATAAAACATGTGACCTAATTAAAAATCATTTAAGCTTTATTACTTAAATAAAATCCTTCTTTGGCAGAGGAAATCAATACGAGTTGCTCTTCGGATCAATTTCTTTAATGGCTACTAAACTTTTCAACGTGCAAACATTTTATATATATTATTGTAAAATAATTTCTTTTTTTTTGTATATTTGTGTATTTTACACTCTTAATATTTGACTAGCTTTCAAAAAAATACTCTTTAAATGATAATTATCATATGCTAATCAAATTAATAACTAAATTTGTTGAAGAAAACAGAGCTCGCACTATAATGAAAAAGCCAGGAAATTGTTAACACATTAAAAAAATTCGTATCAAATTCCTGGAAATTTGATATTCTAATTCATTCTGCCAAAGGTAATCTAAGAACCATTTTTGTCTCAACCAGTTTATCAATTTCATCCTCTACTCTTAATAGAAATAATTTGTCGCATCGTCTAGCTTCTCGGTCAAAGAAAATAAACTGTTTGTTAGCCGATGACACTATCGAGCAATCTTAACTTTATTTAAAGCATTCTTAGCTACAATTTCGAGCACTATAAAGACCAGAAATAACAATTTAATACACCAGAAATAACACTTTAAAAAAGCCAAACAACCAATATTTGGTTAAGCTATGTCAAACCTTACCTCAAGTGCCTTACATTTTCTACTTGTTAGTCTTTAGAATAAACTTATAATGATTATAAAATAATAAAAACACATTCTTCACTTCAAATCATTGTTAATTCAAATATCAATTCATACTCCAATACAAAAAATATCTGTTATTAATTATTATAGAATGAACGTTATATCAAATTTATGTTATTTTCTGATAAGGTAATAACTTACCGCATCTTAAATAAAAAATTAACGTATTAATCTACGTAAATTAATGAAAAAAAATTAAATAATTTATTTATTTATTCACCTTTTCGGAAGAACAAAAACGAATAAAATATGATTTTATGCCATCTTGAAGCGTTAAAACTAAAAATTCTTAAGGCAATTAATTAAAGAGAATACAAAGTTAATTAATGAACACTTCAATAAGATT
Source organism: Centruroides vittatus (assembly GCF_030686945.1). Taxonomy (NCBI): domain Eukaryota; kingdom Metazoa; phylum Arthropoda; class Arachnida; order Scorpiones; family Buthidae; genus Centruroides; species Centruroides vittatus. The sequence goes on along the minus strand of NW_027120693.1, from coordinate 1,011,785 downwards.
AACTTTGTCATCTTCAAATAAAAGAACAAAATAATATGAATTGAAAAGAAAAACTTTTAAAAGCGTATGTCACGTTCTCGTCTCAAAAATTTATAGTTTTAATACCTAAAGACAGTAGAAAGTTATACATTTTTATTAGTTTTATTGTGGTGTCTGTCATCTCAGAATAATAAAAATAATGTTTAGTTTCAAATCGCTTCATTCAATTTTACTTTTTTCAAGAATTTACATATTTAAATGTAAAATAAACAACAAATGTTATGGCCGGATTCTTTCCAGACTACTACAAAGCTAACTAATTAATTAGATATTAAGCAGCCTCACAATAAATAAATATAAAGACACTAATTAGCATCATAGTAGCCCAATAATAATCCAACTGTAATGTTTAATTAGTAATATTTATTAAGTGTTTTGTATATACCTAAAAAACATACATACATTTAAATTCATATTTTTTTTCCATCTTTTTATTTATATATACACTCAAGCTATTTGTAAATTTATAATTGATACAATGTAAAATTCTACTTTATCCTATCTGTATACTGCCCTTTTCTTAATAAACTCTATGACAGAAAATGGAAATTAATCTTAGAATCAAAGAAAATAGTTTCAACTTTTCTAGATATAAAATCTTCTCTTGAACAGGTGTGTGCATATAGGGTCCTAAAAATCAAACAAAATATATTTTAAGATTACCTTAAGAATTTGAAACTGCTTTGGAATATATATATATATATATCTCAAAGCCCAAAGTTATTAATCAAAGCCAAACAATCCCCATATTTAATCGGGCAGTTTTTCCACTACTATTAATAATTAAATTTTAAGTAGTTTGGAATGTTGTTATATTCATGATTTACTCACTTCCGACAATGAGACAATCAATGAATGACAACATGCAGCTATTTGGCACAATCTCTAAATGTTCCCTTAACCTTAGTGCCTTTCTGGTTTCTCTGTCAGGTTTCACATTTCTTTCTTATTCCTAAGGCAATCAAAACGAGTGGGTTTTCTCTTAAGCATTATCTTTTCTCTCATTGACTTTTCTAAAACTTAAGCTTCATGACTCCACATGATATAGAGAGATTTTAAACACTGCAGAAACTGGATAATAATAGCATTAAAGAATGAAAAACAAAAAAACACATAAATGAAATATTTAATGATAAACAAATGTTTTTGATAACTTTAGCTATCGTCGTCATCAGATTAAATACGTTCAAAATAAAAACGCGAGTGAATTGAATGTCATAATTTAAAAGAAGTCGTCGTCTGGTTGATGATGTATAAATAAATTTAACTTCATTTCTATTTTAAAAAATCCGGCAAGTTGCTTAACTTTTCCAGCAACATTTAAAACTGTGAGTGGTGCCATCTGTTATGATATTTTAAAAACTTTTTACATTTTTAATTATTATAAAATGGGAAAAAGCTTACTTTTGAAGGTAGGAATGGATTTTATAAAAAATTGTAAATGCTAATAATGAGTAAAATTGTCATTAAGTCCAACTCTACTTGAGATATGACACACAACCCCCAACCCCCTTCTATCTCCCCACCCCTCAACCTTTAACCACCAAAATTTAATGGTATCAATCCCCAATACACAAACCTCCTTGCAAAATTTCAGAAATTTTCGTCAAAAAGCACAGGAGTTATTAAGCTTCAAACAGGGTGAACAAACTCATGCTCACCATCATTCATAAATACACAGGGTTCCTACTCAAATTCTTGTTTTGAATTCCCTGACTTTCCCTGACCAACTTTGTCCAAATTCCCTGACCCTCACATTTCTTACAGTGTGGAATATCGACATAATGAAACAGCATTTTATTTACCGTGAACATTGATTGAGTATATCTATCCCTCTTTTTTGCACAGTTGATATGTTTCAAAGACAGCCATATTAAAAAAATACAGTACATACCGGTACATCTTGTAGAAAAATGTTTGATAGAATCCAAAACTTCAATGTAATGAAAAAATAAGCAACAAATGAAACATGAGCTTTTTATTTTATCATTACTTATCATTATTATTTGCATGTAAATCTAGTAAATACAAGATAGCATAAAATCAACAAACGGTATTTGATATACAGTACAAATAGTACTGTACTGTGCTTAAAATGAACTCTCGACTTAGAAACACGTAATTTTAAAACCAATCTTTCAACAAAAAGACTAACTTTTTTTTAAACAGCAACATAATTTTAACAAAAAGTTAAATTTAAAAATTTTCAAATAAAGCATTTTTTCCCTCAAAAAACTTGATCATGTAAAAAAAGAATGAGTTTTCTTTTGTCAACCACATTATATACAATCTATTTTTACACAATTTTGAAATAAAGAGGGATAGGTGTAAGTTTACAGTATAGCTTCTCTAACAAATGTATCTAATTTATTGTAAAATCTTTTTATTTTTACAAAATGGACAATCAAAATACAGAGAAACTTCTTAGTATTAATTCTCTTTTTTTCAAAATACAGATAATTAGAAAATAAAAAATTAATTACAATTCACAAAATAGAAGAACTATTAATGTAGTTTTAGCTTTTTCTCCTCAAGTGTATTTATTTTCATTTCAATCTCTTTTTCTTCCTTTTCATGATCTTTTCTTAACATTTTCTTGTGTTGTTTTAAATCCTTAAGTTGTTGTGTAAGTTTTCTTTTTTCTTCAGCCCTCAATGCCTGCTGCTTCTGAATATCTTTTTTCTGTTGCAGAGATGCAATATATCGCTGTCTAGATCCTCTGACTGTTAACAACATTTTCTGGTCTATATTTATTTGATCAATACCACCGGCAAAATGGATCCCATCATAAACTAAGCGTTGAGCAACTAAACTTTCTTCCTTAAGATTTTCACTCAACAGTGATTTGTTAACTGAAAAACCACTCTCAACACTTGCATTCCCATGTGAGAAAGAAAGAGAAATTTTGATAATAGACCATAGATCTTGCAGTTGCCTATCATCCTTCATAATTTCACAATAAAATGTGTCCAGACCATCATCATCACTCCTTTCAGATATGAAGTCCTCAAACTTTGTAGAATAGGGGTTTTATGGATACTTTATTGCAGAGTATATTATACTGTTCTTTTGCTTTCACAGCACATCTTTCATCAATCCTGTTTGTATCATGTAGAATCTCCAGTAAAGCATTGAAATACAATTTTCCAACATTTGATTGCATTTTAATAATTTCTGGGTCTAAGCTGCTCAAAGCCTTCACACATTTGTACTTGACAGGTCCCTTCTCAATAATCTTTGGTGTCATCACTTTCAGCACTTTTTGACAATCTCTTAGAAAACACAGAATATCTTTATCGCTTACTTTCAATTCTTTTAAAACCTTTTTTGCTCCAAAACCAATATCCAAATTCTTAAGATGTACCAAGTTTTCATTAGCATTTAAATCTATTTTTAGAAACTGCTTGTCGGTGACCCTGTCATTTTTCACAAACTTTCTCATCAGATTCATTAATAATTGAACAACTGCTTTATAAAGATAAGGTGCAAGAGGTTTGTTGCTCTGAAATCGGGTGAGAAAGCTCTCACTTTGTGTACATATTGACCGAAAAAATAAAAGTTTAACTTTAATAAAGGGATCATTGAGTGCCTGTCTCAAGAATGTAGCCACCTTGCTGTCTTTCAACTTTGTACTGTTGTTTATGTATGTCTTCACAGATTCAATAACTTCTGCTGCACGTTCTAAGCACTCTCCATTCTCCAACCACCTTGTAGAACCAAACTTTTTGGGAAACAATCTGCTTCCACTTATAGCAATGTATTCAGCACGCCGAGTGGGTGAGTCTTTTAGCAAATAGTACAAATTCCGTAGCAGTGGTAACAAATTCCAATCTACTACTTTAAAACCAGCTTTTACAGCACCATGGACTACATGTAAACCACATGTTCCCATTCTCACAAATAATTTACCAACATTCTGTGTCTCCATGTGATCTTCTAATTTATTCAGAAAACTTATGTTTACATTTGGTCCGTCCATACAGATATGAAGAATTTTTGCTAGATCAAGATGAGTGTCTGAAAGGCCATTGAGAAATGCAGAGAGAAGATCATCTGCTGTAGTATGATCCAGAAAGACGCTATTTAAATATCTGGTCATAACCTTATCTTTACTCTCATCCCAGTATTTTATCACAAGATCCATTTGAGTTCTTTGAGCAACTTTGTTTAGTGATTCGTCAAAGGAGATAGTAATATTATCACAACTTGTAACAGCATGAATCAATTTTTCTCTGAAATAATGGGCTAGGCCATAATTTATTATATAGGAAGCTTTATCTGGACCCAATTGAAATTGTGTGGCTATAGCACTGTCAGGAAACATTTTTTTGAAAATGTTTTTAATATCAGAGCATGAATTGAGTGACATCTTTTTCTTTACAACTGCCAATGCCCAAGTTATCTCTGCTTTTATTACATCATCTTTTATCACAAAAGGTGTCAATGTGCTGCTAAGAAATGTTGATTTGGTGAGAGACTGTTCATTAATGATCTTAGATCTATCTTCCACAACAGAAGCTGTTTCACACACATTTTGTTGACTATTAGAAGAGTTTGAATTTGTTGGGGTTAAAAACCTTACCAGCGAAGTTTGTTCCGACTTCAATCTTTTTATTTCAACATGACTAGAACTATTTGCATGGGATATTAATGCACGCTTTCCCATATTGCTTAACGAGAAAACTTTACAACAAATGCAGCAAAATGCTTTTGTATCATCATCTTTTACAGTTCCTAACCAGGAATTGAATTCTGGATGAATAGCTGGATCTAGCCATTGGAGATTAAACCTCGTTTGTTTCCGTGCCATTATAATTTAAAAATGTAGAAAAACACAAACCTCGAACATTATTATTAAAAGACAGATGAACCAGATCAGATAGCAATGTGTAAGACTTGTTTTGTCACAATACTAAGTACAACATTCAAACGACATCCAATCCGCATCTGCATATATATTAATTAATAGTAGTGTTGCCAACCAACTCAAAATTCAAATTTACAGCTAGACATTTTTTAATAAAAATACTCAAATCATACTGTTTCCATTAGAACTGTTTGGTTTTTTTAGCTAGATTGTTCATAAATCCACTAAATTAGCTGAATTGGCAACTCATTAAAAGAAAAAAAAAATGTTCTGTTGCCGCCATTTTGATTTCGGTTTCGATGTAAAGCCAGAGTTTTAATAATTATTTTTAATAATTTTTATTCATTATTTATTTAATTTTGCATTAAATTTCATCTTTTCATAAAATTTTCTTAATAATTCAGACAAAATTTATTTATTTTAACCCTTAATTACAATTCTTATAATTATTGCAAATCATATCACAAACCATCTTTCTCACTTTTATAGCAAATTTTAATTAAACGAACTAATGTTATAGAATTTAAATAAAATAAAATAAATACAGAGATAAACATAAAACGAAATTACAATTATACATTAATAAAATATAGAAGTTCAGCGCATAGAATCGTAACTATAAAATCTCGTTCTTTTGCAACATAACTATAAAAATAGTTTTGGTGTTGTTTCGCACTAAGATACTAAAAAGTTAAAATACATTTGATTAATTTTTTTTTTAAATTTATCAGCTTTTTAAATTTATAATTAATTATAAGCAAGTTAACATTGGTTAAACTATTGGATTATCTAGTTCACTGTTTCTCAACCACCGGTCCGTGGAGATTCTTGATCGGTCAGCAGAGAATTTTTACCGCTCTGCATTAAAAATTTTCTTATTGAAAAAAAATAGTGATAATTTAATAAATAAAAATTTTATAATGTATAAATGTTGATGATAATTTTACAATTTACTTCTGTAGTAATTCTTTAATATATAGTAAAGTTTTTTGTTAAAACACCACCGGTCCGCAAAATTTTTTTCACAAATTTTATCGGTCCGCGGGCCAAAAAAGGTTGAGAAACGCTGATCCAGTTGATTTTCAAAACTATAACTACAGTATATCTATTACAGGTATGATCCCTAAATTTGCCAAAATCAGTGGCTATGTTACCCAACATCATTTCTGTTAAACTAATTATTAAACTATGTATCAAAGTTGCAGAAATTAATGGGAGAGGGGGGAAAATATGCTTGCAGTACAGTACTTTCAAGGAAAATTGTAACAACAAATGTAAAAAACTACTAATAACAGCACCAGCATTTTACTGTAAATGTCGGGTAGCTATTTATAGTTTTTTTTATGTTGTACACTAATGTTTTAAATGTGAAAAACAATTAAATTACCGATTTTTACTGATCTATTTAGCTATTTTGAAGTGAATATTCTAATAAATTACGATCTCAAGTTTTAAAAGTTTGTAAACTAATTTTAATTAGTTATTTTTATTCTAATTAACAAATTTATCTTTTTATAATCGCTGAATTATTAAAATTAAAAACTATTACATAATAGTAGTTTATCCTGTTATTAATCCACAACTGTAAAATTATATGGCTTCAGAACGGTGAAAAAGCCATTTCGGATTCTGGTATATTTTCTTATTAAAGATTGCAGCATTACTTCTTGCCACCTGCAGATGGCTACGCTTGGTCAGCCATATTCAGCAAACGAAATCAACGAGGCAGCTAAGGAGACAAATTCCCTGACTTTTTGACAATTTTCGATAAATTCCCTGACTTTTTGACAATTTTTGACAAATTCCCTGACATTCCATGACTTTTTCCGAAACCAATGAAAATCCCTGACTTTCCCTGATTTTCCCTGACTTTCCAGGTGCGTAGGAACCCTGAATACAGAAAAAATCCTCAAATTTTTTTCAAATTTCTCTACGTTTCAAGGTCCTCCGGATCGAAAATCTTGGGGGGGATTTTTTGACCGATCGCCGCACTTTCCCTCTGTTATATAAAAAAGAGCTGGGAAAAGTAATTAAACACGTGTATATTATATTATAATCTTCTAAATCAATTATTGCATTTATAAATGGACGACACTGTTTTGCTCCAATAGTTGTAAACCAATTTGAATTGATTCACGACCGCATCAACGCCGGATTCGAAACTAATTACTTTGGAAATAAAAATGAAACTCAAAAGACAATTCCGGTTCAATGCCCGTACAAAATAAAAAGTTTAATTAAGAAATAGTCAATTTATTCAAAGACAAACATCACATAAATAAAGATTAGAAGCTAAAAATGATTAAAGGATTTCTCTTATTTAAATAAAATAGTGGAATTTAAAACAGTTTTTTTGTAATATACAAGTAACGTTATATATTTTTTTTTAAATCTTGCCGAATTGACAAATTAGATCCAAATAAAATATAAGTTAGATTATTTACTACTAAAAAAAAATGCAATAAAATATTGTTATCAAGTAATAGTAAATAAAAAAACACTTTACTTAGCTATCTAATGTAATTTAGATTTATTTGAAGCTTCAAAGTACAAAACATTAGTGTCGTTAACATACCACATATGTTGTCTTTTGATTATTTTATTCATATTTATCCTGATTTACAAAATGAGAGAAAGTCCTAGAGATTAAAAAAACAATTTGAACTGTTTAGGAAAGAATTGAGTGAAGGACTAGACTGAAACTTTGTTAGAAAAGCAGAATTAATGTAAAAAACGGTAGTTTCGAAGATTAGAAAATACACGGAAACTATTTTAAGTATCACAAAAAATAGGAAAATAGAATAAATGAGAAAATACGGTGGTGGAACAAGGGAGTCCAGGAAACAATTTGATAGTTACAGAGAAATAAAATTAATAAGTCATACAATGAAGTAGTGAAAAAGAATCTTAGACAATAGAATTAGGAGTAGAACTAGTATAAGTAGGAATCAGTTTGGATTTATGCCAGATAGATCAATGATGAAATCAATTGTTGTAGTTCAGCAGATAATAGAAAAATTTAGAGATGGACTTGAACATGGTATTCATAGATTTAGAAAAAGCTTATGATAGACGAGTCTTATATGAGTTGCTTAGGAAGAAGAGAATAGGAGAGGAATATGTAAGTGTCTCTCTGACCTCTTGTACAAGAGATCAGAGACATACTCTTAAAGTTAAAATAGAATGTGGAGATGTAAGAAGCTTTAGTATAAAAGAAGGTATCCATCAAGGTTAAGTATTAAGACCATATCTTTTTATCTTAGTGATAGATGAACTGTTAGGGGAGGTATAGAACTAAAGTGCATGTTATCTGTAGATGCTGGTAGAGGAGAAAGTAAAGATTAGAGGGTGACAGATTAGAGATTAGCAGAAAGAGAGTTCATACATTTTGACTTTAGTGATAAGAGAAAGTGCAGATTAGTGATTCGAAACATGGAAATAAAGAGTTGAGAAATTTAAGTAATTAGAATTAATGTTGGAGAGTAGAAAACTAGGCACAAATATAGTAAATAGAATCAGTATAAGGTGTATAGCAGAATGCAAGTGGAGTACTTTATGATAGAAGAGGTACAGTTAAATTAGAAGAAAAGTTTTATAAGACAGTTGTTAAGAGTGAAATGTTTATGGATCTGAATGTTAGGGAATGAAGAAATCACAAGTAAAAAGATGCAGGTAGCAGAAATGAATACACTTAGATTTTTGTGGATTTACCACAGCTGACAGAATTAGGAATTAGCATGTAAGTTATGGAACATTAGAAAGATTATGAAAAATTAAATTTAATAATTACAAAATTAATTAATTAAATTTAATTTTAGAACATTCTGGAGAAAAAGATCAGCTTGAGAAAGGACTTGAATCCGCAATACTTGTTTACTATGCAGACGTGTTGCCAGTTATGCTACTCAGACCTCTGAGTATTGTAACAGAATATTCTAAAATTAAATTAAAGTGATGAATTTAGTTATAATTAACAACAACAGATAGCTGCCTAACCATACTTCCTGCCAAATTACTTAGTAACTGTTAGCTTAATTGCCCAATAAAGGAATTTGGCTGTTTGTTTGGTATTTGAAGTAATTATTGGGTTGGTTTGTACTTATAATAATAATAATTTATTTGACATATAATTGAATATACAATATCAAAGGGGGAAAGAACAAAACAAGAAATTCTTTTAAGTCAAACCATCTAATTTCTTTAACACCTTGTTAAATTTTAACAAATCCGAAAAATTGGAGTTAGAACTACCGCGAACAATCTTAAGTATTCCCCATACCTATCATTTCCACAATTGCTAAACATATGGAAGCACCAGTCACTATAACTACAGACCTGGTTGCAAATTATACACACCAAAGAAGCACTTCTTGACATAAAACAATTTAACCGCAGTCTTGCAATCTGTTTTTTCATCGCAATAGAGATTCCAACATCTCTTAAATAATCTGCCATGCCAAAATCAGGCTTAATCACATGGTAATAATGTAATAACCCAGAACTATTCGACACATTCTTCATCTCCTGTAGTTCCAGTTCTATACATCTCAATACTATGGACGGTATTCGTTCTTTCCGTCTATCAACTTGTTTCTCGGTAACCATATCACCGAATCCCAGCCGTTCCAGCCAGTTTTTGAAATCCAGCCACAGATTTTGCTAACAGTGTTTAACAATGCAATTCCTCTGTAATTGTTTGTATTGTTTACATCACCTAATTTAAAAATGGGGAATATTCTCGCCATTTTCCAGCCATCAGGGTAAATTCCAATTACCAGGACTTCATTAAAAATATCCAACAGCTTCTGTCGCAATCGCTCGTCTACCAGTTTCCAACATTCCATCGGAATACCGTCCAGGCCAGCTGCTTTTGTTGATACATTTGTCTTCCGAGCTCCGATAAACACTATAATCCAACAAGGGAAAAACACTACCTCCCCACACCATTTCATTCAAAGTTCCAATTCTGCCATTAAAATCACCAAATAAATATATTTCTTCATTTTGAAAAGAATCAAACAATGGCTTAAGTAACTTATAACATTTAACATAAACTTCTATTCTAATATAAATAAAATAAACTTAATATTTTTCCAATGTACCTCAAATAACCAATCTTCAAAGGGACAAACCAACACATCTTTCAATTCTTTATCAATCATCAGTACCATCCCACCTCTTTTTCGCCCTTTGTCAGATATACTAGTAGCGTTAATCTTATAAAATTCATATGCATTACTTACATCTGTCAGTGGCTTTCTTGAATCCAATTCACCTAACCAGGGGCCGTATTCTGGTCACCGTCTCTGGTCTCTCGTCTCTCACAAGCCGGTCAATGGTTGGCTAATCATTCGAATTAGCCAATCAGCGACCGGCTTGTGAGAGACGAGAGACCAGAGACAGTGACCAGAATACAGTCCCAGGTTTCCATCCAACAAGAGATATGAAACTCTCTCACAATGTTCCAGTACTCCATTTCATATTCCTCCTTCCATTCATTCATGTTCCAACTGAGAACTTTTAGTGAATCATGCTTACTCCTAAAAAAAATCACTGACAGCCATCCTCATCTTTATCCCTGCCAACCTTGCGAGGATTTTCACTTATCACCAATTTATCACCTTTGAAATATGCAATTTTCCCCATCTTTCTGGCCTGTCTTAAATTGTCCATCTGTTTTCTCTTCTCTCTACATTCAACGGAAAGGTCCTCCTTTATGAGCACTGCCTTCCTCCAATCAGAAACATCCAATTTGGTACAATTATCTTCCAACCGCTCAATATTTCTCATTTTGCTTCCACGGAAATGCAGGTAACCAAAACCATCGTATTATTTCTGGTTAAAACAGTCAAGGACATTCGATAAACCGACAACTTCCCGAATTAACTTCGACACTGTATCTAAAAGGTTTTCCCTGTCATTCATCTCCACATTAAACAATACCGAATTTCTTTTCTTTAAATTACTTTCAAGTGTGTTAACTCTCTTGTTTAGAGTGGTCATAGTTTGCATATTTTTACAGTCATTTCTGCAGTCGTGAATGGATTCTAATTCATTAATTCTCTCCATCAATATATTACTCTTATCGTTAATTTCCACGAAATTGCCTTTTACTAAACACAATTCCGTCTCTATTTTTAATTCTATAGCATCCTTCATTTCACTCAACATACCTCTTATCTCTTCTAAGAATAATTCTTGATCCAAATTCTTTCTAGTGTCTCTCACTTTAACAGCACTTCCAATGAAACAGGATCGCAAACGTTTACCTGGTGGCGTTCTTGATAACATAGCACTCTTATTGGAAGCTGTTTCTTTTTTTGGCACTATCCCAATTCACACACTCTTTAGATTTAACAAACTTATTCATAATAAAGACCAATTACCAAAACTTAGCCGCAACAGGTACAACTCCACTTCAAAACACACCAACAGCCTCAGCGACTACAGCGCCCCCCGGTTTGTACTTAATAGGTGGGTTGAACATTTAGTTAGCAGAGAAGAGGATAAATTAGTTAGATAAATTAAAAACTTAGGAACTAAAAGAAATAGAGATTTGCTTGGTTAGTTGGTTACAACAATGTGACATGTTGATCTGCTTAGGGAGATGCCTCCTGGGAAGACTTTTATGGGAAAGTAGCTCCTATTTAGGTGTTACAAATATGAAGAAAACCTGGAAAACTGCAGCCTGTTAGCAAAGAGCAAACTCACAACAAACTATCAGTGTTCAGTGGTTTTATCCACTAGGCCACTGAATACAGATAGGCAAAAGTTGGAAGAATTAGCAGGTAAGAAAGATTTAAAGGAGCAGAGATCACACTGAACAGCACCAAGATTGCCACTTGGTGATAATTTATTGAAGTGGCAATAAAAACTAGTCTGCTTATTTTGACATTTAGTGTGAAATTGAATCGCAAAGCGCACTACAGGAAAAACAGCAGAATGTCAAGCTCCTGTGAATGGGAGTCCTGTGCAGCACACAGCTAGCCATGTCATGACATCGTGCGGCAAGTTCAGACAGGAAAGCAGGAAGTGATATTGAGAACCAAAAGCAATTTCCATGTAATGCCACCCAGCATTTCCAGATTGGGGATTTTTTTGGGGCAACATTTTTTTCACTTTGATCTTTGTTCAGTAAACAAAAATTTTGACATTACAGAACATGTAAAATACTGTTTAAGCACTATGATCAAATGTGTAATTCAGTATTATTCATTAAAAAATTATTCCTATTTCTATGTGACAGCTTAACATGTTATTTTTGCATTCCAGACTTCAAACTAATAAAACTGGTTGCAATAAGTAATTTGAAGTAGCAAAAAAAATTAAAAACTGGCAAAAATGGTTAGCAATTATTTTAGTTTTTCAGAGTGATCCCTGATGGAGTTACAGGTTAAATGAGAAGAGTTCAAAGGGCTAACACATCAAGACCCAACCCCTCTGAAAGAGAAATGAGATGGATGCCGATGACGATAATTCATATTTATCATTTGTTGTTCCCAAAAATAATTACTTTTTTTAGACAACACCAGATTGGGCCATCCTGCTTTGGGTAATAAATAAAATGCACTCAACCGCAAGAGATTTAGTCTCCACTTTTAAAACTACCTAAAAGGGGATTTTTTTACGAATAAACCGAAATGTTATGTCCTTCAAATTTGATGCTCACCAGAGTTCAAGAATTACTCAGAAGATAATTAATTCGCAGATACTTTATTTAAATGCATTTCAGATTGGAATTCTCACCGATCCCTCTTCAGTAAAGTACAATCTGTGACAGAGCCTACATCGAACTTTCCGAAATCAATCATAGTAACCTGGGTTACTGTCATTTCTGTCACAGATTATACTTTACTGAAGAGGGATCGGTGAGAATTCTGATCCGAAATGCATTTAAATAAAATATCCGAGAATTAATAGTCTTCTGAGTAATTCTTGAATTCAGGTGAGCATCAGATTCAAAGGACACAACATTTTGATTTATGCATCAAAAAACCTTTTTAAGTGGTTATAAAAGTGAATGATTATATCCAGCAAATATTGCTAATTTTTAGCTTCTTATTAAACTTATTCTCCAGTTCAATTTTATCCTCTGGCTGTTCAAAATTCAGTCAACATGGCTGAAATGATTTTCTACATAAACCGATAAAAGATACAACACAAATTCTAACTCAAATAACATAAATTGTTTATATAATGACATAAATTATGTGACTTACATGGCTTTATCCCCTGTATAACTTCTCAAATCAAATTCAGCTTACATGCAATTCTCTCTCTCATCTGCCATATACCCACTTTTCCCGCTCTCTCACACGACACTCTCTTGTATCAAAATCCCAACCAAACCAAAATTATTACCAATCCATTCCCGATGATCAGCTGTACTGCAGCGCTTACAATTTAATAAGAGTAATTAGTAATAATCAAGAATTTGACATCAAAACTTGATTTTTATGGGACCATTTTATCTCCATTTTAAATTCATTTTTCAATCTTTAAGACATCAAGATTTAAAATTTTGTAATAGTAGAACCTGAAACAAGTTTCTCAAATATGCCAAGAACATTCGTAAATTTTATGAGCAATCATTTATTGTGACATCATCGCAATGTCCTGCTGCAATTTTTCATAACAATGCTCTCAATTTTAGTGTCTTGCTCCTGTACATCATACTTTTCCTGTTTACAGTGGACATCTATCTAACTCCACTCAGAAAATTCTTGAACTGAAATCACACGCCTTCCAGTCCAAATCGGAACTTCATATATAGTTAATTTGGGCCTCCTGTTCCTAAGCTTTCCATATCCAAGCTTGACTTTCATCTATCTAACTTCATTCTTGACATTAAGGAAGGACAAACAGTCAAACAGATGCCTGTGAAAATTTACAGGTCTATAATTTTTGAAAATTGCAGCCCAATTAAAGTACAGTAAAGTGTATACAGTTTGTTTGATGTTTGATGAATTTACAGAAGTTCCAGCTTGGACATTTGATGTTATTTTATTACTCTATTATGATTATAAAAAAAGAATGTCAATGTTCAAACTAATGATAACATATTAAACAGAAATATAGACATTAGTGTAACATACATCAATTTGTATGTAAGAAGTCAAATGTAGCCAATCTGTATGTAATAAAAGCATTTCTTCCAATGAACATATGTCTAAATATTTAACTTTGGAAATTTTCATTTATATTTTAACCAAAACAATCTCAATGACATTACAGGGAGATGATTAAAGTGAATTTATTCTCTAAGCCAGGGCTTCTTAAACTTCTCCCATTTGCAACCCTCTTTTACCCAATCCGATTATATAGATATATAAAATAGGTACACAAATAGAAGCACTTTAAATTAATATCTATTTTTCTGTTTAATATGTTATCATTAGTTTGATCATTGATATTCTTTTTATATAATTGTAATAGAATAATAAATCATGAAACAATTTATTCCAAAAGAGTTCTTTGATATACATATATATTTGATATTATTTTACCATTTATTACAGACAAAAGCAAATTTGCAAACTAACGAGATGGATGCGCTTGTTTATTTTTACATTAAAAAATTAAATCTTAACGAAATACCTGATACTGCGGACGAGAGGCATCTTCAATGTTTCTTCAGAGTTGGATGATATTTTGTTTTTATAATCCTCGATGCCGAAAACACCACTTCGCATAAATACATTGTATAAAATTTTACTGTTTCCAAACTTTTTGCGGCACCCACATTCAATTTTTAAGCGTAAACTCTCGAAACTCTACGGAAATATTTCGATTTTTTATTTTTCTGTTCTAAAAACATAAAGCTAACCTAACAGGTCTCCTATACAGTCACTTGAGCTAATATATTCGATAAAATGCAAACAGCACGTTCAAATCCGTGTTTCCGAAAGACGGGCTAAACAAAATCTTGAAATTTTGTATTCGGCAATCAATTATAATCATCAAATGTGAAATTTTTGCTAATGTACATCTTTCAAAGACTGATATTTTAACTTAAATGGGGAGCCACATATATGACTTAATAATTCATCAGTTAACAAATATTCTATTCTATTTATTTATTTATGAAAATATAGCAATGTAAGAAAAGGAAAAATTCCATTCGTCCAGAAGTAAACAAGATTAAACGTACAAAGGATAATACATAATACAGCCATATTAATTTAAATATATGCATAAAAACTCTTCCACTACAGTAATTGAAATATTTTATCAAAAAAGAAAATCTCTACTGACAATCCGATAAATAGAAAAAGACGAGTAAAAATTCTGTGAAGGGAAAGAGATTGTCAGACAGAAGCAAACCATTGAAAAAAAATCAATAATGTAAGAATCTTTTGAGATACATAGCAAGTTTATATAAAGAAGGAAAATGTAACTGTGATCAGGTAAGTTATCAAAAGATAAATTACTTATTTTATTGAATGTAAAATAAACTTTACAAAGGACTTTTTTAAATTTTAATCACAGATATGATCTATTCAGCATATTTTTGTTAGTCTTGATGACATAGTTAAATGATACATTTTGACATAAACATCTTTCTGTATAAAATATATAATTACGTTTCACTTAGCACATTTCCTTCGCTTTATTTCTTTGTCGCAAAACAAAAATTAGATGAGCGATCGCGTTTCCGATATTTATAATTAGAATATATCGCATAAAATCCTTTCCACATCAGTAATTATCTTTCAAGATTGTGTAAATATACACGTTAAACTGAGTTTTTCATTTATTTTTTTTTATCTAATTTAGTTACGTGCGCTGATTAATTAAACATGTCATTGCGCAAGCATTATTTAGCATTTTCACGACTTATTATAATAAAATTTTATTCTATTTATTTCCTTAACTTGTTATCCGAAGAAATTACGGCGTTAGAAATGATTAAAAAATAAAAATAAACTCGTAAAAATTTATTATTTCGCATCGTTAAATTGAATTCTAGCAGGATAATTACTTTTTAACTCATTTCACATTCGGAAATTAATTAAACCAAATTAATAATTATCACCGCCGTTACATTTAAAATCATTGAAATCCACAGCTTAAAAATCTTTAATAAATTCATTAGAAGTACACTACTATAAATTTTTTATTAAAAAACAAAAACAAAAACAAAAATAAAACTAACAAACATAAAATAAGCTTCAATGTCAGAATACAAAAGATATAAATTAGGATAAAATATAAGAACAAAAAAACTAAAATTGGATTACTTTATTCTAATATAAAAAATAAGAATGAAAAAGGGCAGGTCGGGGGGAAAAAGTATGATAGATGTTCGACGTTCGGCATCGAATGGATCCCACGAGAAGCGAACAAGTGGCAGTCGAAAGAAAAGTCGGAACGACAAAATTGCTAGACGTGTACGACACGACCGGATGAGGAAATGAAATGATAAAAATAAAAAAATTGGGAAGAGGTCTTTTCCCAAGAGTGGGCACAGCTGACTCTTAACAACAACCAGCACATGGCAGAAACTACTTAATTGGTAATCGTCAAAACAAGAACGAAATTAAAAAATTCAAGCTCATACTTAAAGACGATCCATGATTTTAATTAATAAACTTACTTATAAATTATTAATAACTACTCGAGTTTATTTATAATCTCTTTGTAAACATTACATTTTTCTATTAATTTTTTCTGTAAGACTATTCGCTTTTCATACATATTTTGTATTTGTAATTTTATATTGTAATAAATTAATAAATCTAATTGATATAGTTTTTCTAAGTTTAAGAGTAATCAAAGATAATCTACTAAAATATTTTAAATTTAATTATAACAACTAATTGTCATTAGTCTTAATATTATAAGATTAATCACGTATCCTGCTAAAGAGATTATTTTAATCCCCGTTCTGACAACTCGGAAATCACTTGGCCGATCTCTAGTCAAAAACGGCCAATCAATTAGAGATTGGAATGTATATACAGTCGACTCCGCATAAGTCGACACCCGTATAACTCGACACCGTAGGTTAATTAGTCAGTTTTTTGTGGTCCCGACCGACTTACATAGGCATTAATGTCATTGTTAAAAAACTCGGTTTACTCGACATCGTTTAACTTGTCACCACTGGATAAATCAACATACTTTTTCTGTTTTACACTTTTAGAATTCTGATAAGTCGACTCCCCCCCTGAAAAATGAGTTCACACCACACAGCTTATTGTACGGTGTGAACTCATTTTTTCAGGAGGGGAGTCAACTTATCAGAATTCTAAAAAGTGTGAAACAGAAAAAGTATGTTGATTTATCCAGTAGTGACGAGTTAAACAATGTCGAGTAAACCAAGTTTTTTAACAATAACATTAATGCCTATGTAAGTCAGCTGGGACCACAAAAAACTGACTATGTAACCGACGAGTGTCGAGTTATCCAGGTGTCGACTTATGCGGAGTCAACTGTATTTAATTTTTCTAACTTTTCCTTTATCTATCTCCTCACATAAAATGCCTATGAACGTCACACGCAATGTAAAAATGTATACACGAAAAGTGTTTAGAGTAAAGTTTTAGAAAACGTTCTAGTTATTAAATTTTTGCCGTTTCTCGAAGGTTATTCAAGTGCGTTTATTATCTTTACAAGGCAGCTCTGATTTAGTGTTTAGAGTCATTCATGTCATCAGAAACACTGATGAAATAAGATAAGATAAGTGACTCGAAAGCTCTTTACTTATGCATTCTCATATTTTCTGCAACACTACGCCTCCCTTCGAGTTTTGTTTTTGAACTGTTAACTAGTTATTGTTAGAGAGAGAACAGAAAATAATTTCCGACATTTAAAAACACGTCACCATTTTTTCAGTATTTATATGTTATTTAAACTATTTGATTAGAAGCTTACAAAATATTTACAAAGAACGACATCATTTAAAATAAATATGTTATTACATATACAGTATCTACCTCTTGCAAAATGTTGATTATTTACCCAGAAGGTTTGATCTAATTAATCTCTAGTTTAATGTATAAATAAACATTACTATCTACTACAACTATTTGCTGTCTAATGTTTAATTTAAGCGATATTCGGTAATACATATTACCAACAATGTCTACAGGGAATAATTACAGTTTAATATTTAATTTAAAGGATATTTATTGATTCGTATTTGTACTCTAAAAGAGTTTAGCATTATATCTAATGCTACGCTGACATTCAGTTTAAGAAACATTATAAAAAATATATATAAAACTGAATTCATGTCTGTCTGTCTTATCTCTGCTGTTTGTTCAAGCATCGCATAAAAGTGGCTGAACTAATTTCTATTAAACTTTGTACGGTACTGTACATATATTTAGAACAGTCCCAGGAATGATATAGGCTACTTCTATTTCCAAAAATTTTACCTTACAAGCTTTGAAAGAATTATGATATTGTTTGCAAGAGTAAATAGTTCATGCCTGACTCTTATGGAATAAGTTTTGCTCAAAGGCCGGTGAGTGTAATGTGGACAATGAAATTTGGTTAATGTTACCTACGGTGGCTCGTCTCTGAAACAGTGGGACGCACGTTCTAACTTAACCTAACTTATTCTAATAAATTACCCCTATTCTAATAATTTGGTTGGCAATAATTATGGTAATTTATTAGAATAGGTTAGGTTAGAACATGCGTCCCCACTGTTTCAGAGACGAGCCGCCACGTTTGCTACCATAGGTAATATTCACTGAAATTCAAATACAATAGGATGTTATATTCATTAATGGGGAAAGAAAAGTAGACATCAGTGAAAGCCAATCAACCTGTAATTTCAGCAAAATGTGTGCAGTACTGAACCTATTACCATTGCCATTTTCACTTGTATCAGATTGTCAGTATGTCCCTAGAATTTCTTTCAATGTGAAATTGTTTTCGATCAATTTATTATAAGTATATACTTTTTCTTTTCCTATATTTTTATTCATATGTATTTTTATATGAGTAAATTACCTTTACTTAATATATCATTCTCCTGAGCAAAGCCTTATACCTTAGCTAGGATTATATTTAATGACCATAATTAAAATATTCCTATTCAACACTAACTACAGTAGACCCCCTATAACACGGATTCATATAACATGGATTCGTATAACACGGCTAAAAAATTGTGATCGGGTTTGTATAACATGGTAAAACGTCATCGCCGACTTGTGTCACGACAGGATTGGTTGAATCTGGACCAATAGCAGATATTGTACAAACCGTTGAGTTTAAACAATCACTGGACCTACTAAAAAACATTTATTATTCAACGGCCATAAAAATTATATTTTTATTAATGATGTCTCCAAGGTTAAGTTATTTTTCTGCAAAAAATTCGCTGATCAGGAAACACGTGTCTGCCGTTCGATGAGCCACTCCGCGACGAAAACAAGCTTAAGCAATGGCGTTGTCAAACGATGCACACTCGGTAAGTGATCCTAAAATTTTTTGTTTATAGCATAGTTTATATGGATTATTCCCAAAAAATTACACGTAATTTGGAAATGAGTCAAATTAGTCTAGAATAAGTTAATTTTATGGAAGAAAACCTTTCAAACAGCCGTAGCCCCTAAACTGCACATGTGCCGGGCTGTGATTGGCTCATGTATTTAAGTGACTCGTACAACACGGATTCATATAACACAGAACGTATCTACCGTGTTATAGGGAGGGTCTACTGTAGTTTAGAAATCCAAATGCAACCAAATTTGTTACAGTGCCATTTTAGGACATGCAGAAAACATTTCTATAGAACAAAAATTAGCACAAAAATTTACCATTTTGGAATTTTTAGTGCTACAAGGAATAAAAAAAAAGCGATTTTCTTTGCATAAACACATGCTGCAGCCAAGTTCTGGGTATAAAACTGATGCCAACACATGCATTTCTTGTAAAAGTGTTTTATGTAATCAACAATAAAGCTGCAGATATACATTGAGAATTTACACAAGAACTAACGACTCCAGGAAAATAATCACTCAATTCAAGAAACCCAGATGTCTAATAGTTCAACCCAGCTGAGTGCACAAACCTATAACTTCAAAAGTCATGAACAGTCAATGAACAACGTTGCTGACTCCAGCAGTGCACACACAGCATCGCAGCAGTTGGATGTATCCTATGGCATAGTGTGGAAGATACCAAGAAAGTTGGTGCATTGTTATCCATATAAGATCACTATTTGCTTGTACAATTACACAAAACCATAATCAGCAGTTGCTTGCAGCTGACAGAAAAATCCAACTGACCTTTGCATTAAACTCTGCCAGAATGGAAGTGGATTTATTGTGACCACGGAAGATCCTTTGGAGACACATTTCACCTCAGTGAAACAGTAAACATCCCGTAACTGTACAGCTGTATTTAGGCCATAGGAAACACGAGGGTTTCCACCTTGCACAATGTCAACCACTTTCATACAAATTGAAATAACTCCATTTATTGAATACAGTAGTTTCTGTAACAAAATTTCTCCAATAACAGAGTGATTAGTTGTATGTTTCATACCACTTAGCTTCCGTTCTTTGGATCTTAATCCATGTGATTTTTGGTTGTGGGATCACTTAAAAAGTGATTTATCAGATGTAACATGTCTTTGATAAGCCATACTTTAGATGCAGTTTATCAAGAACATGTCACACATTTGCCAGCCTTGAAAGGCAATAATATGCTGCAAATGAAAAGCATCACAGATCAGCTGTAAAACATACTGTTCGTCACCTTCAAGTTTTACATTTTCACAATGGGGATCAGATAATGTAGTATCCCCTACATCACTAAGATCTCTGTATAGTATGTCTTGTAAAAATAGCTTGTTGCTTGGAGTACTAAAAATACCAGAGTATCGAATTTTAGTGCTAATTTTTTCTTACGAAAATGTTGCAATGTCCCGAAACATCACCACACCAAGTTTCATTGACTTGGACTGCTAAATACCTTTCAAGACACTGTTCTAGGATTACATTAATTGTGATCATCTGGTATTTTATTATTTTTTATAGGAATTTTACATCACCAAAATAAATTTTAAAAGCCACTTTTTATACTTTCTTTAGACTAGCTAGTACTTAATGCTGGTTAATATGTAAAAAAACATCAACTCAATTGGCTAAAAGTCTAAAAACTCACTCAATTGTCAAGCAAATGTTTTCGTCCACCTTCAATGGACATCTTTAGGCTACGACTGAAATATACGAAACAAATCATTCAAAAACCTTGCAGTCATATTTCGATCTTTAGCCTGAAGACATCCACTTTCAGTGGACGTCTTCAGGCTAAAGCTTGGACTTCAAGCCAATCTACTCTGAGCAGCTTCCTATAGCATTTTCTTTCAAAGGCCTCTAGTTGTCTTCTGGCTTCCTTATGAAAAACCCATGCCTCACAGCCATAGTGTGTAGTAATAAATGGATATTATTATCTATTTGTGAAGAGAATAGTCCATTGGACTTAGAAAATTCATTTTTTAAATTAAATAAAAATGAATTTATGAATAAATTTGATATTAGAGATAGGTAGTGCTGTCAACTTGTCAGGAGCATATCTAGGGGATTGCTTATGGTGCTGCTGCTCCCCTTGACACCAATGCAATCGATTTTACTTTAAGGTGACACACATCACACAACTTCAATTAAGTAAACTTAAGTAAGTAAAGTAATTTTAAGGTAACGAACAACATTTTCTGAAAAACAACAAATGGCATCTGTCTTGGTCCCCTGAATCTGCCTTGAGAGCTTCCACATTCTAAAAATCCTGGATATGCCACTGCAACTTGTAAGTGTTTTAATAACTAAAATAATTTAAATTTTGATTAACTATATTAGAAATTTCTACAATTGTTAGTTCATTACCTACTTTTAAAATATAAAAATTTCGCATTTTGTATTATGAAGATATGTAATCAAGAAATGGAATTATTCTATATAACAGCATAGTCTAGAGTATTCATACATGATATCAAAATACACATTTTATATGCATAAAAACTCTACAGTACCAGACCAAACATCCAGCTTCCTGAAATGACCAAAAAACAGACTATTTTTTAATTTAATGGACTGTGGTGAAGCTGTAGTTCACTGTATGGCTGCTTTGCTTTGATTACCATGGTGTACGCATAGCACAGCCCCAGTTCAGTGTGACTGCTAGCATGCGGTGTGTTAAAAACAATTTCATTCTTTACTTTCCATTGTTTACTTTATATTTTAAGTTTATATGATTGCTGACACACAAAGACCTCGTAAGCACTACTATGAATTGATGAAGTTTTATGTCACAGTTGCGCAGACCCTTGCAGTATTCACATTCTGCAAAAATCTTGGAAACGTTTGACCAATAAAATTGACTGTATTAAGCTTGTATGTAATTGGGCAGTCCACATTGCTGAGGAAACCCGGATATTTGGTTCAGTACTTAACTTACTTTGGCTTCTTTTATTTTAAATATTGATTTCTTTTTATCGTCATTGTCATCATCTATTATTTACCAAAGGATTAACAGAATAAGGAGAGTGATCAGACGTGATTGGAAATAAGATTAGCAATTTTCTCTTGCCAAAGATATCTATTATTAATAAGATTTATAATTTTATGTACAATAATAGAACTGTCGAGGATAGTAACTTGCCATTATACTGAAAGAATTGTACCTTTGTCCCAGTCCTGCCCCTCTGTTTATACAATTGTATAGTTTAAGTGAGATAACCGACGATATCCGAGAATAAAAATTTTGAACAAATTTGTCAAATTATACTCACTACAAAACATAAAGCTACCTTACGATTATATCTGAATGATTTCTAGACAATTTATCAATATTAAACAAATAATTAAAAATGTTAAGTGATGGAAAAAAATCATTTTTGTTTTAAAAAAACTCTTCAAATATATTTAGATATTAGACTCGATCCGAAATTGATCATGCACCTGTCCATATGCTGACATTTAACAGTAAATAGTTAATAAAGATTGTCCAATAAATAAGAGCAATCCATTCTATAAATCCATATCTTTAGAGCACATTTTGTGTACTTTAAAGATATAGGACTAATTTTGGAAGAGAGATCTAATCTCAGATGCTAGCTAATCCTTTCCTTTGAATGACTAGTAGTTAAGTATTGTTGGCTACATCAAAAGCTAAGATATAGATTTAGCCAGAGGTGGGTCTAAGCCAATGTTCGTACCTTCTTTCCAAAATGTCTTATGAAACCTATATTTTTTGATTAACTTCAAAGTATCAAAAACATTCCTCACTCCATCAATTCAAATACAATACAGTCAGGATTTGCTTCTGAATTTCTTCAAGCATTTTTAAAAATTTATTTAACAAAAAAACAAGCTTTTAACGATCATATTTAATCCAAAACAGTGACGACGACACGCCTTAAAGTCGTTCAAAAGAATTAAGAAAATAACTGAAAAATTTTAAAATAGATTTGTTTACATATAAATACTTTAATGCTTACATTCATAATGTTTTGTTTCTAAAATTGTTTAAAATGTTATTCTCTTCATTTACGTGCACGTTTACCAAGAATGACAGTTACCCCGTCTCGAGACACGTTTAGCTTCGAAATAAAAAACAACTTCGCAAAATAAGTCTCGACTACATTTACGTATAAAACTGAAGACCCAAGCATTCCGTATCTGCACGCAGGTCGGTATTATTCGACCGCAAACGAGCACAATACAAACTGCCCGACGCAGTTCCGAGTAACAAAATACCCGACCGTCCTCCGAGGCGTCGACCGCCGACGGGTGGAAAAGAGACCCCAGCCGTCCGGTCCCGCATCCAAAGAACACCGAGATCAGATGAAAACAACTGCTGGTAAACAAACACATTTGACAGGCATTACAGAAACACAAAAACAATAATAATTTATAAAGATAGGGAGAATTTATCTTTCATTTTAATCACTTAAGTTGGAGATTTGGAGTTAAGAGAGAGAGAGAGAGAGAGAGAGACCCGAAATCGGGGGGGAGTGTTTTTGGGAGGGGTGAGAGAAAGGAAGTGGCCGAGATGGAAAGAAAGAGACTAACCTCGGTCTCCGAGTCCTGTTTTATTTCCATTCGTTGCCATGGGTCGGCGAGTTGTGCGAGCGGCATTATGTCCCGTTCATCCAATTTCGTTCGTTCAAGATTCTTTGATGGAAACTCCAAACTTTCTTTCCGTCAAGTACTGATTCGCCCAAGCCGCCAGACTCCGATCTCCGGACGAATATCGACTTCATCAAACGTCAATGGGACTATTATAGGTAAACGTACCAAAAACCCAACGTTAACGACAAATTAGGACCTTCCATATCGACAAAAATCGCCCGTCGTCGGTACAAACATTACGATTTCGACTCCTTCCTTCTCCATCAGCGCACGCGACGACATCTAGCGGACGAAGTTGGCGACGGTTACGGTTTTTTTATTAATTGCCACTAAAAAATAATAATAAATAATACGCATATCCGAATAGGGTGTGTCTTTCCGCAATTATCGACGGACTAGTCTGACTATTCGCGCATATATATATATATATATATATATTTTTTTTTTTATCGATGACGAAGGGTATTTTTAAACAGGGGCGAGAACCGACGGCGCGCGACGACGCCCGGACGCGTCTGGCGTCGGCAGCGGGGCGATGGCCAACGGAACCGGTCGAGCGGGGTTGTAACGCGGAGTTTACAACGCGTCCGAGGGAAACAACGGGGCTATAAATAAATAAAGAGGGCCGACGGCTCTAATGGATGAGATGGAAGCGATCGATAACGGGTGCGCTCCGTCCGGCGCGATGTCATTATCGAGGGGGTGTTACTGACGGAAGAACAAAAACGCCTCTCTTCGCGCGCGCGAAACCAACCGTGGACCGAAACGTTTTCGGAATAGAAAAAAAATATCCCGAGAGAATTTCCGATAAAAAAAAATATATTATATGTATAAAGAGAAATTACAATTTTTTTATTATGTTCATTAATTTAGGGAAAAAGCTTTTCCGTCCGCGTGAAGGTGTTGAAAGAAGTTGGTAATGGCGCGTACGCCTGGAAGTGTCAATTCTTGTTCATTTTTATGCCGGCTTCCGTAGGTCTCCGGCTCTTTCGACGGTCGAATACGAAAAGTATCAAACTATCGATTAGAGTTAACTATTCGAAACGCAAAATGTTAAATTTAGAAAAGAAACTGGAGGATTTTAACCCCGATCGAAACAGTTTCCCTACAGGGAAAAATTTGTACGGCTTAAATGAATGGGCGGCTACCGAAATATCCCCGAAGCAATTATTATTTTCCCCGACTCAATTATCGATAGAAATCAATTATTACATAACAGATGTTCGTTATATAATGCAAAAAAAATGCCGGAAACGAAAAAATCGCTGGAAAGGAAATCGAATTTATTTCGTCGGTCTGAAAATGGTTCGGAAGTATCCGTTTTTGTCGACGAAACTCGAATTTGCGACGAGGCGCTACGGCGGGAGCTGATGGCTTCGGTTCGAAGCAGGGAAAATAGATTCGGAATCCCCAAATGTCCGGGAATTTGTCGGGTAATTTCGGTTATCCACCGGTGAATAAACGGCAGAATATAATTAACGCGTGTCTTGTGTTCCAGTTGGACGTACGCTACCGCTACACAAACCGCTAAGTCGAAGCTACGGAGGAAAATGCTACAACGTGAGAGTTCCCGAAAGACTTCATCAAACATCCTCTCTACTCACTTCGCGAGCTCTCGACAAGTAAATGTCTTTCCGCCTCGTTTGTTCGTCGTTTCGAAATCCCAACGGAAGCGGCGACCATTCGTCGGTAGCCCGACCGAAAGCCTAATTAAACCGGAAGTAAAGCGTTTCTGCTGCCGATCGATTTTCGGGGGGTTGGCAAACTGCCACTAAAATGGACCCCCGTAGACTCGATCTCGCGCGCTTCTACCATTAACGACTTTTCCGAAACCCATCTAACAGTTTTATCCTCGGATTTACGACGTTTCGGGTTATTTCCCCACGCTTCCATAAATTCTGGATATTTATGGGATACCTGCACCGACCTGTTTGCGGGTAATTTCCCCCCTTAGAACGATTATAAACAAGATTTTTCCACACAACTTGTTGAAAGCGGAGGGAAATTTCCGCTGGGTGGAAACGAGATTAGCGTAAGTTCCCTATTCTTGATTGAATATATCCCTAAATCGTTCCCTTAAACTGTAATTTTTGGGGATATCTCCGAAAGCGATGTCTGTTAAATTGGTTCGCTTCTATTGAATAGGCTGGATAGACGACGTAATCGAATTTGTGTTGTCGGTCTGTAAAAGCTTCTCCCGCTTGATAGAAAGTGGCAGCGCTTCCGAGAGGGCTTAAGTCAATAAAATAGCAGTTTAGCTCCCATTAAGTTAACGGAGAGCTTTCATTTGGCACCGATGAATGGAAGTTTCTTAATTCTCTCCATTCCACGTTTTAATCCCGAACTAATTGTAGAGAGTACGAGAAAGGAGGGAAGAGGAGGATAAATAACGACGAACGCGAATGGTCGAGCTTCCATCCCAACGAATTGCAACAACGTCTCGCTTTCGGGCAGGTGAGAAAGCGAGATTTCTTTTCTTTTTTTATTTTTACTTAAAATAAAAGACTTATCGCGTAGGAGGAGGAAGCGGAAGCGAACGAAACGGAAACTAGGAACCAACATTTGGATTTAGTACACGAAGAACTTTTGTGGAAATTGCGTAAAAAGAAAGTCTTACGAGAGGTTGAAGAAAGCAGGTGTTTCTCACAATCCCTGTTTAAGTGGGAGGTGAGTCGCGTAGCTTTTTATCTTCATCGCGCGCGACGATGCGAGTAGATGCGCGTCGCGTCACTTCTTACCGATAATCAAAATTAATAATAATAATAATCAAAGATTTTTCGTTATATATTTACTACTGTTATTTTCTTAAACCCTCCTGTGTTATCGTTTTCTTCCTGTCCTTTTTTTTACACGTTTGTATAAACGTCGCGATAACTCGCATAGGTAGCACGTCGCGTCGCTTATATCGTATACGCGGTGTTCGCTCTTTTAAAAATTCATTTTTAGTGCTTGGGCCCAAAAATTCGGCAAGAATTAGCCAACGTTCATCACTCGAAAAGGCTCCTTAATCGAGAGATAAAGCAAATAGCCCTTGAAATACAGGAAGAGGAGCGAGCGCGCGAGGAAATAGAAAAAAGAAGAGCGATCGAACTTAAAGACCGAATGCTCTCAGAGTTGACCTCTAAAATTTGGCGAAATCGACTATCACGTCTGGTGAGTAGAATTAGCACGTGTTTTTCCCCCATCTTACATTATTATCATCACTTGTTTAGGAAGAGGAAGAGGCGGAATGGAGGACCAACGCCGTGAGAAAATACCGCTTCGACAACGTTCGAAAGAGATCGGATCGATTGCGCAGAGCCTTGAATTTCGAGCTTCTAGAACTGTTCCGTCACGTCAAGGTAACACGTAACATTATCGATGACGTATTTAGAAACGTAAAACACAAGATTTCATCCTTACAGGAAGAAGAAAGGGAAGAGAAAAAGAAATACAGAGCGCGACACCGGAAAAACATGTCGGAAGTTTTGAACGAATTACGCGACAAGTGAGAATCTCCAACCATTTTTAAAAAGTATAATTCCGTCTTCTATTCTTATTTTATGTGCTTGTTTAGAATAGCCAAGTATCCCGCTAGGACTTATAATAGAAGTAGTAACGCGTCGGAGCGAGTAAGTACGAAACGAAAGCAAAAATAGAAAACGTCACGTTCGTTATATTTGCTCTCTATCTCTCTTTTGTAGGGAAGAAAATACCGAAGAAGAGGGAATTAAGATTATAAGAACTTTTATATTATTTCGCCTTTAGACATAAAATAAAATCTCTCTTCACTGTTTTACAACAATCTTTTTCGGGCGGATGCTGATTTTACCTTCGATTTTCGTCACTAAAGCGGGAATTCAAAAAACTTTTAACTCGACTCCCCTTTAGGGAAACTTTTGTCCCCCCAAACACTAAGACGGATGAATTAAAGCGATTTCTTCGCAGTACCAATCGTGTTAATGCATCCATCCCCCGTTATAAGAAACACATTCAATTCTGTTATGTTTCTCAGAAGGGGGCGCATTAAAACAATTGATATTTGGAGAATTCTCCGTGTATTCGGTAGGGCCGCGGTTCGAGTTCAAATGTCACGTGGACTTCTCACAACTCGATGTTTATCGCATAGTTTTAGTTTAAAAGCACGCGACCTACGATCTTTTACCTTTGACCCGAATCGGAAGAGAAATTAACAGTCCTTTCCTCGCGCGACATCTCGCTCCGCGCACCGTTTACCGGTTACTTTGGATAGTAATTACATAACGTTTGCTTAAGGTTACGCTTCCATTACAAACGCGAATTAGCGACGTCAGATATCTCGAGTCGCGACGAGTGGAATTCTTTTTTACGATTCCAGCGACATCTGTAATCGCTTGGGCGTAACAGAAAACGCTTCTGTTCCGCTCCTCCAGAGGGAACGAAATTAAATTTGGACTTCGATAATAAACCGAAATCCGGCTATCAATTTTCGTCTCCCCCTCCCGGACGGACGACGTTTCTCCATTTACATATAATTGCCGGGAAGGGAGGAAAACAGGAAAGTAATCGAGAGCGGAAGAATTAAAAAAGTAACCGGGCGCGGGGTCGAGGGGGGAGGAAAAACAGCGTAACGTGTGACGCGTAAGTTATTAAAACAAGAAACACGGCGGTTGCGGTAATTCTTTTTAATCTCATATGCTGTGTTTGTGTGTGTTGGTGTTTCTTCTGTCGACTACACTACTCGAGAAGCTACAATTTTCGAACGAATGAAATGTAGTATTTTATTTACTTATTCGGACGAGTGACGGTCCTTTAGATGCCAGATACTAATTACACTAATAAGGTATGTAAACATATACATTATTTCACACCAGAGGGCGCGGCCTTCTCTCGCCCGAGACTGCCGCGCCGCCACAAACTTTTTTTTAAAATTATCATTAATATTTTTACATTTTCGTATCGATGACACTTCGAGAACTTGAAACCGGAGACACTGGATTCGAAAACACGGGAAATTTTTCTCGTGATGTTCCTCTGGGTGGCGCGTTTCATTTTTTTTTTTTTTTTTAATATGTACACCCGAGAAACTCGGGATTCGGACCTCGTTCAGCAGTTCTTCTGTGACGTCGTGAAAAAACAAAACGAAAAATACTGGAGGAGGAGGAAAATATAGGAACCGAAGTGTCCGAGAGAGAAATTTATAATTCGAGTTCATAAATTATCTACGTTTAAAATAAAATCCCGCTCTCCTTCCTTCCTTTTTAGAAATAAAAACAATGGCGGATGCGTCTGCTGCCGTTCGAAATCTTTCACTTTTCTATTTAAAATAAAAAAAAACAGAACAAAAAAATTGTTGCCGATGTCGGTGTATGTTCGTTCTTTCCGCACGCTTCGATCTTCAGGGAACTTAAAAACTGTTTCTTAAAATATGGTTCCTTCATTTCTCCGTTGACAAAACGAAGTCCGTAGATTTCACAGCGGCAAGAATCTCCAAAAAAAAAATCGACGTCAGCTGGGCCGACCACTTTATTTATTATGATTATTTTTTAATAAGTGCGACCCGCGCGGGTCCGAACGAAATGGAATGATCTGCAGAAGGCGCTGCGGATTTCTAGTGTTTAGTTTCGAAATCTTCGCATGCGTATCAACAGTCTTTCTCCGCGTCGGCGGGGGCGTCCGCGCTGTTCTCCGCGCACCCCTCGTCCTTGCTCCCGCCATTCGTGGTTTGGTCGATGGTGATTTCGGCGTCCTTCGACGGCTCCTCGCGCTCCTGGGGTTCGGGTTGAGGTGCGGGGGACGACTCCTCCTCCTGTTGCTGCTGCTGAGGGGCCCCCTTGCCTGTCGACTCCTCCTCTGCCGCGTTCCTCGGGCATCCGTTCCTCTCCGCTTCGTCGCCGAAATTCCTGTCCTGAGAGGGGAATCGGTGCCTTTCCCCGAAGAATTCGGGCTCCTCTTCGGCGCCCTCCTCCTGCTGCTCCCTATCATCGGGGTGGCCGAAGTAAATCTCGTCTCTTATTCTGTGCCAGTCCCTCTCCTCCCTGGGCCAGGGTTCGCCGCCAAACCGCCTGTTGGGAGGGTGGCCGCCTTCCATGTCTCTGTTCCAGTTCTTCCTGCCTCGACCCTTAAATTGTCCTCGTCCGAAAGGGGGCGGGGGACCTTCGAAAAACTCTCTTCTTCCGTGAAAATCGGGCGGTGGCGGTCCGTGGCGGTCCATCTCCGGGAAGGGACCCGGACCGGGCCCCTGTCCCGGCCCCGGCCCGTTCCATCTTCGGGGCGGCGGGCCGAAATTTCTCGGGTTCTCCCCCCTCGGGTGGCCGGCGAATTCTAATTCGGGTCGGAGACCGATCCCTCTGGGGCCCATCCCCCGGGGACCGTGTAGGAATCGCGGACGCATCGGCCCCATGGGGCCGGGCCCGCGAACGGAGTCGGGGCCCATGTTCCGCATGTGCATCTGCGGAAGTCCTCGAGGTCCGAAATTACGGGGACCCGGGAATATCGGTCCTCTGGCCCTCAGCCCCGGATCTTCCATGGGGATGCCTGGAGGTGGTCCGTGGGCTCTGGGCGGCAAAAACGGTCTCGGAGCTTCCTGCGAGCCCACCATGCGTGGGAGCATTTCCTGGTGTTTGTTGACGAAAGCATCTTGAGAATTTCCTCTGACGTCCCTCCTGGCTTCAGGTCCTCTGAGGGGGTCGGCACTCATGTTGTCAGGATGAGGCATGGGAGGATTCATTGGTGGCCTGTTCATGTTGATGTGGGGATTCCTTGCACCCGGACCGGGTCCGTGCACAGCCGAGAAGTTCTGGTGTCCCGATGATTGGTCCTGGTTTCCAAATTTGGAGCCGGCCGCATCTCCCGGAGGATTGGTGGAATGGTTCCCGGGTGCCGGCGTCGGTGGAACAAGACGACCGTCTGGATTCCCTGCAGCAAAGTTGGAGGGTGGTCTGGATGGCGCAGCACCGGCCGAAGCCATATTCTGAGAGACCGCACCAGAAGGAGGAACAGAATATCGCAGGTCATTGTCCCCCAAAAAACTGCTGTTGGGTTTCCAGTTAGGTGGCGTGGCACCCATAGTCTGAGGCGACTGCAGCATGTGTCTGTTGGAAGGCGGGAAGTTGACACCGCCGGGAGGCGGAAACGGAGGGGGATTGGCGGTGCTGTGGGGCATGGGATGTTGCATTCCCATCGAAGACCCATATGGGGGTTGGCCGAGAGAAGGTAGTGTGCCCAGAGGTGGCAACGTAGAGGGAACTGCGGCCGGGATGGACGTCTGCACGGTGCTGGTGGTCACAATGTTGCTGGTGCCATCTTCTTCTGTCGGCGTGGCATCTCCCGCCGGCTGGTTGGACGTGTCTGCGGAAGAGGCGGCGACGCTGTTGGGAACGGCGGCGGTAGACGTTGGTACGTGGGGGCCTGGAACACCAGGAGGCATGTTCATCGGGCCTGATGGTATGGGGGGAATGACCGGAAGAGGTGCTCCCAGAATGGGCTGCGAAGTAGGCGGAACCATCAGCATTGGGTTTGGAGGAGGAACTCCCATCGGCACCGGAGGAGGCATCACCATGTGCTGGTGGTGCATCAAGCCTGAAAACAAAAACCAAAATTATTTGTTTGAATATACTGTACGACGTGTCAAATTACTACTATAAAACCGATTAATTCTAGTTTTCTGTTCTTTAATCAATCCTCATGTAACTTTCTCGTGCAGACATTCCGGGCCACACTCCAACTTTGTTGTGGAAAATTCTCCTGTGGCAAAGTCGGAGGGTGGCCAGGAAGGTGAAATTTGATGTCGTTGACATCGGCGAACGTAATAAAAAAAAGGTAACATTTCTTTGTATAATACTCTATCTGTACTGTAAACTTTGTTAGGATTAATATTTAAGCAGAATTCGTCACTAAAAACAAGATTATCTATTTGTTGGCACTATAAAATTAAGCAAATCTATTTCGTGTTGCTCAGATTCCTCGAACCAACAATACACAAATGGTTTTATTATATTAGGATTGACTAAAATCGTTGACTTTCTCTTTCCAAATATCTAATTATGAGTGAATTTCTTAAACAAATTTTCCATGGTTTCTTATTATTTATGCTAGATACTCTTCTATTTATCCAACTAGATCTTAGAAAAAGTTTGCAGTTTTGGCAACAGACTTTTGTTTGTTTGGAAAGTGAATTGAGTCGACCCACTTTTTCAAATCGGTGTGCGAGTTGGATAAAATGTAATGTGTACATAAACGTTTTTACACGAAGATTAATTATTCAAAATAGATTAAAACAATGGGATCGGTAATATTTCTAAAAACATTTTGTAAATTCTAAAAATAAAAATTATTCTCAGATTAAAATACGAGTAAAACTACTCTTTTGTAACCGATTTCGAACGATTTATACTAGCGGGCAAATGATTAACGAAAAGATACTATACTTCAACCAAAATCTTGTTGTTTATTAGATTCATAACTTCCAAATGCATTTCGCTAACAAAGCCTCATCAGTGGACAATTGGACGTCAACAAACCCGTTCACTTTATACTGGTAATTCTTTCCCAGCATGCATCCACGTTCATACTGACATTCTGGTTTATCAAATTTACATATTCAACATTACAAAAGTGTTCTAATACCTTCTTTTAAAACAGTTTTCTACTTTATACAGTATTTTTACATTATTCCTGTCGATTTTACAATGATAATTACTACAGTGTAGGTACCACGGTGACTCCTGTCATTTTTAACCGAATCGCAGCCTCGTGTTCTTTCAGGCATGTCTCAAGCTTTCTTCCCGTCTCTCCAACATAGGACTTCGTTTGTAAACAAGTACATGACAGTTTATAAACCACGCCTGCAACATCAAGTTGATTTTTTAACATGTTTTGTTCTTCGTTGTTTATAACATTAACCACATTCGACAATTTATTTTTCTGCTTTGCCACTACACATACAGAGAACTTATTAAAAGGCTTTTTAGTCGTGGCTGTGATTCGGCTAAAAAGACAGGAGTCACCGTGGTACCTACACTGTAGTAATTATCATTGTAAAATCGACAGAAATAATGTAAAAATACTGTATAAAGTAGAAAACTGTTTTAAAAGAAGGTATTAGAACACTTTTGTAATGTTGAATATGTAAATTTGATAAACCAGAATGTCAGTATGAACGTGGATGCATGCTGGGAAAGAATTACCAGTATAAAGTGAACGGGTTTGTTGACGTCCAATTGTCCACTGATGAGGCTTTGTTAGCGAAATGCATTTGGAAGTTATGAATCTAATAAACAACAAGATTTTGGTTGAAGTATAGTATCTTTTCGTTAATCATTTGCCCGCTAGTATAAATCGCTTGAAATCGGTTACAAAAGAGTAGTTTTACTCGTATTTTAATCTGAGAATAATTTTAATTTTAGAATTTACAAAAAATTTTTAGAAGATTAATTATTTGAAATATGTCAAACTTGCTCAAAATTTACCTGGCATGGGAATTCCATACTGCGTCTGTACCATGGGAGGAACCATTATCGGAACGGACATGGTCGATGCAATGCTGCTACTAACATTAGACGTGATGGTAGAAGTTCCTTCTGTTTTAATCCCGTCCTGTGAGTTCGGTAAAGGGTTATTCATGTGCTTTGCCGTCTCGTATGCCACTTTCTCCTTCTCCTTTTGTTTACGATATTCTGAAAATAGAACTAACATTAATCCTATGTGGCATAATAGAATTAAATTCACTTTAAATCAAATTCCTTTTGTGATAAAACATTACATGAATAAAAACACAGCTTTTACTTGATGAAGTATTAAATTATAAATATAGCAACATTAACTGAGATATCAAAATGTTTACCATCATCACTGCCTATGAATAGTAATGTTTGCTCATAACTATTCATTTTGAAGAAATAATTTGGAAGACTCCATTCATAAACATGAAATACCAGCACATTAAACACTATGCAGGATGTTCAAAAGTAACATAACCTTGGTGTGTCTCAAGCTTGTATGGTTGTATACTTTTCTATTCAAATGGTTGTATACTCTTTTATTCAAATCAAGTGCACCCAATTCAACACCACATAACCCACTGACTGAAACATTAAGTAAAGTGTTTACAAGCACAATTCATTCGGTACATTTGCGCAAAACACATAACAATGCCCGATTTAAGCATTTGTTATAACGTACAATAATGCAGTCTAGTTCCTGTTTCTTTTTGTGCATGTTTAATGCTCTTTGATGCTCTTTAAAATGTGTTTGCGCATTTGTTTGAGTTAATTCATTAGGCATGTACAGCATTAAAGCAATAAATATTTTAAAGTCCATTCTTTCTTTCTGCATATATTAACATGCAAGTCATTCATGCAATTTTAAGAGTTATATATATATATAAAGCATTTTTACTTAAATTAAACTTAAAAATGTCCTTTTCAAGATGCATACTTTAAATTAGCAATTTCAAAAACTGATCAAACTTACAAAATTTAAATAGAGAATTGCTCGAATGGTCTGTGAAGAACTCCAAAATAAAGATTCCATTACAATATGGCAAACAATTAAACTGTTATTGAATCTGTCCGTTTGAGAGTTCTTGGCTAGTCCAAGTATTTTCACACAATTTTGGCATCAGAGACAATAAAACATATGGATTTGGATCAAAGTGCAACAAAATTTATATTTAAAGAGAATAAAACCTGTTTATATTAGAATCATGGGGTATTGACTATTTTTTCCAGTTTGGAAGGTTTCCATTTTGAACAGGTTTTTTAAACATAAATTGTTCTGTTCCAAAGAATTTCCCCTGTTCTGGTTTATTCGGGTTACATTTTGGACAGATTTTACTGTATGTGAATTTCTCTAAAAATATTAGATATTTTCATTTCTTCTTAAATCAAAATATCTGTTAACTGCCAGCAGTAGTCATATATGTAGGAGTTAGATGAGTAGAATTCCTAAACTGTTAAGAAAATAAATGAGGAATTGCAAAGGATATGAGAAAGAATAGGAGAGAGAGACAAGTATGGGGAAATGACAGTTGGTGATGACGCAAAGAGAACTAAAGATGTTAAGAATGCAAGAACATTATCATTCTATTTATAATTTGAAGACGGTTACAAACACTGGAAGATTATTGTCATTTTTAGTTCTATCAGTATTTCTACAAATTTTGGAGGCTCAGATGGAATATTGAAAGAAATTCGTACAAGAACTTTTAGAAAGGCAATAATAGAATCCAGACAAGATGGCAGAGTTAGTGATGCTACAGTGAATGAAGAACTACGACTGACTGTTGTATCTAAGGACAATACGATGACAGAAGTGAAACATCTTAAGTGTGCTGATCTGAAAATCGAACCAGAATGATGAATATTGAAAATGACGAGTAGCAAGAGAGGGTTGGTGGAAAGATTGGAAGCGACACTTTTGATCGAAAATGCCAGATTGACGACAATTAACAACGTGCAAAGCAATGATGATGCTGATGAAAGCGAAGACGAAGGTAGTAATATTACACAATATAAAAGTGAGTACTCTAAGGGATTCATCAACATCTCTAAAGAGATGTTGATGAATCCCTTGAAACGTTCAGTGGTGATGATAGGAAAAATATCATTAAGTGGATCTCCAATTTTGAAGACATGGCAGAAATGCATAACTGAAATGGCATGCAGAGGATAATTTATGCAAAACTCAGAGGTTCAGCAAGAATGTACGTAAACTATGAACAGTGTACTAAATTGTGGAGAGCATTAAAGGAAGCTCTTTGAAGCAAATTTTCTCCAAAACTGAACAGCAGGAAGATTTGTGAGCAACTTTTGATGGAAGTGAAGCATCAGAGTGAAACTTATGTATTGGAATATATGTATTGGATGATTGAAATTTCATCACAAATTATGACTGAGGAAGAATCAGTGATACAATACATCATCAATGGAATTCAGGATGACCAAGTAAGTAAAACAGTGCTTTATGGTGTTACTACTTTCAAAGAATTTCAACAAAAACTGTGAATTTATGAAAACATGAAATCAGTCGTAAGCTAAATTCTAAAATGACAGCGAGATTCAAGAAGCTAGGATATGAGATTAAGCCTAATAATTCTTATAGAGATGAAAAACGTTGCTATAACTGTGGTGGGAAAAACCATGTGAGTAAAAGTTGTCTAGAGAAAGACAAAAAAATGAAATGTTTTAGCTGTAACAATTTTGGCCATATTTCATCTCAATGTCCACAGAATGTTGAGAAGTTATGAAGTAAAGTGAACAGAATTTAAGTCAAAGCCTGTAAAAGAAATCAAAATAGGGGAAGTGAGCTTTACAGCACTTATAGTTTCAGGAAGTGACATAAATTTGATGAGAGCCGATGATTACGTAAAGATGGGAGCATCAAAATTAACTGGAAATTCATTAGAATTTCATGGAGTAAGTGAGCAAAAGAGTTCTATACTGGGACTGTAGTAAGTGTTGACGGACTAAAATTTTCAATCCTCATACATGTGATTTCTAGTTCATTCCTTGCTTATCCCGTTATTGTTGGGTGTAGACTTTCTGAAACAAGTTCATATCAGTTTAAAAGAAGGTTGTGTTGAGAAAATTATTAAAGCAAACAATGCAGAAGTTAACATTTCAGACACATACAATATTGATGTTGCCTGCCTAGATACTGATGGTGTTTGACTTCAGCCATATCAATGATGCAAGATATAGAGGACAACTTCTAGATCTAATAAAAAACTACAAAGCAGTCAGAGACCAGGAAACATAACGAAGTAAAACTGAAGCTACAAAACAAAGTCAGTCAGAAGAAAGAGAAGTGCCTAAAGCAATTATTGAAAGCATTCAGGTGATTGTAAATGGAAAACATGAAGTGTCACTTTCCAATAAAAAAAGAGATTGAAGGTGAAAGTGATAATTTAGAAGGAACAGTAGTAAAAATCCAAGCAGGAATTCATGGTTATTTAACTAGAAAGATAATGAATTACCAAACAAAAGTCTGAGTACTGAAGAAGCACATAAAGATGATTCAAATAAAATTGAAATTAGCAAAGAAGAGAAACCACATGAAAAAGAAATATTACATTCACCCCCTACACAAGAAATTTCTGATAATTTAAATGAAAATGATGCTGATGTAATGTTGATCAAAGAAAACAAAGATATTATCACAGCTAGGCTCAAAAATGCACAAAAGGAAGATAGTGAATTAATGAAGATAATTAATAAGATAGATATAAAAAACCAAAGCACTACTGAAAGAGACTATTGTGGTTCAAGAATATGAAGAGTAAAATCGAAAAAGAAAAAGTTCTGTGCTTTGAGAAAGAAAGGGATGCAGTTAGAGCAATGGCAAAAGAGAGCGTTAAGAAACTGCAAGCAGAGAACAGGAAAACTTTTAACAAAAAAGGAAATGTCCACTAAATTATTAGTTAAACTAACAAAATTTTTGACCGGTCAGATGGGGACATTGGAGACGATGTCAGCTGTCACCGTGGCCAAATGTGGGGGTGAGACAAGTAGAATTCCTAAACTGTTAAGAAAATAAATGAGGGGTTGTGGAGGAGACAAGGGAGAACGGAAGAGAGAGACAATTGGTGACAACACGAAAAGGACTAAAGACATTAAAAAATGCCAAAACATTATTGTTCTATCCATAATTTAAAGACTTATGAATGCTGGAAGATTATTGTCATTTCTAGTTCTATCGCTATTTCCACATATATATCATTTTAGATGATAACATCATTATGTCCAACCATTTGAGTACAAACATTTATGCAACAAAAGAATACATCGCAACTTTATCGAGAGTAAAGCATTTCTCAGTTCTTTCGTTTTAAATTACGGGCATAAAATTACTTGTAACTTATTATATCTAATCGTGTTTGCATCCCTTACATAAATTTATTTGTCATACTATGTTATAATATCCGCATTTAACAAGATTTTCAAGATAAATGATTAGGAAGAATTTCCTGGAAATTATTATATATAGAAATTGAATATAGTCCAGTGATTCTCAAACTTTTTCGATCCACCGCCCCCTTTGTTCCATAAAGTTATACCCAACGCCCCCCTAACTCATTTTCTCTTGTGTGAGAAAGGATTGGAAATATTCTTAGGAAAACTTTTCTATGAATCTCACACTTTGTGCCCTTACTGTACATTGTTCTCAACATCTGGAAACCATTAAATGCAATGTTTCCTCTTATCCGTTTAACAGAGGAAAGGGAACGGCTGTTGGTGATCCCAACTTTTGTCTTTGGTCACCGTTTAGTACCCTGCCTCCAGCGCCCCCTAGATTTACTCACCACCCACAAGGGGGCATTATCGCCCACTTTGAGAAACGCTAATATAGTCTATCAAACTTTTATACAAAACAGTATTCAGAACACAACTGAAATATTAATTCTTAAATTAATATAATTTTTCATGTAAATATTCTATATTATTCAGTTTTGACTGTTCAATTACTCAACTAATTTTATTACACTTAGAACAATTTAGTTTCTATTAAATTAAAAAAACTTAATATTTCTCTGATATTAATTTCATCTTTGTTATGTAGTATAGACGTTATAGTATACAAGATCCAAGAAATAAGAAAATAATAATCTTGTTAGACAAAAATCATTCTAGAAGTTAAAAAACATTAGTAATTACTTTTCTTTAA
Source organism: Centruroides vittatus (assembly GCF_030686945.1). Taxonomy (NCBI): domain Eukaryota; kingdom Metazoa; phylum Arthropoda; class Arachnida; order Scorpiones; family Buthidae; genus Centruroides; species Centruroides vittatus. Next base: position 973,163 of record NW_027120693.1, on the reverse strand, counting down.
ATCATTAAGAATTACAATTTTTCCCTAATCAAGTAATTGTTCTTCTAACTTAGACATTTTTATTATTCCTAAAATATATTTACACAATTAGACACTAATGTAAATGCATGCTAAATGAAGCAAAATTAGCAATGTGTAGCACACTTTTGATAAAATGAGTACAGTAGACCCCGCTATAACACGGAACATATCTACCGTGTTATAGGGGGGTCTACTATATTGTTATATATTATTCAAATTACAAAATGGTTTCAAATTAACCTGAAAATTTATTGGCTTGAATTTAGAAATAAAAAAGAAAATCATCATAAGAAATATTTTAAAATATGCTTTACGTCTGATCAGAATTAGCTTTTGCCTTTGAAAATGGCATAAAAAAATCGTGTTATGTAAAATGCAATCATTAAATCCCATCTATTAATAATAACAACATAAATGTTTTCACTTTATAACAATTTAAAATTCTATTATAGATTATGTTAATAGCTACAATAATTTAATAAAAGTTTTTTTAGAATCCTTATATCTTTGAAAATTAAAATATTTTATATATTTTCTTTCGGTAGACTCAACTACATCATATTTCTGAATTATCTTATCACACGTCTATTATTAAATTACAGGAACTATAAAACTAGTCGAGTACTAGTACATTCATAGTTCGTAATTTGTTATTTGTTTATAAATCTTGTCAACTTACTTTTTTCACAGTAATACTAAATATGTTAATTATCGCATGCCATTCTAACCGTGCAAGCAGGAAATCGTAGAAATCGCAGACGGTTATTTTTATTCTCTATGCATGCAGTTTTTGAGAGAGACCTGCCATGAAAGATATTTACATATTATCAGTAAAACTGTCGCCAGATATGAATGTTAATAACTGATTTAAACAATATATTGTGATTGAAACATGTACGATATAAATTTTTTTGCGTAACAGCAAGTAAATTTTGTTGTTACGCAAATACAGTCTTTTTGTTCTATTACAGTCTGGAGTTTCAAATAAAATTTCTGATGCATTTTTGAGAAAGTTTTAATTAGTTATGCACATTTATACATTTTATAATTCACAAATTAAATATCAAATGTCAGGTGACTCTCATCTATTACTAAATTATTGTCTTTAATAATTATATAAGTAAATTTCTTTTTGAAATTTAAGTTTCACTTTTATGTAAATATGTTTAATTGTGTTATGTCATCTTACATTTAGTTCCATTTAAAGATTTTAAAGTGGAAAATCATCTGTTAATTTTATAGAAATGATTTATAGAATAGAAATTTATTTTACTGATAGATAATTAAAACAAACAGCTCACATCTTCATTAGGATAAATAAACGCTTCTTCTGCACCTGACATATGAATGAATTCGAAATTACTTTCAATGTAAATATTAACATAAATATTATTTGTATTAATTTGCTTCAATTAATTTTAAATACTGATTTGAAAGTCTGAATCATTTTAAAAGAATTTTTACAATACATTTGCACTAAAAATTTTGTCACTATCTGTAATTACTACTTAAATGGTACAGTACACGAAGCCAAAATTATACTATTACAAGAACTTTTCAGGGGTCAGAACTGTTTCGCTTCAACAATTTTAACATCATGCTATCAAAGCGAGGTTTTGTGAAACAAAACCTCAAGCCGAGATGCACTTAAATTCGGCCTTTTCTGTCATCATTCCCCAATGTTACAAAGTTCTTGTTACATGTAAAAACTTTTTCTTTGTAAGATAACAATATACAAGTTATCTATTGACAAGAGTTAAAGTAATAAATTTGCCTTATCTTTCAGTAAACTGAACTGTTTAAAAAAAAAAAAATACTACTTGAATCAATTAAAACAAGTTAATATTAATTTATATTCTCATCACTGACAAGTTATTATTTCATATAATTTACTTATTTAAATTTTTATTCTCTCTTCAGTCATTAATTTAGATGCTTATCAATAATATTGTATTATTGGTGATATTTTAATTGTGTCATTTAAATTCTGTAAGTAATGATATAAATTGTGTAAAAGATAGAAAATCATCATTAACGAAAGTTCTTGACTTATGTGAACTCTTAAACAGGCAGTTGAATGCCTTGACTTATAACTAATGAAGCCATTTATTATATGCCACTTTGAAAATATAGGGTGATACAGACAAGTGGTACACCTCTTTTAAAATGAAGGAAAATGAGTTTCATCAAAAATCCTAAAAATGTTGATAAATAAATTGAGTATGCTCTATCAAATGGTGACATTTTCAACTTCTGATATGGACCAGAAATAGGCTATGCACGATGAAAGTTAAATTTTTTAAATGAAATGCAGTATTTTTTTTTAAATTTAGATTCAGATTAAACTAAAAAATAAGACAATTTTATTGAAAATGTTTTTTCTGAAAATGCCTGAAGTGTAATGAACTCTTCTCGGCAAAACTTTATAACAAGCCATTTCATCACACTATTTTTCAGCTGGATGAATATTCAGTATCAACAAATCTTTATATTTACAATTCCATTTTAATTAAGTTTCATTTTTAGTTAAATGCTTATCAAAGATGTTGCAGTAATCGAAGCAGTAGTGTCCTATTGGAATGATATGCTGATAATTTTGGGTGATTATCAAGAAACATTCACTGCAGCCAAAAGATTATGGAGTGAGCATTATCAGAATTAGACTGATTGTTTGTGGAATGTTTTTTCAAATTTGACTAATCAAATCACAAATGAAGATGATGTTCAACTTCATAACACATGCAGACAGATCCTTTGTCCAATAAGAGATGAAAAAGCAGCAGGATGCTGTTTAAACAACAATCAAAATCAGCACCAAATAGGTTATGCCAGAAAAGTTTACGGGAACAAAAATACTATACAGGAGTAGTAACAGTTATTTTTTTAGTTTAGCATTAATTATGCATGATTATTGTGCTGACATTTTGATTATGTCTTTCCTGTATTATTTCTACTTCTATATATTTCCTACATTCATATACCACGGAGCAAGTTAATAAAAATATTTTCTAGCATAAGATATTTTATTTTGACAGTATCATTTTTCTCCAAGAATCTTACTTTCAAGATCATTTTCAGAAAAAAAACACAAGAAAAAAATGTTCTTATTTTTGAGTTTAATATGAATCTAAATTAAAAAATACCACTTTCCATTTAAAAAAGTCAACTGAAATGGACTATCAGGCTGTGGAAACAGCCTAGATAGTCCATTTCTGTCCAGTAGAGAAGTTGAAAACATCATCATTCAATACAGCATACTCAATTTATTTATCAAAATTTTTAGTTTTTGCTGATACACTTTCCTTTATTTTAAAAGGGGTGTATGAGTGGTCTGTGACACCCTGTATAAAATAATTACAAAATAGAAAAAATAGTAACTTTTATTTAGTCAGTTTTCTTTTCATAAATACAAACTGTTAGCATTAACTATCCTTTGAAATAAAGATATATATTGAAAACACATCCTATTTAAACACTACAGAATTTATAGGGTTTATTAACTTACAACAAAAGTTTCAAAACAAATTAACCACATAAGTCGAGAACTTACCATATTGGTTTATAATTAATGCAATACATGCACCTATATACAACAATATAATGTATATTATGCTGCATATACACATATACAGCATAACACACGTGTATATATTACACACAAAGTTAGAATTGTTATATAAAATATTAAATTTTACCTCTATATTTTTCTGGTAGTGAATCTTCATCAATCATACTTCCTTCTTCTAGAACAGACAGTTCTGTTTCACTTGGAAGTTTCTCAAAAGGTATGTAACTAACGCCAAATTCGACATCCCAGTATGATTTATATTCTTTTTCTTTGACTCCTTTCCCTGGTGCCCATGCCATCTGTAATCAATTTTTAATTAATCATCATCATATTCATAAAAATTAAAAAACATTTACAGATTTTTTAAAATTCTTGTCTACTAATTCATTTAAACAGATAAGATGTTAAGATTGAACACATTTCATCATTGTGTTATTTTATTGTACAATTTTAAATGCAATTTAATTGTGGAAGAGTATTTGTTAGAAATGAGTGTTTTATGTTAAATATCCATGACAATCAACTATGTTTGAATAGTATAAACAATTTAAAAGAGGATAGTTTACCTTAAATAATGATCCTTAGTCTGTATGTATATAGTACAAGCAGTTAGTAAAGATAATTACTGAATGTAGACCATAAAGTTACATACAAATAGATGCAATACCAAAGATTGGTGCACAAGCAGCTACTTCAGAATTCTATTTAAATATTTGCAAGCAAAAAAATGTTTTATGTTCTTGGTCTCGTAGTGGCAATTGAATGAACTGTGGGACTTCAGAGTAAAATGGTTAAAAAAAACATTAAAAATATATATATGTGATGATAATGTTACTGCAAAATAACACAGTAAAGCTTGCGTGTCAAAACTTATCAATTCATTAAAGGATCTTTATCTTCATTCTTGACTAGACTTTCAGTGCCTTCACCATGACAATGCTTTGGCACATCAAGCATAACTAACATTTTTGTAAAATTCAGATCTATCTATGGTTGTATATCCATCTCATGGGCCCAATCTCACTCTTCACACTTGTTTCTTTCCACTTATAAAGGTACAATAAAAAGAAAATACTTCTTAACGGATGATGAACACATCATAACAGTAAATATATTATACTATTATATCTGATTTACCCAGGATTTAAGTTTTTCAACTGATTTAATAATTTTTTAAATACTTCACATAAACTGGTTTCTTGATTAACAAAATTTATTATTTTCCAAACAATACATACAGTATAAAGAATTCAGATTACATTGATAATTCTCCTATCAATGGAACTATAAAATAAAATAAGCTTCAGGAAAATCAAATTTGAAACAAATACATGTGGAGGAGATCTGTTTAAAGTTGATAGAATTTTGTGCTAATATTGCTACTTTTAAACAATAGACACTATGTTATGTTCTTCCAATCAAGCTATATAAGAGAATTTTGTCAATTTTCTGAAAAGATTTCTCATTTAGCTGTTTTTCATTTAACAGCAAATTGTGAATTAGTAGTTAATTTGCAACAAAGAATATTTAGTTGCAAGGTTTTAACTAAAAAGTTATTCAAAAGGGTTAGGTAAATAATAAACATTATTATTAAAAATTATTCTGTTTTATATGTGCGGCACATAAATTTTTTATTTCCTAACTAAGCAAAGCTAAATTTGGTTTGTACTTATGTATTGTTGCCTGATGGTCTTATTGGGAGATCAGTCCAAAACTGATGAATTGTTTTACTAATATTTTTCTTTTCGTACGTATGAGGTTTGAATGTTTCTTCCCTTCTCTTTGTTTCTGTGGACAAATTCCTGATTACAAATTTGATTTGTAATTTAATTTTATAAAATAACATTTTGTTCATAACTTGTATTGTCTATCACTGTATGTTTTTTATATTATGACCATGTATCAAGAATGACATCCATATTGCTAATAAATAAATAAATGCAATTTATATGTGAATTATTACAAAGTGTATGATTTTGTGTTTACTATAATGATTACCCATATACCTTAAATATTATTATTATTATTATTTATAGCTATTCATAAATGATTAATAATATTGATCTTGTAAAGTAAATAACATTCATAATCCTCATATTGTAATATAAGATCATAAATGTCATTGTGAAAATCTATATTATATATTATATATACCGTATTTACTCGCATATAAGACGCGGTTTTTATTCATTTATCACAGCTTCAAATTCCTAGGTCGTCCTATATGCACGAGCAAAAGATTCTTTGCGTTTTTGCAAATAATTTTTGTGAACAGTGTATTCGCATTTTTTACCAGATGCTTACCCTCTTGTATTTAAAAATGTAAGTATTTTGTCTGGGTCGTTTGAATTGTTTTTGCATATTGTCAGGAGTAAAGATGAACAGCAATAGGAAAAGCAAAGCTTTTGAATTGAATTTCAGATTGAAATTCCAAAATCACACAAGAGCATAAGTTTTAATCCATTCTCACGTGAAAACAGATGATTATCCGGAAATCATAATTCAGAGAAACTCATAAGTGTAATCGACAGAAAGTGGATTCAACTGTTAAGAATTGGCAAAGAAGGTTCCTGATTATCCAGCTTTACATGTACAAATTATGTTGTCAATTTTACAAGATTTTTCCTTAAAGTTTAAAATGCCAGTAATCTTTGTAGGACAATACGTGCATTCGATATTTTACTTGTAATTAAACAAAATAAAATTAAAATTGTATTAATAAATCTAATTTTCTTTATTTTGGTCTTTAAAGTCATACCTCATCCTATATGTAGTCATCTTATATGTGAATAAATACAGTATATATCATTTAACTAGCAATTTGCACAAATATTTACACTGCTTTACATGAATTTGTCAGATATTTAGCAAGAATTTGTTTTTGGAAAAAATTATTTTATCATTAAATGAGTATCTTATATAAATTAAATTAATAGTCATAGCAATCAGTCAGATGAGTCTTGGATCCTAAAACTTAAGACTAATAAATTAATGTGAAGACATTTTAGTTTCTTCTATATATTTTTTACTAAGTATCTTTTAGTTACCTTAATATTACATCCCTGTAATTTTAAATTCCTTAGTTTTTGAAGTGCCCTGTTTGCATCTTGTCTTTTCTCCATACAAACAAAGGCACATCCTCTCGGTAGTATCATCTGAAAAAAATGAATTAATCAATTATTTAAAAAAAAGACTTGGCATTAATGAAACTTTCTATTCATTTTAAGAACAGAAACATTCAAAGCTTCAATTACACAAAAATGTAATATCAAAATCCTTTCAATGTGTATGGTGCTGTTGAGTAAATATATCAAATATTTTCTCGTACATTCTATTTTTTTTCCTTTTTTTAAATATTTACCATTTGAAAAATGCAATTTAAAAAAGCTTCTTAACAGATGGATAATAGTTAAATTTACTTAAAAATTTGATTCAATCTGTAACAATAATCGATACACTAAACTGACTATTTGGAATTAAGTAATGAGAAAATATGAAAAATTTCTAAATGAACAAAAAATGTGCTTATCAATATAAAATTTTATCTCACATCAGAAGCAAAAACTAAATAAATAAATAAAATTTGAAAAAATTGCAGTTTTCATTCCTGTTATTCATTTTTTTAAACTAATAAATGACAGAACATTGCTATTACGTTTGTGAATGTTAATAAATAGTATTAGCTAATAATTTTTTAGTAATTTATTAAAATTTCCATATCAATGTGATGATTTCCTACTTTTAACTGCAATACTTCATTAAATGATTAAAACTTTATTTTACATGTCATTATTATTCACATATCGATCATTAATATACTTTAACATATACTCAGACTCCTTAAATATTATGACACACACACCTTATCTTGCTGAGAACCAACATTTATTGCTGTAACAAACGTTTTCAATCTGATCAACAGGCCACTGTCGGGTATTTTCAATTCTCTAGAACATTTTAGAATGGTTCTCGTATAATCATTTGAATATAGAAACATCCTAAAATGTGTCATAACATTAATATACTGTTACAACATTATGAAGTCATTAAGATTTACAGTATTATTATTTTCTCTAATTGTGGAAAAATTATAAAGTTTGATATTTCCCTTTTTATCTCAACTTTTATAATATTCAATATATAAAGAAATTGAGGTTGGGTAGAATGAGACCTTGTAAACAGACATCCTACAACTAAAGAAATTCATATTACAAAGCTTTGTGTGCTTTAATAGAGATGCAACAGACTGAGCTTAGACTCACAGTTATAAGTGACGACCGAATGACAAAGTTCCAACGTTTACTGAATAATGTCTGAAATACTAAATACCTGAAATATACATAATACTATTCTATAAACAGGAACATATTACACCTAAAAATCAAAAATTGTCCTTATTTGAAAATAGTTACTTACGTCAATACTTCTGACTACTCCAAATTCGCCAAAAGTTTCTTGTAAATCGACTTCTGAAACGGTTTTAGGAACGTGTCCGAGCCATAATGTGGTACTGCACACTAAAAATTAAGAAATTTAAGATACACAATAATATAAATGATAAATTTACTAACAAGTAGAAAAATCATGATTCAAAATAATATTTTTTACACTTCTGTACTTGTAATATTTCAAATCATTAAGAATCTTTAATCTAATAAAACAGAAAAATCTTATACGTTTTTACACTCAATAAAAATCACTTTTAAGTGGCTCCGACAAAAGAATTGAAAAGCAGATAATTTTACCTATTATCTGATTTTAGAAAAAATACTGTATTTACTCACATATAAGACGAGGTTTTTATTCATTTTTTTACTGCTTTCAAAAACCTAGGTTGTCCTATATATGCAAGCAAAGGATTCTTCGCGTTTTTACAATAATTTCTGTGAACCATGTATACTTCATGCTGTCATTATACGTCTACAGTCTATTTAGCGTAAGTTGGCACCTACTGTAAACAAATTAAGACACACATTCCTTTGTTTATTGGTTTAATCCTACGTCCATTAATTAAAAATTGCATTGCATCTCGTTTGTTCGCAGAAAATAGTTTCCAGTTATTTATAAAAACATTAATGAAATACAGGTCACTTAGCAATAATTATAAATGTAATTACAGTATTTTTTATTAGTTAAATTGTTATTTTTAATGATTCAGAATATTAGCATATTCTGAATCATTAAAAATAAACTTTTTCCAGTCATGCACATTATAATGTTTTGGTTTTGTTTTCCATTCATCATGTATTAAGGCAAACAAGGTTGTTTGGTTAATACATGCATTTGATAATATTTTATTTGTGATTAAACGAAATAAAATTCGGATTGTATTAATAAATCTAATTTTCTTTATTTTGATCTCTGAAGTCACACCTCGTCCTATATGTGAGATCATCTTATATCTGAATAAATACGATAATTGATTTAAATTTTAGAATGAAATTTTTGGGTAAAGAAACTATGCCTGTAAAATTTGAGATAAGAGATGGTGCCTAATGTCTACTCTTAGTACCAAATTACTTAGTTTTTATTATTAATTATAACATATTAATAGCCCAAATAATTACGACTATCATTTGGCTTGATATCAATATATCAGGTTTTGGAAAGTTGATATTTATATATCTTAAAGTGCTTAGCTTTCCAACATATTTTATATTTTTCTCAAAAATATTAGCAAATTATAGCAACGTTACCAATAATTTTATAAATAAAATCTGTCAAATTCTTGATCTAACTATTTGAATAAACATACAATTAATGAAAGAAGATATTATCATTATTTTAAGTTTCAAGCAGTCTATAGTGCTTTAGAGACACAATTTGTCATACAGGATGTAGTGTTGAGTTTGTAAAGCCTTGCTACACCGTGGTTGGTCTGGCAAGTCTGGAACTAAGTGTGCCAGAAAATTCAATGCGATATAAAAATGAAAATTACCACTTGATAGAAGAGTAAAAATTTCCATTGCAATTTACAAAATCTATTATATACATTAAGCCTTTTTATAAATAAAATAAATATAAAATTTTCTCTATTTTACTGAAATACACACGAGAAAATTATTTACAGTTCTTTAGATTTATTTTTTTAGAATTAGCATATTAAAAAATTATTGTTTCAATCGGCAATAATGACACCTCAGTTAAAATTTTACCGGCTACGACATTGCCTCTGCACGAAATCAATTTCAAAGAATTATAAACAAAGACATTTAAAATTTTTACCTCCAACGTGATTTTTTTTGATGGGTGGTAAACCTCTTCTCCTTCTGTCACGTTCTCTTTCCCTTTCTCTTTCTCTTGATCGTGATCTGGAATATCTTTCTCGCTTATGTCTAGATCTAGAGCGAGAACCCGATCGAGACCTCGATCTTTTTCGACGTGGTGATCTAGATCGGCTACGATGACTATGCTTTCTAGATGATCTACAAAATATAAATCATATGTTTTATAAATATTCGTTCCAGAGGCCAGAAAGGAAAATCTCTTTGAGGCCTGATACTAGTATTATTAAATGTAGCTAATTTTTGACAAATTTCACACTGTTACAGTCACTGGACAGTACACAATCAATAACAACTAGTCTTTCGACAGAAGATGTATAAAACAAACATGCTGGCCGCTATAACGAATGTATAGGCTCACAAGATTACGAACTTCAACAATCACTTAAAAATTCAAATGAATTGTGCAATCTAACAGATGAAATTACTGCAGATAATAGTGAAGAGATGGAAGAGATATCGAAAAACTAATACATAAAAAAAGGCTAGTCCATTACAAAATAAACAAGAATTACTTCCTACAAATCAAATAGGAAATCATGTCTACAACACACATACATCATCACAGAGTTTTCTGTTACAGCTGAGTAAAGGTTCACAATACACACAAACAAAATTTGAATCATCATCATATAATTAACACAGTAAAAATTACTCATCTATTGACATTAAAAAAATAAAATAAATTAAGTTTCAAACATCAAAACCTGACTTAAAGAAAAATAAATACACAGCAGAACTATTAAGTCCATTACATTTACTTCCGTTAACCCTATTATATTACATTCTAGCATTAGTAAGTGCACAAGAATCCCATGCACTCAACTAACAGATTGGTTTTTCTTTCAATCTTATCAAATTGGAGCATTCTTGGGAGGAATTAAAACTTATTCATTTGTGAGAGTCTAAAACAATCAATTTCTATATTGTCTAACTTCCGGAGATAAAAATATTGGGGTTTGTCAAGTAAAAATGAGCTAGAGGTCATTAAATCACAAATAGTCGAACTCGGTTAAAACAAACAAGGATGTAAAGAGTTCACGGTTATAGCGAGCAAAACACCATAACAATTTTAATTTACGCATATTTCCATACATTTTTTTGCGGTTATTACGAGGGTACTTCATGGATATATCCAAGAAAATTTTCGGTAGCTATACAAACACACAAACATTCTTAATTGTTCAAGTAGTAAGAAATGTGATACCAAAGTCTTGGAATAGATAAAACTGAAAGGGTTACTTAGTTTTATGACCACTGGATAATTAGTTTTATGACCTGCATGGATACAAGCTTATTTATCACTTAACTTTCTTTATGGAGACTCTCCCCCTCTTTCATGACTAGCTTCAGGCCCTACACTGCCAATTTACCTAATCATCACTACAATTGTAAAATTGATGTATACTCTAGTTAGAAACAAACATTTCTATGAGAAAGATAATCCATGAAGAATAAAAATTTCTCATGAAAAAATTTCTCTTGTTTAGGAAAAAGTAGAAATTATTCAATATTAATTATATTGTAGTTTATATAACTATTAATAAAAATACAGTATAATGTAATTATATTATATATTTTTTTTTTACATCAACTTATTTGGAATTAAAAATTAAAAGATAGATTTCACCAATTATCAGTGACATAGCTACAAGTTTTTCCGCACCCAGGGTGTCCTCTACATATTTGAGCCCAAAGCAGTTGCCATTCTCTCCCTAGTTACATTATTGCTCTTTGTGGATACAAGTAATGGTTATAATGAGGAAATCTTGCCCTAAAGCTCGTTATGATCAAGTTTGACTGTATTTCTATTGCCTTAAAAGCAGTCTCCAGAATTATTTACTTGTTTATCCCACTGACAAGGGGACCTTACGGTCTCGGAAATTCAGTTCGGGATGAGACTTCGCAGGTTAGTAGTATACCTCAAGGGTGTCCACCCAGAAAAATTTTAAAGCGCACTAGCCAGAAGATTCCGAAAAAAAGGCTCTAAAGTTTTAAGCGCAGCTATTTCTTTGTGAAAAATATACAAAAATACAAGTTTTAAAGGAGTGAGATATTCATTATCATGCATTTCCACTGAATATTATGGGTGTGTTTCCTAGTAAAGCTGCTGGAGGATGCTTTAAGCAATTTATGCTTTCCTAGGAAATGCATCCTTTCCAGTTCTATGCCTCAGCATTGTTATTTGGCTGTTTGTATACAAAGAGCCAAACAACAATTTATTTGTTTTGTACAAATAAAAATGTTTAGTAAGAAACAAAACAGAATTTTTGTTAAGACTATAAAATATTGGAGGAAGCTGATCAAGAAAATTTGATGTGTAAAAAATGCAATTACCTATATGATAAACAACAATAATAAAACCCGTGCATTCGCCATTGCTAATAAATCCGAAGATGTTTATGTCAGAATAGAAAATTGTGGAAAAATGTGTTTCTAATTTTCCTGATAGCCAGTTTAAAATAGATTTTCATATGTTAAAATCTTCATTTCAGGTACAGTATGTAATATGCTTATAATTTATGGTGGCAGCCATCTTAACTTGTCTTCAGCGCTCGTGAACCTCTCTGGACTAGCTCTAAAGCAGCTAACTAAGAAATGAACCTTATGTAATACAAAATATATCTTCATAATCTTGCAAATGAATTTTAAATCTTTTTCATAATAAATTTAAATTTCCTTTGAAAGAGATATTTTGTAATATTATCTATAGAAAAGCAAACCTAAAATTAAGATTAATTTTTTTCCAAATCAACAAACTTAACAGGAAAGAAAATACAACACATTATTCATTGTATAGCATGACATATATTACAATTAACTTTGATGAGTTAATAATATCAATAAACATACAAAACTTAAGACTACCTTGTTCTTGATCGCGATCCTGATCGAGATCTAGATCTGTGCAATTTTCCCATTTCTCGGTCATCTTTTACGTCTGCTGACAATTTTGGTCTTAAATCCATATCTTGTAATGACAGAGGATGTTCCAATCCTACGCCAAATCTTTCATCCACGTCAGGAGCGGCAGACATTTGACACCTTTCGTTTCCTTCCATGATAGAATTTCGATAAACGTCTTGTGAAGGCATCGAATCGACATCATCAGTGATAGGTGTGGAAGGTTGATGACTAGTAAACATAACTGCATTATTACTATAAGGAGGCATCATTGGTTCTGGTGGTTGTTCTTCTGGGAATGGTATCGATTGCATAGACTGTAAAAAAAAAAAACAATAATAAGGTAAGATTCTGAAGTACATTCTGTTGAGAAAACAGCAGAATTTCTTGTGACAATGTCATAATAGATAATTTTTGACTAATCCGACGTCTAATACAAAAATTCAATTAACTTCTCTAAACCAGAATATGCTCTCAAAGACAATGTACACAAGCATACAAATAGATTATGATAAAAATCTTGTAAAAGAAAATCCATACCATAGAACTATCTTCAATTAACGGCTGAGAGTATTCTTCACGTTTCAGATGCTGTTGTTGAAGTTGTTCTTGAGAAGAAATTTCGGATTTCAATGCTTCAGTCTGTTGAATTGTCTGTTGCATTTGTTGTAGTTGTCTTAGAAGTTCAGGATTTGAGAGAAGATTCTGTGCCATACTGAAAAGAAATCATAATTAATCATAAGTGACAAACTTCAAGTATATTCAGCAATATTTCAAGATAAATTCACAACAATGTTCCTTGTATAATTCTTTAATTAATTTATCATTTAAAAACTGTATATTTACAATACGACTAAATGTAATAGTTATAATTTTTATCTTTAAATATGTCAAATCTCACAGCATTTGTTTTATAATTAGAAGGCTATTATTCATCACATTGCAAGTATGATGATGATTAACTACTGGATTTAAGAACAATTCTAAAATATGATCATAAATTTAACTATTTTTATAAATATGGTCTTCAGAACATTTTGAAACAAACAAAATGTACCAATTCTGCAAAATTTAAATTCTTGCACAAATCAATAATTTTAAACTTTTAGTAAAAACAAAGTAATTACACATTTAGAAATGTCTGATAGCATTTCAAATTAATAAGAACAAAGCAATTTGTATTAATGTATAGCCAACAAAACATCATTAATCAATATTTCACTAAAAATTTTTTGTACAGTGTTACAACAAAGTTAGACCTACTTAGCTTTTAGTACTTTCGTCCAATAAATGGACTTTTCCGGGCATTTAAATTGCAGAACAATTTTTTTCTTTGAAAGAAAACTCATTAACACTAGTCTTGCCTGAACATAGCTCTGCATGAAATGCATGAAAGTTAACGATGTGTATGTTTAATTTATCTAATATATGAGTTTACTAAAACTATTTTCATAAGCAATTTACATACATACATACACGCGTGCATGTGCATGTATGTATAGACAGGGTATCCCATTAACTTGTAAATAGTTTAAAAATTCATAAAAGTTGAAAGAATTGGTATATTTGAATGCAGTTTGCATAAAAGTTACTCTCGTGAAAATGGATTTTTTTAGGTAGAGAAAATGAAAATAGTTCAAATTTTTGTCGATAGAGGGCGCTGAACGCAAGAAAAATCACTGGAATTGTGCAAATATGAGTCTTATAAAATGCAGGGTGTACGATTAACGGCTCATTTCTGAATTTTCCTGTTACTGGCGCTGACATATGGTTTTTATTATGATGTTGACATTGGTGGATAAAGCACTATTGGTGAAGTTCTTTTATCTCAGCCACGAATTGCTGACTGAAACTTTACGAAGGTTTAGGACACAGACGAAAATGAAGAAAGGTTCAGGTCCAATCACTCCTGCTGAATTGGTTTCCTAGTACGATGTTTCAAAGAAACAAGAAGTTTGCGTAATCACCCACGCAGCTGTGCACCACGTTTATCAGTACCTCCAATGTGGCTTTGCAAATGGAAACCAATCCAGCAGGAGTGATTAGACCTGAACCTTTCTTCATTCTCTTCTGTGTCCTAAACCTTTGTAAAGTTTCAGCCGGCAATTCGTGGCTGAGATAAAACAACTTCACCAATAGCGCTTTATTCACCAATGTCAACATCATAATGAAAACCGTATGTCAGCGCCAGTAACAGGAAAATTCAGAAGTGAGCTGTTACTCATACACTTTGCATTTTATAAGACTCAGATTTGCACAATTCCAGTGATTTTTCTTGTGTTCAGCACCCTCTATCAACAAAAATTCGAACTATTTTCATTTTCTCTACCCAGAAAAATCCCCCTTTGTGATAATAACTTTTATGCAAACCGCATTCAAATATACCAATTCTTTCAACTTGTATGAATTTTTAAACTATTTACAAATTTATGGGACACCCTGTATATAATATATAAAATATAATACCATAGAACCCTGTTAAAAAGTTTTTGAAAAGACCAAGTTAAAAAAATTTCTTAGGCAGAAATTGTAAAAGAAATAATTTTTTATTTGTATATTCAATTTTAAATAAATATGAAGGTAATATAACAAAACATAGTTTGACACAGAAAACTTGTTACATACAAAATTTTAACACACATCTTATGGTGTAAATGTCGGGACTGGAAAATTTAAACTTCTTAAACAGGTTCTACTGTATAGCCATAAATTTACAAATGGTACAAGTTTTCTTCTACAATAATAATTACCATATTTTTTTGTTGCTATCTCAGTGTGATGTAATATATCACACTAAGTAGTTCAAACTGATAATTCTATTTTCAAGAATAGACCCTCAATTTACAACACTGAACATACGGAAAATCAGAGTTTAATTTACAGTGTCTCACTTAACAACAGTGTTCAGAAACCAATCACAGGAAAAAAAAACCCCATAATGTAATTTGGTCCACGATGATTATTGCAAACCAAACAAAATTTTTAATTATTTTTGACTGATAAATTACAAAAGAAGTAAATATTTTTATTATATTAAATATAATTTAATTGACAATGGAAACTCACCTAAGAGCTAATTCGTTAGGTTCGGCATTAATATCGCCGTCGTCTTGCTTTTCCTCTTCGTCCTCCTCCTCTTCGTCGTCACTGTAGTCAAAATCTAATAATTTCTGTAAAATAAAATAATTAATTTAATAATTTGTCACAGAATAGCAATTTTTCTTCTAATTATAAATATTAGTATATAATACACTTCCATTTATAATTATAAGGACGACATCATTTTTGTGTTTTCTCTAATTACAACCAAAAATGCATTTAAGCAGAGTAACATTTCACTTTTATGTCACAATATTTACAGAGTTTGCAGTAGAACGTAAAAAATAACCATGTTGCAAACTCTGTAAGTATTGTGATATTAATATTAAAATGTTACTGTTGTAGAATCTTCACATTCTGTTCATTTAAATGAATTTTAACACAAACACAAAAATGTTGGTACACAATGAATAACTAATAATATGAAGCAAATGAAGTTATTTTTAATAAGTTAATTTCAAATCTTACAGCCATGGAAACAAAAGACTCCACTCAAATTCTTTTCAATAAAAATAGACATTAACATAAAATTATCAGTTATAATTACAGAAACATTTATTCATTTATACATGACATAAAAACATCAAAAATCAAGTGTTTCGTGTACATATGTACTCAAATCCACGAGCAAAAGATTTTCAATAATAATTTACCTCAATTGATGCCTATATTATACCATTATGAGAACTTTCGAGGGGTCGGAATATATTTTGCTTGACAATTTTAACATCGTGCTATCAAAGCAAGGTTTTGCAAAACGAAACCTTGAGCCGAGATGCACTTAAATTCGGCCTAGCCTGTAATCATTCTCCAACGTTACAAAGTTCTTTTTATGTATAACAAGTTTTTCCTTGGAATACATTACTACATAACAATATAAAAGTTATCTATTGACAGTAATTAAGTTGTTAAATTTGCCTTGTCTTTCAGAAAACTGAATCTTTATAAACTGTCAAAAAAATTAGAATCAGAATACACGCACGAAACACTCGATGTCGGAATAATAAAAATTAAAGGTTAATATTAATAATTAAACAAAATATCTGAAATGCTGAACAGGAATGCATTATTTTATTATTACAACTCATTTGAGTGGATACTTTTCAATGAATGATGTCCTTTTCTAACATTAAGTTTAATTTCTGTGTGTGTGTTATAATTATTTTCTGATAAACCTTTAGATGATAAACTACATTGAAAATGAATTATATCAAATCTGTACCTGTGTGTGCTTGTGCCTAGTTCAGAGTAAATTGATTATCATTGCATAATTTGTATGTCTGACTATTAATAGTAGAAAATCGAATAAAACTTTTAAACAATTGAAAATATAAATACTTACTTTATTAAATTTTACAGTACTTTCTTCAGCCCTGGTCTCTTCAGTTTTTGTAACAAGTAATTGTCCGGCTATTTCTTGTAACCTTGTTAATAATACCGTATCTACTTGCAGATGTGTGCCACTATCTTCATTCTTAATTTTATTTACTTCACTACCTATTGGTTCCTAGATAAAATATTTTTGAGCAATTTTAATACTTTATCATAATAGCCTATAATTAATTTCTACTCTAAATGCTGTATTTTAGTTGTTGTTAATTTATAATCTTATGTTGTTTTTAAGGTAATAACAGTGAAAGATGTTTCTTAAAATGATCAAATTGTAGAACTAAATAAAAAACTTGATATCTGTTTTACATTGCAGTATGTAATCTAAGAATAGTTTTTGAATCATTAATTGATTATTCTTATTATTGATGATTACTAATTGATTATACCTAATTATATTGATAAAATAATTATATTAATTTAACTAATAAAATTTGATCTTGCAATGAAAGTTTTGATTCTATTTTCAGATTTTGAGTATAAAAATAGTTCCAGAGAGCAGATATTGTTCTTTGTTCATTTTGTATGTTTCAAATTTCCTTTGAAATCAGTTTTAGAGAATTCAGAGTTATATTTCACATTTTCTTAAATTAAGAAAGCCAATGATTAATCTGTAACAACTCGAAGAGAATTATAGTATAATTTGTCAATACGATTTAACACTGTGTGTGAAACTTCTGTGTGGATTGACAAAATAATCAATCTAGAGTACGCTTTTGATAATTACCTAACTGTTTTAGAAATGATAACGGCCGAATTCATTAGAGTTTTTCATTTTCAGAACATCTAAGATGCTTAATTACAGAAATTGGCACAAGTGTCAGCACACAGGTTTTAAATGGATCCTGTTTCTGAAACTATTGTTAAGATGAGTCCATATGTAACTTATGTAACAATGGCCTATTTACATATAATACTAGCATATTATTTCTCCGTTATACTTAATACAGTAGTTCACCAATTAGTTACAAAAACTTATTTTACCAGCAGTTAATTCATTTTTGTAGATGTCGTAAGTTGGATTTGTTCATAGTATTAGAGTCTGGTCTTAATTACTTACCAAAATATTGTTATCCTTGTATGGTACTTTTGACATTGTACCGCATTGTACATATGTTAGATGGTAACTTCTTACGTACAGATGTCTTGTGCTAACATACTATACGATGCTCAAAATACAGCACAATTCTCCCATTATCAATAAATATCAAAACTTTAGGTGTTAACAAAAGTAGTTAAGTCTAAGTTTCCTGGAAATCACTTTAACTGTTAATTTAATCTTGTATTTAAATTAACAATACAAGCAATTTAGCTATACAAGAATTTAATTACATAATTAAGCATCTGTTTTATGAATAACGACTTTAGTTGTCTGCATAAAACATTCAGTTTTGCAATTTATACTGTGTTTACAAATTGCTTCTTCTTTCATTAATTAAAAGTTTAAAAATAAGCAATATTTCTTCTTTTTTTTTCAAATTTCAGTTCATAATTCAAATAATTATGAATTCTTAACTTTGTCGTTGACAAGTGATTACTAAAAAATTCTGAAGATATCTTCAAGATTTTCCAACTTCATTATTGATTTCTTCAATAATTAATGAGATGATGTCTAAAGACTTATTATTAATAAAATATCTAGATTTGAGGTAAGGCAATACCAAATCAGACAAATTCTTACTAGCGGTAAAGTGTCAAAAGCACCATGCAAGTCTTCTATTTTCCTTGGATAAGAACATTTTGGTATTTGCAAAAGTAATTAAGACCAGACCCTCATACTATTAGCATCCAACTTAAGACATACTGTTCCTAAATAACCTATATTCATGCAGTTTTATTTTCATCCACTCATTTATATATTAAGAAAATATATCAAGTAATCTTGTAAGTATATACAATTAAGTGTATAAAATACAGGGTCTTCAAAAGGGAATGATACCTTCTTAAATTACTGTAATCATGTTAATTATTAAGCCGGATGCACATATGCGGCGTGGCAAGAAAAAGCGGTGACGCAAACGCGTCTTCGCCGCGCGGCAGCACGACCACACAAGCGGTAATCCGTTTACATTTCGGCGCATGCGTTCAGTATTCAAGATGGCGAACGATATCGACACTCCGCTATCCACAGGTTTACAAATTTTGTTTTGTACGTCTCGTTTTATTTAGCTAGAAGATTTCGTTGAAGATTCGAATGAATATTTTGGATTAGAGATATCGTATTGGCAAGAATCTTGCCGAGATATTTTGTTGGATCGATAAAGAACTGGTGTACAAAATAGGCTTATTCTTCGATTAAGATCTCTCGATAAAGAATACAATTTCTAGTAAGATTTGGTTGTTTTGTTCTTTGAATTAAATAATATATGATTACTGTATCTGTGTAGAATTTGTGTTAAATTTATTATTCTTTTCTCTTTATTCTGATGTTAGTTATCTCGGTTAACCACGTCGAACTTTCCGCCATTAAAACACCACGTGATTGTATTTTCTCACGTGACTGCCAGACGAAATGTTATTGGCTGATAGAAACGCGTCTTGGCGGTGGTCGCCGCGAAAGATAGAATTTGGCCAACTTTTGCAGCACGAGAAAAGCAGCATGAAATAGACCTCTGCGGTGAGAAAAGGTGACGTCATTCTGCCGCTTTTCCTTGCCGCACCACATGTGTGCATCCGGCTTTACCCGAGAAGTAAGCAACGTCGATCAGTCGACAGAGTAACCATCCGAGTTTCATCTTCCATCTATGTATAAATGTCATTTTGTCTGTCACCTCTAGGAAGCACTGTAAATGAAAATGGTAACACCACATCTGCAACAGAGATTTTTTTTGTTTTGCAGTTTGCAAGGGTGGAATTAGTCATCATTGTGCACCCTGATTTTCAATGATTTTTTTTGGAGTTTTGCAGACAATTTCAAAGCAATCCACCACATAAGGCAAACATTCTTCTTGCACAGTGATAACAGATTACAACTTTACAGACTGCAGAATGTAAAATACACTCCATTGTGAAGTATCCATTTTCGTTTATGGTACTTCCTACAGGTGGCAGACAAAATGACGTTTGTATGCAGATGGGAAACAAAACTCGGACAATTATTCTGTCGATTGACAAACATTGCATACTTCTCCATTAATAATTAACATAATTATAATCATTTGAAATGGTAGCATTTTTTTGGAAAACCTAGTATTCCAATAAGTCTGTTTTGTTAGAATTCTAACATTGACAATTCACCTCACATTATAAAAATAATTATCAAAATGAAAAGTTATTTTTACTACAAATAAGACTAAGTAAAGACTCTTACTAATATTTTAAAATATTTCATACTAAATGTATAGTTCATTGCTGAACTGTAGTTAACATTATTAACTTTTAATCTAGCATGCAGGCACAAAGTATCACAACTTTAGAGAATTTAATTTTGTAAAAAATGTTTTTTAGAAAAATCTAAAATCCAATACCTTCCTAACTCTCCACCTGCCTTCATGTGTAGAGTTATTTTTTTGGTAGTTTTCACAGTTAGCCTTCAAAAAACAAAACAAAAAAAGCTCAAATTTCTCAATCTCTCATGATCAATTATATCCATATTAAATAAAAAATCAGCAAAATAACCAAAGAAACAATTTTATTAAATTAAAATGTTTGTAACAACCAAATAAAAAATAATAATAAACTGTAATGTTTGTATCTGGTAAAAGATAATTCTCGACAGTTTCTGACTCAATAAGTTCTTCTAACAAAACTAAAAAAAATTGTGGTATAAATGTAAATTTAGAAAAGCTTTAATTGTATCTTAAACTGGAAAAGCGTAGTATATAATAATCTATTAAATAATTTTACGAGTCAATAAAATTTAGTTTCCAAATTATTATATGGTAATACCTATTTATTTCTGAAGACGTCGGCAATGTTAAATTACGTTCTGTACGTAGATGGTTTAATGTGTGACGAATGTTTCACCTGCTGAGAACATTAGCAATGAAACTCCGAAAGTGCCGTTTTGAGATAATTGTTTCTGTATTTTTTGTTGAAACTTTGACCTTTTATTCTACTTAACCATGAGTTATCCAATTGATTTTTCTTTGGCTGTAGCTAGGACAACTTTCAAACAAGTGTTCTAGCAGATTAATTTTCCTTATATTTCGAATTAGTATGAATTTTTTTTTTACTTTTAGCTAAGTCACTAAAGCGTAAAAATTTGAATAAGTTTTGAAGATTTTGTGGCTGGTAGAATGAAAAGACATCTTTTGACTATGTTAAACTTGTACCCTTCTATTCATTTTTTTTCACTAAAATAAAAAAAATAGTCATACAGAGCTAAATCTGAAAATATGGAGGAAGCAGGATTAACTGAACTGCTGTAAAAGTTCCAATGTCTTGGCAGCAATGTGGGCCCTGGCATTGTTACAGTGAAGCAGAATTCTTCATAAACCAGTTTTGGTGTTGTTCTTGCATACTTCTTCAAAAACTTGTAGCAAATGTTTCGAGATATACCAATCGGCATTGACTGTGTTTTGATCGACAACTTCAACCGTTGTGACAAATCACTTTTTCCAAAAAAGTGGCAACCATTTGTTTTCAACATTTCTAGAATGGTGAACTTTTTAGGAGGAGGATAACAGGAACAACAACAAAGAGTACAAGTTTAACATAGTCAAAGATGAATGTCATACTTTCTTGAAAGATGTCAACACCTTGTCCAAAGACTGGGTTAATAGTTTCATTCTTAGCTTTGAAGGATGCAACTTTACATTGATACTGATAAAGAATACTTCAAGAACTATATAATAATTTAATGTTACCAAAATTAGCATGTTGCAAAACTTATATGCTTTGCTTATTATAATCTGGCTTTTAGTTATTTATCATTATTTTAAGAAAAATTGTACACATTTTTAGGCTGTCTTTTCATGCTACTAGCCACAAGATGTGGCTAATACTGCATAGTCATTATTGGTTGTAATTAATGATTAAAACATTTGAAGATTAAATGTTTTAAGCATTATTTGTTCTTAGTACAAGAGTTTAAAATTGCTGCATTTTTCTAAAATTCGTAAATATAAATTACCATAGCCTTCGATAATTTATAATCAAACTTCTATGATAGTTTACTGTTAAAACTTTGAAAATACTAATATAGTTAAGTTTACTGATTTTTTTATGCCTTATTATTTCAATTTGTTTTATGCTGTAGAAAGTACTGTATAATCAAATTTAATACCTATTTTGAACACTTCAGCAAAATCATATTTTGATTAAAAACTTATACTATGTTTTATATTTATTCATATAGAACCAGCTGCATTCAGATGGTTCAATTTAAATTATAGTTCTGTTTTTATTCTAATTTAAATTATTTAAACACAAAAACTTTCAAATAATTACATTTATCTCTAAATTCCTTCAGATATAAAATGTTCAATATATATTCTTTATATGATTTTTTGATACATTAATATATTTTTAATCTCTAATTTGATTTTTAACTAAATAACTTTTATACTAACTTCATAGACCTCACTTGTATAAGATAATGTGAGTATTAGATTTAGTTTTTTATTCTACTTTTAAAATTAGTACTTACTTCCGAATTTTGAAATGAATGAGACTCCGTTAAAGCTCCATCAGAATGTTGATTGTTCTGACTCCATGTTTTCCACGGTGCACTATCCATTCCTTTATGTTTCACCGAAATACTACCAGAATTCTCATTTCCGCTGGGAGGCGTTTGTTGAAATACTAGTAAAAATATAATAAATATTTTAACAACAGTAAGCAAACAAAAACATTAATCACAACTATTCAATATGATACATAAAACCTCTAAATCTGGAAAAGGAACTAAAAAAAATGGTCACTCTGAGTTACAGTGGAACCTTGCTTAACGAGCACCTCACACTGCGAGTATTTCACATAACAAGCAAAACAAATTGTAAAAATTTGCTTCGCTTAACGAACGATATTTTGCATAACGAATGATGAGGAGAGGGGAAGTCCCAAATTGTGCGCATGCGGCATGTTCCATCAGTCTGTGTCTCACACTCATTACGCTAGCATCTTAGTGTCGCTTGCGATCACATATTTTTCCAAACTTGTGTTCACACGTATTACTTATAAACATCAACAACCATAGCCCGTTACATAATAAACACACCAAACAATATGCCAAATTCTTGGGTCATTAAATTTAATGACCAATTCCAAATTAAATTTTAGAAATGTCTGAATTAAAAATTAACTATTTATAATTATTAAATTTAATACGAGATGGAAACATAACCGCCTACCTCTAGTCAAATTAATTATTTTCTAATATTTAATTATAGCATTTACATAACCCAAGAACTTGGCGTATCGTTTGGAGTGTTTATCTGTGTCAAACATATTAGCTGTGATTTTTTTTCCTGCAAATCGAATTCTCATTCCAGGATGGTTCATTCCGTGCTAGAAGAAATGATGATGATGATTCACGCTTCTTAACAGTGTATATTGTACAATTTTTTTTGAATAAACGTTATACATAAAACATTTGAGCATTTTTTCAACGTGGAATGCATTATTGTATTTTACATTAATTTCTATGGGAAAAATTGTTTCGCTTAATGAGTAAGACTTTGGAACGAATTATGCTTGTAAAGCGAGGTTCCACTGTATAGAGAATTCTACATATAAAGGTATATAAAAAATAGAAAAACTGTTATTTGGGCACAATGTGTGACAAAGGTATATTGCACTAATTTACATGTTTAATCTGTAGCATTAATGAAACTAACCAACTCTAGTAAAAACAAATCAGGAAATTAATAATCATTCAAGTCAATATTAGAGTATATATAGATAATTTGAGAAAACTTATACAGCTTGTTTTCAATACACTGTATTTTTGTAACAAATTTCAAAAAACCAGTTTTTGCAAAAGTTGATATATTTATGGACCTTACCACTCACAAGGGAACTGTCGGAGTGTCATCTAATAGATTTTAATAAAATTTAGTTAATAATTACGTTAAAAGTATACAAACTCTATGACAAATTTCTAGTATTCACTAAAAGTGTTAATCAGAGTTATTAGCAATCAAATGTCGTACTATTTTATAGTACTTAAACACAAATATGCAAATTTTTAGAAGTGAAAGGGTCGCGGAGGAAGATGGCGATATTACATTTAGAATATAATTCTGGAATTTTCGAAAATGGGAGAAGAATTAATAAAATTTAGTTTAATTACGTTAAAAGTATACAAACTCTATATTAAATTTGTAATGTTTACTAAAAGTGTTAATCAGGATTAATAGCAATCAAATGTCGTACTATTTTATAGTAGTTTAACACAAATATGAAAATTTTTAGTAGTGAAAGGGTCGCGGAGGAAGATACAGTAATACCTCGATTTTCGTTGACTTTGTTTTCGTCGATTTTTTGCAAAAAATTTGCCTCGGATTTCGTCGGCGTGCCACATGATCTCGTTGCTAATTTTGCAAAAACAAAGAGCAACCCACGCATTTTTCTGCTCACAAGTCCTCGTGGCGATGTTTTTTGCTGTACGAGCATTACTCCGCGCGTCTAGCCAAACAATTTCATTGCTTCCATTCTTTTTAGTTCCATCGAGGGACCAAAGAAAGTTTCCAGAGCCAGTAGCCCTTCGAACAAGGCCAGGAACACGATCGAGTTGAAGGAAATCATTAAAAAATACGTGACTGGCATTAAAATTGCTGAAATTGGTCGCATGTACTTTTCGGGAAGTCGTCATCCAAGGATAAGTTTCGTTGTGGCGAAAAAGGAAGCAAAACGAAGGCTAATGTAGCGAAAGGTGTAAATGTGCTAATGAAACAGAGACCGCAAACAATTGAAGAGGCCGAACAGTTATTATTAATTTCGATCAATCAAAAACAGTTAGATGGTGATTCTGTTTCGGAGACCATTGTATTAGTTTTTTATACTCATTTTATATTAATTCCTTAATTTTTTTAGTATTAAACACTACGAAAACAGAGGTATCACTGTATTACATTTACAGAGTAGAAGAAGAAATAACTCAAATAAATATTATAAAAGATTAGATATATATACTACTTTAACAATGAAATTTAATATAAAAGTATTGATAGAATAAATATAAAGAAAACAAACGAAACGTAATAAATAAATACATTTTAATAGATATATTTAAAAGTTATTATATTCACAAATTATTAGATGGACAACTATTTACATGATATTTTTCAACAAAGCAAAATAAACAAAGAATCTGTTGGCATCGTGCACATTTAACAAATCGAAGATTTTCGCAATTACTTTCGACACAATTTAAACTGTCAGTGTTTAAAAAAGAAAAACAAACTTGTTTTACATTTTTTTTTTTAACTCTTTCCGCCCTGTGGGCACTAAGAGGGCCTTTTTTAGTAGGCCCGTTATGGGTTCAGCCAGGCCCACAATGGGGCGACCGGGTGGTGAGGGACGGGGCCCGACATATCCGAACGGACCACCCCCCGAAAAATTCCTGGGGATTATTCGACCCGTTCGGATTCGATCCCGGGTGCCCCAGAGCGGTAGGCTGCCACCTTTACCGCTCGGCCATCCGGCCGTCTTTGTTTTACATTTAAGAATTGACACTTTTCATTTATGAGTCCAGAAGCGAACCATGCATGTTTAATCAAATTATTAAATATTGGCGCAGATAATTGATGATGAAGAATCGAATGTAATTTTATAATGCCATTTCTAGTTGTCCAAAACAATTTCATCGAAGAATCATTACAGAATAATTGTATAGCATTTAAAATTTCTTTAGCTAAAAGTTTTAATTGTCTATGAAATCCGACATCTAAAGGTTGGCATATAGATGTACACTTTGGTGGAATAATTAATATTTCGCATGAATTTCGATTTGTAGATGTTTGAAATACTGTATTATAAATATTAATATTTGTTTGTCCACTCCACGAGTCAATTATTAATAAAGAGTTTTCTGTTATATTTGGAGATAATACGTCTTTTACATAGTTTGTAATAATTGCTGTAGATAATTTGCCAGATGAGCTAGCTGTAACAGTTACGTTTGGGGCATTGAACAGCAATGCTTGAACTCTACGTCCAAAGGTTCCATGAGCCTCTTGTAAGCAAATAAATACATTACCTACAACTTGTCCGTTAGCATTAATTAAATATTGAACAGTGTAGGAATGCGTTACTTTATTATTTGAAGAATGTGCAAATCTAATAGTGTTTTTTTCTCCTTTATATGAAAGTGTTCTTGGTGAAATCATTTCGTATGAAAAACCACATTGATCCGTATTGAATATGAAGTTACGTGAATAAGACGGCAATAAATTTTTTACTGTTGTTTGAAATTGCGCAGCTTTTACTAATATATCCTTTTCGTTCACTATTTCTGTTTTATTTACAAGTTTTGTAATCTTTCGAGATACTAATCTATATTCTTTTTTAAATTTTGCAACCCAAGAATCACTAGCGGTAAACTTAATTGAACTATTCAGTTGAAGAAATTTCTGTAATGCCCATATTTTTAATTGATTTCCTTTAACAATTTTATAGCTGCCTTGAGCTTCATCAAACATTTGTTTAGTATGTTCTTTAATGATTTTTAATGTTTCAATTCTATGCTTTCGAGATTTAAATTGTTTTTCCCATTTATATAAATCACTAAAACGTTTTAATTCTTTAGCTCCTTTCCGCTGTAATGTGTGTAATTTCCATTTTGGGTGTTTCTTATGCAAGTTAAGAATTTCTTCTTTTCGTTTTGTTGAGATTATATTCTTATCGAATTTTTCATCATCTGAATATCCCGATTCACAGTCAGTGTCTGCGTTATCAGTTTCTTTCTCTAGAAGCAGACGTGTTATTTTATTATCTGAAATAGGCCTATCTATAATCAAATTATTATTTTCCATCTGACAAAACTCTTCGTCATCTCTACTTACATAACTACTTAAAATATCGCTAAATGCATTAAAAAGCAGTTTGGCTACCTGTTTATCAACGTCTGAAATGTTAGGCCTACAAATATTTTCTGTAGGCCAAACATTATCACATAAACGTTTAAATTCTGCTATAATGTTTTGAATATTTACATTTAATTCTCCCATTTTCGAAAATTCCAGAATTTATTCTAAATGTAATATCGCCGTCTTCCTCCGCGACCCTTTCACTTCTAAAAATTTGCATATTTGTGTTTAAGTACTATAAAATAGTACGACATTTGATTGCTAATAACTCTGATTAACACTTTTAGTGAATACTACAAATTTGTCATAGATTTGTATACTTTTAACGTAATTATTAACTAAATTTTATTAAAATCTATTAGATGACACTCCGACAGTTCCCTTGTCAGTTCAAGAACAGTTTTCCAGCTTTTACAATAATTTTGCCTATACATTCTCTTTGCTATCATTCAGAATGATTGCAAAAAACAGAATGTGATTCTGGAAGATTAATATATTTGGTAAACTGGACAGTAATGTCATTTCTGCACATGTCAACACTTGTTTATCATTTATCAGCTCATTGTGTACTTCAAAGCTGTGAGAAAGACATTTTAAGGTTAAAGTGACTTGTTTACTTGTAAATAATTAAATGTTAAACTTTTTTTGCAATTTTGGGTGAAATGGCCAGCCAAATACCAGAAGAGGATACATATCCGGCATTGTATGCTTTTTGAGTTTCACAAGGGTAGTAATGCAACAGTTGCTACCAAAAACATTTGCTATGTTTATCCAAGTGCATTAGACGTTCGTAAATGCCAAAGGTGGTTTTCTAAGTTCGGATCCAGTAATTTTGATCTTTCCGACTTGTATCAATCAGGAAGACCAACAACTTTAGACAATGAAGTGTTAAGGGCGGAAGTGGAAGCAAATCTGTATCAGACAATCAAGGAACTGTCAAACACTCTTAACCAACCTTGTTCGACCATCCAAGAACATTTGCAGCAGAATGGTAAAGTATGCAGAGCAGGTATATGGGGCCCGCATAATCTGTCCGAAGAAAACAAAGCTAACCAATCCACCACATGCAACTTATTGCTTCAACGGCACAATACAGAAGTGTTTTTTGATCGCTTGATCACTGGAGATGAAAAATGGGTCCTTTACGATAATCCAAAACACAAAAGGCAGTGGCTCTCTCTGAATGAATCGCCACAAAGTACTGCTAAGCCAGGTCCACATCCCAAAAAAGCACCTTTGTGTGTTTGGTGGAGTATTCGCAGAATCATTCATTTTGAAGTACTGAAACCTGGAGAAACTGTGAATGCACATCTTTACTGTGAACAATTGGATCGAGTAAATCAATCTTTAATTGAAAAGTGTCCAGCAATTGTCAACACAAAAGGTGTTATTCTGTAACACGATAATGCAAGACCACACTGTGCAAGACGAACCCTGGAAAAAATTAATGAATTGGGGTGGGAGGTATTGCCTCACCCACCATACTCACCCAACATTGCACCATTGGATTTCCATTTATTCTTATTGCTACAACACTTTGTGACAAAAACTTTGAAAATTTAGATGATATCCGAAATGGCATCTCCAGATATTGTGCTCAAAAATCAATTGATTTTTATCGATCTGGCATTGAAAATTTGCGCACTAGATGGCAAAAGGTTGTTGATAATGAGGGTGATTACATCATTGATTAAAAATAAAAACAAGTTAAAAATTTATTTCTTTGATTTTAATGTAAAAAAAAACGACATTACTTTCCAGTCGCCCTAATATTAATGACATTATATATACAAAATGTTTTATATGACTGACAATATAGTTTGACTTAAAAAGAGTTTCTAGATTAGAGGTTTTACTGTATTTTCTATATACAGAATATAAGTACGTTTACAGCACAAATAACAAAATCTATTAACTATTACTAAACTATATTAAAATTTGTGTATAGTAATGAGATAATACATAAATTTTAATTATTATATATGTCTATCACATGTCATTACATCAAATAAATTTATTTATTTCATTTAAGTAGAGCAAACAGAAAATATAAAGGAACAATATTTTCTAAGTATTAAAATCTATAATTAAAAAGTGTGTATCAAATCAGAAAGATCAATACAAAAAAACAATAACTTCAAAAATCACACAAAACTTAAATCAATAATCTTGTCTTTAAATATTTAAAAGCTGAATACAATTTACCCCTTTAATATTAGCATAACTTCATTTTATTGAATTCAATATAACTTTAACATACAATCTGCTTTATATTATTATTATTATTATTTAGTTATCACATTTAATCTCAAACTACTTTCTTGAAATAACTGATTGACTTTCTAGTACAGTAATTTTTTTTATCTTGTGATATATTTAATTTTTGATGGCACTCCAACAAGCCAATTACATCAAATATCCCCTTTTGTATATAAACATACAATATTGAAAACCTGCAGTTTTAATAAATACTATTTAAAAAGTAGACACAAAATGAGCTTTTTTGAATAAATTTTAAAACTTTTGTGGAACCCCTATTAGAAGTTTATAGAACACTTCTTGAAAACCATTATCCAGTAAACAAACAACATGCAGAAATCAATGTTTTCTTTCAAATTATTCTCTTGTGACTTCATATTTTAACTTTTTAATATGAAGTTGTTAAAAGTGAAATCATATTGAGATTATATTTCATAAATAAATCAATAAAGCGAATTATTAAATGTAATACATAAAGTTATAAAGGCAAGTAAACAACGACAATGTTCACCAGTAAAACCAAAAATCATAACCATTAACATATATTGATATATATTTCAAATTTTTGCATCCCCAATTTATAATCTAATAGGTTATTTAATACTGAAGTTATATAATTTTTAAATATAACTACATTAAATCCATCAAACAACAATTTAAACTGAAGCAAGAAGCACAGTAGCACTTCTTACATGAAATTATAGTTTACCATACTACTTAAATTCAAAGTACAAAATGAGAATTCAATGTGAATTATAAAGAACTAAAAATATTTTCTTCAATACAAAAATGATCAAAGGCAATTTGAAAAAACATTTGGCAATAATCAATGTAAGATACAAGTCCCAAATAAAAACACCTACATTTCTGGTTACTGATTAATCTTCTCTAATAAAAATTCAATTGAACAATGTAATATATTTATAATTGTTGTTATATTAACCAGCTAATTTTAACTTTATTTTAAAGCAAGAATGAAGTATTTTGTTGTTTTATTATTATTATTATTATTATTATTTTAATTTAACATTTCATATTATTATTTTACTTTATTTCAATAAAAAATAATATATCTTATCTTATGGCATATAACATGCAACCCTTTTCCAGAAAAAATAAAAATCATCCTTCATTTTATATATGAAGTTGCAATCTACCATAGGCTTATGATTTCTCTAAACAGCCTTTGATAGGTCACAGGTAACCTCTACCTAGCCTAACTCTTAAAAATGTTATTGTGGCAACAATGGATAAACAAATTGCCATCATCCAATGCTGCCTCATGTGAAAAGAAAGCTCCCATCAAGGCTAATCAGAGATAAATGTTCAGTAAACAAAATTCAGGTCGACTGCCACATGTATGGGACAACTTAAATATACTAAATAATTTTTCCTGAATAATCTCCCGAAATATTAGTGCATCTTACATGCCATAAAATACAGTAGATTTATCCCTCTCGACAGACGTATCACTATAAATTTTATATATGGTTATCATCAAAAAATCTTACCTGGAGCATTTGGATTAGCCATATCCAGAAGCGGCTGAATGACTTCGCTTGGAAAAACATTATTCTTCTGCCAAAGATTCAATACCCGAACAATTTTTGGCTAAAATATAATAAATTTTAAATTAATACAAGCCAAAACACATTTCAATAAATTATTTATCACTTCTGCATTTAAAAACTTATTACGCGACTATGTTCAAAATAAACAGATCATTTAAATTAGGCAACCGAAATCACTTTTTCATTGATTAGTTGAAAGATGCATAAATTAAAAAAAAATAAAACTTAAAATGTTTTTCAACAATTACCAAATGATCAAATTTAACTCCAGCAATGCATTGCGGATTTTTCGACAAATATTTTTTTATACATCCAAAATCGATTTTTATAGCTAAACATTCAACTATATACAGACTTTTTTAAAAATTTGAATATCTTCTGTAAACAACACAAATAATTGTATGCTGTAATTTTAATTTATAAATATTAGAATAAATATTACTTACTCTATCTTCAAAAGGACATTTAAAAAGATTTTGGAAAGTTGCAGTTATATTCTTAGTAAATCTAGGTGCAAATACATCTTTTTCACAACCAAATTGATGTCTAGACTGTCGTACAATAGAATCGATGACGTAAAGTCCTGGCACTTTATATTCTGCACGGCACTGAAGAATAAAAATCAATTTCGAATTAAAAAAAAATGGGCAAATGTAATAATTTTAAAATCTATCATTAATATACTTCGCATTAAGCAGGTTAGTAAGTATCAAACACAACACCAAACCTAAATTCTGTCTGGTAACAAAATTGAACATGTCTACAGACATTTTTGATTTCCTCAAATGAAATGAAACTCCAACTAATAAGTTGGGAGTTTGCTTTCATTTTTCTGTAAGAATAGTTTATAGAAAAGAACAACAAACAGACAGGAAAAAAAAGATAAAAATTAAATATAAATAATAAATTAGATGTATAGATAGATACTTGGTAGATAAAATAGGAATAAAAAACTTAAAATACATGCATAAGAAAAAGTAAATACTGTGGAATAAATAACAAATAGTTAGGCTATTAATTCATAAATGAAAGTGATACATTTATACAATTGTGATCAACAATCTACGTAATATACATCAATTAACAATCTATTATGAATACATAATGTTATCAACAATGGCCAAAGTATGGTTTGCAAGCTCACCTGAACATCAGAAGTGAAACTTGCAACATGTATCTGCTGATCATTTAGCTTTGCTATAGTCTCAAAATTTTTTTTAACAATGTGGATTTCAACAGTCCAAATAGATCAAATTTTATATTGCCATAATATGCACCATTCAAATGCTGGCAAACAAATGGCAGGCATGAAATTGACTAGTGCAACATAATGTTAATTTTATGCCAAGTCAAACTACAACTGCTTGAATAGATCATATGGACTGACAAGAAACTTTTTACCTAAATGGTGTGTAACCACCATAATGCATACCACTGAGCACAGTGTACTCCAAAATACATGTCACAAGATTCGTTTTACTCTAAACATCTGGTATGGTATCTGGAGTGAGCAGGTTCTTGTTCACAAAGTCATTGACCAAACCATAATTATTTTAATATCCTATATGTAATGGACAAATGGTTCAGTGACTTACTGTTGGAGCAATTACAGCAGGTTAGTATGCTGACTTGTTCCCAGAGTAGTTCAAGCAACTGACAAATAAGACAACACGGTCTTACTGCTTATGCCAGACTTGACCCACTGGACCTTTCTCATAGAGTCACCCTAAAAGCATAAATTTACATTTACCCAGCAGTACTGCATGATTTTGGCAAGCTGCATACATAAATAAGAGAGGAATACCTTTCCTACTATACTATATGAAGAGAGGTTTTTAGGACAGTGACACTGAGTAGGCATGGGTCCATAAGACCACTCAACCATGTACAGTACAAGCTAACTGTTTCTGTATTACTTTATTCAATGTTGATTTTTTATCCTTTACATTCAGAGATTCTTTGTACATTATGTTAAATCTTCTTAAAATAATTCCCTTTTGTTGGAAAGAATTCTGATCAGGAAAAATGGAAAACTTATCTTAGAAATACCATGCAATTTATACATAGCCCTGTCATGAACAAACTAATTACTTTTATTATAAACATGACACTGGAACTAAGGCACCTAACACACTTGTGCAATGCTAGAAGAATCTTTCTTTTGTGCTTGGATAAATATTAAGTGAACCCCTTGTGTAAATAATAGGATCAAGGTATTAAAATACAATATAAAAAACACTGACAAAGAGAGTTTATATCATAATGAAAACACTAAACAATAATTAGGATGGAAACATTGAAGTGAATTCTCTACTGAATTTATTTCATATTAAATTGGATGAAGGTCCATTCTAATTTAAAACAGTATTTTACAAATAAAATCATAGAGTTTTTCATCAGTAGCAGTAAGAGCAATCGGAGATGCAGTAAAAAATAAATAAATAAATAAATTGTTAACGATTTTAATGAATTATCATTAAAACTGTTAACAATTTTTTTTTTATTATATTAACAGATATACAGATAATTATCTTATTATACAGAAGGTAATAAGATAATTATCTGTATATCTCCCTTTTCGTTTCTTTTCTTTCAAAGACACAATGTAGTGACGTAAACTTAAACACTGGGCGAATTTTTCATCCTTTTTATTCGGTTGGAACGCTTTTTTATTACATAACGCGTTTCGGACCGATGCCCCTCTTCAGCCAACTAAACATTAAAAAGTAAGAGATGGCTATATACAAACATTTTAAATAAATACCGCGACGGTATACATAATTAGTTTTTAGAGGTTATTACCTTCTAAATCCTGGTGGTAAGAGCTTGTATACCATTAAAAGCTGGTCCGTACCTCGTTCGGTAGTTTAGACGGATGTAATAGTCCAAGGGTACGAATCTTTATAAAATTCGGTAAAAAAGTTGAGTATCAGTCTGTAGAAGTATACTGGGTTATTCTTCACAAATCGCATTCGTGAAACCATACCTGGAATTCGTCTACCGGTGTGTTGTCTAACGCTGATCTCGTACTCCTCCACCTCAACTGCGGAGTACGATCTGTTTCTAATTTACATATATCTGGTCGAGCATCAGCAGGGGAATATTCCTTTTAATAGGTTTCTTTTCCGATAAAATTATTCGGGGACCTGGCGGTGATTTTTTAGAACTCATCAGTACACAGCATGTGGCCATTGCTATTTTTTCCGCTTTTAATATTTTTAATATCTGTCGCTATGCAAGTGACGTAACATCAGATCTTAAAACTGTTTTTTATTTTATAGTATATTTTATAGTAGTTTAATCCAATTTTCATTAATTTTTATGCTTAGATTAGTATTTATACAGATCTTATTTTTATTTTTAATGATTTCTACACTTTCTTTGAATTTCCTGTTGTATGTCTTCTTTTCTCTATGTAGAATGCTTGTTTTAGTATCATCGATTTTACAGTTATTTAACACACAATGGTCATGGAATACTGAGTTTAGTCTGTTGTACTTTAAATCTTCGTACCCTTAAACTATTACATCCGTCTAAACTACCGAATAAAGTACGGTATGTTAATAGCTTTTAATGGTATACAAGCTCTCACCACCAGGATTTAGAAGGTAATAACCTCTAAAAACTAATTATGTATACCGTCGCGGTATTTATTTTAAATGTTTGTATATAGCCATCTCTTACTTTTTAATGTTTAGTTGGCTGAAGAGGGGCATCGGTCCGAAACGCGTTATGTAATAAAAAAGCGTTCCAACCGAATAAAAAGGATGAAAAATTCGCCCAGTGTTTAAGTTTACGTCACTACATTGTGTCTTTGAAAGAAAAGAAACGAAAAGAAAATACAAAACACGGTTTCCTCAAGATAGATAAATATGTATATCTGTTAATTAAATGTGATGTAAAAAGTTCATGAACAAAACGAACAATTATTTACTGAAACATTAAAAATTGCAGCCAGGCATTGTAACTCATATTTTTAATTTATTTCATTTAAAATATATGCTCTCCACCTCAAATTAGTAGTGCCTTGCCCCTATACATCATACTTTCCTGTTACAGTCATGCCAATCATCTAACGCCTATCAGGGGAAAATTTTTGAATTAAAATAACATTACTTCTGGCTCATTCCAGAAGTTTGTATATAGTTAATTGGGGCCTCCTGCCACTAAGCTTTCCATATCTGGTCTTAAATTTCATCTACCTAACTCCATTCTCAAGATTAAGGAAGGACAGACAAACAGACAACAGTGGAAATTTATAGGTCTACAATTTTTTCAAATTGCAACCCAACAAAGCAATCTTCAAGAACTATATATGGCAGGGGTAGCCAGACTCTTTAGAACTTGAGCCATATATTAAAAACAGAATTCGTTGAAGAGCCGCATATACATACATACATATTTTTCCACAGCAATTCATTTAAATATTTATTAAAAAAAAACAACACTTTAGCTATTATTTCATTTTATATTATGTTTTATAATACAATATAATTTTTTTTTAATAATAAATAAATTATAATTGCCGTATTAAGTAGCATAATCTAAATTTAAAAACCAAAAAATTCTAAACGTTTCCTAGTTTCAATTGTCAATAAGGAAATATAAATTTCAAAACTATTAACGTTATAGAAATTGTTATTCATTATATATTCATTTTTAATGTTGATTTGGATAAATAAGCATTATAATTATTTTTTTCTATTAATGTTTTTACGTATTATGATATTTAATAAATATTACATTTATTTTTCAATAAATAATGTATAACGTTGCCATATTTTGACTTTTTTATTTCAAACAATATATTATTTATTTTATATTATCCAGGAATCATACATAAAAAATAATAAAAGCAAAATTAAAATAAAAACAAATTTGGTATAAATTTAAGTATCTTGCAGTGAGCCACAAGTATACTAGAAAAGAGCCACAGTTTGGCCACCGTGAGAGCAGTCAAAAACACTTGTTTCCCCTAATTATTCTATGTCAAAAATAGGTAAGATATATATAATCTTTGTTTATATTCCAATAGAATGCATGTATTTTTTTACACTCACGAATATCTGAACCCCCCCTTTTTTTCTAATTATTTAAAAATTAGCATAGTCGTAGTCCATAAATAATCTAGCTATAGTTTACGTTTGTAAATATCAATCTTAGAATTCATTCTTAAAATTTTGATAAACTGCTAATATAGATAATATATAATAAAATCTGCTTATTACAATGACTGATTGTTATCAATGATTTAATATATCAGAATATCCCAAAACATACTAGGAGAACTTCATCCATGAGTAAAGTGCAATGATGGCTTGTGAACTTGTGTCAGGTCATTAGAGTGCTAAATTAAAGCGACTTTGTCACTCTGCATAAGTAGTGAATTTTATCTTTGTTCAAACTTCCTTAACTTACATAATAAACATTGTGCAAGATATAATACATTAATTTATGTAGGTAAGGTGTATGTGGTATATGGTCAATTTTTCAAGAAAAATGGAAAAAAATTTGGCAAGAGCTTCACCATATTTCAATTGTTAGTAATGTGCATTCATTTGTTTATGTTTTTACAATGCAAAATTTTTTCAGTGGCTTAACCTAGGGATGACCTTTGATCCTACTATTTAACATTCTGGGTCGAATTTTAAAATTCAGCCTCCTTGTGTCATTTTATTACTTCTATTAATGTGCAAAATTTTGTTAAAATCGGTCAAGTTATCACTTTGCAAAACGTGTTTTGGTGATTTGTCAATTTGAGTTAGCTCGCTCGCCTCACTTCAATAAGTCAAAATACATAACCTTGCTTATTGTAATCAGAAACTTGTTTAATAGTTATCATTATCTTCAGGTAAACAGATATTTTTAAGCTGTCTTTTTGCCTCAGTTTGCTGATAAAATGCAGTCATTCGGTTATTGTTATCAGTCTTATGGAGTTCTTTAATTATTTAATGTTTACTGTAAAGTAGTTAAAAATAACTAAATTTAATATTCAATTATCCATTGTATGAATTTTCATTAATTAATTTACAATAACAGTAATCACAATTAATAAATCTTAAAGTTGTATACAATTATTATTTTAACATGTCCTTTTAATGACAAAGTTGATCAAATCCCACACTTCCACTGTTTGTAGTCTTAATTTATTTACTTCACTTATCATCATCAGTATAAGCAAGTTCCAAAATAACTGCAAAAACTGAATGCCACCGTAATATACTTTTCCATATATAACAATAAAATTAAAACTTATTTTATATATATATAAATGAGGATGTTTTTTTACTCGTTATGCATGCCTAGGCCGTTCGACCAATTGCTACAAAACTCTGTAGTTACAATACATTCACATACTTATAACTTAGATCATGTCATACATACCACCCCAAAATACCGATTGGATTTCTATATATCATTTAATTTCCATCTATATTTGATTGCAGGCTTTATATGTAGCACCATCTATTGGCAAAAAATTTAAGAAAATAAAAAAAACTATATATAGTTCTTACAAGAAAAGGATATAATTTTTTAAAATACAGTCAAACCTGTTTTTATGCGCTCTTTTTATGTGCGATTTTTTTAATGCGAATTTTTAATTTATGCGGTTTTTTTTGTGCGATTTTTTATTTGTGCGGTATAGTTGGCGACTAGTTTCGTGCGATTCGTCATGTCTCACGTTGACTTATTATAGCTAAATAAACTTATTATAGCATAAATGCACTTATTATAGTAATATTATTGCATGAATATG
The DNA here is from genome assembly GCF_030686945.1 of Centruroides vittatus. Classification (NCBI taxonomy): domain Eukaryota; kingdom Metazoa; phylum Arthropoda; class Arachnida; order Scorpiones; family Buthidae; genus Centruroides; species Centruroides vittatus. The sequence continues at coordinate 935,340 of NW_027120693.1, read as the reverse complement.
CGAAAAATGAAATAATTTACTTTTTAAGTCAACAAAACACCACCTGGACAAAAATATGTAAAACAGACGATAGACCAGACGATGCAGTCAAGTGCTGACATCTGTTGTCAATAAATTCTATTTCGTATGGTTTTGAGTTATTTTCTATGTGAGACTTTTTTTATGCGGTCCCTGTTGACTGCATAAAAAAATATTTTTTAATTGTGTCGCGAAAACTATTATTTACAGCCATTCGTGAAGTTTCGTGAGATTTTTTTTTATGCGTTTTTTTAATGCGGTCCCTATCCCCCGCATAAAAACAGGTTTGACTGTATATATTATATTCACTTAATTATAGCAACAATGATATACCATAAAATAGATGTGCCATTATGCCATTATTGGAACAGGTAGTACATAGCACTTGCCTGAGTAGAGCAGAATAGTGTTTTGCCCCTGTACATCATATTTTTCCTACTAGCAATAGAGCTGTGCCAGTTATGTACCTATCTCTGTGCAGGGGAAAATTTTTGAACTGAAATAACATTTCTGGTGCAAACAGGAAGTTCAATATATAGTTAATCTGAACCTTCTGCTTTTAAGCTTTCCATATCTGATCCCAATGTTCATCTAACTTCATTCTCAAGATTCAGGAAGGACAGATAAACAATGACAGTGTAAATTTATAGGTCCACAATTTTTTTTAAATTGCAGCCCAATAAGTCCCCTTCAATAACAGAGTCTATAAAACCACCAAACACCTGTAGTCAGTCATGAATTCGCACATTGCCAATGGATTGGCCCTGTGGAGTTTTTTATGTTAGTAATACCTAAATAGGGACCAGCTGTACATGAACATCTTTCTGGGATGCATCTTCCTTGGCAGATCACTCACATGTCACATTGCCATAACCAAATAAACCAATTCTAATAATTTTTCTATAAATGCAATATTTACAAGGATATACTTAACTACCATAAAACCTGGACACCCCACCCCTCCCCTGATTTCATCTCCCCTTATTTAACTTATAAACCCATTGCCTCAAACTTCCTACTGATACTGTTTCAGATGTTGTAACATTCAGCCAAATTAATGTATGTGCAACAATTTTAAGGTACAAAGTAGAGCTCAAAGTCTTTTTCTGTACAGATGTTTATTTTTTTAATTTACTATCATGGCAACATTGCTTCATTCAAAATTTCCTGTAGTTGTAGTCTGTGTAATGTGCACTTTATACATATGTTGAGTATTGCTGTCAAATCTGCATCCACTATTCTTATGCCATAAGTTTCAAAAGTTTCTTTTACTTAGATGTTTTTGCTGAGCTTTACTTTTTCAATCTGTTTCACAAATTTTTTTATGGGATCACATAAAAGCAATTATTCTCACATTTTTACATGATTTTTATTTAAACACTCTTTATATCAAGTCTTTTGGACATTAAGGTCAGCAACTTCAATTGTGTGTGGAGCCATCACAACCTATCCAACACAAATCACTTTTCAAATATTAATAGTAAACCAGTATTAATTAGAAATTGTTGACCATCCTCTCCTCCAGGAGGCGGTCAACTACCACTTTTGGTTGAATTTACTTCAACCCCCTTCCACAAAACTCCCTTCTTCCTATTGGATGCAGTGGTATAGTGGCATTCGAATAGGAAAATTATATAATACGTTACCTGTGAGCACAAAATATGATTTAAGTGGTTTTCGAGGGTGCCAACTTTAAATATTTGGTCTATTTTTCATGAAATTTAATTTGTTGGCAGATTACCATTTGATATTCAACTGTGAATGAAACAATTTGTTACAGCTAACATTAGAAAAATATTCTGTCTGTTTGACCAATGAAATCATGCCATTTCATATCATCCAAGAATCACAATAAACATGAGAATGGTAAGCTAAAATAACCAAACTCTTTATATGGTTTTTGTTTTAATGTAGTAAGTTCATCCAGAAAGCAAGTACTGTTTGGGTATTAAAAAAGATTTGTAATTTGTTTTCATTTGTATTTTATTACAGAAAAATCTACATACCTTAAGCTACTTTTTAACATTCACCATGCAAATTAAGGCATGTGTCATATCTTGGCACTAATTGCAACATACGCGCTTCATAGAATACGACCGCCTGCGACCTGAACCAGTTCTGGACGTTTACCTTGATCTCATCATCACTTGCAAAGAAATTTCTTGAGATGAGAAAACAAATGGAAGTCGGATGGAGCTAGGTCCGGACTATAAGGAGGGTGATAGAATTGTTCCCAGCAAAATAAATCAAGCAGCATCGTCGTTATACATGCGGTATGCAGTTGCGCATTGTCATGCACAAACACAATGCCAGAAGTCAGTAGCCCACAACGAAATATAAAACAGTGGGTGTATATCGAATTACATAACATTTTAAACCATAAAAGTATTGTACAAGTGTAACAAGGGAATATTGAAAGGCGGTGACACCCCATTTTGTTGTATTGCAGTGAAGAGGGGCTCCGAAATTAAATAAGCCTAAAATGCATTTGGAAAAACAATAAAAGAAGTACCTAACCTGAAAGCTGTTATGATAGTCTACCGAAACCAATTTACATTCGGATTAAAGAGACATATATTTAGAGAAAGTTAATACATCTACTGTAATCAATATTTATATACTTGTACCAAAGTTTAGGAACAATAAACTTTAATAATAGCACCTACATCAGATTACAGAAAGTAGTAGCCATACTAAACATATATAAAGTTGGAAAAATTGAAAATATACACACATATACTAGCATCATGAACAAAATAACATCTTTTTCCTGTGTTCTCCCCAGAATTTTTTCTGGGTGGTAATGAAAACTATGAAATAGAGCTGATCCCCTCATATAAATAACCTTGTTCTGACTCAAAGACAAGATTACTAACAATAGCTTTAGCATCCTGGTTTGAAATCAGCAGTCCTGCTGTTTTGGAATTATCTCAATCATTTTAGCCATTTTCTCATTTTTAAAAACACTAAGCAAATTAGTCTAATTTAACATTTTTATGTTGCTTATTTAAAAATTTTTATTGATTTATTGATAAAACAAAAAACTCACACATCTATGTAAATACATTTTTTAAACTTATGACTGTAGTTTTCTGAAAATATTTTAAAAAGATAGTAAGATAGACATGTTAAAATAATCTTAGATATATTCCCCTAGAGGTGTTAACTGATCTGATCAAAAGAATGCTTATACATTTAAATTTTGAATGTGTTCTGGTGAAAAAATGTTAACAAGCAATTATTTATTGTTAACATGGCCCAAAATGGCAGCTCCAGTACGCGTCCTGACCTTCTTATATAGAACTTGCTAAGCACCGGTACTAGCTGATTGGAACACAATCCACCACCAACAACAATAATAATATAAAATAAATATTTATTCCTTGCATTTATATTAAAATATAGATGATAAATATAATAAATAAAGACTAATAATAAAACATACCTTTTGAACAAACTTCTCAACACTTTGTACTATATGTTTATAAAACTTAATCCCCTTAATTGCAGCTTTCGTAACTTGAGTCATTTTAGCCTTTGATATGGGTGGCTTACATTCATACAAAGATGAAAGCTAAAGAAATTAAAATTGAAATTAATTGTATGTTATGATTTAGATTTTTTTTTAATAATAAAAATTGCATATAATATATATATATATATATGTATATATATAGTATATTATACACACAATGTTTATATAAAATTAAGATACTGAAAAAGTCAGTTGTTACATCATTATCATAAACAAAGTTTTGAAAAACATTTTTTCCAATGTTTTCTTCTTCTTTTTTTTGTTTAACTTTAAGTGCACACAAATTATTTACAGATTAAAAGGAATCCATGCTAATAACCTGAGATGTGTGAGGTTCCAGAACAGGTCAAAACCAAAACTTAATTTTTACATGTTAAAAGCGAAAACGCTATTGTTGACTCGGATCAAAAGTTATGTTAGTTATGTAAGAGGAAGGAGAGAAAAGAAAACTGTAGCTGTTAAAACAAACACAAAGACAACTATGTAATGGATCAGGTGAAATGTCAGCCGGAGAAGATGGGACTCTTGACAAGAGCATTCATAAACAGTCAATCTAGATTAAAAAGTCAAGAAAGGGGAGATTAAGTGGTTAAGAAAACATCACATGTAGTCATTAAAATCCAACAACTGACAGAAAATAGAAACAACAGGCTGAATTATGAGTGCACGACCGATAGATCTATGAACAAAATCCATCAGAGTCAATAAAAAAGTATCAGACAGACACCACAAAATGGACCTTTCTTGTCACCCAAACAAGTCTCAGGTTTTACCTAGAAAGAAAAGGGGGACCCACCGGGAAGTGAGGAAGGGAGTACAGAACCCAGAACCAATCAAAAGGCAAGATTTGAAGGAAAAATCATATAAAACCCCAAATCTCAAGATCAAAACGACAGTTCGCCTCCAATTTTGGCAGTGGTTCACCAGTGTCGCATCCTCTCTGAACTGTTCCAATTCATCCAACGTATCTCATTCAACCTATCCAGACTTTCAAGGATTTGTGATTCAGAAGACCATCTCGCCTACGATGTCTCCACCCCTGAGCTGCACCGTCACCATCAACTGTTGAGCAACCCTGCAAAATTGACGATCATCATACCCAGTGCCCGAACAAAATAGACTGCCTGATCCTCAAGGCAGTCTATTTTGTTCATAGTGTTAGTTATTTTATGTCAAAAATAAATGGCTTTGTAATAACATGGGTCATCCTTGCCTCCAGCATCACCACCCACATATGATCAGTCCCTAGGTTTTTCCTGATGCATAATTAACTTATTGCCCCTGAAAGTCGGCATCTTACAACGTGCTTCAGATCACTTTAAATACATATAACTGTATCATTAACATACTAACACAAAAAATTACGTACCAGAACCTTTTATGGTAAGATTGTGTACGAAAATCGTCGAACAAACGTTTTTGAACCCCCTTCTGGGCTCTGCGTCAGGTTCAAACAGCTTTTATACTAACACAGACTCATCATTGTTACTGAACCTCAAAGTAGCTAAAGACCAAGACTAATGAAACATACTATAATTCAAGAAACATGCATACCCATTGCAAAATAGTACAAATGTAGTTTGATTAATATTCAGAGGTGTGTTAATAATAATGACATAAGTAAACAGCAATTAATATCAAAATAATGTCTGTAGCTAACAACTTACTTCACAAGCAGACATTTCACATAGTGTATCTTGCAAATATCAAGCAGGCATAATATCTAATTAATGTCATATTTTTGAGTCTAATTTTACCATTATAATGTGATTTTTCAAAATTTGTTTGTACTAAATGAATAATATCAATAATACAGTGTTTCAAAAAATCACTGAACTGAGAGCATTTTACAATCTGTGACTGATTTATTGGCAATGTTGGTTGAACAAAGAATGAAACATGAGATACATGGATACAAGAACACAATATGGAAAGCTCCATAGTTACAATTAGTGCCAAAACTATTCACTATTTTCTTGTAGGTACAACTATACTTTGCAATACACATTTCTAGTCACCTTCTTCAGTGTGCTCGGTTATTGCCCAAATGGTATTTGTTATGTTCATCTTCAGCTCACAGATGATATGATGGTTATTCACACACACACAATTTTTCAAGAACCCAATACAAAAAAATCAGATGGATTTAAATCTGAAGACCTTGGATGCCATAGATCCCTTGACATAAATGTGTCAACAAAGAACTCTCTGAGCAGGACTGTAGACACATTTGATGTATGGCATGCAGTCCCATCCTATTTAAATCAACAATATCATTTGTCACTTTCAAGCAGTTCCACAAAAATAAGTGCTGTCATACATTGTCCATTAGTTCTGGATCACTACTACTGGTGGTCAACCACTCCATGGTTTATCACACATGTTTCCAGTTTCCCAAAAATGCTTTACTATATCACACAGTGTTGATTTCCCTGTTTGCACATTTCAAAGAACTACTTGATGCATAATTCAATAGTTTGTTCATAACACTGAATGTAGACTTCTAGAAAGGAAACATCTTACAAAAGCATCCTGTTATCACCTTTGTAGCCCCTACACTGCTGCCAGTGTTATCAGAATACCCTGGATTACAGAATTATACAATTTTTCATTTGCAGGTTGTTTTTACAGTAATAATTAATATTATTACCAGAATTCTCAGTTCATTATTCATCTAGATCACAGTTCAAGAATAACTATGAAAGAGGAAGATAAAGTTATCATATGAATATTCCACAAGAACTTTTGCCTTACATTGTGCTAGAGACAAAATATATTGTGCAAAAAGAGGATAGATGTTGTCCTGATCGTCATCCAATGTCAACTGAACAAACTAAATATAAAATACCAGACAATGAGACAAATCTTTGCTGTCAGAGAAGCACATTAAAAAATGTCTCATGTAGACTCAAGAAAGTATTGAGATTAAGCCACTGATGGAGCATCATTCTGGACATGGAAGAGTTAGTTAACCCTAATTGAGAGACTAATCCAAAGAATAGTAAAACACCTCATTATGGTGCATGTTTGGAAGTGTTTCTAAAGATATGGATTTGGTTCACTATTTCTCTTTACTGAAAATTTAAATACAGTAAGAATGAAAAGGATCTATGAAAAATATTTATTAAAATCTACTGCACAATGGTTTGGTCACAACGATCATTCTTGGAAACCTCAAGGGGATATCCCCTACACACCCAAGTATATTTATGAGTATAATAAACATTGCAAAGCCTGATATGTATATAGAAACATCACCAAATGATCACCTAAATATTTGAGCTATAATACGGCTAATTTAATAATTAATACTTAGTAATTTGCTACTAGAGGTAGATGTCACGTGCCATCTCTTCACTATATTAATAATTATAATTTTAATAATTTATTAAATAATTCAGAACTATCTGGAAGAAAAGAACTGATCTGGGCCGGGGCTTGAACTCACAGCCTCCATGCAGTGCAAGTGGGTTCTGAGTGGTGCACTTGCCAGTTGCACCACCCAGACCCCAAGCACGCCTTTGCTTCCAGATGTATTTAAATTTAGATATAACCTTACATGGTTATTCATGGCACTGGCTGGGACAACTCCTATGCCCAGCCTAAGTACAACTCCACAGATATATATATATATAAGTATAATAATAAACATCGTAAAGCCCGATATGTATATGGAAACATTACCAAATGATCACCTAACTATTTATAATTGTGTAACAGCTATTTTTTCAAAGTATTTTGTAATTACTATATCTACACTCAGATACATGATATCTACAAGTGTTTATTTCTTGTAATGCTAGTAGTGAATAAGAAAATATATTGATATACTTTTCAGTAAGAAGCAACTTATTTAAATCCATTATCATACCATTCACACTACCAAACTACTTTATTAAAACTAACGTTTTTGATTTCTTTTAGAGGCCAGACTTAGATTGTATTTTGGTTGTTCAGAAAGTTTGTAGTGATTTTGATAGCCGACAGTTGAGATACTGATTGATGCGAAAATGATTAGAACTGTATAAACCAATAAATATTACAATGACCTTGAGACACGTTCATTACAAAAAAAAAAAAAAATCAAGAATATTCAAATATCATTTAGGGTAGATGTACCAGTTTTGGCCAGCGTAGTACCAGTTCTGGCCAGAAAACAAATTTAACTTAAAAATATAATCACAAATGAAACAAACTTTTATTGTTAACTGTGTGAACAGTTAACAATAAAAGTTTGTTTCATTGGACAGATTTGAATATGTGGTGATTATATTTTTAAGTTAAATTTGTTTTCTGGCCAGAACTGGTACACCGGCCAAAACTGGTACATCTACCCTATTTGTCTCATTGCAAAAAAGGATGCAAACAAAGGACACTATTGACACTTTTTTTTAATTATTGTAACAACAAAAATGCTGTACAAACAGCAAAAAAAAATATGTGATGTTTACATAGGAGTGCTGTAGCAGAATCAACTGTTTGAAAGTAGTTTGCAAAATTTAAAGTGGGTAATTTAGGTCCTGAAAATGCTCCCCCACTCAAGAAGACCTCCCATTATTGAAGAGGACCAGATAAAAGCATTATTGGACGAAAACCCTCATCACACAACTCAAGAGATTGCAGACATAGTGAAGTCATCAAACAGTACTATATTTCAACATCTAAAGAAGCTCAGATACATGAATCGTTACGACATTTGGATACCTCATGACTTATAACAGAAAAGAACTTACTGGATCAAATCTCCATTTGTGATTCTCTTCAAAGACAAAATCAAAATGACCCTTTTCTGAAGCATTTAGTGACAGGTGATGAAAAGTGGATCGTTTATAACATCAGCTGAAAATGATCATGGGGTAAGAAAAATGAACCACTATTAAAAACTCCAAAGGCTGGTCTTCATCCAAAGGAGGTCATGCTCACCATCTGGTGGGATCGGAAAGGAATCCTGTACTATGAGCTGCTTCCACAGAATCAAACAATTGATTCTGATAAGCATTGTTTCCAATTGGATAAACTGAACATGGCAATTAAAGAAAACCGTCCGGAACTGGCCAACAGAAAAGGCACTGTGTTTCACCAAGATAATGCCAGACCGCACACATCTTTATGAACATGCCAAAAATTATTGGAACTAGGCTAGGATGTTTTACTCCACCCTGCATACTCACCCGACCTTGCCCCGTCGGACTACCACTTGTTCTGTTCTCTGCAAAATTCCCTTCATGATAAAAACTTTGATACTTTGGAAGCTTGCAAAAACTACGTGGATCAGTTTTCCACGGGAAAAACTGAAAAGTTCTTCATGAAGCTCCCCCATAGATGGCAACACGTCATTAAAAACAGTTGTGCATACATAATGGAATAAAAGTATATATTTTTAGTTTTAAAATAGTTTCTTTTATTTCTCTTAAAAATAGCTATTAACTTTCCAAATAAACCAATAAACGGATATAATTCAAACATTTAAACTGAGAGTTCCAATGAAGTAATGTTCTTACAACATTTTTGTATTTGAAACACAAATTCAAAAATTTTTATATACGTATATATGTTAATTTATATTTATTACGGTTATTTTATTGTACAATAAAGGTTAATTGTTGTTAGGGATATCCATTGTCAAAAGACATTTCCAATTACATGGTAAAATAAAAACTTTAAACTTTGCAGTTTTTCAATAATAGGGTATTGCTTTTATATTCAATACATTCTATTTGGGACCATAAACACACATAAAATTCTGAGCAGTTACATGAAATAGAAGAGTTTTGGTGGATGACTACTCACCAAAAATGGCAAATTTTTGATTGGTCCAACTTTCAAATACCGTTTTTCTGAAAATTAGTTTCACAGTTAACTGCTTATGGTTCTACACCCACAATATATTCAGCTTTTTAACATAAAACACTACAGTAAAATGATATCAACACATGCACTAAAATATATTAACACAAATATTAAACTGTATTACAGTTATAACTGTCAAGATAAACATAAACAACAAAGTGCTCCATATTTTAAAAAGCATAATTGCAAGTACTATCAATGATAATTACATTATCTTCATCAAAACAACTCTTTTTCTTTTAATAGTCTGATGAAGATAACTGTATCTGAAAACAGTAATCAACACAAATAATATATGAGATTTAGGTTTTGACACAATATATAAAGCCAAAATCACACATTCAGGAAGGTATTAAAAATCCCACAAATTTTACACTGTTTTTCTTGCACTATTACTAAACAGTATAGTAGTTTCTCTTGTAGTTGTAACACATCTTTTTCTTTGACTCAGAAGTGAAAGTGAAATAACAGTTTTGTTTTCAGGTCTTTTTACAAACAGGGTTCCTATTCAAATTTTTGTTTTGAATTCTCTGACCAACTTTGTCCAAATTCCCTGACCCTCACATTTCTTATGGTGTGGAATATCGACATAATAAAACAGCATTTTACTTACTGTGAACATCAAGTGCATCTATCTCTCTTTTTGCACAGTTGATACGTACCAAAGACTGTCGCACAAAAAAATACAGGACATACATCCTGTAGAAAAATGTTTGACAGGATCCACAAATCGTAACGAAAAATAAGAAATTTACAAACAAAATATGAGCTTTTTTATTTTATCATTTATCATTGTAAATCTAGTAAACACAAGGTAGCATAAAATCAACAAACACTATTCTCTGATATACAAATAGTACTGTATTATGCTTAAAATGATAAACTCTTGACTTAGAAAGTTGTAATTTTAAAACCAATTTTTCAACAAATAGAGTAACTTTTTTTAAAGAGCAATAAAATTGCATAAAAATATTGTATAAAAAGAGGGATAGATGTATACTATTGTTTCTCTAACAAAAGCATCTAATTTATTATAAAATCTTTGTTTTTTTTTTACCAAATGATGAACCAAAATAAAGAGAAATTTCTTAGTATTTATTTTCCTCTATTAAAATACAGATAATCAAAAAATAAAAAATTAACTACACTTCACAAAACACAAGAACTATTACATTAATGTAGTTTTAGCTTTTTCTCCTCAAGTGTATTTATTTTCATTTCAATCTCTTTTTCTTCCTTTTCTTAACATTTTCTTGCATTGTTTTAAATCCTTAAGTTGTATAACTTTTATTTTTTCTCCAGCCCTCAATGCCTGCTGCTTCTATCTTTTTTCTGTTGCAGAGATGCAATATATTGCTGTCTAGATCCTCTGACTATTAACATTTATGATCTATATTTATTTGGTCGATACAACCCGCAAAATGGATCCCATCATAATCTAAGCGTTGAGTGACTAAACTTTCTTCCTTAAGATTTTCACTCAACAGTGATTTGTTAATTGAGAAACCACTCTCAATACTTGAATTTCCATGTGAGAAAGAAAGAAAAAAATTTTAATTATAGACCATAGTTCTTGCAGTTGCCTATCATCCTTCATAATTTCACAATAAAATGTGTCCAGACCAATCATCACTCCTTTCAGAAATGAAGTCCTTAAACTTTGTAGAATAGGGCTCCATGGAAACTTTATTCCAGAGTATATCGTACTATTCTTTTGCTTTGACAGCATATTTCTCATCAACCCTGTTTGTATCATGTAGAACCTCCAGTAAAATATTGAAACTCAATTTTCCAATATTTGATTGCATTTTAATAATTTCTGGGTCTTAGCTGCTTAAAGCCTTCACACATTTGTATTTGACTGGTCCCTTCTCAATAACTTTTTGTATCATCACTTCCAGCACATTTCAACAATCTCTTAGAAAACACAGAACATCTTTGTCACTTACTTTCAATTCTTTTAAAATCTTTTTTGTTCCAAAACCAATATCCAAATTCTTCAGATGTACAAAGTTTTCATTAGCATCTAAATCTATTTTTAGAAACTGCTTGTTGGTGACCCTGTCATTTTCCACACTTTCTCATCAGGTTCATTAATAATTGAACAACTGCTTTATAAAGACAGGATGAATCAAACTGAAAACTCTAACTTTATGTACATACTGACCAAAAAAATAAAAGTTTAACTTTAATAAAGGGATCATTGAGTGCCTGTCTCAAGAATTAGCCACCTTTTTGTCTTACAACTTTGTACTGTTGTTTATGTATGTCTTCACAAATTCAACAACTTCTGCTGCACATTCTAAGCACTCTCCTTCTCCAGTCACCTTGTTGAACCAAACTTTTTGGGAAGTAATCTGCTTCCACTTATAGCAATGTATTCAGCATGCTGACTAGACAAGTCTTTTAGCAAAGAATACAAATTCCATAACAGTGGTAACTCATTCCAATCTACTACTTTAAAACCATCTTTTACAGCAAATTAGAAAATAAGATTTGAAACTTCAAGCTTCGCTTGTATTCCCATGGCGTCATGGTTTTTTCAATTCACGATAAAGCATTTTTAAAATCTCAAAATGCTTACAATTAAAAATGCTGATTGACCTGGCAGTATATTATAATAGGGACTGTTTGATCCTCGGAGTTTTGCAATGCTCTCCTCTGTATTGCAGTTTATAATAATTCTTCACACAAACAATTAATGTTAGTTTTAAAACTGACATGCAACTTTCAGTAAAAGTAAACATTTATATTAACTATCTGGAACATTAAAACAAACTTAAATATCACAATGATAATTTTCACGCCAAATACTGTATGAAGAATACGAAGAATTTGACAATAAGGTTCGTCGAAAGTACTTGCGACAAGCAAATGTGTATATAACGCTGAACTCAGTGTATTCTTCGTATCATTTAAAACAAACTTTTTTATAAATTAAACAATTTAATGTGATTTAAAGTTTGATTTTGAGTAATTTAAAATATATTCTTACAATAAAATAGAATAATAAGTAAGACTTATTACATGCATAAAATTAAAATTAATTCATTACAAGTGATTGTGCAAGGTTTGGCACTGTGCGCCTCAGAAAAATTTTCAGTGTTTTTGGTAGATGCTTTCCACAATATCAGATAAGGAAGGCAGTCAAGCAGATACAAGAGACAAAAATTTTATAAAAGACAGATCTGTACATCTAGTGATGTATTCTAATACTAAAAATGTTTTGATAGAAAAATGGATTCTGGTGTATTCATAATAAAGGTTGCAGCATTACTTCATGCCACTGCAGATGGCTACACTCGGTCAGCCATATTCAGCAAACAAAATCAACAAGGTAGCTAAGGAGACAAATCCTCTGACTTTTTCTGAACACTCATGAAAATTCCTGACTTTCCAGGTGTATAGAAACCCTGTACAAAATATAGGTAACCGATATTAAAAATTACTATTACAAAACAATGATTCACATAGCTTGTAGTACATGCATCAACAGAGCTAATTCATACCATCATTTCTTGTACTTGGCATGAGACAGCTAGAAATCAAATTACGTTCACCTGACTTCATGTAAATTACATAAGGTGAAAGTCAAATATACAATTTAAATTCATATTCTGCACAAAGCAATGTTCATTTAAAAGAGTTTTTTCTGGCACATCTTTGACATTTCCAGGATTTAATTGTCTATGAACAAATGTAATCATAATTATGAGAAAAATAAATTTCTGAAATTGTGAAGCATCACAAAAAATATTAAAAACTTTTAAAGTAGTTACAATGTAATAAAGATAGATAGATTTTTAATTTTCTTTTGGCATTAAATTTTTAATTGTTTTTAACTTATTAAATTTATTCTTCTTCCAGCTTAAGTTTAATCTAAGAGAGCCATCTAGACATCTCAAAACCTGAATAGATAAAAATCTTAGAATAGATATAGAATAATAATAAATCATTGTTCACTTAAAGTATCATAAAACAATTTCAATAAATTGTTTATGCTTAACATTATACTTGAAATAATAAATAATGAAAATTTAATACCTCCATAAGAGCACAATTTTAATTTTTCATACATTTTCGTATGTATTATATTTATCTTTTAAACAAAACTAGAGAACATGAAGTGGTTATTAGCTGCATAAACACAAGTATGACATCTCTTAACAGTTTATATTTTGATTTTCAGACAAATTATCCTAGTAACTCGTAATGCTATCATTATGCAAGAGACAGTAGAACACTTTTTCTGATTGTCCAGTACATTAACCACATCATACATTTCTGTTCTATGCCCTTCAGCTCAACATTTGCCTCTCACTTGACCACACTGATCCAACTTCTGAGATAGCAATGGCAGAAATTTACTACTGTTTCCAAGTATTTTGAGTAAAATTCTTCCTAGCTAATCAGTAAAACAATATGAAAAACACCAGAAAATATTTTGATATCTGTTAAGTTTTACAACTAGTCAAAAATTATAATTCTGTAGGGGGAAAAATATATATATAATTTCTAACTGAATAAGAAACAAAATTATTGTTAACGAAAGTTAATGCCAAGACAATGAATTCAATCACTACAGTTATTTTTACTTCATTTAACTACTTAAATTATGTTTGAAACTGTATCTAAGATAAAAACTCTCTCCAATAATGAATAATGCTGTTAGTACTTAGAATGCATTTTATATCACCAACACTTAAGAAAACAGAATTATTACTTCATAAAAGACTCACTCAAACACCAATACCAATTCAAATTTATAATAAGGTTTACTAATATTAACGTTTTTGTCCATTTCAAACAGACATCCTCGGGTAAGTTACAAGGAATGTCAAATGTAAAACAGAAATTATGAATTTGAACCATCAAACGAGTTCAAAAACGAAAAGCTTCCAGACAGTAGAAGCCTGCACATGCACAGTAGTACAATCATACAGTTGTTGGAAAAAATGTAAACTTACAATATAAAATGTAAAATTATATCTTTTAACAAAGATAAGATGTAAATATTATAACAATGATATAGATTAAAAATGCAAACTACAGGAGCTCAAACAATGCCCGCTAGGATATTGAGAGGGAAATCAGTCTTTAATTGTCTTCCAGTTCTTTCTTGCCTTGCATATTTCTAACATTTCTAATATTTTATTTTAGAGTTGTGGAATCCGCTGTCCAATGTAGCAAATTCTTGATCGAATTCAATGCATACATCATTTTCCATGTAGGCCATCAGCACTGTGTTGGAAAGATTTTTTTTTATGTTGTACTCATGCTCTTTGATTCTGACTGAGGTCTTTTGCAGTTACTCCAACATATACCAAGGTAAGGTACACTCTGGGATCAAGGACAGACATGGTATATATTCCAGATAACAAAGGTTCTTCCACAGGCTCTTTGTCATTCTTAATTAACAAAATCCACAGGGCTTCTACAGGCTCCTCTGATGTTAGCAGCTCTGGTAATTTTGTAATATATGAAACCTAATGCCATGTATGTAACAACAACAAACTTGTCTTCACATTGTGTCTGGTTTCCAGGATGGTTATCTATATATATAAAAACAAATGTATGTCTGTGTGCGTGTGTGTGTTTGTCCTTCACGCATTACCACACCATTTATCCGATTGCCATGAAACTTCGGGAAGTTGTTTAATACACTCCCGCGAAGGTTTCTGGCATATGTGAAAACCACCATTTCCCCCCTTTCAAAAATATATTTATATATGGATTAAGGCTTTTATGTCCAACAGATGGCGCTAACTTCCGACGACGTAAGTTTGCTTTTCTGTGAGAATGGACTAAAGCAGATCATTTTCTATCTATCTATATAAATAAAATATAACGTTTGTTTGTTCCTACCGATTCCTTTGAAATTTTGACACAACATTGCATTCGAATATGCACGTGTTTTTATATAATATACATGTCGAAATTCCCCCTACTGAGGGGAGATGGACGGGATTAAGGCTTACCGTGAAGTACTCGGCTTCTATTATACTATTTTACATGCAGATTTTTGCATTTTTAATTGCATTTTAATAGGTTATGTCAACAGAATATACACTAAAAAGGGATTTTTTGATATTTCCTTGCAAGTGAGAGGGACAGGATTAAGGCTTACTGTGAAGAACTCAACTTTTATTATACTATTTTAGATGCGTGTTTGAGTGCATTTTTATAGGGTACGTCAAGAGAATGTACACTAAGAAGGGATTTTTTGAAATTTCCCCCACGGGGTAAGTGTTATACATTTATAATAGATACATTTTAAGCCACAACAACGCGTGGCTGGGTCTGCTAGTATTTATATATAAATTTGTTAATGAGAGCCACGTATATGGGTACAGACGTAATTAATTTCAATTTATTTTTATCTTGTGCCGATGTTCAGTACATAAAAGCCCTCTTAACTAGAGTTCAAAAGGTGGCTATATTGTATTGGTATAGATCGTGTGACTGATTAGGAAAGAATGGAATATTGTTTTCTTATGATAAATTTTTGTGGTGAGGCACCAATCTCTCAAGGTTCATAACTTCCTTGTTCATCCTGAAAAGACGAAAGGAGACCTTATGCATAATGGCTGAAGCATCAGCAAAAGCCTTCAACATCTGGTTTGCTTTGCCAACACAATTAAAATGTCAACAACATATCTATTGTATAAAATAATTAGGTCTCAAAAGTGAGATAGGCTACCATTCTTGAGTTTCCTCACCACCATTTCATACAATGTCCCTGGAAGAGGGCTAACCATAGATATGATGTGTCCTGCCTTGTATGTACTGTTTATAATACTCTTGTAGTTAAAGAAGGAAGAGTGACATACAAAGTACACAATGGTTAATACAGCAGATATATGTTTAGAACAGTGGTTCTCAATCTGTGGTCTGCGGAACATGGCTGCTCCGTGAAGCCACTTCAAGTGTTCTGTGAAAAAACAAATATAAATTAAAAAATTGTTGCAAAAGAAAAATCAATACATGTAAAATAATTTTTGTATGGGAATGTAATTAGCAAATGCCAATGTCGTCATCTACTAGACCGAGTGCACTTGATTTCAAAAAGGTTTGCCACCCCTGCTTTAAAGCTGATGTATTGTAAGTGTTCTGCAAGAAAAAAAATGTCAAACTTTAGTGTTCCATGCAAAAAAAATGTGAAAGTTTAGTGTTCCCCAACTTCAAAAAGATTGAGAACCACTAGTTTAGAAGACGCTTTCATATTACTATCCATTTGTATGGAGAGAATGCTAAACACATACATCATCACTAGACTGGAAGAACATCCCTAAACCATTTCCAGTCCCAAGAAAGTGCTAAGTAATTTACGGCAACTTAATGTCTCTGAGGACACCTTTAAAACTGTTTATAACTTTGTCTCTCTGTTTCCTTCAATTCATCTGAGCTTTGTTTTTGTAAACTCAGCAACTTCCTCCTGCCAAATATGGAAGAGTCTTCTAAACATCTAGCTGCTATATTAGACCTTGTTCATTCTTCCTTCTTTAATTTCTATAAGGGTATCACAAAGTTTGTTCAAAATGGATGCCTAAACATCTCGCAGACAAAGACAAGAAACAAAGAATGATGATGACACACATTCTTAGACCTGCAGGCCAAAAATGGCGATAAGTTGTTAAACAATAAAGTTAGAGACATTGAAACTCGAACTAAACAATCAACACCAAAGACTAAGCAGGAATCAGTAGAGTGAAAGTATACTGACTATTCAAAGACAAAAAAAGTGAAGCAGGTGCTTTCTCCCAAGACACTTATGTGCATCAGTTTTTGGAACAGAAAGGGTATTTTGTTTATTGAGTTCCTGCCTTGTGGAACAACAACAAATGCCAAAAGTTACTGTGATAACCAGAAAAAGTTTTTTGATTACAGATGAATAAAAAAGAAAAACTAAAAATGTATAGCAAGGAAATGCAAGTTTTACAAGATACAACCAAATATTTAAGATATATGGACTCATCATTAAACTCAAAGTAAAATAAGTGTCAACTTTAATTGCTTTATTTTATAATTATGCACATGAACAATACTGGTACTGTACATTTAAATTGTAAATGCCATGCATTCATTACTCAAAAATATTCAAAAAAAAAAAATTGAAAGTTTGTCAAATATTTTCCTTTTTAAGACAGTCAAACTTGATGTATACAAACTGAAAATAAATAGTTTTGTAATTACTTAATTCTGTATGCAACACAATAAAAATTTTATATTGTGGATGAATTAAGTGGCAGGTATTTCTTCAATTTGAGGAAATACAAGATACAGGTTCACAGGTTATCTGAGGATCCTTTTTCCATGTTAACAACACAAGTGTGTCATATACTTAAAAATGAAAAGCTTCCTGTGCTTCTACATTACTGCCATCCTAGAAGAATATTGCTCCCAGATTATGACACGGCATACCTAAAAGTAAGGCTGACTCCTGAGATCTATAACAGAGATGCTTATTCCCACAATGTATTTGAAATGTAATCTATGTAAGTCTATCTACTATGAACATTAAGTTACCATACTTGGTGAGTAATACTTGGAAAGTCATTCAACTTCTCTGAACATGGAATTTAACAAAAGAAGTTCTCACAGGTTATGACTATGTCAATCTATCTCCTCAAAACTGAAGCACCCTATCTCTTACCAGAATTTTGATTTGAAACACAAGCTTAGAACTTTCAAACTTAGGATAATTTCTGATTATCTAAATCTCTTATACAACTCTTATTTCTCTTGGAATGACGTCTATATCCACGCATCAGGAAACCATATGAGCTGTCCATTTTCCACAGTATATTGTGGAAATAATGGTCTCATGAGGAGGTGGAGTCTATTGTCAAAAGTTACAGATCACATAAAAATGTGTTGCTGCTATGTAGACAACTTGCACATACTGACATTCTAACAAAGCATTTGGATTCCTTCTTAAAAGATATCAATAGTAATAGCATTGGAATCAAACTAAAACCAGAGCAATTTCTAAAACTACCGTTAATTAATTACTTGATCACCACTTTTTTTCAAGATGGAACACCAGTACATCACAAAGAAATTTCATAAAAATACTTTGATCAATTCATATACAGATTGAAAATCCTTGGCAGGTCCTACAAACTAGCTGCTCTACATTCTCATAATTAGAGCCATCACAAACTTCACACTGACACAACAGCTTTACATCCTTGTTACTCAAATGCAAGTCTAATTTTTGTAAAACCAACAAAATGAACACTACCTATACTAGTCTTGACACTAGATGCTTGACACAAATTTATCAGATAATACATACACTAGATTCCTGATATTTCAAAGTGGACAAGAATGAGACTATCTTGAATTACACAAAAACTCAAGAGAATACACAATAGGAAAAATCTGAAGAGAGAGGAAAAAACAATACACATGTAAATTCAAAAACTGTGCAATAAATTGGATGTACAGTACTTTATTGAATAAAAAAAAACCATCATCATCATAAGTTGCCAAAACTACCTATGGATGGGGAAGATAGTAACTTTTATCTGATTAGACCATGATTACAGGAAGTTTTGATATTTTTATTTTAATATTTAATTACGTACTGAATGTATTCATTACAACATGGAATGGTTTGGAAAAGTTATACTATGATGATACTGCATTATAGCAGTAGCAGAAACAAAAGTGACAATTGAAATAAAATGTTGTCAAAGGCCAGAGATCACACAAGCATAAGGTGAATAAATTTACCTCATGCTAAAATGACTAATTCTGGACTCCAGCTGAGACCTAAACTGAGCTGACCATCAAAATTCTGAGTTCATTTGATAGAGCTCTATACACAGCTTACAGAAGAATTTCAATTTAGCAGTAATTTTAACAGTCAAAAGACAAACTGATAAAAAATAGCAGCATTATAGTCTAATTATTACAAATATTACATAAAAATTTCAATATTCGAAATAGACTGATTAATTTACTTAATTCAAAAGCCTATTTAATTACTTCAAATAACAAAATTATCAGCTGGATTCTTATTTGTCTACATTAAGGCTAATTAATTAATAATATATTAAACAATTTGGCTAGAGGTAGGTGGATAAGCTGCCATCTTGTGTTAAATAACTAGAAATAAATGAATTTAATTTAAATTATTCTGGAATAAAAGATCAGCCAGAGTGGGATGCAAACCCACAACTCCTGCTTAGTGTGTGGATGGCTTGCCAAAATCTGTTCAAGGGCAGTAGATTGTACAAACGGGAATAAAGTCAAAAGCAATTTGACCTAAAAGGCCGATTGTGCATCTCATATGAGAAATTCGGAAGCAGTCTGATCTCTAAAAAATAATATAGCAGACTTTTAAAGAGGTCTGTGCACTCACAAATGAGATGCAGTGGAGTCTCTTCAGCAAAGCTACAAAAGTGACCAAATGGCAAAAATAATTCTTGCTAAAGCTAAAATATCCTTAGTTTTTACAGAGAGCAAGACAGAAGACAGAGAGTTAGAAATGTTTTACTGCTTTAAACTAAGAGATGACCTTCACTGTTAATAACTGGAGATGTCTAGTCTTTGACAACTCTAGAAAAAGAATTGGAAGAAATACAAGCAGCCTACTGCTAGCCAAATTGCTTAATATCCTATTAATTAGCTTTAATATAGCCCAATAAGATTCTGGTTGTTCATTTTATTAGTAAAGTTTAGCAATAAAATTTAAATAAATTTGGAGTAAATACAAAAAAAAAACAAGCATTATTCAAGCTTGAACTGAAATTCAAAGGTGCAATCCAACAAATGAAGGAAAATACCCAAACACAGGGATGGCAAACCTTTTTGAGTCCGTGTGCCATACTGTATGCATACTTAACTTTAAAGATGTTAATGCGTGCCAATGACTTAGCCTTCGAATAATCATATTTAAAGAAATTAAACGAATATGCTTTAATTCGAATAAATGTAAAAAATCTGATTGAAAAAGACAGAAATCATATGACACATTACGTGCCAGATGATTTCTCTTACATGCCACTTTGGGCACGCGTGCCATAGGTTCGCCATCCCTGCCCTAACATATTCTGCCAATATTCTAACAGGTGTTTTCACCAGTAGCCTAGTTAATTTACTGATTAATGTTAACAAATGAAATTATTCCTGTAAAAGTGGCCTTAGAAATAAAAGTTAATAAACAAATTAATGATAAAACAAGTTATTACTAAGATCATATTTAATTATTATATTGACTTAAAGAAAATTATCAAAATAATTTAATAAAAAAATATTAGCTTTTACCAAAAACAAATCAGATATTTATGTTATTTTTATATTTTTAAGACTTATTATTAGGTATTTTAAAAACAGCATAAATAAATACTCCTATATCTAGTTTCTTCACAAAATTTAGTAGAATTGGAATTGGCTGTTAATAAAGAATTGGGTGTTCTGTTTTCACGTCAATAAATTGGCTGCCCACAATAGAGTTTTTCTTGTGATGTCAATACATGAAAAAAATTGCTGGTAATATAAGTGCTGATTTACTGGCCAATAGGGAATTTCTTACTCCTTTGTAGGTCTATGAAACCAACACAAAGGAGTATAAAGCTTCCTACTTTATACCCAGTTAGTGTGTTTTGTAAGGGTATAGCATAAACTCCAGATTTTTCAAAAGTGTAATCTCGTCTCTATCATTGCAAAGAGTTGCTAGAGTTTACACAACCACTGTCTGCCATTTCCCCTTTCCCAACTATTCCTGCTTTATATTTTTTCTAGACCTGTTTAAGACTGAACTATCTTTAATCATTTAAAGCAGTTAAGGTAACTTCTGGTTTAAAGCAATAAGACATTTCTGCTTTGCTTGCTCACTGTGGATATTTTAGCTTTTAGCAAGAATTATGTTTGCTTCTTGGTTGGGATTGTGACTAGTTTAGGTCACTTTCACAAACATTTGTGCTGAGTGAAACTTCCCCCTCTGTCTTTTGCCACTTTTGCAGCTCTGCTAAAGGAACTCCTCTGAATCTCATTTGTAAGTGCACAGATCTTTTTCAGGTAGACATTTCCCAGCTTTCTTTTAGAAGTCTACTATCCTCTTTTAGAAAGATCAGACTTCTGAAGTTATCTCTCATAGGCTGCACAGTAGATCTTTTAAGTCAGGATGCTTTTGGTTTTGCTCTTCACTTATATAATCAATCTACAGCTCTACAGCCAACTAATTTACTTGAGCAGGATGAGAGAGTTTCGATGACTTATTCTGTTTCAACAACTGAATTAGAATTTAAAAAATAACTTAAATCCAAAAAGATGTCATTTTAATTATCATTTAAAATTCAAAATAATACTTTTTAAATAAAAGGTTTATTCTTCAATAAATCCTGTATATAGTAGGATTTGTATGTAAATTTATTACTTAAAATTTTTGCTATATTATTGCTAAATAACAATATAACATAAAAAAATTCTACTAAACAAGGTTGATTGGGATAATTATAAATATGGGTATTTTTAATTTTTTTCTGCCTATCATTATACAGAGTAATTTGAAAATCTGGTGCAAAATATTCTCAGGACCCAAAGTTTTCCTGAAAATTATTGCTTACTTGCACACATTCAAAATAAAACAACAATTTATGAACCAATTAATAATTACAACTATGTAGTTTGGAAAGTTCAAATTAAATCATACAAATAACTAAACAGGCCAACTTTATAACGTGATGATCAATATTATACTGATAAATTAATATAAAAATATTTTAAATTAAAAAAATGCTTCAATTTAAACATGTATCATCATAGAATACCATACACAATTATAAACTTGATGTATTACATTGATTAATAGAAATAAAATTGAAGTCAATGTCTCAAATGACCTATTTTTAGCATGGGGCACTAATTAACAGGTTGTTTTGACATCCAAAAATACAAAATCTTTATGATAAAATCATACAATTTTTTCAGTTTTTGACTGATTTTTATTTTTATTGTTATTTTCTAAAAGCACAATCACATTTTTATGATGTTTTAAAATTTATTATAAAATAAAAATATTAATGTTGAAATATATCTACAAAAAATATGAAAAATAATGTTTATAAAATGATGATAAAACTTCTATTTAGTTATTTAATCAAGACAATTCAGTTAAGTTTTTAAACACAGTTCATTAATTTGCAAATTTCCCATGTGGCGAATGAATAAATATTTTGGTTTAATTCACGCCGACACAATTTTACCCATTAAATAATGTCAAAGAGTTTTGAAATAAAAATGGATTTTCTTTTCAGCTCCTTTTAAAGCTTGGTTTCAGTTTTTCATAAAAATTGAAGCCCACTTTAGCAATTATGTCCTTCCTTACTAAAAGAACATAATCGCTAAAGTGGACAGTAACGTAAAATTAAGCGATCACACTGTTCAGAAACAACGCAAACATCATTTCACTTTTAAAATACACAATGTCCATGTGTTTTGGCAAATTTCCTCAATGTCTATAGACTTAGCAGAGATGCTATTCCGTTTTTTGCAGCTATTGCCAAAATAATATTTTTCTATGCTTGTAACCTTTGGTGTCGTCATCTACAAATGACATTTTGTGCTATATTTTACCTTGTTTTGTATTGATTAATAAAGGAGTCTTTATTAATCAATACAAAACAAGGTAAAATTTTTATCTCCCTATCTTGGCTCTTTACTACAAAAACTGCAAAATTTGACATTTATAATTACTCCATACCAAAAGCAGGAGGAGTAATTGTAAATGGTATTTACAAACATGAATCTGACAGCATTTATAGTCAGATTTGTATTTATAAGTACCATTTACAGTCAAGAATAAGCTTATTTAACTATGAGCATCTGATACCGAGTTATACTTCAGAATACCTCAAAGAAAATATCCATTATAAATTTAATATTTTGTCTCTAGCAACAATCCAATATGCTAAATTTTTGTTTATTATTTTAAATTTTGTTCGTGTTAAGTATGATATGCTGTGACAGACTTAAGGCTAACATATATGATATTGTTAGCCTTAAGTTTTTCAGGAAAATTACAGGTGTGTTTCTTTTCAAGTTTTCTTCTTTGTATTGTCTATTCACACAGTTTTACTTGCTTATAATGGGCACTGAGATCTACATGATAACAGTTATATGATAAATTATTGATTTTATTAAAAACTGCACTAGAAACTAGTAGTCTTCACTTGTTAGTTTAATTTTTACATAAAAAATAACAGTTTTGTATCAAATTATTTCGTTTGAGCTTGCCTAAATACAATATTTCTCGTCCATTTGGTATAATTAAATTGCCCAATTTTGTTTGTTTTGCATCTCAAAGATTCATATTCGTTTACAATTTCCCCTGCCACAGAGACATTTAGAATCCTACGCACAAAAACTGGGGAATTTATAATTACCCCAGTTTGATGGGGTAAATGTAAATGTGGACATTTTAAAACATTTTTAAAAGTATCTCTACTAATACGGCCTGGTAGAGACAATTTCAGGTATATGTGATTAATATTAGTAAGGTGATAAAACCATTTCAAAAAAAAGAAATATCCAGCTGTGCTTTAAGCTGCAAAAAATAGTAAACAATGAAAAATCAATACCAACATTTACAATTACTCCATTCAACCTTATAAATTTTACAAAAGCTGAAATTCCATTAAAATAATATTAATCAAATGCCATTAACTAGAAAATAAACCTTAGAAAATAATCAAAATATGTAGGAAAATATCCTATGTAAAAATATGCACGAAAATTGATTAGCAGCAGATAAACCCTACAGATACCATGCAAAAGCTCAAAATCAATAGACTGTAAAAATAACACTTATAGGCAGTTCCATATCTATCGTAACATTGGTCACATCAATACTTTACCATAAATACCTTAAACCAGAAAAGTTTAACATATGCAACGTGTAATTAAAAGAACGTTACGTCTTCATAATGTATTATATAAGTATGATGTAAAAGGAATGTTAACGGTAAATCTCATACTATATAATTAGCAGATATTTTAATTGGATATATAAATTATATAGAATTTCTTGCATTTTAAGATACACAGAGACATGCTTCTTAGATTCATATCATAAAATAAACTAACATGAAAAATTATTTTCTAATAACCAATCTATTGATCTATTTATTTCTTAAATCTATATATATTTTACATCGCAAAAGCAAATAATTTGTATCAGTTCCTCGATAATATTTACATCATTCACAATTAAATCACCTCTTACACGTACAGAAGTTTTATCATTATTTACTAAAATAATAAAAAATAAATAAAAAGCATAAACCAATTTAATCTTATATAAATAATGTAATATTTTGTACACTACAATTTGCTTTTTAATATTCGTCGTCAAATCTAAACAGCGGCACATCATAGGTCCAGGCAAATTCGAATCGCGGGTCCCCGCACGCGGCATCGACTTCGGGCAATTTTCAGAGGAAATATTTTCTCATAAAAGATTGGTTTGGGGGCCCCAGACAAATATCCCTTTGTGGCCAAAGGATAACATACCACTGAACAAAAACAAAAACACAACTAATATAGGGGAAAAAAAAAAAAAAAATTATTTTTAAATAAATACTGATCAAATATTTCCTATTAAATTGTTTTCATATAGTCCGCTTACACCACGCGTATTCGTCTTACGTACAGTACGTGTTAACGTGAGGTTAAACACAGTACGAGTGTTTATACCCCTTACAAGTAACTACATCGAGTAGTGTCGATGGTGTATACATAATCTACACAAGTTAAGATGTTAAAATAACACTAACTTCGCGTCAATTACGCGTAAATTCACGCGAATGTAACGTGACAAACATGTGCACGTTACACAAGCGGCTTCCTGACGAAACACAGAAAGGGTATAACGGTGAGGAATTAAAACAACTTTCACAATTCTAACGTAAATGTTTGCAAAACACCCGTTTTTTAATAAATAACCCGTAAACGTGTACAGTTAACGCCATTGATCGCCTTAAAATATAAAATTATAAACGTTTTAACCGATCGCTTCGACAATTCAGGCCTTCATTCATCGAAATGTTAGGCCTAACGGACGTACAGAAACAAAAGACCGCCGTTTATACGCGTAATAACTACATTAAGGAATTTTTACCTCGTTATTGAATGCTCTAACCACCTCCATATTGGCGACGTCTAATTTTCAAACAAACAATCTATTAAAATAATCACAACTTCATCAACGATTCATATGAACTATCTTTCGTATTTTCAAAATGGCGAACGACATCCCCAACTTCGACCGACAGATTCGCCGTCCCATTGGTAATCTGTGTGGCGCCATCTGCAAAATATGAATTTAATAAAATAAAATAAAATTTAAAAAAAAAATATATATATATATATATATATATATATATATATATTTTTCGTTTGGTCTTTAATATTAATAATTTATAATTATTTAATGTAATATTAGCGTATGTATGTCGTAATTTAATATTTTTATAAATACCAGTTTTGTTATTAATAATTTTATTTGTTACACGATAATGGAGGAATATCGAAATTATAAAATATATCGGAGTCGTACTTTTGGTAATTAGTCGACTTGGAGAAAGGAAAAGTAATTTTTATGGCTTGGGGATTAGGTGCTAGCTGCTGAATGAGGTTATAAACGGTGCTATAAGTAGAGTAAATGAAGATGCAACAAGTAGTGACCAGAGACGGGTGCAATAAATCAATCAATCACGGTCAACGGGATGGCATCTACTGTACAGTTCTACTTTTTCTTAATAATTTGCCATTCGGAGACAAAATAATAGTTTTTTCTATTATTTTAAATATAAACAAATAGAAGTGCATTTAATATGCAGGGATCCCGGGTAGACCGCGTTTCCTTTGTCTCTTAGCCGACCCCTTTATCTTTGTTTTTTTTTTTTTTTTTTTGAACGAATAAAATACATAGAATATTTATCAATAAAAAGCGGTCTTAAAAGTTTTATTTTCTGCTAGTAAAAATAACGAGAGGGAGTAATCACTGTATCCCAAGATTTTTCCCTTATCGGGAAAATTCCCTAGTTTCTGCATTCGATGGCCCTGTTAGTATACAAATAATATTGGCCGAAATAAGCTAATTTAGTTGAATCTGAGGTCTTTTTTTTATGAGTAATATTTTATTGTTAGTATTTTTATAGTCCTTTCAACGTAAGTTGGCAGTTGTTAAACTAGACTAAACCACTCGAATCATTCACAAATGAGAGGGGTATACCAGAGGTGCAATAAACAATTAAAGTATTTACAACTAATAAAACAGTCTCTCTCTACAACTGGATGAAAAGTAGCTTATTCTCGTTTGACAAATGCTGGAAGGACATGTTAATTATCTATTGTAAGACCATAAATTATATAAATCTGACACGATGACATTTCGTACATTTTGTCTTCTCTTTACTGATTTTAAGACCAATGTGTTCCACTGTTACACAGCTTCATCCCTCCAAATTCCCTGCTAATCCTCTAACCCACCGCGTAGTCCAGTCGATGTGCTAAATGTGATGGATCTCCGTCCTCATTAGTGGTTTTTAGACTGTCATGAAAAGAGTAATCGGTTTTGTTTTTGATAGGAAATGTGATGGGTTATTCATGATGAGGGTAGATTGGGTTGGATTGGTGGGAAAATGCAGCGCAACTGTGGGGACCCAGACGAGGTCCGAAATCGCAAAAATGCAGAATTCTGTTGTGAAAAAAAAATATCGATAAATTATATAAAAGAGAGAGAAAAAAAAACTCTTAATCAAAACAACGTAACAAAAAATGTAAACAACGAGTCTCGGGATGACGTCAACGCGTGTTAAACGACCTGTTAATGTTTAATCCAAAGGTAGAACTCTGACACGCGCACTCATAAAGAGGTATAAGTTTGACACAAGTATTCAAAGAAAAAAATTGAACTTAGGAAAACAATTTCAGAAAAAGGGAAAAATTGGAGAGATAGAAAAATATCGCGTGATCGTTAGAATTCCAAAATGACATCAATTGCAAACAACGGATTAAATTATGAGTGCAGGTGTTATGGTTCTATCAACAATGTTGGAGCATAGTCGACAAAGGGTGTCAAATAGACACCTCGAATCGGACCTTTCCCGCGACCCGACATGATCTCGTTTTGCGCTTGAAAACAAAGGGGAGACAAATCGGGAAACGAGGAAAGGGACGAGGGACCAATCCGCAAGGTGGATAGTACACGAGAAAAACGTATAAAAACTGGGACTTCGAGGTCAAAGAGGATTTTTCTGAAAGAACAGACATGCCTCTTGTGGATTAAGACAGTGTGTGTAGTATCGTCACTCGGAACTTTAAGTGTGTCACCGCCCGTCACCATCGCCATCGTCCAACAGCTCTTCTCGTCCACCCGGGACTGGATAGATCTACCTGCCGAACTCTCACGTTCTGAAGATCGCCGAGATTTGGAACAACCTAACCGATGTAAGCATGTATTCGTCCAAAAAAACGGTTTTCCGCATGTAAACACTTGTCATCATTTGCCTCGTTCGCAACCGCCCACATACACGGGTTCCCTTAAGCTCATCCTGACGCGGGATGAATTGTATCCCCCTTTAAAGTCGGCGAATCTTACACAACACATGGGCAATATCCCGAAGGGGATGCCTCCCGGGAGGACTTTTATGGAAAACTGCCTCCTATTCAGGTGTTAGACATGTAAAACCCGGAAAACTCCAAGGGACCAGCCATTTGTGAGTCGCAAACTCGCAACCAACTACCAGCGTCAGTTTCCATTTTGGAGTTTTTACCTCCGGATTCAGACCCTTGAGCTAGGAAAAATATAAACCCCCGAAATTTAATGACAAGAAAGTCAGTCTAACAAACTCTTGGGTAGGAAATAAATCCCCCGCGGGTTTTAATTGAGGAAGTTTAATAAATCACGGGGTAGTTTCTAAACATTTGAAGTTTCTTGTTAATTTATAAATCGATGTTAAAGGTTTAAACTTAATAACTCATTAGCTTACATAGGCGTGTAGCCATATCTTTTTTAAAAACTTCTAAACCACTCGCTATTACTACTTTAAAAACAGAATAAAGTACACAAATATTAGTCGGGAATTTTGGTTACTGAGTCGGCTATTATACTCATACATTCCTCCAAAACTAGCGAATTAGAGACGTCACTGGTCTCAGTTTCGTATGCAGTCATCATCAAATGTTAAGTCCCACGCGCGAATTTTTTATACAACCAAGATAAGGAAAAGTAGTTTCAACCTGCGCTGTGATTGGTCAAAATTTGTAATCAAATTTTGTCCAATCATTCAGAATATTTCAGCATTTTTATGTGAGGCTCTGGACAGGTCCGAACCTCACTGAAATTCGCGTTAAAATCATTTATTTTTAATGACAAAATTATTATTATTTTTTCTTTTTTTTTGAGAAAAAACTAGAAGTTAGAAATAGTTTTTCTTGATGAAAACGACAAGAACTTTTAAACAATAGAATAATGGGAAAACAAAGATCGACTATCTCCGGATGGGAACCGAATTAAACTTCGATTTTCACTTCTCCCGCGCCCCCGAAAGGTTTCGAATTGTCACTAGGTGACGAGGAGAGACCATTGGGAAAGTGGAATCAGAGGAAATCGGATAAAACTTGAAAATTCAAGGACGCAACGGCTTGTTCTTCTGAAAGTTTCAAGTGACGGGATCTGTTGTCGTGTGTGTGTCTCGTACCCATCTTCGTCTCCGTCTCCCGACCTCGGATCGACTTCTTCCCATCAACGGAAGTCGACCGCGTCGTCCCGGAGTCGTCGAGACGTAGAGGAAACTGGCCATTCGCGAACCAGGGACATTCCTTCAAAATGGGACTGTCTTGGAAAGGAGAGGAAGACCCAGAGGCCTCTGCCGACGTAGAACTTCCAAGAACGCGGAAATCTTGTAAGCTTCTTTCGTGTCTTGTAACCGTAGAGTCTATCTCAGTGCCGATCGCCCACATACGACCCTTCGCGACCGCACGACCCTCCTGACATTTTTGCACGATGTCGGCAAACTTACATTTACATAAATACTAAAAAGTGTACTATAGATTACTCCCTATGGAATTTCAGGATTTTGATTATATTTTTGAACTCAGGGGACCGAGACGAGTTCAACGGTACCCTATTTTTGGACCGGAGACGAAAAATAAAAAAGTTATCACACTTTTTCACTTACCATACTTTTTTAATGCTCTCATGCAGACGGCACCGTAGTTGCTAGTACTGCCATCTTGCGGTAAAGTCTGCAAACCGTGACGTCGGACTACGGTCATCTCCCGGAGCTTTAAACACGCGATACGAGAGCGGAGAGAGCGACGCGACTTCCGATCATCGCGCGATCGCCATTTCGGTTAATGTTACTTATGGCAGCGAACATGGCGGCCCGACTGACCTCTCGTATGGGCGCCACCACACGCCGCCATGTGCTAAACTAGTGATCGATTCACGGTAGTTTTTGAACAAAGTAAAAAAAGGGGGGAAACGTCTACTAAAGGCAATTTTAACGGCAAGCGACGGGACTCCCGATCGCGATAGCAAGGCCGACTTAGCGGAGAGCGACGCGACTCCCTATCATCGCGCGATCGCCGGAAAAAAGTATGATAACTTTTTTATTTTTCGTCTCCGATCCA
Source organism: Centruroides vittatus (assembly GCF_030686945.1). Classification (NCBI taxonomy): domain Eukaryota; kingdom Metazoa; phylum Arthropoda; class Arachnida; order Scorpiones; family Buthidae; genus Centruroides; species Centruroides vittatus. The sequence goes on along the minus strand of NW_027120693.1, from coordinate 905,291 downwards.
AAAGTAGAGTATCGTTGAACTCGTCTCGGTCCTCTGAGTTCAGATATATACCCAAACACACGAAATTCCATAGGGAGTAATCTATAGTATACCCATACTAAAATATAGCTTTCATGAATAACTAACAACGGCTTATAATTTGCCCTAGTTTTTACTAGGTTTTAAGTATTTTCCAGTATGTATTGGACTTTATGTGGCATTTGTATTTATAAGCAGACATTTCGAAGGAATTTTTGTATGAATTATTGATGTATATTTTTTTACAAACTTATTACTGTAGTTACTTTTACTACTCTCCACACTACTATTTTAATTAAACCTATTTGTAAGGACCCAGACGAGGTCCGAAATCGCAAAAATGCAGAATTCTGTTGTGAAAAAAATAACGATAAATTATATAAGAGAGAGAGAGAAAAAAAACTCTTAATCAAAACAACGTAACGAAAAATGTAAACAACGAGTCTCGGGATGACGTCAACGCGTGTTAAACGACCTGTTAATGTTCAATCCAAAGGTAGAACTCTGACACACGCACTCATAAAGAGGTATAAGTTTGACACAAGTATTCAAAGGAAAAAATTGAACTTAGGAAAACAATTTCAGAAAAAGGGAAAAATTGGAGAGATAGAAAAATATCGCGTGATCGTTAGAATTCCAAAATGACATCAATTGCAAACAACGGATTAAATTATGAGTGCAGGTGTTGTGGTTCTATCAACAATCTTGGAGCATAGTCGACAAAGAGTGTCAAATAGACACCTCGAATCGGACCTTTCCCGCGACCCGACATGGTCTCGTTTTGCGCTTGAAAACAAAGGAGAGACCAATCGGGAAGCGAGGAAAGGGACGAGGGACCAATCCGCAAGGTGGATAGTACACGAGAAAAACGTATAAAAACTGGGACTTCAATGTCAAAAGGAGTTTTTTCAGAATGACGGACATGCCTCTTGTGGATTAGGACAGTGTGTGTAGTGTCGTCACTCGGAACTTTAAGTGTGTCACCGCCCGTCACCATCGTCCAACAGCCCTTCTCGTCCGCCCGGGACTGGATAGATCTACCTGCCGAACTCTCACGTTACCGAAGATCGCCGAGATTTGGAACAATCTAACCGATGTAAGCATGTATTCGTCCAAATAAACGGTTTTCCGCATGTAAACACTTGTCATCATTTGGCTCGTTCGCAACCGCCCACATACACGGGTTCCCTTAAGCTCATCCTGACGCGGGATATTTAAGCCCAGTCTACACCAGTCCAAATCTTACACTGGTGTCAGTGACGCGGGATTAATTGTATCCCCCTTTAAAGTCGGCGAATTTTACAAAAGTACATGGCCGGCGTTATTTACATTTAATAAATATATAAAAATATAAATACGACTATACAAAGATAAAACTTTGCTTCTGTCTTTCAGAAGCAAGTTTTATCTTTGTATAGTCGTATTTATATTTTTATATATTTATTAAATACATTGAATTTATGTCAAATTCTAGACTGTATCGGAGACAGGAAACGTTGTCTTGTAGAAGGTGAAGCCGTTTTGGATGCTGGACACATCGTATTTTGTGGATTAAACTCTAACAACAACACTGAAAGTTCATTGTTGCTTTAGTGTTGCAATCTCAGATATTGTCGTTTTAAATACATCTCAATTACGGGGAGAATGCACGTGCAAAGCGGGGCTGTCTGGTTTTCGTAAACATGTGATAGCCGAGCATAATACTAAAATGAAAACAAAAAACGTAAATTAACTTATATTTTCAATTAAGAATATTTTTAAAAATTTGACTGGAAAGTTATCTCGACATATGTATATGAAGATAGAAAATTTACCTATTTTCTTTCCGATCTGCGTACAAAAACAATTTTTCGACAGGCATGTCCATTTACAAAAAAAGAAATTAGATATTTTTTTCTTTTTATGTGGACGGCTTCAGATTTTCAAGAGAATAATTTTCAAACTTGAATAGGAATATTACCGTTACGTCATGACTACATAAGAATTATTATTTAAAAATAAAATAAAAGACTATCGTGTGTAGAATTAAAACACTTCTCACCTGTTAACGTGCAACGGTGAGAAGTGTTTAAATATTTTAAGCAGTATACACCATGTTGTAATATAAAAACATAACTATTATGATAAATAAAACTATGTTCAGTGTTGTTGTTAGAGTTTAATCCACAAAATACGATGTGTCCAGCATCCAAAACGGTTTCACCTTCTACAAGATAACGTTTCCTGTCGTAAAGTGGCTAGAAAATATAGTGTCGAAATCGAGCTTATTTTCTGTCCCTCTATTGGAGGTTGCCGCTAGAGACGCTGCTGTCAATCGTTGTGCTACGTTGGCTGTATCATCCTATGTTTATATTGGTTTTAAGTTGGATTTTTAGTAGTAAAAGAATTTAGATCGATAATAAATCATATCACAAGCAATCAATTATTATATAGTATCATTTTATTAACATTTATACATAAAGGAATTAGATTTTATTAATGCTAATTAAGATTCTTTTTAAATCAAATAGCCTATACTGAATTGTCTATTTTTACATTACAACTGTTGAGTACTGTACAAACAAGTATTATTTAGAGTACAAGAGTATTCTACTCTTGTTATTACCAACAAGGTTTATTTATATTTACTAAAAAATATAGAATTTATCCTACTTTTAATAATAAAATGTAACTTTTATATGGCTTTGTGAACGTGTTCCACTGTGAGGGCTTAGCATTTGCCTAATAAGTTCTATTCTATCAGTTACATCTTATATATACAAATTTTCGTGTCACAATGTTAGTTACCTTACTCCTCCGAAACGGCTTTACCGATTTTTACCAAATTTTATATGCATATTCAGTAGGTCTGAGAATCGGCTACTATCTATTTTTCATACCCTACACATTTCCCCTTTCAAAAATATATTTATATATGGATTAAGGCTTTTATGTCCAACAGATGGCGCTAACTTCCGACGACCTAAGTTTGCTTTTCTGTGAGAATGGACTGAAGCAGATCATTTTCTATCTATCTATATAAATAAAATATAACGTTCGTTTGTTCCTACCGATTCCTTTGAAATTTTGACACAGCGTTGCATTCGAATACGCACGTGTTTTTATATAATATACATGTCGAAATTCTCCCCAGTGGGGGGAGATGGACGGGATTAAGGCTTACCGTGAAGAACTCGGCTTCTATTATACTATTTTACATGCGGTTTTTTGCGTTTTTAATTGCGTTTTAATAGGTTACGTCAACAGAATATACACTAAAAAGGGATTTTTCGATATTCCCCAGCGGGAAAAGTGACGGGATTAAGGCTTACTGTGAAGAACTCGGCTTTTATTATACTATTTTAGATGCGTTTTTGATTGCGTTTTAATAGGGTACGTCAAGAGAATGTACACTAAGAAGGGATTTTTTGAAATTCCCCCCACGGGGGAAGTGTTATACATTTATAATAGATACATTTTGAGCCACAACAACGCGTGGCCGGGTCAGCTAGTAATACTGTATACTATTCACACAGTATTATGTGACAGTATAAAGCAATATTAAAATTACAATTAAATTCTACACAGTATATAAAATATAAAGGCAGAATGTTACTTTATTGTTCCAATATAAAATTACAAAATTAAGTATGTAACAAATAAACAATTGTTAGCCTACTGCCAAGTATCCGCACACAATAACTAAACTTATTAATGTGCAGCTGTTTCTCAAAATGGTACAAAATTCATGTTACTACTCATACATTGAATAAAAACTTGAAAAATATCTCTTAAAAAATTTAGATTAATAGCATGTAGATTTCTCACCCTTTTCAAGAAAAAGAAAGGAATTAAAAATTACAGTGGAGTAAAAACTTTAAATTAAAAATACACAAGTCAGTAAAATTAAAATTAGGTCAGAAACTTGGATGAAATCATTTATTGTTAGCTATCATACTGCAACTGCAGAATTAGGCTATGTGATTTGTCTCTGTTTTAGGTAGAATTTTTGTTTTCTATTGTATTCTTTAGATTTATTTAGACCCTTTATGAGAAAATGTAATCTAGTAAGTAAGTAAAATTTTACAATATATTTAGTGACAATTTCTCTGTGTTCACTGCAGCCAACTAAATTGATACGTTTCATTGAAATTAAATCATTCAAAACATCTTGTACAAAATTCTTGTGCAGTTCTCTTACACTAAATGAAAAAGTATAATTATCTTCTAGTTTCATCATTAAGACCTGCAGTTCTTTGGTGGGATATGATAGACCACCTTTATCAAATTTCCTTGTAAATTCTGCTAGTGCATTTTCAGAGTTAGGAACATCAGACTCAAGCAATATGTTAAAACAATTGCTGCAAAGAAGAAATTGGTGAAATATTTTCAAATTGAACACCCTTGATATATACTTTGCATGAAAATACATCTTCATACTGGGCAAAAGTTATTAACTTTAGTGCATTTAGACTAGCATGATTATCCTCTAACTTTAGCTTGTTTTCTGCAGACACAATTAAATTAGATTCATTTTTTAAAGGGCACCTTATCCAGAAATCTGGCACTTTTAATTTTTCAAAATCTTTAAGCTGAAGAGATGAAAATGAGGAAGATGCTGAGGATAATTCTGGCTGGATATCTAGTTCCTCTGAAGAGAGAAGACAGGGTTGACCTTCTTCTTCTTGTTTGTATTATTACTTAAATTTCTGTTTGATCTTTTCCCTGGCAGTGAAACATTACTATAGTACTTTGGGTAACCTTCAAACTTAGTAGGAACTGCATCAACAGACAGTATTGGAACATCACGGGGGATAATAACTTCTCCACCATTCACAATATGTTTCCAATTTCTGATTATAAAATGTTCCTCAAAGTGTAATTCACAAACCCTATGCCAGGGCTCCAAAGTTAAGTCACTGCGTCTGATTAATTTTTCCCAATCTTTTCGACGATTGTCGTCTTTTGGTGCCAAGAAAAGAGATTTTTTCTCCTTGCAGGATCGGTACCCTGTTTTACACAATGGAACAAAACACGTACCTGATTTTGATTTTCGGGTGTTTGGTTCTTGTTTAGCCATTATTTGATTAACATTTCCTATGAATATATTTACTTTAAAAACACAAATTTAATCGCTTTCAATGTTGTTGTATGAAAGGATGCTATGTAAACAAAGCGAAAGTAGCGCTACGATTGACATCAGCGCCACTTTTTCTGTGACGTCACTAACTCGACGCAGGACCAAACGGAGGGATATAGCGCTTTCGACACTATATTTTCTAGCCACTTTACTGTCGGCTTCTTACCTGTTTCGGCAGCCATTTTGAGCGCCCTCTGTCGGATTTGGCGCTTGCCAATAAACGATTGGTTTGGAGCCCCTGTTGATCATGACTCCAGGAAATTGCCTTTTGTCCGCAGGATAATGCGCCATGACTCTACGCTTCCTAGATGTTAAACGTTATCTCCTCCGTCCGCACCAACCTCGTCGATTCATCAAAGATGATGGAGAACAGAAGAAAATCTCTGTTATAGATTCTCTCATATTGCAAATCCAGAGTTTTCTAAAATAAAATTTTTATCGTAAAGTATAATTAATTCTTGCTTTTACGACTTGGTTTCTGAAAACCGTCGTAAAGCGAGCCTCTCTATTTCACATAAATACAAAATCATAAGTTGAGATTTTATATGTTAAACATGAAGAAAGAATATACAACGATATATTGGTCTACTAAATAACTACTTAATAAAGGAACAAATACAGAAAAAACAGCACAAGCCTTCTCTGCTGCAGAACATGGAGGAGTTCAGCAAACAAAGCACGGGAAAAATCCCCAGGTGATTGAGAGGAACACCTAACAGACAGTTAAAAATATGATACTAAAATACAGTAGTTTGTACAGTTCTAATAAACTTTTTACTAGTAAAGCGGGAGTCAAAAGCGAATGGTTTTTCCCCCTTTTATTTTATATATTTAAATTTTGATTATTAATTATTTTTATTTTTAAGAAATTATAAATTTGTAAAAATACTTAAGAATATAAGTAAAATAATTTTCAAAAAATATTTATAATTGATAAAATTTTCCACGAGGGGGAGTAAAGTATTTATAATCAGCTGCGAGGCAAGGTCAATATTAGGGAAAGTCGGTTACGCTGTTTGTATATTTAGATGCTTACGCATTTTAGCACATAAATTACGTAACAAAATGTCTGCAATATATCGCGTTATAATAGGGAAAGTGGACCCACATGTTCCCAAGAAATTGGTTCCTCTCTGGAATCATCCTGCAGGCAAGATATTTTGGTCATGTGACTTGTTTAAATTTTTTTTTCAGCAAAAGATGTCGCCATGTGCGCTACCATCATTTGGACGCCATGTTTGAATTGCAAGCACCATTGCATGCAATTGTACTTTTATGCCGGTGCGCTATTCCATTATCTCTGCTTACCTATTCAAAATATAGATTTTACTTTAATATAATCGTTGAGGGTAAGTGACTTGCACAAAAATGTAGTCAAGTATGTAAAGAGATGCGATATATCAGAAGCTCGTCGTCGTCTCAAACATGGCGTCGAAGTGATGGTAGTGCTTGGAGTACTGTTTACTCTGTATTTAAGCACATTTAATTATTTTCTATCGTATTATAGGTCCAAAAACCGTTTTCTTTTGGGCTCCTGCTTTTAAATGGGTAAGCAAAAAAAAAAAAAAATTCTTACTGTACTCTTTCCAGGCTTTATAACAATGATTCTTAACCACTGTGCCATGGCACTTTAGTGTGCCGTCACTGCGAATACCCACTTCAGACAAGTAGTTCAGTTAGCTCTAACTTCCTAGGGAGTGTTTAGAAATTGTAACCAGTGTTACTGGTAACTGCCGGTAGTTACCAAAGTGTTTAGAAAATGTGACCGAAATAACGAACTGTGTCGGTTTTGATGTCACCGGTTGTCCTGCGGTACTTACCGAAGTAACCGTTGTGTGCCGCTAAATTTTTAAATGATTAAAAGTGTACTGTGATGAAAAAAAGGTTGAGAATCATTGCTTTATAACAATGACAGTTAATGCGATACAGATACAGGTTGCCGTTTAAAAATTGCGTGCAATTTTCAAATGGCAACCTGCCTTGTGTGAGATTTTAAATAAGCTGAATAAATAAAGGGTTGAAAGGTTGACTCTGGTCGTGTTAATCTTGTTTCTGTGGTTGTAATGGGTGTGTGAAGACATCAAATTTTTGGGCTTCAATTTGAAAAAATTGTAGACCTATAAATTCTCACTGTTGGCCGTCCATTGTCTTTCCTTAATCTCGAGAACAGAGTTAGATAGATGAAAATTGAGAGCGGATATGAAAACCTTAGGAGCAGGAGACCCTGATTAACTTTTGATCAGGGTCTGATCAATATATGAACTTCTGATGCAAACTGAAAGTCAATTAAAAAATTTTCCCCCGAAAGGTGTTAGATAGATGACTGGCATGACTCTACTTTTAAAGGAAAAGTATGATGTAGGGGGCAAGCCACTACTAATTTGAGGTGGAGAACATATATTTTAAATTAAATACAGGTAGGCCTTCTACAATATGGTACCTTTACAATGCGTTTTCGCTCCAACGCAAACATTTTCTTACAACGTGGTACTTTTACAACACTGTTTAGAGTATTTAGAAACGAATTATTTTTCACATAACAGAAAAATTTCAACAGATCACATAAATGCAGTGGAACTTGATGAAACAAGCTCAGATCTTGCCGAAATAAGGCCAGTCAAACATTCTCAAACAACTATAATAAGTGACGACGAGGACTGAATTTGAGCATAACATTATGTTTCTTTTTGATTTTGACTTGAAATCATAATCTTTTTAGTTTTTATATGATGTTGAATTTTATTTAAGTTTTTTATGTACATAAATTTAAAAAATGATGAAAATGTTACACCATAAAAGACAGTTTTTCAATTTTTAGAACCGAATCCCAGTTTTTGTATTAAGTTGGTGTCTTCTATAACGCGGTATTTTCAAGGAACGTATCTACCATGTTGTAGGAGGTCTACCTGTATATTAAAAATTTCGGCCTGGCTTTGTGATGATGTCACAATAAATAATTGCTTATTTGTTTTTAGTCTTCAATGTTTTAAAGTCTAAAGGTTTATTTATTATATTTAAATTTTTAATTTGCTAAGATAGTAATAGCAAAAGTAATAGATTTTCTATTTTTGCCTTTTTCTTTAAAGCTCTGTTTTGCTTTCTTAATACAAACCAAAACTCTGAGTCAATAATCAAAATTCACAGTAAGTGGGAATTGCGGGTTCGAGTCCCGCTTCAGGCCAATTCTTTTCTTCCACAATCTTCTAAATTAATTATTAAAATATTAATTTAATTATTAGCAAAAGATGACACCTAAAGCCTGGCTCTAGTGCCAAATTACTTATTATTTAATTAATACTCTTATTCTTCACACTTTCCTATCTTTCTTACTTCCTCTTCCACCTAACTTCTTCTCTTCTCTAATTTCTTCCTTCCGTTTCTTTAGGGCAAAAGTCTAATATAAAGGTCAGACAGCTCTCTACCTTCTTTAAGTAAAGTATTTAATTAATAGTAGTAGTAGTAGTAGTAGTAGTAGTAATACAGTCTGATATAATTTGGCAATTGTTTAGTTTAATAATCAAAGCCATCTCGTCCCTTAAAAATATTCGTCGTCGTATCTGTTGGTGAGCCACACAGTTTGGTGCTCATTTCCTTTGCTAAAAGAAGTGTTGAGGAAGACTAATTAGTATTTTGCAATAAACAAAAATAGCTACTGGAAAATAACTATTAAAAACAAAAAACCTTGATAATTCCAGCAAAAAAGGGGCTGTTTGAATAAGGCTGTTTAAAACAGTCGAAAACGTTTTTATTAAATATTTTTTGCTGGAATTATCAAGGTTTTTTATTTTTAATAATTAGTATTTTATGTGAGAATATTAAAAATGTAAAATATCAGCAAAATGAGCTATTATATAAAATGAATTTAGCCATCCCTATAATATAAGAAATATTGGATATTAGTTTAAAAAACTGATGATTGGATATTTGATTATCAGTTGCATAATACTGGTCAATTCCGGTATTGATATGATAATTGGTCAATCACTAATATACACTTCACGTGAAGTTTATCGGCTGGGTGATAAGAAAAAGCATCTGGGTGGGATACATGACAAAAAGGATTTGGAAAGAATGCTGCAGATCAACTCGTCTTTTCATAAGTGAGTTGATGTGGATATGTTGAGCTACTAATTCACATTGAGTGGCTGAACCATATAAATAATTGCCATGTAATTAGGATGTCATCTACATAACGATTGTAAAGTATAATATCCAGTAAAAATTTCTAGAGTTTTTTGCATTCTAGTTCCCTAATTATTAATTCACATAAGTTCCCTGAGATTGTGCTTCCCACAGGAATGCCTTGTCTTTACAAGTATGTTTATTAAATGTAAAGGATTTGTAGTATAGTGTATGATCAAAATCAGATTTGTTGTTGGTATGATTGCACTGCAGGAACAATCTGAAATAAAGTCATGTAGAGAACAGAAACTAGGCTCTATTTTAATAGATGAGTACGTGGAAACGAATAGTGAGATGTTCGTCATTTGTCAAAGTGATTTCATTTAATTGGGCTAATACCTCTTGTGGATTTTTGATAGAATATTTATATCCCTTTAAGTGCTCTGCTAGTATTTTATATATTTGCTTCTTGATGGTAAAGGTCAGAGTTGTTTGCCTGTTTGTGTGTTTCAGCAGCTGCAGTGTGTCGGGGGCATGAATAATAGTGTGCTTTAGATGTAACACTTTGGCCAACATTGTACATGATAATTTGGTGACTTTTCTCTACACCCTTTGCTAGTAATCATCGTTGACCTACTGGCATTCAGTCAATTCAGTGTACACTTTGAGACCCATAATATATGTAGCAGTCTTCAGTAGGACAACTGTTCTACTTTCCTCCACTTCAATTAGTGTTATCCAGTTATTACGGAGCCAGTCCAGATTGTCATCGATGCCCTTAACTGTTTGGTCCCTCACTAGTATTCTGTTGTTCTTTATGTTGAAGATTATGTTTCACCTGTTTACCTGAAGAATTCCTTTTGCTTATGGCTAACTTTCATTAATAAGTTTTCAATGTTCGGCACAATTTCGTCAGGGTGTAACGAAGATGATGTCAGTACAAACATTGTACTATATCTACAATGTAAAATCGAAGTGTTTGACGCAAAAAATTTCTTTTAGAATAGCAATAAAATATGTATTTGTTAAATTTGAATCTCGTTAACTTCCTTAAGAGCAATTTTGAAGCTCCGTAGCTTTTGTAATGCATAAAATTTAAGTGAGTCTATGAACAACTTTTTATTGAATAACTTCACTTTTATGGCTTTTCTAATTTTTACACATTTTCTACTCAATAATGACTTTTTACTCTTTCTACCTTGTGGTATTAAGAGGGTCTTTTGTCCGTGTCTGTCGTAGGTTCGACCAGGCCCACAATGGGGTGACTGAGCGGCACGGACGGGGCTTGACATATCTGAAACCCACCACCCACAGAAAATTTCTAGAGTTGCTTGTCCAGATTTGATCCTGGTATGGTAGTTGATGCCATAACCACCTTTGTCTTCAGGTCGACAGCTTTAGGTTGCATGAGGCCTAGGCAACACATTGCTAACTTTCATTATTACTATTGTACTATTGTTGTATCTTAAACCTAAAATTAAGCACTTATATCTGTTGAATGTAATTTGCAATTTACTAAGTAAATATTTGGGTTTGGTTCCCAAAAAAAGAAAGAAGAAAAAGCATTTTACTTTTTACAATGTTCTCTTGATCAGAATAAGTTTATAAAAGGAAGATTCTAGGTTAGGGGTGGCAAACCTGTGGCATATCTGGAGAAATCATCTGGCACATAATGTATCATACAGTTTTGGTTTATTCACGTGTTTTTTCAATCAGCTTCTTTATATTTATTATAATTAAAGCATATTCATTTTATTTCTTTAAATATTGTTGTTGTGAGTCTTAAACTTTGGTATACACAAACATTTTTTAAAGATAATTGTGATTGATATATAGCACACGGACTTGGAGGTTTGCCATCCCTGTTCCAGGTACCGGACAAAACTAAATATGGACAAATGTATATTTAGGCACACACATATATATATATATATATATATATATATATATATTTGTACTTTTTGTTTAGTAATCATTAATTTTTATTGAACTGAATTGCAACTTATGAGCGATTTTTGTTTTTAAAATAGGCATTGGTCATTGCTGGCATTGGAGATTTGGCTAGACCGGCCGAGAAGTTGAGTCCGTCACAGTCTACCGCTCTGGCTGCCACAGGTAATAACTGTATAGGTTTAATATATGTTTAATCTATAGATGTGTAAGCTCAAAATTTGGAATAACTCTCTTTTTTTTGCACATGCAAAAAGTGCAGATTTTTCTGTTGTGTATGAGTTGCTTGTTTTCTTTTTTATTCCTTTCCTTCTTTTTCAAAAGTCATTTGATTTTTAGAAAAGGAAAGCCTAAGATCATGAACATAGAAAAATCATTGAAAATTTTTATACTAGAAATTTGGATGTGAAATATTTCAAATATATAGCCATTTCAAAAAGCACAATATATAGTATATGAACCGAGGGGGTGGAAGGAAAGAAAATGCTATCTAAAGCTGAAAAAAGTGGAAGAAAAGGGTCAAAATGATCAAAAAGAAATGTAAGTAGCTAACTGATGTGTAAGATTCGCCGACTTTAAGGGGGGATACAATTAATCCTGCGTCAGGATGAGCTTAAGGAAACCCGTGTATGTTGGCGGTTGCGAAGGAGGCAAATGATGACAAGTGTTTACATGCGGAAAACCGTTTATTTGGACGAATGCATGCTTACATGGTTAGATTGTTCCAAATCTCAACGATCTTCAGAAGCGTGAGAGTTCGGCTGGTTGATCTATCCAGTCCTGGGCAGACGAGAAGGGCTGTTGGACGATGGAGAAGAGCAGTGCTACACTTAGATGTTCAGGGCGACGACACTACACACAGTCTTAATCCACAAGAGGCATGTCCATCATTCCGAAAAAACTCCTTTTGACCTTGAAGTCCCAGTTTTTATATGTTTTTGTCGTGTATTATCCACTTTGCGGATTGATCCCTCGTCCCTTTCCTCGTTTCCCGATTGGTCTCCCCTTTGTTTTCAAGCGCAAAACGAGATCATGTCGGGTCGCGGGAAAGGTCCGATTCGAGGTGTCTATTTGACACCCTTTGTCGACTATGCTCCAAGATTGTTGATAGAACCACAACACCTGCACTCATAATTTAATCCGTTGTTTGCAATTGATGTCATTTTGGAATTCTAACGATCACGCGATATTTTTCTATCTCTCCAATTTTTTCCTTTTTCTGAAATTGTTTTCCTAAGTTCAAATTTTTTCTTTGAATACTTGTGTCAAACTTATACCTCTTTATGAGTGCATGTGTCAGAGTTCTACCTTTGGATTGAACATTAATAGGTCGTTTAACATGCGTTGATGTCGTCCCGAGACTCGTTGTTTACATTTTTTGTTACGTTATTTTTGATCAAGAGTTTTTTTTCTTTCTCTCTCATATATAATTTATCATTATCTTTTTCACAACAGAATTCTGCATTTTTGCGATTTCGGACCTCGTCTGGGTCCTTACAGATGCTACTGTTCGTAAGGTAGCGATGACTCTTCTTAGCTCTCTTGTACAGACAATACAACAAAGACAAACAGTAGAAACACAAAAAACTTTGAAGATAAACTGCCAATCTAGAGAACCAAAACAAGTCTTAATATAAAAGGTTAATTTAACATATTGTATCAGAAGGTTGCGTGTTCGAATCACGTTCGGGTCACCAATGTAGTCTTTTACTGCTATTACTTGCTTCTCGTCACTGCACGCAATTAAAACGAATGAGCCGAGTCGTAACAAAAACTAAGTTTATTTTCTGCTTGCGTAACAGTTACACGACTCGACGGCGCGGCTAACACAGACCAACTGACTGTCCGAAAGGTCCCACAGGGTGAGTTTGGTCCTGTTCCAGGAAGTGATAACTCTTACCACCTGGGGTTCGTTGCGACTGTTAAGATGTGGAGGGTGACATTTCCCACAGTATATACGTATTCTACCACAAACATCAGAATAATGGTTTTTGTATAAATTTATGAAAAAGCAGTGTAGACCTTACAATAAGTGAACTGTATTAACCTGTGTTATTTTGAATTTGAGAGAGATTCTATTGTATATTAAACGTAAAATTAAGCACTTATATCTGTCAAACGTAATTTGCAATTTACTAAGTAAATATTTGGATGTGATTCCCAAAAAAAGAAAAAAACATTTTACTTTTGGCTATATGGCAGTTATATAGAATTTTTTTACATGTATCAACTGTTAAGTAAGATTCAATACTTTTAATGATCTTTCTTATCTGTGTTCTAAATGCAAACAGATCATATTTAGAACACAGATAATTTGTGATTTTTATGAGTTTATAGAACTATCCCAATACAAAATTGAAGTTTTGATTGTAATTTCCGCCAGCTCTTTTTTACAATTTAACAAAAGTAAAAATTACATTAGGAATACTAGTCGTATCTTCTTTTCTCGCCATGTCCAATCACCTGGAACAACCATTCTCCGCTGCAGAGATGACCTTTCTTTGTAGGCTACGACTCTTGTGATGTAATTTTTACTTTGTTAAATTGTAATTTCCGCCATCCTTTTTTTACAAAAAAAATGTTATAATTTTAATTGTGTTGGGATGTCACCTGTGGACATTTTAGACTGTTTTACATATTTGTGCAGAGTTGTAGCCTACAAAGAAAGGTCATCTCTGCAGTGGAGAATGGTTATTCCAGGTGATTGGATGTGGCGAGAAAGGAAGATACGACTAATATTCGTAATGTAATTTTTACTTTGTTAAGTTGAATTTTTGATATCGATTCTATATTTTCCCAAATAAAGATTAGCATTATGTGCATTATATGCAGTCCTCCAAAAAGAATGCTACCATTTTAAATTACTGTAATTATTACTCTAGAATTATGCAACGTATGCCGGTCGATGGAATAACTGTCCGAGTGTCGTCTCCCGTCTGTGTTCAAATGTGTTTTGTCTACTGCCTCTTGGAATAGCTGTAAAAAAAACCTGCAGATTCCTTCTGTCTGGTTAAATTTCTGATTTTCTGTTTTAATATATTTTCAATAATAGGCAATGATTTGTTATGATGAATGGAAGAGAATAATCTTCTTGTCTCATTCATTAATGTTTATCCTTTATATATGTGTTGTGAACGAATGAATGTTTGAAATAGAATAATTCTTTGTAAAATTACATGTTACTCTACTCAGATTTTTTACGTGACATGCAACTTACGTAAATTTGCAGTTATGTAACTCAGGGTATTACTGTATTATGGTTCCTTTTGGCTGTCGGAATACAGAAGTTGATTTATTATATATACAAAATTATAAAAGTCTGTACATACACACGTACAAATTAATAAAAAAAACTATCCTAATCCACATTATTAAATAGAAACTATGAAACCATTCAAGTTTTGCTTTTGTTAAAAAGTGGTATTTAAGAATCCAAGCACCAGTTAGTTTATAATTATTCATAGATTCAAACGGAGATTGTGTTTTGGGCAGATGGCAACATCCCACTAAGCTCTGAGACAGTTATGGTACATTTGTTGCAAAAACAATATGCCTAACGTGCCCCACCGAAACCATACCAACGGTTAAAGCAGAAAGGGTGTGACGGAGGCTGGGAGGAGAGTTCCATCGCAGAATGTTACAAAAGAATTTGGGACAAGCTCTGCCAATTTATGATCAAAAACTTCCAGAATCTTTTGAAGTGCATGAAAACAAAAATTTGAAAGGCAGAAGACTGATTTTGTTCAGCTTGTATTTCAGTCTGCAGTTTAAGTCATAGGACACATATTTACCAAAAAATTTCAAGCATAGTTCATATTTTTTGACAAAATTCCAATAAATTTGACCCAATTTTCTACTGTCTTTCAAAAATGGGCCATATAAAAGTTTAATTGTTATCAGAGTGAGTACGTCGCGTTCCCGAATCTCTTCGTCACTCGAGAAAATGCTCGTTAACCAAATATTATTTTAAAGGTTAAAAAAAGTGACAGTTTCGTACCAGATATGGGCCGCGTGATGGTCGTTTCAAATTTTTAAAAATATGTAAGAGTACGACGACGTACGCCTAATTTTATAGATACATTTATTTGGTGCAGTAACTAGGAATCTGTTCACGTGGAATAAAATTTAAAGGTTTAATATAAACTTAAATTGATTTAACATAATTCTTCTAAGAAGAGAAAAATTTAAAGTTATCAAAATATCAACTTTTAAAGTGAAAGAACAAATATACAGAAAAACCCACAAGCTTTTTGGCATTTTAAGTTTCCCAAGTTCAAAAACAAAAATCTTGGGTGGGGTCATTTTTTGACCAATTGCCATACTTTACTTTCCCTCCTATATATATATATCCTCCTATATATATATATATATATAGCAGTTGGAAAAGTGAAATAAAGGGTGTCTAAATTACTGTGAGGATATTGCATACAACAACCAATTGTTGTATGTTCTATGTTTCCACTTTGCTGTAGTTGGCATTGCTGTTTGCTCGCAGATGTTCTGAGCCCATTCAAATTTTAGCGAGAGTGCAGGTCCATTTTGGCCAAGTGATAATGACATCGACGATCGAGCAACAAATATTCCTGGTGGAGTGTGTTCTGTATTTAATTGGGGATGTATTGCAACAAAGATTCTCCCGGCAATTTCCAGTCGCACGAGTACCTCGCCATAATGCAGTGTGAAATTTGATTGCCAAATTCTACAAAACGGGCAGTGTTGCAGAAACTTCCCAGGTAGGCCCTCAATTCTGTTTCCGGCATCTGCTGCGGGAGAAACTTTAATATTGTACGTAAAATTTTGTTTTCGTCAAAACTTTATCCGAACGTTTCCTACTGCTCAGTAACTTTTTAGATGCCCTGCACTTATAGATATTAAAAATCTTAATTGTCCTGTTCAAGTTTGTGCAAAATGTAAACATCATAACTTTGTAATTCTAGTTTTTAATTAATTTTATTACTAAAGCTGTAGTTGTAAATTAACAGACACTTTAATGATCAGAACATTGTTTGTATTATATAATAATTATATCTGAATACAGAAAACAAATATATGTAATCGAATAACTTGACGTAATTTGTTTCCACAGGACTAATCTGGTCGAGATATTCGATGGTCATTATTCCCAAGAATTGGAGTTTGTTTAGTGTAAATGTCTTTGTTGCTCTGACTGGACTATACCAATTATACAGAATATTCGAGTGAGTTATTTATTATTATTATTATTATTATTATTATTAATTTAATAGAGAAAATAGAGAATTTAAACAATCGATTGCAAATATGCAAGCGTACGTCGCAATTTGTTTCGATGAATTAGCTTCTTGTAATATTTACTTCTGCAGATAATATACTGTAATGTGTAAATCATGATTAAAAAGATATTTGAGAAGATTCTGAAATACATTTAATGTTTTTCGAATTCTTGATGCAGACACCAGTATTTAGAGCATTCTTTTTGGATGAAAAATGCTCGATCGATTGAAAATTAAACACTTGTCTTAGTTTTTACGATTCTGTTTAACTATAAGGAACCCTTCGGATAACCAATAAAGTATTCTCTGTATAATTCCATAAGGATTTGTAATCTGATCATAAATCAAGCTTGAATCGGTACTTTGCCATGAAATTAAGTCATTGCAATCCAGAAATAGGGTCAAATAGGGAACAAAACTGAAGCTAACATGGCTTATAGTGCATTTGTCATCCAAAATTGGTAGAGTGCGCTACCGTACGACAACGTGAAATGTTTATTTTTAGGGTAAAAACATAAAGTCCACATCGATTTGGAACACATTTCAAACTGTTTAGTGTTATCGGCAGGAAATGTAATGACATTTGTGGGGATTACAATAAACACAGGACTAATTAATAACACAAGTTTAAATCTCTGTTGCACTTCAATACATATTTTAAAATGGAGTTCTAATTTAAAAATTCTTAACCATTTTGTATTGCACTGTGTATACAATAACCAATTGGTGTCTTTGCAGTTAATCACTTTTTCCTTAAGGCCAGTTTGTAAATTTCTTGTTGCTCTCTGCTTTGGAGTAGATTTGAGATTGTCTACTTTCTTACCATCTATACAGGTTGTCAAAACTATCTGGGAATAATTCACAGAGAAAGCCTGCTGTCGTGCATCCTTTTGAATCAGCAATTAGAATTTTGGAATGGGTTTGGATAACTTCAACAGCAATTAGTATTGCTTTACATTATGTCTAGAACAGTAAGTCCAAGAAGTGTGCCCAATGTCGGCATAAATAATGCATTTATTGAGACATATTTTGCCGCTGCTCAAAAGTTTGTGGCGTCATAAATTTTGATGCCGTTTGTTTCACTCTTCCACATTGAAAAAAGGGAAACTTTATTTGTTTCCTCGGACGAACAGACAAACGTTGTACAGGACAGGATTGGGTAAAGCATGGGGTCATACCATTCTTGACCAAAAACTGCCAAACATTCAGTGCAGTATGGGCAAGAGCATTGTAATGGTAGAAAATTCAACATCTGTTTGCCAAGACTTGACACATTCTTTCCACAAATCTTGATGCAACATTCTCAAAACTTCTAGATAAAAATTTTGGTTAGTTGTTTGACCCCGAGGAACAAATTCCAAATACATAATCCATCCCACATTAAAGAAACAGATGGGAAAATGTGTGAAAAGATCTGCAAAACATATCCTCTTACTACAATGTCATCTGGTAAACTGATGCAAATGGATTCATTGAACACTCACCTGGTCAGGAATCTTGTTCTAGAAGGAGCCCACCATCCAGAAGAGAATTTGTTCTTTCGGGTCCCCCCTTGTATATTCTGCAATTATATTTTGTTTCATTATTCTGTATAATGAAAGAGCAAAAAAAATTATGGAAATGCTTTTTTGTCTTCCCGAGACGAGGAAGGAAGAAGTGTCACCCGACAGAGTGGACCTTTATTTTGGTATTCTTCTCTGTGTTAATTTTAACAAGTTATACATAGTGAGGCAGAAAAGAACTTTGTCACTTGGCGGAGTGCACCTTTATTTCAGTGTTCCCAAACTGTGTGAAAACATGCAAACCACAGAGATATCATTTCTTCTATTCTATTATTTTCAGGATATCTCAATGGAATGTTTGATGATAAAACAATTAAATTGTACTTTTGTCCTGGATTTTTTTAATATTAATTTTCTAAAATTTACTCTTCATAACTTAATCCGCAATTATAAATAATGGACAAGCTACTTTATCTCTCTAAATAATGAATATGTTTTATGCTTATACTTGGTATGTAATCACTTGGACAATAACAATCCATACACAATGCTGTAGATTTTTACAGGAAAAAATTGGACGTGTTTTAGTTGTGTGTTAAACATTATATAGAACATTTTCCACTCTTTTATATCATCCAACTTTAAAATTTAATTAACATGTAGTCAAATACGTGTGTGCGACTAAATCCGAGTTTAATAACTCAGATTTAGTCGCACACTCTTATTTGACTTCATGTTAATTAAATTTTAAAGTTGGATGAATTAAAATAAAATCTTTGAGAAAGTATTTTCAGTAACATTAGTAAAAATTTACACATGTGTAGATTTATCCTTGGGAACAATACACTAACAATATTATTGAACATCTGTTGTAGGCTATCAAAATATTTTTTATCACATGTCAATGATCGAGAAGCCTTGTGAGATGGGACACCAGTTTTGTTATGGTATTATTTTCAGATTTGAATTCGGTGGAAATTTGAGGCAAATTGATAAAAATTGTTTGTTCGAAGAAAAAATAACTATTTTATGAGTAAAGATTACAAATGTTTTATTTAGATTTCAAAATAAAATTATGTATTTTCATTTTATTAATAATCAATTTCATTTGCAGTTACAGACGAAGTTTATCTACAGCAGCCGTAGTAGAAAAGTAAAGCTCAAACTTTGTGTAGTGACGAACATTTTTAGTCAATTCTGTAGAGAGAATATTGTTGTTATTTTAATTTAAAGATTTGTATAAAAGGAGAAAAAATGATTTCACTTAATAAATGTTGAAGTTCAAATTTTCATGCGAAGGAAGGTTCGTAATTTACATAACAATTAAATTTGTTTCCTAAATTTTTTTTGTGGTTTATTTTCAGTGAACACTTCTTCACTCCCAGTAATTTATGAGCTAGTTCTTCCATAACTGCACCTGGAATAACAATGAAAAATTGGTGTTTAGATTTTAAACATGAGGAGGGCAAAAAAAAAAAAGAACTTGTCAACATAATAGCGAGGTTGTGGCCAAAGTTTTAATTATTAATGCGAAAACGTGTACGTCGAACGTTCGGCGCCACTTTCCTGTAAGCCTAGAAGTTTGGCAATGGCATTTGGAATGTCGAGCATGATTCCACTGACTTTCCAAATGCCGTTGTCAAACTTCTAGGTTTACAGGAAAGTGCCACCGAATGTTCGACACACACATTTTCGTGTTTAAAACTTTAGCCTCAACCTCACTAATAATACAAACTTGTTCTATTAATAATTAATTCATTAGCATAATTTATTTAATGCAATATTATTATTATTAACTTGTATGACATAGTAACTAATTCCTTCATACTGTTTTCTAAATCATATCTGCATACTTGAAAAATTCCATAACTATGTACAGTACATACCATCAAACCAAATCGTATTGGCAATATGTACCCTTTGACAGTTTTAAAATCTACAGCATAATATTTTTGATAAACAAAATGAATAAATGTAAAACAGGGTCTATTATATTTCAAGAATTTTTTTGTGGTCCTCCTTTCGTCTTGAGATTGTCCACTGGTACATGTTTGCTAGCAAATGAAGGCAATTTTCTAATGTATTTATTTGCTCTAAGAATATTGTATACTATTTTAGTATAGTCTTTCATTAGAAATATGGAAAGCATGCACTTTTCAATTAATTTGTTATTCGTCATACAAAGTCAAAAGTAATGTCAAATCATTATTTAAAGCATTCTATAATAAATCTCAAACATTACTGATTTCTGTTGATTCTGAAAGCAGAGGTCACACTGCCTGTCCCAAAATTTACAGTTTGTGAAAATTATATCTGTCTGGCAATTGGAGTGGCAAATAGCCAGAGTAGTCCAGAGAAAAAAAAGTCACTCAGTGAAAAAGGAGCATCACAGAACATGAATCAGTCTTGATCAGATAATAGTAAAATTGTATTATATTCATGTTTACAACACATTTTCAATTGAAAATTTATATAGTTACATAAACTATTTCTTAGAAATTAACCTTTTTGAAGCAGAGGTCATATAAATGAAAGTGTTATAAACAGTAAAAGTTGAGAAACTCTTCCATAAAAGCTTTGCATTTTTTATAGTGTCCGTCATCCTTTCATTTCAGGTTGGTAGAAAAAGTGTGATGCTGTGTCGAACAAAGAAATCATTACAAACATTTATAGGAAAAGAGGATTTTAAAATAGACCATTGGTTCCCAAACTTTTTCGATCCACCACCCCCTTTGTTCCATAAAGTTATACCCAACGCCCCCTAACCCATCAGTGACCCCAACTTTTGCCTTTGGTCACCGTTCAGTACCCTGCCACCAGCGCCCTTCTAGATTTACTCACCGCCCACAGGGGGTGGTATCGCCCACTTTGAGAACCCCTGGAATAGACAATTTTTGAAGGCTATTAAAAATTTTCCACAGACAATCTCTTGTATTACAATTATAATCGAATCCAAGACAAATTTTTGTACATTACTGTTCTACCATTACCATTTCATTCGATATCTAAAACTGGATTGTCTTATTAAATGATGGTGGCTTGTGTGTCAAATATGTCAAATATATCAAATACTGATTTGTATTAATCTAATAATAGAATAATCTAAAACTATAACATTTTATGCTTACCCGTGCAAAGAATGATCTTGTCTTTAGCAAGAAATTTAATCGTTTCGGCCATGTTACTCAGGCACTCTTCGGACAGGTATGGCGGATCTGCCAGCACCACGTCAAAGGCGGTCTCCAGTAGTCTGTCCAGGTCTAGGGGACTCTTGTAATCGTAGAAAAGAAAATCGTCTCCGTACGTGCCAAATCTTTTGTCGTATTCCAGGAGACGTAACTGTAACTGTAGTTTACCATCGTTCAATGAACGTAATTTTTTGTACACGGTCGGGCAAGAGATACACGCAATTCTGAAAATACAAAAATTCAAGTAAAATTTTACACACTCATTTATCATCATAGAATACTAACTAATTTGCTAAATATTCAATATTTTTTGAACTTGAGGACTGGATAGACATGCAAGGATAGACCCAGTCAAAGCCGAGAAATTTGCCTCGAATGCTTTGTCCAGTTGTTTGTCACTAATATTTTTGTTTCGTATGCATATAATGGCTCTAAAGAAATCGGCCAGAGGCCTCAAAGATGCTTAATGGCTCCGATTCAAGTGTATCTATCGCTTACGATTGTTGTTGTTTATTGTTGCGATTTCTGTATTTTTCCTATCGACAATATCTAAGCATATAACTTTCTTCGATATTTTGATGTCATTATGATCTTTAACATTTTAATAACCTTGTATAATACATTCTAAGATAAAAAATTTTATTTAAAATTCAAATAGTTTACTATAAAATGATGTTACTGAAGAATGTGGAGATTCCTAATAAGTCACTCATAATTCTTTTTCTAGTGAAGGCAATTGCAAAAATGGCGTTTATGTGGTGCCTTTTTCAATCATGAAATTTATAAGAGTAATTAGTCTAATTTACAATTTAGACAACCTGGATTATACTTATAGATTTGTATTGTTTGTAAAACAATTTATCTAATTAACGTCACTTGCAGACATAACAGAGCCTTTATAAAACAGATGCAAAATTACCATATCGGCCCATCATTTTTCCAAAAATGGCAATTTGAATTCATCGTCTATCTTTGATGATAAGATAATTTTTGATGTAGAGTGATCGAAAAGTTTCTTCACAACATTATGGGTCCTAAAATTCTGACAGCATATTCTCAAAATGTTAGAATGGCCACTACTGCAGCCAATAAACATTCAAGTCTATATTATTCTAGTGTTGCAGAATTATATATTTGTGAATATTGTGTATGTAGTATCTTTGTGGAGTAGTCGGAATACGCTTTACGGCAGTTTTCTGTGCAATAATTCAGACGTTATAAAATTTGCCGGAAAGGAAAATCAGAATTGTCACTCAATTCAATTACATTAACAGATTAATCAGACATTTAATTTATTTATTTAGTATACCGTTGTATACTAAATTAATTATTGAATTAGATTTAAATTGAAGACTAAAAACTCATCTTCAATAATTATATCATAAATACTGTAAGATAAAGATCCTAATCAAAAATATTCATCCTTTGTTTCATGTATGGAGTTAAACTATATAAAATAAATCTACAATTTGTTGGGTGACTAACTTGCCATTGTCTCCTGCCAATGCGATGGCTTCTTTTGCCAGAATTTCGGCCGTCGTCTCATCATACCAAAACTGGCTGAGTTGCTGAAAAGATCAGAAATTAACAAAAATTTTTACAAATATTTAAATAACTTAGTTTCAGTATTTATTTTCATTTTCCGAATTTATGATTTATGACAGCCAAAGAAATTCAATTCTAAATAAAAAATTAAAAAGACGGCAACTTCATTATTAATTAACGATAAAGTAACAGCTGTATTTTTTTTTAATCTAAATTAAATTAAATCAAATTATTATAATTAATTAACCAAACTTTGCATACTTCAACAAAATCTGTCATTGTATATAAACTGTAGAAGAACCTTAGTACAGATAGAATTTCTTCCAAAATCAATATTTGTCTGTTAGAAATTTATATTTTACTCATTCTTACACAAATTTTAAAAAATACCCAATTTTATACCTTTATGCTTTGTGTCTTCGGAGAAATAATGACGACTTCGTTGGCATTAATTAAAAACAATTTTTTCCATTGTGACAAGTTACAACAATGTATGAAGCATTTGGACTGACTGTTGGCAATCTATGCATAGGTTTAATCACTGTTGAGACCAAAGCAGAGTAAACTATGCTCTGCTGGATGGTTACACCAGTCCTTTAGAGTGGATACCATAGAAAATGTTTAATAAATTCGTGTGGAACTTGCCTTAGAACACTTCCATATTTACAATAGCTAAATTTAACTATCCTCAAGATACTTCGAATCTCTGTTCCTTAAGCGACGATCCTCCCGAAGACTTCTCGAACTGTTTACGAATCCTCGGATCGAGTGACTTTGTAGATCTAGAATTGAATATACTGGAACATTTCAGGTGACAATATGCATAATGTAACGAGTTAAGTAAGAAAAGTAGAAAACTCCGTAGTTAATCGAATGTTAACCTCCAACCACCAAAAGAAGGTTTATTGCATGCGGTAATAGACGCAAGTGTTTAATTATGCGAGAAGAAATACTTTTCACATTTTCTTCCATCCAGTTAATTGTTAGTGAATGTTCAGTGACCAAACCTTTGACCAGAAAGCAAATTCATTAGCCACAGACTAGTTTTCTTAAATGCGATTAACCAAGTCTAAAGATAATTACGTTTTCAAAATGACATCAGCAACTTTACTTCATTGGCTACCTCATACCATGCTTTAGGTGAGGTTTTGTGAAAGATTCAATGTTCATACCCTCTCGTCTGCCCATTATTTTGTTTGTGTGACGTGTCCTCTTAATTCTTGAAATCATTAAGACTGACAAAAATATGGCTGTGGAGAAAGTGTGGCACAATTTTGATTAATATGTTTATGTTTAAATGTAACCCTTGCGCGCGCACACAGAAATTTATTGAAGGACTAATATACTATTAGAAACTTAAAATGATATTTGTGCTTTTATTTATATAATGTCATGGAAATGGTGTAGTTGATTTGAAATAAAATGTCAAAGTTGTTTATGTCATTTTGACTCATCCCTTGTGTTTAATTACAAATTAAATCATTTTGATATGCCTTCAGAAAATAACAAATTTATACCCAATCTTCTTCGATTTCTTTCTTCTCCCACTTCATCTCTTCGGTCATTTTTGAAGTTCTCTCTTCGTAAAATTCGTACAACGCTCGTAGAGTCTCTGCCGAAAGCTGCGGAATGTCGTCGTCATCTTCCTAAAAAGAATATATATGAAAAAAATTATTACGCTAAGAACTTATGATGATCAGCAAATACTTTAAAATATAAAATCCATTTTATAAACAAAGCTTTGACAAATATATATAGCACACTAACCTCATGAAGCTTTGCAAATATTTTTAACATACCACAAACATTTTTTTGTCCACATTAGGACCTTCTTCAGGTGTAGTTCTATTAGAGAAAATGTTTTATGGTGCGATTCCATTCTGTTCCATTTCCGACGTGTTCTAATTTCCTTTTAAATTGCTAACAATGTGTGCCTGAGTCAGCAGCTATAACATTGAGTCATACATAGAATGCCACTTCCAAGAGTTGTTTTTAGTCTTTAAAATTGACTGAAAGGCCTTGACGTTCCGCTTTAAAAATTTCTAATGCCTCCAAATTCCCAAGTTGGTGTATATGATGAGTTTGCTGGATCATGGTTGCCTTTTATAATCCGGAAATGGAATAGAATGGAATCGTACCAAAAAAATTTCCTTCTAATT
Organism: Centruroides vittatus; assembly: GCF_030686945.1. Taxonomy (NCBI): domain Eukaryota; kingdom Metazoa; phylum Arthropoda; class Arachnida; order Scorpiones; family Buthidae; genus Centruroides; species Centruroides vittatus. The sequence continues at coordinate 880,436 of NW_027120693.1, read as the reverse complement.
CTACTACACCTAAAGAAGATCCTAAGGTGGACCAAAAACATTCGTGGTACGTTAAAAATATTTGCAAAGCTTCAGAAAGTTATTTTAAGTATATATATCACACACTAAATAATAAATGTAAGAACATAAATTTTGCACATATAATAATATACCTATGAACACAATTCCCACTTCCCACAGATGGTCACGACACTGCAAGGGACATTAATGGAATAATATGTAGTAATGTAGAATCCAATATGGACTCTTCGTGGTTTTCCTTAGTCAATTTGGGGCTGCAATATCCCATTTTGTTTCTGTTTGCTATCCAATTATGGATGAACCTAGTTCACTATTAAGGGATGGACAACCCGTAATGATAAATGGGAGAAACTACGATTTACCGCATAGCTTTACGCTGTGCTAGTGCTTTGTGTCAACAAATTCAAGTCTATAGATCAACTATGCTTTAAAATTTGTATTAATTTATTTTTTGGTATTAATTTGCCTATTTTTTAAAATTGTACATTGCTACATATTATTACATGATATACATTATTTTAGGATCTTTAAACAATTGTGTAGTCCTTTTTAATAATTTGTTTTTTGAATTTTTAGAAAACGGTATGTTTTCATTGCTCGCATTTTACGATTTTATATACTACAGATTACAAGGCTGGCAGTAGCCACGTAATCCATTAGTATATACTTACAGGCCAACCTAACTCGGAACAGAATTATCTAAGTTACAAAGAATGTAGTCTGATGTTTTGAGTGAGGCAAGCACAAAAAAATGAGTAAAAGTGCAATAAATTGAGAATCATTTTTTAAAACTTTGAATTGTATTACAATGAAACACAATGAAAAATGTCGAATAGACAATTGAAAATTTCTACTTATTTGTATGATAAGCTCACAGGAAAGCAAATTATTTATGAGAAAATTCTAGATAATTTCAAAAAATGTCCTTTCCGTGCTGCGCAAACTTCCTTAAACATTAACAAAGTCGATCCCTCTTTACAGTTTCCCATCCAAAATTATATAAAAACACTAAGATTCTTCTCTGCATCCAGATCTTTTAAAAATTGCATAATGATAAAAAACAAAGTCTTTAAAATGTACATCCAAATATACAAGGAGACTCTGAAATCATCTTTTTCTGCCTTCAAAGACGATTCGGCAGTCTTAGCGTGGTCTTTTCATACCCCGGTGAAGTCGAGGAAGAGTCTGTACAGTTCGGTCTCTTTCGAGAAAGATAATAAAAAGACTCCAAATTATTTTTGCATTTGTCTTTGAATTTTCTTAGTAGGTTTTTGCACCACAAGAATACAAGTAAAGTCATCCTTTCTACTGACTTCCTGACCTTTCCCAAATTACGGGGAGGATACGTTAAGAAGACTACAAACTACTTTTGTGTACATTTTCAAATTACACGCACAAAAAGTGAGAGGAGTTCACTCTACTATAACTTAATTTTGTTCCCTCAGAGCAAGAAGGGCAAAAGGCTAAAGCACCTCAACCTAAAAAGTGCATTACACATCCTGTAAGAAGTTACTTTAGTAGTCCGTCTCCAAGAAAAAATGGCAGACGTTGCCCAAAAAGGTCCAGTCCGGCGGAAAAAGTTGCCGGAACGAACCGCTGCAAATGAGTGAGTGCACGGCCATTCATTCTATTAATTTACGTGTATATTAGAGTCCTTTTCGGTTTTCCGGCATCTTTAAAAATAATTTTTGGCAGGAAAGAGCCTACGGAGCTAAGTCGACTTCAATACAGTTTCATCATACTCTCGTGAGTGAAGGTATAGAGACTAAATTTGTGTTAACTTAAAATGTAGACAACTTAAAGGCAGAGTTTCCATTCTAAATCTTTGCTTTTAACTGTTAAAATTGAAGGAAAAGTAATTTTATGTTGACTGGACGTAATAAAACTCCCATTTTATATAAAATTTATGTACATTGAGAATATAAAAATGCTAATGCTTAGAGAAGCTATTAAGGTTTTTTTTTATAAGCTGATAGAACCAGAACAACTTTTTTCCCTGCTTAGTTTCCAGTTTCTGCTTATCGTAATTGCAGTGATTAATATTTATGAGCCATTGCCTCAGGGGATTTTTACTATAAAACGATTATCTCATAAAGGTATACGCAATTTGCACGGTTAAATAAGGAAAAATTACAACTTTTACTGCAGTTTCAAAAATAAATTAATTATAAAAGAAAAACGAGTCAATAATTTCTGTTGTCCGCCATGACGGAAGCGCGTGCGCCGGATGTTGCGTGTCGCCTTCGCATTTAATTACCGAAGCCGCGGTAAAACTGAATCTTTTTCCACTGCCGGTATTTACTTAATGATTGTAGCGGTGTACGAAAAACAAAATATTACAAAATAAAACGGAGGAAAAAAGATAATAAAACCGAAACTTCCGAAATCGCTGAGGAGCGCGCGTGTATGGACGCGACGCGCCCCCACGCAACTACGATCATCACCTTAACAATTATGTTCATTTAAATAAAAATAAAATTCCCGACTTTAAATATTGTCTAAATTCAAATTCGTTTAAATTAAAGTAACAGAATCGAGACCTTATAATAATTTTTGCGTAACTTACCATTGATAATGCCGATTCAAAAGCAACATAACACAACCGTACTTATGGAGGCGGCCATCTTTAATCCAATCGATTGTAATTATTCATAAACACGCTTCGAGTAAAAAATAATTTTAAAAAATTTATTAAATTAATAATACGGTAAATTTTTTTTAAAAAAATAATAAATTATTAATACGTTTTTTACTATTACTATCAAAACATTATTTTGGAAATAATATATTTAACTACGCAGATTGTGCCTCCGCCATTTTTAAATATGTCTCCAGTATACTTCGTGACTATTTTTTAAAAATTAATCTTCAATTAATTCATAATATCGAATATAAAATATTCTCTATACTGATACCTTTTTCGGTAGACTGAAACATTTTTCGGGGATTGATGCGTCGGGCTCCGTCGTGTCTTACGGACTTCACTATATGATTAAAGATTTTTTCACTTTCCGAGTGATGAAAATTGTCGAAAAATATGGCAAATAAATTCGAGAAGGGCAGAATGGACACCGAGCACAAACAACTTTCTATGTAATGTTAATATTTTATATTATTAATAATAATAAATAAATTTGTGTGTGGCTCCATCTGTTACGAGATTTTCTTATAAAACATTTCTATATTTTTAATTATTATAAAATGGCAAAAGACTTAATTGGACAAAATACTTAGATCCATAAGTGTTTCTGCTGCCATCTACTGACTGCAATCCTATTTAAATTGAAAGATAATTAACTTTGTAACTCACTTCGCATCGTTCCCTCCTAGTAGCATCATGGCTCCAGTAGTGGGTTATTGGAATCTTCGAGGATTGGCCGAATCGATCCGTTACTTGTTACATTACACGGGAACGGAATTCGAAGACAAGAGGTACCATTTTGGCCCTCCACCCGGATACGATCGATCGGAATGGCTACGAGAGAAGTTCAGTTTGGACCTGGATTTTCCGAATTTGCCATATTACATCGACGGCGAAGTCAGATTAACTCAGAGTACCGCAATTCTTAGATATTTGGGAAAGAAACACGGGCTAGTCGTCAGGAGCGAGCGCGAAGTACTGATGCAGGATATGGTAGAACAGCAAGCGCTAGATCTTCGCACCCATTTCTTTAATTTGATATGTTTTAAATTCGAAGAAAGGAAAGAGGAATACCTGAAAAATCTTCCGGATCAACTGAAACTATTCTCCAAATATCTGGATAACAAAGAATGGATGATTGGTAATAAACTGACTTACGTCGATTTCCTTTTGTACGATGTTCTGGATTTCCATCGTCTGTTGAAGGAAGATTGTTTGGAAGCTTTTTTTAATTTGAAGGAATACCTCAAACGATTCGAAAGTCTTCCGGGTGTATCCAAATACATGAAATCTAAGAATTACGTCAAGTGGCCCATAGTTGGACCTTTAGCTTCTTTCGGTAGTAAATAAAAACATTGTATATTATAATATTTTTAAATAATGAATAAATTTTTGAATATTTGATAATTATGGAGTAAGTTTTAAGTTTATATCACATGCTAATCACACTTAAGTACGATGAAATGATTAAAATCTTGCGTTAAAGTAACAAATAAGAAACGAAGTTTTATTTTGAAAATACTTAACCGAGCCCCATAATCTCCTCACCCCTCGACCTTTTTTTTTTTTTTATTTAACTCTTTCCACCCTGTGGGCACTAAGAGGGCCTGTTATAGCAAGCCCATTATGGGTTCGGCCAGGCCCACAATGGGGCGACCGGGTGGTGAGGGATGGGGACCGACATATCCGGACGGACCACCCCCGAAAAATTCCTGGGGATTATTCGACCCGTCCGGATTCGATCCCGGGTCCCCCAGGGCGGGAGGCTGCTAACCTTTACCGCTCGGCCATCCGGCCGTACCCCTCGACCTTTAACCACCGAAATTTAATAGAATCGATTCTCCTAATACACAAACCTCCTTGCAAAATTGTTGACATTTGTAATCTTCAGTAAACGTTCTGTCATATTTTCAATTAGGAAAGAGACGCCCATTTGTATCTTATCACCTAGACACACTTATCTGTCGACTTTGAAAGAACAATGAGCTGATGAACTTTTCCGTATCTCTGTACCAGATTATCTGCAGAGATTCCTAATTTTCTTCGAATTAAAGTGCGTATGTTTGATATAAAAAAAAATTATACAATTGCAACCTTGACTCGCGTATCAGTGGCGCGTTATAGTTTCGCGGGACCCAGGAAAATTTGAATTACGGAGCCCCGTGTAGTGTTGACTTCGGACGTATTTTTTGAGGGGGATCTCCCTGCACCCTCGTTCGTTTTTTTCAATGCCACCTCTGGATGGTTAATAGGCAGACGAGATCGCGATTGAAGACTTCGTGACGCCATGTTACCGGAGGTGGTTCCTCACTGGCAAGACGCAAAGACGCAAGTATCATTGGTATCACCTCATCAATTATATTATTTGCTAACGGTAAATGTTTTCAAATGATATGAGTCGATATCAATCATCAGGAAATGATATTTAATCAGTTTACGCTATCATTGTTACCGAAATGAATCCCTTCCACGGTATCTATGACGTAGTTCTCAACCGAAGGCTGTTTTGTGTTTTAAGTCAGTTGGGCTTATCATTGGTTGATGTGATGAGAATGAGAACGTTTCGTTGAAATCATTTCGTCATAACCGGTTTTATTACTTTTCGGCTATTGTAACATAACACGGGAAAGCATTGTAATATTGTCAAATTTTTACCCTCCGGGTTTTTTGCAAATCTCGACGTTTTGAGAGCCACTGAACCTTCAAAACTAAAAACTTCCCTGTGTTTGTTTGTGTTGATGTTTATGCCATTTAAAATCTCAGGATAGGTTAGAGGTTAAGATACGAAATTCAGCATGGTAACTTATATGTAAGGGGCTTCGATTCCAATAAATTTTGGAATACAGAACTCGAGGAATGGGGAGAAAACGAGAGTCATGGGTCGAATCTCGTATGCGGTTGGACTTATGAAAAAATTTTTACTGGTTATTGGCATTTACAATATTTTTAAAAACACGTCTCTACCCTCCAAATTAACTTTTCTTATCGTGTGAAAAAATTGCACCATTGGAATGTGTACAAATTGTGCACTATGCACTATATGCATCATTCTGGATAACAAAAATATATTAACACGAAATAACCTATTGTTCGTTATGTTGTAAACAACAACCTTAGACACCGAAGTATGAAGAGCATTGCATGTATTAATCTTGGTTTCTGTTAATTGCGGATAATTAAAACTCTTCATTTCCCTTGCACACTTTCACAAGAGTTAGAATATTTTAGCTCGTTGCCTTTGCACAACACAAATGGCGTGCTCCTTGACTAAAAGGAAAATGGCGGACGTGTGTTCAATTTTCTTTAAACTTCAGCCACTCTATGAAGTATATTCTAGCTCGTTGGTGCAACTCCGAAAGCACATCTGATGGGCATTTTGGGAATTTTTTTAACAAGCGGAGGTCAGTCGGTATGACCTCTTTTGGCTAAAACTGCTTACAGTATTTAGCGGCAAGCTATAGAGGAAAAAATACTAATTCTTCTAGAATTTATTTAAACATTTAAAAAAGGGGCCCTAAAAGATCTCAAGCCCAAGGTTCCCGGAAAGTTAGATCCGTTCCTGGATGGGTAGCAGATTAACGAGAGTGCCGGATATCTGAGACTGCGCAGGCTCAAAGGCAATGAATGACGGTATTTATTCATTTTTTGGAGGTAAAGCAAATAAGGTGTGCCGACACGCACTCAAATGAAACCTGTGTAACAATAAAATGGGATATGTGACGTGTTAACATGTTTATGGAAATAAGCGCGCAAACGATCATACGAGGCATGCCTGATCAATAGTGTACTGTAGTAACGTAAATCATAATAAAAATATAAGTAACAATATTGTATACCGTATTATATAGTACTTTGTTATATTAAAACTACAGAAAAATACTAGAGTACAATCTTGCTAATGCTGCCTTTGAATTATCCGGCATACTTGAATGTTCGTTTGCTTTCATTTCTTTGTAATGTAGGTCACAATAATGATTCGTTTCTGAAATTTCTACTTTTTTCACGTTGACCTTCACGTCAACTGTTCCGATGATCATTGAAACAGCTATCACTAGCAAAGTACTCGTAAATAGCGAGGTTGCGGCCGAAGTTTTCATTTCTAAAACGTGAACGTCGAACGTCGAGCGCCGCTTACAAGATAGCGGCGGTCGACGTTCACGTTTTAGAAATGAAATCTTCGGCCGCAACCTCGTTAATAACATATCCGAAAAACCTTTTAAAGATGTACGTCGATAGATGGCATTTGTGTTATGAATTATCTACCGTCTAAACGTCACTTCCGTAGCTGCGAACTCGTTGCTACTGCGCCAAGATATTGCGGCCACGTGGTTATGTTTAAAAACGTAAACAAAACCACGTGTTCGCTATTACTTACGTATATTGTTAGTTTTTACATAGAACTCGGAGCGGAAATGCTTGACAATACGCTATCTTATACCTCTTCAGAGTCCAGAATGAAATTATATAATTTAACAAATTAAATATTTTTATTTTTTATTTCAAAATATTCACTTTGAAACAAACTGTACAAAAATCTATCCAAAAATTAGGCTTTTGCCAGCATAAACGCGATAAGTAGATATTGAGAACTGAATTAATGATGTCCCCAATGATGACCTCCGTATCCTCCGTGACCGTGGCCGTGTCCTCCACCGCCACCGCCACCTCCGTGATGACCGTGGCCATGTCCTCCACCTCCACCTCCACCTCCGTGATGACCACCGTATCCTCCGTGACCGTGGCCATGTCCTCCACCACCACCACCACCTCCGTGATGGCCTCCGTATCCTCCGTGACCGTGGCCATGTCCTCCGCCTCCACCTCCACCTCCGTGATGGCCTCCGTATCCTCCGTGACCGTGGCCATGTCCTCCGCCTCCACCTCCACCTCCGTGATGACCACCGTATCCTCCGTGGCCGTGGCCGTGTCCTCCACCTCCACCTCCGTGATGACCACCGTATCCTCCGTGGCCGTGTCCTCCACCACCACCTCCACCTCCGTGATGACCACCGTATCCTCCGTGGCCGTGTCCTCCGCCACCACCTCCACCTCCATGATGACCTCCGTATCCTTTGTGGCCGTGTCCTCCGCCACCACCTCCACCTCCATGATGACCTCCGTATCCTTTGTGGCCGTGTCCTCCACCGCCACCGCCACCTCCGTGATGACCGTGGCCGTGTCCACCACCGCCACCACCACCTCCGTGTCCGTGTCCGTGACCTCCTCCCCCTCCTCCTCCATGATGCCACCACGATTCCGCCGATGGTATCGTCAAATAGACGATAACCAACGATGCCAAGCACAGAGCGAATTTCTACAAATCAAAATAAACGCATGCAAACAAAGCAATTTACAAAAGGTACAGTACAACACATACAAGAGAATCGTCTTCACTTACCATTTTGCTTCTTTCTCGATGCTATACAGAGACCCAGAACGTTTCATTGCTTATATACAATTCACAGGAGCCACACGTCATCGCTGGTAACACATGGAGATCAACACCTGCACCAAAATATTTTACAATCGATAAACAAAAGCGTTAAGTATGCGATAACCTCTTTAACATGGTAATTTATCAAGAAGGGGGTGGTGTCGTGAAGATATTTTATTACGTTTTTCGAATGAAAGGAAGCGAAATTCCTAAAAAAAAAAAAAATAGAGAAAGCGTACGGAAAGGTACACGATGGGTGAATGCTTCTAAAAGGGTTATTGACCCTTTGTAGAATGCCGCCTTATCATGGCCACTAGATAATAAACGTCACGCATGATTGAAGTGATGTATTCGTCCTGTCCGAAAAGAAGGAAAAATTAATTCTCTCTCGTCTTTTTTTCTAATAACGGGTGTTTTTGTTGCCTGTTACTTAATTTAAATCGTTACAAAAATTTGGATAACAATACTAAGATGTGTCCAGGTAAATTTGTATAATTAAATATAGAAAGAGGATAGTTGTCACTCTAATTAACATAGTTTACTGTTTAGTCACTAACGCTGATAGTATACTAGATTAGTGTTCTTTACAGTAATATTACACGGTTATCATTGATATGACGTGTACTTCGGCTGATTAATGTACATAAAATTGACACAAAACATTTATTTTGAGCGAATATTTATGCATGCGTATTATACTTTTTATTCTATTTATATTCATTTTACTCTTTTCTGTACTTTTATATTGTTATTAGAACAGCTTTCACACACTGGAGTTGTCTTTTTCTTTAATTTAAACAGCTTTGAAATAGCTATTCGGCTGTTACCAATTTACAAACAGAAGACACTATTGTTGCGACGATTGGGGCTCGAACCCGGATCCTCACGTCAGCAAATCGATCTCTTGAGACTGAGTTCGAATCAGAATCCCCACAACGACGTTCAGATCTTGTTCTGCCCTCCCAATTCTACAAATGACCACTCGAAATGAGCCGAAATTGAAATCTGTACGTTAATTTCATACAATGTTCTATTTAGACAACGCCAAAATGGAGGAATATAATCTTTAAAGCGCCTTAATTGACAGTTTCCTTTAAAAAAGAGCGGAAGTACTATACTAGCGATGTTAAAAACTTTGTGACATAATATCCGGGAAAGTAAAACTACTTTAATAATGAAAATTTGCAAATCAACAAAGAATAGTTTAAACTTTTTATTCATCCCGATCTTATAAATTAAATCGTTAAATCGAATTTTAAAATAATCTGCGACGGTTTTATCTCTTAAGTAGTTAGTACACATGACTGTCATCAGATGTCAACACTTGTTCATTTATCTTTCTCAAAATATTTACTTAAATTTTCGAAATAACGCCGTTAGTTATGTCACCAATGGTGTTATTCTTGAAGCTGTCTGGTGTTGGGTAATAGCAACGAGGTAGAATATACTACATAGAGCGACAATTGTAATGACATGTTTTAAAAAAATTGAATATACGTCCGCCATTTTCCTTTTAGTCAAGGGGTGTGCCATTTGCCTTACGTAAAGGCAACGAACTAGAATATTCCAACTCGTGTAAGTGTAAAGGAAAGAAAGAGTTTTAACCCTTAACTAACATGGTGCGAGGACGGCCGGATGGCCGAGCGGTCAAGGTGGCAGCCCACCGCTCTGGGGGACCCGGGATCGAATCCGAACGGGTCGAAAATCCCCAGGAATTTTTCGGGGGGTGGTCCGTTCGGATATGTCGTGCCCCGTCCCTCACCACCCGGCCGCCCCATTGTGGGCCTGGCCGAACCCATAATAGGCCTTCTAAAAAGAGGCCCTCTTAGTGCCCACAGGGCGGAAAGAGTTAAAAAAAAAACATGGTGCGAGTCAAAATGACCCTACTTAGTTTTGTTTTTTTTTTAATTTTGAAAGTATATAACAAGACATTTCTTTCTTTAACCATTTATCTAAACGTTTCTAAACAAGACAGAATATCTGTAGCGATAGAAATTGCACCATTGGAATGTGACATTCCAATGGTGCAACGCTTTTTCCATTTCCCACAATTATTAGTTCCTTATCACCTCTTAGAAGGATTTTAACTTCGACAACGTGCTTCATAATATGACGAAGATCAAAATGTAGTTTTTATTTTAGTATTTTCTCAAGTTGAAACCGTAATAAAAACAACACTGTCCGAAAAAAATCGGCAACGTACTGAGTATGGTACGGAACAAACTGCCCGAGTACCCTATAAATAATCATATGGCTGAGAGTAAAGCTCTTCGAGACCCAATTCATACTTAGATTATAAAATTATTGTTATATTGAGGGTTAAGTACTACATTTACTACTTTAATTACCTTTTATATAATAATTAAATAAACTCTAGAAAATGGTTAAATTCGGGATGAAACAATCTAGATTTAGATGAGATTCTCTAGCGACATTCCTGCCCAACGCGTGATATAGACTTCGACGTTTTGACTTAAGCCCTGGTCACACTATGCGATTTCCAGCTGCGCGGGCGGCTGCAACCGCGACGGCTGTTCCAGTTACCTAGTAATTCCCCCTCGAAAACCGGCGCGACTGCAACCGCAACTAGAAACAAAAAGTTTGTTCTACTCGCACCGATTGCAAACGCGCATCCAATCAGCAAACGCCTTGGTGCCACGTCATACGATGACAACATTGAAAATAGATCGTCCTCATGGCGGATAGTTAGAGGATTTATACTTTTACAGAATCGAGACTGATTAATCTTATTCGGGCTCACGAATATCTGTGGGATTTTAATTCTTCGTTTCATTGAAATTTTATCTTTTTGTGTATTCTCGCCAAAATAATTGCCTTTTTTTATTTTATTCATTCCAGAAAAGGAGCTGCTTACCATTTTAATAAGAAAAGTGGCTAAAATTCCGTAAATACTATGCAGTAGAACGTAAAATGTCGGTAAACTCACGGAAGTAGTCAAGCTACTGTAATTTTATTGGTCTATTATAGGGTCACGTGTTTCCGAGTTGCAACGTCAACGAACAATGTATGACCACGAGAAAACGCGCGCGACTCGCGCTTGTTGCAGTCGCGGTTGCCCGCGCGGCTGGAAATCGCATAGTGTGACCAGGGCTTTACAAGTTAAAGTAAAATGCGATGGATAGTACCCGTCGTTGCCATCGAGAGCGCTATATCTAAGTCACATCCACTCTAGGGGTGCGTTCTTTAATAGCGGTCGTTTGGCGTCGCCGCTACTACGGGAGTGCGCTGCTGTTTGTAGGCATTTAGGAACGACGGCGAAAGAAAGAAAGATGGCGGCGCCCGCACTATCAATAGTATGGTGATGGAGGAATCTATAATTCTAAAATATGAGCATTTAAAGGCAAAAGAGTCCCAATTGTAAAATTTAACCATAAAATAGATTATTTGTTGAAAGAGCATTCAAAATAGCCACGAAAAAATTAGAATGCCGGCTACCATTCGAAAAAAATCCGAAAAGACACTTACATCACCGCGTGCACTAACTTGCGCTTTTACAACTTCTAAATTTTCATTCATAAAACCACATAATGGACCCCGAAACGAAACTATCTGAGCAATGGAGGACGCCATTTTGCTTTCCACCGTAAACAACAATGGAAAGCAACGGTTTGCTACAAACGGCCGTTTATGCCATTCGACGGCGCACACTCCCACTGGAATTTAGGAACGCGTTCCGCAGAAATTTTTAAACAGATGTTGCTTGCGCGGAGTTACGCGGAGGAATAAAAGAACGCACTCTATGTAGTATACTCTATCTCGTTGAGTTGCACATTTCAAAATCTCAGGCCTCTTTTACTCGTTACTATCATTTATTATTACTACTGTAAAAACCCACTCCTAACCCGAAAAATAAGCCTTTTGCCTTTTTATAACATATTTAATAATATAATAACTAATTTTTAATAAAATCTCGTAACAGATGGCGCTATACTAAGTTCGTAAATCCTTATCCTTTTTCCTAGAAGCGTTTGCGGCTACTCTGGCCTTTACGCCGGAAGAGAACAGAGTGAGAAGAGTCGGCCTTATAGAAGACAGCCAATCCGAGAAGACAGTTGAGAGGTCACGAGCGCGACCAAAGTCGGCCTTATAGGAGGCGGCCCCCGCGAGAAAGGGAGATAGAAGTGCCTTCCGGGAGGACTTGGGGGGGGGGAAGCTGGCCCCTATTCAGGCGTCATATGCAAGGAGGAAAACCCGGAAAAAACTCCCGCTGCCAACTCGTCCGAGTGAGGTTCGAACCTCCGATCGAACTCCGGTGTTTAGGGTCTGGTCTCCGCCGGAATGAGCGGAGACGGAGTCCACTCGCCCAAAGTTCGTAAATTATCAGTGCCGGGAAAGTCATACAAACCAACGACATAGCCCGCTTCGTTTGAAACGAGTTACGCCATTGGTTGGCTCATCCGGCTGTATTAAAGCCGCTTAACAAAATATTCTCTTAAAGTAAAAATTATTTAATATCTAATATTAAATAATTTTTAAATAAATAATATAAAAATTGCTTACCAGAGCCGCAGTGCTCATTGTTATTAAATTTGAACTCAACTAAGCTAGGACATGTGCAACAATGACGTCGCGAGTGTAAGTTTCAGTGTTGCCAACTCTAATAAATAAAAATAAATGAAAAAATAAAACAACTAAATACTTTAGGCCATATGCTATAAATTTTGAGGGAAAACATCTAGACAACATTAAAAGTACTTAGAGATAGACACAAAATATTTAGGTTGGCAAAAGAGTGTAACAGAGGAGATATTTTAGTTGCCGAATCGTCATTTTACCCGAGGCTGCACTATTTTTACTTCTTGTATATTCGGAATTTTTAAAATTTTACCAAATAACCGGAACAAAATGACAAACTGACCAGGACGCAGGGACCACATCGTCTGGTAAGTCTGTCGAAAGTACTAAACCGCTAGTCTAATCGACCCTAATAAGTGTTGACAGATGAAATAATTTGGGTGCATTCGAATATTTCTGAGTTACTTCATCTGGCAATCCTTTGCAGTGTAACAATAGCAACACTGAAAAGGTATTCAATACGAAAATTATCGAAAATTTCGTATCGAATACCGTGCTTGCTATATTATTACTTTATTATTAACATAACGAGGCTGTTATGATATCGGGACATTATTAATTTGGCGACACGACGAGATGGTCCGCCGAAATTAAAAAAATTTTTCCGCCCGATCCGAAGGCGATTTTCTAGCCACTTCGAGGGGTGGGCTGCAATTTTTAATATTTTTTCAAAATTTAATATATCCACTTCAAATTAGTAGGGCTTGACCTCATACATTATACTTTTCCGTTAGCAATAGAATCGTGCCGATCATCTAACACCTTTCGGGTGGAGTTTTTAATTGAAATAACGTGACTTCCGGTTTGCATCGGAAGTTCGTATATAGTTCATCGGCACCGCCTTTCCCTAAAGGTGGCCGCAAACTAGACAATAGAAAAGCAAACTGATCAAAGCAAATTAGTTCGATCGTTGCCCGCTTGATGGCCATGATTGCCAGTCATCGACTCCACGTTACTCTACGTCATTCTCTTGGATGGAAAATAGGCCTTACGGCTGCTTCCATTTGCTGATGCAAGTCGTCGTCGTCATGCCCATCATTTTACAAAATAGACTATCGAGCAAGAGTTCGTAGAGGGGTAGACGAAACGTTCATTGATTCTATAGGAGTGACGTCACGAGTGACATCACAAGCGGCGAATTTGCCGGATCGTGGTAACAAAAGTCACGTCCAAAAAAATCGCCCTGACGTCACGTCGGAAGCGACGGCATTGCCTAGTTTACGACGGCCTCAAGGATTCCATATCAGGTCTCGTTTTTCATCTATCTGACTCTGTTCACGAGATTAAGGAAACGGACAACAATGGAAATTTATGTCTACAATTTATCCAAATTGCAGCCCAATATGTATAACGATGTGATGATTGACTACTTAATCGTATTCGTGTTTTCTAATAGATAGAGCATTCGTAATTTGTAATTATGACCATAAAATACCACAAAACGGTTATTGGCGCTGTTTGCAGCAGCGGCATAATTTAGAACTAATTCTCGCTCGGTGTCTAGACGCTTGTGCTCGCCACCACATGTCGTCTACGTTTTACTAGCGGATCGTTCGACTGTTTTTATTAGGAAATTCTGACAAAATCATCCCTTTTAAATGTCGTGTGCATAATTGCAAATCGAACTTAGAATTCACCAAATTGCCGTCAGGTGCACACACAGTACAACCGTTTATAAAGGACACATTAAAATTTATTCGGAAGGCAATCGGGCTGGTAAAACAAGATCTGGACACGATACCGTGATGCATTGCAGTAGTGGTCATATTGGTTCCTTTCACTTGTAAAATTGTCTGTAGTTTTGCCCGATTGACTAAATTTAATTTACAGCTTCAGTGAGTTGTGATGAAGCAGAAGAGTCTGCAACTGCTGATACAAATAATAATAGTAAAGAAAAACTTGCTACAGAAATTATAAGACTCAAACAAACGATCGGCGTAATTAATCGGGCTATAAATTTGCTATAATTAATAATTAAAAACTAAGTAATTCGGTATTACAGATAGACGTTAGGCGCCATCTCTTATTAGATTTAGTAATTAAATTAAAGAAATTAAAAAAGAAAGCTTGGCGTTGTGACCACGTCACAATAAACAATTGCTTCGTTGTTATTAATTATTTGTGAAGATTTCTACTGTGTGAGATTTGTAATAAAATATAACAGGTCTGAAAAATATATATATATATATTTTTCCCATCTGCGTGGAATATTTTTGCTGAATTATATGTTTTAAAGATCGGAGATTCGGTTAATGTTACCTATGGTTCCAAGATGACAGCTCGTCTCCGATTCCAGCAAATAGAAGAAGGGAAACAGTGGGAACGCACGTTCTAACCTAACCTAACCTAACCTAACCTAACCTAGTCTAATAATTAGACGGCCGGATGGCCGAGCGGTAATGGTAGCAGCCTACCGCTCTGGGGGACCCGGGATCGAATCCGAACGGGTCGAATAATCCCCAGGAATTTTTCGGGGGGTGATCCGTTCGGATATGTCGGGCCCCGTCCCTCACCACCCGGTCGCCCCATTGTGGGCCTGGCCGAACCCATAATGGGCCTACTAAAAGAGGCCCTCTTAGTGCCCACAGGGCGGAAAGAGTTTAAAAAAAAAAACCTAGTCTAATAAATTACCATAATTATTACCAACAAAATTATTAGAATAGGTTAGGTTAGGTTAAACGTGCGTCCCCACTGTTTCCTTGCCGAAATCAGACGAGTCGCCATCTTGGAACCATAGGTAACATTGACCGGAGATTCTAAAAATGACTTCCGTAACATCCCATCACGTACAGGTTTTTTGCAAAATAAAAACAAATTTTTGATAAAAAAAACTCATTTATTACAATGAATTAAACATATAATATTTTCTTACAACTAATCAAAAAATTGTTTCTGATATTTATACACAATTTTAGGTCTACTCTTTTTTCTTATGAAACCTTTTCTTCTTCTCTTTGATGCTTCTCCGAACTCCTTTCAGATTTCCTTCTCTGGTTTCTCGATTGAGCATCCAACAGTAGTCAGCTAACATATTGGCATCCCATTTTCCTGTATAACGTCTCTCGATATCACGGACATCCTGGTGAAATCTTTCACCCAGTTCTTCACTGTAGGCTTCCAAGTTTTCGGGAAAATAGTCAATATGGGAGTGTAAGAAATGAACTTTTAAGCTCATCTTGCATCCTTGAGCTTCATACGCTACCAGCATGCGTTGTACCAGTGGCGTACCGTGACATTTGATGATAGGGAAGCTGTGTTTCTGTAAGAAGCCGACTTCCAGGGGCAATCAGTTACTTGCACGTCAGTAATGGTCTAGGGTCCATTCGTACATGGGTGGTGGCTGTAGAGACAAAGACGACAAGTATCTGACAAAAACCGTTTATTTTAACATAAAATAAACATACACTATGTACAAAATAGTTTGCTTTAAAACAATCGGCCGTTCGGACATCCTGAGCGTCGATGTCTTCTTCGATGGTCGATCGAAGGTGGCCCCGGGACAGTGGCGTTGACAAGTCTGTAAGGCACGGGGAGACTTCGTTCGTTGGAGTCGGGGACACGGTCTAACTCCAAAGTGGCACGGGTTACAAGTTGGCACAATAGACGAGAAATTGTTTTTTTTTTTTTTTTTTTTTTTTGCACGTTGACACACGGCATTTTGGTTATTCGGAACGTTAATCGAGTGCCAGGTGTCCTCGATTGTCGGAGATTATATCAATCTACGTTCTTTCTTTCATCCATTTTGATTGGTCGTTCTCCCTCAATCATGCTTCCCGAGTGGTTGGTCCCTCGTTACTAAACGTAACGAGACTCTTACCTGGAGCGCGAAAAAAGTCAAAATCGAAGACGAATTCGATCTTCCACCGATCATAGGACGACTTCCTTCCGCGATTTATGATTTCTGCCTGGCAGTTTGATATAAACAATGGGTGTCCGACTACAAACGACTTTTACCTATGTTTTTTTTAAACTAATACATTTTTCTCTAAATTAACCGTTTTTTCGCGTCTTTCGTGACGGGTCAGACCTGTCCGGTACATGACATTTCCATAAAAGTTTTAAACAAATACTGGAAATGGCAAAAATAAACAATTTATGTATTATAGTTCTAAAATACAAATAATACATACATAATACAAATTGATATGATGCAAACAATAATAGAAAAACTCGTTTTGTTTTAAATTTTTTATAAACTAACTCTATTCGGCGATTTTTTCCGCAAAGTCGTTAATTACTTTATCATAAAAGTCGCTGGTGGTCGACTCCATCAGCGTATTTAAAAGCACTTTTTCTATCGAAAGCAACGCTAGCGACGACAATTTTTCCTCCGACCGAGTGTTTCTGGCCAATGTATGAATTCGCTCCGTGGTCGAAAAACTGCGCTCAACAGACCCACCGGTAGATGGTACCGTAAAAATTAATGATATTAAATCATATAATTCTTTTAGTACGTCTTTGTTCGGATCGACATTAATTATAATATGTTTTATGTCTAAGAGTTGTCAATGTAGTCCGGACACGAATATAAATATTGCGATTTCACTACGTAATTTAGATAAATCAAAAAATTTCCCATAAAATTTACTTACTTTAAAGAATTAAAACACGCTTGGAAAAATTGTTAATAATTTTAATATTATGAAAAACATTTAAAAATGATAAAAATTCTAAAGATTTTATGTCTGAAAATCTGTCAATATAATTATAATTTTCTTTTAATTATACTGTAATTAAATATAATTTTGCAAAGAAACGTACATAAAAATAACATTGAATACTCTTTACTTTTTAAATCTTAAACAATTCACTTAGTCAGACAGCTCCATACCCAATGGCTAAGGGATAGAATCGCTGGAAGCGTTACACGTGTGTAGCTTCCACCGGCTAAACCGGCTGAGGTTGGTGCTCTGTAAAGCGCATGCGCCAATGCCCTCTGGCTGCTTTACACCATTCAGTTATTCTCGCCGTGAAAGCTGTTTCCGAAGCGCTTCCATTCTGCCACTGACATTCGAATGTACAATAACAATGTTATCGTTTTTTTCACATATAGTATAGAATTTATTAATAAGATACATAATGCAGTTATAATAAAATATTAATTTTAAGTAATTCAAAGTACGTTAAAATATGAAAATTTATATTTTAGAAAATACAAGGGAAGGTCATTGGAAGGTGGAATCGGCGCTTCCATCGCTTCCAATGACGGCACGCCACTGCGTTGTACTATGGTTTTATAGTCAGAATCCTTAGTATTCCCCAAAATCTTATGCACTACATTCTTGAAAGAGTCCCATGCTTCTTTTTCTTTTTCTCCCATTGTTTCCAAAAAGAGGGAATCAGATAAAAGTTTTTTTTATGTCGGGGCCAGTGAAAACTCCCTCTTTTAACTTGGCTTCAGACAGTTTCGGGAACTTGGAACACAGATATCTGAAACAATCCCATCTCTTGGCAGTGATTTGACAAACTGCTTTATGAGCCCCAATTTAATATGAAGAAGCGGTAATAACACCTTTTCTGGGGAACCAATGTCGTATCGATGACGTTTTTTCTCGCCGGAAGTTAAACTGTCACGTGGTGGCCAGTCAGTTTTTGTCCAGTGCAGCTGTCCCGCTCTACTATCCCATACACAAAGAAAGCAATGATATTTTGTATAACCTCCCTGCTGACCCAACAACATGGTTAGTATTTTGAAATCTCTTCAAACCATCCATTGGTGCTCTTGATATTCGATTTTCTCAAGAATCCTAGCCAAGTCGGTATAGTTTTCTCCCGTATGAAGAGATGCAAATACATTTCCATTATGCAGCAAGACTGCTTTGAGGCTAGTTTTAGACGAATCAATGAATATGCGCCATTCTGATGAATCGTATTCTATTTCAACGCACTTCATGAGTCCATGAACATCATTAAAATAAACCAGATTTTCCTCTTTGCAGAAAAACTGAGTAAATTCTCTCTCTCAATGCCTGTACCATGAAAATGAGGTCCCAGATGATAGCAGGTTTTTGTTTTTTAGCCTTGATCCTAGCAATTTGGCTTTATCTTTTGAAAGACTTAAGTCTCTTACTAGGTCGCTGAGCTCACTTCGAGAAAAAAGTTGAGGTCCTTCGTCAACAGAAAAATCTGAGCTAGATTCGTCCTGGGAAGCTAATGTGTCCGAGTCCTTTGACTCGCTCGGGATGTCATCTAAATTGAAGGTGGCTGTGGAACTGGTATTTCAGAACCATGGGACACTGGACGAATAGGTGAGTCAAGGTTAGGGTAAAATATTTTCTTTTTATTTTTTGTATTAAATCCTTTAACATCTACCAAACAGAAGTAGCAGTCGGTTGTGTGATTTTTCTGTTCATGCCATATCATAGGAATGCCAAAACGAAATGAGTTTTTCTTACCCTTAAACCACAAACGAAGATCTTCCTTGCATCTTCTGCACACTTTATGCGGAGCCCATGCTTTGTCTTGATCTCCAAGTTTCAATTTGAAATACGCAAAATAAACTTTCTTCACAAACTCACTTATGTTTCTTTGTTGACTTTTCACTGTGTATTCACCACAAACATAACAGAAGCTGTTGGGCGAAATTACACAACCTCCGCAAGCCATATTACAGAAATAAAAATGCAAGCACAGTAGCGTTCGAATGCTGGATATAAACCGAGTGTGGCATTTGATGGCCAGCGAGATACTGAACTTATTTAGCTTGTTGAAACACGATCTAATCCAACAGCAGATGGCTTATTTTTTTCCTAGTATCCCAGATAACATGTCGAAACATGCTCAATGTCACCTCGAATTATTTAGCATTACTCACTATCACCTTTTAACCTGTTTCTACATTATCATGCAACCTTTCTCCTAATGCTAAAACTACTTAACCCACATCCCCCCACCACTACTCTCTTCAACCATTGACATTTTTTACTTATTTATTGCCAAGCCCAGCTATAATTGATAGAATTAATGCGAGAAGTCTTCGTTCTAAGGCCATTTTCTAACAGAAAAAAAAGAATACTAAATTTTACGTTAACTAGGAATTTTACGCTGAATATAAACAAAAACTTGAGTGTAACAGAAAAAAATTGACAAGATGGAACATTTTAGGTATTTCTTTTTCGTTTTTACCAAGTTAAAATCTATAAGAAAATGTATAAAAATCCTATGCAGTTTTTTACTTGCAGACCTGTGTAATGATTACTTGCTTAGTAGACTACAGAAAATTATTTTCCTCTTCTAGTTGATGTTTCCCTTTATCAGGAACAACAGCCACACAATTGCTTGAATAAATTCAATAAGAAAAAAAATCCAGTATATGAATGCAATACCTATTCTAAAATGTTTGCAGTATGCATCATTAAAATGAACCCAGTTGAAACAAGTAATTTATTTATTGTGACAAGGTCACAATGCGGGGCTGAAATTTTTAATTTATTTAATTTAAAATATATACTCTACGCCTCAAATTAGTAGTGGTTTGCCTCTGTGTGTCATGCTTTTCCTTTAACAATAGAGTCGTGCCGGTTGTCTGTCTAACTCCATACGGAGTACGAAATCTATAGTGACTAGGGAACCAATGTGGCGGCTCCATAAAGAACATTGGCATCTTGACCTCGGTAAATATGTTATCGTGAAAGTGCCATCTCCGGGCAGAAAAATGTAGCTATTGCTACCAATCCGATTATCTTTGCAAGGCTTCTTTTGTTACTATAAAATGTAACAATGTATAAGATTGTTTCGTATTGTTTTATGTAACTCGCCTTCTTATTAAAAAGTAACATTCTTTATGCTTACCGTAAGCATCGATAATGCTACTTAACTGACAGTTATCAATGTAATAATAGGTTGTCATCAACACACCCATAAAAGTATACGTTGATCGTGTTGCTTATCACAATCCTTGCTGTTGTGATTATCGTGACCTCATGATAGAAATAGTATTGCTCGCTGTCACGTTACTTTTATAAAGTAATAAGTTATGAGTTTGTTCTCAGTCTCTTTTTAAATACAAATAAATCCTTAGAGGAAGAAGTTGAAGCATTTGGAGACTGTACAATCTAAGGAAAGGACATGTAGAATGGCAGAGTAGTCCCTGCTTTGTTAGGGGAACAATATACATGGGTGGTCAAAAAGTTCCCGGAAATGTGGTATGGCACTATAATGGTATGAATTGGTATGGAAATGCTTACCTAATTACCTTTTTTGGAACACAATCACACTTGGCCCATTGATCCTGCCACTGTTTGAAGCATGATTAGAAGGCTTCTTTTGGAATATTCAGGAATTTGACCATTGTCCAGAAAGTACAGACCTCCCAAACCATTTATGTGTTTGTACAATCTCAACAGTGTTCCTAGTGGTTTCTATGCAAGTTTTGTGTGGGTTGCAAGATGCAATTCAGAGGAAATGGGCACGAGTGGCCACCCTCATGCCATTTCCTCCAATAATGCATGGAGTCACTTGTTACTCGTCGTAGAGCAATTCCTTGCTGACAAAAAGACTTCCCAACTGCCATATTTGTAAGATCTTGCTCTGTGTGAATTTTGGCCATTCTGTATGCCAAAAATGGTCTCGAGGAAATGCATTTCACAACCATGTAGAATATCAAATCAAATGTGACAGCCAAACTCTTGAAATTCCAAAAGAAGCCTTCCAACAATGGCAGGATCAATGGGGCAAGTGTGTACGTGTGCACTCTGAACATAATAAAGTATTTCCATAGTCCTACCACTAATTTATAGTGCTATACCACAACACTGAGAACTTTTTGAGCAGCCACATAACAAGTAGCCATGCTAGCTACCAATGGTAAAAAAATATATTTCCTTAGCTCCGGTATCATAAAAGCAGATTCTCATGCGGTTTCTCAAATGGACCAGCAAATGAAGACTTGAGAATATTGCCAGCAGCCTACAGATTTCTCCTCCTCCTAGATTCACTTGAAGACAGAATTCAAATTATCTTTGTCTTATACAGAGTATTGAAGCTAGCAAAGCTCTTAAACTTCAACAGCCCTTCTTAATCTTTCTATCACATTGCATGACATTTAATGCAGTATTTGTGTATTTAAAGTTTCAACTTCTATAAATAAATACAGATATGACAATATAACTGTGGTAAACACAACAGAAAGTACAGTTACGTGATTACAAAACAAGAGCAATACTATGCCGAGCATATCATTTTAAATTATACAAGTAGCAACACAAACATGCCAAGTGTATGACAACAAAAATGTAAATGTATTATGTACTCGCTAGGGTCAATTACTAATGATTCTCAAAATTGAGTTTTAGATCAACTGAAGTGTATACGTACCTCTCCCTTGTTTCCGATTCCGCGCCACGATTTGGATCGTCGTTCGGTAACTTAAGACGACGTAAATGCAGTGTGGCTTTCCGAACTGTAAAAATAGAATCGTAGTGGCATGAAAATATAGAAATCTTTATTGAAAAATTCTAAGATACACCTCTTCCAAAAATACATCTTAATTATATAAATATATATATATATATATTAGAAAAAAAATTTATGTGCAAAATATACTTTAATTGTCTACAAATATACTAAACCTTTCTTATTTTTTATAAAATTTAACAATAATCATATTCACATAATTTTAATAAATCACAGTAGGATAGTATCTTTCACGCTACTCGATTCGCTTACTCGCAAACTAAACAGACCGGTGTAGGTTTTTTGATAGTAACGCCACTGGTCCTTAAACTAAGCACGCAAATTAGGCTACGAGTTTTTGGACTTCTTGTCCAAATAAATCAATGAATTCTTTTGACGAATTAGTTCCAACAAAAGCAAACAAAGGAGCATTCGCGACAGAAGTAAAGAAAGATGTCGCAGCTCTGGAAAAGAAGTGACAATGGCTAATCTGTATGTCACAAACGTAATTAGAAGAGAAAATTCCTTAGGCAAAATAATATATCATCATCTAAGCTAGTAAATTTCACGAATGATGGATACAATTCATCAAAACAATTCAAATTGCTGCTTGTCATTTGTCTTAACAAAATATTCATAAAAACACAGAAAAAAAATGGATACAAATATTGCCGTGCGTATACACGAAATAAAACTTCTAACAATTCTACAAAAATGCACATTTTTTACGCGATAAACAAACAAACGCGTAAAGTGGAATGCTAAATAATACATTTATCATATGTTAAACAACTTTTGTCTCGTCATTACGCAGAAAAATGTGTAGCATTTCATGATTTACGTTACTATTCGAGTAACTGTTTTGCCATTATTTGTTAACCGTTTATGCAAATGAATACAAAATTGCATTTTATAATTGAAAGTGTTTAGGAATGAAGGAAAATGGTAGAAAAATAAAGTATGGAGAGCTAATTAAAAAAATGGAAGACAAAATGTCTTGTAGATATGAATTTTTAAATTGGTCTCACATTAAACTATAATTTCTAGCTTTTTAACCCGAATGGAAGCGCATCAATTCAATTATGTTTGATTATCTATCTTCGGGTCTATTATTTTAACCAATTTTTGTTAATATAAACTATAAAACTCTATAACTTTTAATGTAGAATCGAATGAAACGGTGGGTCTACGACAGAGTCGAAATATCACCATAGAAAAGTACAAGTTATAGTAATTAAACTTGTGTAAATCGCAGCAAGTTAAATGCTTAAATGCCTGAATACGAAATAAATTGCATCGCTTCTAAAATTAAAGACAGAAAAATCAAAAGTTTACCTATCCGAAACCAATAATGAAGGATTTTGACACTTCATTAAACAATAATTGTTGTTTTTGATCCATTGTTAAATTTTAAACAAAGTTTTTTTTACAGTTAAAGTTTAATTATCCATAGGAACTTCACCAAAATGTATTATGTTGAGTGACTACTTATTAATAAAGTAATTAGTTTTTATGATCGACAGCATTTTAATTTGTTTCTTTTAACAGTGAAAGGCTAAAATTGCAATTCCCACAAAATTATTTTAGGAAAAAAAATATCACTTGTAGGAACAAAAGTCTTTCCACTTATTTACAATCACAGATACCAGAAGACTGATTAATTTGACGCTACTAATTGATACAAAATTTTGATTTGATATTAAAAATAATCCATAAAAAATATTTCTTCGAATCTAAATTTGTTATCTACCGCGTAAAATTTCCTTTATTTATGTTTAGTTAGCCATAAAAATTGGTTTATGACAAGAGGAAAGAATTACTCGCGTAAAAACTGTAATTTTAAATCTAAATTGGACTATTTTTGTCAGAGCAAAAAACACTCTGTAGAACAATTCAGCACTTTTCAAAAGTCAAAGAGCAAAATAAAGATCAAGAGAAGATGTCGAATCGTCCCTTAACGATGGGCATTTGGTCCACAGAATTAAAGTCTTTGCTCCAAGAAAAGTAACTTGACTTAGATTTACATTTGAGGATCTTCCGTAACGTTTGTGTCGCTAGAAATATACAGAAACAGCATCATGTGACCAAACAAGACAAATAAAAAGTAAATACGACTCGATACGTGCAAAGAATCAAATTATAAAGTTATAAATCTTCAAATTGACGAAAAAAGAAAATTTAAAACAAGAAATTAATTAATAAAAAACCAAAAATTTATCCATTAAATGCATTTCCTTAGAGCTATCGATTAAAATCATCAAATACTTTTGTGTGAATTCGACACCAGAAACTTCAGTCTTTAAATTATTTCTTTTGAATTAAAATTTTCTAATGTAGTTACATTGGGTTTAACCGATCATAAGTAATTCCAAATGAACAATTATAATAAAACTAACTAAATTAATTAATATGGGAAGAAATACTGTAATTATCTTTAATCACACTGTGGATGATTCCCATTGTCTCTCGCAATAAATCCAATAAAATGTCTTTTGCAATCTATTTATACATTAATTGAATTTCAACAAACAGGACCAAGAACAAATCAATATATCTGTTCCCCCCAAAACTGCTTTAAAGCCTGAAAAATTCTGAAACTTTTGTATTGTGTTACTTTCTTGGGCTTCTCTAATACAATATTCCTTACTGTTGACGACACAATACGAGGCAAGGGTAATTTTATTTGTAATATTTCATCAAAAAGTCAAATAAATTAACAAACAGTCATCCTTAGAAAGCAAATTTTACCATTTTTTGTCCCTATGCTTGTTTATTAAAATATAAATATAACCTTATTGTGACATTTGTGAGGACATAGTTATACATTTGCTTATTTTTAATCAAATTGCAGGTCATAACAATACCAAGATAATTATGCAATTGAAAAATTTCAACTTTAAACTAAAGAAATGAAAACAGAATGGATTAAAATAATATATTTAACCAATCTGGCAGCAAAATTTGCCAGATTGAAATTCATATTCGTTTCTTGTGTATAATGTGATTTCAAGTAGGAGTCGTTTTCCAGAGAACGCTTACATGTGACAAATCGTCTAATTAAATTAGAATAATAATAATTTACGATACAATAACTCTTGTAATATTAATAAAAGAATAAGTAAATTATTTTAAAACACATTTAAATATTTTGTCACCTATAATAAAACACGTAAAGTTATGTATTATATAAGGAACTTATTTCTATATACATTATGCTGTTTTGTCTTTCTGCTGGCAATTAATTTTCTCATTTGTGAATGAATAAGATTTATTTTTTTTTCCACTAAGTAAGGAATGCAAGTAAAAATATAAAATAAAATCGAAAAAATACAGACATAAACTCGTATGACCATTCGTAAAATTAACAGAACCAAATATATTCGCGAACGATGTTATGAAATGGAGCAAAAACTCGAGAAAAACTAAAAATTGCCATTGTATCAACATGCTAAATGGACATAAACAAGAAAAATGTATATCTGTACAACAAATTCTAACTCCCGTAGCCACAGCATTTTCTACATAATACGAACGATCTGATTCGATCAAGCTTTTTCGATATTAATAGCAAAGAAAAATCAAGTCAAATAGTATAATGTTTGACATTTTATAAAATGCAACTTTTACGAGATATTTACGTTAATTGCAATTGAATTCGTCTCAAAATACTTAGGTAATTCACAAGACGAATGTGAAGTTTGATAACATTCAGAGATTCTGCTTGCGGATGCAATATTCGGTCCGTCTGAATGATAGCTGCCTCAAATACATCTACAGATATATAAAATGAATTTTGTACTAAAAGTTTATAAATTAACTTTGTAATAAATGTATAAATTATATCCATAATGAATGTTTTCTTAAGTTATCAGATAATTTTAGTGAATTGTTGTTATTAAATTAAAGGTAAACTGTTACTTTATAGAAGTAACTGTTGTATTCGGATGAGGAAAAAAGCTGCCACAGAGTGTCGAGCGAAAAAAATAACCACAACCTGGAATGATTTATCAAAAGTAGCGATGAATTATGAAAACCAAATACAAAAAAATTATAGAAAAATAGTACAATAAAACAAAAATGAAAATAGTCTTGTTACAATGTAGTGGCAAAAACTCAAGTATGTTGTTCCCATATAAAAATGCATGGTATACTGTATGCAAGTCTTTCATCGATAAGTTTGTATGCATGTGAAATTAATAATCGAAATAATTAATATTTTGCAACAAGTGGCAGTGACTAAAATCGCACAATACACAAATATACTTTTTTTTGTTTTTTTTTTTACAAAGCATTTTACCAATCACGAAAGTTCTGTGTAAATCTAATTGTGACTATTAAAACCGTTAGAGCGTATTTCGAGGAACGCCAAACTAATTTCATTAGTTATCTTTTCCTGTTGGGTGTCTTGACGTATTCCATTCCTCCGTGACGTTGCCACTCAGAATCAAATTCTTTTTCGAGTATCTCTGCTCCACGCTTGCGGGCGAGGCCAGTCTCTTCTAAGCTTAATTCGCACATCTGCATGTCATCTTTGCCTGAAAATAAATTTAAATTTCGATAAGAGATAAAATAATTTACAACAAAATTGACTTATGAAGGTTATTGAATGATAATCTGTCACGTTTTTGAACAGTGAAAGATGAATTTTATTTTTTTAAGTTATAAGAAACGATTAAAATGATGGCACTCACCCGCCACTAGCAAAATCGGTGCTTTGTTGGGATGCAATTCCATCTGGCGAGCGATCCACTGACCATCAAAGTGAGCGTACCACCAACCTTTGTCTCCGGGAATTCCAGGTCTAACAAATGGTATACGAAAATATCGCTGCTTACTTTCGGGTAGAGACGACGATCTGGGAGGTAACGGAGGAGCACCTAGCATGATAATAAAAGTAATTTTGAAAATTCGTAACAACTTATAACCAAAATTAATTTATATATAAAGGTACACAGATGAATGCAATTACTTAAATAAACTTACAAGAAATATTACTGTAAAGTAAAATAATTAAATTAAAAAGTCATTCAATAGTCACTATAAACATCTAAATATAAGATTTGACAAGAATCATTTAGAAAATATAAACTCATAGTTACACGGTTAAAAAAAATAAAAATCAAATTACAGCCAAGAAAAGAAGATAAACAGGGATGTGATTAAGACAGAATAAAATGAATAATTCAAAAGTAAAACTTTACTTTGTTTCAATAAAAATTCTTCAAACAATACAATCTTTGTGATTATTGACATAGAGAATAGTAAACATACTACAAATAATGTAGTGAAAAATAGAGAGAATAGTAACGTAATAAAATATAGAAATAACTTTGAAAAATAAAGAGAAATTTCTGTATAAATCATTGTTTATGAAGAAAATTAAGTGAATTTGAAGAGTGTGTGTGTTATAAACGACAGGTAGCAGATAGTCATACAAAGTGGTAGAAGGAAATTTTTCAAAGATCACAAAGAAAACCTCCATGACAAAAAAAAAATATCGCAAAGACTTCCATCCAGAAGTGAATGGAGCAAAAAACCTATTTGCTTTATCCCTATGTAATACCAAAACTTTGTTGAAGTATTAAAAAAATCACTTACTAGGTTTAGTAATCGACAAAGGTGCTCTCTCTTCTAAAGCATTTCGCTTCTTATTATTTTTACTTTTCCAAGCGTGATAATTTTTAAGTCGTCTATGAAATTCTTCTCTACAAGCTTCCAATAATTCTAAATCTGTAACAGAAAACTTTGTTTAAAATTTTTAATTTTTCAATTGTTTATTGGTTAAGAAGCAGGTTTAATCGAGGAATATCAAATGAAATTTTAAAATTAGTTAGTAATAAAGTGGAAGAGCATTAAACAGTTAAAAACTAGCATAACACTTAATATCATTTCTATTATAACTTATAGAATAATTACTAATATCATATAAAGAATAATACTATTAAAAAAATACAAAATTAATTATTTAAGCAGTTCTTTAAAAGTATATTATGTAAATAATATACTTTTAAAGAGCATTTAAATTAACAATTTATTTTATTAGAAATTGTTAATTTAAATGAGAGCAGTCCCCGACTTCAGACAGAGTTTCACTCCATCATCGTAAGTCAAACGTAATAAATAATGGTAACAGGGCTGTAATTTTCAAATTGCATACCTATACATTCCCCCACTGCCGTCCATCCCACTCTTCATTAATCTTGAGAACAGAGATAAAAATTGAGACAATATATGGAAAGCTTAGGGGCCAGAGGTCCCGACTAAGTGCATACAAACTTATAAAATGTGAAGACATTTCACTCCAAACAATGATACAGAATTAACATCACAACCATCTATTGGCATTACAGAAAAGATGTATTTAAGCGAGTACTTTCAACAGTATATTACTCTCCTCTTCGATTCTCTGTGTATGATAATGCTGCCCAAAAAGGACAGTAGACATTTGTGTTGTTAATTCTGTATATACAAACTTCAGGTCTTGATTAGATGTCGCGTGATTTCCATTCAAAATCTTTACTATATTGAGCAATAAATTTAGTATAGAATCAATCCTTATAATAAGTCAAAATCAATAACTTATCATTCAACCTTCTAAGGTGTTTAGTATTCATTTGATCTCACATTTGAAAAATTTAACTAGCCTAAATATTATTATGTACAGTACATATGTATATTGTGATCTGTCGTGTGCGTATACTGTAATACAAAACAAAATCTCTATTTGGTTGTTTATTAATTATGATACAGTATCTTATTAACAAAGATTCACAAAAACATACAGATAGTCGACCACATTCAAAGCAATTAGATATTTTGCGCAGAATTGGTTTTATTTTAATTATTAAATCATCTAACCAAATTATAAAGTTGAAATCGGAATGAGAATCCCAACCGAGAAGCAGTTTTGCAGAATATTAGTTTTCTTTTGTGCTCTGGACACTAATGATACAAATGTGAGTTGTGGTTAAACATGAATAAATCTTCCAGTTATTGTTATAGAGTATGTTTATTGCCCAATGTTATATTAAACAGTTAATTGTTACACCAGTGTACTAATGATCCAGTTAAACAATTACTATTGTATTAAGAACATGCTAGTTTTGACTGTCGTAAATACAAATGATCTTAAGTCAAGAACCGACCATATACAAAATCATATAAATACACTCTTAATTAATAAAATTAGAGTAACAACTAGGTTTATTGCATAATTTGATGGAAAAGTAGATAAGTAGTGCTAGCTGAATTCCAAGATAAATAGTTTTTTCCTCTCTCTACTTGTGGACACCAAGAGAACCTTGGGGCCCCGATCTATTCAGGACGGACTGATCCCAGAAAAATTCCCTAGGATTTGATCCTGGAAACCTGGAGTGGTAGGTCTACAGCCACCTTGGCCAACTGACCACTCAAGAAAGAAATACTAAAATAAACATCCATTTATGCTAGTATTTGTATTCTAGCTCTTCCCACTCGAAGTTGCATCAAAAATTCTATTATTACCATTATAATTCCATCTTATTACTTTAAAGTATTACTTGAAATGCAAAAGATAACTTACCGCAAGATGTGTTGATGGCATCTCGAAGTTCCGAATACTTCCACTTAGAAAGATCGAATTTCTGATTAGCTTGTTGTTGTTTCTGCCTTTGAACGAACGTAGACCTAAACGTTTTTTCGATAAATATTTTTATTAATTATCTTATAAAATAATAAAGGAAACAAAATTAAATGTATATCAAACATTTCACAACAACAAACAGTTCATTCCCATTGTGTAATGTGAGAATCTGAATATGAGATTCATTTATTTTTATAAATTTTTAAAAAAATCAACGTAATATTTCGACATTAAAATTGTACATTTTTCCACTTTTTGAGGGAAATTAAGACAGGATAAGGAAACTGTATTTCCTTACCCAACCATTTACTTCCTTAAAAAGTTCATATCATATCCGATGACTAAATGCCCAACTAAACCAACTCGTGATCAGATGACAAAAACTCCTCATTAGAGAGAAATTTAAGTATTTAAGGGATTTACGCGCCAGACTCTAGGTGACTGTATCAGTTCGTCATGACCTTTAAGTTTGTGCTTGGTCTCCTAATCCACTTCCATGAAGTGAGAAAGAACATATATATGTCTCAGAGGTATTATACTAAATATTTTTGTAAACTCACTCTCTCTCGGTATAAGTTAGATGAAAGTATATTTAGAAAGGTCAATGATCTATACGTTATGTTTATTATATCTATTTTGTATTCTTTGTTCGATTAGTTTATTAAATATATTTATATTTGTTAAATTAGAAGTTGAGTGATTTTAGTTTAAGGTCAAACACCTACTCACTGCTCTCCCCCCTCAAATGTTTAGTTAAAGCCCTAAATTTCTTGGATTTATAATAATTTTAATCTCACGAGGCAAGACGTGATTTAACTTTCTTGCCTCGTGTCAGAATCCTGACAGGAGATAACACTTTTACGATCATTTTATCTCCAAATTCTTAAATTTGTATATTAAGGCCAAAAGTTAAGTGACAAAGTTAGCAAGTCTTACTGACTTGTCGCCGATAATTGTTTGACAGATTGTCCCTGTCAAATACATCTTCTCTCAGTAATAATAATTTATATATATATAATTATATAGCAAAAAGAAAATTCTTGCAAGTTCTACTCAAACTAGAATCTTTAGATATATCTAGGAACCTTATTTTCATACTAATCATTGCTAATATAAAAATGATCACCACCAAGAGAAGAAAAAATAATACAAACAGTAAAAGCAATGTAACATATATAACTAATAAAAGAACCGTATTTCTAACTTCTCTTGATCAAAAATTTTTACCGGCTTATACACATTATAAAATACAAAAACAGAATTAAAATTTAAATCATTGATTATATATTTGGCATATTTTGAGAAGAAATAAAAATATAAAAATAAAACTTTGATTTAAATTACCGTGGCAAAGACGGAGGCGTGCAGACCTCTTCGACTGCTCCGTTCATGTCTTGGGCAAGACGTAATGCCAATTCGTGATCTCTCAATTCTTGTTCTATCTGCTGCTGTCTAAACACAAATATTTACAATATAAATTTGCTTTCATATTTTTTGCAAAGTTTGAACTAATAATATCAAACATGCCAAGCTGAAATGCTGAGTTCCAATTTCTCACCATTTAATAAGTTATAAATATTTAAAAGGAAGAATTAAATAATATAATATTAAATTATATGTTAAAATATGTTTTTGATTGCTTAATTTTTTAAAACTCATCTCCACTCTGCGGGCCTTTTTTAGCAAGCTCGTTACTGGTTTTTGCCAGACTGGCAATGAAGTGGCTGGGTAGGAAGGGACAGAAACTGACGTATCCAAATGGACCACTTCCAAAAAATTTCCAGGTTTTTCGAACCATCCAGATTCAATCCAGTTCCCAGAGTGGCAGGCTGCCACCTATCCACTCGACCAGCCAGAACGACTATTGCAGCCATCCAAATACAGTCATTAATGGCTATCAATGACAGTATTATTGATGATGGCAGTTCAATATTTATTACAGAACTGTAGATTACAGATTGTACAGATAAGAAGCAAAGCCAAAAGTACTTTGACTTGAAAGGTCCTTTGTGCATCGCATAACACAAGAAAGTACTTCAAAAATCTGACTTCTTTAAAAAAAAGGATAACAAACTTCTACACATTAACTGGCATATGTCACAGAGTCTAAAAATAATAATAATTTACACAAGAATGTCTGAGCAAAGGCTTGCAAACTCATAAGATGAAAAGATTCTCCTTAGCAGAATCGCAGAAGCAGTAAAAGGCCAAAGAGGAAAGTTTCAATTGATACAAATGTTTACAAGTGACCAAAATTCTATCTCAATTTTTGTAAATTTACAAACTGGACATAGGCTTATTTAATTTCTTTTAAATGGCTTTCCGCATTTAAGAATGGAAGAATTTCGTGAAAAAATACAAAATTATTAACTTTACCTTTTAATTTCTGCCGCTTCTTCTTTAAGTTTCTCACTTTCCATTGCAGCCTAGAATAAATATAAATAAATTATATTTATAAATAAGAATTTAATGTCAGAAGTACAGTTGGGTCTTGTTTCGAACAGGATTGTTATCGG
Organism: Centruroides vittatus; assembly: GCF_030686945.1. Classification (NCBI taxonomy): domain Eukaryota; kingdom Metazoa; phylum Arthropoda; class Arachnida; order Scorpiones; family Buthidae; genus Centruroides; species Centruroides vittatus. Next base: position 848,214 of record NW_027120693.1, on the reverse strand, counting down.
TTAGTGCAGATTTGTTTTTTTAGGAATGGCAAAAGGCTAGGTTAAGCCGCTCCTGGCATCATATAATACGACTCTTAAGCCAGAAAACTTCCGATATTTCAAACACAGAGAACTACCGAATAGTGCGCACTGTAATAAATACCAATTTGTATATATTTTTCTATTAATAAAAACCAAACATTGCAGAAATTGTTTGGCTTTTATTAAAGCCAATATTTCGAAACTGTTAAGCATTTTAATTGTCTCAACCCAAAATTTTTTATTCTGCTTTTCACATTCCCGAAATATTGCAAATTTTTTATTATGAGTTTTTCACTCTAGGCCATCAATATGTATATTTTCTGTGTGTATGCATAAAAGATCTGAATGTAACCGACATTCTTTTTTTTTTAAATTTTATTTCAAATTTAGAACTTGAAAAGGAAGATGTAAATTGAGCAAACATTTTTGGCTAATGAAGTTGGCCAAAAATGTCTGTTCAATCTTCAAACAATTGTTGGACATAAAAGATTTATTTTCACTGTCCTATTTTATCCCGAAAGTATAAAATTCCGAAACCAATCGTGTATTTTAATGCAGATTCAACAATCTTTTAATTGGAGAATATTGGTTTATTTTATCAAAAACTTGTCGAATCAAAATAATGTAAATGAGAAGTGCATCGAATTTCGAACAGTTACTGTAAGGAAAGCATTTCTGTAAAATAAAATTGATCTTATTCAATTTACTATTGCCGACCAATCAAATTTCTTAAGAATCTAGATTGAAAACCTTTTCTCTTCTTATTGTAATAACTTAAAATCCAGATTCTTTTTGTAATACATTTTTCTTTTTTTTTTTTAAACTCCTTCCACCCCACGGGCACCGAGAGGACTTTTTTAGCAAGCCCTGTGATGAGGCAGCCAGGGACAGAGTCCAATGCATCCAGATGGATCTCCCTAAAAAATTCTCGGGAGTTTTTTGACTTGTCCGGATTCTATCCCGGGTCCCTGAAGTGGTAGTCCGCCGCCTCACTGCTCGATAATCGCATAATTTTTTAAATAAATTCTAATGAATAGCACCATCACTTTATATTCCATAATTATGAATTTAATACAAAAATCTAAAATATTCACCTGTAATTTTTCTTGTTCCTTTTCGTATCGTATGGCACGTTCGTCTTCCAATTTTCTCACCGTTTCCATTTCAATTTTTCTAAAAAATATAAATTTGTCGGTATTGCCGCAAAGTAAAATAATCATACACTCAATATTCGTCGAATAAAAACTTTTCAAATAAATTATTTTAAAATTCTGTACATTATAAGTATGATAAATATAAACTGTACAGCCATCATTTATAATAAAGTAATAAATAGCAAAATTTTAAGATTAACTGGTCCAAAACTTCCTAAAATGTTTATAACTGAATTTAAAAAATTAGTTTATGTAATGAGAGAAAAACTAAAATTTGAATAGTTTAAAAAAATAAAATTCAAGTATGTAATGTATACTGCCAAGTGATAACATCATTAATACAACTGTTAATAGTGTCAAAAATTATTTTCAGTATCAATTTTTAGTTTAGTTTGGTTTGGTTGATAGAATAAGGCAACACAGTAAGGGTTGTGTCCCAGAAGGATTCTCTACAGGAACCCCTATTTAGGTGTCAGACACGTGAAGAAAACCGGGAAGACTCCTCATGGCCAATCCGTTGGTCGGACGCAAACTCGGAACTATTACTGGCATTCGATAGTTTTATCCATGTGGCACTGATGTATTTTATATTCAAGTGTTTATATGTTTTATTTGAAAAAATCTTGTATAAAAGTTTGTAAAATTTTAGAATTTCTATTCAAAATCAATGTAAAGAATAATCTAATTTTACTCTAAATCTACTCCAATTTTTAAAAACAATTCAATTCCAACAAGATACAAGAATCATCAAGACGAAGAAGAAAAATTATTATAGTAAAATTATATTACGTATGGTGAAATGAATATATTGAATGAAAAAGGAACCCACCGAAATTTCCTTCAAAAAATATTCTATTAACTTGAAAGTAAAATGTCAGCTGATTGTCTTATTTATTTATTTAATTCAATTGCATATTTTTATTTATTATTTATGACAACAAGATTAAAAATATAAAATTAACACACAAATGCATATTTCTATACACAAACAGAAACCTTTCTGTGTTATCAAAATAAATTTTCAAACTAAATTGAAATGAAAAAAGAACTAACTTCTGTCTGAGTTCTCCCTCTTCTTTCTTCTTTCTTGTTTCTTCTTCTTTTCTTATACGTTCTTTTTCTATTTCTTCCTGTATTAAACGCAAACGTTTCTGTTCTTCTGCTATTTTCTGTTGCTCCAGCTGTTTCTTCAAAGTTGCCAGTTGCTCGTTCATAGACCTTGTTAGAAGGTTGTAGTTTTCTTCTATTTTTGAAGGTGAAATATTTGTTGTCTGCAATAAATAACATTTAGTTTATACAAGTTGGAAAACCCACAAATGGTTTAAAATAAACTGAAAGTAACTGTTATTAAAAATTCTCGCTGGTAATAAAATATTTCATACTTATTTAGTGACGATATCGGTAAGACTAGCTGTATAACATTTATTGATTTTCATAAATTTTCCTAAAATCTAATTTTATATTTATAAATATATGTAAATTAATAGTTATTTATATTAATATTGTTACGGTCAATGATGTCAATGGCAAGTCTGTAACATTAACTTCCAACATTGAAGGGCAAGAATGTTGTTAACTGGCCATTAACATAAATTCTCAGTTTTGTTCGATATATGTCACGAATTTAGAGACCACTTACTGTATTATGACATTTTGCCCAGATATTCTTGTTACCGACTAACACTACCGGACACCATTGACACTCAAAATCAGATGATGTGGCTTCTCCCAAAGTTATTTCTTTGCCACCAATGATCTTAATGCATCATTCAACACCAACAGTTTTTCCTAAACATGAATATTTTACTATTTCTTACTTGAATACTTACTTGCCAATGATGTTTATATCCCCTTGTCAAATCTATGCATGTTTTTTGCTTTTATTAAAGATCAACAAATGACTTCTTATTAAATTAAATCATCCAAAATACCTCCCTTATCTCACAAATGCAGAAGCTTCTTTAATCTATGCAACTGGCACAGATACTGTAGAGTACACAGGACAGTAGAAATAAGGAGAAAAAACAGTATATAGCACAGTACACGCAGAGGTGTAGATGAATAGTGAAAATCAATCAATAACAGTTTTCTAACGCATAAATTTTTATGGTTCTGATTACACACAGATGATTTCAATATCACACAGGCAATTGTAGCACTGCAAAAACAGCCATTCTCTACAATTGGCTGAAGTCTGTTATGTGGTTTTAAAAAGTTTCCATTCGCACAACACAAAGCTATACTTCTGTCTATTCTGTATGATTGTAGGGGAATAGAAATAATAATATGTAACAGTAGTCACACAGAAGACTGAGAGATAATGATAATGCCTAGTTGTCTATAGTATCATCATTATTTCCCTTGTAGTGTATGAAAATAATAAATATGTAATAGGCTGTACAGTATTAAGAGAAATATATATACTGTATATATAAATAAACAAGATAACAGTCTGACCATCTTTAATTGATCTAGGATCATTTAAACTCATGTATACAAAATACAGATATTTCACACATGAGTTTAAATGAACTAGAGGTCTAGCAGCTAAAATTATTTTGAGATGCTGTTAAATTTTTTTTAAGATTGTTTATTTAATTTCTAATTTTAAAAGGTGTTTTAGTATTTAAAATATTGGGTTAGCCAAATGATTTTTACCGTATAAATAAAAAGCAAATTTTTACTGGAAGGAAATATCTATATTAAATAATGCAATTTCCTGCATTGTGTAACAAGGATTATTGTCGAATAAACACTTAAGTTAGTTGTTACAAATCTCTCATGTCTAGCCAGACTGGTGCAACTTGAAGATGAAAAATCCCAGGAATGAAATTTTAGAAACTACTTTTGGCACTTGTGCTTTTTGATGACATTTCCCCTACACCTTGCATAACTTTTTACAGGTTTGCATTGTTTTTTTTTTAAATAAAACAGCATTATATACGAAAAATGTTCCTTTTAGATACCCACCATTAAAATTATGCCAAAATTATAAAACAAACCCAATCTTCAAACTTTTGGGTTGGAGTGTGCAGTTAAATGTTCACTATCAAATAATCATGTGCTATCAAGATTTGAACCGAAGTAAGTTGTGTGTCGGAACATCCGAAGACGACTATTAATTTTATCCTCAAATAATGAATTGTTGCAAGCTAATAGAAATAATTTTAATTATAAAATTAAATACCTTGATCGTATTTATAAGATCGTTCATTTGAAATTCTAAATTGCGAACTTGTGCTTCGGATTGTTGTTTATCCTTTTTCAGCTGATTAATGATGGTCGACATATTTTTTGACTGTTCCCGCAATGCTTTAATCTTCATGATTGCCAGAAACCTAAGATGTAGAATAATTTTGATAAGCAAGTTATCTCTTTAATGCATACATAAATAATTAAGCTTAATTATTAATAACCATAAGAATTAATCATATATAATAATTATCTAAACTGACAGATTCTTTGGGTCATAACTAGGCTACTAATTAACTACAGTAAAGTCTCTCTAAGTTTAACTGTGTGTTAACTTAAGAATTTTCCATATAATACCATCTTGTTGAATTGAAATTGTTGGTACTTTTAACTCAAACCTATTTTTCCTTGTTCCTTCCACCCGTTGATAATCTGTGATCCTCATTCTTTTACATTCCACACGAATGCAGATGACTAAAATAAACAAACACTACAGCTATGTGCCGATCACGAAATGTCATTATGACCTCACGTCAAAGTGACGGGCATTCTGATTTGAACATGAGAGCACGCCTTCACAACACGGTCAAAGGTGTCATGAAAGGCATACAATTTTGTAATTATTCTGCAAACAGATTCCCAAAAAACATATTGACAACAGGAAATTTACGACTACAGAAAAATTTGAGAAAGTCGGATATTAAACTTACTAACTCAACAAGGTTTTACTGTATTTATAGATCATTATAACCCAAATAAACCAGCAGTTTGGTAAATGATTAACTTTTTAAATTACTTTAATAACTAATTTATATAGTAGCATGCACACAATTAAAATTATAATATAATAATTACTACTATTTATTAACCGAAGTCACTAATCAGTCATTTTAGTAAATAAAATAATTGCGTGAAATTTATTGTGTGTGTGTGAACTAATTCCTGATTAGACATTCTTTATAGCGGGAAAAAATAAAAATGAGGAATCTACTACTAAATTTTTCTGTGTACTTCTATTTTATAACTTTTTACTGTTAAAGCCTGTGTATTTTTGGATTTTAACAGGTACAAAGTTGACACAGGCCAGAAATATCAATTTCTGGTTTGTATGTGACTTACAGCCTGTGGCTTATGGTTATTTCAATGTAGATCATCGATATGAAATATTAAACTTTCTTGACATTCTTTTAATTTAAACATAATTTGTTTTTAATATTTATTCATTGGCCATTTTTAACGCAGAGAAACAAGCAACTTACTTTTTAATAAATTTAACATAATACACAACTTTATAATTATTTTTTAAATTCAAATCACAACATTCAGAGAATATTCACTTTCATAAGTAACTCACCTCGGACGATATTTCTTTTTGGCGAGATGCATTTTTACAGTTTTTTGAATAATTATAAGATTTGCTCTTCTGTATAATACTTTATTTTTTACTGTAAAAAACATATACATAATTATAAATAAACATTCAAATTTATTCATATAACTTTATTTAGAGCATCATATAATTACGTTATTTACTTTCTAAATATATAAATAAATAAATTCAGAGCAAAAAAATAACTAAAATGGTGATAAATTATCATTACGATACTTGATTACAAATGCAATTGACCATAGTAAGTTGCAAATTAAACAGTAATGAACTTATATAATGAATTAAATTCTAATTAAAATTGTGAAAATATAATAAGTTATTTAATTTTATAATTTACAAATAAAATTCCAAATTCCGCAATTACATTCTTAGCCTCTAAAATATATATACTGTATTTTATGGTGCGTAAGATCAATAGCCTTCAACAGGCTTCAGATAAATACACTAAATACTTTTTCCCCTAAATATTCTTTACTGAAAGGGAGTGCATCTCGTGCCTTAAAATATGATACATTATCTAAATCAGGGGTTATCGTAATGTATATCGTGGCAATATTTGCAGCTATAGAAAATAACTCCTGGCCACATTTGTGTGAAAGCATAACAAAGATCTCTCACAAAGTAGCAACCACATTTATTTGCATTTAGGACATCATCATCTAAGATAAATGAAATTCAGTCATCAAAATGCACCCAAAATGGCAGATATTTAGCAAGTAAAAACTTAAAGAATTGACTCTCTAAATTGGAGAATTGCGCAGAATAGATTGACGACTACAGTGGCTGCATTTGAGAACCCCTAATTTAGAGCTTATAGATAATATTCTTCACTCATTTTATTTAAAAATACTTACGTTTTATTACAGATAAGGCACACCACTGCGCTTTCTTCCATCTCGACGCCAATAACCATTTTTTCACCCTGTTGACGAGCATTGAAAGATTTTCGGGATCGGACTTCATAATCTGATCGAATTCTGCAAACTTTCCGGGACGGAAAAATACTTTGGTTAAGCCAAAGCAAAAGTCTTCTTCATTCAATCCTAAAGCTTTGAACAGTGCCTGCCAAAGAACAAGTTAAATGTAATATAAAAAAAAAAAAATAATCGACCATAATTTTTTATTTTTGCTGTTACAGACAAACTTTCATTACTTATTTTATTAATTCATTTATGAATAATATTAACAGTTATATTGTATAGTTTTATAATTCTAACTTTTGTGTAATTTGTATGACTATCGAATAAAACTGAAGATTGTAACTTTATATTTGTTAAGTTTATAAATATATTTTGTTTTTAATTCATGTTTCTAATCATATCCAAGTGTTTTTTCCCCGTTTTATATTTGAAAAATTATATAAAACAGAATCTGCTTGTTCTAATCACTTTGGGAATAGCTTATAACAACAATGGCCAAACTGTGGCTCTTCTAAACTTTTATTGTGGCTCACATATATTGGACCCCTATCCCTAATAAATCTATATAAATAAAAATGTGAATGTTCGTTTGTTCAAAATCTTAAATCTCCGAAAGTTCTTCACCAATTGCTTTGAAATTTTGACACAATGTTGCATTAGAATATGCACGTGTTTTCATATACCTACTATTATATAGATGTCACACAAAATTCCCCCCCGCAGGGGAGAGGGAAAGAATTAAAGCTTATCCTAAAGAACTCAGCTTCTACTGTACTATTTTCGATGCAATTTTTTATTTTTAACTGCATTTTCGTAGGGTACCACGTAGGGATGAAAGAAGTGTATTCCATAACAATGAAAGTGTTAAGAGAAAGCGGCATGCAAGATTTACATGTGCAGATGTGGTTTTTTGTGTTTTTGCGGAAAATCGAACATATTTTTAGACCCATCTAAAAATTCTCTAATTAGTCTGGAAACAGGAGGGACCTAATTCTTGCATTTGTAAAAATGGATAAAATTGGCTATAATGTAATAATCTTAATCTTCGCTATCGTTGCTTTTTGCCTGAGCAACACTGGGCTTATCTGCTAGTAAATAAATAAATTATATACATACACAGTATATAGGTTATATATAAAATACTCCAGTATAGGATATGGTGCTCCCACATATTTCGAATATGTGATGTATGGTAACACTCGCTAAAATGAACTACTACTGACTTTTTGTGTAAAACCAAACAAACTGCGTTAGCACCCAACACATCTGTCTCGTAGGCTTAATGATGCATCTCTGCCACACCTAAACCACTGTACCTTTCTCAAATCTCTCTTCGGCAACATCACCTACAGAGTAAGAGCTTTAATTTGATACCCGAACTGTATTTTTATTCCCAGCTATTTATTCAAACTAAACTGAGCAAACTGAAACTCTCTTTCAATTAATATAGAGATACATAAGTGATTTTCTAATAACGTCTCATAACAGATGGCACCACACACAATTTTAACTCTGAGCTGGCGTCGTAGTGTTTTATCTGATTTTATTGTAGATTCAATTAACAATAAACTAATAAATGAATTTGATCTTATACTACATTGCAGTTTTATTTTTCCTTCCAAAATTTACAAATAATAAATAAAAATTAAATCTCATGTTTGTTTATCTTAGAATTAAATTTGAAGTGTAAGATTAATACAAATATAGCGTTTCTCGTAAGTTCGATTCTCGACAATAAACTTACCCTACAAAACAGTCTGGAATCCAATCTTGCCAATTCGGCTGGAAGATACTTTTTGTACATATTGTATAACTCCGAAAACTGCGTTCTAGACGGATACCCTTGCTGCATTAATTCTAATACAGAAGTCATTCCTAAAATATTAAATATATTTAATTATTGAAAACATTTTCTAACAATAAAAATAATAAATTTTATTACAAATGCGCTTTGATTTATGAACGTTTAAAGATATAAATTTCTGAAAACACAAACTCTTGATGCAAATTTTCTCGACTTAAATCGCTAGAATGAATAAATAAATGATGATTTGTGAGCCGAACTCATATTTAGCCAATGAACTATATTCAATCATGAATAAAAATATTATTAAAAAATTAAATAAATTGAATTAAGTGGACTATAGTAGAAAAACATCAAAAACAATCTTTCAGATGGTTATTTTATATTAGAGCCCACTTAATTCAATACTTTATATTGTACCTTAAAGTATTATTAAGCATTCGTTATTATTTTAATTGGTATGTAACATTTCCATTCTTCTGAGGATCTTCTGAGAAGAGTGCTATCATTTTAAATTACAGTAATTATGTTAATTCTTATCTAAAAAGTATGTGGCATACACTAATTGATAGAGTAAATGTCAGTTTTTTTGTCTATCATCTGCATACAAGTGTCCTTTTGTCTATTGCCTCTAGAAAGTACTGTTAAAAAGATGGCAACTCTGCAACATAGAAGATATTTTGTTCTGCAATCTGTAATGTCAGAATCAGTCGTCGTCGTGCAGCATAATTTTTGGTGACTTTTTTTGTTGTGCAGACAATTTCAGTGATACGCCATGTAAAACAAACATTCTTACCATGATTCCAACACTGTAGACTGCAGAAGACAAAATGCCTTCTCTGTTGCAAAGTCGGCATCTTTATTTACGGCATTTCCTCGAGGCAGTGGACAAAAAGACATCTGAATGCAGACAGGAAACAAAACTTGGACAATTACTAAATCAATTGATGTACGTCACATACCTCTTGAATAATAATTAACATAATTACAGTAATTTAAAATGATAGCAATCTTTTTGGAAGCTCCTGTATATGTTTGATACATGTTATGCCTTAAAGCTAAAAGTGACTTTGGATTTATAAACAATCCAAATTACCCATAGTCTTCGACTCCCAACTATGTTCATAAATTCAAGTGCATCTGCATGTTGTTTAGTTTTTAAAAGTGTGAATTTAACTATTAATTAAACAACCTATATCTGTAAACATTTAAAAAATATTGTAAATTTTATCATATACAGTAGAGAGTCGTTAATCCAAACCCCGGTAATCCGAATCGCCAGTTATCCGAACGATTTTCAGTCGGACTGTGTCGTGCTGAATCGAACATTTTTGATACTAGATTTACTTCTAAAGTATAATTTTCGTGTTTTTATATTCTTCAATATATTTATTTTGTTTGTACAAAATAAAGAAATAATTTTTAAAGATACAATAGCCTCGATTATTATTATAAAAATTTTCGTTAGGCTTAAAATCGATGAAAATTCAACACGAAGCGACACGCAACGGAAAAAATTTGAACATCTGACAGGTTAATATATTTTTTCGTACATAATCGGTTATCCGAACAAATCACTAATCCGAACAACCCCAGTCCCCAATTGATTTGGATTAACAACTCTCTACTGTATTATAATAAGCAAGGAATAGAAAAATTGGGAATTATTATGCAGTTATTTTATGTAATTTGTTAACAAAATAATCGTAAAAGCTTAATAGAATTTTGTGTTAATTGTAATTGTTAGATTATTTATTAAAATATTGTTACATATTATTCTTATATATGCAAACATCGAGAATATAAAATGATTATTATTATTGACTGGAGTAAAACAATGGAAGTACATAAACTCGTAGATGTGGTTATCACAAGCCATGCAATATTATCATTCGTTTTAATATTTAATCTTATGTAAGGGCACATACTTTCCTGTTTTATAATCAAGGCCATCAAAATACGATCTTAAAATCTAAGTCAGTTGTTGCTGACTATTTTTTCCCTAACCTTTTTGAGAAATTTATCTCATCTTCAGAAAAGAACCTTAAAAGATACAAATATAAAACTTAACTCTTGTACACAATATATTTAAATATTTATATTACTTAATTACTACTTAGAAAATAAACTACAAAATGTTGTGTCTTGCTTTAGTTTTTTAAAAAGCAAATACATATTTTCATAAAACAAGATTTGGTCTGCTCAACTGACACACATATCCGATATGTTTTTTAAATATTTCTAACCAAACATTTTTAAACTTCTTTGGCTAAAAAACTGATGGACAACTGTAATCATGTGACAACAGACTATATAAACAAATATCATAGAAACTACAGTAAAGTTTACACTTCTAATTGTCAGAAATCAACATTTAATATCATTCCTTTGCTACTTTTGTTTAATAACATTTGCCTTTTGTTCTTGGAAAAACTATCTTATCAAAATTAATAATTTAATATTTATTAGAACAGTCTGGAAGAAAAGAATCAGCCCAGAGCGAGAGATGAACTTGCAACCTGCGGTGCGCTGCCCAGTTATGCCATCTAGGCCTCCGAGAGACTCTGCTTCCAGACACATTTAAATATTTGATATAACCATTCACAGTTACTCGCTTTGATAAGAAGCAGTGCCTAATGTCTACCTCTAGTACCAAATTACCTAATTTCTAATTATTAATTGTAGCAAAAATAGCCCAATTAATTATAGAAATCGTTTGGTTTAGTGAAATCCTGATATTTGGAGAGATAAATTAAAATTTGAAATTCTACAATAAAGCAGGATTTCACTAATTATAAAAGTTGGAAATTTGTCTTGATTTTATATTTAAATTGTTACCATGTGAATTCAATTATGTAGAAGAAAATGATAAACAATAATCATATTAATAATCAGCTCTACAATGTAATCTGAATTTTATAATTTCAATAACTTAAATAAAAGAGAGTTCAATTTTCGGAAAACAGCACACAAAACAACTTACCGGCACAGCGAAGTTGGTTTAATATTTGGCTTCCTTCGAACAGATGATCCACCATCCTAAAATTTGGCTTGATGCATCGAACAAAATGAGTTCCAGTGAGTGACAATTTCGTCATCAAATCTTGTAACTGAGTCCTGAATTTACTACCGACGCTAATAAACGAGAGCTTTCCTTTTAGACTTTGAGAGTTCGAATCTGCCGTAAACAGGTTTTTCAAGAACAAATTCTTTGATTCCAGCATTAAACTTTCTAAGGACGCGTGAAGTGCATCGTTATTCTTTTCGATAAACTTTGCCTAAAGATAAAAAGGAACCGTTATAATTGTGACTTTGTGCAAAAAATGCAAGATTTATAATTATTATTCTTAATGTAATGAATATAATGTTGAAATATAATAATATATATGAAACATAGCAGATATTGAAAAATTTTAACATTAAGACAACCTTCAGTTATCCAAATTTTGGTTGCATTTTTTAAATAAATTTTGTACTTATTCATTGATTTATAAAAGTCTTAGAACCTTTATACTTTTAACTAGAAATTCCCCCATCAAGCATGACGGACTACTATGCGAAAGTAGAGATCTCAAGAAATTCAAGAAGAGTAATTAATATTTCTACAAATTAAATGGCCTGTACCGTCTATTGGAACATAACTGATGCATAATACATTTTAAATAATAAGCTCATTAGATCGTAACTTCCAATTGGGTAATAGAATGTCTTTAAAAAATTGATTGTGACTTCCACCGAAAATTAAAAGAATGATCTCTCGCCCCAAACTGTCACAAAAAAGCACAATGAAAAATGATAAAAGATTAAATATAAGGACAATGATGCAACTTGAAAAAAGATTACTAGAATTAAATGAATTATTAGCGACTTAAGTATGTAAATAGGGACAAATGGCATAATCGTGTAATGTTTATAAGGAGGAGGCAAAGCTCCAGATCGAACAAGGTGATGCTAAGGATCGTGTGAGATTAAAGCAAGGCTTTCCGGTTCCACCGACGACGTAAAAGTTTCTTGGTGACGGTTAGGCAAATTTAATCTGTAAGGTTTCTTTTGTGTATTTTCAATATAGTTCAATTTTATATTTTTGCGGAGATAAACTCCTTAAGTTCTTCATCCGAGTTAACTCGGGCAAGGCAAACTCTCGCATAGTCCTTCGCCTGAGTTAACTCAGGCAGTTTACATAGTATTTACAAAAAGAACAGTCCTTAATGGTATAACTTTTCCAAAAATGTATGGGCTAGTTTATATACATCATTATCTATAACCTATACAAATTTTATGAATTAGTTTTGCTGCAAAAATTTTATTATAATGTTTTATTAATTATCTAACTAATTGCACTATTGTTTTTTATGGGGGTTTTATTATTAAATTGATTAAATCGTTCTAAACTTCTATTGGACCAATTTGACTTCAGTAAAATTTTTTTAAAACACTATTGGATGTTTTTATGACATCAGCAGGTATTTTTTATTTAGTAGCATTTTTTTTATATATACCTTTTTTTCGGGGCCCCCATATTTTAATAGCATTAAAATCAAAAATTTTGTGTTGTATTTGTGAATATATGTGGTAAACTAGTTCCCCTCCCACTTTAAACCAATCTTCCTAATGCCTACATGTAAACATCCTGGGAAAGCAGTCACCAGCTGTTCTCAAGGTCAACCGGTTTGTAAACAATGTAGACTGCATGTGTACATTTTCCCACACTATCAAATGAAATAATAACAATCCCTACAGCTATATTTATCAAATAAAAGCTTTTTTTTTTTTTTAAGATTATTTTAAATTTTTTATATAGTTTTTTTAATATAAAACACATTTTTGGGGTATTTATTTCACACAATCATTTCCCGGCAATTTTTTTACCTGTTAGATTCGCTTTTAAGTGGAAATAATTGTTTAATATAAAAAAATCACTAGATTACATAATTTTCTGAGCGGAAATTAATTAGGCCTCGAAAACTAAAATTTATTATATTTTAAAGTTTTGCTAATTTTATTTCATTATTGTACATATTTGAGCTTAGAGGAATAGATTTTTGTTATTACATATAGTAACTATTTCAGGTTTTTGATTCATTAACAATTTTTTGTTATTTATTGCCTGGCACTAACCGAACCCTCATTTATACAATGCACGCGTAATCCAGGCTCTCAATAGAAATAAATAAAGCATTATAGAAGCATTCGTCAGTGGAGTCAACACAGGACTGACTATAAAAATTCTTTTAGAATTAATCCACTGGTTCGAAGCTAGCACTTCTTGAAAAACAATCCTAATTTTAAACAAAGTTCTAAAGTTAATTCAATCATTTGAAATGCTTGTGCCTATTATAAGGAAATATATACGGGGAGAAATAAACAATGATTTAGCAAACAATTACAGATATGATGTGCCTTTAGAAAAAGCCAACAAAAGCATCTAGCCCAAGTATAAGAAGTTGCCATACCCTTACCTTTAGTCTTTGTAAGCAAGAGAAGCCCACATTTAAGGTAAGTGTATGTACTGTACCTTAATAGTAATCTTCTCTACATGTTTGTTGTACATATTTATTTTGCTAACAGTGGACAGATATTAGTACTATTATCCTAGTTAGCAAATAAGGCTTACAATCTTTATTTTACCTACTAATACTTTACTTACATTAGTTGTGCATGAATTTTACAACCGGGTGCAGTTACTCATGCATATGACGACTGCAGTGCATTATGCAATTAGAAGATAAAAAAAATAAAGTACTTTGATTTAGATACAATCCAGAATGTAACCTGCCATAAGTCCAAGGCATGTCTATGGTTGAAAAACAGTTTACAATTAAATTTTTAAACTGTTTACATTTTCTAATAAAAAGTCAGCACTCATTTTAATCTCTGCATTACTTTACTAAATTTATCAAGATTTATACAAGTAAATCTTTACTTTTTGCTTCCATACTGTTAGCAAGCACTGTCACAAGACACAGTGCTTGCTAACAGTATTGTCGAGGTGTGGTGTAAAGTAACAGTTAAGTTCAATGTAGCATTATGTGTAATAAATTGCATTATTTTTGTTTATTCATTTTGATTTCTTCTCTGTACTACGTGTGTTATCATTACAAATCATAAATAGATATAGCTTAAATATGCTACTTTGCACATCTGTTAAATGAATGCTTTTGATATATGTTGGTCACGAGACCCGTAGCCTCAAGATGCTAATTTGCATCCCTTGGGGCTTTGTTGATGCAATTTTATTTTTCTGTTTTCAAGAGATTTTCCATTATATAACTCTAATTAAGCTGATATTCATGACAAAGAACATTCAAACTAAACTCGATCAGCAAAAGATGAAAATAAACTATACATTACTATTTTTCATATCGTTAGCACATTTATTTTAATATCGAGTACATTGGAAATTATCAAACATGTTGGTACTCAGCAGGCTCAAAAGTCTAACTTTGTAAGAAAAATGTATGCAGCCCACTGGAAATCTAAGAAGTCCACTTATGGCCTGCATCCTCATCATTAGTATAAAGCATAGGTGATACACTTTCTATGTTGATGCTATATATATATACAGTAGAGTATCGATTATCCAAATACCGATCAACCGAAACATCAGTTAACTGAAAGCATTCCAGTTGACAAATTCAAATTTCTGCTAGTGCTAGCGCTGGAAATATTTGGAAATGTCTTGGGCTACTCCAATATTATTTTTGTTGGCATGTGTGTTTTAACTAGCAGCATGGCATGACCAGGAGAGACCATGAGAGAGTACTTAAGGATGCGCCAGTATTTGAACGAGGCTTCACCCCATCGTGAGTGGTGAGTTTTGCTTGATTTGTGTGGTGTTTTTCTGAGGACTGCGTCGTGCTGAATTAAAATGTTTTTGATACTAGATTAACTTCCAAAATATAATTTTTTTTTGTTTTTATATTTTTCAATATATTTATTTTGTTTGTGCAAAATAAAGAAATAATTTTTAACGATACAATAGCCACAATTATTATTTTAAAAACATTTTTGTTAGGCTTAACATCAACGAAAATTCAACAAAAAAGCGACATGCAACAGAGAAAAATTTCAACATGGGATAGGTTAATATATTTTTTCGTTCGTGATCACTCATCCGAACAACCCCAGTCCCGGACTGTTTCATATAATCGATGCTCTACTGTATATACACATGCAAGTTTCTAATGTCATATAGAGAGTATTTTAGAGAGACAAACTTTAAGAAAATAAGACCCTAATAATTTAATTTTAATTAGAATTTAATCCTTTTATATATACTATATTGTACTTTCTACAAATACATAATAGATAATTCTCTTGAAGGAGTTAAATAATTTCAGCTCAGTTTACTATATGATGATATTAAATTTAAAACTCACGGTCTTGTAACAAACTGCACCGGCAAAATGGCGAATTAAAAATCCCTCGTCATCACGAATTTCCCTGTGATCTCTCAGTTTAGACTTTCGAGGAACCGCTAACCTAAAGTGACGACTATAATTGTTATGTACAGTAGAAGTAAAGTGATTATGACTAGGCTTTGGTAATTTGCTCTCTTCGTCTAATAAGTCGAAAATTCCATTTCCTTTGTTTTCAAGAAGCTCTGAAATTAAAAATAATATATAAATATGTTGAGAATTGCTGATATTCACATATGTTAAAAATTATATTTATTTTAACTTAAAAAGTAAGATTTTTAAATAAATATTTGTTAAATTATAACTTGAGAGATTACATTTCTCAGTTTATAAGCGCATGTACAATGCTACTTATCATTTAAGAAATAATTAATTTGAAATGTTTAGTCTTGGTTACATGATTTATCACCTTGCAACCCGTTTAAGTTTTCATCAGTTGAAAAAAACTTTGTTTTGGATTAACTTTTTCTCCTTCAACTTCCAATAATAATATACTTTGATTTACTTACAAAATATAAGTTAATTTTCAAAATAAAAATTAATGTAAATGTAAACTTTATCTAATTAACAGCCTGTATCATTCATTATTAGAAGAATTATTAGATATAGAATGGAAGTTTAATGAGAATTGAAAATATAGTTACCAAACAGACTTAAAAACATTCATTTAGCAACACACATCAACATTCTGTTGCATATATTTCTTTTTTTTATGGAGAATAATCGTATATTTAACTAAAGTTATCAAAGAAAAGATTATAAAAAATGTTAAAATTTATGATTATATTATTTATAGGTCAACATTACTTCAGCTCATCACTTAATACTAGTGCAGACAACCTGTTTTAAGGTAAAAGTACTGAAAATAATATATCTTGCTCTTTGATCTTGATAATGCAAATAGCATATAGAAATGTTTTTCTTTCTTCACTAACCCATTTAACAATTTATAAAATACACATTAATTATACGTGATGTCTCTGAATATCTGTAATCTTTTTTTTATTTGACAATTGTAAATTATTATTTATAAATTTTTAAACAAAATTCAAAGTTTAACTCTATTTATTGTTACATAAAATGCTGATTTTATCAATCAAGTGTTTTGACCAAATGATAGACAGATATGAATGACATTCATTGAAGTTCTATTCAATGTTAATTGCAATTAATTAAATTTCAAGAAAATGTTTTTGTAATTTTTGTAAGTAGAATAATGTAATAGTTAACAATATAATTAGAGAATACATAAAGATTTATAACGATTGATGATATAATTAACAGTATATATTTGTCGAAATGGACATGCCAGAATATGTATGTAAGTCGCATGCATGCCGAATGTATGTGAACCCTTGTTCAAGTTGCAGAATCCAAGATATCAAGGTGTGTAGGTATGTTAGTTAACTGATCTACACCTTTTAAGTAATGTAAAATTTTTAAACATTGATTGTAAAGTGTTATTGTCTCAATATTTACTGAGGAGGGGCATATTAGGCCCGAAATGAGCTACGTAAGCACGTATCAACTAAATAAAAGGGAGAAGAAAGCCAAGTGATCGTCAAAGAACTATATTGTTTTCGTCGTTAACAAAAATGTTTTTGTAATTTCTTATATTAAATTTATAAGGAAAAGAATATTGTTCAATACTGTACTGTTAAATATTTAGTTTCTTTTGAAAAAATCTAACGAACAGTTAAAAATTATTTAATTAATCGCCATCACATATTTAATGTAATGTAATAATTTAATGTAATATTAAATAAACAATTTAATATTTAACGTAAAATCATCTATTAGAATCATCCTGATGAAGATAGTTGTAAGCTATCAAAAGTACTTGCAATTTTAAATAAAAAGTTGCTTTTAACAGTAAGACAGAAAATACATTACATCTCGAGTGCTTTGGCATAAAGTGTAGTTAATTTTGTTAAAGTTCTATTTTAAAGCCCAAAACAAAATTAACTCTCTCTCATCAGAATTATTTTTCTAATTTAGTAATATCAAAAAGTTCTTTTTGTAAATTTTATAACAAAAGATTCACTTACCGATACAATCTTGATTATCAACATAATTGATTTTCCTTACACTTAACCCTTCTTTTTCATATAAGGCTTGCTCCTATTTAATTTTAAAAATTATGTTTACGATTAGTAAATAAATTTCTTAATGACTTTTTTTTTTAAATAAAAATTATGTATTGAGTCATTAGTTCTAGGTATTTGTATTTAAATTAATTTATTAAATTCATCTGTGATGAGTACATCACAGATGAATTTAATTTGTATTTCCGTCATCTGTATTTCCAAACGCGTAAGAGCGTGCTCTTGTGTGTGCCAGCTTATTTCAACTTAAAAGAGCCTTGCACTGTTGCGTCAATGTAAATTAAATGTAAAATGTACCAATAAAATAACTTTTGGTGTTGTCTATGCCTTCATATGCATGGAAATACATTCAACAAGCATAAAAAGTAATAAAGTGAAAAGAAAGTGTGAGATTGAGCACTTGATTTTGTGTAAATTTAAGGAAGTTTTTAAGCCTAATTCTTCGTCGCAATCGTTAAGAAAACATCACACAGAAAACGAATTGAATATCCCCTTTACTATCAACAACTGGCTGAAAATTATAACAATCAGGTGCTACATTAAATAATTTCTTATTAAAGGAATGAGAACATCAACATTCACCCATATAAACAGGATGAATCTAGCATTACATGAACCACATATGGTTATGACAGCTGCATTTCAGCAACGTTATAGCATCCTCAATAGACACCTCTAACCTCATACCTGCAGATTTGTTATTAAACATCCGATCACCTGATCATTTTCCCAGGCAAAAATGAATATAAGGACGCAGCACCTGTACTCTGGCACGTTCATCCTTAGGATTCCTCGGAAGTTCTACCTTCCCTAAACGTCACACCTGTCTCCATAGAACGGACCCAATCCAGTCCCAGGAGAAGACAATGGTTCGGCGACTTGGTTCCACTTCCACTTTACAGAACGAACGTCATGTATGCCTCCACCACGATTTACAATCACATCTCTCAGAGGTATTTAAATTAGATTATTGTAAACTCTCTCTTGATCTACATAGCTTAGGTAGATAGGAATTAGTAGACAGTATCGGACCGCCGACACAACCACCATACGAAGTAGGATAATTGCATTGTGTTATATAGCTACTCTCTATATAATATTCAATCGTATGTTATATAGTTTTTTGTAAGTCTTAGATTTAGTTAAAATAAACTTGTGTTGTACATTATTTATGGCCTGTCTTTCTTGGAAAATCCAGACACCTATCAACTTGCTGACCAACCTCCCCACTCAATAATTTAAGACCCTCCTACTCAAGTCTTGTGTATAACACACAAGTTAGGATGCATTTAACTTTATCCTAACTGGTGTCAGCATCCTGACGTCAGCCAGATCTTGCAAATCCTGCCAACAATTCATCGAAGAGCCATCCGATGACCCCGTGAGCGGATCTTGCTGATCTGTTGCCAATTAAGCAGTTAAAAGGGAACCCCCCCTTGGACCCCTGGTTCCTCACAAAGAATACAAAATGCTTATACTTACATCCTTTAAAATACGCTCGTTGAAGAATTGTTGTAGCTTCTCGTTACAATAGTTGATACAAAATTGCTCAAAACTATTTATTTGAAAATATTCTAGAGGAAAAGTAACAAGAATAGCATTTTAAAATTCTGTTTTGTAAAGTCACTGAAATAAAATAATTAACGTACCAAATCCCGCAATATCGAGCACGCCAATATAATAAGATGATGAACTGAAAGGTATACTTCGATTTATGCGATGCACAATGTAATCGAACAAACGAGAATACATGGCTTTGGCTAAAGCGTCGCGTGCGTTCTGTGCCTCGTGGACCTTTAAAGGAACCCTAAAAAAAGAAAGAAAAAATTAATGAAAATGCCAAATAAATATAAGATAATATTAAATTTTATTATATTCTTTTAAAATTAATTTTATTATTATTATATCAAAATATAATACCCAAAAACAGAAATATCTTATTAATAATTTAATGCAGCATAATTTTAGAAGTAAAAACTTGAAAATTTCAAATGAAAACTTTAATTTTTTTATATTAAATATGACTAGAATGTCAAAATCTGATTTTTATTAATACTAATTTAATTATTATTCTTTGCTACATTAATAAACATTTTATTCTTATATTTACAACAAATAAAAGAATAAAAGAAATAATAATATAATTATTATTATTTTAATATCTTTATTGTTTAATTGCACCATTCAGTAAACATATGCTAGATCAGGGCTTCTTAAACTATGGGTTGCAACCCCATTTAGGGTCGCTTAGCGAGATCTTGGGGTCGCGAGATTTTAATGCAAAATATTGAAAATAATTTGTGAGAGTTTGAAAATGTTCTTCTGCCATTCAACACCACATATTTATGTGAAATTACTTTTTCAGCTTTAACACACATCAAATCCCAATATCGTTCATCGCTAAAAAAATGTTGAAGAGATTTTATGTCCAGTAGTGTCAAACATTGCACCGAGATTTAGTTTGTTATGCAGTAAAAAGCAAACACATCCATCTCACTAAAAAACAATTTTCCTTTAATTTTTGTATACTTAACCATTTAACAGCTGCTCTTGAATATATTCGAATGAACTAAGACGGCCAAAATTCCAGGGCTTGAATATATACCAGCAACGATATATTTTGCCCAATATTCTCTTTTATTTATGTTATTGCAAAAAATGCAGTTTTGATGAAAAATAGGGTATATAATTTTTGTAACTATAATAAATACAATTTTACAACTTTTTGTGCAATTTTTAATTTTATATTTTTGTATGTTTTTAAACAAATTCTAAAACTATATTTTTTCATATGTATATATATTGTTACCTAATCAATAAATCATCACAAAATATTTATATATCTTTATTTTATATTTTTTGGGTCACGAAAAAAATCACAATCATAAATGGGGTCATGAATAAAAAAATTTAAGAAGCCCTGTGCTAGATAATTACTTTCTTTCGCTAAATGGCATTCAAAATTCAAAACCAACTTTTGAGCCAAACTTACTCCGAGTAAAGGTCCGAAAAAATTTCTACTTTACTTAAACTCACTTTCGTCATTTACAAAATGTGCACATAGAATTTAAGTCATAAAATGTAGAGATACGTACATATAAATGGTTCCTTTAGCACCGCCTTTACTCGTTTGCATGACACGACTAAGGAGACTCTGACGTAGATCGACCGGATCGACCCCCATGAGCGAAGCGGCTATATTTAAAGACTGTTCTGAATCATCAGACATGGAACAACCACCTTTAGAATCGTCCGAATTATCATCGAAACACAAATTTCCAATGTGTAAGACAGCTGCGACGATCTTATATATTGAAAGACGTTCATCATCATTTACACCTAAAAAATAAAAAAAATGTTATTTTTAAATCGACATCCAATATTTAATTCGGTCATCATCCTTTCCTCGAAATTATCTGACATTCATGTTTACAATATTTCTATAGTGTCATTAACATTGAATTTATATAATCTTATTTGGTCAATTACTTCGTCTACAACAAAGACTTTACCAGAAAATTGATCTAATCATGCAACAATTTGAATGAAATTAAATAATGAATAAGATTATGTAAATGTTTTGTCAACAATGCCATACAGAAAAGCAAGAATGCAGAATGAAAAATTTCAGAAAGAATGGCAAACGAAACATTAGATTTAACATTTAAGATTGGAACGGAGGGATAGAAAGAATATATATTCAGACATTAAGAAAAAAAAATTAGAAACCAAATACTGCAAAAATATAGAGAAAAATTACCTTTATGTCACCACATTAAATGATAAACATAAAGTGATGACATTTAATTCATTTGAGTTTAGTTTAGAATAAATTAAAAGAAATGAATTTCATTCACATTTAAACAATTCTACAAGAATATACATGGTTTTCCACTAAGAGTTCTCCATTTTAAATTACTGTAATTATGTTAATTAATATCCAAGAAATGTGCAACATATATCAATCAATAGAGCAACCATCCAAGTTTCACATGCCATCCACATCGAATATCTCATCATCTACAACCTCTAGGAAGTATCGTAAGCAAAAATGGCAACTTCATGGCAAAAGGCATTTTGTATTCTGCAATTTGCTAAGTCAGAATCACTCATCACCATGCAATACAAGTAAGCTGCAGAAGCTACAGAATTGTGGCTGCTGTAGGAGAAGCAATAACAGATATGTCATAGCGAGCATGGGAAGAATTTGAGTATCGATCAAACGTGTTGTGTGACACAAGGAGCAAGCATTGAGAGATTGTAATGAGAAAATGTAAAACTAGGACAATTTTCAAATGTTTTAATGTACATTACGATGTTCTCGAGTAATAATTAACATAATTATAATAATTTTAAAATGGTAGCATTCTTTTTGGAAGACCCCTTGTATTTGATAAGCTTTAGCAAACAACTGAGAAGAAATATTAATGAAAAATAGAAGAGGTAATAAAAAAAATGAAGAAGATCATCAAAATCTTTTACTAAGAAAGAGAGATAACATGGAAAAAAAAATTGGCATAAAATAACACATAAGCAGAATCCCATTATTCAAGAATGATAAGGAACTATTTATAGAAATAGGAAATACAATGGTGTGTAGCATACATTAATTGGATTGCATGGAGATGGGTTTTGTAAAAAAATTGTAAATGCTAATAACGAATAAAATCACCATTACATCCAACCCTACTCCAGATATGACACATGATCTTTATCTCCCCATCCCCTCAACCTTTAGCCACCAAAATTTAATAGCATTGATCCCCAATACACAAACTTACCTGCAGAATTTAATATTTGTATAATTTATATAAAATTTGCCATCCGTAATTCTGGAATAATGCATATTCGATTCTAACGATAAAAAACATTGTACTTGACATTAGAAGTAATGATAAAACATTAACTTACCCATATGATTTAATGCTTTATCCATATTTTGAAAATCATAATAATCATCTAACATTGGATCTTTAAGTGGCCCCTTTTTTTGATGTTCCTTTGACTTAAAGTTGGCATTAATTAATTTATTTGATTCTTTCGAACAAAAATACTGAGTGCACCCCTTATTCAAATACTAAAAAGAAAAAAATATACATATATTAGTATGATATTTAAAATAATTCCAGTTATTACTGTAAACACTTACTTCAAAAGAATCGGGATTCGAAAGCTTTAATTGTTGTTTAATAGAATCGGGAGCACCGGCACATAATTGATAAAATATATGATAGTTTCTTTCCCCTTTGCTCTGTCCACATATGCGCGATTTTTCCAATAAATAATGACTTATGTGACCTCCGACAACCGAAAACTGAAATTATACTCATTGATTAACGTGCATTACAACAACCTTTTAATACATCCTGTAAATTGTAAGTTTATTATTAATATAATGTTTATAAAATTCGTTTATTTTACTGGACTTTCGGCAACAGCAGACATCCCTTCCCCAATTAGTCCATTAAATTGAGAGCCTACTATATACAGTAAAAATTAATTATGACATAGATTATTGATATAAAATGTAACCTTATATCTTAACAACTGTATTAAATATAGTTATAGAATATGTTTATGTATATTTACATATGTCTACTTGTTATACATATAGTTATTGCAATTGCTTATAATTGATTAATAATACAGTTAACAGAATTTACAAGGCATTACTGATTGTAAGATATACGAATTGCTACATTATCATTGTATCAGTATACACCAATCCATAAATAAGATAATACAACTGGAAAAAGATAATACACAAGCGTGTGCTTGTATATATATGTCACTAATCTTTCTTTGGCTAACGTGTCCTATTTAGTATTTTAAATTTTATATGAATGTTAGCTTGATTAATGTAAAATGGATTTCTATGTTACAAAGTTAAAAATAAAGCAAAAAAGGTAATGTAATCTTTAGTTTAAAGACTGTGAAGTACACAAGAAAATAAAGTGTAAGTGAAAAAGTCAGTCCAGTGTCTAGCGTCAACACTTCATGT
The DNA here is from genome assembly GCF_030686945.1 of Centruroides vittatus. Taxonomy (NCBI): domain Eukaryota; kingdom Metazoa; phylum Arthropoda; class Arachnida; order Scorpiones; family Buthidae; genus Centruroides; species Centruroides vittatus. The sequence goes on along the minus strand of NW_027120693.1, from coordinate 824,209 downwards.
TGTCCGAAAAAATGTAATCTTTAGTTTCGATTTCATTTATTATTAAATAAAAATATTAAATATAATTCAAAAATCATTGTAATTATTAGTTAATGTTAGCATAAGATAGAGTCTAACTGCCTACCTTTAAAAAAAAATCATTTTATACTAATTATTAATGGTTAGCCAAACTAGAGTCCAAATAATCTGGAAACTATTATTATTATTACAAAATATTTGGGCTTGGCTGTTTGTGTGTATCTGCAATGATTTATTAATAAAAAAACAACAGAAAAAGCAATATTTTAATGCTTGATACTGTAAACTGCATACTGGTAATTGTCTTGTCTTCAATGGCCACCCTAGAGGTGCAGGATATATGGTGGGAAATTATACGAAGATTTTATTTTTGTTTGTGAAATTTTCTGCTGGGTGTATGCTGCCACAGGTTATCCGTCCGAAATTACAATAGTTTAAAGGAATAATTTTAAAGTTTTAAAGAACTATAATGTTGTAAATTTACAGGATTAATTATTAAATTAACCTTACACACAATTCTAAATTTACTGTAAACATTTATTTACTTAAATATAAATATTACCTTTCCATTAAAATGAATTTCGATAAATTTTCCAAATCGACTACTGTTATTGTTTCTCATGGTTTTCGCATTACCAAATGCTTCGAGTACCGGATTGGCTATTTAGAATTTAATAAAAATAAATCTTGTATTCTAATTCAACTATTCATAATTAATCTAAGTATTTTGATTTAATATTCATAACAATAAAAAATTCTATAATATTTCCTTATAAAAACAATATATTTAGAATTACAAGTAAAAAATTAAACTTTCTTTAATTATTGCTTTAGCTTAAACTTTTACAAACCATCTAATATCCGTTGTTCTATTGGACCAGCATGACTTCCCCAGGATTCACAAAGATATCTTAAGATATATTTGGTCGATTCGGTCTTTCCAGCTCCTGATTCTCCACTGACGATAATCGATTGACTCTGTTTGCAGCATTTCATGTCTCGAAAGGCTTTGTCGGCTGTCAAGAAAGAAAAGAATAAATTTTCGATGCACGTATTCACCCACGATTGCATGTAGCAGTGGCGATTTTCTGCATCTACTAGTTTTTACATGGACATTTTTCACCAAATCGACTGTGCTCCACAATATCCTCGTGCTATGTTCTATCTGGGTAATGTTTACCCATCTAACTATGTAAGCTAATTTTCTCTGCTCATCACACACTCTTAGAAATCTGCTGCAGAAAATTGCCACCATATGCCCGTGAATGCATAAAATTTTTCATTATTGTCACACGATCACGTGCATAAGGTGGCTATTTTCCATTCTGGTCGTGTCATTAAAAATGACATTATGTTGGTCTCTCGTGATTGCCATAAGAGGTAGGTATGACATTGTGGATGTTCACCAGCTATGCATGATGTAATGACATGGTAGTCTGCAAGTCACTATAATCTTAAATGCTTGTCTATGTAAGACAGCATGACGTGCTATGACCTTCAATAACTTAAACATTTTTGCTTATTTATTTCACATACGAAAAGCACAGAAAAATCATTTTCTATTCCTTCTGAGAAGCGTCTCAATCTGCCGTAACTTATTTCTAGCCGAATTTGTTTTGCATTAGACCACACAATCACAAAGTTTGTGTGTGTGTGCTGTTTATGAAAATTTATTCAGTTATGTTGAATACTAGGATGGTTAAATATGAATAATGCCCCAGTCAATGGTCCATCTTTAGGCACAGACAGTCGAAAGAGAAAATGAAAAGTGATTTGTTGTATTATTCAGCCAGGTCTTTACCTGACCTCAGAAGATTGTCTGTAATTAAAAAAAGAAAAGAGGTGCTGTTTCTCTTTATTCATTTATCAAAAGAAGTAAAATTCCACTTTCAATTGTCTATGCATGAGAATGGCCGATTAACCAGGCCAGAAACCTTAGCACCATTCATATTTCACCACTGTTAAAGGTGCTTTAATTAAGAGAGACCAAACAATAACAAACTAGACTCTACAGCCATCAGAAACTTGGCTATCACATTTGGATAATAAAGTGTCTTATTACTCATAACATGGTATATAATCATTACAAAACAAGAACTATCAGAAAAATCTTTTGATTGTTGTGGATCAAATTTCAAGAAACGATAAAGCATTTGTTTTATCGAGTTTCCAGGAGGACAAATTTCTGCAGTTGTTATTGCTCGATAGCACAACTGTCAAAAAATAGTAACCTTAGCTTTATCATTTTTGTTCTTCACCAATTGCTTCACTGTCAATCAGTGTAATGTATGAAGAAACTTTAATCTTTGCTTGAAAAATCAGATTTAGAAGACCAAATGAGCAAATCTTGTAACATTTTTATTACAAATAAATTACTGTAACTTCTAAATAAAAAGTAGTAGTTTAATCTGATATCATATAAAACATTGTATACTTTATTACATTACATTGTGTTACAAGATACAAATGCTTTATCAGATTTTCTTCTATAAAAAACTTATAAATTTTGTTTACCATTTTGTACTTTATTCTTCTACTTGTATTTATATATTGTGTTTTTTATTATATTTATGATTTTTATTTTTATTTAACTATTACTCAGGGAGATCATTACATGCCCTTGGTTTATGATTTATTTGTATATGGCAACACAACAAGAGGACAATCTGCCAAGGGGAATGCCTCTCAGGATGTGTTTTCTGGGAAACTGGTTCCTATTTAGGTATTACTAATGCAAAAAAAACACAGAAAACTCCATGTGGCCAGCCCATTGGTAAGGTGCAAACCTACAACCAACTACCAGTGTTTGATGGTTTTATCCATTTGGCCACTGGTGGGTAACATAACCTTGCAGCATTAACAAATTTGTCTGCAATTAAAAAGCAAAAAGAAGTGTTTTTCTCTTTATCCATTCTTCGAAAGAGTTAAAAATTCACACAAATATTTATTGTTTAAATTTTTATATAACAATGAACATATAAATTTTTAAAGTTTTATAAGTTTTTATAATCCAAGCACTTTTGCAGTTTTAGGTTTCTTAAGCTCTACATTACGTAAAAGAAATCTCCATTTCAGTATAACAAATCAAAATGGCAATGAAAATAAACTAAAATCGTCATCACGGCTCAATGAATTTTGCAACATAATAAACTGTTTTGATTTTTAATTAGTTTTTTGTAAGTATTAACATTTCGTCTGTGTAATGGCAATTTTTGTGTTATATTTATCATTTAAATTTACGTAAATGGCATTACAGTATTTATTTATTTTTCATGTTTTCTTCAAAAATTTTTGGTAATTTTAATTATTTTACATTGCTGTCGAGCAGATTTTTGTTGGTCGGACCTTCATCCAACAGGAGAAGAAAACGATAACTTTTTCAAAGCTATTTAAATGAAAGGAAGCTTTTAAAGAGTAATAATGTTCATGTGTTTAAGTTGTTTTTTTAATTATTTTCTCCATTATTAAACTAAATTTTTTACTTTCGAAAAGATTATATTGTCGTGGATAGAATAAATAACAATTACTAATTATATTTTCTAATCATAATAATTACTTAAACATATCTCACCTATTGCAAAAACATGTGGTGGAAGAACACCAAGAGATTTTCCTTGATACTGTTCAATTTTCGATCTCGAATATAAATTCTTTATTTCAAAGTACGGATTTACCGCTATTAAAATATTTGCGACGTACGTCTGTCAAGAAATAAAAATTGTTATTATATATTTACTCTATTAAATCGTCATTTTATCATTTTAAAAATTGTTTTGTAACAACTTCTGCATTAAAATAAAATTAACATTAGAAATGGCAACATCAGAAATTGTCGAATCATCACAAAATTTTTTTTAAAAACTAAACAAAGACCCACAGGATAAACAAAGCTCTACAGTATTAATATAAAAATTAATTCAAAAATTTAATATTTATAGCAAATGATTACAATTTTCTTTAAAATTAATTAGATTATACACAATAATTACTTTAAAAAATGTATTTTAATTTAGTATAAAGCACCAAGACATCTTAGTTTCACTCTATTGAATTGTGTTTGATTCACGACCCTCTAATAATTTATGTTTCATTTCTTAACATTCATATATTGTATGTCACATTTTCATATATATTATATTTTCATTTAATATCTTGCACATTATGTTGTTACTTTTGTAACTATAGCAACCAATTCATCTACCTGTCTGCTTCTATGGCAACTGTGTTTGATCCAGGATATTTTTATCGGGTTGAAAGCAATAAGATGCGTCCGTATTTACCTATTTTTGTGTTTTAATATTTATTTTAACCTACCAAAGCATTATTTTTGTATTTTTATTATTCGTAGAGTATTTCTTTAAAGAATAATGCTCAAAAATACATTACTCTAAACAATGAAAGAATCACACTGATTCTATAAATATTTTACATTATTTAATCTAGAATTTTAACTATAAAATCATAAAAATATGTGAATTTTTTAGATTTTATTATTATTATCTTAAAATATTCAATAATTGATTGATTAAGAGAGGAAACTTTGTTGATGCAGTATTTATTCTCAACAAAAGTTTGAATATGTACATGTGCACACACTCCCTTCACATGCATGCGCGCGCACAAACATGTTGTTATTTGAACAGAAACAGTCGAAAAAGCATAAATAAATTGCATTTCAAACCTAATTATGAAATTAAAATACATATAACATATTCAAAAGTTCAAATTCTATAATCAATTACAAATCTACATTGCTGAATTATTGTTATATCAGATGAACTGTAAAGAAATTTAAACTATGTTCTTTTCAAAGTGTACTACTTAATGCTTGAAGATCTAACAGATAAAGCTAATCAGCTTACATTAAAGTACTTATAAAAGCAATTAATCAAATTAACATTCCAACAGACTTAATTTCCGGCAACATGTAGGTTCTTTAATTTCCCAGATTATTTTCAGATAAGCACAGTTGAGAGATCAAGTCCTGTTCCAAATTATTCTAAATTATTTAATTAAAATTAAAAATTAATCTTAGCACGATGAAGCAACTTAATCACCCACCTTTTAAGACAAATTTCATTTAATTAACCTAAAACAGCAGTTTCATTAGCGTACCCCGTGGCATTTCCGACTTCCCAACGAGCAACGCATGCGCAAATCTTGCACTGTTGCTCTCTACAAACCTAAAACAGCAGTTTCATTAGCGTACCCCGTGGCATTTCCGACTTCCCAACGAGCAACGCATGCGCAAATCTTGCACTGTTTGTAGAGAGTGTCTCCATTTTGAATTTTATTTTGACTCTGTTCTCTGTCCCGAGTACCTACAAGTCTGGTTTTTTTTATGCGCACGATTTGGGCACCTAATACTTTGTGCCGAATTGCAACTTCTGACATGTACTCTTTCATACCTCTAAGCTGGTAACACAGCAAGCAGTATGATTTTATAAGCAAGACATAATCTTGTCAATAAAAAATTAATAAAAATACCGAATAAATAATGAAAAAATTACCACTTGTAGAGAAAATCTGGAGAAACTAGCTATGTCCTTTTCCTTGCTAACAATAAAAAATACTTTTTTCAAACAACACATGGGGATATTGTTGAGAGATGATGATAACAACAATAACACACCCCACCACCAAAAGTCCGTAGCATAATCACTAATCACAGATAATGGTATTCCCACTACCATTGACCGACCACGCAACATTTATTGATCTGTTGCATTGTACAATTGGCAGCATAAGTTTTTATTTCTAGTTTTGCATTTTGAAATGTGTAATGAAGTTTGTGATTGTTGCAAGGAACATTTTTTACCTAATAATTTTTTTATACTATTACTTCTGTGATACATAATATAATATTTTTTCTGCCATAATAACTAACTTTTGTCTGTACCCCTAAACAACCTATCACGTACCCGGGTTGGGAATCGCTGACCTAAAATATAGCCAAAAATAAATCTTGAAACTACTTACGATCAAACTGTAATAATTATCAAAAAATATAAACAAACAAACTGTAAGAATATATTGCAACTATTACTAAATTTAGGTGTTAGAATTTCTACACTTTTATACCGAAACTGCTATTGATGCAATTAATTAAAAATATCAACCGAAATCGCCTAGTAATAACTAATCTCGGCGTTACTTTAACAAATCATAACAGTTCAAAATCTTTCTACAATCTTTACAGATTAAAACAAAGACTGTATTGAAACTGTAAACCATAAAATTTGCTTTGACAAACAGTTCAAAGAGTTCTCACAATTTAACTTTGTTACAGAATTATAATAGAGCCTTTGTCCCAAATTTTGTTACGTTTGAGACGATATATTAAATAAATACTAAGCGATGACGACTAAATGAACACACTAGATTTCATGAATTGATCATATTACATAACTTATGTTCGTCTAATGATTTTATGAATAAACAAATAGTCGACGATTAGATAACTCGATACTAATCATAATGCATTAGCTGTTGTTAATGAATCTATATAAAATTATTAATTTATTAGCAGATGGTCACAACATGTTGTTAGTATCAAATATTCTAATTGTAACTGTTTATTCGGGTGATAAAAAAATTATTACTTAAATCGATACGTTTGCAGTAGTTAGTAATTTATAAAGTAGAAAAGATAAAGCTGGATCCTATAGCTAAATTTAAAATTTCATTTAAAAGTTTTAACTCTCTTCTCTCTCTATTTTTTTATTAAATTAAGGAATTTCTTGAAAAATATTTACATTATATTCAATATTTGGCAAGATCACTTTAAAAACTTACGATATTTTTTATTTGTATATTTGCATTGATGTACTGTACTTCATTCAAATTTACCAAGCATAAGGCTACATTGTCGACCTGTATTAAGGCCAATCCAACCAATAATATCCTTGATAAAATTTAGCATTTACAAAAAATTACCTCGACTAACACAGGTTTATATATATAGTAAACTCCTGTATAACGTGCTCCCCATAACGCAAATTCATATAATGCTACAAAAAAGTGCGACTAGTACTCGTACAAAATTCTAATTTCTTCGTCCAGAGTCATATGTTGTCTTCTTTGACCTCTAAGCCCGGGTTTAAACTTGCATAAAATTGTCGGATAATGCATGTCTCGATAACGTGATTGTGGAACGTATGCCATGCATCATACAGGATTCCCTATATTTCAAAATAATTTATGAATTAAATGTAACTCTAAAAACCAAATATTACGCTTCATTTAAATGGAAATTATTATAATATAAATCTCTATATTAGAGCTTACATTATACTAAATAGGCTATAAATTAAAGCCAAACAGTTTATCTGCTGAATTATAGAGCTACTAGTCAATTTCTAAATTAAAAATGAATTAATTATAATTATTTAAATTAATACAAGTTAGCAGCATATTTGCCTGTCTCTAGTAAAATTAATTTGTACTAATAATTAGCATAGTCCAAAAGTAGGCGAATTATTTGGCAGATCGAGTTTCAAGTGGATGTTGTTATATGAACCGCTATATATGAGATAGGCCCTAATTGAGATGGAGCATTAACAAAGCCTCTTCTATTTGGCATACAGAATTGTATTCGTTCTCAAAATCTGTTGATTGATTTTGATAGAACTTTGCCATTTTCCATTAATTACTGTGAAGAATCAAAAAATGAAATAAAAAATGGAGTACGTGACTTCGTTTTCGAGGTTCTAACAAGAGTGTGTGTGACAAAGCGATGCCACCAAGGTTGCAAGCATGTCTTCTATGTTCTTCAGCTTATAGAATTGAGTTTGTTCTCAAAATTTGATGGGCCAATTTTCATAAAACTTTGCCATTCTATATCGATTGTGAAATGAATTATCCAGAAATGTAATAAATCTAAATGTAGAAAATAGGGGTCCAAAATTTTGTTTTTGATGTAAAGTGAGGTTAAAGTGACAATGTCCATCCTCCTTGAGCACAACTAATAGAATTTAGGGGTCAAATAAAAAATAAAAAAAAAACTGAATACATCTAACAGAAAACACACACAAAAACGAACAGAACACAAGAACAAAGCAATTGGCATTGAATGCTTTTAGTTTTGGTTTCATTTGTATACGGCAACGCAATACGTGGCCAATCTGCCGAGGGGAATGCCTCTTGGAAGGTCTTTTATGGAAAACTGGTCCCTATTTAGGTGTTACTAATGTGAAGAAAATCTGGAAAACTCCACGTGGCCAGCCCATTAGCCAGGTGCAAACTCACAATCAACTGCTAGTGTTCAGTGGTTTCATTAGTTGTTTCTTTTTTTCTTTTTGTATTTTCTTTTGCTTGTTTTCTTATATTGTTTTATTAAACATGTGTCCCTGAGAAGTTCCATCTCCATCACTTGCTGTGCCTACAGAAGTTTACCAGCATACAACAAAGTCACACAATGTCCTAGTTTTAATCAACTTAAACCCAATTAACCAGATTATTTTTAAGTTATAATAAGATCTATTAAACTAATGAATGTAGTCTAAAGATAAAGTCATCAATTCTGAAATACTTGAATAAAACTTGTATTTAAACAACCAACAAATGACGTTAGCTTCTCCATGGTAGCAGCACTTAACTCTTTCAGTTAGTTAGTGTATTTATAATTGAAAAATATAATTTCCGAGAGCCATAATTTATCTCCAATCAAAATTAAATCAATTGATATTTCTGTTTATATTAATAAACTTTTATCAGTATGACAGTACATACAATTTGCTCTTCTAATACTGTTATTAATTGTAACTTATATCTCGACTCATCATCTTCAGTTTTTAAAAAACATTCTTCAAACTATCATTCAATTTCTGCTTGAGAGGATTCATCTTTGTTACTTCCGTGGGATCTTGTTTGTATGTGGAGTATTGTGACTTCTTTTTCCTGAAAGAATATGATCTACATTCTTTCTGAAGCTCATCATCAAAAACAATTCTCAGGTTAACAAAAGAAAAAAGTCACAATTGTCCTGTGTGATTTATATCTCATTCAACAAACAATGAGTTTGTTTGTAACGTGAAGACTCGATGGATTTAATGATTGAGTCAGCCAATACAATGTCAAACTTATGTTTTGTTCATTTGATTATCAAGGAGAAAATTTGTATAAAGATTTGTTCTAAATTTTAAAAACGAAGCAAATAAATCAAAATGATAATGATGTTATCTTTGCTTTCAGTCTTGTAAGCAAAATGAAGGAAAGTGGTGATGCTGTGTATAAACAAGGCAAAATATTATACAGTCAAGCTCTAGCAGAAGCATTTAAATGTACGTAATCATTTTAGTTTTCAAAATTTACTTTAGTGATATTAGCTTGACAATTATGGCATCATATATCTTAACTGTCAACAAGACTTCTCATAAAAAAAATTCATTGAAGAGTTGCATAACTTTCCCAGCAAGAGTTAAAACTGCACGTGGCACCATCTGTTATGAGATTTTATTACAAATTTTTATATTATTAATTATTATAAAATGACAAAAAGCTTAATTTCGAAGGTAGAGACAAGTTTTATAAAAAAAAATTGTAAATGCTAATAAGGAATAAAATCTTCATTATGTCCGACTGCACTCGAGAAACAAGTCCACAGTCCCCCCTCTATCTCCCCGCCCGCTCGACCTTTAACCATCAAAATTTAATAGCAACGATGCCCAATACACAAACCTCCAGCAAAATTTCAGAAAGTTTCAACAAAATGCATAGGAGTTATTAAGGAAAAAGTGGGTGAACAAAATCATGCTCCTACACACACACACATAGGGAAAAGAACCAAATGTTTCTGCATTTTTCAATGTTTCAAGATCTCCTAAGTCCAAAAATGTAAAAATCTTGGGGGGACCATTTTTTGACCAATTGCCATACTTTCCTTCTGTTATATATAACAGCCGAAAAAGTAAAATAACAAGAATGCGTAAATCTTTTTTGGAAACAAACATAGAAAGTAATGAAAAACTGTCATTGTTATTATTCATTGAAAAAAAAAACTTTAGTTTCACATGTTTTTCTGCAATGCCAAAACGTTAGCTATACAATATGCAGCAAATAAGAAAGCTTGGAAAACATTGGAACTTTTTGCTAACTGCTAGCTAAGTTAGACACATGTACAATTACCGAAAACAGAAAAATTATTCTTTTTATTGACAATTGCAGTTGCACGTTCAATGAGTCCCATTCCGAAAGCTATAACAGTTCACTTCTACTACCAAATACAATTTCTAGATTTATTGAAACAAATGGATGGATTCAGTCGAGAAGAAATTTCAAATGTATTACCAGAAAAATCTCAAGGAAGTAGAATAGTTTATGCACTATGGGGCATTAAGGTACAGTCATGCTGCTGGACAATCGGTGAGTAAAGAGTAGTGGGTTATGGCCAGTGACTAGCTACCACATGGCTTCCCTGCAGGTGTTAGTTAATCTAACCATCAATAATGCTCACTCATTAGAGAAACGGAACAACAACAGTGGGTTAAAAATTCTGTTTTTAAAACGTAAAAAATTCTTTATGACCAAAAGTACATCAATGAAACTATGATGTTTGTATAAGAGAAAAAGACTATGGACTTATAAATATAACTTAATCAAAAATAGAGATGAGAAATTTGTAACTGTTCACAAGAAGGCAAGGCATTATAAAGCCAGGTTTTATGTACTGTACAAGCACAAAATATCATTTGACTGGTTTTTGAGAAACGTGGTCAACAGTCTTGAATCAGCAATTACAAATTTTGGAGATTCTGTATCAACAAAAGCACAACTGGTAATTATATAAATACAGTACATTCCTATTATATTAGATACAATATATTATTAAGTTTTGTCATGTAATAGATAAACATAATAACATTTATACAGATGTTCTATTATATATTTATTCACTCACTGTCTTTCTTAACGTATACATATTTTTTAAGAATACCGTGGCAACATTAACTACGGTAAAAATACAGTTGAACCCGTCTCATTCCAGTGATTTCAAGGGACTCACAGGAATGAGAAAAACTTTTGAGGTAGACAGGTTTCGAGTTATAGAGGTCCCTACACAGTAGAGTAATAGGTTTGATTGGAAGAATAGTATTTTACTAATACAACAGAAAATACAGTACATACCTGTATTAGGTATTAATAAAATGTTCTTGACATATCTTAATGGAAATAGTTTGTCAATAGTTTCCAATTTCTGACTTTCTTCAACTGCAAGCCAAACTCGTAACCAATCAGAAAAAAGCAGCATTAACTGCAACTACAGCATGTACTATATTGCAAAACATGTTTCTCAATTACAATTTATGTCATCGAAATGTAGTCGCAGAACTTTGAGTTTGTAATCGACACTTCGGTCCCTAATTTGAGATATAGAGGTTTTGTGAGAAAATCATTTGAGATAAATACGGAAAATATATTGAATTTGGACTGAAAATGCAGGAAAAATAATAAATTTTAAGATAAACTGGTTCAACTGGGTATTATTATTATTATTATTATTATAAATTTCCTAAAATTATTAGTTAGAAAATAAACTGTACTGTTATTTGGTGTGTATGGTGTAGAAAATCAACATGTTTTACATACTTTTCTGACAACTACCACTCAGTATGTGTAAAATTTTGCCAGAGAGGATTGTGAACAATTAAGGAGAACTGTATGTAACAATTCACTACCTTCCTAGTTATATTCTTCATCTGCAATTAGATTATTAGGCTCCCTTCTCCAACTAAAACTACCTTTTGATGGCTGTGATACATTTGAGGTACTTCAAATTTTGATTGAAATCTTAAAAATGGTAATTTTCACAACTCAGTTTATTGATGCAATATCTATGTATGAAAATTATTTGTTATTTAAATATCTACCAATTTCCTGAGTCTGAAAGTGACCTGTTATTGTAACTTGAAATTATTTGAAAATATACACAGAAAACAATAACGTGCATCACAAAACGAATCAGTTATCTTTTATCATTTAACGCCAATGTGAGACAAACCATTCATATTAAAGTGTAACTACAATAATACACATTTTTGTTGTCAAGTTTATCAGCTTTAAATTATTCTTAAAATATTGTTCTTTTATATAATTAAATTCACTAAGATATAAAAATAAGCTTAAAAGTAATATATATAAATCTTTTACATTCGTAATTTTTATTCCAAAATAACTGCGGCCATCCATTTTATCCGAAATAGCATCAGTCCAATTACCTCAGATGATCAAGATTCTACAGTGTTAACTTTTTCAATTAAGAATTTAAAGTGTGAAAATTCATTTTAAAAATTTTCACATTTGTTAATTTAAAATGTCGAACAATGGAACAAGTCTAATATCACAAACTGTCCTTATAAGACTAAATCATGTTTAAAACAGACATAACAAAGAAAGACTGTATAATTTAGCTTAAACTTACATAAATTTGATCTTTCTGATAACGTATCCTGATGTTATTCAGCAAAGTTGCTTCGTTTAAATACATTAAAGCACCTATTAAAAATTTTTAACAGAAAAAATTAATATAAAATGTCATTATTAAGTAATTAAATAAATTACAATTAATTTTCAAATTAACTAATATCATTAGGATATTATCTAGAAATGTAACTTTTTTAAATCAATTATTATAAAAACATTAATAAAAACGCTAACAAAAGTTATTAATATATTATAACTTATAGGTAATCGATAATTAAAATCAATCTCAAAGTTTAATGACTCATTTAAATTAAAAGATTAGTATCTTGCGAGAACGAATCGGAAACCTAATTCGAAACCAGACTAAATTTAATTTTCAATTATACGAATGTATATTATCAGTTTAGTATTGTTTACAATTTACATATTTTTAGGCCAAATAAGAGATTCACGATAAATAAATAAATTTCGGCAAATCAATTTAGATTCTTCTTCAATCGTGCGTATCACAAAATGTTTTTTCTAAATTGTTTTATGTATGTTAGCTTCAAAAATATGTTTTAACATTGGTAAATAGATTAAGTGGGTTTATGTACATTTAGACTGTGATTTAATGCACTTTGTAGAGGTATAAATTTAACATTTTCTAGAAAAGATCTATCAAGCGTTAACTAGACAGCAATTACACTTAACTTTCTCACTTCACTAGTTAATCATTCAAACATTATTCTCTGCTCGACAATATCATAAAACATTCTTAGCATCTGCCATTGATTTTAAAACAGTAGAAATATAAACTAATTCAATTTAGAGAATAGAATTCTTCCATATAAATATTCTCATTAAACAAATGTCATATAGTTGATCGTGATAATGTAATTATTCTTTGCTGTCGTGTTAATTGTTACATAAAGATGTACTGTATGCATTAGTTCAATTTATACAAATCAGTCTTTAAATTATTTTTAACTTACTGAATATTACATTTCTGTTCATTTAAGTAAATTATCAGTATAATTTTAATGTATAACTATATTATAAGTGTATTATCTCATATTTTAAAAACTACCAACATTTTATCATCAAGTAAGAAATTCTTTTTGATTTTATAATTATATAACTACATACCGTGTTTCCCTAAAAATAAGATATCCCCTTAAAATAAGACCTAGTAGAGGTTTTGCTGAATTGCTAAATATAAGGCCTCCCCAGAAAGTAAGACCTAGCAAAGTTTTCGTTTGGAAGCATGCCCACCAAACAGAACACCAGAGCATGAAGCTGTGATTCTTTTTAGCCTGCCGCCGTTGTCCCCTTCCTTCACTGTCTGTTGGAGAGCAGCTGCGTGCAGGACGTGAAGACTGTCACCTACCGCTAACCCTGATGTTCCCTTCTGCAGCAGTCACTTGTAAATGTGCAGGCAAGGCATCAAGAGGCCCGTCGCCCGCCGCCGTACTGTACACTGTCCCTGCTGTGCTGTGTTAAACTCCCTCTAGTGGCCGGAAGCCACCATACCATACGAAAAAATAAGACCTAGCGCATCTTTGGCAGCAAAAATTAATATAAGACACCGTCTTATTTTCGGGGAAACAGGGTAGTATAAAATTCGGTAAAGTTTGATAATTATAATAATATAGCATAATTAAAATATGTTAATAAAAATATGGTAAGATTAATTAATAAAAAAATTTTTTTAATTATTCTAAATTTAAAAACTATTTAATGAATGTATTAATCCAATAAATAATTTTACAGATCATACCAGTGTTTCTCAACCATTGAGGCCATGAAATATTATTTATATACTTTTTATTACATGAAGCATTAGCATCAATATATTCAAAGATGATAAACAATTCCAAATTTACCAGTCTCATAAAACAATAAACTTTATTGTATTGAATAAAATATAGACATAGAATCGTCTACAAAAAAGTAACATGCCGTAGTACTGTACATTGGAAGAAATTTGCAATAAAAACTTAAAAATTTTCCATTTTTTTTTTTCGTGGAATACTCGGAGCAAGTTTGCGAAACATGGGTTGAAAACCACAGGATTAGACATTCAGTTCTTGAAAATTTTCTAAAATAAGCTTAATGTAATTTTACTGATTTTAGTAAATTCTTTGTCACTTATGTTTTATCTATAAATCTGCAGCATTTTTAACTCTTCTTAAATAATTTTTTTTTAAAGAAAAATACTTATAATATAAATTACAGAATATCAGAAATTTAAACCGGTAATAATTATTTTTAGCATCGTATTTTATAATTAATGTTTGCCGTAATCACTTTTTAAAATTTCAGTATTTATAATGCTAAACTAAAAGCTTAACGGAAAAGAAAAAATACATTTTATACTTGTTTTTTTTAAATGCTGAATCATCTTTTTTTACTTTTCAGCACTAAATCTGATATCAGCATTGAAGAATAAATATAAAATCATGAGATATCACTATTTCTGGACAAATTTGTAAATGTCAAATGTAAATAAATCTTTATGAAATCTCATTCTCGTGTAAAGTATTCTATTGTAAGTTTTCCTAGTTTAAAATAATTTCGACATACTTACTGTATTATATCTTAACTGTTATTTTCCTGTTCGTGACTCGTAATATTTCTAAAAATTGAATCAGACATTTCTACAAGGGTTTTAATATTATAAAAAAAATCTAATTCTATTCAACAATAAGCTATCCATCATTACAACATAATCATCTACTTATTTATTTATTTAGAAACCTCAAAGATCTATGCAATTTTGTGAACGTAGACAGATTTTCATGCATTTATTATTATTTTTTAAATTAAGTTTACAAGATTACCCCAATAAAAACATATTTACACTCAACTTCGTGTTAACAATATAATATATTTTTTTTAAATACTAATGTACTTACAGTTATCGTCTACATCTTTATCTTCTTCTTCAGAAGGAAACACACAATCGTATGTTGCAGAGATTATCTGAAAAAATGCAATTAAAATACATAAATGTGTGATAAAGAATTTAAAAATCTTTTTTTTTTTTTTATTCTTGATGAATACCCAGAATATATCATTAAGTATTTTATTATATAAAGAATGAATATAAACTTTAAGTCAATATTCTTTACGTATCTTTCTATCCAAATTTTTATTATGCTCCTACTATTTATTGTATTTAATAAATTTTAAAATTAAAAAGATGGACACGAATTAATTATTATAAATATGATAGATTGTGTATCGTTTGCTCAGTTCGCGTATGCCATGATTAAAAACGCTATTTTGTAGCTACACATTTTGTACTTCGTCGAAATTTTTGAAATGGAACAAGCAAATATTAAGTTTAAATTAGACCTTTAAAGGTTTGTTTTTATAGAAAGATCTGCCAAATTTTTCTATAAAAACAAACATTTGTCATTTTAATCTTAATGAAATTTTCATTGAGGGAGAGAGGAGTAATTTATTTGGTTTCTTCAAATGTAACATAGACTACACACAATGATGAGGAAGAGTAGGTGCCACTGTATGGGTGGAGGAATGTACCTCTGAACGAGTGAGTGACTTGTTCGTTGTCAAGTATACAGTGTCTGTATATCCTTACACTTACAATAAATCACGTGCTTGCATCAGACATCAGCCTCATTTAAAGGAGACAAATATTATAATAATTTGATTTAATAAATTTGGTTTTTCTATTATTTCCACCAATAAATTTATTCTTGAAAGGAAATATTTTGACAGGATCATGAATATCAAGAAATAATGTCAAGAAATAATATCACAGAAATTTAAAAATATTTCTTAAAAGGAATTTAAACAGTATTTTAATCATTGCATAACTAACATTAAAGACATGTATATACTAGCAGGAGAATATAACTTCAAATGCAATAAACTAATTTCTGTACTTTCATAATTACCGTATGTTTTTATTTATCCAGTCTTAGAACTTTTGATACACTTTTGTAGATAAATTTGAAGTTCTTTAATATTTATATAAATAATTCTATAATAAAATTAGTTAAGATTTGTCTATTACAGACGATATTAAATAGAATTATTTTAAAATCAGTTTTTTTTACCATTTATAAACCGAACATTTTTTAAACTAATTATTCTGTCTTCATTATTTTTATATTATTATGCACTTACAAAATATTATAAAATATAATATATGTAAGACATACAGAAAATCATGAGCAACAATTTTTTTTATAAATCACAATCTATTAATTACGAAAAACTAAGAATATTGTTATAATCCATAGCTAAACTATAGAGTGCACTACGAGCAAGTCATGATGTCACTAGCTTCGATTACGCGACCACAAACAACCAATACAAAATGGCTGCAACTGATGTTTCGTGTTGTCGGTGTGCTGTGATTGAATTTCTCGTTAAAGAGGGAATCTCTGCTGCATAAATTCACCAGAGACTTCAGAGTGCATATGGAGATGTGTGCATGGGTGCCAGCAGTGTTAGAAGACGGATAAAACATTTTACAGATGGAAACACAAGCATCAAAGAACAGCATCGTAGCAACCATCTGTGGACTGCTTCTAATGAACGCAACAAGGAAAGAGTGAATGGAATCATTAAGGAAAACCAACACGTAACTGTGGAAAATATTGCAACAAATCTTGGAATAGGACACAGTGCAGTTAAAGAGATGACCAAGAGTTTAGAATATCAGAGATTGTGCGCCTGCTGGGTTCCTCGTTTATTGGCTCACGACAACAAAATTCAGAGATAAACCATCACTCAAGAACTTAAGAGACATGAAAATAAAGGAGATGATTTTTCGAGGAGTATAGGATTTCTTGAACCTGGAAGAAATCGGGAAAATGGGGTGGGTATTTCTTTTGCAGCTTGCCTACAGTCCCAATTTAACACCCTCCAATTATCATCTTTTTGGTGCTGCAAAGGAAAACGTGAGTCCAATGCTATAAAATGGAGGAGAACATCAACAAAGCAGTGCATCAGTTTTTTTCTCAGTGCTGGAACAGAGTACAATCATAAGAGAATTTTCAAACTCCCACAACGATGGGAAAAAATGTATCCAAAATAAAAAATGGAGATTACATGGTAAAAATAAAGAAAAGTCTGAAAAATAATGTGACTATTTGTTTTTTCCAAAAATAAATTAATCTGATCTATAACAAATTGTTGATCATGACTTTCTGTATATATATTATAAAAGTATTTTAAAAATTTAATACTGTATTTAATATATACATATATATATATATATTAAATATTTAAAAAAAAAAAAAAATTAAATAGAATTCATATGCTAAAATAACGCTCCAAATTCTAGCAATATATCTTTGACAATAACATTTTATTTGTTTAATTAAAATTTATTTTTTATGTACAAAATCTGCTATCTCACCTTTCACTTAAACTTGTTCATTCTCATGTCATCATCCTTAATCAACTATTTTAATTAATGTAAACTCTATATTTTATCATATTTTGCTGAATAAATATTCTGCATTTTAATTTTACTGTTAAAATATTTTTGTCACTTGCAATCATTTACTCGGGTCTATGAAAATTGATTTTACACTTTGGCATATCCACATTAAATGAAGAATAACACTTATGTATGTTTGCCGTTTAATATATGACACACGACACACAGATAAAATGTAAATATCTAGAAACAAAATTAAAACAGATAGATTTTACCAAGCTATTCTTATGTTAATTTCAGAAATAAATAGAGTCGTCATCTCTGTTTACTCTAGTGATAAATTCCTTCAATCGTTATTTCTACAATTACAATGAGTTGTAAATCTGAATTCTTAACCGAAAATTCACCTATAAATCTGAACTTTTTAAAAATATAAAAGAATAATGTATAGGTTAATTAAAAATTCTAACAATCCTGAGAATGTGATGACTCGGTACGTTTAACTAATTGCTTCGTCCAGACGCGCGCGTTTTCGAGAAGCCAGAAAATAAAAGAAAGATTAACGTTAACCTTTCTTTTATTTCCTATCTTCTTCAAAATGCAAGCATTCACGTGAAGTGATTAGTTAAAAATTCTAACTAAAATATGAGACGTAAGTACGACTGTACGAATGAAATTAAAAAAGTAACCAAAACAAAATCAATATGTTTCAAGGTAATACATGTAGCTATCAATTAGAAATATTTTATGTGGTTTTAATTTGAGCAATTTAGCTTTATATACATCTATACATGTATATTTAAGTAATTTTAAATAATTTCTACTCAAAATAAGACACTCACCCTGCTCGGTTCGTCCAAAAGTTGAACGTTTATCGTTTCCTCTCCTATATCGACGATTTTGCCTAATCTGAAACCGTGAACTGGATCGGGAGCCCATATTTTATGATTTTCCATGATTTATTATTTTTTTTTTTTTGTAACTTCCTACAACAAAAATTAAACTTTTATTACAAAAAATTATATAAATTCAAACAAAATAATTATTTAGATTAGATAAAAGTACCGTATTAAAAGTTCTAATAAAAATTAATAGAATGACGCACGTTAAGTTTAAGCTTCGTCCGATGCTACTTTTGTTAATCTATTTTTTAATTATATTAAATATATCTCTAAATAATACAGTGTCAGATTTGCTAACAAGGTTAATTTGTTGTTATAATTTATGTAACACATTAAAATAGTTCATCACATATATATATATATTTTTATAAAATTAAATTAAAGCTTTATTATAAATAGTATATGAGACTTTCATGCATGATTACATTTTGTCCACCAAAACTCGGTATGGTGCGTACGTCCATTTAATTACAGTACATTTATACAATGACCTTCGTTGTTAACGCAGACAGACTTTTCCTTGAAACGAAAGCATTTATCACTGGTTATTATTTAAAATTTTTAAGTTACAAGTTTTAAAATCTATTGACCCAACCTTAAACTACTAATATTCATTATTATAATGGTAGTAAAAGATATAATTTGAAACTGTGAATCATGACACATTAAAATTCTGTAAAACTTCATAAATATTTCTAAAACTTTTTAAAACAAGATTATATATTTTGTATTAAATGAAAGATATTAGTTATTAAATACTTTATTAATTAATTTAGTAAAGTTTCGGAGTTAAAAATCAATTTAAATCGAATAAAAATCGATTAGGAAATGGAATTAACGCTCTTTGGGATAACATTTAGGTACACTTCCTGCTGTCAAAGCACTCGTTAAAGATGTTTACAAGTTAAAGATTATTAAACATAATAACTGATTACATATACCAAGTCCAATTAGAGTTAATGAAGTTGTACAGTTTATAGAGCATTCATTCATAAACATAGTGATTATTTTCTAGATGAGCCCATTCAGATTTTCAAGTAATCTGTGTATACTAACAAACTACAAATTTCAACAAATATAGAGATCATCTTACAATTCACAAGCACACAATTCCTCAAACTACTATATTATACATTAAAATCGAGTTTTAAGCAACATAAGAAATTAAATGACATTAATATAATTCTATATTGACACTTGTTATTGACACTGATATTAAGTAACTGTGCAGAAATATGATTTTAATATACGTTTAGTCTCATTTTATTAATAAATTATCTAAACAAACTTCCATCACACCAATGTGCAACAATAATGTATTCTTGGCAATTATATTTTCTAAATTAAAAATAATATTTGTGTCACATTATATTCTAGTAGTAATCTAAGTAATGATTAGTAAAATAAAAGTATTTATATTATTTCTTTTTAATTGTAATCGGATAAAACATGAAGAGAGATAGAATCCTTGAAACTAGAGAAATTCCAACTTAGTGAATATCGAACCTTTTTGGATTGTATTCTGTTCATTCTGGAGTCGCGAGCGTTTTCGACAGATTCAAATTTCACCACTTACACCTGGTTCTCTTGTATTTCTAAAATATTATTTCAAAAATTTTCCTTCTTTCTCTCTCCTGTCTACTTGCTCTGATTAACAGACAACTCTAGCATTGATTTCACACAGTAAGGTCCACTACTACATAAATCATCACATAATTCAATTAACCTAAGTCAAAGAACTTCCTTCTCTTCGTGGATTGTGTAATCATTTCATGAATAAAAACTATTTTTTTTTAAATTATGCAAAGTAACTAAATATTTCATAAAATAATTGTACGATTATTTAATTAATTCAAGTGTTTTCACTTTATTTTAATTCGGAATCTATTATAAAATGTATTTATGCTTATTCAAATATTATATCTGGAATAAACTTGTCGTCGTCATCTTTTCCATAGGATCTGCTCCGTGCGCTGAAAGTTTCCAACTTCTCTTTCTTCCTTTGTTAATCGAAGAATTGTTCACAATGGTCTTCTTCAGAACGAAAGAAGCGTAAGACAGTTACGAATGGTTCCCTGATTAACAAAAGAAGAAAGCGAAGTTACAAATTCCCCACATACGAAGAAGCTCCTATTTAACATTTTAATATTGCAATTTCGTTAATATAATCTTTATATTAAATAAGAATTTTTTTGCAGTTCTTCAACAGTCCAAACCATTGTAGAATGTAAATTTAAATCACTTATATTCCTAATATTCTAATCGACAGACCCCACCCGAACTAGCATTCGTCAACAACCAAATGTTTCTAAGTCGGACTGATCATCTTTCGGTAAATACTTGATAGACTATCAGGATATTTATCCAAATAATTTATCACCTTTTACAACTTTAATTCTACATTTGAAACTTTAATTATCTTCTTATCAATTAATTCACGAACAGAATTGTAAATAGAGAAAATTAATCTACATAAATATCTCATGACGAATCGTTTCACAATTAATTTCATAACCTAAAAACAATAAAATGATAATTCAACACCTTGCAGTTTTTATGTTACCAAGAATTACTATTATCTTCTGATTATATTTAGTGTATATATTATCATCAATGATATAAATGTTTTGAATTAATTATATTGCAAGATATGCTAATTTTATGGAAATCTAGATATTTTTTCATTCAATTAATCCATTACAAAATTTTCTACAAGATAATATTTGAAAAGGAAAACTAGTGATCACTGTGATATTACCAATGATAAAAATAATAAGTTACAATGGTTGGAGTTGTTACAGCGTAATATACTTAAATCCACTTAAAAAGTAAGTTTAACACGAAAATTAAATTAATATGAAATACCATTCCAGTAAATAATATGTACTGGAATAAAAAATCAAACTTCTTCGGCCACTTTTGGGGTTTGCATTGGGCGTCAACCGTTGCAGAACGTTAGCAGAGTTTAATGTTATCAACAACAACTGGAATGTGGTAACATTGTGACATCACTAAGCATTTCAGATCACGTTACTATATTGGCACTGCCACATTGGTGGTTTATCGACATTGACTCTAAGTGTGATCTCAAAGCAAGTTTACTTAGTTACTAACGTCTAGTGTATAATTCTAAAAATCAGAACATTCAGCGCAGTTAATATTACTCAATCATCTACACACAAACTTCTATAGCAGCAAGAAAGGTTTATTAAAATGGAAAAAACTGATGTTTTTGGTCATATTTTTATTAGTTTTTTCCAGTTTAATAAACCTTTTCGCTGTTGTACAAGGTTGTGTGTAGATGATTGAGTGATATATTGTAGCAATTACTTTACGGATCAGTCAATACAATATTAGATTATTTTTTCAAGATACTGAAGAATATAATGATAATTTTAGAGAGACTGTCCTTTCAAACTATCATATATATGTTTAAATTTCATACATTTTAATAGGTTCTTAACTAGAATTATCCCAAAAATATCTGAAAGAAGATAAACAATATAAATTTTATAACAAAAGACTGAATTTAATAACATAATCACTGTAATTTGTAACCTCAATTCTATACCATAGAGCCTGCCTTTACAACTTAATTGGATTCTGTGGACTCCGCAAGCACGTGGTTTGCGGGTATGAAAGGAAGTGGAAATGAATAGTCGGTAGAAGCGTATAGATAAACAAACAAAGGTTTATTAATTACACACACAAAAAGGGGGAATTGATCGCCTGATTTAAACAGGCAAACAGCGTTCTTAACAAAATTAAGGATGACAATAACACTAAGATTACAACAGTAATTAATCGCGAGACTAAAACTAATACGCGATTAAACCTTAAAAAAACTATACAAACATTTACAAGATGGTAGATACCGTCGCCGTATTTCGTGGGACACGTAGTTACGAAATGAGATTCTTCTCGCTGGTTCTTGTCTTTTTTTTCTTCTTCCTGATCGGCTGCTCTGCTTCGAATCCTTTCTCTCGTCTCTTCACCGCTCCAGATCCCCGATCCACGAAAGAGAAGAATGAAAAAAAATATCTCGACACGTGGAAGTCACCCGTTTATATCTCCCACCATCCGGGAGCTTTTTCTTTTCCTCCCACGTGATCCTCCAAATAGCGAATCACAAACCACGGCACAGCAATGACGACAACAGACGGTACGGTACACAACAAAATGGCTGTGCGTCACATCTAAAACCCGATACAACAACATATACGCGACGCGACATAAACGAAAAAACAAACATATAAATAGAACAATCGAACAAAAAAAAAATACATAAATATATACATATAGTTAATAGCGACGAAGCGCTACAATTCTGATAAAGCATTGTTAACTAAGCCATCGTAATCAAATTCTTATTTCCTACAGGCTCGGTATCTTGAATTGAGGATCTATTCTCGGAAATACAGTTTAAACAATATAACAACACACAAAGAGGGTTAAACGAAAAAAAATATGGCACGTAAACACATTAATAATAATAGAAAAATTATATCAGTTGTAGAAGTGGTGAGTCATAAAGTGGAGGCGACATATTTACATGCCATATTTTTTTAGTTGAACCACCTCTATGTGTTATTACACGCTTTGAACTGTATTTTCGAGAATAGACCCTCAATTTATGACAATAAAGTTTCAACAGTTTGTTAACAAATAAGAAATATATTGATTAAAAAGCAAAATTACACATTTTACATCAAAATAAACTGGACATTTTCAATTTAACATGGTTCCTCCACCTTATCCTTAACAACAATTTGAGTCAGTCATACAATCAACTGACGATATCCTATTAAAACTTTGAGAAATGCTTTGACACAAATGGAATATTTTTGTAGCCTAATAATATCTGTTTTAAAGCATTAAAATCCTAACTTAATTTAAATAATCTTAGAACAACGATAAATAGAACAGAAATTAAATTATTGAAACATAAATTACTGTATTGATGATGATAATTTATGTAAATGTAGTAGAACTGTCAAGTTTATATATTAATACAATACATAATTTCAGCAACAAATATAAACATATATACATAATGTCATAAGCATTCTGTATAGGCAAGCTTTTAATCAAAGCTTTATACTTCTTGTCGTGTTAAAATTTTGCAAAGCTATAAGTTTTATCATCTGGGAAAATGGATTCTATGAAATAGGGAAATAATAACAACTTATTTTTTGAAAATTTGATTTTTAATCCTTCCTGTTATAAGATTTTACGGCCGTTACAAATATAACAAAAATTCCTGCTCAATTTTTCATTTACAGAACGATTTTCTTAGAGAGGTTCCCCTCAGATTTGATTTTTAATATATAAAATTATTACTAAAGCTAGAATTACTCTGTAAATTCACATTGACCTTAGAGACATCTCTGGTACGAAAGTTGACGTAAAAAAAAACAAAAACGCATACGTTTTTTGCCTTGTTTAGGGGCCGGTGTCGGGCTTCGGAAGCCATTTTTGTTCTTTGTAAGCCAAACTTACGGTTTCTAAAAATGTTTTCAAATAGTGGTTCTGGAACTTACTCCTTAAAACTTGTTCTTCTTATACACCAGTTTGCCATTGTTAAATACATTTTCTTGATTTTTAATAATTCGTGAATCATACGTTATAGTAATTTGTAATTTAACATCTTAAATAACTGATTTCATACTTTTAACTGAAGTATTATTTTAAGGAACTTTTCTGAAAGTTACAATGTCTTGATAAAGCCATAAACGATTCTTATCTAAACAATATTAATTCTAAATCCAAATAATTCTAATTTAAAAATCTGAAATTTGTAAATAATAATATATTCCCATTAATATGTTGATGGCTACGAGTTATAATGATATATACCAGTTGATCTTCTCCTTCGGCATTATTAGTCGTACTATCCGTGGAGTCACTGTTTCTTCTCGATTTGATTTCTGTTTTATGGCAGGATGTCCTTCCTGTCATTAATTTTTTTATTTCAACTTGGATTTGGGACCAGCTAGAGTCACCAGATCTTGGGTAAAGTTAGACATTAGCACTCTGCAATTTCACAAATCTTGGAATTAAGTACCCTTTATGTCTAACTCTGGTGGAAATCAATGTATTCAACAAAGGCTAACCTTAAACATTTTGACTGGTTTTACTATCTTACTGCTTTAATATAAATATACAGTACACTCTTGCTAATATGGCATCGCATACCTTCCATTATGATGTTTGTCTCTTATTCATGTTTTTTAAACACACACAGTAAACTTCTAACATTAAATTCAATAAACAAGTAAACTTACAATTACCATGTTGTTGTACCATACATAATTTCACAATTCCAGAAGAAATTAGTACCAAAGGGCAACAGATTACATCGTTTGTTGCCTTTACTCCTAGGCTCTCTCAGTGCATGGAGCAACTGGATTAGGAAAAGTCTAGAGTGTGTGTGTATACAATTTGAAATGAAGTTACTACAAAATGTTATACACATATCTACCTACACGTTCTGTGTACAGGTATGTATGTATGTATGTATGTATATACATAAGTTCTGAACCAAGCTCAGCCACTCATTTCTATTTACGTACACATTTCATTATGCTCGACTTCATCTTCAGACGACTCTTCTTCTCTAATTACATAAGTAAAAGCAAGATTTACCTAATACGTACATACGTATTAGGTAAATCAGACATAACTGCTTATTAAGGACACTGAAACAAGCATTTATGCTCTATATAAAAGACACAGACATCTTTTAAAGTTGATAACCTTCGTCGGACACTCAAACAATTAAATATTTGAAGAAAAAATGTAGCAGATAAGACACAGAAATATTAATTTCCACTGATTTAATGTATTGTATAAGCTTAATTATTACAATGATGATGATGATGACATAAAAAAACAATCTGATTTTAAGTTTAATTTAACATAATAAATCATAATTAAATACAATATCTGAATTTTACGAGTCCACACGTTAATTCTGACGTAGACTTACGCATTTAATACGTCACACAAGTATTATACAAATACTTGTGTAACGAGTTACAATACATTTTGACCATTTTAAACCTTAAAACTGGAACTTTGATAATTCAAATTGTCATTGATCGCAAGGCTTTTTAAACTTAAAATTTGTAAATTAAATTGAAAAAAAAAAACGATTCTGGCGACTTACTTTCGTTTCAAGATCACAGATAATTCTGATTCTTTAAAAAGAAATCGTACTTTAAACTTGAAAAGTATTAGTTGTAACGAAGTTAACAGATGTTGGTCGGAAGGAAGAAACCATAAACAAGGCCGAAAACTTTTTAAGTGTTGCCAGATCTTGTTAATTAATTAATTTTTCTCACTTCTTTTTAAAAATTTTTCCCGTAATTGGATAGGAAAACTTTTATTTTTATGTTAAAATATTTTTATTTTCCTTTACAATAAATAACCGTACCATTTCGATAAAGGATAAAGTGTTGTAATGAAAATAACAATCGCCATCCCGGTAGCGATGATTAATTTAGCGACATTCTCTTTTCCGTGGTTATATATATGTATTTTATACGTTATTAACTTTATCTGCACGTATTTATTTTAATAAATGTTTTCTTCTAGATATACTTAAAAGAAAAATTATGTTGTTATGAGTAATTTTATACTCATACGAGAGCGAGTTCTGTGATTATTCAGCGAAAGGTGTAGAGACGACATCTTGGTAATTCGCTTAATTTAAAATATTTATATTATAAAACTCCAAAAAAAATGTATTAAATTTCTTTTAAAATAAAAATATTAGTGTCTCTATTTTATTTAAATTGTTTACTTTATAGAAACGAGACAAAAACAGAAACGATGTGGCCGTGTTGTATCGTTATCGGCTTACCACCTCCGGGCCCGACTCTAGATCCCATTTTTCTCTTTTTTTTCGCATAAACTATCGATTTTGAAACGAAAGAAAATAATTTAAATGGTCGAGAATGCTAAATTTTCCTCGTAAAGATATAATAAGATTTATTCTTTATGAAAACTGTTGAAATTGAAATTAGATTTACTCTTATCTTGGCGAATATAAGAGCAAATGTCGGCATTTCGCACTCTATTAAATCTAACATTTAAGTTAATCCGAGCAGAAATACGAAAGCGTAACTTACGCTATCAATAAATATAGTTTTATATCTTCCTTTTCTTATTTTGAAATTATTTGATGTTTTTTTTTAATTAAATGAAACTGTTTTTCCGGAGTGATACACCATAATTTTAGAGATTACTCTATAAAAATGAACTTTAAATATGTAAAAAATTACCCCGACTCACTGAAGATAGAGTTTAGTATCTTATAAATTAATATTAATTTCAAATTATAAAAAATTCGGATAATTAAATACCTGTATTGTACTAATTGATTATGAACGTTTTCTGCCGAAATCGGTGTAAGAACATTATTTATACAAGACTACAAACAGGAAACATTTATTTAACTATTTTACTGCTTTTTAGTAGAGTAGAATTGATAAGAGTGCTTGTGTCTGGCCATAATTAGAGTGTGACGAATGCGCGCTTACCAAGTGTGAGGTACAAACGATTTTGCGAGCGTAACAAGATAAGGGACACGAGTAAAAATAAATTTAATAATCATTTTTATATTGTAAAATTACAAATAAAATTAAATTAACACACGTTAAAAAGAAATTCGCCATCTTCTTACGTTGAATTTGGTCATTTAAATGTGTTTCAGAAATCGAAAATTAAATTTCCGTGGTTTATTAATTTAATTGCGTCATATTTAATTAAATAATTTATCAGCAAAGATATGCCGAAAAAAATTGTGTCATAAGTTAACCGAAACAATAATAGGTTCGAGTATAATTGAAGAATGAGAATCGACGAACCAAAGCGGGATGCCCGAAAATTCGCCGAACGAGGATCGGCTCGATTCGACTACAGATCTTTGAATAAAATGATTTGTGGCTGGATAACCGAGCGGTTAAGGTGTCAACTTAAGTTCTGGGGATTAGGAAAGGAATCTAGACGGGTCTCTAAAAACTCCATGAATTTTTTGGGGTGGTCCTGGATACATCGGGACCGATCCTTCATCGCCCGGCCGCCCAATTACGGGCTTGATCGAACCCGCGATAAGCTTGATTTAAAGGTAAGAAGGTCCATTTCATGCCCATTAGGCTGAGGGTACAAAGAATAAAAAACAAAAGTTAAAACTGATTAAGAAAAACATGACTTTTTACTGAATTTTTAACAATATAATAATAATAATAATATTCAAAATTCATACGAACGTCAATAAGAATTCATTTGATTCGCTAAATGACTCACGTGATATATCAGAGATCCAATTACTGTATACATTACAATTGTTTATTGATAGTACTTAAAAATTAAATTATTAAATTTATTCTAATTTTTATCAATACATAAAAATAATTTAAGAATTTGAAAAACAAAATAAATAAATAAAATCTAAAAAGTTATAATAAATGAAAAATGATTTAAGAATCCATAAACATTTCACATAATAATTTTTAATTATCAAATCCGTTTACTACTACCGATTAAAATTTATAGAATAAAATTAAAGCATGGCATCAATTAACGTAACAAATAAATTAAAATCAAAATATTTATAATATTTTTAGATGCCATTTTGTTTGTTCGCTTTTATGACAAAGCGGCGCACGCACTAGTTAATAAATAGTTAATCGAGTTATTTTCGAATTTCAATTAATTTTTTTTTATAGAATTTTGAGTAAATTTTGATTCAGTTTATAAGAGGAAAAATAAAATTCTATTTTTATTTATATATAAAATTATTTTTAATTAACTAAACTGTACAGAGACTAAATACAGTATGGAAAGCTGCATTTAAATAGAGGACAAATTTTAAATATAATGGATATAAAAATTATTGCAAAACAATGAAGCAGCTTTGTACAAACGATATAAAATCTTCTATCAGATTAACATTTTTTAACTGTATCTGTTATGAAAAGTAAACCAGCTGCAATATGTCGGTTAATTACATACTTTATATTAGCCTGTTGTTTACTCAATCTGTTATACTTAGAAAGATAATTTCTCTCGAATTTTCGTAAAATAAATTAATTAATACTAAAGTATGGAACAATTCTCATAATTGTTGTAATATTTATAATATACACGTATTTGTCTTGCCCTGTTGGCACTTAGAGGCTTCTTAACATTACTTCAGGTCTCAGTATGGGCTTGAACTAATCTATGGTCATGTTATACAGGTAAATAGCCTAACAGGTATCTGCAAGTAAATGATAAGATTGATTCACTCGAAACCCGTGGTAGCAATTCGAATCTGGATCCTTTAGTATATCATCCTAGCTGCTTCGATTGCTTAACTATAAAGCTATTTTCCTAGAAAAGAATAGAAAAAACAGAGAATAATTCTTCTTTTTGCATTTACCACGTGGCAAATGGAAATTTTTTCTTTTTATTTTTGACTCTCCGCCCTACAGTCATTATGCGGGCCTTTTTAATCATACCTGCATTTGGCTAGGCCCACAATGGAGCAATGGGTGATAGAGCCTGCCGTATCTAGGACAGACCACTCCTCGAATTCTCCCTGAATTGATCTCGTGGATTCGATCTCGGATCTTCCAGAGCAGTAGGATGATGACTTAATCACATCGGCTATCCCGCCGGACCTTTTTTATTGTACCTCCTAAAATACTTATAATGGTGGGCAATACAAAAAACCCGAACCTATTTTATTCTTTCTTATTATCTGTTTCAGATTATTGCAGTTCCTTTCGCTTCTCAAAGACTTCATAAGATTCGATTTGAATTTCTTTGGGACAGCAAGTGACTAGGCAGGCTCAACCCGAAATGGGTCGAACCACACAAATAAGTGTAATGGGGAGGGTGTCACTTATGGAAAATCGTGACTGGGTTCGAATCCGGATTCCTCATACGGTAACAATTGTAAAATACTTTACTATTTGATCATAAAGCTATAAATGTTTTGAATTAAAAAAATATGGCGTATGATCTCGTATTCATTTTATGAATAGAAAATTTATGCAGGATACCAGAACAGAATAAATAATTATAAAACGTTTAATTAATTATATTAAATATAAATAAAATCACGATATACACACCCAATTTACTATAGAAAGATTTAACTGAGGAACGAGAATAAACTGTTTAGAATTCGCCTCGGAACCCTCTTAACGGCTGCCCGCCGCCATATTGTTTGGCCACGTGTTAAGCTACGTTAAAAATTCTAAAATCAGATACATTATTCTTTATAATTCTACATTTATTTGCTGTTAGAGGTATTAAAAATAAGAGAATTATTTTTCATTTCTTACGTGATTTTCATGACAATTTGCATTAATTTTGGTATAATTTGTAAATTTATGAGGTAAAACCAGGAACTTTCTGACATAAGCCGGAAATATTTTTACCCACAGGCAAGCTTATATATATATTATTTTTCACTCTTTCCGCTCTATAGGCACTAAGAGGGCCTCTTTAATCATACCCATCGTGGATTCGGCCAGGGCCACAACGGGGGCGGCGAGATGGTAAGGAATGGGGGCCCGATATATCCGGGAAAATTCCTAGTAGGCAAGTAAGAAGGCCAAGAAAGGGGGGATGAATACTACTAAAATCAGAATTTATAACAGTAAAGAATTTTCTTTACAATTCTAAGAAAGATGAAAGTGTAACTTGCCTACGTCCCAATTCTTTCAACTCGTTTAACTAGTTTTAATTAGTATTATTAATTAAAACTAGTTATATATATATATATATAACGTGCTTCATTAATAATGTATTAATGAAAAATATTCGGCAACAAAATTCCTGATTGAGAAATTTAAAAAATGGCGTCGTCTTTCTAGTGAAGTACAACAATTAGGAACTTTGTACTCTAACAGAAGCTGCAACAAAATCTCTGTTAGAAACCATTAATTTATTTTCTTATACGGTTTTATTCAATGGAATAACGAAGTAAAATATGCAAATTTTATTAAATTTTAATGAAGTTTTTACCCTGTAACGATGGAAAGAATTTTATTACTCTGCACACGGGGGGTGTAGAGTTTTGTAGGCGTAGAAAACACTCTTTTTTTTCCTTCTTCGTACGTAGAAGAAAATGCAAAACAATTTAGCAAGCAAAGGAGGACGAGAGGGGGGAAACTGTTGCACGTCCGGTTCTCTTCATGCGAAACCTCCAAGTTCGAGAGGCTCCTTTGGGGTGTATTCGACGAACCCATATTCCGTGGGTGGAAGCGTGTCACCGAAAACGGTCGATTTTATGTTACTATGTCTGCCAGACGGGAAGGATTTTTAATTACACGAATCTGTTACCATTCCAGCCCTATTTATCTTCGAATTATAATATATTCTTCACCTATACGTCGATACAACGAAACTATTGTGTACGACAGCCTGGTAGTTTTTATCGTTCCATCCATTAAACCAGCGGGATGCTGAGGGCAGGTGAAACAACGGAAACGTTACGCCTAGTGACGACGGCCTAGTCACGTGTTAATGCCTTTTTTTATTGTTTTTTTTCTAGGAACGTTGGGTTAGTCTAGTATCTTTCGACGTAGTTTCGAGTTAATTAATGCGAAAATAAAAGTATGCGTTAGCATATTTGTGTATTCAATATGGCGCCCTTCGAAGATACTGCGTTTCTGCGAATTGTCAGCCATATTTTCCTATTTTTTCCCCCTCTCAAAAGAAAAAAAATGCAACACTAGGGATGTTTATGGGTGGAACTCTTTTGCTGTTGATACAGATCTCCCGCAAAGACGGGAAAAAATTAGATCAGAATACCCTTTTTTACAGGCTAAAATTAACTTTTTTATGGCCCCCACTGGTAGGGATTTTTGCCCCCTTCTTTCAAATATAACAGGATAATTTTATCAAGAAGTTCGTAGATCCGTATCTACTGTAAGTGTCATGGTACAGAGAGGATAATGGTACCGCTGGAGGGGTAAAAAGCGAGGCCTGAATGGGAAAGACGGTCACACACTCGCATCACTGTCGATGATGACAGGTAGTCGGTTCACACGCCCAACTAGTAGAATGGGGGATGGAAAACGTCATAGCAAATTAGAGACACGCAGTTATTTATAAGATTTATCATTTGATATTAATAAGAACCCCCATTTAAAAAATGGGAAGCAGTAAATTGAAGAAAGAATGCGCGAGTTAGCGCAATAAAATTGGGTTAGAGGCACGTCAGACGTCCTCAAATTTGTTTGTTCTCTCAGTCGAAGGCCTGGCGCAGTGTCAATTACGCGGATAAAGTTGGAAAAATAAAAACTAAATTAATTCGGGATCAAAAAGTATACAAAAGTCTATCCTCCCCGCTCCCCTACTTTGCCATTCTAAATTAGTTTTCACGCCCCGGCTAAATGCCCACCACCAAGAATGCAACGAGTCTGCACCGGAAGGCGTATAGCACGGGTCGTTTCGCGCCACAAAACCGCGGGTAAATTATCCGGAACCGGAAGACGTATTTTAACACCAGGAAATGTTGGCGAAGTCAAACTTCAATGGACGTTTTCCTGTCTGGCAAAGGTACTGCGGAAAGAGTGCTGTTTTCTCAAAATCCACAGAGAAATGGGGGGACGAAATCCCGCACGTGACTGGCGAAGGCCGTAAAATTCCGCACATAAGTCTCGTATACGCCCGAATGGTAAACGGGAAGACTTTGAGGAATCGGAATCTACCGAAAACCACGAAAAAAAATCAGTAGTTCGAGTCCGGTTCGAGCACTCTTAAAACATCTGCGTGCCCCCCCCTTTGCGCGCGACTTTGTTACGTAACCTCATTAAAACGTTGGTCACAAATGGGAATGACGGAAGTTTTGTATGCAAATTTTCAAACGTCCCTTCCGGTGAGCAAAATGCCCCCTCCGAAGCACGTGTTTCTACACCCTTAAAAGATTTTACGTGTTTAACGAGAGCGGGCGTATCCAGAAAAACGATCACGTAAATCCCGTTATTATTTATATTATTACTAACCCATTGCTAATTGTCACGTAACCTCGTCTTACGCAATAGCTTGCAATCTCGGAAGTTAAACGTCATGTACACGAGTTTGAAGCTTCCTTCAATTCATACACTTTCCCATCGATTTTCAGTTCCTCCTCATCCACGCAAATCGATAAGAAAAAAAAAGCACATAATCTTTTATCTATTGGCCATCTTTGTAGGTGGGGGTGCTTCGATCGAGATGGAATTTTTCGGATTTTAACCCACACGACGGAGTATTTTTCGGTAGGAAACGGGTCGAAAGTCCGCACCGTCGTCGTCCGCCATCTTGTATATGGAAACGCAGGGGCTCGTTTAGGACGAATCGCCGGCCGGAAATCGACCATTAGTCACGAAAGGCGTCCTTGATCCTCCGAATAAAAATAGACTCTCGGTTCCGATTGCGTAACGCGTTATTTTTTCTATTTTGTTTCTTATTCCGCAAAAGCCGTATTAATTACCGGCGCTTCTCGGCAGCGCCGCCAGATGGCGAGCGCGCCGTACACTTACCTTGCCACCGTTATCCTTGACATTGCGTCTCGCCCGCATACGTCGATAAAAGCTGGCGAGTTTATCTCCGTGACGACCGGATTTCTTTACGATAAAATTAACGCCGCTCTCTCGCGTGACGCGCGATCGGGTGACCTTGAAACCCACTCGGACCACCACTGCAACGCGCTTTATTTAACAACACCCGATAAGGAAAACGTGTCTACAGTACATTTCGAAACACCAGATGTCAAACGCCATTCCTTCTTCGTTTCCCTTTCGCCATTTTTAAAAGTCGCACGACCGATAGCCGCGGGGCGCGGGAAAACGGTACGGTCTTTCTAAAGCAAAAAACGCCTGAATTTTATTTATTATTATTATTTTATTTTTAATTTTATTTTTAAGGGGAGACCGCAACGAAGTAAGCAACTCGACGCCATTAGAGGCCGTACGTATTTTAACGCAGCGCCCGTAAGTAGGTCAACGCGGACGGGCTATGACCTCCTGTTTTCTCCGCCAGACAGAAATAGCAGGAGAGGTAAATTCTACTGGCAGGCGAGAGGGGGGACGTTAAAAAGTCGCTCGCGAGCGGATCCTTGGCAAGAATTGCCGAAACTCGGCACCGTGTGCAAATTAGGCGCTGCGAACGGGGGGTGGAAGGGTTTCTAAATAACCTCACCAACACACACACACAAACACAACACAAGATAGCAGCCAAAACTTTTACTTTATTGGCCAGTTTATAGAAGGAGGGAGATGTACAGTTCTCAGGAATGTTTCCTTTTTGTCACAATTGATTACGTGTATTGAAGCGTAACCTAAAGCCTGCTTTTTTTTCTTTGTAGTGTGGTTTCTCTTTTTTTTTATTTTATTTTAATTATTACGATCGACAGAAGTTGTGTTACGTAGTAGACGAGGAATGGCGGACCGAGCGATAACGTAACAGAGACAATTCCCTGAGAAGTGCACCGAAGCTCAGCGATATATTGAATCGTGTACGATACACATCTAGATATATGTATTATTTTATTTATTTTTTCTGTATATGTCGATAACGTTCGAAACGTGAAATCGATGGTGGAACGGGATGGATGGTCGTCGTTTCAAGACATAAGTATCCGAGCGCTGAATATTCGAAACGTGACGAGAAAGCTTTGTTTTCTTAAAGGGGGCGTGAATCTACATTTTATATATATATATATTTATATATTTCATTTATTTATAAAAGGACTCGATTCGTTTGCATATACCTTTTTTGTTTATTTTGACAAAAATTCTTAAGAAAAAAAAACGCTCGAACGTCGAAGAGGAGGAGAGGAAAAAAAACAACAAAAATTAAAACACTGGAAACAATAGAAAAAAATGAGAGAAACAGAAGGGGTCGATTTGTTAGAAATCCAGCAGGAAACAGTCTCTCTCGCCCGACAGGCACGTGCTCTGGCACAGTGCCAAGAGTTGTTTGTTCCCAAACAGCTAGAGGATGACGTAACTTACGACCACACCCGAGTGTTCCACTTCCATTACAATAGTTCACAGTTCGAGCGGGAATGAGCCAAAACAAAGAAGTGTCGCCCGAAGATACTTCGAGGACGAAAACGAAAATTAGAAAAAAAAATTGGTAAAACGAGAGGGGGAAGTGAAAACAGTGAGAATTCCCACCCGCTACATACCTAAACTTCCGAACGACTACAAAATATATATACATATATATGGAGGCAAACTTCGAAATGTACGAGGCTCCTACTCCGAGGAGAAGTACCGAAAAGCAAGCTGCAATTTCGTATCGAAATCAATAATCATAAGAAAATACATTTCCGATTTGTTTTTTTTCTTTTTTTTGTATGTATATATATTTTTTTTCTCAAATCGTCATCACAAGCGGATACACATCACAAAATTTTGGTTCGACCCACGTCAAGGGGCAGACCTAAATCTACAATTATTATTATCATCATCATTATTTTTTTTAGTAATTTTCTTTGTGCGTTTGAAAAATGGCGAGCCACCACCTTGATTTCGAAAAAAACATTTATTATTTATTTATTTTTTTATTTATATACTTGTAACTAAGCCACCTTCATTGTTTGTTTTGTTTTTTAGTTACTAATCAATTGTTGAAAATAATTGTTAAACAGAAACGACCACCTACGAGATTTTTTTTATGTGTTTTTTCTTTGGAGAACCAGTCTCTCAATATGAAGATTGACCAAATAAAAAAAAAATGGCGTGGACCTATAGAAACTATGTGGTTAACTAGTGTAATTTCTGTTTGTTTTCTGTCGAATTTGTACTTTTGACAATCACCCCGCAGCCTCCACCACGATAGTAGGCCTAGGCGAAACAAGACGGATACAACAGGCCGAGTGTCGTAGTGTTACAACACACAAAATAACAATAGAAAAAACAAAATGGGAGGTCAGAAAGCTGCGGATATTCGAGCCTTTTGTGGTGCGCATTTCTACGCGAAAGACTTAAAAACGAAAGAAATAAACCGTGTGTCCGTCACCTTTATAGTGTGCTTTTGAATGAAAACGACGCCCGGCCTACCTAGTGTTTGTTTTTGTATTGTTTTCGGCGCGCGTAAATTGACGAAAACTACTCACGCTCCTTTCGGTGGTAAGTGGATAGAGACTTGACAAAATGGAAGTCGATATAACCGCAGTGAGGGCATGCCAAGCTGTGACTGTAGTCACTGAAGAACTGTAAACGCTGCTCGGGTAGTATGACCATCCTGTGGCAATTGTTGCATCGAAGGCGTTCGGAGCAGCACGGGGTGGCGGCCAATATGTCGTAGGAGTACATGGTGCCGAGTATGAGATCGCTGCCGTTCCATCTGGTCTGGCAGTAACGGCATCGAAGGGTGGTGTTCCAACCCTCGAGGCACGCCATACACACAGCGTTGAGATACTGCATCCTGCCGTCGCCCTTCATGTTGACGGAGCTCTTGCTGTGCTGTCGAGGGGAGAGGAAAAAGGTGCCGTCGATCAGCGGGTATCTGTCGAAGATGATCATGGCGTTGTGGCAGAGGATGCAGGCGATGCGGTTGATCTTATTGGCGCTGAGGGTGGAGAGGATGAAGCAACGCGTTTCGTCGTTTCCCTGATTTCCTTCGTCTTCCATTTTGATGTGGTACGAGTTGATCTTGTGTCGAGGTAAGGTGTTAAACGAGCTGTAATCCTGTCTCCTGCTGAAGATACTACCCGATCCGTGCCTCTCGCGGCGATCGGCGAAGAATTTTTTGGAAGCGGCGAAGGTGGGCGACAGGGGACAGTCGGCCGATGCCGAACTGGGGGGGCTACCGGAACCGGAACCCGTGCTGGACATGCTAGAGCTTCGGAGCCTCATGGCGGGAAGAGCCGCCTGCTTGGTGGTTCCGTTTCCGTTGAGGGTGAGAGCCGGCTTGTCGTTCTTCTTCTTCCTTCCCTTCTTCTTCCGGCTGACGTCGTCCACGTTGACGGAAGGTGGCATCCAGTCCAGATCCTTGCGCAGGTGTCCCTTGCCGCACTTACAACCGCACGCCTTGTATGCCAGATCGTAGCCCTTCTTGGTCCACAGATTCTGTAATCTCTGCTTCTCGCTCCAGCTGCGGGCTCTCCCGGTCGAACGTAAGTAAGTCAACACGGTTTCCTCCCACTGTTCGAAGCATAATTTATGCATAAACTGACCTTCTTGGCAGTGTTCGTTGTTGCATATCACCTTGACGACGTCGGACAGATAGTCCAGGTTGATGGCTTCTTCGACGTGGCAACCGGCGGGTACACAACACATGGTGGCCGTGGGATCGTGGTTCTCCATCACGACCTGGTACTGCTGCATGTCATCTTCCACCACCGCTTCTTGCAGTACGCCATTTCTTCCTCCACGCTGATGTGGCATCTCAAAACGCCTTTCCGCACCGAACGCCACGGTTAATCTCTACTACGGTCTTGTCCCTAACTTGTGTAAAGTGACGAAAGTACGGCTCTAACTGT
Source organism: Centruroides vittatus (assembly GCF_030686945.1). Classification (NCBI taxonomy): domain Eukaryota; kingdom Metazoa; phylum Arthropoda; class Arachnida; order Scorpiones; family Buthidae; genus Centruroides; species Centruroides vittatus. Next base: position 786,993 of record NW_027120693.1, on the reverse strand, counting down.
CAAAACATGGCCCGCTGTCGATCGCGCGAGCGTCGTTAGACCAACATCCACCAACTGAAGCTTCGATGGCGTCTCTTCTTCGCGCAGTGGCCAAGAGGCGTGGCGCGACGCTTAACCGACGTCCCGTAACCTTCCCCCATTGGCTCTTTTCCGTAAACAACCGTCACCTGACGCGCAACCGGCCGCCTATTGGCTCGATCGAAATATTACGTTTAACATATTCGTTGCGCCAAATGTCGGACGGCGGAGGAGAGCGGAAGTATAGGAGGAGGCGGCGGCCACTCTCCATTTTTCGGCCACCAGGTGTCGCGAGGCTAACACGCGCGCCGATCGGCTCGACCTTGAACGCCCGCTAAATCTGTAAACAGTACCGGACGCGATCCATACGACACGAAGGGGAGATGGGAAGCGAAGGCGCGCGGCGTGGCGCGAAGACAAGCGACGCGCCGGAACGTAAACTAATCTCGGGGTCAAACGAGGGCGATGCCATCCGTCGGTATCGACTGGATGCTCGCGCAATAAGCGTCTGTGGGCTAGTAGAACGGATCGCCATCGGGTAACATGTCTGTAATTGGCACCTTTCCAAGACGCGTCGAATGTTCTTTCCGGAGGAGGACCACCCGCATCCGTTTCGTCCCTCCCCGTTTTAAAAACCTCACTTAGGGGTTTCCCCTCTTCCTTGGTGCCAAGCCGGTCCTCTATCTGATGGGGGAGTGGAGTAATATCTCCCTAAATTCCCTATTACAAAGCCAACACAAGGTAGACGCTCGCTTATCTAACGGTCTGGAGCTCTTTAATTAGAGACGATCGGACTTCCACCCCCGCAAAACAACCCGAGATCGATAAAGCGAGTAAATATCCGCCATCGCATCGATACTGCCCGATTAAACGGGTTCGCAACGCGCCACCCCCATCAACGATAATCCATCGCGCCGTCCACTCTCGCTAAAGTTACTGGACGATAAACGATAACGATAGCGAAACGGACATGACGTCACAGGAGTACACACACAAACGCACAGCGGACCGAGAATGCCTACAGTTTTATTCAAATGGATAGAGAATTACAACGCGCTTTGTGTTTTCTCCTCACCCGAATCGCGAATTTTAAAATATAGGCGAGAGCGGCGCGAGTGTTCGACCGCATCGCGTCAATTTTTCTCCCTCCTCCTCCTCCTCCATTTTTTTTTTTATAAACACAGAATTGGATGTTTTCGGAACGAAGCGCTTCGCCGCATTCCAACCGATCGAACTCGCCTACGACAGAAGGGTGATTGTCCTTTCTTCTGAGCGTGCGTGGCTCCACTCCGTCAACGCGCATCTCCCATTCATCCTTTCGAGAATTTCTCACCCCCGATCCGCGGATACGTCACAAGAATCACACTCATCCCCCCTTCGGGTTTATAATACCCGCGATTAGCTGCGCATTCTCGCGTTGTCCATAGCGATTCGCCGCAATGTTACGTATTTCGTTAGAGATGATGTAACGTAGCGATCGATAAAAAGTTGGAGATTGGCGCTCGAGCAGATACCGAACTGGAGGATATGGTTGCAGAATACGCTCTACGTCATCGATTTGCTTCAGAAATGCACTTTCTACTCGCTAGAAATCGCTTGGTAAAAGTCGCCAATCGCTTAACGCAGGCGATTGAGATCTATCATCCAGAATTGAATCATATAAGCACCGGGCTGGCGTTTAGAAAGACCTCTTCCGAAATTTCTACCCGAAATTTGAGCCAGTTTATACCGCAAACACGAAAATGACGATGGAAGAGGAACGGAACAAGAAGATCCAAGAAGAGGTGGAGGGATCAGACTGAGAGAACCTGGATGAAGCATGAAGATTGCGGGAAGATGGCAAATTGTCCACCCGATCTTATAATATGATGATGATGATGATGATTAAAGAAAAAATTACGATAAGAGAGGCCTTGCGATGCTCCTCTTCAATAATAAACCTATAATTGCTCATCTATTTCGTTTCTAGAAAATATTTTCGCTATCATAATTTAAATTTGACCAATCAGCATTAGTTAATTTGAATTTGGCATCGCTAATTGGTTAATATCTCGCAGGATACGGTAACTGATTAGCGTTTTCGTTTCAAGAACAGTCAATCGTGATTCTTGTCACGTAAGCAGCATATTCTATAGAATTATAAATTCTATGTTTATAATTCTTGTTTTTTCTTTCAATTCTGAGAGATTTAGAACCCAAAAAAGTGACGCCATAGCCGAGGCAGTTAAGGCCTTATTCTTCCTCTCTGGGGGACCCTGAATCGATTCCGGGCGAGCAATTCTTCAAGAGAGAGGGCCCGTCTGCCCCCATCGCGGGCCTGGCTATGATTAAAAAAGACCCCCCCACAAGGGGAGAGAGTTAAAATATGGAAAAAGGCGGCACTCAACGAATTGTATCACGGTTAATGCCCGTAAAAGTGGTCCCATTTATGAATTGCTCAGCGACCTAATTAATTAATTCACACGGAGTAGAGGGAACGCACTCAGATGAATAATATTTTTATGTTTGTTAACTGGTGTAACTCATAAATATCTCCAAGGAGCCATATTAAAGAGCCGCGAACATTCAATAGTTTTTTTTTTATTTTTTAAATGTGAACCATCTGGAGTAAATGGAATTCGTTTCGAAATCAACTCTCGAGGAAATGAATAATACAAAACAAAAAAAGAAAAATCGATCGAAATAATTTTTTATACAATTTACGAGCAGACATTCGGACGTACTTTTTCGTAAAATATGCATAAAAGTACGGCACGAAAGAAAGGGGAAAAAAATATATATCATTAATTTATTTATTCATGTTCGTAATTCAAACTCCAAATTTTAAATCGACGATAACTCTTTAATTTGAATTTAAACATGCGTCAGGATGTTAAATTCAAATCGGAGAGTGTCGATTGGTTATTGACGATTTGAATTTAAAACGCTCGATTGTTAATTGGTCAATTTTGAAAATTTAGATCTTTGATTAGTTAAAAGTGAATTTTTGACCGTTATTTTTTTTTTATCCGATTAACGGTTTTCTAATCTCTTTCTGTGTATCTCTATCCAAAATTGAAGAACTGTTGCGACGTGTTTAACATGTTGAACATTGAACTTAATGTATGTTTAATGCACTAGTAACTTGACGTAACGGAAAAAATAATCGTGTCAACCTTGACCGCCTTGACGTAACATTGAGAATAAAACAATTTGAGGAAAATTTCGTACAAAATATTGAAAACAAAATAAAAATTTGCATATTTTTCTTCAACCCTTTCGTTACTATCCTTTGAAGAATGGCGTCAAAAGTGACGTTTAATCTAAAATTACACATGACTCAATTTAGATAATTCGGTTACATTGTTAACAAGGCATCTACTTACGTTTGCCTGTCTGACTGTCTGTCTGTCTATAATCTTTAAATCTATGAATTTAATAGTTTTATTCCATGTCTTAACAGTAACTATCTTGTGTTTAAGTGTTTACATCGAAGCGTTTACATGCAAATTGTTTGATATTACTACAGTGAAGCAACACAATGTATGAAATTATATACAAAACGCCTTCCTGTGTGCTTAACTCGCACTCTTATGTGAAATTTTAGCGTTGAAATCCTTATACTATATCTTAACAAGTATAATTATAATGTATTTTGATGATGGTTAATTTTATTTAGGGCATAGAAATGGTTTGAAGTAAGCTATCCTCCTACACTGTGTTACTCCCCTGCATCTCACAATAGAAAACAATTCCTACCCTTGTTATTCTTTTGTCCCACTGAAAAATTAGGAAGAGGAAGAGCAAAGCTAAGCTTTGTTTTGATTGGCCACCCTTTTTAGTGTGTTTTTGTAACACAGTAAGAAGGGTGGCCAATCAACATGGCATCACTCATCAGCACACAAATCCCCTAGGAATCGCGGCCTACCAGTTGGGATAATATTACTATAAACAACCCGTCAATTTTTTTATGAATAAACAACACTTAACAATACTCCCATTTTAATTTTATCAATAAAAGGAATTAATGTCACCATTTTTTGGCTCTCGCTCAAATTGTAAGAAGAGCTTCAGTTACGTAACAGAAGGATATTTATGTTATAAAAATTTATGTAAATTACTAAATCTTTATATAACACGATATATTTTCTTACGTTTATATAGAAAAGTTAACAGTTATACTTTATATTTTTCTATATTTGACACTGAAAAAGCGGCATATCTTCGGTTTAACGCATCGAAACACCATTAATAAATAACCACATTTTGTGACTTTATTTTCACGTGGTATGCTGCCTGATGTAATAAATTAACAAAAATTTCGTAATTTTTTTAATTACCGAAGCGCCAATTCTACGACTAGCGTGAGAACGTTCGATTATGATATAAAGAAAATAGATGGCGAGTTTGTAAAATGTGACATAAATGGGCATTATATACATTTTGCGTGCTGTAATTTATGAAATTTATGTTACTAAGCTTAGTAATACGTTTTTATATCTTTTATGTTATATTTCCCTGTTTATTTTTATGTGTTTCCAGTTATGTTTCTTGCTATCCTGTTAAGTTTTATACGATCGTATCAACTATATTTTTAGCTTATACTCATGTTTTTATAACCATTAATTATGTCACATTTTCCTGTTATTATGTTAAGTATTTTTTGTTATGTTATTTAATTATGTTTTAATGTTATATACTCCCCCTTCTGAAACATGTTTCCACTTATGTTCTTCCTATTCCTGCTATGTTTCACTCTTAACTTACCGGTTATGTTGTATATTTCTATACTCTCCTATTATGAATTATATTTATGCCCTGTTGTTTCATTTGCCCTACTTACCTGCTTCTTGGCGCCATCTTATTTTTTCTTGTTCTGTTGTTTTCAACACGATTCAAGGTAAACCGGTGACTTAACTTATTGTTTTTTTGTCCAAATTCTTGAACCGTTCTTTCTCCCCTTCGATTCGTTGCTTGGCTCACTCCAAAAAGTATCCAAAATTCTACGAAGTGGGCCAAGTTACAAATATTTTCTAGAAGAATCAAAGTTGTAGCGTGTGATTCCGGGTTCGAAAACAGAACAATCTTAGTATGTAGCGCTTGGCACGTTACACTCTCGAGGGAGAGGTCAGTTAAGTTCCTAAATTATGAGGTCAGAGGGAATGTGGGGTAGTGAATTATCACCTGTTTAACGAGGAGTTTAGGAGGTATTGATTCGTTAGGTGGTATAAAGAATGTAACTTATGCGTTCAAACTTTGGACCGTTTGTTGGTTGCATGCCAACAAAAGTAACTGGAAATTACTCGAGCGTAAAGGTCGAGGGACTTTAATCTTTATGAAAAGGTAAAGAAAGACCTTCGTCCCCTCTTCCAGGTGGTGGCAGCATCGATCCTGTCATCTGACTTTACGAATCTACCACCTATCAACGTTCCATAGGGAAGGGTGGGTGTGAAGTGAAAACGAAGGGTAAAGTTTGGCAGAGAGCCCATCTTTCTAGAGACTCTCGACGCCACTAAGTCGATGGAAAAGTGTCTAGCCCACGTATCACGCGGGAAAAAGTCGTAAAGGGTATACAACAGGCTAAAGATTTCGATATATCTTAGATACACGCGAGCTCTAGCGCGTAAGTGCCACGCGATGCGACCAAATCAGTGTGTCTCTAAAAAGCACGATTCGGACTTCTTTTTCTAAAAAAATACTTTCGTTTTTTGGAAATGTTTCACGCATTTCCTACTCCGGAAGGAAATTTTTGGATAGTTTACGAGCTTTGAATGATGGTTGTGTAATAAGATACCACGCGACTCTGACGTAAATTGCGACAATTGAAAGTGTTGGGGTGAAAAATGTTCTCAACAGTTTATACAGTTCATCAACTAGTATATCGGGCCAAAGAAAGCGAAAGGCGATAAATCTCGGCACGCTATCGTAAACATTGAGGGGGAAAAAGTAAGGTTATTGCTTGTCACGGACTAAATTTCGATATACCTGAATGGATTTCCTCTCTCCCTATCCCAACCGATTCATTTTACTTACAGAATCGCGCCGGGAAGGCGCTAGAACGGAAGTCGATCGCGATCGACGTCCGTTCTAGCGCGACTACTCTCCGCGAGAATCGCCTAGCGAGGATTTTGCATGCAGTTAAGATAGGAATGAGACGAAAGTATGTGTAGGAGTTGAAAGTGTGATGAGTCACGCGGTTTTTCTTTCGCTTTCTGGATAAACAAGCGATAAAAAATAGAGTAGAAAAGGGGATGCTTCATTCAAGACGAAGTGACCATCGATCCCTCAGTGATGAACTTTCGACAGGATCGAAATACAGCGCTATTTATTCTGTATGAAGTTTATATTTTGGCACAGATGTCGGGTTCGATTTCCGGACCGGATGAGAATCCGCCACGAGCCAAAAGGTGACGCTGTTTTGGCACGTGGAGGATCATCATCCGAATCGATATGGCGCCGGCGCCATATTCTCACTCATTAAAACCAGTCTAAGCGTTTCGGAAGTAGATACTTCGCTTATCTCTACCCAGAAATCACTCGGGTAGGGAAATATCCCTAAGTTTACATTCCTATTCTATCGAATTTAATTAGCTTGGGGTCTACGAATCAGGAAGAATCCTGCTTGCCACTTCCCCTCGTCGGTCACTTCCGTTCCGTTTACGAGTGGGATCGGCCGGTTTGTTTAGGTAATTCGAAGTCATCCCGACAAAACGAGGATAGAAGAGCGCAGTCGCCATTATGTCGGCACGTGTTTGCCCTGGAAAGAGGAGCGTGTACGGGTTGGCGGAATGGGGCGACGATCGAAGAGTCACTACTTCACGCCGCCTTCCTACATTATCTTTAGGAATTTTTCCCCGTTTGCGCCGACTCTTCGTCTACCGAATTTTCCCTACTACGGTATCTGAATGAATAAACAAAACATTTCTCCCCGTTTCATTGATAACAATCATGGTCGACGGACGACGCTTCTACTCGCTTTGCTCTTCCGCTTCCGACTGGAACGTTATAACACAATGTATATTGAATGATGAGTTTATAACTAATGCCGCGCCGGCGCGACTTTGCGACGCGCTCCGTAAATATGGCGCACGAGTGATGATTCAGCATCGTCGCCTAGTAAAATACCTTACCGTTTCCCAGTTACGTAATGCCAATGAATTAACTACCGGTGTTCTCTTCCATTCATTTTTATACCAGAAGTGAGTGGATTTTTATTCTCTTCCTTTCGCATCCCCCTTTTTATGTGTTTATTATTAGACTATTATTAACATTAAATTTCCTCATTTCCTCCGATGTCTACACGAACGACACAATTACGATATAATAAAAATAGAGAGGAGAGAGGGGAAAAAAGAGAGAGAGAGAAAGAGAGAGAATCGCCGAGTAGAACCCGTTTTTCTCTGTGACGTATGTATTTCCGGTGGCCTCTCGCCCCCGTATTGTTTTGTACGAATTGCTGCCAAGTAGCGGTTCGACGCCGCATCGCCGCGGTCACGTGACACTCCTGGGATACGGCTTTCAAGGTCAAGGTTACTCGGTCGGCATCGATCGGTCGCGTCCATTGCGAGCGAGGTAGAAGCGCGCGATGCGTCAAGGGGGGTTGAGATTATCGATAATGTCACCCGATTCGTCTGTTCCCTCTTACGTGTTCGTTTTTCCCCGTGACTAACGATACGTGTTTCCGAAAGCCAAGTGTTCCGTTCGTTATTTTACTTAAAAAACCTATTAAAATTCCCTTTAAAAAATTAAAACACAGTAAGTTGTTCTGTATTATTTTTGTTCCCTAACTGATAGCGCCATCTAATGATGCCCGAGAAAGAAAGAAAGAAAAAAAAAACAAATTCAGTTCCGACCCTCGTTACGTACTGTATGAGATTTCGCATAAACTCGTTCGCGTAACTGAAGCGTAATAAATTAGTAACAATACAAACACCATTTGTTGCCTGTTATCTCGAAGCGCGCTGACTAAATAAGAGACTTTAAATTCTACATTTTACGCCATTTTACTTCCCCCGTCATACCTACCCCTTTAGCAACATAATATGTAAATTAAACGTTTAAGTAGACGAAATTTAAACAGCGTCATGCTAACAAACATGGCGTCGGACTACGGCATACCACTTCTATTCAATTTTTCATTTTCTAAGTATAAAACGTTCGGTTTATTTAATACACCTAAAATCTTGTATTTTACAATGTAAAGTATAAATGGAAGAACAGCGCTTACTGATTACTTCTAAATACGTGTTAATAATAAGCGGATTAACAAGAAACCCGACTTAAATCTTCCTCGTCGTACACTCTCCGCCATGTTGTTTATGATGCGCTTCTAGTCTATTTGTTCAAGTTAGCTCTCCAACTGAATTTTGGGGGCCTCTAAGCAATTTCTACCCCAATGTTCCCTCTTTGAACTGTACATTAACACCGCTCGAGGAGTAAAAAACGTGACTTATTACGTGTTTAAGATCTATACAAATTTTATATATCAGATCTTTTCTTATCTAGGGGGAAAAAAACTTTGTTTGCGCGACACGACGTTAAAATCGATAGAGAATTTATGCAAATGAGCCAAAAATAGTTGTAGAATTTTAACGTGACACGAACAATACATAATTTTAATTAAATTTACACCAAAGAATTTATATTTTGCTAACATTAAACAAATTACATTGCTAATATAAAATGGTATTTGCTATAATTTTTGTGTATGAATAACACTGGTTGATGACACTAGCAGCGACATGTCACACTACTAAGCAGACAATACATTATAATAGTTTGAAAACATTACTTAAGTACAGGCAACAGACAAGTGTCGATAGACAAAAACATATAAAACACGAGTTCCACCCACGCAGAAATGATTATAAACACACACACATATATATATACACACATACACACAGGAATCGAGAGCATACGTAACTATTGGTATCGCCAGACAAAACAGTTCGTAGTAACTAGCAACATATCATACACCTTAATCGATAAAATAACATATCTGTCCGCAGTTTAAGATAAGATATGTTCTAAACACTCGAAACTTGACAAGAGTAGTATATTTGTGTACATTTGATACAGATTACGATAAATATACAATTTATTTTCGGTGCCATTGGTGTTATTTAACTCTGCACCAGGTTGTGTTACTTGTGTGTAGTACAGTGCGCTAGTACAGTGCGCTAGTACAGTACTAGTGTAGTGTACTGCAGTGTATGTTATGTTACTCGTACCAGGACCGCATTGTGTCTCATTTCATTTACAGTCAAGCCTCTGTACAACGGAGAAATAAATTAAAAAAAAAAAAAAAACTGACTATTTTTGGGAGTGGTCGTTGTTCGGAGGTTATCTTATACTTTTGTTTGACGTCCCCGAAAAAATGGCCGCCGTTCTATTTCTGTATTCTTATAATGACTAAAGAAATTAGGCCAGGGTCTCAGAAGGGCTTATGGACCTCACACTACAACTGTGACATAATACTTTGATTACCAAACTCTGATATAATGTTATGGCGCTATATAACTCATAATATTTATAGTACTTTGCTATACTACCGTTGTTACGATACTACTGAACCCTGAAATAGCGATTATAGTAGTGTAGGCTTTTGATATAATGCTTATATTATTGTAGAACTTCTAGAGCAGTAGATGATATAATGCTTATGAAGGTATGGGACTGTCCGTAAATTACGTAACGCAGATGAGTGGGTGGGCATGAAGGTATATTCTGCATGCCTACCCACCCATACTGTTTATTTCTCTGCTTTATTTACAGTATACGTGTTATACATGTACAGTAATTAATAAATAGTGTAACGTTCGATGTCTCGTGCCTAATAGCGTATCCAGGTAAAAAAAATAATAATAATTAATACAGTGTTCTGACGTCATAGAAGAAGCTTAATAAAAATATGAATGTAATTCCTCACTCAACCAGGGTAAACCAATTTAAAAAACAATAATAAAATATTTATTGTTGATATTTTATATTAACGACCAAATTTAATCCCATTCGGTATTTAAAGATGTCGCGTGCAAGGTTTTCTTTTGCTTCGTGTCTAGTTTTTTATCCAATTTTCGTTTATCCAGATTTTCTCTATGGCTTCTAATATCTACTCTACGTTCTTTTCTTACTACGTTTCAACGTGGACAAATCCCTATCGATTCTTACTGACATTTCAGCGCTTAACTTAAAATGTTTTAAAAATATTTCCCCCCTATCAATGTTCCGTGAGATCTTCTAAACCGGGTTTAAAGATAAAATATTTTATTCAGTATAGGGCAGCCATCTTGTAATGGTTACTTACAGCTATGACAAACGCGAATTTCGATTGTATAATTCACTAAATAAATGAAATGCATATAAGTAACTTTATATCACAATTTTTTAATGTTTATTTACATATTTAGGCCCGTGTTTCCGGATAACTCCACGTCACCAACGTGGAATTTTCTAAGTTTTCTTCACGTTTGTAATGCCTAAATAAGGGCCAGTTTCCTTTAAAATCCTGCAGGGAAGCATCTCTCCACGGTAGATTACCCACGTGTACAACGTACACAAAACAAACAGTTATGACGTGTTAACTTCAACCCCCCAATTTTTTACAGAATTATCGTTTTAGTAAACAATTTTGCTGTTTTTATGTAATATTTAATGTCTAAGAAATCATAATTTTTAAGAAATATTTCAAAAATTTAAATTTTGAAGCGAGGTACCTGAATATAGTCCTTGATTCCGGACCCTTACACAGAGAGACCGACGAAATGGAGAAAAACCACAATACTATATTAAAAATTTGAAAAAAAAAATTATTAATATATAAAAAATAATGTAAAAAAACCAAAATTTATGTATAATCGAGGCAGGTAATAAATATATAACTATATTTATCTGCAAAAAGGTAATTTATATCCACGAGTGTACAGAAAGGAAAGAATTTAGGAGTATGTAACGGATTTTTGGAAATTAGCCCTCAAAATTTTAAATTTTACAATAATGCCCGGAGAACTAACATATTAAGAAACATATTATCAATCGTTATGACTAACCATATAAAAAATTTGACATTATTTTCATTATTCTCGTATCACATACATTAAACGAGCACAAGTGCCATAGACATATTAAAGAAAGATATCAAGACAGAAGAGATAATTATTAATATTTTTAGAAGATATATTATCGTATTTATAATTGAAAATATAATTTATCATGGCCGATAATGGAGTTTTTTTCCACGTTGATTCATTTCGTCTTTAGTAATTTTATCGTAACTCTTGACACTCAAAATGGCGTTGACAGCACTCGATGACAAGAACGTTCAAAGTTCCTTTACAGAAATTAATAAATGCTTAGATAAAAACTTTGTTAATAATAACGTGTAACAATTGTTTTTTTTCTTATTTATATGTACATTTTGTAAAATAATACAAATATTTTAGAGTAGAAACAATGAGACGACTGGATGGATGGCTAAGCGGTTAATGTGGCGGCCTACCGCCCTGAGGGATCCGGATGGGTCGAAACTCCAGAATTTTCGGGGGAGGGTCCGTCTGGATATGACGTGCCCTACTCATCACCACTGGCCCACCGAACCGTAATGGGCCTGCTAAAAAAGATTTTCGTGTCCAACAGGGCGGAAAGAGTTAAGGAACACTGAAGTCATACACACATCTTTGAAAACATTGAATTATAACAGCAAAATCCATACTTTCTATAAATGTATGTGGATTGCATGAAATTAAAGCCTTTGTATTTGCAGTTATTTAAAACTCTCCTTGATGTACCTGATTTTAGGTGTACTTAAGTAGCACTAGTGTCTATTATACTATATTATTGAAGAGATTGCATAGAAATATATAGAACAATTGCTAGGAAATCGCAGTTAATCTATTCATAAAAAGATGATCTGCCAATTTTTGTTTTTATTGTCTAATCAGGAATACGTCACTGAGCGATGTTTGGCCTATTGTTATCATCATTATCAGCCAAAAACTAAAATTATCTTACAAAATTAGCATTTTAGATATTAATTTCTGTTATTTTCCTAATTATTATCTACTAAATACACTTACCCAAGCCAGATTTTTCTTGTTTTTCGGCCATTATGCACATTGAAATAGGAGCCATTCTTCGAAAAACCCGAACAATTGAAAAGCTTTGTTATGTTTACAATCAAATCGATAGATGCAACATCGGATAAACATTATCAGATCAAAACAGGAAATGATAAGCAACAATATTGCAATAACTGGAATGAAAAGTACACGCATTTGCTGATATTGCAATATTACTTTTGCAGCAATTTGCAAAAAATTTTTACTTATGATATCAATAAATGCAACAAACACAGTATCATCAATAACGAATCCGGACCCACCAGTGGCCTAGTGAATAAAAAACTATTAACACTGGTTGGTCGTGGGTTCGCGCCTGGTTAACAGGTAGGCCACGTAGTTTTCCGGTTTTGTTCGAGTTTGTAACACTTAAATAGGGGCCAGTTTCCCATAAAACGTCCTTTCCTCGGCAGCTCGGCATGTATCACATAGCTGTATACAAATAATAGCGGATCTAGAAATCTTTAGAAGGGACACAGAAAGGAAACAACGTGTCTTACAACTGTTTTATTACTGAGATACACAGCTTTAATCGAAAAAAATCCCCAAAAGGAGGGTGCAGCGGGCCCTGCGCAAATCACAAATCCGTCCGAGTGTCATTCCTTTTATATAATTATAAAAAATTCAATATAGAATTTTCACAAAGTGTAAAAATTCACAGATGAAAGACAGCGTGTTGTATAAAATCATAAAATACTAAATTTTTACCGGAAATATGCTTAATTAGTGTAAAATTACAATTAAATTTACAGCGCTAGGGGTAAAATTAGCGCTAATTTCGAATCAACTGAAATAAATGTTTTTAGATTTGGCATACAAGTTTGGCATAGACGAACACAGTAGCCTGTGTTCGTCTATGCCAAACTTGAGGTTGAGATCGAAGTTTTCAACGCGAAAACGTGTACGTCGGACGTTCAGTGCCGCTTTCCTATAAGCCTAGAAGTTTGACAATCGCGTTTGGAAAGTCAGTGGAATCATGCTCGACATTCCAAACGCCATTGTCAAACTTCTAGGCTTACAGGAAGGGGCCGCTAAGCGTCCGACGTACACTTTTTCGCGTTCAAAACTTCGGCCTCAACCTCGCTAGTGTGTTAGTTTGAAGAATTTCTGATGTGGTACGTTTGCTGTGGGCACTAAAAGGGCCTTTTTATCGAGCCATTATGAGTTCGCCAGGCCCACAACGAGACGGAGCCAGACGTATCCGGGACGAAATAATCCCAGAAAAATTCGTTTCCAGATTCCCACGGCTGGTACCTTAACCAATCGATCATCCTACAAGATACTAAAGATTCCTTACAATTGTACCATTGTTCCGTGAGGAATTGTAGTTTTGCAGTAATATTGTAATCATGTATTGTCATGGTCATTAACCAATAGTGTATTCAGAAATCATTAAGAGGGGGCTCAGAAAAGCAACAATGTCTTACAAAACTTTTTTTTACTATTCGAAGCACTCGGCTTTAATCAGGAAACTCCCGGTAGGAAATGCATCTTGTCCCTGCGTTCCACCTAAACCCGTTCCTGGTCACTAGGTTCTCGCTAATAATGTTTCATTCAATTCTGACACCTTGGTGGTAACATTTTTGTCAACATGTATTTTCTAACCTACACCACTAGAGGCAAAATTAGCGTTACTGTCGATGCAGTATTAACGAAGTAAACACATTAAAGTACGCCATACAGAAGTATTACATTTAGATAATTTTATAGATTAATCAGCACTTTGTACGAGCCTCTACGATAAGGTTTTATTAAAAATAACCTTATCAGTGTTTGCATGGTAAAAACACTAATTTTATTACAGGACACGTTCCACCCTTCAAAAAATATTAATTATTTTCTTAAGCGCTGAACAACCTTACGTATTGAACTGCAAACACAACGTTCAATTCGTAACGCTGTACAGTGGTGCCTCATATAACGTACTTAATCCGTTCCAGGTGCACGTCCGTTAAGTGAAACGTCCGTTATACGAAGCGCATTTTCCCATAGAAATACAAGTTAAAACATCTAATTCGTTCCGCAGCATAAAATAACCGTACTGTATCATTAAAAAATGAACACGGGGTGCGTTCTTTTATTTCTCCGCGTAACTCTGCGCGAGCGATATCCGTTTAAAAATTTCCGCGGAACGCGTTCCTAAATTCCGATGGGAGTGCACGCCGTCGAACGGCAAAAACGGTCGCTTGTAGCAGTAGTTTACAGTAGAAAGCAACATGGCGTCCTCCGTGGCTCAGATAGTTTCGTTTCGGGGTCATTATGTGGTTTTATGAATGAAAATTTAGAAATTGTGAAAGCGCGAGTTAGCGCACGAGGTGATGTAAGTGTCTTTACGAAATTTTTTCGAATGGAAGCCGGCATTCTAATTTTTTTCGTGGCTATTTTGAATGCTCTTTCAACAAATAATCCATTTTATGGTTGAATTTTACAATTGGGATCCTTCTTTTGCCTTTAAAAGCTCATATTTTAGAATTATAGATTCCTCCATCACAATACTATCGATAGTGCGGGCGCTGCTATCTTTCTTTCTTTCACCGTCGTTCCTAAATGCCTACAAACAGCAGCGCACTCCTGTAGTAGCGGAGGCGCAGAGCGACCGCTATTAAAGAACGCACCCATGGAGCAGTCACCAATTATGCCGGAAAGTCCGTTGTTCGCAGCCAGTCCGTTGCTCGAGTCACGTAACGGCCAAACAGAAAGTCCGTTGTTCGCAGCGTCCGTTATTCGAGGCGTACGTTATACGAGGCACCACTGTATTATTCTAATTCAACTGCAATAGTCCGCGCAGCGAAAGAATAGAAACGAGTCAGCCGAGCTGGAAAGGTCTTATGTCAGATGAAAGAGGTGAAAGGAGGCAAGTAATTACGCGTGTTAATCACGTCTCCTTCCACCCTTTCATCTAACATAGACTCTCCCAGCTCGGCTGACTCCTCTCTATTCTTTAGCTGCGCGGACTATACACATCTAGAATACGATTTTATGTAGAACGAATTTAATCTACGCCACCAGTGGCAAAATTGGCGCTACATTTCGAGTGTTTTGTGTCGTTCTTAAATAATGACATGGTAAGATATTGTATGGGCGCGGATTTGTAATGGGCACGGACTATTGCAAATTTTGTAATGGGCGCGGACTATTGCAGTTGAAATTTGGCAGTCGCGGACACTGGAGATTAAATTCGTGTGTAATTGTTACACAGAATAAGTGATTAATTTTCTTCCCTTTGCAAGGTACTATGGGATCGTTTCTAGTCTTTGGGATAACGACTTCAATATGTTAAATGTTATGGCATCGTCGACAGTAACATGGTTACTGCAGCACTTTCCATAAATTCCGCATTACGTAAAATACGTTACTCTATAGTATCCATTATTCACTCACCACCTGACCGCCCCATTAATGGCCAGGCCCATAATGGGCTTGCTAAGAGGCCCTCTTACTTGTTAGCGCCCACAGGGCAGAGAGTTAAAAAGAAGTATCAATCATTATTTGCATAAATGTTACCATGACTGAAAGCGTTCAATTCTTAATTTCATATCGAGAATATCGCGCGAACGATGACGTAACGCCTGCCAATATTGGAAAATTCATTTACAGAAATGTCTGTTAATAACGCGTTGTTCTATTCTTCCAAGGAATCCGAACTCGATTCGCCGATGCTCCCTGCAACGTACCGTATATTACTGAATTTTTTAAATGCATTTCGTTGCGATTTAAACTGCTCATTTTTGTTTTTTAAATCCAATTTTCAGCTACAAAATTACTTTTGTAAGTCCTTCTCAAAGTCACATTCTCGAGTGCCCTCATTTTTATGAGCAAGGAATTGCAAGGACTAATTTAGACATTTCAGTATAGAAAAATCCCTGAACGTTCTACTAAATTTATGTTCGTTGGATACACGGGACTCGGCTCCACGTAATAATGCTAAACACAAGGCACGACAAACGCCAGCGTAATAGATACCCGATTATAGTGTTAATCTTCAGGTATCCATTACGTGATACCCGAGATTTAAAACCAAGTAAGCCCGATTTTTATGCAGTGTAAGTGACTAAGTGTTACAAATAAATCGTATCGACGATTAAACCCACAAAAAACAACGATTGTCCTGGCGTGCATCTGAAACACATTGTTCAATTCACCTCTCATTAGAAGACAAGCTGTATCAGTATAAAACTCGAAAACCGGATTTTTGTCAGTTGACATCTAATCAATTTTCCGGCCATTCTTTAAAGCATCCGGTTTTTTGTAACAAAAAATAATCAGATATAAACAATGAGCACCTGGTCTTCTCTATGTAAGCCAAAGACATAAATCATTAATGACCCAATTCTCCATCAATTTTACCGAAAGAAACTTAAATTTGTGGACAAAATTTAGAAACAAAACTTAATCTTCAAGCAGGTTGTCAACCCAGGATCTTGCTGAAATCTAATTTTATGCAAGGTGATGAACTCACGTGCATGTGAATGACCCATCAATTTAGTATGTGTTAAGTATGTTTCTACATAATCTAATAAAGAAACTGCACATCATTTAACATATGCTAACATTTTAATTGCAACATTCCAACATTACAGCTTCTGACAGATATTGCAGTTTGTTCCTAAGTGTTTTCTTTTTTTTTTATGTATATAGCTTTTTACACGTAACATGCTCTAATAAACCATACTTATGCATTATCCATAATCAGAAATTTTTAAAAAAAATTTTAAAAAAAGGAGGAAACATTCATTTGGCATGACAAAAATCAACATTCGAGTACAGACATTTCCGATTTCTTTGTACAGAAACGCATGTAAGTCTAGAATTTTTCTAGAAAAGCTCCCGAATCCACGATCTCGAACACACAGCAAATTGTGGATGACTCGAGAAGCAGAATTACACAAGAATGGGCCCATTGCACTAGGAATTTCACACGATCTCTTAAATGGAATACACTGAAAAATCATAAAGTAGTGTGTGGTTTTCACTTGTTTCTTTTAAAATTTTTTTAAGTAAGAACGATCGTTCAAAAGAACACACACACACACGAGTAATAGCGAGTTTTAATTTCAACGCACAACTGTTCAACACGTATCTACAACACTAAAAAAATGCTCGTAATAGAGAAGGCACACCGTAACAATTCAATAATTATATAATTAATGTATCGCGTATATGTCACACATTCTGAATAATGGAATGCTGTGGAGACTAGTTTAGCTCGAATTTCCAATAACTGCAATTTGTTTCCACCGTACACGGCGTTATTGTTTTTTTTTTTTTTTTTTTCCTTTTCTTTTGGAACACATCTGTGTGAATGACTCATCGATCCGAGTGTAGATTACAATTTATTTCGTGATTGCTCCTGCTGCAATTTGGGTTTTTTTTTTCTTCTGTTTCTAAGAATCCAATTTATGTTTAACGAAAACAATGTTTTGGTAAACACACAATTCGTGGAAAGGACTGCGTTCGGTTGAAACAATTGCAGTATCGAAGATCTATTTATTAAAGAATAAATTTTTCTTTTATATTTATATATATAATGTATATATATATATAATTGTAAAATTTATTCTTCTTCTTCTTATAAATATCAAAAAAGTATTTAAAACACTTAAATCAATAAATTTCTAGTAGAATGTTAAATTCACAGTACACAAAATATGAAAAATCTTAGATATTAAAAAACAAGCGTCTGTTTGTCAGTCTGTGTGTTTTTCGAGTATGTTTACAGAAGTATTTTTTTTTTTTTTTACAGGTTATATATATGTGTGTATGTATATATATATATATATATAACATATTTCCACAACCAACTCGTAACATGATAATTTTTGAAAAAGTTTCTCTAATTTATTTTTATCTACTCTACTAGATAAATGCGTTTAATTTTTCCCCCCGTTTTCCCACTTACTTGTTAGTAAATTTCTCTAGATTTACCAAACAGACTTCTATATTTTTCTTCTTTTAACACTCACGATACTCATCACTAGTCTAAAATAGAACACTTTAAAGTAAACAGAACGAGGGGAGAGAGGAATCTTCGTGTTTCTCACACTGCACCCTGCGAATACGCAATTTTCTGCGATTCCTCCGGATGAAGGGAAGATTAATACACGAGGTGGCCCGTTATTATCATATTTACCGACTTTTGTGCCACCCGTAATTAAATCTAATCGGATTATTTTTTTTTTGAGTCAAATTAACTGATATTTTCGATTAAAAAAATTAATTAGTTTTAATGGCGACGAGACTGTCTTCAAATCTACGAAGTTCAACGATCTCTATAACTCTTAAACGACGAGTTCACGCAATTTGATACATAAGAATCATGCATAGTATTTGTGTTTGATATTGGATAGCCAAAATTCCACAAGATCTAATCGATATCCTCTATGCAAAACTCGTTTACACATGTCGCATACTACAATACAAATTGTTTAGTTACACAACACAAGAGACCTTCTGGAAGTGTGTTAACACGGTTTATATATACATTTAAATGCTCATAAAGTATAGCAATTGATCCACTAGCCTCAAGGTACTAGACCAGAAAACAGTATAAATTTAAGAAATAACTTTTAACAGTGAGAATTCAAGTGATACTTTGGAGTGTTAGACAGCAACATTTTAAGTGACTCATTAGTTGTGAGAAGGCAAACATCCTCTAGCTACCATCTTTATGAATTGTTGCTAAATTATAAACAAATACTATTTTTTCTTTTTTAATCTGGCTAAGTTTCAAATTAAGTTTGAGTAGAGATGTGTAGAAGAATTGACTACCTAAAGTGCAAATATACTATTTTAATTCATAAATTTTAACCATTTTGCTTTGCCAACAGAAGAACAAGGCTGAACCAATTCTGAAACTTTAAATCCATTTGTGCCACACAGGATCCGTTGATTAAGGAAGCGGCGCAAAAACGGGATAAATGTTCTCAAACCTGCTGCTATTACAGATTCCGAAACCTTGCATCGTGTCATTTTGGGTAAGTTTAATAGGCGTGACGGCGAAGAAGAGGTGTGAAACAAATGCCGACCGAGAGACCGGAATATAGAAGCAACTGGCTAAATTTGAACCGATATTACAAAGACGTTATCTTGTACGGGAAGTTATAATGACTGCCAGGCATTTTACGTAATACACCAGGGAAATTAAACCAGTGTTTTTGTAACCCTACCTTTGTTATCTTTCTCAATTTCTAATGAGAGTTAAGGCAGAAGATAATTACTTATGAATGAAATTAATGACTAGACTGTCCGCCACTGCAATGACTAAAAATAATCATTTAAACATAAACATATTAGTGGTTGGAGTAAGTTAAACAAAAAATTTGAAGTGATGTAAACAAAGATTTCCTTTCATTAGCTGGTCAATTCATAGTTTGAATATATATCACTCAATCTATGTATTGATATAGATAATAATTCCTCACAATTAGTGAAATTATCAATATCTGTTAGAGGTAATATTGAACACAAAGCTTCTCTGTAGATCCTACCTTCTTGACATTCAAGACAATACAAATTATCCACTACACTACTAGTAGTAGACAGGCTTTGTTTTAACTTTTTCACTCTCTCACATGGTTACATCCCTATTATGATCTTCAAGATGGTGTGATTTGATTTAAAAAACATGTTCTTGCCTTAGACACACCACTCTACAAAGTTGTTTGTTTACCAGAAAGTTTCCTATCTAAGGACTATTGAATTATTCTTTACGCTTGGAACAAAAAATTGGATAAAATTACTATAAACGCATTAGCCCGTTCCAATATTAACGGATAAATTCTTACAAAAACTGAAATAAACAGATCTTTATCAAACATTTAGCATATTAATTTTCTTTTGAAATTTAATCTCTACAGCACTAAATTTAATATAAATTACTAAACAACAACACAGTTCAACGATATTCTATAAGATAAATTAAAGAAGAAGGAACGTTTTGTTTTCGAGTTTGGCGTTAGATTTCCGCAGTTATGCCGAATATACAATCTCTAGAAATTCCATTTTATCAACAGATTATTTTAAAAATTTACATAATTTTTGTAGGAATGTTTACAATACTTTAAATGCAAAAAGAACTGAATTATATAAAACCAAGTATTTGTGGTAGGTAACAGACATTTTAGCGTAAAATTCTACGTTGGAATTTAATTGTGGAGAGAACGGACGTGGCGTAAATAATAAACTGTTGAAAAATTCAGAAGATAAAAGTTAGAAAAACAGAGCAGATGAGAAAGAAATCAAGACACAAAAGCATGACTACATAATTGGTTCTTTTGCTAAAAAATTTGACTTTTTAATAAAGAAACAAAGAAAAAATTTATTCCATCTCATGCATTGTGGTTCAAGCTAATTCACATAAAGTTAATATCTTTTTCTATGTAACTAATCAGAGTTCCTTAATACCTTATTTAATTTAAAGAAAAATTAATTATATTTGACTCACTTGTTTCCTATTCACTCTAAACGTACACAAACGATTTTTATGACAAAGAAATACTTTAAGTACTTCAAACAAAATAACATGCATCACTTTGTGTGTTTTTGTGCTTGTACTTATGTAACTAGTCATTAAAAACAGAAATTATTTTTCAAAAAAGTCAGCATGGCTAAGAATAATGAAACAAATTTCTAACCTAAACCATACGAGTCGCAAGATTTGAATTCTTTGTAGAAGTTAAAGGTGTTTTAAGTGTAGAGATCAGTTTTAAATACCTATGAAAAGAATATATGTATAAAGTTAAACTTACATATGTATATGTAATTTTTTAATATAGCATAATAAATTTACCAAAGAGAGATCTACAATGTCATTTCACATTACAAGCGGTGGCAAAACGACAATGGTGCAAATCGGTTCGGCCATACTGGGGTCCGAAGCCAAAGCACCCGTGATCAAAACAATTATTTTGATTGTGGGCTGGTTCTTTTTCCTTTTCAAATAAGTGTTAAAGGCTTTGTTTGGAATGCAAGTCCCATCATTTGTGGCATTTGGATGGTGTTGGGAGAAAAAGAGGTCCACGTCAGAATTTTGAACCATGGTCCAAAGTGAAGTTGTTCCACACGGTTATGAGTTGCGTTATTGATCAATATAATGGAATATGTAGATAAGTAGATTTGTTGTACTAAAATAAAAAGATTTTAGCTACTGTGTGTAGGATAGGAATACTTTCAACTGATTTGACTACATTTTATGATCAAGTACCCTTCCTGTTACTGACTACAGTCACAAAGCTTTACACGATCCCATGTAGCATACAGCAGCATCTGATATACCGTGCAGTCTGATCTGGAGCATTATATGGCCTCCACACTGCTTAATTTTCGAGATCTGTTAGTAAACTTGTGTTTTTATCAGAGGCCCTAACAATATATATATATGCGATAAACTAAATTTGGTCTCTTCTAAAGCCCTTTTCAGGTATTAGAACAATAGATGTATTATTCAACTGTATTTGTAACAAACATGGTGAAAATTGTGTTTTAAGCATAAGTTTACTCTAATCTAGATTTTATTACTGCATCATATCACAACTTCCTTAAAACTAAAGAACAAACAATATAACCAAATCAAATTCATTTAATGATACCTTTTCTTCTTTTCTAACTAAAAAGCTTAAAATTCAGTAATCCGTTACAGCAAAACAATACAAAAGTGATGCATGTTATTTACATGGCATTTACAGAAATGTCACTTTCCATTAAAAACACAACTCAAATCCATAATTAAAAAAAAATTAATTCATTTCTGTTAATAATCAAACTCAACTTGTAAATATTTGTCATTTAATTTACAAAAAGAAATACAAAGAGGTTTTTTTTTTAATTTGTCAGCTGAAACTACTTCAGCTTAAAAAACAACACCTCTAATAAATTAAAGTCCTGCTGAAAAAGTATTTAAGATGTTGTTTTTTAAGTTAAGAAATACAAATTTTAAATTGTAAATGATCAATTTTGGTGCTAAGGTGGAATAGCATACAAAGTTCAAACTATGTTTTATGGTAAATCACTCTACATAACATTAAATCAGTAATTTTGATTGCCTTCTTGCATCTTTTTGTGAAATTTTCTGTGTGTAAGCGTTGCTAAAAGATGCAAGACAGTTTACCATTGGCCAAAAGAAATCTGAACTACGTCAGAAAAATTCTGGACAAATTTAATAATTATCATACAAAAAAGTGCTTTTTCTATCTAAAAATAGATTTAAAGCTTTTCAAGTTTCTATTAATTCAAAATAAAACCAACACACATCTATACATATTTAATAACCATTTGCACTTGACGACAAAGAATTATTTAAACTTTCTACGAGTTTTCCACCCTCTTAACAAAATACCAATTTCAATTATTAAAAATGTATTTATTCTTTTGTAATTTTTAATTTCATTCCAGATATACTTTTATAAATATTTTTATAATACAGTAGAACCACACTTCGACATAACTGGTTGAAGAAGTCATCCTAAGTCAAACTCCGATTTCCAATTGATTCAATGCCCTAAATTGCAGTCCTATTCAAAGGAATATAAGTCTCAAGTAAATAATACTACACCAAGATTATCGAACAATGTAGAAATTCATAAATCATAATGGAAACATCATTCGAACAGTAGAAAATTGTAGACCGAGCAAATGCTACGGTATACTGGTCGAGTGGGATCGATCGTAGCAGATTTGCCGTACCAAATCGCCACGTAAATCCATCCCAAATTTAACGTAACCGGAATCAATCTCGCATTTAAGTAAGACTAAAAAGTGCACACATCTTCCATCATAAAATAAGAAAACAGCATGAAAAACAATTACTAAAAATACTTTCATGTTTTATACCACTAAAACTTGTCAGAGAGCTAATAGATGAGCCAACCTGTACTCAAGTATATACTGTGATCACAATTATTAAACTAAATAAATACATTCGCTTTCAGGTTTCTTTTTTAGTTCATGGATCACTTTATGTATAAAATATTTTCGTGTATTTTTAATGAGAGTATTCCAAATTTTGTGTTTATTCAGTTGTCACATTTCTCTTATATTTTATATTTTGTAGAAAATATTTTAGAATTTATTTCAAAGCATATATGCTTTTTTCATTACAGCTGCTGTTCATAAGTTCACAAACATTGGGTAAACGAAAATTTAAATGCTTCCACAATATTAAACTTGTCCCTTTAATCTTAATCACATTATAATCACAGCAAATACTTTGATTTTAATGGAAGATACATTAGAAATCACATTAATATCTTTTAAATGCTAAGAAGAATTTGTGTTTAATATCAAGATTTTAGTGGATCCATTTAAATATTTCAAAAATCCTTAATAGAAGGCTCGAAACGGCCTGTATCGTATCTGGAAGACTAATATTGATGTTAAAGTACTGTACATATTTAAAATACTTACGTTCGTGTACACAAAATACAAAATTCAAATTTTCTCACTTGAATATCATATGCTGCTACACTTGTTTTGTTAAACAAAGCATTAGAGGCACTAAAAAAATCAAGTATTTGCACAATCCTGATCAATAAATGATTGCAATTATCATCGCATTTGCCCATTAATTCAATATTTATGTAAAATTAAGCTATCTTATTATGCAGGGTATCCAAAAAGTAACTGTGCAGTGAAAAATTTTACAGTGCAGGTATAATAAATGCAGTTTCTCCTACAGCAAATACCAGAAATGTCTCCGGAGAACCCAAAAGCTGAAGGAGTGAGGTCCAGAGAGATATAGCAGGTCAGATACCATAGAAGATTATGAGACTGGCAAAAGTGTCTTCCAAAAATTGTAGTCCAAAAACTGGAATGTCCAGTAGCCAGTGGTAAAGCTTTCTAATGCAAAGTGGAAACGTGGGACGTATGACTTACGGGTCTCATAGTCAATGTCTATGCATAACTCTAACGTCATTACAAATTTCTCACTGCTGCGCAGTAACTTTTTGGAAACCCTGTATCGTAAGATTTTATCTAACACTTTTTAGGTATTTATCCACATCTCTGTTTTAAATAATGATTAGATTATTATTTAAATTACAGTGAATTCTCTTATTCTTGATATGTTTGATAATTTCATAAAATTTTCCTGTATCAAAACTGATATTCCATTTTATTCCTTCAAAATACTCTCTCTTATAAATGTAAGTAAATCGATCTTTCAATAATTTATCCGAAAACAGATAAAATTATCAAGCATACTAATATAAATATTACGTGTATAATGTGAAAATATCAGATTTAGAAACAATGTGATTCAAAAATAAAACTAATGATGGCATTTGACTTCCCAGTTGAATCCCCGTTAAAATCGAATTTGTGCCGACATATGAGCTATGACAAACTTAATTTAACCCACAACTTAATAATAGATTAATTTGTAAATGCAAATGCACCTATTACGTTTAAAGACTTGCCAAAATAATTTAAAATAGCCCTTCGTACTCGAAGCATTTTCTCGACCGAAGGAGTCGACCTTCAACTGGAGAAGATCTTCTATTGATACGGATCAATTGACATCCCTTCTTTTGATCTTAAGAGATTAGTTCGCAATACTCATCCTTCCCGACAAAGGAAGCAGGAAGATAAAAGAAACATCATTCGAGAAAGTCGATTCCTTCAGATCAAAAATGCTAAAACTTTGTGGACTTCTAAAAAGTGTACGTTCTTACATTCGTTCAATCGGTGATTAATTTGACTCGAAATTCTACTTTTATTCTGTAATTATTTTCAAGGAAATTATTATAATATAATAATATTATTGTGCACAAACTTATATTACACAGAGAAAAGACAACGTCAGAAATAGGAATACTTTATGAATAATTTAAATAATGCACATAATTTATCAAAAATGTTTTTAAAAAGTGTGTAAGTATATCCAAACATTAACATGCAAGCAATATAAAAAATATACAGACTTATATTGCTTTGTATTCTTTTCCATCTTGCACCATTTTGTCTAATTTTTATCTTCTGGTTTTTCTTTTCTTAACCGTAATCGTTGTCGTAATCAACTTTCTCGTTAAATTACCTTATTAAAATTAAATGCACGTAAATTATGAATTTTTGTTTTCTATGAGAATACAAGATTGGTAACAGACCTTCGATTACGGCAGAATTAAAACACAAACTACGAATCGACACAGAGACGAAGCACCGTCGTCTTCTATCGCATTATGGTACTTAAAATCATGAGGAAAAATATAAATTGTTCTATAGACACAAACAACATTCAAGAGACTTTTAGAGAGATTTAATATAATTTTAACTACTCAAATATATATATTATTTTTGAGTTTTCTTCTTTCTTTGACTACAGTTTTGATTTTTTTAAATTTATATATATATATATATATATATATATATTTTTTTTTTTCAAGAGAACTGAACAAAATAAAAATAAATAATTACAAATTTATAATTTTGAAACTATTCGTCGGGATATACATGGGCATAATCTTAGTATAATTTTATTTCTACTTCACAATATATATTATGAAAAATGCTTTATATATATATATATATATAATATCAAAAAACTCAGTGTGTGCTCTGTCCATTAACACCAAACAGCTACCATTATAAATCCATCAAATACAATAATTATAATAATTTTAAAAACTTAATTTGTACTGGAATGTTAAGAGGTTGTTCTTAAATAAGTTCATTTTTCTAATGCAGGAGATTTATTATAATTTAAAAAAAAATAATTACGTAAATAATGGCGATAAAACTAAATTAAGAACGGATCCGATACAAGAAATGTAGTCGAATGGTTTCGACATGGAAGTAAAATTATCGTATGTTTATATAATACAAGCGATAATTCATTTAAATATAACTTTCTTCTATATAGTTTGATAACAATTTAAAAATAGGCATATATCAGTTACAGGGGGGAAAAAACAATAAATTTTATGCTACATTTTTAGTTGCATCCTCTTCTAATATCTCTTTTATTTCACTTTCCCATTCGACGTCATCCGTATTACCTTCACCAGCTACCATTTCAAAGTCTTGTAATTCTTGTTGCAATTCTTTCTCCCATTCTTCATCTGTCAAACAAAAGAAACAAAATTTGCCATTAATTATTTTAATGTATACACACACAAAAAGGGAAGGGGCAAACTTTAAAAATTTACTTATTTAATATTTTATGATTTTGAGAGATATGCAGCAAAAATGTCTTTCATATACCAGAGATTCTCGACAAGACTTCCTTAACTCGAATTTTATTTTTATCCCGACTCAACTCCCGTAGACTTGTGCTTCCGTGTTTCTATAACTTTTGAACTAGCAAGATTACATCTTGCTAGTTCAAAAGTTAAGACTCCGAGACTTTCGTGTGCTCTCTTTTGCATTTTCGAGTGGATAAACGATCTTATAAAGCGAAAGATCGGTACTGTGTAGAACTGTGTCTACGACCACATGATACAAAATTGTAAATCTTAACAACTTATTCTTAAATGCAAATCAATCAATCAATCAAATGTTAACATTTAATGTTAGACTTCTTTCATCAATAGTGTCAATGTTTTCCTATTTTGAACATATAAGTACCTAAAAAGCAATCGAATATAATGTATTTTAAAGTCTAACAATATTATTTGTATTGTGATATTTATGATCTCATTACAGTTAAAATTCTGTTGACTTGAAAATCTCTGTCCCTTTTGCTTCGAGTTAGAATTTACTTTACACCCAAACAATAGATAAAATATAACGATTGCATCGATTAATTACTGTTGAAAATATATACTTACTATAATTTCTGTAGTTAGTTACTGAAAATCTTAATGAAAATACTTGATAATCAAAATGTATGTCTCAAAAAATTTAATGTATTTTTAATTTTAAAAACACTATCCTACAGACACTAAAAGTCATATTTACTTGCCAGACTCATGGGTTTGGCCAGACCACAATGGGGCAGCTGGGTAGTGAGGGATGAGATTCAAACTATGCATGAAAATTCTTTAGGTTTCATCTGAACTTGAAAGATATCAAAACATCACTCTGGAAGATTACTGGATTCCCAGAGTGATAGATTAATACTTCTATTGCCATGGCATCTGGCTATTTTATTACAGTAAAGAATCAACTGGGATATTGATATTCAAGGATTGTAATTTTGTAGATTACGTATGAACGAATTTTAAACAATTTAATAATATACAATAAGAAAATATAGTTATTATGGGTTAGTTATTATTATAGAAAACAAGTCCTCGCATCCTTCTCAATGTCAGTTTTGCTTTTGTACAGAAAGGATGGATACTAATGACTGTATTCACAGCAGAGGGTCAAGAGTTAGGAGTTAACTGATAAGCATTCACATATTAAAAGTAAAGCAGATGGCGATTGGTTAACTTCTAACACTTAATCCTCGATTGTGAATACGGCAGTACATGGAAGAGTGTTGTTAAATAAATAAAAACAGTGTTATATACATCGATTCTATCTTCCACAATTTTCAATTATCAAAGTACATCCCTCACCATCATTACCCTGATTGTAATAGTGTTTTTACCTGTATGTATTGAACAAGAAATGGGTTTCTAATATGTGAGTAGAAAATTTTACTAAGTCTTTGCTTTAAAAAAGCTTGCTTGGTTGAGAATATTTAGTGTTAATGTAACATAACATTAATGTTTAACTTAAAAACGTTTATGTAAACAAGATACAATACTCTATCAGATTACAATATCTGCTCTGTTAAAAACTGATCTATGTTTGTGAATTTCTCAGTTCAGTAATAAGTCTAAATTATTCAAAAAATTTGAAATGTTTAATACAATTGAACTGCTTCTAGTTGAAATGGAAAGGTGCGGAAACATTTTTATGTATCGAAAGTATTGACATTTTTATATTTTAGAATAATTTATTGTTTAAATTGTTAATATAGACCTATTACTTTAAGGCTGTCCATGAATTATATAATGCAGATATGGGTAGTTGGATATAAAGGTAATTATTACAATGCATCACAAGGAAATAGAGATGTTTGCAAAACGTTACGTAATGCCAGAATATTGACCCTTAAGTAACAGGATGATTCGTTTTTGTTTCTGAAGTGTTACGTAGAGAACCACACATTTAAGTCACTGCTTTGAACATTATACACGTAATTAATAGAATAATGTAACATTTGGTATCCCCATGCTGTGTATTATTTCTTAGTACAACTAAAGGGGTCAATTGAGGATATGAATTACAAAATTTTGGAGGTTGGTATGTGCAATGGCATTACAGTGGCGAATGCTAGTCGGAAAGTATAAAACAGTATTATATAATTTATGTATGATCTCTTCCTTATACTGATTACTATTCTTGTTTCAAATATAACTTTCTTTACAACAAAGAACTAACAGAGGAAAATAGTATTTGAAAATGAATTGCATAACTTTATAAACTAAAACACAAAGTTGTTGTTGAGAATGAAAGTTCATTTTAATACATTTGTATATCGCATTCTAAATTTACTGTAAAGTAAGAAGAGAATTTAATACGAAAATTATTGAATTAATTGGGCAATAATTTTAAAAAACTGTAGACATATAAATTCCCACTGTTGTCTCTCCATCCTTCTTTAACCTCGAGAACAGAGTTAAAGGACCAGATATGGAAAGCTTAGGGGCAGGAGGTCCCAATTAACACTACATGAACTTCTGGTTGCGCAAAAATTTTCCCAAAGGGAGTTAAATGACAGACACGGGGAAAAAAGTACGATGAACAAGGGGGGCAAGACACTACTAATTTGAGATGGAGTACATATATTTTAAAATAAATAAATTAAAAATTGCAGCCTGGCATTATGATATTGTTACAATAAATAATTACTCATTTGATTTTCTTTCTCAACAAAATATTTTATAACATTGTACTTAAACTCTAGTCTAGAGAACTATTTTAAGTACACAGCACAAAACACATCAAAGAAATAACAATGCATTTGGGTATGTATTATTGATTAATTTTGTAGTGATGCATCACACCAAATTTAAACCTGCATTAAAAATGCTTACAGTGACGTTCTACAAGCATTCCAATTTGAAGACTGACCCTAAGATCCGCCGAATGGATCAAAAATGTTAGTCCTTCCGTTCGTGATTAAGCATTTACTAGAGTTATTTATAGTTATTTGATATATTTCATGCTGCATGTATTACATAATTTACAGTATATAGGATATTTTTAGATGCTATATACATTAATCTAGCCTTTAACATTTATTTAAAATTATTTACATTCTTTTTAACAAATACTTTGTACACATATAGATGAATTTTCCTTTATTAATGATTAAAGAATTCATTTGTTTAGCCATTAATAAAACAGTGCTCTTGTTATAAGAATCAACAATATAGAAACAACTACAAGCTGTTTGTGATTCCAAGAATGTATATTCTATTTATTATCAACAATAAATAGAGCAAATGAAGCCACGTGTGCAACGAATACAAATCGATAGATAGAAACTACTTTAAATATTTTTATTTAAATTAATGTAAACAAAAAAAAACTGATGCAAGATTTCCCAAGTGATAAACCTTTATTTTTAATTACTTTTTGTTGTTTCTTGTATTGTTTATTGCAGCACACACACTGAATTTAAAGCTGCCGGTATTTATCATTCTTCGAGTTATTTAAATAAGATACAGAGCGAGACTGTTCCAAAATTTTAAATTTTTGAATTCATTTGGGTATGCTAAAATTAATTTCAATACATCATATTAATTACCGATTGCATAATTATTGTCCAGATAATAAACACGACAAATCAGCCATAGAAGTCGTACGTTTATCAACATAAAATGTTTTTTGTCTCTTGTTGTCGAATGTTTGATCTGACGTCGCACGTCTGTTGTCTTAATTTCACACACTTTAGTGTAATGCTATTGAGTACTGTGAACTACAAACAATTTGAAAGCACAACTGATATTTAAACTTAAAATCTTAAGAATATGCAATATTACGAAGTATAAAATGCACAAAAATATTGGCATTTATAATAAACAGAATATTTGCAAAGATTGTATGATAAAAAATGTACTCAATACAAATTGTGGCAATACAAACAATGCAACTACACAAGGAATTTATGATTATTTGAATAGAGTCAACAGATCAATGATGCAGATTTTCTTGTCTACATATGTAATAAATACTTTTGTAATTTATACGAAAATACACAATTCGGGTTCAGAACAATTTTTTTTGTACACTACATGTAATGTTTATAAAAATATGCCTCAAGGAATAGAAATGAAAGCTTGAAAGAAAAATATTTGTATTGTCCTTCAAGTGAAGGTTATTCTATTTCTAAGACATTTATAAAATTAGTTTTAATCAGTTAACTGTAGTAAGAGATATTTTGTGCATAAATTAAATTGTTATGTACGAAGATAAGATAAATTAAATGTGTCGTCGTTGATATTTAATGACAGATCAATGTCGAATGTATTATCTATTTTCTTTGTGAAGTCTTTCTGTATACTATAGCTTGTTTGAAGTCAAAAAATGGAAAGAAACTGATGCTGTAAAGATTAAGATTCAGGTGAAAGTACGAATTAGACTTCCAAATAGACTCTCCCAAAAACCGAAGTGCAAATCTCACTCTTGTAAATTTTGTTTACAAGAGTTTACTTGCATACTAACTGAACAAAAATAATTTTTTTTAACCCTCGACTGGAGGCATCAATCCTGCAAACACTAACCACTGGGATTACAATTACTCTGTGCAAATAAAAATTTAATGTAAAATAATCAAAATTCCAAATATAATTCTAGCTTCATATTTTAGTAGTCATTTGTTGTTCTTAAAATAAATTTAGATGGAGAATGTTATTTCTTCTTTATTTACATTATTGTAATACTAAGTCAACCAGATATGAAATTACAAATGTCAAACTTCAAACTGCGATAGATCTAGTTTCTCTAATCCTGCCTAAATGCTATTAATTGTTTTGTTAGTAGGAAGTGACATCATTCAACACTGGAAAACAGGATTTCTTTTCATTAGCTGTTGCTTGAAAATTTGATCAGTGTCACATCTTCTCTCAAGTATGGAGCCAATTTAGATGGTTAAGCCACCATCTCGTGTTAAATTTAATAGGAGACGATGACTCAGCTGCTATTAAACAATCAGTACTATACTGTTTAATTAATAGCTTATTAATTAATTAGCCTTATTTTAGCCTGATATAATCAAACAATACAGCTGGATTCATAATATATAAACAGATCAGAAGCTAAATGATTGCAGGATTTAAAATTGTGCTACTTTAATACTACTATTAATAATTAAGTACTGAGTAATTTAATACTAGAGGTAGGCATTTGGCACCATCTCTTATTACATTTAATAATTACATTAAATAAATATTTAGTGAACAGTTCAGAATATCCCAGAAGGAAAACAAATCTACCCAGAGTGGGACTTGAACCTGCAACTGCCACTTAACCATGCAGATGTGTTGCCAGTTACATTACCCAGACTTCTGTCTGATTCCTCACTTCCAGACATATTTAATTTAGATATAACCATTCCCAATTACTTATGGCACAAACTAAGAACAACTCAGCATCCATGTCCTACACATTATACACCAAGCCAGGGTAAAGCAATAGCGAGTGATTATAGGCTGTGAATGCTAAGTCATTCTCAGTCGGTGCCATATATCTAGCAACAGTTTGGTTTCGTTATTGAAATATCGAGCTTTGAGATATTTATATACGAACAGATCAGAGCATACATCTAACAGTTTGTAAAGGCGAGTGCTGTCAGAAGTTTATATTAATTTGTTAAAATACCTGGTATGATTCCAAATGAAGTGTGTATAAATCAGTGTGATTGAATGATTAAGCAACAGTTAGCTTTTGCAGAATATGCCAGCTCATCAGTATTCTAGTTGAAGATAACACACAATAGCTAGGTGCTGTTGTCTAACCTCCCAAATTGTTCCAAGTCCGGATTAAAAAGTGAGAGGTTAGCAACAGGAACAAAATCTGACCATAAAACAATCATGGAAAAGCAGAAAATTCACAAAAATAGTACAGTGTCCCCAAAAAACTAATGTGCAGTGGAAAACGCTAAATAAAGTTTTACCTAAGATATTACAGTTTCTATGACAAATGCCAGAAATGTCCCCAGAGGCACCAAAAATCTAAGAAGTGAGATCTGGAGACCTAATGGATCAGATTCAATGGAAGACCATCAAAGTCGTCTCCCAAAAAACTGTAGTCCAAAAACCAGAATATCCGTGAACAAGCAGTAGCGTCATCTACTACATAGTGGAAATGTGGAATGTACAACTTATGGGTCTGGTATGTAAATGCCACATGTATAATTTATTATATATTTGTCAACATGTAAATTAATCATTAACAGGACAATTATACTGGTGTTATGCATTTACACAAGAATGAGGAAATCTTTTCAGAGAAAACACTCTCTATTAAGCTACCTGTACGGGTAGCTTAATAAAGAGAGTATAATTGTCTTGTTAATGATTAATGTCCATGTTGACAAATATATAATAAATTGAATAAGGACAGTAAGGCAATAATAATTAATGCCACATGTATAACTTTAATGCTGTTACAAATTTCTCACCGCACGGTAACTTTTTGGACACCTTGTTCTACACCTTTCTACTGATGTTGAGAGGATGTATTGTTGAATGTTTGGCAGAATAATTAAATTAAAGTATTACACTAGAATCAACAAGGTGATCTTTGATTAATATCATTGCTCTTTGTATAGAGTAGAAAAATTAACTGCCCTGATTATGCCCCAAAGAAAAGATAAATCTAGTAATAATCATATTCAAATCATAATTAAGTACTTAATCAAGTATGAAAGTTATAAATATTGATTTCAAATGAAAAATTCTAATAATTGCAAATCAGTGATTGAATGATTATACGGAATTAAAAATTAGTATGTAATTATTATACTTCTAAATGCTTGCTATAAATTATTAAGCTATATTAAAAATATTTAAAACTTTTAATTATTATTAAGACCATTCCACCATAAAATAGGAGAAAAGAAACTGTCGTATAACATCTACACTAGATATAGCCAAACAATTCATCGATTTCTTCTAAACAATGAAAACTAGACTATTTTAGTTACGTAATTGCCTTAAACATTCACAAAATGTTCTAAATATTCAGGCATAAATTTATTGCATTTTAAAACTACCAATATTGTGTTGTTAATAATTTTTGCAACGAATATTTGCATTTAAAAAAATAATAAAAAAAACAGTTATTTCTTTTGCATTTATCACATTTTTTAGGGTTTGCTTTCAATTAGGAAACAACTAATGTTTGCAAAACACACTGGTTCTTATCACGATCACTGAAATTAAGCAGCAAAGGATGCAAAGACAACACACATTTGCCAGGCACTGTCGTCTAAACTTACACAGATCTCGAATAAAAGAGAAAGATTAGCAGTAAGGCGTTTGGCCAAAAATAAAACCAAATTGGGATAGCAGCCTCATGGAAAACAAGTATAATAATGCTATAGGAGGAGGAGGAGGAGGAGAAGAAAAGGATTTGTTGTCATCATTAATATTATTTTGATGTAGTTTAGGTAAATATTTCCTCATCATTTCCAGATCAATAGTTTATCAAATACTTAATACAAGTCAAAACAAGTACTGTAAACTAGAATCTTGCTAATCTAACCATTCCTTGCACAGAGGAGCACCAGATAAACAAGAGTTTATAGGCTTAAAGCCTATCCAAAGGCAACGAATGGCGTGACCATCATCCTTTGTTACAGATTCCTTTTCGAGGCAGATGGGCAAATAAGACGTTGCACTGACATTCAATGCTGTATGCAGAAATGAAATAAGAGTAAACAGAAAAATGAAACGTGTAACTTGGCTAGCATTTACAAAGAAATGGAAGCACTTAGGCAATTGTACTGGGGAGGTATGCAGAGTAATTAAGAGGCTGATTAGCAAATGTGTAATGTATGTTTTTTACTTGTACTGATAAAGTACTTTTTATATAGCATTTCCTTTGTTTTACTTTCAACTGCTTTTGATTTAGAATCCCAAAGTACTAGAAAAAGTTTCAAAGATACATTAATACAAATGATTTCTCCAATATGGCAGTATTTATGTAAATTTGAAATTTTTTTAAGAATACAAAACAAATTAAAAATGAAAAACTTCCTCTTAATAAAGAAGCAAGAGTGTTGGTATATCTTCTATACACACACAAATCACAAGGATAAATTTCAATTCTTGTCAATGAAAAGTATTCAATACACACATCATAAGAAAAGAAACTAACAGGAAAAAAAAAAACTTTTCTTCAACTTAACAACTAATTATGGTGCATAATAAAAATATTATTTGTCGGATTTAATGCTATATACACTCTTAAAATAACTGCAAATGCACTTGTTACTTTAACAATCAAAATGACACTCGAGCAGTCGTCGAACGAAACTATCAAGTACGACCACTTAACGGTTAACGAGTGCCTACAAAATTGATTATCTGAAAACATCTGCGACCAATTAATTTGTATAATGGAGAGCCCACTATAAACCCGAAACTTAAAATTAACAGCAAGTCGACATTTCTCACAAGTTTTTAAAAAGTTTTTTCCGAGCAGTTAATTAAATTCGAACATTATTTAAACAAATATAAACATTAATAATTATATCATAAATTTGCTTATAATATTGCAATAATAATTCCATTAAATATTATTGCTTTCGATTTTCTAATCTCGATATTAACACCAACGTAAAGACAGTTTTGTTCCGAGTTTTAACTGCTGTATCATAAATAATTAAGAAATTTCTTTTATTGAATTATTTTAATAATCTTACAGGATTAAAAATTTTAAAACACATTCCTGATAAAGTATAGGTTAATTTAGAAATAAATCAGGATCAAAAGTCTCTCTCATACATATATAAATAAATAAAAATGTTCTTATTAATGTGTGACTAGCTACACGTGCTTTAAGAGATACATTTAAGGTGCCAATATTGGCAAGAACTAGACGAAAGAGTACATATAATTCTATTTTATCTCCCAGCTTGTGCGCACACGTGCACGCACAAAAATACGAAGCAAATAGACAAATACGGTAATCTGACACCACGGCATTTACAATATCAAGAAGATACTTTGTTCTGGTTGCAATTAGACCAAGCTTATTAACTAGATAGATCGTCGACACTTGAGAACTGTACGTGGCCCGAGTTGTGCACACTTTGGTCACAAGTGCACTCTATTCCATTCTTAGTGTGTATATATATGAGTTAAATCTGAGCAAAACAATGCAAAGCAGACTTATATATTTATGTTTGATTACAGAAATTTTCTGTTTTAATTACTCCTAATTATTATTTATTCAATTTATAGTAATTATAGTTCATTTCTGGGTTAAAACCATGCTTGTGGACAAATCTAAAATTCAGTAATAGAGTTTGTTAATCAGAAATATTCACAAAACAATTATTATAAATTTTGATTATAATGTGATATAAAACTGAAGTGATGAGTAAAACTAGAGTGATGTAAAACTAAATTTGAGCTGATCACACAGGAAAATAAATCTCTACATATACTCCATATGTAGAACGTACACCAAAAACGCTTAGTTCAAGGAGCCAAATACTTCCTGTACTAAGAATTTTGGCATATACTCTAAACATAACGATGCCAGTGCTGTCTGAATTAGTCAATACTCTGCCAGAAATTCAAATCTATCATTAATAAATACTTTGTATTTAAGTCAAAAATTTAATCTTACAAACTTGGAAACAATTTTTAAAGTAAAGAATTCTTAACGTAGCCCAAGGTTGGCTAATTTTACAGACTTATCACACCTTGTAGGTTAAGCGATGAAAAGAAGTCAGAGATCATCACTTAACCTACAAGATGTGTTAAGTTTGTAAAATCAGCCGAACCTGGGCTATGTTAAGAAGAATCTAGACTAGAAGCAACAATTTTTATATTAAATAATTAACAATAAGTCCACTCTGATAACCTTAATTAGCTTCGCAAATATATTTCTTTATCCACAAACGTTTTCGGTCTCTTAGGACCTTCATCAGGTGGTATTTAAGCTGAGAGTGACCCTACGAACTAAACTCACGTAACGGATACATTCCAACCCCCACTCCAGATGTGTACTATAAACAAACATCGCCGCGCATGCGCGGTTACAACGCCGGGTCGTACATCGCTTGCCACGCCTTCGAAAGTTGTATTTCGTTTT
This sequence comes from Centruroides vittatus, assembly GCF_030686945.1. Taxonomy (NCBI): domain Eukaryota; kingdom Metazoa; phylum Arthropoda; class Arachnida; order Scorpiones; family Buthidae; genus Centruroides; species Centruroides vittatus. Next base: position 750,619 of record NW_027120693.1, on the reverse strand, counting down.
TAAAGTTGATAGAGAGGCCCTGGGAATCCGCTTTAAAGATCTCTAGCGCTTCCAAATACTTAAGGTGTTGAGCCTGCCTAGTTCTCCTTATCAAGGTCGCGCGCTGCAGTCCCGGCGTAATGCCGTTTTCACTAGCGTAAACAGCTAAGGCCGTATTGGTCTTTTTCTTCTCGATATCCGTTTTATGCTCACGGATGCGTTGGCCGAGGGATCTTTTTGTGGAGCCGATATACACTAGATCCCTACCGAATCTATGGTCTCGGAGTGGAATTCTATATACCCCCGGCGCCCTTTCAACGTCCACCGGATCTTTCCCGTTCCTAAGCAGGGAGAAGACGTCTGGTTTCCGCTTATAGGCTATTTTTGTGGTAGTATACGCACCGATCTCACGGTATAAGGAGTGTAGATGCCGTTCATATGTGATAACAACCAGGCGGGGAGGCATACCCTGTTCCCGATTATTCTCCCGAACCGCATCAGGCTGGTTTACAGGGTTGCGCTCTTGATCTTCTGCTATACTCAGTATAAGCTTCTTGCTATAGCCATGGTTCTCAGCTATCTCTGCTATCCTCCCTATCTCCTTCCGTTTATCCCTCTCTCTATTACAGTGCGTGAGGGCTCTTCTAGTAAGGGCCCTAAAGGCTGCCAGTTTGTAGCTATACGGATCATTGGAGTTGGCTGGGATGTATATCGGGATGGCGTTCGGTTTTCGGTATACATTAGTGTCGCAACTTCCGCCGCTAAAGGTAATATTAATGTCTAAAAAATGAGCCGCTTCGTCGCTCATTTGTACTAACTCGATCAAAAGACCGTATGGGTTGTCATTCATACAGCACACGAATCTGTCGATGTCTGGTTTCTTCTTCCAGATGATGCAGATGTCGTCAATGTACCTTTTATATAGGCCGATGTTATCGAGGAACTCAGGGAGGCCAAGGTCATCCCTGAGTTCCTCGATAACATCGGCCTATATAAAAGGTACATTGACGACATCTGCATCATCTGGAAGAAGAAACCAGACATCGACAGATTCGTGTGCTGTATGAATGACAACCCATACGGTCTTTTGATCAAGTTAGTACAAATGAGCGACGAAGCGGCTCATTTTTTAGACATTAATATTACCTTTAGCGGCGGAAGTTGCGACACTAATGTATACCGAAAACCGAACGCCATCCCGATATACATCCCAGCCAACTCCAATGATCCGTATAGCTACAAACTGGCAGCCTTTAGGGCCCTTACTAGAAGAGCCCTCACGCACTGTAATAGAGAGAGGGATAAACGGAAGGAGATAGGGAGGATAGCAGAGATAGCTGAGAACCATGGCTATAGCAAGAAGCTTATACTGAGTATAGCAGAAGATCAAGAGCGCAACCCTGTAAACCAGCCTGATGCGGTTCGGGAGAATAATCGGGAACAGGGTATGCCTCCCCGCCTGGTTGTTATCACATATGAACGGCATCTACACTCCTTATACCGTGAGATCGGTGCGTATACTACCACAAAAATAGCCTATAAGCGGAAACCAGACGTCTTCTCCCTGCTTAGGAACGGGAAAGATCCGGTGGACGTTGAAAGGGCGCCGGGGGTATATAGAATTCCACTCCGAGACCATAGATTCGGTAGGGATCTAGTGTATATCGGCTCCACAAAAAGATCCCTCGGCCAACGCATCCGTGAGCATAAAACGGATATCGAGAAGAAAAAGACCAATACGGCCTTAGCTGTTTACGCTAGTGAAAACGGCATTACACCGGGACTGCAGCGCGCGACCTTGATAAGGAGAACTAGGCAGGCTCAACACCTTAAGTATTTAGAAGCGCTAGAGATCTTTAAAGCGGATTCCCAGGGCCTCTCTATCAACTTTAAAGACGAAATACAACTTTCGAAGGCGTGGCAAGCGATGTACGACCCGGCGTTGTAACCGCGCATGCGCGGCGATGTTTGTTTATAGTACACATCTGGAGTGGGGGTTGGAATGTATCCGTTACGTGAGTTTAGTTTGTAGGGTCACTCTCAGCTTAAATACCACCTGATGAAGGTCCTAAGAGACCGAAAACGTTTGTGGATAAAGAAATAGATTTGCGAAGCTAATTAAGGTTATCAGAGTGGACTTATTTGCTCTTGCTTCGTTCTCTTACGATGGATTTTAAATAATTAACAAAGAACAATTCTATAAACACAATTATGCAAAGAAATATTGAATTTTAGTGCTTTGAACTATTTATATGATTGCTTTAGGATATTCCTGGATTCATTTTCATAATTTCCAAATAGCTGTCATTAAACATTAAATGTAGTCTTTGCCAAATCTTAATTAAAAGATTTCAAAGAGTAACTTCTTAAAATAACATCTTTTATTTTGGCAAAATTACACTCTTGCAATGAAGTAAGAGTTTTTGAAAGACACAACCTCCGTTATGGAATACGACAATTACATATTCGTAGAGCAAAAAAAAAAATGTTCTGACAAAAATTTATCAATAAGGAGGACAAATTTTGGATTCAGAAGTGCCAAAGAGGAAAGGCCTGTTGTAAATACGTAATTTTCATTAGGGCCGTCCATTAATTATACAAGAGGAGCAATCCAATAAAATACATCACTTATTTACTTGGTTAGCATCAACTATTTCTTTAAAAAAAAAATTCAACAACATTAGCCGACGTGAGCGACGCATGGCAAACGGAGCCGTTTGAAGTAATATGAGAAAGTAGATTTGATTTGAATCCAAACTCGAATTCCTTGCAGAATGGGAGAATTTATTACATATGGCCGTCCGATCAATATTAATATAAAATTTAAATAAGATCAATTCTGAAATAGATTAAAAATGTGAGAAAATCCAAACAGACATAATCATCTTCATCACTAGATTAATAATAGTCTAAACAGAAACTTTGCCAATGTATGAAGACACTAAACAAACTTTACATACTTTTCCAGAAACTAAATTTAATCGAACCAAAAACATTTGTAAGATGTGTTTGGTGTCTTTATATATTTTTACGAGATCATTTTTGTGGAAATAACCAGGCCTGCTGTAAGCGGGCGTGCAAGGCATACACTGCACGCGGTGGCAAATTGGTATTGCTGACAAGCTCAGTGTAGGTAGTCGTAGTTAAACAGAGGCAACATAATCGGTATTGCACAAGGGCGCTCAAACAGCTAGCGGCGCTGCTGGAAATAACATGCAGTTAAAAATGTTAATAGTTTCCAATCAATCGTTCTTTAATGTTAATTATGTATTTAATGTTAGTATATAATGTTTCTTTCACTTATATAATGTGAAATTCTTATTCTTAATAGTTTAAAATAAAATACGTGTATATATTTACTTTAACTAAGATGTAATAATATATAAAATGAAATTATTAATAAATTTCATTAGTAACAGAATTTGTACGCTCTGTAGAAGGAAATAGTAAGATTCCAAGATTTCAAAAAACATATCTTTAATTGTTGTGAAATATTTTGCCCATTAATTGTGTGTGTGATTATTGAGCCCCTACTCTTTAATTATGTGTACGACAGTAGACAGTTCCCCTGGAATTGAAGAAATGACTTAGAAAATATATGCCAAACTTTTTTTAACTGCTAATTTATTCACACAATTAGTGAGTGGGCTTGTAAGAAGGGATTCGTATGCCACTAATACTGCTATAAAGTCTGTGTAGACAATGTCCGGGCCCCCCCCCCTCGGTCTCCATTGCATACGATGATCCGGCAAACTCGTTTATGGGAAACGCTGGCTCACTTATCAAATCCATACTGTATTAATAACTGTTTGTTGTTTCCAATGGATATAAAAAATATTTTCTAAATACAATTGTAAAAATTTGGTATTTTACATGAGATATTTTCCAAGAGATTTGTTTGTGAAATAATAGATCATCTACTTTCCTAACCTAATTACTTCCTGGAAAATTGTTAAATAACCCATTGTATTTTCAGTAAGTTCGGTGTTACAAATTGAGATTACAGCGGAACCTCACTTAACGAGCAAAATAAATTGTGAAAAAATGACTCACTTAACAAGCAAATTTTTGCATGAGTGGCCAGGAGAGGGGAAGTCCTGGATTGTGCACATGCTCCATCTAGCATCTTACTTGTTAGTGTCGCTTGTGATCACACATTTTTCCAAACTTTTTCCAACACACATTACAATCATAGTCTGTTATATAATAAACCCGCCAAACGATATGCCAAATTCTTGGGCTACGTAAAGGCTATAATTTCATATTAGAAATTAATTAATTTGACTAGAGGTAGGTAGTTATGCTGCAATCTTGTATTAAATTTAATGACCGATTCCAAATTAAATTCCAGAAATGTCTTAATTAAAAATTAATTATTTATAATTATTAAATTTAATACAAGATGGAAACGTAACTGCCTACCTCTAGTCAAATTAATTAATTTCTAATATTTAATTATAACCTTTGCATAGCCCAAGAATTTGGTATATCAGTTGGCGTGTTTATCAGACAAATTATCTGACTTTTTTTTGTTCTTTTGCAAATCGAATTCACATTTCGGGTTGATTCATTCCGCACTAGAAGAAAAGACAACGATTTACGCTCCTTAACAATGTTTATTGTATAATTTTCTTTGAATAAACATTATACATGAAATATTTAAGTATATTCTTCAGCATGGAATGCATTATCGTATTTTACATTAATTTCTATGGGAAAAATTGTTTCGCTTAATGAGTAAGACTCTGGAACGAATTATGCTCGTTAAGCAAGGTTCCACTGTATAGTTTAAACTGAATTTCCAGGAATGTATGGATATAAAAAACTACAGCATTTTATACAGTTGTAATAGAAAATATTTGTGTTGTAATGTAGGTCATCCACTATTTTATGTTTGTATTATATACATTTTTTTTTAAATTACTGCAATTAGTAGCTATTAAATTAATTACACCATTCCTGATATTTATTTTATTAAATATTTCAAAATAAATCAACTGAGTGAATTAAAACTTTCTCAACTATCCATAAATACAATAATAATTTTTCTGTGCCCCCGTACAAACACCTTAAGGCAAATCCAAGGAACAAGAAGTACCGAATAATTATGTTGACGTAAAAATGCTTTTATCTGATCTACCTTAAAACTGATAATGTCAAAATAATGCTAAACTTCTTGAAAAATCTTCTACATCAGAATACACTTCAACCATCTTAGAACGAAATTCTGGATATTCTTGCGTATGTGTCAGCGATCAACTTCATGTATACACCATATTACTACCAATATTAAAAATAATTACATCAGGAAGCCAAATCTTTAACTGGATAGTAAGATTTTTGATGGTTTTGTCCTGATCCAGGACAATCTCAGCTTACAATTCATATAAAAACAAATATCTATTGATTATTAAAGGCTACGCCCTGTTGCTATAGCCAATGCTCTCTCTGCTGCAGTCCTTTTTAATTCGTAACCCCATAGAAGCATTGAACTCTTCCAGATACTTTTTCCTTGGTCTTCCTCTTCTTTCCTTTCTGAGAATTTTGCTTTCAAGAATAGTTTTTAGGAAATTATTGTGCCTAATAATATGACATAAATTTAATTTTCCTTTTCTCTATTTCCTGTATTAACTTCCTATGTTCTGCCACTTCCCTCAGAACTGTTTCATGTTTTCCATTCGGTCCAGATCATTTTGTTTACTTTCCTCCATGTCAACATTTTTGCTGTCTCCAGGTGGGTTGTCTCTTGCTTTCCTATGTCCAGCATTCACCTCCATACAACAAAATGCACCAGAGAAATGCCTTAGTAAATGTTTTATTTGCTTCCAGACTGAAGTGTTTTGACATTAGCAAATTTCTTTTGCTTTGGAAAGCTTGTTTCATGAGTCCTATCATTTTTTGATCTCCTTCATACATCTGTTATTTTTTGTGATTTCACTCCCTAAATAAGTAAAATTTCTTACTTGTTTCAACTCTTTTCTGTCACACCTGATGTTAGCTTCTGTCTTCCTGGTCATCTTTTCTATTATCATCATCATTGTTTTCTTAAGATTTATTTTTAAAACCTCATTGTTGCAAATTCTGATGCAGTATACTGAGCATATAATTCATCTCTCTTTCTGAATTACTCATTGTCATCTTATCATCAGAAATCGGATGCAATTTATCTTAATGCAATGGGTTCTAGAGAAAAAGATCAAAATAAGTTAAAACCATGTGGTAGTACTCAGAAGCTGGTACGACATTAATGTGAGAATACAGGGCTTGTTTACGCTACTAGCCTTTGAGTTCACCCCGTCGAAACCTTCGTTCTGCTCACTATGTCGAAGGAATGGCCTTTGTATGAGCGATATGGGAGATCAAGATCGTAAAATCCCGATCCTTGTCAGGACTGACACCAGTTAACCAATTTCCCGCAGATAAACACGCGTAAACAATTATTATTAAATTGGATGTGAATTACTAAGAAGAGTTTAAGATTTTGTGAGTGGGAGTGCATCGATAATGAATGAGATCATTTTTAAACAAATAATAAAATTTAATAAAACAAATTAAATGGATATATACAATTAGTTGGATTACAAAGTGAAATAAGAATATAAATTCATGGAATTACAATGATGTATTCTGGGCCTATTCTGTAAGAGATACCAAACTATCTAACTTAAATCTAAATTATCCTATACGCGTGAGAAACTATCGCATGGGAGAGAGTTTACATCAATCTATTATACTACCCTCATAATACTTTTATTCGCTTCATTTCTTTCGTTATATCGGGAGAGAAGACTGCTAATGGTCATCGTTTTGTATATGACCAGTCGGGTTTAAGAACTATGCAACATTTTGTATGGCTATCTTCTTAGGTGCCTTCTATGGTAGTTCGTCGGAAGGGCTACCTTACACGTAGAATTCTTCCCTGTATGAGACTACCCCAATGGAGAGAAAAAAAGTCTCCTGTTTATACCTTTTAATTTCTCCAGATCTCTTCCAATGGAGATCGAGCTTAAGGATCATCTGTGGTTGATGTGTCTTTCAGATTTAGTCACCCTTTTAGTCATTAGAGATAAAGATCTCTCTCAGGAACTGACTGTTAAACAAAGGAAACATTTGTTCCTTGTTCTCTTTAATTTTTATAAAAATCAAAGAGATAAAAAGAGAGATAAAAATTTCAATTTATCATATTAAATTTTTAACAAATTTCTATTAATTTTCTAAAGTATTTTCTCTAAAATTTCCAACTCTCACATTAATACTATGAGAATTGTCAAAGGATGCTTCATCTATACATTAAGAAAATATCTGTCATCATTTAAGAACAAGACTCGATAAACCTAGACAACAGATGGACTGGAGTGTTCAAAGCAAGAAATTAGGATGATATGGTTAGATGCTGGATGGATAAAATAAGGCAGTAGCTTGATATATGAAATAGATTCTAGGCTTTTAAAAAGTATTATTGTGTTTCATTAAGAAGTTTTTTTTTTTGGTTAAAGTAACTAACCTGGGAATGATATTTTGATACTGATTTGCACGTTGATTGTTTTTAATATTGACAGGTTCAAATGCAATGTTTCATCCGTTAGATTCAAACATTTTAAAAGTTTTAAGTTAAAGAGCAACAATATTTATATTTGTTTTTATATGAATTGTAAGTGGAAGATATCCTGGGTCAAGACAAAAACAAAAAACCTAATTACTCAAAGATTTGGCTTCCTGAAGTAAGCATTTTTAATATTGGTAATGTCAGTACTCCATGCTTATGGCCAAAAGTATTGAAAGGTTTATAATTTAATTTCCTAAGTCAATCTTTATGCATATAAATAGGAAATTATCTTACACTACACATAATCATTACAGATGTGTAGTTTCACAATCTTCATTGATTTGTGCCAAAAATTAACCAAATTCCTACCCTGGAGATTCATTGAAATTAAGACCAAATATATATATAAAAAAAATTAATTAACAGTTGTGCAGTCTATCTACAAAAAGAGACTATGTTAAGTTCCCTTTTCTGTAAGCAATCATTGCATACTTCAATAATATTTGTACAATATATATTAATAAAGTAATATGCCTATATTTATAAAGTAATATTTCCTATTCAGTTAGCGTCTTTTTGATACGAAAACAAACCGCACAATACTGACCAATTCTATAACTCAGAGCCACATTAGAGATGGAAAATTTTCACTTTTTGCTGTACATCATCATCATATACAAAAAATACTTTTAATTCCACTGTTTTAAGAAAAATTGTGCGTGCCAAGCAATTTGGCAATGCGTAATTTCTGAATCACTAAAGTTTTTAAATGTTTCTAATTTTTCACCAATATGCAACCATTCAATAACAGTTTTAACCAATATAATTTAGTAACCTTAATATTTCCATCTGCTAATAAATCTCTGAAAATTATTAACTATAAAACAATAACTAAAAGAAAGTATAGCAGAACTCTAATTATCCAAACCGCTCGTGTCTTTTCCACTGATGTCACACTGCAATTCTCTTAAGTCATGCACCTGCATGATCAGTGACGCATATTTACTGTGACAGATCTAACAATTGGTAGAGTGTAACTTGCACATCAACGAATAAATAAATATAGTACACATACGGTACTGTGCCTTTACCCTGTAAATTCATTCTTTACATGTCAATCCACTTATCTGAATCACCTGCGCAGTGAATCAATTCGAATAATTGGAATTCTACAGTATATTGTTTAAACTCTCCTTTAATTTATGCATTCATTTTTATGCTTATCGTGAATTTGATCGGGTCCACGACGACACAATCAGATAACTAGGAACAGGATCTAATATCTGGTATTTGGGTCTAACTACTTGTGGAAATTTTGGATTCTAACGTATATTGTGAATTTGCATAATCTGGGACTTATATGTAACAAGATGCGATGATATATTAAACTAATTTTTAATATTAAAGTTAGCTTAGTTGACTAGTTTTTTTTGTTTTGTATTTAATTAATTACTGTATATTAGGAGATTTACAGTATCCTTTCTCGTTTAGCACCTTGGATATGTGCGCCTCTATAGCTTTCCTTTGCTATACACCTCAGAGTTCCAGCCTGGTCTTGAAAATGCCTTACCTCAAGATAGAAAAATTTTTTCCTACCAGATTTTGATTTACAATGATACTTACCATCAAAATTTGAATCATAAATAAAATATAAGGGTCCTACAAACTATCTATAAAATGGCATAGCCACAAAAGTATTACCATGGCAAAGGATGCACAATTTAAAGTAATTTCTGATTTGTAGACTACAAACAATTTAAGTTGTATAAAACCAAAAAAAAAATTCATATTTCATTTCACTTCACAAAGGAAAATCACTTATTAGCAGGCAAGGGGAAGGAGTCCTTATCCCTGCTGTTCAAACACACATTGGATGCATAAATTCACTGTTGTGAGAGGAATGAATTTCAAGATGTAAGTGTGCAGTCACATTGTCAGAATACAACCACATCTACATAAAACATACTTTAAGAAGCTCAAAATAGCCTCAAAATTTACATACACAAGGCAGTATCCTCAACTGTTCGATTAAAACTGTCACGATGACAAATTGGTTGTGGATCCAACATGGTATAATTGTCTCTTTAAAGTCCGAACTTAACATGTTGTAGGTAGCTTAATAAAGAGAGCCTGTTTTCTCTGAAAACATTTCCTCATTCTTGTGAAAATGCTTAACACCAGTATAATTGTCCTGTTAATGATTAATGTCCATGTTGACAAATATATATTAAATTAATATGTTACAACTTGATTTGGGTAACCGAAGAAATAATTTGTTTTACTTCTCTTATGATAATTAAAGACTTAAAACCAGATATTGTGAACTGCTTCAATGACTACTTATTAACTTGAAAAGATGTCTAGAGGAATATGGGACAAAATTTAAATAGTAAGAGACTGGAGGAGAGTATACAGGAGTTGTTATGCATAAAGAGGCGATTATGGCCACTCTTAACAACTTTTGGAAGATAACAGAATTAACTCGGATCTATTTTTGTGAAATAATAATTTAGATCCCTAAATTTAAGCAAATGCACATCATTTGCATAAACTACGTTAAACGCAGACTATACATAAAGTTTGAATTATTATATCACTAATCTACAGTATCTTTTACATGTTTCTAGCAGTCACCCTACATTGCAAAATCCCGAGTGCAAACATTTTCGGTGACCAGCTTCGGGCATTTCCACAGAAGATCTGTGTCGGCATTCAAGCCGACACAGATCTTTGGTGGAAATGCCCGAAGCTGGTTTGAATGATTAATAAAGGTTTGAATACCTTTATTAATCATTTCAAAATTTTTTCAAATTTTCCTGTAAAGGTTCAAATGACAACGCATATATTTGGTGGAAATGCCTGAAGCTGGTCACCAAAAATGTTGGCACTTGGGATTTTGCAATGTTGGATGACTGCTGGAAATGTATGAAAGATGCTGTGTATTAGTGATAAACTACATTATTTTAAACTTTTATATAGGTTTGTCTATCATTAGAAAAATTTAAATACTTTTTTTATTCATAATTATTATTATTTACATTACAGTTAAAAAAACAGGCAGTGAAATAATTTGTATCTTACAGGTTATTTGAAAAGTTTACTTCAGAGAGTAAATCTGAAGTTGTGTTGAAGCTTTTCTTAAAATATTTTGATTGCTTCTGAAGTTAGAATTACATTCTAGACTGAATACCATCTGAAGAAATACTTCAATCTTACTAAAACAACTTGGTGAGAATTTGTAAATGATTTGACTAAAATAATATTTAGAAATGTTACACGTTAATGCTCCAAGTAACATATCTGTCTGGTTTTGCAGGAGTTGCAATTTTAATTCTTATCCTGAACCAGTCCTTTCTTCCAGAATTTTGAAAATTATTTAATTAAATTCAGAAGTAATTGCTAACTGTTAATACATATACAAGACAGAGACACTATTGTTTATCTGTAGCCAAATTTTGATTTGAAAAATTAACATTAGTATAACTCAAAATAATTTGGCAATTTAAAAATGTGTGTTTCGAAATAAGGTTTCAAGGCAGTTAAATAAAGAGAGTATGCTTTACCATTTTCCTATACAATAACTGTAACAGTTGCATTGAAGATGATCATCAGTTTTCTTCACAATAGACGACTGACTACCCTAGAACATCTACAGCTTGGGCTGGCCCTGAATATAGATCTGCACAATATCTGGTTATATCTGTTGCTTTGTTTAGTATTACAGCAGCATTACTTGCAATTAAGCTGCATCATTCCACAAAAATATGACTTTTCTACCAATCTGAAAACTATACAATTGCTCAGTCTTATCATTAAATAAATAAATGAAATACAATGTCAAAAAAAAAAAAATTAATTAAAAATTAAACATGTGGCTACATTCAAATTAGACAACTGAAATTTTGCATTAAAAGTAATAGAAATATCCCACACGCGATGAAAATCGAATACTTGAAAGTCAAATTATTTTGTCTTTTTATCAAAAAAAAAAAATTATGTAAAAGACTACACAGAAACCCTCTTCTAGATAAAAAATTACCTGTAAAGATTATTGATTTAATTATGTTTCTGACGAGACTAGTTTCAGAACAATTTTCTGTATTTGCGATAGGTTAAATACTGAACAACAACAAAGTTCTTTGATCCTTACTGTAAAAAATGTAGTTCTGTCACAAAACACAGCACATTTATGGAAGTCTGTTTAATTTAAATATTACATTTTGAAATGTCCTGGTTTCATTTTGAAATGCCACTGACTATCAAGTAAATAGTACTTTTTCTCTAGAATTTCTTTTCTAACCAATACAAATTTACTACTTTATAAGAGCATAACAGTGTGGGTATAGCAGCAGAGATACTGTTTTGACTGCTCGATGCCATCGGCTGGTAACCTAAAAGCACCGTCGAGACTACACGTCACGGGATGCCAGCTCGAAGAAATGCCGGAAAACATGGACGGGACCCCGATACATCCAATGGGCATGCGAGAGCATACTCGAGTATTTGACTAGATATTATACTTTCACATTATGATTGGACATGCGCCATATATTTACATATTGTACTTTTATGTTGACCATCTTGGAATGATTGTACATGATTTGAGCTATATTTCCAGGAACCAATTAAATCTCAAAAACAGATTTATGTATATAATTTTGTTGTGCGAGCTGGCTCCTGAATGTGCATTTTCTTTTATGACACTTGCTACTGGAAACGTATGAAAGGTTTGTCATCACTTATCTAGAAATTTATTATTTTTATTATTTTATATTAGTAGAAAATAACTTCTATGATGTTTGATTAAGATATTAAAAATTCATTGGAATTTAAATAATTACTAACGAAATAAAGATTCGGCATACATTAAGAAATTATTCGGTAAGTTCAAGACAAATGTTAGAGATTCTTTACTCGATCATCAGTTTAGAACGTAACATTAAAATTTTACATTTAAAAAAATAATTTTTAGACTGACAGCTTTCCGTTAGCATTGTGGATAAAAAATTCAGTTAAACTTAAAAGAAATTAATGTTTTGTTGTCCTAGAGACTAAAAGCAGTATTACTTATTAGGGTAATGCTCAAATTCAAGGATCTCATGTTGATTACTCTCCTCTCTCATTAATATCAGAAGCATGAGATAAACTAATTATAATTAACTATTAATTCTAATTCTACCTGATAGTAACTACAGTAGAGCATCGATTATCCGACTCAATTGGGGACTGAGGTTGGTCGGATAACTGAAAAAACGGAGAACCGAAAAGTACGAAAATATACAATATTAGTATAGTGTATTAGTATATTAGTATATCCCATGTAATAAGCATATTAGTATATCGCTATTAACCTACTTTGCATTGAATTTTCATCGATGTTAAGCCAAACAAATTTTTTTAGTAATAATAATAATAATCGTCGTTAAATTATTTCTTTATTTTGCATAAAATAAATACAGAAATAAAGAAAAAATAGAAAATTAAGCCTGGTTTAAATACTGGTCTCCCTTTCGTGGTCGAGCCAGTGTTTCCAGATAAAACACGCAAAAATTTAACAAAAATAATATTAAAGTAGCCAAGACGTAGCCAAATATTGTAGTGCCGCATCACTAGCGGACATTTGAATTTGCCGACTAGAACGCGGTCGGTTAACTGATGTGACGGTCGATCGGGGGTCGGATAATCGATGCTCTACTGTACTTCGGCAGTAAATCACTCGATCGTCTACATACAACCTCGTGCAGCGGCAAAAAAGGTTTATTAAACTGAAAAATGAACATTTTCAGTCATATTTAATGACCATCAGATTGATGTTCTTGATATCACATTTAGGTCCTTGTAGTTGACAGAGGTTTTTTTTCCATATGATATGATCTGCCACACAGGAATTCTTGGTTGATGTCAAAACTCTCATGAACTAAAACTGCACCTAGAGCAGGAAAATAATTATGAGGCCTGCTTTTTTGATATCACACTTAAGGATGGTGGAATCAAAATTAAAGTTTTTTTGGAAAACCACATATTCTATTCTTGGGCTTGTGACATACTTTTTTACAAGTTAACCACTATCAAAGCCTTGATTAGAAGGGCACGTGTCTGCTGCCTTGACATTGTCAACAGACAGGAAGAGCTCCGCTACATCAAAACATTCGGAAAGTGTCTTGATTATCATTCTAGGATCATACCAACACTTACTGACAACTTCTGGAACACCCCCCCCATTGGATAGTTGCGACACTACTGTAGTGGATTATAGAGCGGTGGAGGTACAATCATTCCCCTTGGTAACATCTTCAACAAAACTGGGAGAGCTATGGTCAGAAGGATATTGTACAAGAGGAATCCTACAGTTTATAAATTCTGCAAATGACAGAGACAACAGATCTCTCAAGAATTCTGTATGTCTACACAGTACCCACCACAGATCACAGGGTAGTAACTTACATGATTTGGTATACGTGGGACCCACGCACAATCTTAAACTTCACGGTTTAAGGAATGTAAGTATACTGTTAAATAGCACTGAGTGCTTTTGCATTGGAAAATTTGGGCAAAATTCAGGTCACCAAGCATGTCAGAACAAGAGTCACCTTAGAGACAACAAGGTCCTAAATCTAAAAATCAATACACAAAGGGAAACTACAAGAACCTAAACATAATGCAAGGTGCATAATGAAGATTGCTAAACATGACCAAAAATGTTAGTTTTTTTTTCCAGTTTTATAAAACCCCTTTTGCTGCTGTACGAGATTGTGTGTAGATGGTTGAGAAATCCTTTAATAGACTCCTTTGTTTCTTCAGAGGAAGAGCTTCATAAATAAATATTTAACGTGTAAAGAAGATTTGTTAGTTTGTCCTTTATACATTTCAACACTGAGCAAATGCAATGAAACTTTAATGGACCGTCCTCTCATCCAGGAGGAGGGTAACGACTACTTTGGTCAAATTAATTTTGATACCCCACCCACAACAGGCCCCCTTTCTATCTGACCTAGGGTTTTTCATTTCCCGGTGTTTTTCTTGTCCCAAGATTCCAGGATAAAAGTGAACTGTTTCCCGGGATAGAATTAATTATTTTTAAGATATACAAAATATCTTTGAAGATAAGAAAAATTTCCTGGGTTAAAAAAAACAACCGGGATCCCACTTGAGAAACCCTAATCTGACCAGTGGGACGATGGCATTAGAATAGGAAAATTACTTAATACAAAATTACTAGCGAGCAGAAAAAATATTGTTTTGAGTGTCTGAGGGTGGAGTTTAAATATTTGGTCCATTTTTTTCAAAATTTGATCAGTTGACCAATTACTGTTACGTATTTGGCTGTGAAGGTATGTTAGAGTTAACATTAGAAAACCCTATGAAACTGTGCCATTCCATACTATCCAAGCATCACATTCTTAGCAAGCATAGAACATGTCCTTGGATTTTTCAGTGCCGTGGGCCTGACTCTTTGGTCTGATTGTTTGCATTGAAGTTTCATTTAACAAAAAACACGCGAACAATCAATTTAAATAAAAGATAGATTTAATTTTTTTCCAATGAGGAATTTTTGTTACTTTTATTCTGTTTTTCTAAACTTTCATTATTATTATAATTTAACATTTTGTGATAAACATGAAAACAGCAGGCTAAAATAACCGAACTTAGTATTCACTAGTGGTGTGTCATCCTATGAGTAAAGTGGGTAATTTCCTAGAGCCTCCAAATCAATTTTTTCTGAACTCGTTACTATAGTAAGAATATTAAAATTTAAATATGGGCAATATCTGGGACCCTAGATTGCCAGTCTGGTGGAGTACACAATTTAACCATTCAGAGATCACTTTAAAAACGAGGATATTGGGGATTCCCCCAAAAATTACCACAAAGAAAAATGTCTGAAGTCGACACTGCACACGGGTCCCTCTAATTCAAATCTGCCTAGGCCCCACGAAACTATAATGCACCACTGGTGTTTACTTGAATTTTTGTCGTTCTTACTTTTTGCCCAACATATCTGCTTGTAATTAAGTGTTTCTATTTGATTTCCACTCCTTTCCCTCCACCTACCGTCTGTCGGACCTTGTCCAATAAGACAGTAATCATTCTTGCACATCTTGTTTGTTTTCCAATTCATTTATACAAAGATCCATAGCTACTTACTTCTATAGAAACAAGCAATGTTGTGCTTTATATATTAACAGTATTTTATAATTTGTGTTCCAGTCAGAATAAGTTCTTTCTCACTTTTAGTAAAGGTGGTAAATGAATGGATTTCTGGAACTGATTATTTAAATTGATTTGTTCTGCAGGTGATTTGGATAAGTGGACTAACACATAAAGGATGAAATCACAGGGTATCGCTACAGTACCATATGCATACTATATTTATTTATTCATTGAGTAGTAGACTACTGATCATTTGGATCTCTCACAACATATACGTGTTGCATGACGAAGGAGAATTGCAGTGTGATGTCAATGGAAGAGAGAAAAGAGAGCAAGTGATGGTTTGGATAATCGGAGTTCTACCGTACATACGGCAAAAACTATTATTCAACTCTGGTGGAATCGAGGTCTCTCTTAGATAAATGAAATTTTAGAATATCTAGAAATTTATTTGGGTAAATCAAGCACTGTGCATTTAAAGTTTCACAAATAATAAATACTATAATGTAATTATTGCTTTTGAAGGTAAATTCATTTATTCAAAATTTAACTAAACATTACTTGTATATGACCCAGTTTTGCAGCACTACGATCAACAGATGACACAGTTATGTGGAGAGTTCGGTCTATTATACTCTGTGGTAAGTACAACACTACACATTCTGGTTGATTTTTTAAAAACATAAATAATTTTGGATAATCGAGTTTCTATTGCATCATCATTATAGAAAATTTTAACAATTTCATATATTCTAAGTCTAACTTTAATGTACAGTACTGTTATCAATTAAACTTAGATCTACTGCAAAACATTTCTTAAATTTTATTTTATTACTTTTTTTTAATCTTCCAACTTCAACGAGAAAAAGCTCTTTAACAGACTTCAAAATAATTCAATTTTATAATAATAATAATCATTTCACATGGTGTTAAATGTTCTGTATATTGAAGTGGTAAATAGATCATCCTTCGTTTGGAATAAAACATCGAAAGAAATCCATTGGTGTGTTAGTAATGAGCTCTGTAGTTAAAAGGTGGACTTTCGTTATATTTATTATTCTTCTTTGTTTACCTTCATTTATATTTATTCTATAGTTCTGCTAAGAGCTACATACTAAGTAATGAATCAGATAGCATGGATAAGAAACACAATAAAATCCTAAACTGAACCTATTAAAAAATTAACTCATTGGTCTTTCTTCTTGTATTGATATAATGACTATCTTCTTATACAGAGTCTTCCAAAAAGAATGTTACTAATATAAATTACTATAATTACAAGAAGTATGAGACGTATGTCAATTGATAGAGTGGATGTTTGAGTTTCACCTCCCAACCGCATTTAAATATTTTGTAGTCTATTGCTTCTTGGAAATGCCATAAACAAAAATGGCAATTCCACAACAGAGAAGGCATTTTGTGTTTTGTAGTTTGCAAAGTTGGAATCCATCGTCGTTCAATGTTAGTTTTTGCAGACAATTTCAATGCAATCCAATATGTAAGACAAACAATCTTTAGTGATATTGACAGTACACAAGACAAAACATAGGTTTTCGATTTTATTCTCAATTTCCTCTGATATTCTGGGCCATCCTGGACCTTTCTCCTTGCAAATGCATCCATTCTCCTGGAACTGTCAATACCATTAAAGAATGTTTGCTTTACACGGTGGATTGTTTTGAAACTGTCCGAGAAACTCGTGTTAAACAATGACGACTCCAACTGTGAATTGCGAAATGCAAAATGCCTCCTCTTTTGCGGTTGCCTGCCATTTACGTTTAGGGTGCTTCCTACAGACAGTAGACAACAGAACATCGGAATGCAGTTGGGAGATAAAACTCAAAAATTTACTTCTCAAATAAAGACAACTACGATAATTTAAAACGTTTGCATTCTTTTTTTAGAAGACTGAATATAATTGGGAATAAAATGTTTTCTTAAGAGCAGATAATTCAAAATAAGAGATGTTCAGAGTATGTGTCAAAATGTTTTGTTTCGAATTCTATGCAACATGTTTTTATTACAGAATTTCATATTTATGAAACCAGAGCAATGTAAAATTGTTTGGCGATTAAAATAAATTGTTACAGTAATTTTTTTTTCTGACTACTTACAAAAATTATCAGAATCGAATCAGATTCCTCGTGATTTTGGGAGAATATTTCACAATGTAGCCAACCGTTTGCAATTAAAATAAAGTACCGTAAATGTTCGAACATTTGTCGTTAGGAGAGTGCTTTATTATTCAAATTTCTTTTAAAATTCTCAAAGTGTTTGGTAAGAAGAAGGGAAAAAAAAAAAACCTTGAAAATTTTTCATTAAGATTATATATTTACATATAAAGAATTATTAACTAATAACATCAAGAAAAGATTAATAATATCTTATCTAGCTACTTAAAATTACAAATACTTAAATATAGTAATAAAAAAATAAATATGATTTAACATAAACTTCGTCATGTCTTATTAAATATAACATATCATCATCTTAAATAAATAAAATGTTTAAATTATTCCTTTACATATACATTCATGCACCTTTAATTTGAAAACAAGCAAATTACACTGAGAAATAAATAATCGATAATTTCATTTCCATATTTTCAAAATCACAAATTATGCTTTCACATTCTTAATAATTTACATGCTAAAGAATTAAAATTTACCAAATACATAAAACTTATATCATAGAGAAAATAAACAAATTGTTTTCTCTCAAATTATAAAATTTAAATTAAATTTAAATTCGAAATAATCAAATATATATATTAATATATATACGCATGCAAAATAAATGGAAAATTCATCATCATTTCATTTAAAAAATTGTAATAAGATGTTTTATAATTTCATTTGAAGCACTTACTTTGCCTTACACTTAGAAAAGTTTTATTTATTTATTTATTTAGAATCTCCTTTTTCCGCAAGATTGGCGTTACGGTGTTGAGAAACCACTCGTGCTACAAGTTTCTGTAATGCGGCACCGCCAACGGATACTGTACGACGCCATTTTTCTGATATCCAAAAGACATAAAATAATGCAAAACAAATTCATTATGAAATACAATTACATGATGGAAGCCAGAAAACAGGATACAACTTAAGCCGTACTCGATAGAATTTTTGGTAAATTTGTTTTCTGCTATTTTATCAAATTGTATTAAAGGTGCATGATTGTACTAATTAAATTTTAATAAATAAAACTTAAAATACTATATTAAATATAAAAATCACTGTAATTACAAGCTTTACTAATAAAAATTATTTATTCGTTCGATGTTTTCTAGCTCTTCTGATTAGTCGTTAACGATATCGAAAGACGGAAATTAACCATTAACGTGTAATAAAATACAAGTGAATTTGAAACAGAATTTAAATTAAACAAAATATAATAGCAAAGTAACAAGAAAAGCATTTTTAAGTATTTTTTCAAATCTTGCCGATGGAACGCTAGGGAAATTTGGTCCAAAACTGTTACAATTTAATCATCATTTTATCTGCAAATAAACGAGAGCAGACAATCCTTTGACGATAAGCCGAAGCTCAAAAGCAGTGATCTTCAAAGTGATATGCATGGGCCAATTTATGGGGAAATGTAAAACTTGTTATATTTAAAATTTTAAAAACATTAAAAATATATTGAACCACTTAATTTACATAAATATTTGCAGGAAAAATTTGTTTTGTGTTGTAAACTTATCTCACTATAACATATAATATGAAGTACTCCGACTCTACTCTCTCTGTGTGTCTGTGTGTCAAAGATTTCTTCTCTCTCAAATAGTAGCTGGCAAACTTTTATATTTTATTAAAAAATACATAGAAAAGACTGAAATGTCTTCATTTTTGCCATGTCGAATCACCAGGAGCAATGGTCTTCCATTGCAGAGACGACCTTTTGGTAGGGGCTATACTGTAAGGGGTTGATTCCGACCCATACTATTTTGTTTGGGAGGCTTTTTTTAGTTTGTTATTCTATTTATTTTGGGGCATTTTATTTTGTTAAGGATAGACTGCCACACCTCACCCAGGCAAAATTCAAAAACTAACCAACCTTATTACAACTGCTGGCGGCAACTCATGACGTCATCAAACCCAGAAACGACATCTTGGAGGGGACTTCCAGTGGAAGTTAAAAAAGTGATCTCCCACCCCAAATTGTCATCAAATGCACAACAAAAATTATAAAATTAATTGTAAGGAGGGTGATAACGCAAATTAAAAAGGAAGAATATTAGAATGAATGAAATGTTAACAATTAAGTATGTAAATAGGGTCAAGTGGGCATTATCCTTATGGTGCATGTAGTGTCGCCCCTACAGCACCATAAGGAGGAGATGATGCTAAGGATTGAACAAGATTGATGAAAGGCTTTCAAAGTTCCACTGATGACAGAAGTTCTTGGTGACAATTAGATGAATTTTCTTTGTGATTTTTGATATATTCTCATATTTTTCTTGTTGTGTTTTGTGGAGATAATTCTAAGACAGTTATAGTAATAATTTAATTTGTAAGTTCCCAATTGTCAGGAAAGTTATGTACATATTTGTTTTTTGGATTTGATAAATTATCCTTATTATATTTTGCAATTTTTTGCTAACTTCATTTCATTATTTTACATATTCGGGCTTAAACTAATAAATAGACTTTTTAATATTATGTGTAGCAATTATTTCGGGTTTTTGACTTACTTACATTTTCATTCTTATTTATTGCCTGCATAAAGTCCAGGCCTGGCAATTTCAAACCCTCGTTTACGTAATGCACCGTTAGGATATTATCCGGCTTTTGATAGAATTAAATAACTAGGACATTTCGATGCCCCTGCAAAAATATGCAAAACAGTTTGAAAAGATTTACGGATGGTAAGCCAACAATTAAAAAATACATAGTTTCTTTTAAAAGATTTTATATTTTATGGTTTTTGTGAGGAAGGCACTGTATAGTCTTGTGTAGTATGAATCAGTATTATGTTCAAAGTTTCCATCAATAATCCATATCAAGTTAATTGATAGGATATTCATTTTTCAGTCTTATCTAACTTGGCTAGCGTGGCAATCAAAGCCCTTCTTCCATTTACACCGTTCCAGCTATCACAGTAATTAAAATGCACGTCAAAATGAGCCAAAACCAGATCTGTGTTGCTATTACCCAAATACCAGACCCAGATATTCATGAACAATAAAAAATGTTTGGTCATATCACTTGCATTAGTCTGTACACTACCGATTTCCTTTATTTGACATTATTTACAACTGCATTTTGCAAAGAATAAACCTTCGGTAAGAATTACCGTATATCTCGGCGGATAAGACGATAGTTGAACCATAAAAAATGGCCCCGAAAATTCAGGGTCATCTTATAGGACAGATACAAAAAAATTAGATTGAAATTTATATAAATTAAAACCATTATAAAAAGACAGACAAACCGTAATTATTTACTAGAAGAGAGTAGGGTATGTGCACAAAATAAAATAGCCCATGCAATGTTTTTGTGAATAGTCACGGTCATTACCCGAATGCCCAAATTAATTGCGAATGTTTGCAAAAATTGCCAGATGCAAGAAAATAAAATTTGTTCATTGGAAAAATTACAAATAGGACATAATTCCATATATGCTATACAGTATTATTATTCAGATAATGATTGCTGATCTAAACTAAATTCATAGGCCGTTCGATAGTTTAGGGGTCGTCTTATAGGACAGATATATGCTAAAACTATAAAACTTTGACGAAAATTTATACGTAGTCTTATCTGCCGAGATATACGATATTTATTTTTCTTTGTACAGTGAAATGTCGGTATAATGAAATTCGGGAAGAACCATTGAAATATTTCCGTTATACTGAAAGCTTTTTATATTGAAACATAGTCAAATATGCAAGGATAAAAGAAATTTATTGATTAAAACAAAAAGCTTACATTTTGATATAAGAAAGTTTTTCTAAATGTAATATTTTTCAGAATGCAAGTTATAATAAATTAGAATAAAAATTAATCTGTGATAAAAAAATTATCAAAAAATGTCACTGGTGAATGACTAAAATAATGTTATAGAAGTACCAATTAGTTGGAATCTTGCCTCTTTAATTGTTATTTCTGCATGTAGCTGTTATATTCTGGTGAAAGAAGTCTAAATTTTGAGTGTGTCGTTTCTTTAATCAAAGTTTTTTCGATAAAATTCAGTACCCCAACGCAGCATTCCCGTAGGCTGTCGGGCGCATTTAATTCCTTTTTGCACATTATCTAATATTTTATTCTTCTCTTCCAAAGAAAACTGTTTTCATTTTTTGTTTTTCTCTATTTTTTCTTGTAAACTTAAAAAGAAATAAACTGCAGAGTAATAAATAACATCAACACAAAACCATAACCGAGGATTAAAATTCATGTTGCCAGATTGACATAATGTTTATTGTTCACTAATAACGAATGATTTATGCATTTATAGATTTTGTTATAATGAAAGTAGTCTTTTGCAACGAACAGAACTTTTATTACATTAAACCGAAATTTTCGTTATAATGGTATTTGTTAAACCGAAACATTTTTGCATTGAGCCGAATAGGAAATTGGAAGGGGATTCGAGATATTCGTTATACCAACATTTCACTGTATTTATTTTTTTGTAATTCATTAATTTATATAATTTTCATCATGCTATGTTTATTGTTTCTGGTAGAGGGGTGTACAATTTGATTGTACACCCCTCTACCAGAGTACTACAGCACTAGAATTTAGAAGATTTATTCCAATTTTCTTGTTACTTTGAGTTTGAAATTTGGAATGTTTTTGAACAAAAATAGCAAAGTTAAATATCTAGTAGAAAAATATTTTTTATTCTTAATATTAAGAAGTCATTTAATATAGAGAGCATAAGAAAAGCTTGATATTTCAGTTATCGTGTGAAAGTACAACTGTTTATATATTAATCCAATAGTGGACAATGTATAAATTTAACAGCATCATGTTATACCTGAAGTTAGCTCAACAAGTTTGGTATTCATCAATTGATTGGCATTCGACCAATACCAAGTAGTGGGTGAATGAGTATTCGGTATTTGTTGTTTCCCCACTCCCTGTCGGTATATTGTGTCGAATCAAAGAGGACATATTTTGGACCAATATTCTTAATTTCCATAGCGAACCAATGCTCGGCTAATAATCACACACGTGTACGTACACGACAAACACTTCGGTAAATACTTTGGTGAAAGACAATTATTTGGCACTTGGCAAATACTGTGTGTGTGGAGCTACCATGCTCTAAGGATGTACAATTTAAAAAAATGTTCAACTATTGACCATCCATTTTTCTATTCTGTATTGCATTGAGTTGCTAATTAACGCTCATGCCTTGTCTCAAATTTCAACAAAACTTTACTACATTGCAACAGCTTTTATCTTTTGTAGTAATATTAATAAAAACAAATATTAAGTAGTTTGTTGGAAAACTGCATCATAATTAAAGCTTGTACTTACAGAAATTTCAAAAATATTTCTAAACATATATACATATTTCAAAGAATAAAAACAAAATAAAAGTGCAACACCAAATTAAAAATATATATAAAAAAAGTAAAAGGTAATTTCATATGAAATTTTAACACACAAAAAATACGTTTAAATTACAATTTTTAGTTAATGTACCTTCTCTTATAATAATTTAATTCTACTTACGTTAAAGTAATTAATTAAAAAAAAAACCTAATTTACTTATTGAACATTTTATAAATTGCAATAGGAAAAAAAAAAAAAATCAACGAAATTAATATTCAAAATCAGTGAAAATATTCTCTTAAAATGTTTCTGTTTTCTGGAATTACATATACAAAAACTGCATAACTTCATATAAAAAGTAACTTAACATCTATTTATTTTAGTTCAATTTTAAAATTGACCTGAAGTAAATTTTAATAGGAGCTGGAAAAAGAAATTTCATTAACTTTTGAATTACGTTCTTCAGTGTAGATAAAAATGTAATAATCTGCATACTGTCTTTGATGAAATCAACGAAAAGAAATAATGTGACAGAGTAAATGTATTATATGTATTAGTACGCTTCAGTAGTAAAGACAAATTTAGTTAATTGTTAAATGGATTTCTATGCAAGTAATGCCAGAAAAGAGAGAACTGTTTGAATAATTACATGTGCATTCCAGTATGCATCAAATGCAGCGTCGGAAAACTGCGACGTACTAAAAGGAATTCGGATATTCACGGATGAGTTTGTTGGTGCAATGACCGATGCATGTCACGCTTGTCGAACCGTGGTTATGGCAAGCTCCGACGAAGCAATACGATTGCCTCAAATGTTATATTATTAACACCATTTTACTATTTGTCTGTCCGTATTAACCCAAAGTTATCTTGACAAAATAAGTCTGTAAATGCCATTACAGTGCTGTTTGCTTATTAAACCACGTACTGGTGCACTGGGTGCGTGGCAGAGACCGATGCATACTGAAATGTACCCTACATTTTTATTACGCATAAATTTTTATTAAAAAAGTATATATAATGAAATATATTTTTCACACTGAAACATTAAAATTTCAACAGCCAATTAGTTAAATAAACTGATTGTAATTTAAAATAAAAAATACAAATAAAAAAAAATAAAAAAACAGGAAATAAAGAATTAATAACTTTATATATGTAGTTTGCATACATATATTAGTTTCTGCACTTACTTGATAAAATATTACATGCAGATCAAATTCTAATTGCTATCATTAGGAGACAGATCATTATATTAGAGATGATTAGAAGTACAGTACATTAATGAATAATGACATTGATACAATTACTTTCTACATCTATGAAATGTTATTAGTTATAAACTGAATATTTTAATAAATAGTAAATGTTATTTATCTCTTTAAGAAGCCAAGGATTGCTCGAATACACGAAACTTAATTTGTTGTCGAACCAGACCGTTTCAATTTTTTATTAAATGTATAATTTTTATAAATGTTTGTACCACTTCAGGAGGAAAGATTGTAGCATTTTGCATGTCGAGGAGGACGAGAAGCCTCCAAACAAAGGTCGAATCTGCCGTAAAATTGTTATTTCCCGAGGGTGTACGAAAAGGGAGTAAGACGGACACTTTTACAGTTTGTCCATTGGAAATCTTTTTAAATTTTTTAAGTTTAGACCATTTCAAATTTGTATTCACTCGATAAGCTTGACTATTTCGACTTTTAAGTTCGTTCAGTCCATAAGAAAAGGATCTGGAGATGAGGAATATCTTAAAAACTCTCGTGCATCTATCATATTTTATGGCATAAAAGATTTGCCCATTTTAGTACAGAATATTTAGTGAAAAACTATTTTGTGTATATAATCCATTCTACATAAGATAACTGTGGCAAGGTATGATATAAATAGGTAGTGATACTTATAGGTGCTGAATAAATGTTACTGCTTAACTTTGAAGAGTTGAATGCATATGACAAATGATCAATTGATAATTGTCTCATGTTATCTAATATTTACCATAATTCCATTTTAAATAATTAAAATAATAATATGGTTAATTAAAGAACAACATTTTCATTAAAGAGTTGGACTAGGTAGTGGTTACACTGTAACTTACTTAAGATCATTTGGGAAATTATTAGCCTATGAAAGATTGTAACTTCACATAAGGTAAAGGGCAATTTTTGATCTTTATTTTGAACAGAAGCTGTCTTGTATGCTGTAATATATGGCAATTTAGAATGCTTTTTTAAAATGAAGGCACTTTAAACTTTTAGAATACAGCATATCGTGTGCTGCATCATATAGTCCATAATTTTAAAAGATTTTCAAAAATTTCTAATACCTTACATTTTTATGGTACAGGAATGGTCAATGTGCCTTCTTGCCTGTACTGTTACTATAGGACTGACAGCCACACAATTACCCAAAAGTTTGACTAGTTCAGATGCTATGAGTTGAGCCTGGAGTCCAACTTCGTTCTTCTTACTAAAAGCACCTTGGAATATTGCTTGTATCTGAGGTACAACCGTCAATCTCATGCTACCTTCTGAATCAACTGCATGTATTTCTTGAAAGAAACATGTGGTTATAGCAAAATATTGTGAAAAGCCACTGTTTATACTCAGGTAATGTAATTATTATTTAAATCTTCTAAAAGCATTCAGTTCTCTTTCAAAACTTTCATTAAGAACATCATGATCATCATCTTCAGTAGTTTTCAATATATGTTCTCTCCACTGTCACTTCCCTTCTCTTAGTGAAGCAAAATGTGGAATCGCTATTACAGAGATGATCAAACCCTGTCACAATAGGAGACATACACTGCCTATGAGAAATATACAAGAGCCATGTCCTCTATTGGAGTGTCTATTGGAGAAATGCATCCACTTTTCATAGTACTTCATAATTATCATTGTTCTATAGTAAATATCACTGTTAATTTACTTTTTTACCTAACCATTTCATTCCTTTGACTTTATGAATAAAACCTAAGCTTTCAGTTGCCCGTTCAAGGTTAAGTTGAGAGTTTCACTTAAAATCTGTGTATATCACACTACATAATAGTCAGAAAACTTACAAAAGTATTATATATGTGTAAGTAGTATGTACCAAGTTCGTGAAAGAAACTGTATAAGTATATGGGAGCCACAATAAAAATGTAGAAGAGCCAAATGCAGTTCACGAGCCACAGTTTGGCCACTTCTGCTCTATTATAACTGGTCCTAAAAATTTTGCACTTGCTGGAATCAACTTCTAAAATACAAGAAGCACATTCTTTCATCAGAGGTGGAAAATGTGCTTCTTGTATTTTGAAAGTTGGCCCAACTACTTCAAAATTTTTAGAACCAGTTATAATAGATTCTACATTTTGATTCATTGAGAGGAAGAGAAAAAGAAATAACTACGCCAACTAAGGTTGTTATGCAGCTTAAAGTTATATTTAGTTTTTCTGTTCAAACTGAAACAAATTCCAGGACATGATCTGAGATGTCATCTCCATTTTCAGTAAACTTCTATTGGTATTTGTTGAATTGGAAGTTAGAATGAACTAGAATTGCTGTATCATTGACATCCTGGGGTTGTCTAAAGCTGAAAGTCAGAAAAGTGTTAAGAAAAAACCATTTTGGCTTCAACAAGGTTCTTCTCTATGACACAAGGCCAAATGCACTATGTTACAGCTGTAGAAAAATATGTTGGAATTCATTATGCAAAAGGAATGGTTTGCTAAGACCTTGAACTCTATACTACTAGGGATACGTGCCAAAGTCTACATCACAAATGTCCATAATATCAAAGACTTTACAGCCCAACAGATTTTAGAGGAGATTCCAACAGATGTCATTTGTGCCATGTATAATGCATTCATTCCAAAGATAAAGATGGTTGTACAGATGAAAGGAGAACAAACTGAACTCAATGTTTATCACAATTTAAACTGTTATTTTGTTCATATAAATAATAAAAATTTGGAAACAAAAAAACTGTTGATGTTTTTCTGCTAAGACATGTGAGACAGGTTCATTGGTGCAACTCATATGGTAAATATAACAGTTTGCTTAATAGAGTTTCAAAGAATCAATTAGATTGTAAAAGTGGGCATTTATTGTATAAGATAATCTATGCATTAAAAATCTTTGCTGTACTCAAACTTGAGGTTATCATATTAAAATTAAAGCTTGTATGATCTTGAGAATCAATGAACATTTATTCTTGCAACTACATTCAGATTTGGCAAATCTCACTGCATGTGAAAATACTAAGAATAAAAACAAGCTTATTCAAAACAAATGTGTGCGAATACTAATTTTCTCTGGTACTTTTGTTACTGTCATTACTAGGCTCGTCATTTATTGTGATTCTTCAACTTGGTAATTATTCTTTCCCTCATCTCCAAGAAATTATTAAAATGAACATTATTTAATTTTTTATGTAGTTAATTCTTCTGTTGTTTATCATTTATTTATAGTTATATACACATTCCTTTAGGTTTTAAATTAAAAAAAGCTTTTGAAATATTCCTCAGAATTCATCCATATTTGATATGGATTAAACAAAGCTTAAATTTAATCAGTATAAATAATGAATATATTTTGAATAACTGACAAAGGTTTTTTACAGTTCTAAATTAATTAACGGTTGCCAAGATCGAATCGTTAGTAGTAGTTAAATATACAAAATCATTATCGTTGTATCTTTCTTGACTGTTTTTAAGAATATTTACCACTAAATCTGAAGTATTTGTGAATTTGATTTGATAACATCACAGAAATTTAGTATAGATTTATCTACTGAAATTCAAAACAAAAAAAAAAAACTGAATCAGAACTTCTTTTTCTAATAGCTAAAGATCTGCACTCCTCATAACAAAAGCTGATACTTATAAAAATTAGTGGCATAATAAACAAATAAAGCATCTCACTAAATTAGTTGGAGGTAAAAATTCTCAACATCTCACTTAGTTATTATATAATGAACATTTTGGCAGCATTTTACAAGATTTCTAATTACATGTAAGTTAACTGGCTCATTTATAGAGCCAATTAACTTATATTCATTCAGCAACCTGTAATAGAGAATCTTGTGACTTTTTGATAAAAATTTACTTCTGTATTTAACATTCTTGTCTAAACATTACAGACTGAATGAAGATGTGTTTTCTTCTATATCAAAATAATCTGTGCATAATTTCAAATATATATACATTTTAATAATCACTATAAAAAACAAAAAAAAAAATTGGTAATAAATAAACAATATAAAATAAAGTAATAATTTTCTTAGCAGAACTTTGCCAAAACTTATTTGGAAAAAAGGAATAAATTTCTGAAAAATTTATAATTAAAAAAAATTCAAAATTACCTTATAATATTGCATTTGTGAATGGAATTTATCACCAATTAAAAATAGCATTTAATGATATACTTAGTCTAACACAAAATTTATTCCTTTTATTAAAAATAATTTATGATAAATATTTCAAAATATTATGTTTTGTATAACTTCTAATTTATTAATTATTCTGTACTAATTTCCTTTGAAAATTTCATAAAAACTAACTGTACCTTGAACAGCTTTTCCTCCCGATACACCTAACTGTTTCATTTCTTGTTGTAAATCTTCGGCTGAAATTTCACCGCCTTGATAAGCATCACTTACAAATTCGTGACTAGGACTATCGGGAATATCTTCGTCGTCGTCTTGTGTAGATTGTCGCTTTTCAACTACATTAAATAACTTATTTCAAAAAATTTATGAAAGCCTTAAATTTTTGTTATAAATTTTAATTTAATCTTACAGATATGGTACCTAAAAAGAATTTCAAAACCAATAAAAATAACTTAAATACTTTGAGGAAGAAATTAATTTTTTTGTGATTTTTAATAATATCTGACAGCAGTAGTCAAATCTCGTCACGACGAGATTCATATCGCCTATCAGAAATATAGAACAGCTACATCCTCTATTGTAATGGCATTTTATATATTATATATAGTTAAATTATAGTTATTACTGTACTGTAATATATATCATTGTTACTTTACTGGTACTTCAGAATCAGTAGGTAAACATTCACTTAACTTCTTTCACTTTATGAATATATCCTCAGCTTTCAGCTGCATGTTCAAGATTAAGTTAAATAACAATCTCAATAGCAATGATTTCTCTAGAACAGGGCTGCCCAACCTTTTTCCTAATGGGCCAAATTATAAATTTACGTATATTTAGCAGGCCACAAATGTACTTCATGTAAATATATGCTTTTAGAAAGTTCAAAACGTGAATATCAAATTTTAATAACAAATATATATTATTACAAAAAATACTATATTATTAACATTATACTCACACAAAATAAAAATAAATTCAATGTGATTTTTGACATGGTCTTCCTTTTATAATATTGTCAATATCTGATTTTATGATACTAGTTTAATTCTTAGAATGTTAGTTAAATGGGAATCACTCAACCTATTTCTTTCAGCAGTTTTGATGTTTTTCATGTATGAAAAGAATTGTTCACAACAATATGAACTACCCCACATGCATAACAGTTCTCTAGATAAAACAGTTTTCTAACACCAATTACGTCATTATGACATCAAAGTGTATCCAGTGAAACGAGAATAATTTTTATCGACATATTTTACCAAAATAAATGAAAATATACCTAAACAATTTAAGATGCAGTGGGCCACATAAAAATATTAAGTGGGCCGCAAAGCGGCCGTGGGCTGGACATCCCTGCTCTAGAAATTCAAAAATATTTCTTCAGTCATTTTACTACTTGGGTTTATATCACCACATTGCAATCTTCTATCTATCTATTAATCTGTGCAAATAACTGACACTCATAGAAACATCTTTCATTATTCACACAGACAATGCCCATTATTTTGATGGTCTATTAATAAATTTGTAACATTTAACAGAAGAGAGTTAAATTTTTCCGTTAAACGCTAAAAATTCATGATAAATTATTTACCTTCATATTTATTGCAAGAATTTTTCTATAGTAGATTTCAATTCGAATAACCAGTGTTTTGAATGTAAACAACAATCAAAATCAATTAATTAGAAACTTAATATAAATAGCATCTTATACTAGCTATCTTATATTAGCTATATTACATAATTATTATTTATATCTTAAATGTTGTGTGTCAGACCTTAGATGCAAAATGAAACTACAGCTGCAAAAGAGTGAAGTTTAAGAGATGTCTTAATGGAAACAGCTTTAAAAAAAAATAAGGAATTGTGTAATGTGATATAAGATGGTTTGAACTGAATTTAATTTTTCTGCTTTTAGGTAATGTACAATAATCATGAACACTGAATAACAATTACGATTCCTATTTCCTGGAGAAAATTACCCATTTTGTCATTTTAGTAACTTTAAATCTCCATTAGATTAATACACACAACTTTTCATGAATTGAAAAGTTGTGTGTAATTAAATTGAAACTGTCTACAGCGCCCAAAGGGCCCTGTAGACAGTTTCAATTTAATTTCTATACCAGACAGACAAACACATTCAGAAATATAAATGTATATAAACAGATAATTATTAATGAATTTATCCTAAAACATATAGAACATTAAAAATAATATTTGTTCTAATAAATTCATTTTGCGGCTGTGTAAAAAGTCTCTCATTATACAGGGTGGGCCAGCGAAAATGACACGGCAGAGTGTTCGTGTTCGTCCAAGCAAATCGCTCGGACAAATCGATTTTACTCTCGAGGGTACATCTTTTGCAATAAAGTTTTTGCGATTCTGAATACAACAGACAACAAAAAATTTTAAAAACTCATTTATTTTGTATTAACTAAACAAACATTTATTTCAAAAATGTTTGTTTAGTTAATATTCAGAATCACAAAAACTTTATTGCAAAAGATGTCCCCTCGAGAGTAAAATCGACCTGTCCGAGCGATTTGCTTGGACGAACACGAACACTCTGCCGTTTCGTTTTCGTTGGCCCACCCTGTATATATAAATTTCATATGAAGTATATAAAAAAAAATCATACTTTTAGTACTTTCATCTGAAGAACTTTTTCTTGAAGACCAACTTGAAGAATCACCACTACTACCTAAAAATATACACAGTTCAGAATTAATATAAAACATTTATTGCTGAATTGTGCATTTGTTTACACTTTTCACAAATATAGATTAAGAAAATAAAAATCTAAAGAAATTTAAAAGCACTGATGTCACAATAACATTAGATGCTTTGCATTATCAAGATAGAATGACAGCGTACTAAATTGGATGCTACAGCTGAAGCTTGTTAACTAAGGAACAGCAATGACTGTTGCTCAGTTAACAAGTTTCTTGAAAACAAACTGTTTCCTAAAAATTTTCTTAAGTAGGACATAAAATATAATGGCATCTATTTACAAAAAAGAATAGTAGCAGCAATTTTTGTTAGTAAATATTAAAATATCATTAAACTTAATCACTATGAATTAATACATTTTTTAAAGTAATTTTAATACTTATATTGAACACACAATATTTCTAACACACTTAATTTCTAACTTTGTAGCTTTTATTTTAAAGATTTCTAGAATATCTTCAATATCCAAAATTAAAGTTTTAATTTAAATTAATTTCTTTATTTTTGATGATGATATGTGGAAAAAGTGAAGAAAAAAAAAAAAAAAATACCAGAACAAAATTTAGTTCTTTTATAATTATAATAATTATAACTGAAAATTGTTTCCAGAAGTCGCTGGTGTTTGTAACAACGAAACGCAAAGACAATCTCGTAGCTTCGACAAATTTTATTTATATACATTTTAATGTAAATACCGTTGGCCAAAAATTTTAATTTTAATGAAAATTATAATAATGGTAAATGATGTTTACAGGACTCTTTAAAATATGATACGAAAAATTCTCTTGTTATTTAGGTGTCCCAATATCACGAAACGCAGCTACATGACATTTCTTAAGAAATGATTCATTATTTAATGGAAACCTAACAAAGAAAAATAAAAAATGAAAAGAAAAACATTGATTTTAAATCATTGTCTTTTTTTTTTTTTTTTTTTTTTTAATTATAAAATAAGGGTTTGTTTAAGATTATCTTGTAACAATTATCAATTTTCAACTACATCTGTTGAACATTAACTATATAAAGGTAGTACTGTAGTAATAAAAAGAATGTTTCAAATTAATATTCTACGGTATGACTAATTATATCTAATCTACCTCAAAAATTTTCATTTAATATTAACACAGATTAAAATGCAATTTACGTAAAATTTTCAGATTTATAAAATGGAACATAAACATGCAAGGGGCAAACAGACTGATTTGTTTTTAATACTTATTTTTTTGTTTTAGGGAGTTTGTTTATTTTAAAAAAGTGTGTCACACTCCCAATCAGAAAGACAAAATTCCAAAGTAATTTTAATCTTATTGACTGCAATCTGTCTCCAGAAAATGCCACAGGTAGCATGTCTTGCAACATGACCATTATTATTTTTACTGTTAATCCTATTGCTATTAATATTAAGGTAGATGTACCAGTTTTGGCCAGTGTAGTACCAGTTCTGGCCAGAAAACAAATTTAACTTAAAAATATAATCACAAATGAAACAAACTTTTATTGTTAACTGTGTGAACAGTTAGCAATAGAAGTTTGTTTCATTGGACAGATTTGAATATGTGGTGATTATATTTTTAAGTTAAATTTGTTTTCTGGCCAGAACTGGTACATCTATCCTACCATTTTTTGTACCCCTATTAGCAAACCTTATTATTGTTATTACTATTAAGCCGTAGCCATCTTTGTATTATTAACTGTAGTTCGTTTCTTAACATGACTGGATATTCTTCCACAGTGGCCAGATATATCCACTCCATATCCTACATTAAGGGCTACTTTAAAAGTTTAGAGCACTACAGCTCTAAATCCTCAAACAAACGAGTTTTCCTCTGCAACTGTCCCGACCTCTACTTTTCCAACATGCTTCAGAAAGTGGCAATGTATTCACTGCCAGTAGCACTCTGCTTATTCTATCTTGTTGATTCATATTCTTAAATCTTATTCGAGAAAATACTTAAAATTATCTAATTTAATTATCTTCATAAATTTTATAACTTTACTAAATGACAATATAGTTAAAACATGGTTGTACTTACTTTTCTCATGAGCCATGGAAGACAATTGTGTAGATTGTTTAATTAAGGAGACCCGGTAAAAGTAATTCCTCCAGAATGTTTCTTCATTTACACTAAATATAATTGTGAATTAATTATTATTATTTTTTTAATATTAAATTTTTATTAAAATAATAGAAAGGTACAGTACCTTGCCAAATTATTAGACCCATGCAAAAAATTGATAATTTCTTAGTTTTGATGTAATACATCAATATAAATGCAATTGTTGATAGAATATTTAAAATATTTATGTTTATTATGTCTTTTGGAATAAAAATTCTTGATGCAATAAAATTAAAAATAAAAATTAGTATTTTGTATGACCACCCTTAATAGCCATTAGTACTTCTATATGACAAGGAATACTCTTCGTGCATTTTTTTTATTTTGTTCTCATCAATGGGCTACAGTGCCAAACCTAAATAAGATCCTCCATCGGTTATCTTTCTGTAGTAGAAAGTTGATTTTCTTACATTTACAGTATTATCATATAAAAACTTATTAGAAGTGTGTGTGTTATAATAGAGAATAAGAGTAACATACAAAAACCTCTCATTCTTAAACAATATTACAAAAAAAAAAAAAGATAATAGTATAAAAGGTATGATTTTAGTCAATGGGTCTAATAATTTTGCAAGGTACTGTAATATACAAATAATATTGTAAGTTTTGAAATTTATATAATTAACGATAATACACAGTATATGGTATACAAGGTAAGGTTTCTCATTTTCCGGTCTTTTGCTTGTCCTGGGATTCCTGGATAAAAGTGAACTGTTCCTCAGGATCCCGGAATAGAATTAATTATTTTTAAGATACACAAAATATCTTGAAATCAAATGATATAATTATTTTTTATTTTTTAAAGTAATTTAATACGTTTGAAACCTCCAAAATCGTATTAATAATGCTGTGTAAGATATATATTAAAAATTGCCTTTGAATTACATAGAAATTTTCACAAATAGAAAAATTGGTTAATGTAACCCTTGGTGCCAAGATGGCGGCTCGTCTCTGATTCCAGCAAGGAAACAGTGGGACACACATTCTAACCTAACCTATTCTAATAAATTACCGTAATTATTAGCAACCAAATTATTAGAATAGGTTAGGTTAGGTTAAAACGTGCGTCCTTAGTGTTTCCTTGCTGGAATCAGAGACGAGCCGCCATCTTGGCACCAAGGGTTACATTAACCGAAAAATTTTATTAAAGTTTGCTGGAAACTGCATTTATGCAAATATGCTTTAAATTGAGTTGAAAATTTAAAAAAATGAACTTAAAAGGTAATTTTCATGATTTAAATAAAACATAATAGAAAACATTATTGTAAATTTTTATAAGAAGATTTTAAAAAGTAAAGATGGTAAAGATGGTCAATATTCCCATCACTCAATCTGATTTTTATTTTAGTAATGAAAAGTCCCACTACCGAGAATGTTCTATCTGATTCAATTGATACGAGTGGAATAGTGTTTAATGCATTTAAGAGAAAATAGATGTTATGTGTTTTTCACCTGTAGCCTGGAAAATTTCTAGTTCGTTTGAGATTGTAGCACTTCTTTTGCTCTCTAGTGTTCTTGATTTGTCTACCTAGGCTGCTTTAATAGAAACATCAAGCTTATAGCCAAATAATTCGGCAGTTTGTTTGCCTTTAATAATTGGTTTTATGAAGAAAAACTTCATACTCGCATACTTTGTACTCTTTTGTATCCTTGCCCAATTTGAACAACCTGGCGTTATGCAGTTATTGAAACTACTGGGCATGGTTAAAAATTAAGACAGCGTAAGCACAATTATTCCAGATATTACAGGTTCTGACAAGTAAAAAATTTTCAGAGTCCTGCCACAAATAAGCTACGTATTGATTATTGACCATTTGTGATATGCCATAACGAGCAAAAATTTAAAAAACTAATAAGTAGGTTTAAAATTAATAAATACAAATGAATTCTGACAGTTTATGAGTTAATTATACTTTCTATTTGCAAAATTTCCTGAACCTAACACAAAATAAGAAAAAAGTGAATTTTTAAGAAATTTGCAGGATTTCCTGGGATGAGAAAAAATTTCCCTGGTTAAAAAAACAACGGATCCCTTTTGAGAAACCCTAATACAAGATGTAAAAAAACAATATCAGGCTTTATCTTGCTTCTGCTACATATTAGCTTTTACAGGTGCATGAGAACATATTGAATGGCAGAGTTGCTACTCATTTCAACCCTCATGTCCTACGTGGCAGCGTCCAATGACCGTGAGCGGAGAGAATCTTTGTACGTGTTTCCAACTCGCAAGCGACTTCTGTCCAGAGTGGAAGCGTGTTGTTTACAAAATGGTGGTGAGACAACTTGGTTGAATGCTTGCTATGGAAAATATGACAAGCATTAAAATGTTATCGCTAACTAGATATTCTATAAAGATTCTTTATATTTGTTGGGTAAGTTTAAAAACGGTTTTATTTTTAAAATGTTACATTTACAAAATCAGAAAAAATTAAATTACATAAAAATTTTAAATGTTCTTGAAACCGTGTTTTTACTGTATATTGAGCACTGAACACAAGACCGTGTTATTTATCAAACACCTGGCTATTTCCACCTTTATTAGTCAACTAATAAAGGTGGAAAAAGCCAGGTGTTTGATAAATAACACGGTCTTGTGTTCAGTGCTCAATACATGAAAATTATTGAACATATACCACATTTGTCCAATTTATTTGTCATTCTGTTTTCATTCATCTACAAAATCAACCATTTTCTTCTTTGGAAGCGCAGTGGAAGTGGCGATAAAACTTGCTTGGTAGTTGCTTCCTGAACGCGCGTGTAGAAGCATCATCTGGTGGTTGCTGCATGCTAAACGCAGTTACTCTGGACATGCACGTTTACTTGAACCAGTTTGTTCGCTCCACTTGGAAGTGCGTCCATGCCCGCAGCTGCTGGATGCTGCCACGTAGGAGTAGCCTCATCCTCATGGAACAAAATCCTATCTTGGCTCCCCCCAAAAGACATGGCACAGTTTAAACTACAGTCATAGAGCATCACAAAATTATTTTTGTCCAGTTAAAATACTCAAAGGAGAAGCCGGCAAACACCACCAAAAAAAAAAAAAAAAAAAAAAAAAACAGAGCTGCTCTTTACGGCCTCGAGGACATAAGAACATGCATAAAGTGGCAGAAGTGAAACAGCCTGGTGCAATGCTTCCAACCACACCAAAAGACCAAACTTTTAATTGTTACTATCATATCCATACATACATACATATATATATAATATATAAAACAAATTAACAACCAACAAAACAAAGTCTCATTAAATTAATCAATGAAAAGGAAAAAATAGCCCAACCATATAAACAGATGCAATATGAAAAAGATAAATCTATTTTTCTAAGATCTGCTTCTTAATATAAGAAAAGAATTAACTGCTTGGCAGAACATGAGATGAGAAACTATATTTTGTCTTCTCAGTTTAAGACTAATATTTGTTCAAATTCAAATATGAAATGCAATTTTTGTCTGGATTTCAAATAGTCCAAATTTACAGGATATATTTTTTCAGTTCGCATTCATAAAATGAAAATAAAAGTATTGTATTTTCATGCATATACCCCACAGATAATTGCTGGAATGAAAATAAAACTTTGCATAATCTATCCATCACATACCCCCTGCTTATTGAGAAGCTGTTGCTCCATAAGTGCAAATTCGTAATTGCATTTTATAATCCCTAATTCAATAAAATAACAATATAAAATTAATTGTATCTGTATTATTTTATTTAAAGAGCATACATAAAAATAATATAATACCCTTTTCCATTTTTATTTTAATTTCTCAAGTTTTGAAATTACAATTTTCTTATTTGCCAAAAATAATCGAATTTGTTAAAAATGCCGAGGAAGGTTAAAAGTTACTCAAGTTAGAAATGGCAATTTGGATATGCCAAAATGTATTTTTGGCAAAGTAAGTAAATGAATTTTAAGAACATTTAAATCTATTGTAAACAGAAGTTGAAAACACTTTCTTTAATAAAAGCAATAAAATTTATAATTTCTGTCTAACGTTAACAGTAATTGCAGTACATAAGTAAACAGATTATTATTCTTAAATTTAATATATAAAATTTCATTACTGCTCTGTTGAAATGATTAGATGTAGCTAGTATAAGTGTTACAATGTAATGTATTCTGTAATACGGCATTAAAACCAAACCACTGTTCATTGAGATTTAGCAATGTAAAGAAATGCTTGGTTGCTTTTTCTCACTCATTGGTTTTAGATTTGAATAATCCCCCAAACACAAAATGAGACTTATCAATAAATAATAGTGTCAATAAATCAATAAATAATGTGAGTGTTGTTGTTGTCCTGTGTAGAAAAGAGCTAAGAATCCATAAACTTATTTCAAACAAGCAGCAACAAACTTCACACATTAGTGTGAAGTTTGTTGCTGCTTATAATTTCTTATAATTAAACAAGTGAATCTTATATTAATAAAGTAAAAAGAAATTTTTATGATCATTATTCTTTAGATGTTTGTATCATTACAAAAATTTTATAACAGTGGTCCACAGGATTCAAAATTGTGAGTTTAGTGGTCCATGAGGTCAGTGACCACCGGATTAAATACGTACTGGCTATTTACAAAATATGGTACGACTCAATTCTACAAAAAAAAAAAATTCAAAATAATATTCTTTTGGAACTTTCTATCATTCCTGGAAAGCATAATTTACAAGTCAATACAAATCAATAATTTTTACGATGCATTAACGAATATGTCCTACAAATAATTGGAAGTATTAGACATTTTAACATTTAACTACAATTAATAATATTACAAAATATTACTGTATCATGCAAATGGTTCGTATTTTTAACCGTTGACTCATAGATCACACTTTCCAGAAATGATACATTTTTGAGGAACTAGTGAAAAAAAAATTACAGGCTGTTCTTGACCTCCAAATGTTTGACTTTCGTACAAAATTCAAAATGTCTGAAAGTCAAGGACTACTTATTCTTTTGTACATACTACCTCATTATCTCTAAATTGCCTTTTTTTATGCATGAAATTTGGACTTTTGTACATTTTCAGCCAATAAACGAAACTTTCAAGCTAATGTGTGCTGGCATTTTCAGTCAGTTCTGGTTTCAGTAACAGCAAAATCATTTGTAGAAATTAATTTTTTTCATGTTTTCTGCTTATTAATTAATCTATGGTTCTAATGTTTTAAATATTTTATGCATTATAATGTAGTCACCTATTTTGATAAGAGATTTTATACTCTTTAATTCTCTGAAAATGTAACATGAAACTATTGCTCAAACTTTCAAATATTTGAATTTATTACACAGATTCTTAGGAATATGTTATGTATGGAAGCATGTATTTTAAACTTTATTTTTCTTTGCAGAAAAAGATTATTTATCTAGTGCAATATGTTAAAAATAGCCAGTGTGTGTGCATTTCTGTATTTATTATTATTATTATTAAACAATTCCTCTAAAAATTCAAAACATTTTACCACTTCTAAAATTTGTTCACCACTTTTGGTTTTATGTCACTGCATTCTGATCTTCCGTCTACTTGTTCTGTGCAAATCTAAAAGTATTTTACCTTTGTGTTTATCTATAGTAAAAAAATTTTTTGCAATAATGTTTTTCTATGAAAACGTTTATACTAGTAATATACCGTATTTTCCAGCATATAAGACAACCCCCGACTTTTGAGAAGATTTTCCTAGGTTAAAAAGTTGTCTTATATGCCAGAAAATACGGTATGTGTTTATCCATTTTGAATGCATACACACTTTATGTTTTGACATGTCTTTTTTAAAGGATGTTTGAATTTTTATATACTCTGCAAGTTAATGTATTTTTCACTGGTTCCTTGAAAAACATTAAGTCCACTTTCCACCGTACTTGCATATATTTGCTCACTTTTCCATTTTTGCAAAGAGATTGTTTTGTCGTAAGCAAAGAACTTCAAAGTCTAAAACATAGTCATATTGAACACACAAATTCATAACGACAATGAAACTTCACACTTTACAGCAAAACAAATTTTGTGGTAAAGTTTCAGCAACATTTTTTTCATTTTTGATACTTGCTTATTAGCAGAGACTTGGAATATAAAAAATATTTTTATCTTTCTTTTCTCTATAAACCTTCACTAGTAAGTTTGAAAATTTCAATCAGCATTTCTAATATCCAAAGGTTTTTGATGACAATACAATTTTATAACTCCTCATTATAAACCTTTGGATATTAGAAGTGCCTATTGAAATTCTCAAAACTTACTAGTGAAAGTTTATATAGAAAAAATAATAATTATGGCATCCCTTCTCTACATAAAAAATATTTTGTATAATTTAGTAAAAAAAACTCTAAAAATTTGTAATTTTCCTTTAAAAATTTAATATACAGTATTTACTATGATAAGAGATTTATTACCGGTTCATTTTGCCAGTCGCTGATTTATTTTGATAGTGATAAAAATATTGCCATGTGATCAAATTTGCAATGAGTAGCAGAAACCCTTATTATTATTATTTTAACCAGGTTGATAGTAACATTTATATATTAAATTTCTGAATAACGTACTGTTCGGCAATTAGATTAATATAATTGAGAATATATTCTGAATTATATTAAAGTAGACATTTCAAACATTAAATTCAAAATTAAGATCATCTTACAGCTTAGGAACTACTTCAAATCTCATTTTTTCTAATTGCGGATCTTCTTGTAACATTGCGGTGGCAATTGGATGCATTTCATCGAAATTAAACGGAAACTGTACTCCAGCAGGTGGACTACGGAGAAAATTCCTTTTATCCTAAAAAATGAAAACATTTTGATGCCAATAAAAAAGCTTCTTTAAAATTCCAATATGTTTTCATATAAAAACATCAAATTTGTTTGTAAAATTTGAAAAATTAATATTTTTAAAATATTTTACAAATTTGATTTATTATAGAACATTAAATATTTTCTATATACAGAATTTACTACTTTATTTTCGTGGAACGACCAGTATGCTGCATAAAAACTGGGGGAGACCGGCGTGCCAGTATAACTGTGACTAAAATAAAATTAATCAGATGTAACAAAATTAGTTGTTAATTAAATGTTAAAGAAAGAATTCTTAAAATAACAATATAATAATTTGACAGACTTAAAATCTGGAAGTGAATTTTCATTTACAGTGCAATAAAACAATTAATGCTTATTGATGTTAGTAGTAGTAGAAGTTAGTAAGTGACCATTACCCTACCTTAAAAATAACACCTTCCTCTCAAATTTCATACAAAGTGGATGTTAAGAGAAAAGAATGTAAAGATAATTTACTGTCAGTTTCTGAAATTTAGTATGCTTATTTTTGTAATTTTAAATTGAATTAAAATTAAATAAACATAAAAAAAAGCACTTTTGTCATCCCATGAGTATTTTACGTCGTTAGAAAGAAGACAAAATGAAGAAATTAAACACACAATCATAGTTTTGATGTAATGCTGACAGTTTCAGAGTTGTAGAATAAAAACTTCTTCGTTTTTACATGACACAGCTTGTTCATTTCATAATGCACCCCTAGAGAAAGATGTATAGTGTAATGCCCAAGTACTATGTTTATTATTTTTTTTTGTTTATTCTGTTTTCCACATATGTCATGTCAGGTTTTTTCTTGTATTATTTCCGTTTCATTCCATGGTATTGCACTGTAAACGAGTGTTACCCGTCGTACTTGTTGACTGGTCGATAACCAAGCCCACGTGTTTATATGTCATATCCAATGGCAGAAGGTATAAATGTTCCAGCTCTCGTCCAATTCGGCACTTTCTGGTTCCTTCTTCGAGTTGGATCAGTAGTTAAGGTCATGTAGGAACGCCCGTTCAGACAAAGGAAACATCGATGAACTTAAGTAAGACCGCTATTTTCGTCATGTTTGATTGTCGTGTTTCTTCACAAAAAATGTGGAAAAATCATATGCAATGTACTGTACATATATGGATTGTAACTGTACTACTCATAACCTCTTGATGTATAGTGTATATAACATCAAATATTGTACAAGAGATATGAGTTTATGTTCCTCTCATGCTTGGGAATGGATAATTTTTTTTGTAAATAATCTATGATTAGACTTTTGTTACTGAATATTCACAAACTTGTAAAGTCCTTGTTGTGTTTCATTCGTGCCTTAACCCTCTACTTTTGCCTAACAGACCTAGATCTACTGGGGCTTTACAATAGCCTCACTTAAACCGGCATGCTGTCATTTCCCCAGGATAAACTGGCATGCCTGTTTTTATCATATTGAAATATCTGATTTCATGGGCTCTCCCGGATAGACCAGCATGTTGGACATTCTGCAAAAACACAGTATAAAATCTATATAAAAAGTTGAGGTAGCATCAAGTAAAATCATGTTTGTTTTTGTTTGTGTGCTTGTCTGCATGCATTTAAATTTAAATTTTTCATATTTTTGATTAATTGTAATGTGTAATATACAGGATGACCCAAAAGACTAAGATTTTAAAATTGTTTTAAGAATGAGTAAAACTGGTTTCAAACAGTTTATTCATAACTCAGTCACTTTATTGGAATCAAATTTTTAACAAAACTTGCAGCTGTTCCAAGCTGACTTTACCCATTCATAAAACAATCTTAATATATGTAATTTAATAAATTTAATTTTATTAATTTTAAATTACAAACTAACAAAACTGTAATTTGCAATTTAGTTTTTCCACACTTATTTTAAATAATTGATAATATTTGAAACAATAGAACAACAACAAATTCTAGATTAATATATAAAAATTTACCATAGAAATGGACAGTATCTGTTGTTTTACTGTTTCTTCCTCTATACATCCAATCCAAGGTGCCACACCGACTTCCTTATGATTACCTTGTTTACTACTAACAAATGCCTCTTGTTCTTTGTTGAAATCAGCTAATATACTCTGCAAATATTTTTTTTTAATTAAT
The DNA here is from genome assembly GCF_030686945.1 of Centruroides vittatus. Classification (NCBI taxonomy): domain Eukaryota; kingdom Metazoa; phylum Arthropoda; class Arachnida; order Scorpiones; family Buthidae; genus Centruroides; species Centruroides vittatus. The sequence goes on along the minus strand of NW_027120693.1, from coordinate 708,285 downwards.
TTTTGATATAAACAAACAGTGTTTTAAGTGATTAAACGTAAAAATTTAACTATTAATCGGGTAAGAGTAATTTCTAGCATCTTTCTCCAAATTATAGTAAATATTTACAAACAAAAAGTAAATAAAATACAAAATTGGGTTATTAAATGTTTATATTTGTGTATATCCCATAAAAAAATTGGTGAAACCAGGTTAAAAAAGTAGAGCCCAGCAGAAACATCTACACAAAGTTTGAAAGTTGTGGCATAAGAATAGCGGAAGCAGATTTAACTGTAAGACTCAATTTGGGAATAAAGTGCACATTATGCAGACTACAACTACAGAAAATATTTGAGAAAGCAGTCATCATGATAATAAATTAGAAAATTAAACATTGTCACAAAAAAAGGCCTCAAGTTTTACTTTGTGTCTCAAACTTCCTTTGCCAATACTGCTCAAACATGTTCTAACGTTCAACCAAATTAATGTAGAGCAACAACTTTAAGGTACCCACCATATACAGCCTTTTAAGAAATGATAAAAGGAGACCAGTCTAGAGTGTATAAAATCCCATACAAAAATGAACAATTGGGTTTGGAGAAAGAATATATAGGGGTCACAAACAGAAACCTTAGTAAACGTCTTAAAGAACACAAATATAACATTGAGAAAGAGCAGTATTGTATAGCTTTGTCTAGAACGGCACAAAGCAAAGGATCAATGGGAGAATGGGAGGAAACTAGAACTATAAAACTGGTACACGTGCCAACATTAGTGCTGAATTTGGAAAAAAGAAATGAAATTTATAGAAGTAAGCTTTTGGGCAGATGTATGAACTATAAAGATGCCACAGTGTTACCCACAGCATGGAAATATATGGTTGAAAAGAACTTATTGGAGAATAGTGCATAATGTCCATACAATCAACAACTGATGTTATGAACGTAATTTTTTCTTGTTTTTTATTTTGTTATCTTAAACCAGGCCTGGCCAACCCGCGGCCCGTCACGTTAAATTGTGTGGCCTGCTAAGTGATATTATATATCTATTAAAACTTTTGTTTCCCGTTATGTGTATACCAAAACAATTAAATAAATGAAAATTTGCATGTGTCATTGTTATAATGCGCAAGTGCGAGTACAAACTCTTGGTATAACAATAAAATCTTATTCATTTTGTATTTGTTTTACTTTTTTAAAATCATGTTTGCCTAAATTGTGGCACACTGTAATGTTACGCTTGATCAAAGTGGTCTGCGAAACAATTTCGGTTGGCCAGGCCTGTCTTAAACTGTATATATATTACTTTAGTTTATTCTTTAGATTCAAATACCTCATTATAACAACAAATTTTGTATTTTAAATGTTCTTAACTGTAATATTCAAAAGGAACAGTTATTGATGTTCCGTGAATTTTTTAAAAACCTAAAGATGGCCTGTAAAACAGATTGAAAATGTTTGTCAAAGTTAATAAATAATTCTTAGTGAGATAAGTTGTGGAAATTTTCAATTTTAATATTTAATTATTTTTATTATAAATTAAATGCAGATTTTTGCTACTTCTTATAAAATTCTCAAAAGTATCATAGTTTGTTTTGAGTTAATATTTTGTCAGCAAGTAATATCAACACTAAGTGCCACAACAGAAAGGGATAAATTATAAAATAGAACAAAATTTAATTTTAACAACCATTTAATTTTGTCAGCATTGTTAAATAACATTTTTTTCTTAACTTTTAAGTGTGTTGCGGAATTGCAGCACGTGGCCTAAATGATTTTTTTTCTGCTTCCGTTATACCGTCTTGTGTGCTACTCATCAGGTCTTGAATTCACCAGAAGTTCTACCATAATCAAGGTTGCGTAAATACACAGATACAAATCAAAGAAAAATAAAATAATCACTCAAATAATATACCTACTGTTTTGTTTTTACTGTTTACGTTCACTGAAAGAAAAATCGTTTCTTGAATATTTCTTTCTGTGATACATATTTATGTGATATTGTACTTATTCACTGTGCAAGAAAAACAGTAGAAATGGCAAATTTTGCTTATATTTCATGTTTTTTTTTAGGAGAAAAAATTAAATTCCTATTAGTATTCTATCATAAAAATAATTTACTGGGCCAAGTAAAATTTCCATGACCCCAGGCCTTGATCAATTTCCATTAGGTTTATACGGCTAGCATGTTGCTACAAAGTAACAGAGCACAGATTTCAATGTGTAGCATGTATTGCAAATACGCAACACGTGGTGCTTAATGTGCTAAATAAGTTTTATATTTGCAACAACAAAAATCATTTGCAGCAAGGTCTATTAATAGGCAATAGTTTATAAAACATACCAGTGAAAACAAGCTACATAGGTATGCTTCAGGAATTGTATTTGGCCTGTGGGGCATAGGCTGAAGGTCCTTGTTAAAAGCAGAAATTACACACTTGACATTACGAGAATATCACATGGTACAGGTGTTAAAATGGCATTTTCTTAAGATTTTCTATCAAGATCTAATCGCATTTTACTACCAACTTCACTTCAAACTGTTTCTGACTTAAACTTTGCAACCCTGCTACTAACAATTCTTTTATTTTCTCTATATAAATACTATGTATGAGGTCTGATCAAAAAGTATATCACCTAAGGTCAGGAGAAAAACACACATGTATCTATTTGGTTCAAACACTAGTCCCCTTCAAAATGGCCTCTCCCAAGTTCACATATTTCTCCTGATGGAGGTCCCAATAAATGACTTTGAAAAGTTATTTATTTGGATCTCCATCAAGCACTTTGTTGCATTAGACTTGATTTCCTCTGCATCCTGAAATCTCTTTCCTTGAATGGCATTCTTGAGTTTGAGAAAGAGCAAAAAAAAATCAGCTGGAGCCATGTCTGTGGATTGAGAAGGCTGCTGAACCTGCGCAATACTGCGTATTGCAAGGAATGTCTGAATGAGATTCAATCTGTAAGTTAGATCATTAAATACAAAAACTACTCCAACCTCAGCAACGGGGTGAAATCTACACTATCTGGAACCTGTAAACCGATGCGTAACACATATATAATGTATATTGCAGTTGACAAACATTTTCGAACAATCACTTTACTCTTCTTCAGGTCAACTGGTTAAGGAATTCCCTAGACAGAGTGTATATTATTCGGTGGGATCAGGTGTCATTCCGACGAAGTGGGACCTTCCTGACATGCATGGCCATGCGCTGGAGATAGAGTCAGCTCTTCCTTCCAGTTGATGCACGTGGCTACCCGGCCGGCGTTGTAGATGGCTGTGGCCTCTAGCCACCTGAGATGTTCCTGGTGGAGTGTGTTGACAATAACAGTAGCTTTTACGAATTGCACCTCGACCTCGGGATCCGACGCATACGTGGCAAGGGCTGTGGTGAGTCTTCCGTGTCAGATATCCGCCTGGTGTTCTCGTAAATGGGTATTTAAGGAACGCTTGGTTGAACCGATGTACAATAAGTCTTTGTTTCGTCTGTTGTCCCTGATTGGGATAGAATAGACTCCGGGGAGTCTGGTGCAATCGGTGAGGGGGTCTTTTTCATTCCATAGGATACGAAAAATCGTAGGACATCTTCTGTATAATATCTGTATCCCATGTTTGCTGGTTATCTTCTTATGTACTGTCTTAAGGTATGGATTGAATGTGATGGGGACTCGTGTCGAACCGTCTGGCCGTGAGTTGGCATTACTATTTGCGGTGGGGGGATGTTTCAGGTGTTGGTACCGTTCAACCATGACACGCCGCTTGGTCGAACAGTACCAATGCCTAAAACATCACCCCACTGCAAATAGTAATGCCAACTCACAGCCAGACGGTTCGACATGAGTCCCCATCACATTCAATGGAAACAGATGGTTTTAAAAAACTTTGGAGAACTCCATCCTGCCAAAATATAGCACATGCATGTGGATTTATGCCAGATACATAGATATGCTTATTGTATGGAACAAAAAATCTGACATGCAAGAATTCTTGGTTGATATCAATACCAACCCTTATGGACTAAAACCGCACCTGGAGCAGGAGAGTGAGTGCAAGGCCCGCTGTTTTGATATTCTTATTGCATTTAAGGATGGTAGAATCAAGACTGAAGTTTTTCGGAAACCCTCATACAATTCTCTATTCTTTGGATCTCACATGACCCATTATTTTACAAGCTAACCACTTTAAAAGCCTTGATTAGAAGAGCACATCCTTGTTTGACACTGTCAAGGATAGCTTTACTATATTAAAACATTTGGAGTGTGTCTTGCTTATGATCCCAGAATCATATAAACACTCGTTGACAACTTCTGAAACACTCCATCTTCAGATAGACACGACATTACTGGAGTGAACTGTACAGTGGTCAAGTACAATTGCCCCTTGGTAACATCTTTTAGGAAATTGGGAAAGCTACAATCAGATAAATATTGTACAAGAAGAATCCTACAGTTTATAAACTCGTGTGAATGACAGACTCAGTGGGCCTCTTGAGAATTTCAGATGTCTACATGATACCCATCACAGATGATAAGATTGCACATGACTTGGTATATGTGGGAGCCACCACACAATCCTCAACTTCATGGTTGAAGGAACCATGAAGTTGAGAACAACCTGAAGTAGGCTTCTCAAAAAAGCCAAATGTTTGTAACACAAATAACTGTCAGCTGGAAAAACAAGCAAGGTGGGTTTATCACTATAGTTGAATTAATTCCAGTTTGGATAACTCAAATAAAAAAATATTCTAATTCTGTAATTGAATAACTTTCCATTAGGTTATTGGAAACTGATGTTAAGCTAAACTATGCATACCAAAACCAATATTATAACAAAATGATTTTAAGAGAGGACTTACTGTATCTAGAATAGTTTAGGCTCACTAAAAATATATTAAATATTCATTTGTAACCCTGTTACTAAAAGCAAGCTACAAAAGTCATAATTAGCAAGAGAGTATTTTTTCAATTAACCGATCGAATTATAATAGATTGTACAATACTATGACAGTATTTACAGGGGTCACATTGCACAGTGCCAAAATTGCCACTTGGCAATGTTTTTATTAAAGTGGCAATAAAAAATATAACATTGGCAATAGCAAGTGGCGTAAAAACGCTAGTCCGCTTATTTGAACATTCAGCGTGAAATTGAATCACAAAGCCACTTCAGGAAAAGCAGCAGAAAGTCTAGCTCCCCGCGTGGGAGTCCGTGCACCACACACTAGTGCGATTTGATGACGTCACGCGGCAAGTTCAGACAGAAAAGTAGGAAGTGACGTTGAGAACCAAAGGCAGTTTTGTGAAGTGCTAGTGTGAATTTATAGACTGGAGTAATTTTTAATCTCTTGTTTTATAATCTTTAAATGTGCAGAATAATGATGTGATAAAATAACAGAATAATAATGTTACACACAAAAAAAAACACAAAAACTAAAATTCCAAAAATTCAAACCTACATTGTCCAGCATCAGTACATAGTGCTATTGCCGCAAAGAGACTTGACACTTTCAAAGACTTATAAGCTAAACACTTAATTTTCGGAAGCCCAGTTTTTGGAAATGTTTGAAAAGTAAATCCTATCATTTAGACAAGGTGCTGTTTATGTTTAGGGCTACATGCTCACCAAATTTCATTCAAATCAAAGACTCAAATGCCTGGCCCCCTTGTAAGTGACAGCTTAATGTGTTAATTTAGCTTTCCAGAGGCCAAACTGATAAGGCTACCAGCACCTGCATTAATTAGAAAGTAAAACTGGTGGCAATAAATAATTTGAAGTGACCAAAAAAAACTTTAAACTGGCAAAATGGTTGGCGATATTTTTAAATTTTCCAGACCAAATCCCATAATTATGAAGTATAGTTACAAAAAAATTTCCCCTCAATCTAATTTCTAAACTTCCCCAATAATTAGTCAGAAAATCAATATTTAATTAAGGCTATTGTTTATTTATATTATTTTTCCTTCCAATTTTTTCATCATATTACATAAATAAGAAGTAAAAATAAAGTAAGGAATTATTGTTTTTGAAACATCTTGACTTCTAAAACATTCTTCGCCTTTGTCTTTATATTTAAAAGCTTATCTTCATATTCTTTTAATATAAAGATGAAGTGTCCCTAATTTTGAAAATGTTAATTCCAAATATATAAGATTTCTTAATCTGTTAAAGTACAGGGTCTTTATAATTAAGTTCCGCTTTAAAATGGCCATAAAAGAAAAACTAGTGGACAAAATGTTATCAAACTTGGTAATAGTTTAAAGAAAGTCATGGGATCTTATTTCTCTCCCTCAAAAACGTAGTTCAAAAACTCACCACCAGCAAGAAATGGTGCGGTATGCAATATCGTTAAACAAAATAAGACACAGGAATAAAATCCCATGACTTCCTGTAAACTATTACCAAGTTTGATAACATTTTGTCCAGTAGTTCTCCTTTTATGGACATTTCAAAGTGGAACTTTAATTATAAAGACCCTGTATAAGCATCTATTAGTGTTAATAAAATGCAGCAGAACCTCAATTTAATGGAATGATTCGAGCGAGAGGTGTCTTTTAAAGCTGAAAGTCCATCATAAAGTAGATTTTCTGAATGTGCATGTTAAGAAGTTGACAAATTAGTTGGTTTATCCATTTTTAATACACATAGATACATTTGTATAATTAAAATTATGTATGTACAAAAAGTTTAATTTCACAGAAAAGTTTCCTATATGTATTATTACTTATGTATTCATTGTAGTTCTGAGACTAATAAATGAGGATACAATATAAATTGAACAAACATTCATTTCTTGGAAAATAGACTTCAATTTGAAAAAAATAACCAGTCAATTTAATTACCTATAAAAAACATTTTAAAATTAACAGTGTGTTAATTTTTACATGTTATATAAGGACCAGAAATATTGTCCATTAGAGCCGCCAACAGAATTCAACAGACAGAGTAGTCATGCGAAATGTGCAAATACTGTATTAATCTTTAAAATAAAGGTATTAAATCTAGCTTATAAAATCATGACTACTTCTGTTAATCGAGTTATCTGATAAGAAATACAGCACCAATATAGCTCTATCGTTGAAAAAATTCGCTTATTTTTGCTCATCTAGAGTTTTGCTTAGTTGAGCAAACTCGAGATGAAGGCATATCTGTGCGCAAAATATGTGTGAAAATACGGGTGTTACAACACCACCTGTTTTGGATGACCACCTGTCTAAAAGACCACTTTTTGGAGGAACCGTGGGTGATCAATCATAGACAGGGTTTACTGTATAAACTTCCAATGCAAACTGAAAGTCATGTTATTTCAATTAAAAACATTTTCCCTTGAATGGAGTTAGATAGATGACCAGCACGACTCCATTGCTAACGGAAAAGTATGACATACAGGGGCAAGACACTACGGTACTAATTTGAGATGGAGAGCATATATTTTAAATTAAATGAATTAAAAATTGCAGCCCAGCATTGTGACAATGTCACAATAAATAACTGTTCATTGGTATTCTTTCCAGTACGGCACCTGAGACAACTGCCACTCTGCTTAATCTATCAGCATGGCCCTATCTGTATTGAGGTCAAAGATATTGTCTTCAAACAATGCAAAGCCTCACAACCTTGGAAAATTTTATCCCATTCTTCACAGTGAAGAATCTCCAATCATATATTCTCAGACAATCATGTGTGAAAATTTTAAAATCAAGAAATATCCAAAAATAAACTATTAGTCTTCTATAAAAATGTAATAATAATTTTGTAGAAACAGTATTTTATAGCTTTTTATTTCATTGAGAAAATCATATTGAATTTGATAGTAATTACTTTTTTGAATAAATGTTGAATTTTATTCTTAAAAACTGCACAAAACTGTCACCTGATAAATATGCAATGAATCAAATTAATAACAGTAAATTGAATTATATTAAATATTTGCTATTACAGAAAATTAAAAAACTGAGATGTAACAAAAACATTTTCTTACATTTTCCTCAACAGTGTGCTTTAAGTGCTTAGCTGTCTCCGAAACTGTTCGCCCAGCTTTATTAGCAACAGCAAATAAGAAACCTGTAAAATTAATTTACATATAAGTTATTAAAATAATAAAACAGATCTACTATAACAACAATCATTTAACTAATTATAATATAATAATAATAATAATAATAATAATAACTCTCCCGTGGTCACCACCTGGTCGTGGTGGGAGAGCCCAGTAATTTTACTGATCCATAGGGCAATGCAGGCTGGAGCATAAGCTCCTGGTAGGGACACCCATGCCAGTAAGGTCTATGGGGAGAAATGAAGCTAAGAGTGACCACGCCCACATTCTGTGGAGATATTCATCATGGTAATAACTAGATCAAAAGTGTGATACCGGCTCGGACGTCGCCCGGGTTAACAAGGTCCGCGTTCGTGGGTTAGGCAGAGGCTCACGTTCGAAAAATAGGTCACAGTCTCCCTTGGTTACCGGTGGCGAAAGCAGCACCGGCCCAAGCATGGCTACTGCAATGCCCTCAACAGATGTGAGGAACCAACCCAGCCTTGGTGTTTCTGTGGCAATGCATCCACAGACCACAAAGGCTGGAAAACCACGCCAACGGATGAAATGGACAGTAGAAATGAACGAGTTTATCATCCGTACCTATTACACCATCACAAAACTCGAAACAAACATGACAGCATACAGACAACAACTACACCATAGATTCACACAACAGTATCCTCATCTCACTGTCACCGAACAAAGGGTTGTTGATCAAAAAAGAACAATTATACACAACAACCTTATTCCACAAACAACACTTGAACTTATCAAACAACAGGTTGCTGATCAAATACATCAACAGACAGAAACATCTAACATTAATGAAGATCATGTAACCTGTCAGGATAATCCAGCAACAAGCATTGATAATAACACACATACAACAATTACCACTAATGATACTACAGACACTTCCTCATCCATCACTGATAACATAGACTTGGATTTAGTTAATACGCTCTCACTTATATTTCAGGAAACACTCACTAAATATACAGGTACAGATCCCACACAAACGACCACGAATACCAAAAATCAACACGTCAAAGGAAGTAGGAAAAACACTAAATTATGTAAACACTCACTTACTACCACACTACATTCATTCAATTTCTACACTCGCAGACATTCATACATTAGTTTATGCTGGGCAGTCACAGTAGTGTCACACATGGACTGAAAGTACAATCACAGACAAATACACAGAAAACACAATTCTATCACAAGCCTGCCTGGCAGAGAAGAATAGAAACACAAATAAATGACATTAGACAGCAATTAGGCAGGCTAACACAATACACTAAAAACAACATAACACCCAAATTAAGGAAACAGCTCAAAAACATTTTCAAGAAAATAAAAACACACACAAAACATGAACATCACAACACACACATTACAGAATACATTGATACACTAAAACCAAAAACTTGCTGCCAAAGCACGTAGACTCAAACGATACAAAACATGTACACTACGAAAACAACAAAATAAATTATTTACAAACAATGAAAAACTCTTTTACAGACAAATTAATAACAAAGCAAACACTGATACACAGCACAGTGGCACACCAACAGAAGAAGAACTCACAACATATTGGTCTTCTCTTTGGTCCAGTGCTGTCACGCACAATGCTGATGCAGGCTGGATCGAGGAGGAGAACAGAAACTTGCACAACATACCAACTATGCCCTGTGTTGAAATAAACATACATGATTTCCAATACACTGTTAACAGAACACACAACTGGAAGACACCTGGTGTAGACAACATTCACCAATTTCTGGTACAAAAAAGTTTACATCACTTGCACCAGGAACTAGCTAAACATCTAACACACATCATCATCAATCCACAAGACATGCCAAATTTTCTTACTCAGGGCATCACCTACATGAAACCTAAAAACAACAAATACCACAGACCCCACACAATACAGACCAATTACATGTCTTCCAACACTCTACAAATTATTGACATCCTGTATTGCAAACAAAATATACAAACATGTTGAAGAACACGACATTCTAACAGGAACAACAAAAAGGTTGTCGTAGAAACCACAGGGGATGCAAAGAACAGTTACTCATAGATTCAGTCATTCTACGGCAAGCACACAGACAACACAGAAACATACACATGGCATATATAGACTACAGAAAAGCATTCGACAGTGTTCCACACAGTTGGCTGCTACATATCCTACACATGTACAAAATACATCCATCACTCATTGCATTCTTTCAAAACACTATGCAGCACTGGAGAACAACACTACATCTCAGGGCCCATAACACTTCCATACAAACAAACCAAATTTTTATTAGGCGAGGAATTTTTCAAGGAGATTCCTTGAGTCCTCTCTGGTTCTGCTTAGCCCTGAACCAATTATCCAACATGTTAAACAAGATGCATTATGGTTACAATATCAGACACGAAAAAACAACACAGTTTACACTGTCACATCTCATGTACATGGATGACATAAAACTTTATGCATCCACACAAAAACAACTTCATCAACTCCTACAAATCACACATTCATACACCAAGGACATACAAATGGAATTTGGCCTAGATAAATGCAAAACAGTTCACATAGAAAAAGGAATCCTGAAGAAAGAAGATTTTGCACTTGGAAATGGAAACATTATTGAATCCATGGAAGAGGGCGAGTTCTACAAGTATTTAGGATTCCAACAGGCCAAACTAACAGAACATACACAAATAAAGCAAAGATTAATTAAAGAATACCAAAGTAGGTTAAATGCTATTCTCAGAACACAATTAAATGCAAAACACACAGTTAAAGCATTAAACACATATGTCATCCCAGTACTCACATATTCTTTTGGAGTTATACATTGGACTCACACTGATCTTGAGCAACTCCAAAGGAAAACAAGAACAACACTTACTAAGCATAAACAACATCATCCTAAATCCGCCACAGAAAGATTAACCCTTCCACGTAAAGATGGCGGACGTGGCCTGATTGACATAGTTAACCTTCACTACAAACAAATACAGTCACTGCGAGAGTTTTTCTACAAAAAACAAGAAACATCACAATTACATAAAGCAGTAACTCTAGCAGACTCGAATAACACACCATTAAACTTACACTCACATCATATGGACACAACACAACATATAAAAAGCATAGACACCATTAAGCAATCGTGGGCTCGAAAGGCACTCCATGGCAGGCATCCTTACTATCTGGCCCAGGATTTTGTTGACAAAACTGCGTCAAACAGCTGGTTAGCTCGGGGATGCCTCTTTGGGGAGACGGAAGGATTCATGATTGCCATACAGGATCAGGTCATAAATACTAAAAACTACAGAAAACACATACTCAAAGATGCAACACTCACAAATGACACATGCAGAAAATGTCACATCATGCCAGAAACTATACAACACATCACCTCTGGTTGCAAGCTCTTGGCACAGACAGATTATTTACACAGACATAACCAAGTAGCAAATATAATACACCAAGAGCTTGCAAAGAAACACAAATTAGCAGACATCCACGAACCATACTACAAATACATTCCACAGACAGTATTGGAAAACAACATGCACAAAATGTACTACGACAGAGCCATAATCACAGATAAAACAATTTACCACAACAGACCAGACATCACACTCATTGACAAACACAATAAAATCACATACATTATAGACATATCTATTCCAAACACTCACAATATACAAAATGCATACACTGAAAAAATTAGCAAGTACACAGAACTCGCCCAGGAAATAAGGCATCTGTGGAGGATGGATAAGGTGCTTATTGTACCTGTTGTTCTCTCCTCTACAGGTGTCATACCACACACACTACACAAAAGCCTGGGCACATTACAATTGAATAGAAACACATACATCACACTACAGAAGGCCACTATATTGAATACATGTCATATTGTGAGAAAATTCCTGAATACAGACACACACACTGATACACTTCTTTAATTTCTGTTTTGGTTACTATGCCTTGACTTTGGTCCGGCATAGTGCACAGCCACCGGTGTTAACCGAGTATATCTCACTTAACCCAACATAATAATAATAACTCTCCCAGGGTCACCACCTGGTCGTGGTGGGAGAGCCCAGTAATTTTACTGATCCATAGGGCAATGCAGGCTGGAGCATAAGCTCCTGGTAGGGACACCCATGCCAGTAAGGTCTATGGGGAGAAATGAAGCTAAGAGTGACCACGCCCACATTCTGTGGAGATATTCATCATGGTAATAACTAGATCAAAGTGTGATACCGGCTCGGACGTCGCCCGGGTTAACAAGGTCCGCGTTCGTGGGTTAGGCAGAGGCTCACGTTCGAAAAATAGGTCACAGTCTCCCTTGGTTACCGGTGGCGAAAGCAGCACCGGCCCAAGCATGGCTACTGCAATGCCCTCAACAGATGTGAGGAACCAACCCAGCCTTGGTGTTTCTGTGGCAATGCATCCACAGACCACAAAGGCCGGAAAACCACACCAACGGATGAAATGGACAGTAGAAATGAACGAGTTTATCATCCGTAATTATTACACCATCACAAAACTCGAAACAAACATGACAGCATACAGACAACAACTACACCATAGATTCACGCAACAATATCCTCATCTCACTGTCACCGAACAAAGGGTTGTTGATCAAAAAAGAACAATTATACACAACAACCTTATTCCACAAACAACACTTGAACTTATCAAACTACAGGTTGCTGATCAAATACATCAACAGACAGAAACATCTAACATTAATGAAGATCATGTAACCTGTCAGGATAATCCAGCAACAAGCATTGATAATAACACACATACAACAATTACCACTAATGATACTACAGACACTTCCTCATCCATCACTGATAACATAGACTTGGATTTAGTTAATACGCTCTCACTTATATTTCAGGAAACACTCACTAAATATACAGGTACAGATCCCACACAACGACCACGAATACCAAAAATCAACACGTCAAAGAAAGTAGGAAAAACACTAAATTACGTAAACACTCACTTACTACCACACTACATTCATTCAATTTCTACACTCGCAGACATTCATACATTAGTTTATGCTGGGGCAGTCACAGTAGTGACACACCATGGACTGAAAGTACAATCACAGACAAATACACAGAAAACACAATTCTATCACAAGCCTGCCTGGCAGAGAAGAATAGAAACACAAATAAATGACATTAGACAGCAATTAGGCAGGCTAACACAATACACTAAAAACAACATAACACCCAAATTAAGGAAACAGCTCAAAAACATTTTCAAGAAAATAAAAACACACACAAAACATGAACATCACAACACACACATTACAGAATACATTGATACACTAAAACAAAAACTTGCTGCCAAAGCACGTAGACTCAAACGATACAAAACATGTACACTACGAAAACAACAAAATAAATTATTTACAAACAATGAAAAACTCTTTTACAGACAAATTAATAACAAAGCAAACACTGATACACAGCACAGTGGCACACCAACAGAAGAAGAACTCACAACATATTGGTCTTCTCTTTGGTCCAGTGCTGTCACGCACAATGCTGAAGCAGGATGGATCGAGGAGGAGAACAAAAACTTACACAACATACCAACTATGCCCTGTGTTGAAATAAACATACATGATTTCCAATACACTGTTAACAGAACACACAACTGGAAGACACCTGGTGTAGACAACATTCACAATTTCTGGTACAAAAAGTTTACATCACTGCACCAGGAACTAGCTAAACATCTAACACACATCATCATCAATCCACAAGACATGCCAAATTTTCTTACTCAGGGCATCACCTACATGAAACCTAAAAACAACAATACCACAGACCCCACACAATACAGACCAATTACATGTCTTCCAACACTCTACAAATTATTGACATCCTGTATTGCAAACAAAATATACAAACATGTTGAAGAACACGACATTCTAACAGAACAACAAAAAGGTTGTCGTAGAAACCACAGGGGATGCAAAGAACAGTTACTCATAGATTCAGTCATTCTACGGCAAGCACACAGACAACACAGAAACATACACATGGCATATATAGACTACAGAAAAGCATTCGACAGTGTTCCACACAGTTGGCTGCTACATATCCTACACATGTACAAAATACATCCATCACTCATTGCATTCTTTCAAAACACTATGCAGCACTGGAGAACAACACCACATCTCAGGGTTAGTAACACTTCCATACAAACAAACCAAATTTTTATTAGGCGAGGAATTTTTCAAGGAGATTCCTTGAGTCCTCTCTGGTTCTGCTTAGCCCTGAACCCATTATCCAACATGTTAAACAACACGCAATATGGTTACAATATCAGACACGAAAAAACAACACAGTTTACACTGTCACATCTCATGTACATGGATGACATAAAACTTTATGCATCCACACAAAAACAACTTCATCAACTCCTACAAATCACACATTCATACACCAAGGACATACAAATGGAATTTGGCCTAGATAAATGCAAAACAGTTCACATAGAAAAAGGAATCCTGAAGAAAGAAGATTTTGCACTTGGAAATGGAGACATTATTGAATCCATGGAAGAGGGCGAGTTCTACAAGTATTTAGGATTCCAACAGGCCAAACTAACAGAACATACACAAATAAAGCAAAGATTAATTAAAGAATACCAAAGTAGGTTAAATGCTATTCTCAGAACACAATTAAATGCAAAACACACAGTTAAAGCAATAAACACATATGTCATCCCAGTACTCACATATTCTTTTGGAGTTATACATTGGACTCACACTGATCTTGAGCAACTCCAAAGGAAAACAAGAACAACACTTACTAAGCATAAACAACATCATCCTAAATCCGCCACAGAAAGATTAACCCTTCCACGTAAAGATGGCGGACGTGGCCTGATTGACATAGTTAACCTTCACTACAAACAAATACAGTCACTGCGAGAGTTTTTCTACAAAAAACAAGAAACATCACAATTACATAAAGCTGTAACTCTAGCAGACTCGAATAACACACCATTAAACTTACACTCACATCATATGGACACAACACAACATATAAAAAGCATAGACACCATTAAGCAATCGTGGGCTCGAAAGGCACTCCATGGCAGGCATCCTTACGATCTGGCCCAGGATTTTGTTGACAAAACTGCGTCAAACAGCTGGTTAGCTCGGGGATGCCTCTTTGGGGAGACGGAAGGATTCATGATTGCCATACAGGATCAGGTCATAAATACTAAAAACTACAGAAAACACATACTCAAAGATGCAACACTCACAAATGACACATGCAGAAAATGTCACATCATGCCAGAAACTATACAACACATCACCTCTGGTTGCAAGCTCTTGGCACAGACAGATTATTTACACAGACATAACCAAGTAGCAAATATAATACACCAAGAGCTTGCAAAGAAACACAAATTAGCAGACATCCACGAACCATACTACAAATACATTCCACAGACAGTATTGGAAAACAACACGCACAAAATGTACTACGACAGAGCCATAATCACAGATAAAACAATTTACCACAACAGACCAGACATCACACTCATTGACAAACACAATAAAATCACATACATTATAGACATATCCATTCCAAACACTCACAATATACAAAACGCATGCACTGAAAAAATTAGCAAGTACACAGAACTCGCCCAGGAAATAAGGCATCTGTGGAGGATGGATGGGGTGCTTATTGTACCTGTAGTTCTCTCCTCTACAGGTGTCATACCACACACACTACACAAAAGCCTGGGCACATTACAATTGAATAGAAACACATACATCACACTACAGAAGGCCACTATATTGAATACATGTCATATTGTGAGAAAATTCCTGAATACAGACACACACACTGATACACTTCTTTAATTTCTGTTTTGGTTACTATGCCTTGACTTTGGTCCGGCATAGTACACAGCCACCGGTGTTAACCGAGTATATCTCACTTAACCCAACATAATAATAATAATAATAATACATTTTCAATTAAGTTCAATTACTAGAGTATTAGAAGAGTATTCAATTACTAACTTAAATAAAACAGTTGGCTTAAAGAACATTCTTCCAAAAGTAAGTACTCACTCATAGATATTTTCTGATCACTATAAATTACCACCTCAGAGCTAGAATAATCCCTATCAGTAAATTCTGACTAAGATAATTAACAAAACCTTTTACACAATATTTCCTATATTTTGCACATAGAGGCCTGCAATAAAGATCCACATAGAATTTGTTATTGCAAATTCTACTTGGATCTGTATTGCTTTAGATAAAGCAGTTGCTTTTAAGCAAACTCCATATGATACAGCTATTACATCAAAACCAGACTTGAATTACTCGTGTTCTGAGATTGCCATATAAACATTATAAAATATATATGTATTATATAAGAACATACCTAATCCTTGATTTATACAATATTCAAATTTCATGATTACCATTTTAACAAGGTAAAATATTTGTTTCACATAACAGAATTTCAGTGTAACAGTTTATACTTTAAAATTAAATACTGAAGAATATTTTAAAATCAAGTATTTTCATTGATTTGCACTAAAACGAATTTTTAAGTCTGCTAATTACTACAATGTCGAAAGTACCCAGTAGATTCTTGCTAATCTGGCCTTTCAATTATCCGACATACACCATTATAATGTCTCTCTTATTCGTTTATTATATGTATTTAAAAAATAGTAGACTTGTAACATTAACTTTAATAATGAACTAAACTTTAAATTAACTGTATCCCTGTGCATAATTTCACAATAACAAAATACAACTCCAAAAATAATCAGTACGGAAGGGCGACAGGCCATGTGGTTTGTTGCTTTTAGTCCTATGCATTTTGTAATCTGACACTTTCACTAATTTGGCATTCCTCTGTGCAAGAAATGGCCGGATTAGCAAATGTCTACTGTATTGGTGACATCAGAGGCATAGCTACTGTGGAGCAGTTGGAATAAATTGCTCCAGGTGCACGAATTACAAGGGCACCAAGTTAAAAAGGGTGAAATAAAAACTTGTAAAAACATTTGTAAAAAAATGTTTGCATTTAATAATTAATCAAAACTTATTTAAGAAGCAGCGTGTCACAACACTGTCTTAGTTCTTTGGCTATATCAATTGAAAAAACATAGCTTGTCAACTTGATCTGGAGAAAGTGATTGACCGATTTGCAAACAAAAAAGCGAGAAAACAACAATTTTAAAGTTTTTTTTAAATTTATTATTATATATTTGTTATGAAACTAAACTTGCATACAATTTGTCAATACAGTTTATATACTGTGTAGTAAATATTATTAGGTACTCCGTACTTAAAGAATTATTTTGTTTTATTATTATATAATATTATAGTATTACTATATATTTATTAAATTGAATATCTTATTGTTGAAATGCCTCGAATCTCAAATAAATTAAATAATTAGATATATGTTTTTAAATTAAATGTTCAAAACTAATTTCGCGAGACCTCTTCCGAGGAATAAGGGGCGCACCAATTCTACTTGCTCCGGGGCGCTGAATACGTAGCTACGCTACTGGGTGACATTATTGCAATTCACGCATTCATGGAAATGTACTATGTACAACCAGTGGTGCATTCAGGATTTAATCTTGGGAGGAGTTGAGTTGAACAAAAATTTAATAGAATTATCATTTTATGTGACCACTAATTCATTAGTAGTATAGAAATAAATGATGCAAAACAACAAATAAAAAAATATATTTTAACTAGGAAAAGATTTTTGGAAAATTTTATATTGGTTCGTTTTTTCCCTTTTTCTTTGGGGATGCCACAGCCCCTTGGTCCTCGGGTGTATCATTGGTCACAACCTCACATCACATGCATTAAAGTTAGCTGTATATCATAAAATTTATAAGAAATTCAATAGAAATGATAACAAGCTTTAATAATGGATTTCATTGACTAAAGACTGTTGATGTCGTCAATAAACTAGAAGAAAAAACTTTGATCAATGAGTAAAGTAACAAGTGACAAAATTTTCAACTAAAAGAGGTAGAATATATTTTTTTTATTACCAAGTTAAGAATTTCATTTTCACTTTCATTTTATAAAATTTAACTATTGTTTAATAATATGAGTCATGCTGAAGAGATAATGGTACAAAATTATGTAATATTTCATAAGAGTATTCGTAGAATTTATGCAAATATAAAGCATGGGCAAGCATTTGCGAGGATTATTTTTGAAATACAATTAAACTAATTACTGTCTTAATAAATAAAATTTGGTCTAGAAAGGTAGGCAATTAAGCTGCAAATAAACAATTAAAAATTAATTAATTAATTTACAAAATAAACAAAAACTGCTTGATTAAATTATCAAAAATTTAAAAAATTCTGTAAAAAATTTAAAAAATTCAAATGTCTTCATTTTCATCATGTCAAATCACCAGGAACAACAGTCTCCATTACAGAGATGGCCTTTTATTAGAGACAACCTTACTATTATTTTATTCGATGACCTACGCCTCTGCAAAAACATGCAAAACAGTCTGAAAAGTTCACAGGTGACAAGCCAACAATTATAAAAATACATAATTTCTTTTTAAAAAAAAATAGCCAACAAATTTACAATTTAAAAATCCCGTATTTCCAGTAATTTGACATGACGAAAATGAAAACATTTTAGTCTTTTCTATGGAATTTTTTAATGTGTAAATTCGTCAGCCATTTTTTTAATCAAAAATTTATTTATTACAAAACATTTTCAATCTGAATTCAGGCAACACACACAAATTCAGATTATGGTGCCAATTTCTACATACGTTCATAATTTAGAGAATTCTGGGAGAAAATATTGACTTACAGGATGACTCAACTTTGCAAATTTGCTTACCATGAAGGCGCTTATCCACAACTACACAGTGAATAGAAGTTATAGGGTTGAATCCCTTTTTTTCAGCGTTAGAGTTTACACATTTAAATTAGAGAAGAAAAGGCTACAAAGGCAAGTAACATACTGTAAAACATTTTAAATAAACAATTTATTCTCCAGTTGAAATCAACAATTTAAATTTTTAACATTTTTTTAAACGTCGAAATTATATTTCGCTTGCTTTTGCAGCCTTTTCTTCTTTATATGTGTAAAGCGCAAATTTTTTCTCTTTCCATTAATTATATTTGGCGCACGTGTTTTCATTTTACTATATCAGTCCCATATTTCAGGTAAACCTTTCTTCCAAAATTTTAGAAATTAATTAATTATTAAATTTGAAATTACTCTTAAAGGATGAATGCTTAGCCATTTATCTTCAGGCTAAATTCTGTAATTTGACTGATTAATAATTAGCTTTCTGGACTAAAATAATGCGCCTTTGAATGTTCGTTTAGGTAATAAAGTAGCGAGATAGTTTTGGTATTAATTAAACAAATATTCACTATGCGGCTATCTTATTACCATCACTCAAAGAAGATTGAATTCCATTATCTGAATCTTCTAATCGAAGCAAGTAAAAATATTCAATCATTGTCGTAATCATAAAATCAGATTTTATAAACGATTTTTGCCAATTGCATGCAATTTTCATTAACACTCCAGCTAATTTTTTAAACATTAAATTAGTTGAAATGCTGCAATTATTTTAAAGCAGTTTAAAAAAATTTTTCAGACAACTGAAATAAATTCAATTTAAGCAGGACTTCCTATGCGTTAATGCTACACTTATTAAAAAACTAAGTACTATTGGATTATTCATTTAACTTCAAGGTTTGTAATTTATCAACTTGCTATTCTCTACTCTTATTAGCAGGAAATCACAAAATCCATTTCAAAATAAATAAGCTTTTTTTCCCGAGTAAAATTAATTGAAAATTTAATAACTGAACCGCGTCAATCAATAAAATGAATTAAACATGCTAAAGTTTTTTGTAAATATCTTTAGTATACTATTAAAGTTAAGAGTTTCATTTGCAATTTATTTTTCTAAATAAATCTCTATTAAAATAAGAGAAATGTTTTAAATTCTAATCTAAGATATCGATCGACTAAGACGTCTGCAAGCCCAAGGGGTACTTGGTGTCGATTAGCTTTAATTTAGCCAAAATGACTTCTGTTTTAGTATTTTTATGTCCTGTCATCTTTAGTTTCATCATCTTTACAGAAACAACTTGGAATTTAGCATGTTTGTCAAAGAAATTAATAGGTTAATGGAGGTTGTCTACTAATGGATAGACAAAGTACTCTTCGTGAAACATTATAAACCAAAAATGATGAACTAAAACTAGTTTTAACACCACTACTGCTGCAGTTACAATTAGCATTACAAAGGAAGGAATAAGCAGTTCTTCGATAGAATAAATATATTGGTAAAATATTTGAAGCTAAAAAATTAAAATAATTAAGATTAAAATTAATTTCTGCGGAACTTCTAAAATGTGTTTTGCAAAATTAATAATTATTATGTTATTATTAATTTTGAAGCTTTGAGAAAAAAAATTTTAAACTAATCTAATCTATAATCTAATAAACTTAAATATTAAATCAGATATAAAGTACCCTCAGTCTGTATAAAGTATATGAACTGTCACATTTAAACAATGGACAACTCCGAGCTTAATTATCAAGAACAATTATGATCATAACGTTCCGTTTTTCATCTTAAAAATAATATTATTTGCAAGTAAAAAAGAGAGCAAGCATAATGAATAATTAAATGAACATTACTAAAACTGAATGAAATAATCAAATTTTCTGTTCGAAAAAACTGTTCAATTTAGAAAAACCAAAGTGTCATTTTTTTGTGTGTCAACGACTAACCACTTTCTTTTCTTCTCTGCAAACTTTAAATGTTATGGATCCCTGCCAATTTTTATTCAGATGATAAAGTCTGCTATCAGTTGCATCGTGATGCAGACAATTCATTTAGATATCAAGTACGTTAGATTTTGTTTAATACGTTTGCTATACATAGAACTGGTTTTTATCATTAAACATTATATTCTAATTGATTTTATAGAGAATCTGTATTTAGAAATGTTATATAGTACTTTAATTTGAAACAGTATTTACATAATATAGTTATATTAAAATTGCATCACTAATAAAATCATAAAATATTTCCATAAACAAATCTAAACTAATGCGATTATTTATATAAATAACCTTATATACTCTCATAAAATAATACCCGCCTACTCTATATATATTTATATATACGAGTAGGTGGTGTATATGTATATATGTATAAAGCAAATATTATACTTTGATAAATGTATAAAATTATTCTCTTCCTTTTTCCGTAAATTAATTACACACACACAATTTTACTTTACATTTTGAAACAATAAAGTTATTAAAACAAATAATTGTATGTCAAATAACTTTAAAAAAATAAATGAAACTGTATTTGTTTTATTGTATATTGTATTTTTTAAATTATTATTATTGAATATATTAGAGTATATTTATCATTTAACAAGCAATTATTTATTGCGACATTCGCACGATGCCAGGCTACAATTTTTAATCATTTTTAATTTATTTAATTTTAAATATATGCTCTCCACCTCAAATTAGTATCGGCTTGCCTCTGTACTGTACATCGCACTGTTCCTGTTACCAATAGAGTTGTGCCAGTCATCTATCTAACCACCTTTTGGGGGGAAATTTTTGAATTAAACTAACACGACGTCCGGTTTGCATTGGAAGTTCATATATAGTTGATCGGGGCCTCCTGCTCTTAATGCTTCCTTATTTGGTCTTGTCTTTCATCTACTTAACTCCCTTCTTGAGATTAAGGAAAGACGGACAACAGTGGGAATTTATAGGTCTACAGTTTTTTGAAATTGCAGCCCAATAATTTCACAAACTATTTAAATAGATAAAATTGCAGAATCTTTTCTACCGATGTTATTATTAAAGCAGTTGTTTTAATTCAATTAAAGATAAAATAATTTTAAAAAGTTCATTCTTCGGTATCGCTTCAAATCATTTTAAATTAAAAATATTAATTTCCTGAAACACAAATTTAAATAACTGCTTTATTTAGTGCCATTCACTTCAATTACATTTTTTTTAATACAATATTTGATGCATGGTTTTATAAAAATTACATTGTTTTTTATCCAGATCAAGCTAAAATAAGCCAAAAATACTTCTTTTTCAATAAACTTTTCCGTTCGGTTGCCTTAATTGGTAGTCGGCTTGCATTTTTACGTAATGGTGCCAAGAGTCGTTCATTTTAAACACTGTACTTAATTTAGAAACTACATAAAAGATATAAAAATGCATGCACTAAATCATAATTTAGGTTTTAATAGTCAAATTTATATAAAATTTAGCTATTAAAAATTATGAATTAAATTACAAAATTTAACCTAAAGTTATGTCATCTTCTATTAAGAATTATAAATTAATTTTAAATCCTAAATAAGCGATAAAATTATAGAAGAAAATTGTGGCTTACATCAAATTATGTAATTAATTAATTAGTTTAGGTCTTTTCCAAAATAATCCAGCTTTTAGGTATGTTAAGCAGCACAAATTTTTGAAGTGATGTGAATGCAATTTACACCACTTCAAAAATTAAAAGACAGTTTATCTGTGACACAATTTCTTATCAGTCAAATTACGTTACAATTAGTTATAGTACTAAAACAGTATATATAGGAATAATAGGAAACATACAAGAGTAGGAATTACTGAAACAGGAATAAAAGCATCAGTGGTGTAGTAAGGGGGCAAGGGGATGTATCATGCACTAGGTGCCACTCACAGAGGGGCGCCCAAATGGTCTCCAAGACAAACTGTGTGTGTTTCTGGAGAAGGTGCCAATAAAGTGTCATGCCCCGGGCACCAGTTACGTTCGCTACGCCACTGAAAAGCATACAACAAAAATAATTCTGAATGTATCCCATTGAAAATCGTTAATTTAAAAATCTTTAAAATATACAAGCCAAGAAGCAATAAATAAACAGGCATCGTCATCTATCGTATTGATTGTTTCTCATTTCCGATCTTCCATTAGAGAAGCTTTCACTTCCAAATCTCATTTTTCTCTTACCCAAGGAATCAGATCAGAAGTTTAATAAATTTTCCAACTTTGGATCTAATTCTTAAGCTAAGAAAAGAAAGAGATCAGTATGCAGAGAAGCTCTAATGGAAGATAAAAAATAATAAACGAACAACATTTAGAATAATTGATGAATATATCTACGTAAAAAAAAGAGAATGTCATACTATAAAACATACTTTTATTAAAAGGAAAATTGTCATATTTTATGATGTTCTTATTAAAAGCCATTAGTTATAATGTTATCACTGAAGGCTATTAATAAATATTTTCAACAAGAACATAATTTTGTAATGGAGTAAAAGTACCTATTGACCACTATTGTAAATCTATTTTAGACTACTTTTTATATAAAGAACAGATCCGTGAGTGAAGCAAATTCAAACCGTAAAGAATAAACGAACAAGCAAACTCAGTTAAAAATTTGTTACTAATTCATAAAATATCGATAAACTATCGCATTAATTAATTAATTAATAAATATTGTTCTAGTACCTTATCTTACATTATTCTAAATATTGATATTTCATATTAGATAGTTGCTTTGCTAAAAGATTATATTCTAATAATTTTGGGTGCTTGTAATTAACCTAATCCTATTCAATGCTGTCTGGAGAAAGATTTAGAAGTCCAAATGCAACCAAATCCAATATGGTGACATTTCAGGGCATGCAGAAGACATTTCTTTAAGACAAAAAATCAGTACCAAAACTCATCACTATGGCACTTTTAGAGCTTTGAACCTTAATCCACATAATTTTTGGTTAGGGAGGGACATTTAAAAAAAGACACGTTGCAAATTTACAGCCTTGAAAGACAGTATCGTGCTCTGCTGTTAGAAAATCAGAGGATCAATTATGAGGAGTCCCAAAACTCTAGATATATATTACATAATGTTTCATAAGAAACTCAACAGCACCTTAACACCGGTAACAGGTTCCGGATTTAGTGTTGATACATAATGTTTCTACAAATGATGGTATACCAGAATAAACAATGAGAATGTATGATATGATGCAAGCCAAATACAATAGACCATAAAGTTGACCTCAAAGGGCATTTTCAAGGTCATTCAAAAAATATCTTTAAAACCATAAAAAATTTAGTAAGCAACCACTCATCACACCAGGGATGAAAACATTTGTTTTTGTTTGTTTTCGTCATCTACACACTGTAATTGGTTCAGAATATGTGATTAAATTTAATAAGAATCTATATTTGCTTGTTACATAAATGTAAAGATAAAATTTTAAAATCTAATCTAAAAAACAAGCAAATTTTGTTGCTGTCATGCATGAAGCACTTGCATAAATCTTCTGATTCAAACAGGTGTAAAGAACATGCACAGATCATTGATGCAGATGCTTCACTACATGACAGGAACAAAATTTCGCCTGTTTTTTAGATTTGATTTTTCGTTTTATCTTCACATTTTATCTACTGAACAAAAGCAGATTCTTACTTATTTTTGTATGGCCTACAACTTTCTAATTGACATTTTTTGCCTGGGATGTATAGTTTTTCAAAGACCTTCAGAATGTCCTTCAAGATCAACCATATGGTCACTACTGGATTTAGCACACATCATAACACATACTCCATTGTTTATTTTGGTCTGACATTATCTGTAGAGACATTAGTATCCAGACTTTTGGGATACACTGTATAGAGTGAGTGTCTTGTTCAAAGAAAATGTTACTTGCAGAACTAAAACCTCTATAGTGGTGAATTTTAGTACTATGTATTTTATGCATATCTTGAAATGTCACCATACCAAATCTAGTTGCATTTAGACTGCTAAATAGCTCTCCAGACAGTGTCGAATAGGGGTATTTTAATTATGAGTAACTGGTATATTAAATCATTTTAAATTAAATATAGCTAACCGTACAAGCATGTAATCAATACAAGTAAGGTTCATTGAATGGAATTTTAAAACATTATAAAAAATAATTTTGCAAAATACACATTTCAGAGCTCTCAACCATCCACTTTTTTCATTAACAGTTTGCTTTTTGAGGATGCCGTCCACTGTGTTTGGAATTTGTACACTTTTTCACCAATGCTTCCAATTATTCTTTGAAAGCATTGTTTTCTTTTATACTTTTTTTAATAATAAATTTTTTTTTTTCAAATTTTGTATTTCTCTACACAGTCCAACAAAAGATTATGACATTATAATAATATGTACAATAAAATGTGATGATTGTTAAAATGTTACGTATGATGAACAGCTTTTTTCCAATCTGGCAATAGTAGATGTCACGATATAATTAACCAATGGCAGAACACTGATTGCGAACAAATTCAAAAAATTATTACATGTACGTACTGGAGTCGTCAGTGAAAAAATATCAAATTACCAGTATATTTACTGATGCATTTTTTAACTGGTAAAACAGTAAACCATTTACTGGTAATGCAATACTTAAAGGTAACCTAAATTTGGAAATCTCCATTCTACACAATAGTGTAGAAAGGTGATTCCAAATATGTAATATAGGCAAGTGCAAAAGTACAAAATGGATTTGATAAAATAAATTGTTATATATGATGCAAGATCATTATTTCAGTATGCCTCGTACTAGAGAATCCTATCAAAATTGTGAAAACATTTCAATTAAAATTTTGGCTGTCAGCTTTTTTGGCCACTATAATTTTTTTCATAATTACAGGAAATCCTTGTTAGTTCAGAATTCAGGGGATGAAATACTTGTAACTTTGAATTATCCAAGATTTACATATTTCTGTATATGCCAAATGCCACATTACTGATGTAATTAAGCAAATAGAATACAGCTACTTATACAAAATGCTATTTTCATTAATTAATAATAACAACATAAATAAACTGCATGTGTTTGGTGAGAACCTCACAGGTTGCCATTTGGGTCTTATAAAAAGTAAAGCAGAATTCCTTGAAATGTAGCCCAAATTATTTTTAAAGTGGTCCGAAAACAGTGGTCTAGGGCCCTACAAATATTACAATTTGCTACTTGTAGCCCAATCTTGCAATCCCAAAACCCACCTACATTTTATGAAATATGAGAAAAAGGGGTAGTCCATACGTAAGGTGACACCTGAAAATGTGTTACTGTAAAAGCAAAGTCATGTTGACCAGATTAGAATTGTTCTTGATCTTAAAGCATGGAGACACTTTAATCTAAATGAACACATATCACAGTTTGAACAGAATTTTCACTTTGAATTACAAAGTAGTCGTATTTTGAACTAACCAAATTCCTTAATATGTAAATCTCTATATCCCCAGATGGGACAAAAGTACAGTTACGAACTAATGGGATTTTAAACTATTCAAGTTCAAATTAATGAGGATTTCCTGTACATGTTGAGGGTTATGATATTCCTTAAAATCATTTTAAACACTAAACTAAGCTTTAAAATTCAATCACTAACATTGCACAATAGATTCTGCTTATTGTAAGCACAGATACCATCATCAGAACTAGAAACACCCAAACATAAGTTAAGCAAAGTTTTATAATTTGTAATTCATTATAAATCAGAGCGAAATTATTGTCATTAGGTAAACATGTGTATTTTTAAGCTCTCTTTTCACCTTATCAGCCTTAATATGTAGTTTATAATGATCATATGTTGTCTTAACGAATGCTTTAAATATTAAACAATCATTTTAATTGTTACTTGCACACAGTACAGTAGCTTAAATTATGTACTCACATATACAAAAATTTCATCAACATATAAGCTATTATATAACTGTAAAGATCCCATGAATAAAATGAGCACATGGGATCTGGTATGGGGAAACAATTAAGATCTGGTATGCATTGGATACATTACAGATCACTGACTGAACACAGACTTAGAAAAGAAGAAACAAACCAACATTCTGTCCATATATGCCTTTGAAACAGGAGTGAAACCAAACTTGGAACAACCTAGTCTCATCAGACACCATTCAAGCATCATATTAAAGCACTAGAAGCTCTGGAGATTTACAAAGCAGGATCAAGAGGGAAATGCCTTAATTTCGAAGAGGGGGTAAGGTTTTGAGTACACGGTAAACATTTATGATGATGATCCAAACAGGATCTGAGAAAATGGATTTCATTAATTAAGAAAACAAATATAAATTCATCCATTTAAATTTGTAAATATTTACATCGAGAACATTGACACAATTTTGAATTTTACCATCATTCCACCAAAGTTTGAAATAATATATTGTTCTCCTTCAAGTTCCAAAATAGAACAAAAAGTTTAAGACCGGAATCACATCTACAATTGGGTCAAGAACATTTGTCCACATGAATATTAAAATCCTGCTACTGTTAAAATAAGATTTTTTTGTGTGTTTATAGTAGTTTAAATTATTGACATTTCTTACTTCAATTATGTGATAGTTGTTAAAAGCAGTGGCAGGCAAATAATATTGATACATTATATGCATTAATTATTGTAAATGTATTGGAAATTTATACAGTTTAAATTGTTTAAGATATCCTTTTAATGTCAAAGTAACGAAACCAGAATTTCTAGTAATCTTAGTGTATTTATTCTGCTTAACATTAACAGTTTACGTAAGTCCTTAATTATGTATATAATGGCTAAACTGGAAAATTTAGGATCATGAGTATATTTTATTTTGCTTCATAAAACTGCAACTTTCCTTGAAATAATTGAAACATGAAGTATAATATGACACTGTTGATCATTACCTTATTAGAATAATTACATATTTATCATTCATTGCACATATCTGACTTACAAAAATTTTATGCAATTGGCACGATGATGATGATGTGATTGTACTGATATAGTAAAAAATCAATCATATAAATGTATACAGTGCATGCATATATATATAAACTAAACAGCATATGCAGCATAATTCACTGAAATTTATCTTATCAAAATTAAAATATAAGTTTATGCATTAAAAGTTATAGCTGCATGCAACCCTGCAATGCTCAATCCATGTAATCTATAATATAAATGTCATCATCTCATATCGATCAATTTTAAATATATTTTTATAAATGCATTTTAATATGTTTTGAACATTTATTGATCTGGCGGAACAGCAACAATATGAATAATTCCAATTTCAACAGGTGTTAGAGGCTAATAAAATTTAAATCATCAACAAATATTACATTTGACATTTAAACAAAACACAGCAGTTTTAATAACTAGAGTGCAAAATATCTTTGAAATCTCACAATTAGATTACAACCAAAACACTTCTTTTTACCAGACGGGAAAAAAATAATGAGACATTCATTTTTTTCTGCAGAAAAGCAATTTTTTATCTAATTACACATCTGATAAGCTTTCAAAACAAAAACATAAAGTAGATATTAACCATTTTATTGCTATAAAAAATGATTACCTGTAAATCATTTATTTCTCACGCACTTTCAATAAATTCAAATGTACTGTATATCATTTTTGGAAATAATCTTTAGTCTCCCAAACACACACAGGAACTCGTCTAAACCATTCAAATAAATTTAAGTATCTTTAATAAATGCATTTTTCCTAAACTTTACTAGCTAGCAACTTAATTCTTCCCGAGACCTATCTGGAATATACGAATGTATCATGCGTAAGTGAATTTCTATTACAACTAGAAAGTTACCTGTAATACAATTATTGTTGAAATGTAATGAACAATAATATTTTAAAAATCATCGTCTTGATAAAACACGCAACTGAATGAAATAGTAAAAACAAATCTTTAAAATCCAGCAGCATAAATTTTCACATTTATTACATAGCATATGATGTTAATGTTTTCAAACATCTACATTTGAACCAGACAGCTACTAACAATTCTAAAATCATTTATTTACTAACTACTAATGCTGGATTTTAAAGGTTTGTTTATTTTAAAAATGTTAAAATTTATATATTTTTTTTCTGTTTCTTATTTAATTTTTATCATAGGGACTGGCATTTTTTGGATCATAATTCTGGGACAATGCACAATAGCAACGGGCACATTCCAGTATGCATCAGAGTGCATCGGCGAACCGTGCCGTACCATGTTCAAATATTTACCAGTGAATTCATTGGTCCAGCAATCTATGCACATTACACTCGTTGAGCCGATACGATAAGTTCTGATGAAACAATATGTATTATCATCATCATTTCTACTATTCATCTATATTTAAACAAAGTTATTTTGACAAAATAAGTCTGCAAATGCCAGTATAGTAGTTTGTTTCCGCCACATTGTTAGGTGCTAGACTTTCCAGTAAAACCTTATTAAACTATCCACCAATGCATCGGTCGTGTTGAGACCAATGAATACCAGAACGTACCCAATATCATCGAAACAATATTTACATTTTAATTTCCACTAAATGTTCTTGAAAAATTAGATAAACCAAAGCAAAAACTGCACTATTGGAATCTATTTTATAAACTTTCATAAACTATACTCTAACCCCCGAACAAGACGATCAGAACCCCAGTATTGTAGACCACACCCACGGGAGCAAAAAAAAAGTCAAAGGAACCGGATCTCTACACGCAACCCTTGGCTCCCCAAAACTGTCTCTTTTGACACCATCACATTTAACTACTTAGCCCAGAGGACCATGCAGGCTTCGAGCGGCCCACTCTACCATTTGGAGTACTCAATGTTATATACTTTTAGGGGGCATAGGTTCCGAGGTGCCCGCCGCCATTCGCACCGAAGTGCACGATTACAATATACCGGTTGGCAACAAAAACAGACTTTCGGAAGCAGACATAGGTCGCACGTACGGGGACAGTTCCTTCGACTCTTTTGCTCGGGCAGGGACGGCCCGTAACGATAGGGAGTGGGAAAACCTCTCGTTTGGAGTCGACGTCCCACCTTCAAATAAAAATTCGTGTATTTTGCGATATTAATCAATTGTACATTTAAACATAGAAAGAGACTTCCATTTTTAAATGTCATTTCTTGACATTTCGGACTTACTTACTTCCTATGGATTTAGCAGATTCAACAGCTTTGTGAGAGACATCTTTCAGGTCGACGTTTGCAGCGGGTGCTTCTGCAGATTGTTCTGTAGCTTCTCCGATCTGCGGAGATTTATCGGCAGCTTCTGGCGACGTTGCTGGAGAGCTTCGTATCGAATCTGGTCCTTCGCTCTCGGGAGAGCTACCAGCAACCGCAGTAGTCTGCTCTTCAGATTCCTTCTCGCTATCAATTTTAGGTTTTATCTCTTCTTCCGACACCGTTGCGTCTTCTACGCTCTGTTTCTCGTTATTTTCTTCCTGTTTACCTTCTAAATTAAGCATGGTTTTAGCCTTGGCTCCGACTTTCCAGAATCCCGATAACAGATCCATGTTTGTTAGGCTTAATTTTTATACGTCTTAATCAGTTTATAATTTACAAAAAATGCGATATTTAATTGTAAAAATTACTCGACGGATCGATTTCGAATAATTTCGACCGGATATTTTAACGCATATCGTAATTTTTGCTTATTTCCGACATCGAACATCAACAACTTCTACGCCAATACAGCAAGTGTAGCGAGCATGCGCGTATATGAAATAATTTCTGAATATGCGCAGTAATGCTTCTGTCAAAACGTTTCGGCTGACAAATCTTCTGCTTACACACACTAATCGAATGCAACGCCCTCTCTCTATTTTTTTTTTTTTTTTTTTTTTTTTTGTTGAATCTTTTATATTTAAAATACGTAAAGTAAGTAATATATTATAACTTTAAACTAAATATAAATTATTAAAATAACGTATCGGTTTAATAATTTTTTGATTAAATTATATTTCAAGTTTTAATATTTTAATTTAAATACGGCGAAATTTTTTTAATGAAGCGCCGAGTGTGTATGGTATTTGATTGGTTGGTTACAAAAAAAATTAATTATAAATAGCAAATTCTCTATTTAGCTTTTAAAGTAATACCTTGTACATGAAACCGCCGAAGAATACTGCTTGGTCGTAGGTTCGAGTCTCGTTAACAAGCGGCCGTGTGTATTGGATTTATGGTAGAAAGAAACGCAACATATAGGCATCTTCCGAGGGGAAAATGCCTCTCGGGAGGACTTTCTCTGAGAATGTCACCTATTTAGATGTTATACACTTGAAGAAACCCCGGAAACATCCACGTGGCCAGCCCGTTGGTCAAATGCGAACTTACGACTAGCGTCGTGGTTTTATCCACTCGGCTACTGAAGTTTTTCTAGTTTTTTTCACATGTCTAACAACTAAGTAGGGGACGGACCAATTTCTCATAGAAAGTCCTCCCTGCAGGCATTTCCCTTGCATGGCAGATCATCCGTATGTTGCGTTTTCTTATCACATTAAAACTAAACCTATGGGGGGAGTGCTTACAAAAATGTTAGGAAATACCAGGGTCTCGACCTTGGGTAACAGAATGATTCGTTTTTGTTTCCGAAGTGTTGCTTAGCGAACTGTACTATTTGTGTCACTGGTTTGCACATTATACATGTAATTAATAAAATAATGTAATGTTCGGTACTCCGTGCCGTGGAAGTTTTTCCATAATGTAATTAATGAAGTCTATCGAGGATATGTATTACATAATTTTGGATGAATATTAATTATGATAGCCTTACGGAGCGTTGTAGAGGATGTAGGATGGTAGTTTAAAAGTATAAAAATAGCGTTATCGTTCTATACCTCATCGTGAGCCTCATCAAATCCATGATAAATATGCTAATCTTCTCTATATCACGTAATGTACCGCCAAGGCATACACAAAAACATGCGTGTTTAATGGTACTTACAGATACAATATTATTTATAGGAGCAGTGGTACAAATTTACTTGGCAGTAGACTTTACATATGCATCAGCTAGTCAGATTGTACCAAAGTAACAAAAAATGCTGCTTTTAGTGCCCAAAGAGCACAAAAACCGCGCTTTTTCCATAGCTAGCAGATCAATATAACATAACAATATAATACAGCATTTAAGGGAACAACATAACAGTTAACAATATAACATTTAAAGAAATAAAATTTCAATCATAGATTAGATTTTTATTTCTTTAAATGTTATATTGTTTATATTTTTTGGATGGGCTTGATGGATATGAGTTATGCAGAGGGCGGGCTGACGCAAAATTTAAGGAGTGCCCTTCCCGGGAGGACTTTCTGTGGGAAACTGGCCTGTATTTAGCTGTCAGACAGGCGAAAAAAACTCTGAAAACTCAACGTGTTCCAGGGGCAAACCCGTATCCAGTGGGTTTATCCGGTGGACACTTGAGGAATGGTAATGAAAGCAGATTGAAACGTATCAATATAAGTTCCAGTTCCACGTTCCAACCTCTGCCATACGTTCCGAATACATTGATCCACATTTCCTGCTCAAGACTTAATTTCCATTATGTCTTGATCAAGCCATATTTTCTATTTATTTATTTAATTAAATATTTATTTCTGTCACTTCTTAAACCTTTCCCTATTCTAAAATCGGCTACTTCCGGGCTATGTTCTATATCTCTTTACTCGTATTGGTCGGTGGTGGTTGGTTTCAGGAAGCACTTCCGGGGAGGTCACGTGATTGGGGTTAGCGAGAGTGCTTTTTGAGGGGAGAGATTAGGGAAGGAAGGAGAGGACGATCTATCTCCATCGAGGATATATTACACCAAATAATTACAATGACGCATTACATGGTTGATACTAGATTTTAAAGATATTTTCTAAAAAATTAGTTTTTCGCTTCTTGTGTTTCTAGTCCGGATAGTCAACGAGGAAAGCCTATAGACAATGGAGAAAATAATTAGCACGTGGTTACTAGGTACTGTTCGAATTTTAATGTGAATTATTATTATTATTTTTTTTTACATAAGAAAGGAGAAGGAAGCTCAGGAACTCAAAAGGGATTTCCTGAGTTTTCTTGTCTACGATTTTTTATTCCTCCGAAGACGGACAGGAATTTAAAAAAAGATAGAAATGTTGCCACTTTTTTCCTTCTCCCTTTTTAATTTTCGAAATATACTAATTTATCTCATAGTTTCGGGCCCTATTTAGTATAAGGTGTAGGTTTAAGTCTTATACGTATGTTTACGTTAATGTTTTTGCGAGTGATATTATTGTTGATTATAATCGCGATTTTTGGGTTCGCATATAAATTCCGGTTAATGTTACCTATGGTTCCAAAATGGCGGCTTGTCTCTGATTCCAGTAAATAGAAGAAAGGAAACAGTGGGGACGCACGTTCTAACCTAACCTATTCTAATAATTTTGTTGGTAATAATTATGGTAATTTATTAGAATAGGTTGGGTTAGTTTAGAACGTGCGTCCCCGCTGTTTCTTTTCTTCTATTTGCTGGAATCAGAGACGAGCCACCATTTTGGAACCATAGGTAACATTAACCTAAATTCCTAATATTTTTTGTATTGCCTAAGTCTAAAAGTCTAACAACGAGTTGCGTAACTTTTCCGGTTATTAAAACATTTTATTTAAAAAATAACTTTTATATTATTAATCATAATAAATAAATAAAATTGTGTGTGGCGTCATCTGTTACGTTTTTAATTATTATAAAATGGCAAAATGCTTAATTTTAAGGGTAGGGATAGGTTTTATAAAAATTTGTAAATGCTAATAACGAGTAAAATCGTGATTAAGTCCGATCCTACTGGAGATAAACACACAAGACCCTCTTTATCTCCTCACCCCCTCGCCCTTTAACTACCAAAATTTAGTAGCATCGATCCCCCAATAAACAAACATCCTGCAAAATTTCAGAAATTTTCGACAAAAAGCACAGGAATTATGAAGCTTCAAAGAGGGTGAACAAAATCGTGCTCCCTCCCCACAGATCCATACGTACAGAAAAATCCCCGATCTTTTGCACTTTTTGACGTTTCAAGATCCCCGAGTCCAAAAATATGAAGATCTGTGGAGAGTCATTTTTAACTCATCGCCATACTTTCCCTCTGTTATGTATAACAGCCGGGAAAGTATCAGGTCAGTCCATACGTCTATGCGCATTTTTATGACCTTGAGAAAAATCTTGTTTTGCTGTTAAAAATGTCAGTCTAATGTGATAATTTTTACACTGAAGTGTTAAATTGGATCCCATTCATATAATACTGTTCAGAATTGTGAACATTTCAGTTGTTTATTTTCGTTAAAATGGAAGTAACGGACGAATATAAAAGACATGTTTTATACTTTTTATTTTTAAGTGGTGAGAATGCTACAAATGCAGCCAAAAAAATAAATACTGTACATAATCAAATTGTAATTAGTGCAAGGACTGCGCAGAAGTGGTTTGAAAGATTTAGAAACAATGATTTTAGTGTGAAGGATAAGGCTCGTACTGGAAGACCCGTTGACTTTGACGATGATGCTCTTTCTGCACTAGTTGAAGCAGAACCATCTTTAACAGTTGATGAAATTGTGGAACGTTTAAATTCATCCCACGGAACTGTTCATAGACATCTACAACAAATCGGAAAAGTTTCAAAGCTAGGAAAATGGATACTACATGAACTGTCAATAGCTAACCGACAACAACGTGTAAACATTTGCACGTCTCTTTTATCCCGTATTGCTTTAGAACCTTTTCTTGGTAGGCTGGTTACTGGAGACGAAAAATGGATCCTCTATAATAATGTGACGAGAAAAAGACGATGGATGGATCGCGACAAGCAGCCAAAACCGACTGCAAAAGGTGGGTTGCATCCAAAAAAATTCTTTTGTCTGTTTGATGGGATATGTCAGGTGTAATTCACTTTGAGCTGTTAGAACCTAATCAAACAATTACAGCTCAAATGTATTGTGAGCAATTAGAGCGTTTAAATGAAAAATTGAGAAAAAAATCGACCGTCGTTAGTGAACAGAAAGCAGGTTCTCTTGCAGCATAACAATGCCAGACCACACGCTGCGAAAATAACTGTACAGAAACTTGAAAGCTACAACTGGGAAATTTTATCTCATCCACCATATTCGTCAGATATTGCTCCCAGTGATTATAATCTTTTTCGCAGTTTTCAGAATTTTTTAAAAGGGAAAACTTTTGAGGATGAGAACAATGTAAAAAAGGCTATTTCTGAATATTTTGATTGAAAACCGAAATCATTTTACGAAGACGGGATTAAAAAGCTACCATCAAGATGGCAAGAAATTGTACAAAATAATGGTGAATACATTATACATTGAAATAAAATGTAATTAAAATTTTTTGCTGCTTTTTTTGTAGATAAAAATACGCATGAACTTATGGACTGACCTATAATAAAATGGCCTTTAATAGGAGTCCAAAATATGAAATAATGTAAATTCTGAAGACATGGCTAAAATCTACAGTGGCATTTTTATTGTTCTCTGTTAATAATAACTAGTTATATGATTCCAAAGGTAGCAACTGATACTACCCCTTTGCGGTATGCTTCCCAGACGAGCAACACAACACTGCAGAAATGCACTAACGTTACTTTCAGTAGTAGGCCCTATAATGCATATTTTTATACAAATCAAATAAATAAATAAACTAAAAACGTTTTAAAATATTTAATAATCTAATAAAGAATAAAAATAACATAAGAGCTCGGTTATTTAACTTTAATGGAGAGGAGGAGAGGATGATATTGAAAAAGATATTTGTGATTAATTAGAAATATTGATTAATTATAATTACAGGAATTGTTAATACAGTGTTAATTTAATACAAAATTTGAATATAAAATGTAAAATTAAATAAACAGGAGTTGACACATTAGAATTGTCAAGAGAGAGAAGTAAAAAAACTAACTCTACTGGTACTAAAATAGAACAATTTAGTTGTTTTTATAATAAAAAATAAAGACATAAAAATAAGATAAAATATCTAAAATTGCAATTATATAATTAGAAAATTAAATTTATTTATTTAATTATTTTTCCATAAACTTACAAAGCAACGAGAGAATTTTAAAAAGTTATACTTATACAGGAAACGAAGAAAGTGGACTGTAAGAAAATACAATTAATTCGAAATTTTAATTGCATAAATGCATTTCTAATCTTATTTCTCTTTACTTTGATAAATTGTCTGCTTAATGAAATAGAGTTTCTTTGTTTATATATATCGAAATCGCGATAAAAATCTATCTGACTCATTTCCTGTTTTGGATGACTAAGTGGGATTTACCAAGAAGAAAAAGATGTCAGACGTTCTAGATCGATGCTATTTTTCTACTTGATGTTGTAGATAATCGTACTAAATTGTTATAATTTATAAAATCGAATAGTTTTTATATTGATTTCATGTAGTTTTTATTATTATCTATGAGCTTTTAATAATCGATTATAACTCAATTAATCGAGTTTAATCAAGCTTGTGATGTATAGAAGCAAATATTTTCGTCATGGATCGATTAAAGATAACGTAAACTACAATTCTGTGAAGTTTTCATTTAGAGGGTCTATAGAAAATATTCTGAATTTATCTCGTGTATGTGAACCGAGAAAACAATTAAATTATACTAATTATTATCTACCTACCCATTCTGTATGTGCTTTCATCTCTTATATCTAAATTTAAAACTTATGTTTAATTCCAAAATTATCTCTTTACTAAATAAACTTTTAAAAAATTTTTTATGAATATTGCCAAAAATAAAAGACCCCACTAGCAGCCGATTAGATAAAACACTACAGCTAATTGGTCGCTCGTTCGCGCCTTGCCAACGGACTAGCCGTGTGGGTTTTTCGGGTATGTCTTTAAAACGTTGGTTACTAGGAGAGCCTTTTTAGCAAGCCCATTATGTGTTCGGCCAGGCCCACAATGGGCGGCCGAGTGATGAAGGTAAGGCGCCACATATCCGAAAAATTCTTAGATTTTTCATCCTGTTCGGATTCGATCCCGGATTCCCAGAGCCGTAAGGTTGTTACCTTAATCGTTCAGCCATCAGACCAGGGTTTTCGGCTTTTCTTCACGTGCCTAACCTAAATAGGGGCCAGTTTACAATAGAAAATTCCTCACACGAGGCACCCCTCTCCTTGGCAAGTCGCCCATGTGTTGCGTTGCTTTCCTCTATTATACAAAAATACTCTTTAAATTACTCATATATTTATTTTTTTTATAAACAATTCATTCTCAACTAATTACACAATGTGAAGTAGAAAATGGAGTAAACAATTACAAATATCGCTTAATTTTTTTTTTGCCTCTCTTTATACAGATAACACCTGTTAAATTACAATTGACAATATTCAAATATTTTTAGCAGACATTTAATAAAATATACGTATAATTAATAATTATATCTGATTTTGTAAATCTGTTCATATATTTTAATATTATTATTCATCCTAGAAGTGTCATGGCTGGTGATAATTTAATTGGAATCCAAGATGGCGTCCTTGTAGTAGTCTCATTTATAAGAATAACCATAAACAATAATCTTAAACAGAAGCTTTTTATGCCATTTTCTAAAATTAATTTTTACCGTTAGAAATAAATTATGTTTATTTTATTCATTTTTAACAATAATCATATTATATTAAGTATTTAAATTACGAAATTTGCCTACCGAGGCGCCATAATTATGTAGTGGCTGGTATGTAAAGTATTCATAATATACAACATATTCATGAGTAATTGCACATTCAAGATTACGGAGCATGACAAATATCCGTTATTATTTAAATTCATATATATAAAAAAATAGTATCAACAATTTAGTTTCATTTCGATTTTATAATTTACTGTATAATGTAAAATTCGGAGGGTATTGCTCTCCACTTGCGGCATCATTGACATATGATTTCTCTCACTTAAAACGGCATTACAGTTTATTTTTAGATAAATTTTGTATTATTTGAATAAATGGTCGAGTTTTGCAGAATATTAAACTAATATTAACTCTAATTTATGCTTCAAAGTTTTGCGGAAACAATTACAAAACTGAAGATTTTTTTATTTTTAACTCTCTTAATATCTCACTCTGTGGATATTAAGAGGACCTTTATTCATATCTATGTGGATTCGGCTAGGCCCACAATAGGAGCGGTCGGGTGGTGCGGGCGGGCCCACACATCCGGGACAGACCTCCCATGAAAAATTCTTAGGTTTTTTTTAGATTTGATCCCGGGTTCTCCAGAGCATTAGGTTGACGCCTTAACTGTCTCGGCCTTCTGGCTTATTTATAGAGTATAACTTATTTAAATGTATGTCTTTTCAATGTGGCTTTCGAAGCCATTACATAGTTTTTTTTTTTTTAATGTAAACGGTTAAACATGAATAAACTAAAAGAAATGTGGTTTGTTATAGTTTGCTGTATTTTTAAAAAAATAAAGCATTAATTCCGTGAAGAGATTAAATTTATTAAATAACCCATTTTTCAATAAAAATTACCGTAATATAAAAATAAACAATATACAAACGTTTTGTCTTCAGATAAGCGTGACACGACGTGACGAAATTCGACACGTCACGCTTATCTGGAAACAAGTAAGCGTTACGCATTGTTATTTTTATATTACGAATAATGCTGCCGTTTTAACTGAAAGGTTGGACTTTTGATAAAGTTTTGCAAGTACTAATTCTGCAATTATTCTATAAAATATAGCAAAATCGGCCAATTATAATATTGCAGACAAATATATCGAAATTAAACTTTTTACAATTAATATAGAGATGAAAATTGTAGAAAAGTAATAATTTCTTGAACTTCTTCCTGTATATTATTCTTTTCTTAAGTCTTCTCAATTTGTGTTCCTTACAAAATACTGTTAAGATGAATATTCAAATTACAAAACGGAATACAATTAATGTCGCTATGTTGTAAATGTTATAAGTGATTTAAAGTTTATATATGGAGTCAATTTACATAATATTGTTTTAGTAAACAGTATAAATAAAATTAAATCTCATAAATTAATGAATTTTCAACTAAAATACAAAATCACATGATAAAAATACTATATTTACTAACAAATTCACTCACTACCATTCTGTTAATCCACCATATTGAATATTTTTTATAGATGAAAAATGGCGGTTATTAAAGTTCAGTGATAGCAATAAGAATTATGTATGTATATATTTTTGGGAATGTGCAAATAAATGAGTTACCAAGTATCTTTTATATTACGTTACTAAAAATAAACAGATTGTAATGGAATAATTGTACAGGAAGATTTGTATCATCACCACCATCATTACAACTCAGTTTTTAAAATCCTGGGTCAATATATTTTTTCCCGTGTTGCAGGATCTCCACCTTGATTTGGTGAGCAGGCTAACGTGTCCTCTAGAGTCTAGACCTGTGAGCTATGTCAGCAACAGCTTTGTTACCGATAGGGATATCCATGCTGAACAGGCCAGAGAATAGGGCCAGACTAAGAAGGGGATCACTAGTTCTTTAAATTGGAGGTTGTGCGTGGGGCTAACACCTCCACCATGTAAACATTTTATTTTGGTAAAACAAGTCAAAAGAAGAAAATATATATATATATATATATATATATATATGTTTAATTTGGAAATTTGATTTCGATTCAAACCTAGAACTTAGCAGTTAGTAGGGATGAATCAATGTCCATGTTACGTCATTTATAATGTTATCATGAAAATGATGCTTTCTCTTACAGTACAGCGTGGTTGTCATTTAGGCCATCAGGTGCAGATGTTACATACCAAAGTATTAAAATATTTTTGTTAATATTCACAACAATGTATGGCAATCACTATAACAGCATTAGATGTGATAATGTGTTACAACAGTTGTGATAACTAACATTATAGAGTTTCAAGATATCGTAACCTATAGAATTTTCACGAAACTTCAAATAAATAATAAGAATTAAATTAGTATTTTTTTTTTTTTTTTTTAGAATCTGAAACGGAGTATACATTGGGGTACAAGTATACCATAAAATATACCGTAGGCCTATTTTGTGATGCAAATGACAGCTGAAGTTTCCATGATTGAAGCATATATTTGCTGCTTTTATGTTAAAAGGTGACTACATCACTATGTTTATTTAAGTATAAGTACAAAAATTTTTTCATCGTTTTAATTAGTTATTCAGTTTAGACTTTAGTATTCGTGCCAAAAACTACAAAAAAATTACAAAAATCAATTTAGATTTAAATAATTAGACTAATTATATAACTTTATGGCATATGAGTTCTTGTTAGAAAATGATACATTGACCAAATGCTTGTAAATTAAATTCATATTTATTCCAATTTTCTCAACAATGTAGTGCTAGAAAACGATTTTCATTTTTGCATTATATATATATATGTATTTATTTGTAAGATACTGCAACCAAAATGTTTACAATTATTTACATACATTCCACGAAAGTATGCAAATAATGGCATCGCGAATCAAATAAAGCTTTATGAAGAGCAGTTTGCGTTTATATGATGGAACTTTGCATCTATTTTAAAACATTCGAAAACAATGCAGCGATGACTTTGAAAACATTACACTTTCCATCTTTTATCTTTGCTCTATACAAAAAGAAAGCAATTATCTTCACATCAGGCATCGATGACCAAGATGGTGGCGGTGACAAAGCCAGAGCCCCGCGGGGACCGGGTACAAATTCGAAAATTCTCACGGGTAATTTAATCCGGATATGCCTCCTGTTCTTCACTATTTAAAAGGATCTTAATGGCGGAAAGAGTTAAAAAAAATTACTTTTTATTGTATACACACTTATTCTTCTTTTTTTTTAAAATAATAATACATTTTAATAATATTTCGTGTTCAGATATAATAATAATATATAAATTGAAAAAATAAATAAGCAGGAAAGTATTATTAATCTTTCAAAAATTTATTGAATATATTATTATTTTTCGGAAATGGGTGCAGCCGACAAAATAAAAAAAAAGGGAAAAGGAAATCGAGAGGGCGCACCTATCGTTTCTTTCTGCGCATGCCGACGAGAAGTAGGTGGGGGAAGCGAGATAAACAGCAACGCGATATTGTCGTGTAAAAGGTAACAAGAGTTAAGGTACTTTTTATCACGTGTCAAAAACTGTTCAAAGCTTAAAAGAATGTCGGAAGATACGGTGGACCAAACCAACGATGTAAGCGACGTACCAGAAATCGAATTAATCATCAAGGTGCGTACAGTTTTGTTTACGTTTCAAGTCGGAAGTGAAGTGTTGAAATTAGGCCTAACGGAGGAAATGTCTCTCCCTTTTTTTTTTTAATTTTATAAACTTTTAAACAGATTGGTGACGTTTTAAAGCTTAATTTAAGCGAATTTTTTAATTAATAAACGTAAATATATCACATGCGACGTGGAATATAGGTTAATTATTCATTCGCATGAATTGAATTAAGGAGTGCTCTAGGTTAATAAGCTATTATTATTATTATTATTTGCAATTGTAATTATAATTCAATTAAATATTGTATATAAATTACTTTAAATATCCATACAGATCCGTTTCTTGTTAGTTTCGTTCTGTAATTATGACAGACCTTCAACAGATTGTGCCATATGTAATGTATAACATGTCATTGTACTGGATTTTATATCAATTATTTGATACAGAACGAGCCTGTGACGAAACTTATTACCCCACCGGACGTTAAGTACCAGCTTTCGGTAGCTCTGGCCACTTCAGACGCCAAGCTAATAGGAAACTGTAGCTGATCCGTGGACTTTTAAGTGGCGTTTGGCTGCAGTTTTCTGCATGTGAATCACAAATAGAGCTTTGTTTAATGGTTATAATGTTTGTTGCTCGATTTCTATTAATGACTTAATTAAAATATCGTTGGATTTCCGTCATAGACTGAAAATAATGCGGTGAAACTGTTTTTTGTGAATGCTCATGCGATATCCGGATGTATGCATGAAGACGTTAAGCAGGATTTAGCTTTTCTGA
This sequence comes from Centruroides vittatus, assembly GCF_030686945.1. Lineage (NCBI taxonomy): Eukaryota > Metazoa > Arthropoda > Arachnida > Scorpiones > Buthidae > Centruroides > Centruroides vittatus. The sequence goes on along the minus strand of NW_027120693.1, from coordinate 666,320 downwards.
GGAGAAAATCTTAAATAATCTTTGTTTGATGATCCTGATTTATTTTTATTGATTATAATCGTTGTCGGAACTATTTGTGAAGATGCATATAATATTTGGATGTAGTTCGACAAAATAATCAGAAAAATTAATCCAATACGGTTGTCGTAATTTATGATGAGTATAATATACCAATAAAGAATATTTAGTAGTATTCATTATGTCGTAAATAATGCTATATAAATTATGCAGTAATGTGTTTGCCGATCTCGTGATACTGTACGTGCATGGCGGTATTGCTGGTCACTTGTGTCCTTATTCTATTTATGGAAGACATCTGCTGATAAACTACATATATAGGCCATAATTTTATTTTAAGGACAAAAATGAAAAAAAGTTTTGCCATGAATTTATTTAAGTTATATTTTTTCCTTACCCTTTCATATAAATTCTTTTACTAGCAAGTTAAAGAGATAACTTAGTATTATTTTCCTGCTTTATTAAGAAATAAGTCTGCCTTTCTTGATCCTAGAGATAAAACTTTATCCATATAATGGCTAATGTATGCAGTTAAAGTAGTATTAGCAGCAGCAGCAGCAGTATTATTAGTAGTAAAATTAATTTTATAGGGAAGCCAGAGCTTAACTTGTTCTGTGTAAGGAGAAGAAAACTTTATTTTAAACTGAAATTTATTCAAGAATGTTTGCTCTCGAATCACCTTTTTCTGGTTTAACAATTTATATATTATATCTTAGATAATGACTTATCTTTTAAGCTTATAATCTTATCGTTAAAGAAATTTTAATTCTTGGAATTGAAATGCTTGGCATCAAATTCTCCCTAATTCACAAGTGTTTCCTTGTTTTTAGCAGTTTTCCAACTCATCAATGCAACATTATATTTAAGTCAATGAGTCACTAATTCAGTTGCAGATTACATTCTGTTTGGAGTACTACTGTTCATATCTTGTACATTGAATATTTCGTGTCGGATTATCTCCTTATCGCTTGTAAGAAGGTAGATAAAATTTTAATCTCGTTATTTATTTTGGTTCAGTTATGTATTTGACAAATTTCTATAATTTTATTCACTTACGTGTATATATAATTGCATTATATTTTCGATATACTTAAATGTCTTTACATTAAACAAGTTTTATAACGTATCATTTTGTAAGCTACACAGCTTCAAAAATAGAAAAATACATAACATTTGATTTTCTCTACGTATATTTTTGCTATTAAATCCTTAAAATGTTCCATAATAATTGTAGATATAGTTAAATATTTTTTCTTTAAAACCTGAAAGGTATGCTAGAAAACTTCTTAAAAGTAATTTATTCTAACTAAAAATAAATTTTGCCAATGTAAGCGAATTAACAAACAGAAGATGGAATATGTAACAGAATGAATGAATGTTTTTGTAAATGATTATCTAATCTATTTTTAAACCTTTGAATCTTTGTGCGTTCTGTCATGGAAACTTGTTTTTATACATTTGTTACACGAAAGGAATAGGTTATGCTATATTTTGTATGTTTTTTTTAAATCAAGGATGTAATGAATACAGTTGTATTATTCAGAATGTTTCCCAATTTATTTACAATAATATAATTCATTGTTTGATTATTTATAGAAGCTATAGTTTGTTTTTTAAACCCAGGACCGGGAGGAAGAAATATAATAGGAGCAATATTTTAAAACTAAAGATTAACTTCTGTTTCAGGTTTCTGATGTAACATCAAAAAATTAGTAATATATAAATATGTTATTTCTCCAGAATTGTTTAGTAATGTACGTTGAGCTATAAAATATTTTGGAGTGACTGGTTTTGACAAATTATAATGAAAACTAGTCAAATTTGTACAGCTACGTGCAATTCAATTCAAATAAACGTATCCTAAATTAAAACAAAAATTGTTGGTGAATCCAAAATAAATAATACAGAATTGTAAAAATAGCAGTAGTGAATTTTTCTGTTTATTATAGAATATGAAATGGCTTTTTACACGGATTTTCAGTTTACTATAACTTACCGGTACATGTTAGATAAACAAAGCAGATGTTGACATACATGAATGTCATACATTCTAATGTGTACATTGAGCTAGCTACATTTAGAATATTAAATACTAATTATTGTATTATTAAACTTTATATCAATTAGATTCATTAAAAGTAACAAAGTTTTTGTTAAAATAAATCTTTTTATATTTAGTATTATTAGCATTTTAAAATGTATTAAAAATGCTTGGCATAGAGTAAAAAAGTGAAAGGTAGTTATGTTATTTTGAATCATTCCTGTATTATTTTTATGTACAAATATAAATTTTGGCTGATTTTGTGTTTGGCTTATACTAGTTTTTCACGTACTCAGTTTTTTCTATGTTATCCTTTCGGATGCTTCTATTATGAAAAAATGATTACTGTAGATTAAACAATAGTTTAAATTAGTTTGAAGTATAATTCAATTAAATTAGTTTAAATTATTATCCAGGAGCAGTAAAGAAAAAGTAAATTAGTTTAAATTTTTCTGTGTTGTCATCAAATCCATGCATATATGTAATTGAAGTTAATGTCATCACTCAAATCTTTGTCAGTTTATTATTTATAAGTGGACGAAAGTTACAAAATTAAATGCTTTTGGTTGTTACTGTCAAAACATGTTTACATATTAGAATACCAAAACTGTTTGGCATTTTGATATGCTTATTACAATTTTATAATTGATTAATTAAAGTTTAATTTTTGAGATAGTCCAAAGAAATGTTTATCTGAAATTTATATTGAAACCACTTTTTTGTAGATTTTTATAGGATAAAATAAGTAAAAATATTATTTAATTTTTATGAATTTAACATTAAAATATAATAAATACACTAATCTGATAATTAAAACACTGCAAAAATACCTTAAAAATTGCATTAATCACTTTAATCTCCAATGTTTTTGGCTGTATTTAAACAACTTTCTTCAGGATAAATCGACAACAAATGATGGTTGTATTTGAATAGAACAAAAAATCTTCAAACATTCCAGAATATATAATTTAAATGTTAGTCCTGAATCTTATATGTTTGAAAATACAATATATAAAAAACTCAAAATACTTATGTAAAAGAGTATTTTGAGTTTGTTTATTGTATTTTTTTAACTTAAAAGGTCTGGTATCAGGTGAATTCTCTGGGCTTCGCTTAGCATGTGCCGCAAACTTAAGAAAAAGTTTTGACTGTCAATATACTTTTTATATGAGAACAAATATGCCAATAATAATTTATTCTAATGTGTAAACTCTTTTATCAATTGTGTTTGCTTTTACATTGACAGCTATTGGCTAGCCATTTTAAGTCAGTGCAATGCTTGTGGGCATTCGATCGCTTGTTTGTGTGGAGGTTTGCAGCAGCAAACAAGTGCATGCGCATGACATCATTCGAAGCATTTAACATGGCCAGATTGTATCGAAAGCTTGCGGTATTCTGTACACAATACATCTAATGTGTATAGGAGCAGATCTACACAGAGATTAATAGGGCTTAAGCCCTGGGCCACCAGTGTCAAGGGTGCACAAAATTTGAATTATCATCATAAATTTTTAATATGTTTTCATTATAATATATTTCATGTGTAGATATAATGGGCTTTATAATAGTCCATACTTTTTTATTCACATCAAATAACGTTTCTGACTATTGTTTGGTGCTAGGATAGGCCTAGTATTCTTATTACAACTTTCAGTATGCCCAAAATCTTTGGTCAGGATTTGCCCATCTAGTACTAACATTTAAATTGTTTATTTCAGCTTTGGGAGTTTATATGGATCTATTTACATTGAACTTTGTAGAAAAATTTAAAATGTCTAAATTTTATTTTTAAAACTTGATGATAATTTCTGGAGATGATGTTATTTATACATCGTGTACAAAAATAGTGAAGGTAGCTTCTTACTTATATTGGAGTTCTATTCTGAGACTTTTTTCATTAATCAAATTGATCAAATGTTATGCCATTAGTATTGTTACTTTTCATGTTCCGGAGCTACACAAACCTATGTACAATATTAATCACTAAATGTGCATACAAAAAAACATGATGTATTGCACTTAATTATGATCTTTTATTAATGAAGATTTGTCGACAAGCAGGTAGTTGACCATATTTAAAGGAACCAATAATTGTACTGAGGGGGAATATTACAATTGTTATGTGGAATTAACAATAAAAGATGTTTTAATTTATTATTTATGCTTTTTATAAAATTTAAATTACAATAATCTTCAACTAAGAAGGTTTACTGTTTAACAGTAATCAGTTTTAAAAATGCATTGGTAAATATATTGGTAAAAATAGACAGAGAGAATAATTTTTTTGAAGCCAAATAGTTATTTATGTATTAAAGACAGAAGACTGAAATTTAAGCTGTGAAAGTAACTTACATCATTTATCTTGTAAAGAACTGTAAATTAATAATTTAAAATTTTTAAAGTATCATATTACAACGCTATGATACAGTTTGGTAGTTTGTTTCTTAACCTGTAATGTCTAGAGTGCAGTAGTGATTTTAGTTGAGTAACGTCATATCTGACAAAATAGAACATTTGGGTTCGAGTGCTCTTGAGTGCACTGGCTACTTTTTAATCACAATAATTAAAAATTTGCAGCATCGTTTCTTTTTCAGGTAATGAAACTGCTTTTCATAATAGAAGGAAGGGAACTCAGTTGGACATGTCAAACTATTGTATTTGTTTCTTCTCACTGATGAGTCAATAATTAAAGTCACTAGTGCATCATTTTGTGCATTTGGAGTCAAAATGTAAAAATTACCAGTGATTTGCTGATAAACCAGTAATGTTTTGAAACTTTACTGTTTTACCCAGTAATAAAAAGTTGGCAAATTTGCAATCCCTCTGTTTTTGGGTGCTAATGTTATGATCTGAGTTAAATATAAACAAACTGCTGAGTTATTGTAATAGAGAACATGCTTATTGTCCATTACAAAGTCTTGTGTTTAATGTTTACAGTAATTGTTGTACCATGTCATTAGTGAGTGCAATCAATTCATTGGACTCTAAAATAAATTAATCTTTTAATAACGAGGCATAAATCGAAATAAAGTTCACCAACCTTATGCAGGCCTTGCACGTAACCCAGACTGAAAACATGAAAAACTGATTTCTCACTTACGTGCAAGGCCTGCGTAAGGTTGACAAACTTTATTTTGGACTCTAAAATGATTATTTTCATATGTTAGTTTTTGTCTATTATAATTATGGATGCTTATAAACTGAGGACTTATTACATTTTTTCTATCAAAAGTGAATAAATTTGAAAACCAATGTGATTAACAATTTGTCGTCATCATTCATGCTGAATGGAAACTAATATAACCCTTTATACTCTCGTTTTAGTGCGAAGAAAAGTGAGACTATATGAATTTGAACATGTACCATAATAATTTCATGTGGATAATCTGTGGGACATATAACCTGTAGAAAATTTGCTAGAATGTAAATAAAATCTTTGCATAGCTTGCCTCACAATGTAATATTACAATGTATAATTACAGTATACTTTATTATTGAGTTGGTACAAACTATTTTATAAACAATCTCTTGGAGAGAGAAATTTGCTCATAGTCTTCTTTGTTATATTCATTCAACTATTAATAATATTTTTAGGCAAAATAATTCACTGGATTAATAATAAATGGTGAGTAGAGCTAAATTTGTGACTTTTATGAATAATTGTAAAGTAACATCACTTATTTAGTTCTAAAATATGCATCTGAACTGACAGTTTTGAAGAAGAATATTTTCGTATGTTATTAAGTTGAATAATTTTCAAAAACATTTTTTAAAATGTTCTTTCTTATAAATTTGATTTTAAATTGTTAAAATTAACAGATATCATTGGCATTTATTTATACACTACATGATTGTAATTAAAGTATCTAATTAGCAAATCAATGCTGTCTACGGAGATATTTAGAAGTCCAAATGCAACAAAATCTGATAGGGTGACATTTCAAGACATGCAGAAGACATTTCTGTAAAAAAAGTATCAAAACTCATCACTGTGGCACTTTGTTACTGCAAGCTACAAACATTTTATTTGTACAAGACACTCATGCAATACAGATATCTTAGTGATGCAGAGGATACTGCTCAATATGGTAACCATTCTGAAGGTGTAACATCTAAAAGCTATGAAAAGTGTGCTTCAACAGTTGACTATAATTTATTTTCTGTGATGCTTCTCACTTGCAATCTGATAATGTCTTTCAGGCTGCCAAAGTTTTCAATGTGTCTTTGATAAACACTTTTTTTTAAGTCTCTTCACAACCAAAAATCACATGGATTAAGATTCAAAGAATGCAGTGATCAGGTGATAGGAAATGTGTAACTTCACTTTGTTGTCGGTGAAATGTTATTATTGCAGAAGCTTTCGTGCACAGTTTCTGATGTGGGGAAGACTAGGTGGTTGATTCAAGACATTGTCATTGTTACAGTTGATTACAACAAAATTGTTGATAATTTTTCATTATCTGGGCCATTAGAGCATATCACAAATCCAGTAAGACTAACTTCTTTTAAGAAAGTTGTTCCTAGGTAAATGAGGCTGTTAATCCAAACCAGACTTAGGTGAGTACAATGGAATCTACTGGAAAAAACAAGGGTTTTTCCATGCCTTTTTTCACAAGATAAAAATTGCCTTGTTGCTCCATGGAATTTTCCAAACCACAACAAATCCATTTCCATTCTGACAGGGAAGATTAATGCAAAGCTCAGTTGGGTTTTCCTATTGATAGCAAGCAAACAAATATAAGATCAACTACAACTAGCATCTTATAGGAATAACAATGCATCATCTTTCTCAGTATCTTCTACACACTGCTATAGGCTACACCCAAATGAATGTGCATTACAGGAACCTGCAACATTATTCATTAACTGTTAAACAATAGCTGTGGTAAGATCTTTGATGACTTGTGATGTGATAAGTTTGCATCTTTGTTTGGATTGAACTCCTGGATGCCTCATTTTCTTGACTCAAGTGATCATTCTCCCAAGGTAAAAGGTCAATACTAATAGGCATAAATTTTTTGACAAATTTCTAAATGTCTACATTGCCTAAAACACAACCTCAGAAGAAATACAGATTCAAAAGTAAGGTGAAGGCTATTGTTGCTGATAAAAATAATAATCAACAGTTGTGACCATTTTTATATCTAGAACTTTGCTGCAACACATGTACAGTACTTATGCAAAGGAACCTTTCATTGTTGCTAGCATTACAAAAGTGTCATAATGACAAGTTTTGATACTAATTTTTTTTCTATGGAAATATCTTCAGCCTATCCTGAAATGTCTCTTTACCAGATTTGTATTTGGACTGCTAAATCTCTCTGTGGACAGTGTTGAATAGGATATTTTAATTATGATTATTTGGTATATTAATATTGTGTGTAGTGTCTGCATTTGTTTTTCAACTTGGAATTTAAGGAGTGATTATCACTTGTTACATCGTACTAATAACATCGTTACTGCCTAAATTTAATGTTTCATAATTGTCCTCTATCAAGTATTTTAAACTTCGTTGGAAGCAGTTGTGCTCATTTCAAGTAATTACTTCATTTGGTGAAGATTATGGTAAATTGGTTTCATTTTCAATTATCGTAGTGATCTAAATAATTAATGTAGCTTATAAATATTATATGTATATAGGTCGTCTATTTTTACATATTAGCAGTATGTTTAATATACAAATATTTTATAGTCTGACGATAATCACTGAAATGTCAACCTTTCAAATCAAATGAAAAATTTAGACAAGAAATATTCAGTCTGTTAATGAACGTACGAGTCGTAAACATGCCTGTTTAATGTATCAGATGGTTTTTTTGCCTAAATATGTGGCACTTGAACTCGTTATTGTAACCCAATGATGGTCACTGAAGAAGTTTGAAAACATTTGTAAACATTTGTTCAAATATTAAACGTATGCTGATGTATATGAGTTGTTTATTCATATACACTTAATTGAATAGTCAGTTTAGGATTTCTAAGTCTCTCATAAATATTACTGATTGTTCTGAAAATAAATAATTTATAAAGGAATATAGATGGAGTTCCATGTAATTTTGAGAAAAATTTATTAAAAAATTATATGCTGATTATACTGTTAATCAATTATAAAGCTGATGTTCATGTGATGACTGAATTTGTAACAAGAATTCAGATTTTCTATTCAGTCTTACGATTACATGAATGGAAGTTTGTAGAAATATATAGAATAGGAATTGCTGTCACGATTGACAGGAATTAGGAGTGTGAACATTCTGGTTAGCAATAAAATGGAATTGCTGGGTTCTTTATCCTATGCAGAGACTGTCATTTGGAATTTATCTTAATCATTTTAAATTTTGCATGTGATTTACAATACAGATTATAAAAGCAAAACAATATTAACTTTTAAGTTTTGATATCATTGTTGTATTTGTAAAGTTTCTACAGAAATAAGAAAATAATAGAAACATAGTACTGTATATGAAAACAGTGTACTCAGAGAGAGATAACAATCTTACTTTGCTGCCTAATGCTTGCTGAGGAATTGGAATTTTAAGTCTAAACGTAAATTTGAATATCCAATTATTTCATTTTTGTAATGTTTAATATCAGATTTAAAAACATGACGATCGCCTATAACAGGTTGTAAATTTTTGTTCAGTGAAAAATTTTCCTTGGCAAGTATTAGGTAGTAAAGTAAGATTATTGATTAAGTAACCAATGTATTTGAAGATTGAAACAATGTTAAGTATGTAAGCTTTTTAATATTTGTGAAGAATCAACTACTGTCTGTGTAATGATTAGAGCAAGGAGTAAGAATCATATGAATAGTTATAAAAATTGTAACTTAAATGACTTTTTAGGGCCTAGATGTCATAGCTTTAGTGATGAAACAAAAAATATATGTAACCAACATGCAAATTGCAAGAATCAAATTTTTAGTTCATAACTTTAATAAATTTTTAATAGGGGGTATCCTTTGCTTAATGCAGGATTTGATTAATGTGTGAAATTAACTGCAGCAATCCCTTCATATATGTGGCATAAGTTTTAATTAGTGCGGTTTTACCAGTTGTCTTTACTTAACATAAATACAGTATTTTATTAATGAGATTTTGATATACAGTAGTACCTTAGTATATGTCTGCTTTAGAATGTCCAATTCGGAATACGTCCTGTTTGGACGAAACAAATTTTGCTCGGTATATGACTTAATTCAATTATACGCACATCTATGAACAAGTAGCATTATCAGTGTACTAGACGTTCGTGGTGCCACAGTCTATAACTCTGTTAAATTTCTTCTGATTTTAATTTGTAAGTAAAACTTTATTATTTTTATTAATCATGAATTGCAAAAAGGCAAATGAAAAGAAACAGAAAACTAAAAAAAAATGACTAGAATCAAATGGACTGAAAAAAGAGATTGTTGAGAAATATGAAGGTGGCATGCGTGTTTGAGATTTAGCTGTTGCATACCGTATTCCAAGAACGACGATATCGACAATCGTAAAAAATAAAGACATTATTAAATCTGCTAACGTTGCAAAAGAAGTTAAATCAGTTTCTAAACAGAGATCAGAGACATTGGATCATGTTGAGAAATTGCTTTTGCTTTCGATAACTGTAAAACAATGTGCTGGCGACAGCATATCGGAAGCACTTATTTGCGATTATTACTGTAATAACTTTAAAAATCTATAAAATTTATTCTTTTATTAATGTGCTTAGTGTTTCAATTATTTTACAACCCCATTAATATACCGTATCGAGGAGTTATTTTTTACATGAGAACGGATTAATCATTTTTACATTACTTCCTATGGAAAAGGTTGATTTGGTATACCGTATTTTACGGACTATAAGACGCACTTTAATTTTTAAGCATTTTTAAGCATTTTTTTTTTAAGTACCTATAAGATGCTACGGACTATAAGACGCACCTGAATTTTGGAGGCAATTTTTCGAAGAAAAAAATGCGTCTTATAGTTTGTAAAATACGGTATGTCCTATTCAGTATAAGTCCAAACATCGGGAACGGATTAAGGTCGTATACCGAGGTTCCACTGTATATGTTAGCATAGAGAGATTAATTAACCATATTAATTAAGGATATTTGTAATTGTTAGTTATTATTAACTTTAATAATTTGAAGAGACTGTTATTCTAAACAAACAAGAAATCCAATTGTATTTAAATCAAAAATGGCAATTTGTTAATTCATTAAAGTGTTTAATTTTTGGTTTTCAATCAAATAGCTAAATGATTCAATTATTATTAACATACTGTATGTAAATGAAAGACGCAATTACATTTCTGTAACCATAACTTCCAAGTAATTTATTGTTATTGGTTGTGAGAAATATATGGTACTGTACATCTAGATAAGTTTTTGTGAAATTTAAAAAAAAAAGTTTATTATAAGTGTATATATATTCTCTACAAATTGTTATGACCATAAGAAATTGTAGAAAGTTTTTGTATGGATTAGTATAGCTTTACTACTGTTGCAATCTATCAGAGTGATTGATGAATAGATGCAAAACACAGGTGAAAAATATAAGGCTTTTACATTAGTAATTAATTTAGTTTGTTTCGTATGTTGTCATAAATGAAACTGAAACTAATCAGTGTAAAAACGTTCATGCATTTTGGTGTGCTAATTTCAGAATAAGAAAATTTCATAATAAAAAATGTTATGTATTATTTTCAAATAGTGTTTAAACCTCAATTTCTCACTTCAAATGATCAATTTTTTAAGATATTTTATACATTCCTTGTATAATACTAACCAATTTTATTTTGGAATTCCAAATAAAGCAAGTCAGTATTAACTTTCAAAATTTACAAAAAATTCTCTGTAAAAGTGTCTTCTTTTTTTGTAGTCCCTTTGTACACCTTCAGAAAATAACAGTTTCGAGGCCGACAAAAACCCTCCAAATAAACTTTAGACATTTATAAAAATTATACATGTAATATTCTGCTACCAGAGAGAAGATTGCAATGTTTTGCATGTCGACGTGGACGAGAAGCCTTCAAATAAAGGTTGACTTTGCTGTGAAATTGTCATTTCCTGATGGTTGTATGAAGTAGGACACTTTTACAGTTCATCCACTTAAAAGTTTTTTGTAAATTTTCTAAGTTTATACTTACTGTCTTGGCAAAAAGTTCTTTTACTAAACCAAAGAATTTTCAGAATCATTTGGTTCAATTGTAACATTTGAACAAATAAGTTCAAATATTGATTATACAATCATTTTAAACTATTTTTTTAGTCATCATTAGATATAAATTTTAAAATGTTATACATTACAATATTAAATCTTAACGTCCTTTTCACACTTGGGAACTGTCTTTACGGCGGAGTCGACCTTCTTTTGTAGGCTGCTCTTCCGCCTCAATATGTAAATCACGGTTAAAAAAATATTCCCAAGGTTTTCGGCACAATCATTAAATTTAATTTACAATTAAAAATATAATTAAAACATGCCAGGACAAAATTCATACATTACAATATTAAATTGTAATTTTTAATATTGTAATGTATGAATTTTGTCCTGGCATGTTTTAATTATATTTTTAATTAAAAAAGTTACTTCAATTACAGTTGAACCTCTCATAACAAGTAAAAAAAAATTGTAAAAAAAATTACTCTCTTTATAAGTGACGTTTTGCATAATGAGTGACAAGGAGAGGTGAAGTCCCAGATTATGCGCATGCTCAGTCTGTGTTTAGCACTCGTTCTGCTAGCATCTTAGTGTCATTTGTGATCACATTTTTCCAAACTTGTGTTCAGACATATTACTTATAAACATCAACAACCTTAGCCCATTATATAATAAACACGCCAAATGATATGCCATATTCTTCAGCAAAGGCTTTTATAATCGTTAAATTTAATATGAGATGGAAGCATAACTGCCTATCTCTAGTCAAATTAATTAATTTCTAATGTTTAATTATAGCCTTTACATAGTCCAAAAATTTGGCATATCGTTTGGCTGTTTGAGACTTTTTTTCCTGCAAATCAAATTCGCATTCCAGGTTGGTTCATTCTGTGCTAGAAGAAAAGATGATTCATGCTCCTTAAGAATGTATATTGTATAATTTTCTTTGAATAAATGTTATACATAAAATATTTGAGTATTATTTTTTGGCATGGAATGAATTATTGTATTTTACATTAATTTATATGGGAAAAATTGTTTCACATTAAGAGTAAGATTCTGGAACAAATTATGCTTGTTAAGCAAGGTTCAACTGTGTTGATTTATCTGTATATTATGAACATATTGCAATTATAGATGAAACAATTTTTTCCAAATTTATTAATTTATATTTTCTATATTTCTTGAGGTGGAGTGTTAGCGAAGCCTCTTCTATGTGGCTTACAGAATTGTATTTGTTCTCAGGATCTGTTCAATTGATTTTGATTATACTTTGCCATTTTCCATTAATTGCAATGAGGAATGCACAAATGTAATAAAAACTGGGAATCCGTGTTTTTGAGATATAAGGTTGTTTTATGAGTGCACTTGACAAAGCGATATCGCAGGAATTCCACGACTTTGTCATGGGATGTTCCATGGTCACTAGCATGTCTTTTGTAAGCTTACAGAATTAAGTTCCTTCTCAAAATGTAAGGTGCTAATTTTGATAAAACAATTCCATTTTCTATTAGTTGCGACAAGGAATCCAAAAATGTAATGAGGATCCATTTAAATGCAAAAATTGAAGTCCACGACTTCGTTTTTGATATACAGAGGTATTAAAGAGAGAATGCCCGTTCTCTCTGATGTGAGTGTGCCTAATGGAATTTAGGCCTAGGGGTCAAAAATAAAAACAGCATTACGAGCGCCTAATGGAAAATAGGTGTGAAAAATAAACAAAGCAATTGATGGTGATTGCTTTGTTCTTGAATTGCCTCTCCCAGTCGGAAAGTGCAAGGGTCATCTCTATGCCCGACCAATGCAAGGATTGTCTCTCCCATGGCCAACAGGTACAAGGATAGTCTTTTTTATGATGGCAAGTGCAAAGTTCACATGTCTGCATCTGTCAAGTATAAGGATTGCCTCTTCTGTGCCTAAGTGCAGGAATTGCTTCTTTCTTTTCAGCTCTGTCTCAATTCTATCATTATACGACAAAGTTGTGCAATGTCCTAGTATATTTTAATTTAACTTGATAAATAATAGTCCAACTTCTTGAATTAATTGATGTAAACTTCCTTCTAAGCTGGAGAATTTTATTGAAATTAAAAATAATTAGTTTAAGTATCTGGATCATAATACTAGATTCATTGTATCAATATATTAGTGAAAACTAACAAAACGTTTTTTGGTTATTAAATAGATAAAATAAGTGATTGAGATAATGATGTGTTGGCAAAGCCTCTTCTACCTGTGTTATAGAATTGAGTTTGTTCTGAAAATTTGATAGGCCAAGTTTGATTGAACTTTGCCATTTTACATAATACGAGATGAGGTAATAAAAAATTGGGGTCCATGATTTTATTTTCGAGATACAGTGGGGTCAAAGTGCTAGCACAAGTGCACACAATTTTTTAAAATTAGTTTTTTATGTCGGCAGTGATGTCACTGTCATGGTAGCAGCAAGCAATTATCCATCATAAATGCCCCCGAAACAATATTATTGACTTGCTATCGTTTCGACATGGACAGAAAATGCTATCGTTTCGACGTGGACAGAAAATGAACTGTGCATAGTTAAAATTCACTGTAATGTAAAATATTACAAAAAAATATAAAAATTTTAGCTAAAATTAAGACTGAAAGTTTAAAGATAATTCTCTACAAACTCTGCAATGTTTAATAATTTGGTGTGTGATCTAAAACATGTAAAAATTAAGTATATGAAGAAGTTAGTAGTTTATTTATGGGTAATTGTTTTTTTGAACTACTTTGTTTTGTAAAGTTATGACTTTATCTTTTAAACATGTAAGGAATCAAATCCTGGCTTTATTTGATTAGTAACTGCATTTCATTCTTAAAGCTTGAAATAATAACTGCCCTCAAACAGTAGCCACACAGTACTATTTGATCAATGAAAACTTAGGAAAATAATATAAAATACTGTAAATTACAATAGGTAGGCGACATACTTATAAACATTATTTATACATATACAATTTTTACAAATGTATAAACATTTGTAAAAATTTGCTAATTATAAATACTTTATTGCTCATAATTAATAGTTCCAATTTCTTATTGTCTATCTGTATAGAAGAAACTCCGAAAATTTTATTTAAAAAAATCTCTCTATAAAATGAAACTTAGCTTAAACAACATCTTAAATAATAGATTTAATTGAAAAGTGACATACGTAGATGCAACAGATAGACCCTTAACAAAGAATAAAAGAAGATAAATATGACATTAGTAAAAATAAACAAACCATGGCACTGGCCCAAGCCAGCAAGCCTGGGGAGTCAGCATGCTGGGACAAAGCAAAACTGTTAAAAAGATTATAATTATTTGCTTTTTGTCCAATATTGTAATAAATCATCATAACAGTTATCCGCGAGCTTTCCAATGAAAACTGGTGTGATAAGTCCTTAAAATTTATAGCAAATTACATATAGCTGTTAAGATTTTATTACTGTTAGTTTTTTAACCTCAAACTAAGAACACTAGAAGCATATGAAATATTCTTTGCTTCAAGGCCAGGTCAATGGATTATTTATAAAGAAAAAGATACGTTATCAAAAGCTTGGCAATCGCTAGTGGACAACACATACTACACACAGTAAAAATAAAGTAAATCAGGCTTACAACAAGTTATCTTAAGCTTTGTTGGCACTTTATAGTTTTTTTTTACAATTTTAATCTTTTTCCCTTCATAAATTTATTGTAATTCATTTATATATATTGCATTTGACAATGTATTCATCACTGAATCATAATGTATAATATTTTATACATATATGTTATGTTTCATATCTAGTTGAGATATGCAGCTGTTCCATTCCAAATCTTATTTTAATTTGTTTTAAAAAATCTTAGAACATCAGTTAAGTTTGAATCATCTTGTTAAACCTGATGCAGACTTATGAAAAGTTGAAAACATTCATTTATATAAATTAAAGTTGTTCTGAAAAAGTATTTATGGTGGTGTTTAATCCAAAGATTTTAAACTATAAGCAAAAATTTACTTTATTGGACTCCAAAGAAACAAAATGGTACCAATCTAACCAATTTTCCTGAATTGAAAGGGTATTGCAGGGGGAACTAAATGGATTTAGGTTGCTTATGAGTTGGAAGAGTTTAAGGAACAAATGAATTTTTTCCAGAAAAGAATCATTCCTTAAACCCTTTTGCTGGAAAAGTGTGAATGGTTTTGATTTTACAAGTTCTCTCTTCCAGCTTTGATTTTGGATTTCTTTCAGAAATTTCTAAATTAAATTTATTATAATTAATGAGATGATGGCTTAATTGTCTACCTCTAGTCAAATTAATTATTAATGTAACCTAAAAGTAGCCTGATAACTTTGGCTATTCAATTAATAGTATTCACAGCTATATACTATATGTTTATAGTATATAGCTGCAAATCTGTGTTCTGTGAAGTTTGAGTACAGAATATAGATTTCACAACAGTTTTGATACCTTTGAAGATGGGCTTGAAAGCCTAAAAGTATCAGAGTTTAAGAGAAATATCTCATTTTTGAACTCCAAGAAAGCAGATGTGCATGTGTGTGTATGAAATAGAACAGAGCAAAAGTTGTAGTTTTATCACTAGACGTCATAGGCAGTTGTCTAGGAGTGCCACCAGAAAGAGGTACCCATCCATTGATATAAAAAAAAAATGAACAGGGAATAAACAAATAATTTTGCTTTCTTCCTAACGGTTGTCTGTAATGAATCACTACCACTACTCATTGTGAGGTATATTGGAAATACATAACCATTTATCATGCAGAGAACATTTATTATTCTAACATTTTTGGTCTTCTTAATCAACCTTCTTTGGGAGATTGTTCTTTTTCGATTATAGAATTCGCATATCTCCCGAAGAAGGTCGATTAAGAAGACTGAAAATGTTAGAATAATAAATGTTCTCTGCCTGATAAATGGCTGTGTATTGTTGTTAATACTTGTGCATTTATTGAAGGGAGTAAAGTATATGCACCATTTGTATTTAACAAAGTGACAAGATGATTTTTACTTATTTGATAACTATCCACTTGAATGAAAACATGCAAGGGACAAACTGACTTTTAAAAGTGATGCTAATTCTGGTACTTTTGACTTATTTTGTCAGGATGTTAAGTTTCATAATGTTCTCATTTACGTAAGTCTGAGACCACTAAAACTTTGTTTTATATTGTTTCTTAAACTCCATTGGCATTTTATAGCTAAAATAAGTAAACTTTACAGTGGGTTTTCAATATTATTACTATTTTTTTAAAACTGTTTTGAGTATTGTTACAGTACGACTATGATTTATAAGTACTCAAAGCAAAACACTTGAAGACTTTTCTTGATTTATGAAAAGAAATATTCGACATAAAAATCGACCAATATTTACAGGAACAAAATACTCCTAATTGCAAATGTGATGAGATTGAAATTTCTGTCCATTCTGATTATACAGCTCATAGTCTTGGTCTATACTTTTTGTTTCATTTACAGTGTGTATATGATCATTCTATGTAGTTCCATTTGATTAATGCAGTTATGCAATATCTCCACATTATATTTCCATTGGTGATTTTAATTTTATTAAGCAAACTAAATTTGTTTTTTTAATTATTCTCTGCTTGCTTTGTCTTGCTATAACTATTGCTAACTTGTCCTTAAATAAAGAAACAATTGATAAATTATATATTTTTATACATATTTTTCTCTTACATCATGTTTGCTTTTCTCATTTTGTGTTAATTCCTTTTAAGTTGTGAATAACCTAATTGACACTTTAATTTTATTTCATTTAGAATTGCTGGTTGATTAGTAAATGGTTATTTACTAATGTTATGAATTACAAACACACAATTTTTTTGTGCCGGTTTTGAGTTTAAATAAATTTAATTATCCGAATTTATTATGAATATATTTTTATTAACGAAATAATGAAATATATAATTTAAAATGAAAATTACCAATCATTCTGCATTACTTTTAAAAATATAATTTTTATCTTTAATTAAGCAAACTGTTATTTTAATAGGCTTCGACAATCGATGGCCGAAGAAAAGGTGCTTGTCTTTTTTGCCAAGAATATTTTATGGATTTGTATTTGCTAGCCGAATTAAAGACAATTTCTCTCAAGGTAATGCTAATAATTTAATTTATGATAAATTACTGTAAGATTTACAGTTAAGACTAAGAAAGGTTTTATTTATTTTATGTAAAGTCAAATTACATTTCTTGCAATTACTTACATAAAATTTTCAAAAAAATATGCTATATCAGAAAAATATAGAAGATTATCAGTTTTACAACTTCTTTACTTCACAACTGGATGCATAGGTAGACACTGGGAATCTTTAACATCACTCTTTATTCAGAAATACCTTACACCGATATGTGTTTTGGGCATACACCCCTCTTTCATCTGCTTTTCCTTTCAGACATTTAGTAAAGAGGTGCTAACTAATACACATCCTTTTTTAAAATACATTTATTTACAGTTAAAATTTCCCCACAGTGCACTGACTTGATTCTTGAAAAATTGTTCTATTTCTCCTAAACTCTAATGAACTGCCCTATTTTCTATAAGCTTGGTGTTATAAATTAAAATTAAATTTTTGGGAATGCATTTATGAATGAATGGGAATTATATAATAATAGAGTTATGCAACAAAAATACATTACTTCATACAGTCACAATAGAAAAACTATAGCAGTTTTTCTATTGTGACTGTAATAAAGATAGGAATGCACTATTCAAAGAAAAATAATATATTTGAATTAAGAAATATTATGAAAGAACACCATTCAAATGTGTGGGTAGCCGGAGGCAAGGCAGATGTCTTGCCTCTTTCTTGGTAACAGTTTGGTGGAAACTGCCCACTTGTCAGAGGATGGCTGGTTTACGTTCTGGTCTGAGGGATCGGGATTCTTTTTGTCTGGTCGAGTGGAGGAGGAGAGAGGGGTCATTGGTAAGACATAGGTAATAAACGAGCAAAGGACACCCTTTAACAAGAAAAACAAAGATTTATTAGATAACAAATACACATTGTTCTCTAACTTCTGAATACAAGGAAGGGGGTCGAGAGAGAGAGTTTACATGAGTTGTTATCATACCTCTTTAACGTTTCCTCGGAGGTTCGAATCAGTCCTTGATGTCGTCGGCGTACACAATTATAAAAAGTTGCAACTAGATCCATAACACACACTTGGTATAGGCAAAATTGGTGAAGCGGTTCCTCCGTCTATTCTTATTTGTCACAGCCTAGAGGTTCGATGAGAGACTCCCCTGAAGGGGGAGAAAGCGGGCTTATATAGATTTGTCTTGGGAAAATACGTCATGTGATTAAATGTCAGAGTTAGGAGGTTACTTAGCAGGTGTGAAGGTTAAAGGTGTTCCCAGGACCAAAATAAAGTGATAAAATCAGATGTTAATTGTAAACTTATCTTGCAATACTAGCTTAACGATGTTTGGATGGGAGAATGTTGACATTTTTGAAGGAGGGTTGTAAATTTTCCCAGCGATGGGAGAGGTTTTTTTCCCTTCTTCTTTGAGTTCTTTTATTAGTTTATTCAAGTTTTAAGTTTTCTGACTTGCCATCAGGGGTGTTTACTTATGCTTGTCTTCAGAATTTTTTTATTAATCATGTATTTTGCATTTTTAATGCTTAACAAACTTAGTCTCTTGAATTTTATTTGAATTATATCACTTATACAGCTCTATTTGTAGAGTGACATTCCATTAACTTGGCATCAGGTATGCTGGCAAACTTGATAAGCCAGCACACTGAGCTTGTTGGGAAGGGTTATTATGCTTTGTTCTTTACCATTGTCATAGAAAATTTCTAATATAAGTATTGTGGAAATGGAAGGCCCAAGGCAACACGATGTGCTAGGTAAAACCAGTTAGCTAGTGCATTATTTTTCCAAAGACATTAGTGCACAGGTTTAATATGAGAAGCAGAATTATTTAGCATACTTGGAATCAATAATGATCACGGGAACAGCTTCAGTACATTACTGTTTGTGTGCTTTGCTAATTAGAGTACGTCTAAACTTGTACTTATACACAATAAAAGTACAAAGTAAAAATAGTGTGTTCTTTTACATTTCTGTGTATATATTGTCTACGTGGACCTTGTTTATTAATAGGACTTATTATACAGTATAATAAGTCCTATTAATAAACAAGGTCCACATAGAGAATATATACACAGAAATGTAAAACACACATAGAGGTAAAAAGAATTAATAGTGTGTTCTTATTTCAAGTCAACCGAGGAAAAATTAAGTGGTTATTAAACAATCTTAAAAGGCAAATATATACAGTTTTACACACAAGCATGTAAAATTGTGTCCAGGGGATTGAAAAAACCAGAAAAACTAACATCTGGAAAGGTGGCATATTCAATAATCTGGCACTGCATTAGTCCCAATGATGCCAAGTTAATGGAATTTCACTGTAATTAATTAATTCAGTTTAAATATAGATCATGTCAATTATTTGATGATAAAAGTCATACATTTGAGTTGTGCTTTTAATTATTAAATTCAAACTTTATTTTCTAACACTAGAATTTGTAATAAGGAAGAATATGTGGATTTAAGACAAAATGATATTGATTTCTTGTGCCTTATCTGACGGAGTTCTCAAGAATGATCGTAATTATAAATATAACAAATTTACAAGTCATGGATAGATCCAGAAAGTTTACATTCAGGTCACTTTTTTGTTCCAATGATAGCGTCAAACCATATGGGTTGTTATTCATTTTGTTAAGGAACTCTCGAGCGTTATTAATGTTCCTCCAAATGATGAACACATCATCCACATATCTTGCATATAAAATTATGTCGTTGTCAAAGACAGGCAGTACTTTACTTTCTAAATGTCATAATACTAGTTCACTTAATACTGGGGATATCGGGCTCCCCATTGGAACTCCTCGTTGTTGTAAATGTGTGTTGCCTTCAAATGCAAAAAACGAATTATAACAAATTAGGTGTGTGAGCTCTAATGTGTGTTTGTGAAATTTTGTAGCATTATTAACGTTTGAAAAAAGGAAGTCTCTTATCTCGCAAAAGCAAAGTGGTAATTTTATAGACGGAAATAATGATTTAAAATCCATTACGGTCATAAATTCATTGTCTTCTGGGTTGATATTTCTGAGTTTATCCACCAGTTGAACAGAGTTATTAATAGCATACAGGTAATCTTGAATTTGTGGTTGGATATATCTAACAAGTTTTTTCTCAAGTTCAAATGTAGGGGAGCCACATTTTTCTATAACAGGGTGTATCTGACAATTAGGTTTTTATGAGTTTTGCCAAAGGTGAAGATTCTCAGTGTTCTTAGTGCTTGTACGACAGAGTTATGCATTCGTAACTTGCGAGCTAAAGGAGTTGAAATGAATTTTTTTAACTCTCTGTTGTTGTGATTCTAAATATTTGTCAGGAGCACGTTGGCATTCAGTGTCCCTGATGTAATCCTGCAGTTTATGGTTGTAGGAATCTCTTTTAAGAAGCACTACCCCTTTGGACTTATCAGCCTTGATAAGCACTATCTTATTTGTATGCAGCCATTCTTTTGTGTTTTTAATGCAATTGTGGAAATGTGTGCTCTTGGAAATTCTTTAGTTGTGCAAAATCTTGTTTTCCATCGTACATATTCTTGACTGGTAAGATTCAATTCCTTGATGATCATTTCAACATTGGGCACAATGATATCCAGGGTTGGTTGAGGAGCAGGAGCAAACTGGTCCATATTTTAATGCTTCCAACTAGTATTACGACGTTTAGAAAGTAACGAGGCTACTGCCTGTCTTCAACAACGACATAATTTTATATGCAAGATATGTGGATGATTTGTTCATCATTTGGAGGAATATTAATAACGCTCGAGAGTTCCTTAACAAAATGAATAACAACCCATATGGTTTGACGCTATCATTGGAACAAAAAAGTGACCTGAATGTAAACTTTCTGGATTATAAATACAACACAGATGATAACAGAATATTACCAACGGGTTAAATTAAATGGTCTCCTAATTTATTACCCTTTTTGATTTTAGTTTTGAAGAACATCACAAGTTTTTTGAAGTTCAGAGTTAATTGTATAAAATGTTAAAATAAACATATATTTATAGATGATATACAGTATTAAATAACTGTATAGAATCTGTAAATAATGACTAAACAAAAACGTTGTCATTGAAGGAACCTAGATTACTTGGAGGCTGTATCACTTACGTTCATAACTGATAAGTAACATGGCTTATTATTTTCAGTGCTCAAAAGTTAATCCTCTCGATTTACATTGAGAAAAATTCCAACAAGACAATGTGACTTTATGGAATGAAGTGTCCATCTAAAAGGTCATTTATCCTGCACTTGGGATCATCAAAATTTGTAAACACTGACTCAAGGTTATCTGTAAAAACTAATGATGTAACGAATAGTATATTCGGCCTCAACTGAATACCGAATATTCGGCTAGGAGCGTGGCCGAATACTGAATATTCGGCCAGGAGCGTTGCCAAATGGCCGAATATTCGGCTTGATTAACGCACGTACTAAAATTGGCGCGCAAACCGCATTATGGCAAAGATCGCGCACCGTGCTCTCTATTGGCCCGCTGTCACTACGATTTTTTCTTCCATTAGGTCTAAATTATTTAAATTAATTAATTAAATTATAATTATTAAACTTAATATGAGATGGAGCCTAACGTCTACCTCTAGTGCCAAATTGGTTTATAATTTATGTAATAGCCGTAAATAGCCCGCTATGATTCGGCAGTTGTTGGTATTTAGATGTAAGTTATAACTTATAAGTTATTTTATTTGCAATCGATCATTTTAACTCTTTAATTAAACACTAAAATTTTGTTTTTACTACGTATTTGTATACTGAATAGTACCCGAAGGATATACTTTTGTGGTGACATAATATGGTCTAGTTTCTCCCCAGTTGTGGAACAGTTCAAATATATTATTGGGGAGTTTCTATTTGTGAAGTTTTGTGATATTTTGTTGCTATTGTTTTTGTCAATATTTTTAAAATTAACATGATTTCAAATGTTATCTTTTGTATATAATGAGAAATGCTCATTTTTTGCTTTATATATAAAATAAATTATATAGTAGTTACTCATCTTCTAGAAATAGATAAATAATTCTTTCATTAAATACGACAAGTTTCAATAAAACGTTTTGTAACTCATTTTAAAATATCGTATAAATATTAAAATATACGTGAATACGAATATAACATAATTAACTAAACAATAACATTAATGCCCGATACATTCTAACCTACACGCCATCAACGCCATAAGATATCGGGCTGCATAAAGGCTATAATATTATTTAACTACGAAATAATTTAACACTAGAGTTAGATGCCATTTCTTATTAACTTTAATAATTATAGTTTAATGTTCAGCAGTAATAAAAGTTACAAAAATGATTAATTTACTGTGTTTTTGTTATTTCTTACTCCTGTTTTTAGGTATTCGGTATTTGGCCGAATAGTAATTAAATATTCGGTATTCGGCCGAATAGTGAAGAATAGGCCGAATACCGGATAGTAACCGAATATTCGTTACATCACTAGTAAAAACCTTTTGGAATATCCAGAAAAGTTATAAAAGAACACTATAAGAGGTATTTGTTTCATTAGGTACACTTTTCTCGTACAAAGGCTTTTGGATGGAAATTTAACTGTCTTGGCATGAAGTAGCTGGTTGACAATCTGAGTTTGGGAAAATGTTCAAACAGTCAAAAATCTTTGCAAAAAGTTTGAGATTTAGTGTGGCTATCACTGAATTTCATAACCTGACAACAGCTTAGAAATAGCTTAAAAATTCACTGGCTGTGTGTCATTAAGCAACTTATGATTTTTTTTTCTTTAATTTATTTATGTAATATTAGTTTTTTAAGTTGTTTCTTTAATTAAATATTGATATTATAATTACTATTTTTTTTATTCTAATGAAATTTTGTCATTAATAACAAATTTTCATCAAATACAATTTCGAATGTCATTTTAAGCTTGTTAACATAATGGTATATTATACTTTCTCATTCACTAGTTGTATTTTTGTATTTCAATTAGTCGTTTTAATGTATATTGTAAAACTTTAATAATTTCTTAGGTAACAACCGTGGACATGCTAAAGCCACCACCAGATTTTCGTTCCAATTTCGATTCCACTCCGCCACCCATTCTGATCGACCGGGGCCAGGCCATATTAGAAAATGAAAAAATTGAACGTTACATTATGAAAAACGTGCCCGGAGGGCATAATTTATTTGTTCAGGATAAAGATACTGCTACTGTGATTGAAAATCTGTATAGTGTAAGTATTTTATTATTGGTGTTAAACGTTTTTGTGTTTGTAATATATTGTAACATTGAGATTTTTCAGATTTAGTTGAAGAAAACATCTCTCTGCATTTTCATAATTAATGACACACTTTTTGAGTACATATACATATGCAATATAAATCTTTTGAGATTCTTGTGTGAATAATTTCCAGTTGTAAGAATTGAGCTGGATAAATCATTTTTTTATTTCTGGAAGTTTGTGCACTTGATATTAGACTAAGAAAAATATTTTGGTATTTTGTAAATGTAGTCTGAGATAATTTCTGAAATACTAGAATAGTTTTATCTGTTATGAAATACAGTGGGTGATCGGTTAATGAACATAATCCGTTCCAAGACTTTGTTTGCTACCCAAATTGTTCGTTAACTAGTTATCGATTTACCATAGGTTTTTATGGGAATTTGATTAATTCATTCTGGAGACTCAAAAAATAAATAAAGATTATAAATGAATGTAGTAAAAAAGTATATATGTAATAATAAAAATACATATAAACATTCTTGCATTTTTATCAGTCATGTTTTTTTCTGTTGTGGAGCATTAAAGAATCTGTCCAATGTTGATTTCTTTTCTCTCTTCTTCAGGATTTTTCAGAAGTAATTAATAGCATTTGTTATAGAGATCCCTAAGCCTATAAACCTCAATCTGGTTTGGATGCCATTCTAAGACATTGTTCTGACATCCTCCCACCCCACTTCTTGAAAAGATCCTTAATAGCAGATGTCAGCATTGATCCTCTTTTCCAGAAGAAAACATATCTTGCTGAGTTTCTTGGTGTTCTTCATTCAAGAGTTCTTGGAGTTTTTCTGTTGTCAGATCAGTTTCAGATTCCATTATGAGCTCTTCAATGTTCTTTGTTTCTGAGATGTGATTTTTGTTACTCCTTTAGCTGCTTGAGTCTCCTTGATTATATCTTTCTTAGATAAGATTGTGCTTACTGTAGACCTGTTCAAACCATACTGCCTAGCAACATCAGACATCTGCCCAATCTCTACCTTGGCTATTATTTCTTGCTTGGTTTCTATGGTGAGCACAGTTCTTGACACTCCACTCTTTTTAGGCTCCATAATATAATCAGTTTCTTTTTTAAATAAAAAGTTCAGAAAAGCACTTACAAAAATTCAGAGAACAGAAATCAACTAGTGCACAAAAAATTACGTAAATTTGAGGCCCGGATGAAATTCGAAATTTGGTATTAAAACGTTAACAAATATCCGATGGGACAGTTAAACTCTCGCCTTTTATAAATTAAAAACCGACGCAAAACGTAACGAGTACCTGTCCGACAGTCTTGCAAAGACTATAAAAAATATTATTTGTCAGAAAGGTAAATGAAAGGCTGAAATTACAAGGGAGAGAGTTTCAAAATTTGGAGGAATACTATCTGATGGTATTGGGTTGAGCGTCGATACCGACCTCTTCCATGCTCCAAAAGGTTTCAAATTGATACCTGAAGACAAAGGAAAATCAATCAGTATTTGTTATTTTCTGTCGATTCTTTTTGTGTTTGTTCTGTGAAGTGTTTGTTATCCAAACATAAAAATTTTTCTCAGAAGTGTTTGTTATTCGATTTGTTCACTATCCGAACTGTTCGTTAACCAATCACACACTGTAATTAGACTTTCCTTATCCTAGACCCTCTCTTCACTTTTTCTTGCATCTAAGCATTAACTTTGAAAAACTGTACACTTCAATGTAGAAAACTGAAATATATAAAAAAAAAAAACAAAGGAATAAATTTGTTTTTTTAGTTTAATGCTTGTCTTGTGTATTCACAAAGGATGGCATTTAGCTGAGAAACAAAGGAATTTTGCTCTGTGGTGAGTTTAATTTACTGAATTGTGGCATTTACAGGATATTATGCTGCATGTAATTGTCATTTCACAAATTTGATAATTCTGAGAAATCCTGTAATACATCATTTCTGCATATGCCAAATTTCATTGTCATATATTGTTTAGTTTACAGAACAGTGTCCATGACTGGGCTCCTGTAGGGAACACTTTAAACTACTTTTAGTAAAGGCAAATGTGAAACAATTTTACCTGGAAATAAATGACAGTAGGGCTGGGGTGTTTTTCAGAAGAACCAGAAAAATGATTTTTCTGTATTTTTTTTTGGGTATGAAATGAACCCAAGAGAACATTTAAATAGTCTGGGATACTGTGACCTTCAACTGTCTTTTGGAGACAAGTGTTCAATGTTGTCATGACTTGCAGACTGTTCATATCATTGTCATGTGTAACTGATAAACATTCATGATGTTGTGACTACCTCTTGCAGCAATTACGAGACCTCTGTGACATCATGTTTGATGATATCAGTCACCGAAAATTATGTCAGAGTAGAAAATTACCATCTTATGCATGTGATTGTGTGACAATAAGAGAGATTCTATGCGATACAGTGTGGGCAAATGATGATGATGCAATTGATTTTTGAGGACTAGAAAAGCAGGAAATTTTTTTATATGGTGAGATTGATAATACACAGCATGAGGGTATCATGGAAGTACAGCTATGTAACTCATTTTGGTGAATAATACCTATAGAAAATTGCTGCTACCATGTGATAACATGGATATAGCATAAACCAGTTAACCAGTAATCACAATTTGAAGTTTCCAGAACTTTAATATTGAAAAACTTGTTTATTGTATTAATGGCATCTATATGTTTCTTTTCCTACTAGGAATAATTCTTTCCTTGACCTAGTTTTTTCAATACAACCACTCAGAAACTGGGTAAACTCGATACCAAGCTACAAATAACCAGCAAAAAAATTGGGAAATGTCTGCCTAGCAACATCAGACATCTTCTGCCCAATGTATCGTTTTTGCCCATATTGAATGGGCATCCTCGGGCTAACTAATTCCACCAGCTGTTGAAACAATGGGGATTGCCTTGCATGTGTGAAAAAGGGGGTGACACAAGGAGAGAGGGAGAGTAAGTTTACAGTTTGAAGAAAACCAAATTTACTCTTTGCAGCTGTTGAAACAACTGTAATTCCCTGTTGTTTCAATAGCTGTGGGATTAGTTAGCCTGAGATGCCCGTTCAACGTGGCTGAAAACAATAGCACTTTCCAATTGTTATGCTGGTTATTTGGTTTTTTTGAAGCCTTATAGCTAGTTTTTTCCAGGGGGCTCTTAGTTTTGACCTATTTAATATGGCATTTTGCTTCTGATCAACTGCTATAACATTTATTTTCACTTCAAGGTATAATCAGTCAGGTTGCCTGACCATGTTGTCAAAATCAGTTGGGAACTAGTTTTCAACTACTTGCTTTCAGAATGATATAGCTGACCTTTTAAGCCAGAAGATATATCGGCTTTACAATGTTTTTTTTTATTATAGAATTTCCAGCTTTTTACTGTACAGAAAGATTGATGGAACTGTATCTATCTCTAAAGAAACTTAGAAATTTAACAAGAAAAAAAAAATTGTAATAGTGGAAATCCAAATGCAACTTCTGATACATACCATCACCATCATGTGGTTGTCAAAAAAATTTTATTTTTACCACACTTCTTATGATAAATATTTTATTTCCATTATAAATATGTTTGCATTGTATCCCCAAATTTTCAAAATCTTCTAATACAATGGAACCTCGCTTAACGAGCACCTCACACAATGAGTATTTCGCATAATGAGCAAAACAAATTGTAAAAATTTGCCTCGCTTAGCGAGCAATATTTCGCATAACGAGTGATGAGGAGAGGGGAAGTCCCGAATTGTGCACAAGCGGCACTATCAATCAGTCTGTTTAGCACTCCTTCTGCTAACATCTTAGTGTCACTTGTGTTCACACACATTACTTATAAAAGGGCTATGGTTGTTGATGTTTATATACAATAAAACACGCCAAACGATATGCCAAATTCTTGGGTCATTAAATTTAATGACCGATTCCAAATTAAATTTTAAAAATGTCTGAATTAAAAATTAACTATTTATAATTATTAAATTTAATACGAGATGGAAACATAACCGCCTACCTCTAGTCAAAATTAATTAATTTTTAATATTTAATTATAGCCTTTACATAACCCAAGAATTTGGCATATTGTTTGGAGTGTTTATCAAACATATTAGCTGTGATTGTTTTTTTTTTTTTTATTTTTTTGTTTCTGGAAATCGAATTCTCATTCCAGGATGGTTCATTCTGCGCTAGAAGAAAAGGTGGTGATGATTCACGCTCTTTAACAGTGTATATTGTACAATTTTTTTTTTGAATAAACGTTATACATAAAACATTTGAGCATTTTTTCGGCATGGAATGCATTATAACAGTTTACATTAATTTCTATGGGAAAAATTGTTTCATTTAATGAGTGTTTCGCATTACGAGTAAGACTCTGGAACGAATTATGCTCGTTAATTGAGGTTCACTGTAGTTGCCACCATGTTGTAAACTTTAAAAAAAACTAACAGACAATGATTTAAAAAATTTTAAAAATATTTTACAATGTATTCATCTCACTTCTTTGCTTTTCTAGTGCTAATACCTCTACAGTCATTTCTCATTCTCTAATATTTGTGAAGCTATTTTAAAACTGTCACACTCATATGATGATCCTGTTTTATTCCTGCTCTATTTTACATATTACATCATCTGTTTTATCTTGTATATTTTACTGTAATAATTCAGAAAGGCTATATTCTGGAACCACGATGTATCGCTTTTACTGCTGCAATTCCTAAAAGGAACTCTCTCATATAGATCCATGTCTTTGTCTGTAGCTATGCTCAAAATCTTCAAACATTGTGTCTAAAATTACATTTACTCTCTAGTTGTGACCAGAACTACTTTCGTTCAATGTTACGGCATCCAATTTTGACCTACCATTATTAATTTTGTTTCTACTGAACGTGGAATAGTTAAAAATTTTGAGTGTAAAAATACCTATCTACATTGATATCAGTAAGGCCAACAACTGCCGAATTATCGGGCTAGCAAATGGCTATAGTAATATTAATAATTTAAGTTAATTTGGTTAATTTAAGTTAAAGTTAAAAATTAACTTAATTTAAGTTAATTAAGTTAATTTTTGAGAGTTAGGCGTTAGGCGCCATCTCTTGCTAAATTTAATAATTAGAATTTTAATTAAATAATTTAAATAAATTTAGGCTTAACTGGAAGAAAAGAATCGGCCCGAAGCGGGATTCGAACCCGCAACTTCTGCTATCCGTGCAGACACGTTACCAGTTACGCTACCCGGACCTTCGGTCGATCCTCCCCTTCCAGTCGATATAAGATTACCGTACGACCATCGACGGCTATTACAATGCCAGCTGTAACAATGCCGGCTATACAATGCCTGCATATGTAATAGCCGTCGATGGTCGTACGGTAATCTTATATGAACTGGAAGGGGAGGATCGGACCGAAGGTCCGGGTAGCGTAACTGGTAACGTGTCTGCACGGATAGCAGAAGTTGCGGGTTCGAATCCCGCTTCGGGCCGATTTTTTTCTTCCAGTTAAGCCTAAATTTATTTAAATTATTTAATTAAAATTCTAATTATTAAATTTAGCAAGAGATGGCGCCTAACGCCTAACTCTAGTATCAAATTAACTTAAATTATTAATATTACTATAGCCATTTGCTAGCCCGATAATTCGGCAGTTGTTGGTCTTTATATATAACGGGTTAGTTGTTGTTTATTTATATCAGTAAGGCGTTTGATTCGGTTATACCTTCATTCTTTCTAAAAAATCATTCTAATATTCATTCTGTTGTTCTAGCTTGGCTAAATAATTATTTTATATTATGTTCTTGCAAAGTTAAATTAGGAAACTTTCTGTAATTTTTCATCAGTATGTAAAATTCCTTGAAGACTCATTTTACTTAGCCTTCCTTTTATTGCCTTCTTTGATCTTGTTATTCCTTGTGTTAATTCTAAAATTATAGCCTGTGCTGATCTAAAAATTGTCAACTCCAATCCAGAAACTTTACATATTTTAATCTCCTCCATTGGGTCTTTAAATATTAATACTGTTTGGATAATTTATCTTTGAGTATTATTAGAAACTATTAGGAAGTCCAAACTATTATACTTTTTACATTTATGGGCAATGAATTGATTATGTTCATTCTTACAGCAACCTAGGAGTTATTTCTGATGAAAAAGTAATTAATTTACTAGCTTACTTTTACTAACTAACTAACTATTACTAGTTTAACACAGTGTTAAACTAGTAAAAAAATATTGTTATTGGAAGGGGAATCTTATGGCGTCACTGTAATTTATAATTTTGTCACTCAATTTTGAGATATCTTCTTCACCAATTTTCAATCTCCAATTGCCTTTCCTTATGGTCACCAGTGGCTCTCATGTTTTAATAAGATTTCAAATGCACTTTGCATGGTTATCTTTTTGCTTAATAAGCTGGTTCATCTACTTATACTGACTCTAGTGAAGTGGATGAATAAGATTTGAATTTCAAATTCTTTTCATGCATTATTATTTTGATCAGTTATTGTATTATAGGTACTTCAGTGGGTTACTTTTTCTATGTAACACTTTAATTCATGTCCCTTCTAGATGAACTCAAAATCTCTCATTTGTCATTGTGCTTTCATGGCAGCTTTAAAAGCATGGCATTGCTTTTATTTTTCAATTTTTTTTTTTTTAAATGTAAGTGTAAAACAAACACTTTATTAATTTATCATTGTAGCTCTTTTACTATATATTAAAGGTAAAATAGACAAAACTTGAATTATATATAGTTCTTGGCAGACTTCTTCTCAAATGTCTGAGATCTTTGATGACGAAAAGCTTGTTTGCTACCGGCTGAACAGTTCAGTTTCTTTTTGATTAATTACAAGTTTGTGGAGGCAAACATTTTCATTTTTTTAGACAGTTATATACATATATTTGTGTGTTTGTTTAATTAACATTTTTTAAATTTATTTTTTATTATTTCACTTCATTATACTGTATAATATTGCTAATAATTGGCAGTCAGGTTAAATCTCTTTTAAACATAATTTATGAGTTGTAAAATATAACTAAATATAACCAGACTGGGATGTATTCAATAATTAATTTAAAGAAAAGACATTTATAGATACACAGAAATCATTGAGATAATTAATTTTAAAATTTAAGCGAAACAAATTGAATTTTTTTCTTATGATGCTATTAACTTATCGATTAAAACTTTAAAAAGTAATTTAAGGAATGTAATATATTTAGACGTTCCATATTCATTTCATGACATTTTTAAAAATTTTCAGAAATTTAAGCTTATGCTCACCCGCAGAGATGAACAGTCAAAACGAGCGCTTTTGAATCAGTTAAAGAACATTGACGGCCATCTTGGCAACAAGAATGGACGCTTTCTCACCGGAGATACAATGTGCTGTTTCGACTGCGAACTGATGCCGCGTCTGCAACACATCAGGGTAGCAGGTAAGTATGTGTGGTTACAATTACAATTTTGAAATGCTTTTGTCTATCAATTTCCCATATCTAAGGTGAATCCAATAAGTATAATGCCACTCTTTGCCTTATAATATTGTGCTAATATTATACAAATAAAGTGTCATAGGGTAAATGGGTTTTAAAAAATTTAGCAATTTTAATATTTACATGTCCCATAAATGTCTAAACAATGATAGTAACAAAACTTTTATTACAAATTAGTATTAATACAGTTATCCTGTCAAACAATGCTTTTGTATATATGAATAATATAGACAAAATTAAATATTAAATGTAGGTTTGAGGGATTTTCCCCCATTTTTGTTTTTCATTTTCCAACTCCTGAAATAACTGTACTGTTGTCCATTTCTATAAATGGCGTGAGCTAGAAAGTCCCCATACATTTTCTGTGGGGTTAAGACCGGGAACAAGTTTGCCAGTCAATTACTCAAGAACCATTCTTATTCTCTTAGATGTCTGCACAAGTGCATTATCTTATTGAAAAAGTAGTCACCTCCTGCAATACTTCCCGCATAAGGTAGCAAATAATCTTTTGACATTTTTTGCTAAGATGGGAGCATTCATTCAATGCTTGATATATGATAAATGTGTTTTTTCATCCCCACTGTGAAAGTGACCCAAGTCATTAGACTGCAAATCATCAAACAGGATACAGCAAACAGTTGTCTTTGTATATATCAGGCCAATAGATATGTACAAAGACAACAACTGTTAGATGCCGCTGTTATAGGGCAGATGCAGTTTTTTTGTGCTTGTATATCAGATGAGGGCTACGTGCCACAATTTGGTTAATGGTTGATTTAGATACATAAAAATACTGTCTTGACATAGTTGTGGCACATCAAGACAGTATTAAACACCTCACACACAATCACCCATTTTATAGGTGTAAGTTTGCTAGGTCTTCCAGTTGGCTTCTTTGCATAATTTTTGCCTGATCAAAGAAAATTATCGACTGCTATATGGGACCTGTTTAATTTGTTTACAGTTTGTCTCAAAGAACAATTTTGCCACTTTCTGTATTCTGTAAACATGATAGGAAAATAGTTGATCATTTGCATATTTTTACCTCACATAAGCTATACATAATATATTTAGTATAAAAATAATATTTTTGAAATTTGCCTCTACCATAAATACAATACTAAGGTTTCAAAAGATATTAGATCTGTGACACACTACCTTTGTACTGACTATAATTATGCTTTATCATCATTTCTATGTTAGGAAAAACAGTATGTTAATAATGTGAAAAAATGTAATGAGAAAATGGGCGACTTTATACATATGGGATATACCTTTAAGTAAATACAAGTACAGTACATTGTTTGTCTATTTAATTGCAGTTTTAAAGACACATTAGTATAGAAAATATTTTCAAAATATGCCCTTCTGTTGTGTTTGGAACATGTTTCACATCAAAGTCAAATATTAACTGTGTTTTGAACTTGATGGCCAGTTTCTAAATCCTCACATTATGTACGGAGGAAGAATTAGCATAAGATAATTTTATGGTTAATTAACAAATATTTATATTACAAATTTGGGATTTAATAAACTTTTTAAATGAACAAAATTTGGCATTTTGAGTAAAATAATATAAAACTGTCTTAAGCATTTAGAGATTTTAGATAATAAGATATATAAATTCTAATAACTGCTCACTAATTAATTAAATTTCACTCATTCTCACGCTAATATTTTCCAGGTAAATATTTTGCCGACTTTGAAATTCCTCTGGAAATGAATAATTTATGGCAGTACATGTACCATATGTATCAACTGGACGCCTTTACTCAGTCTTGCCCGGCAGACCAAGACATCATCAATCACTACAAGCTCCAGCAGGGCACAAAAATGAAGAAGCACGAGGAATTGGAGACTCCGACGTACACCACTTCCATTCCTGCTGATGTCGACGTCAACAGTCACTAAAATTTCTCGAGTCTGTCCGTCAGAAATAATTAATTAATGAATTTAAAAAAAAAAAAAAAGAAATATATTTTACCGCAGTTTATTCAGTTCGAGTCGTCAGGACCAATAATAAGAAGTTGCATGCAAACGAATCTTATCGAAGCTCCAAAATGAAAGTATTTTGAGAGATGCTTTAGCGTGAAATATAACCTAAAATATCCTATACTAATTTCTTGCTATTTTCTTACACTTTTTGTACGTCAATTTGTATCATTTTGTTTGTACTAAATGTAAAATCTTTAGTCATTATCTACAGTTATTGGTCAGCATTAAAAGTTCGACACAGTATTTTCCTTTTTATAATTTTCTATAACTTGACACGACGACACTTTGATACTTCTTAAATATATATGCATTTCTTTTCTTTTTTTTACGGACTTTTATACATTCAGACCAATTTTTGTTAGATTTTTATATAGTTTTTTTGTTAAATGTATTTTCCATATGCCTTAGCATATCATAACAAGGCAGAAAGTTTGTTGAATCTATGCTGACCAATTTCCAATTATTATGTTAATAAAAAAAAATTGTTTTTATTCATCTTTGCCGTTTTTCTTTTCTTTGCCAGAAAGCTCTAGTGATGAATTTTAAAAAATTTTTCAATTTTATTTGTACGGACTCTTGCGTCGGAAACCTTTAGTAAATGTGTAGGCACTGTTTTCTATTATTATTTTATGCATGCTTGTCACTTACAAATACGTTTTGTTAAGGGAATGACATACTCATAAATCATTGAAAGGTCGCACCGAGAGGAAAAGTTGCTGGAATTACACCACTCGTTAACAGGAATTTAATCAGTTACTAAAAGGCACTGCATCAAATGACAAATCATTGCAATGTGCTAAAAATCGATTTCCTTCAGGATACCGTTATCAGTGTGGAATTTTAATACTGTAAGAGATAAAGCCCGATAGAAATAAGCTCTTGTAATGAAAAACTAACAACACTAAAGCTGCACATTTAAGAGAGGGATTAGCTCTTTCTTTACACCAGACAAGAGAAATATTAAGAAATGTGAAAATTTAGCTTTAATATTGTTGGATTTAGATTTAAAAGCAGTCTGCAACTTGGCACTTAAGTATCCGAATATAAATGCTGCAGAAATTTCATGGGAATTTCCTAGTTTCGAAAACTGCGGTTTCAATAATTTTGTACATTAGAGTGGGTCCAAGTTTATCTTTTAAAGCCAATTTGCAAATACAGTTTTGGGAAGCTTCGGCAAATTTCAAACAATTCAAAATTATTCGGTTGTAAAATTCTTAACCTATCGGGTGCAGATTCAGTAATCAGACTTTGTTTCGTTAAAAGCAGAAAAAAATATAAATTATTTTCGCGTACATGTGAAACTTACGCTAAAACCTGTTTGTTGGACACCCTCTGTTTTGAAGAATGTGTCCGATTCAGACAGTCGTCCAAGATATACAGTGAGTAGTTTTTGTTCCGAAAGTGCGGAAATTAACCTAAATTTGCATGTATAATGTGCCTACTCTAAGATGTTTCAAGCAAAGTGTGTGCACATATTGAGTGAGTGAATAACATTATCAACTTCCCTGATTTTTTTCTTCCAGGTACTTTTTTTCTTTAACTTTACACCCTGTAGGCACTGAGAGGGCTTTTTTTTGCAAGCCCATTATGGGTTGGCCGGTCCCACATTGGGGCAGCTGGGTGGTGAGGGACGGGGCCCAACGTATCCGAATGGACCACCCCCGAAAAATTCCTGGGGATTTCTCGACCTGTCTGGATGTCATCCCAGGTCCCCCGGAGCGGTAGGTTGCCACCTGATCGCTCGGCCATTTGGCTATTGATTTTTCCAGGTACTGTAGTGTTAACATTTTAAACATGAACACAATCACTATCACATTCATTTAATCTTGTTTCAACTTCAGCTTTAACACACTTAAATCCTTATACTGTACTTTGAGTGGGACTAATAGTCACATAGTTACTTTAATAGGATGTGGCAATGCAACACGTGGTCAATCTGCCTCTTGAGATGACCATATATGGGCTATTTCAGTGGTTCCCAAATTTTTTTTTGATTCTCAGTGCCCTTGTGAAATGCAGATTTTTCCAAGGCACCCTATGTCAAATTCTAACATTAAAAAATCTTATAACATTTCATGGCACCTCTGTGAGGAAGCTGTGGCACACACTTTGGGAACTGCTGGGCTATTTTGATGATAGATGAGTGAAGAAAAACCAGAAAACTCCACATACTTACCCCCCTTGTTAGAAGTTTGCCCCTGCCTGGTTGGTCTGGTGTTTGGCAATTTTATCTGAACAGCCACTGGTGGGCAATAGTCACATTAAGATCAGACGCCGCCATTGGCTTACCACTCCAAAGGACCCGAGATGGATTCCAGATAGGTCATCAAACCCAAGAACATTTAGGGTGTGGTCCATTCTGGAAATGTTGGGCCCCTTCCTTTGCCATCCAGTCGCCTTATTGTGGGTCTGGCCAAACCAGTCACCTCAGGCTAAACAAAAAAGGTCCTGTAAAAATAAAGATGTGTATACAATTAACACTCGAGGAGTAACGTAAATTTGGAAATTACCGATAAAACCTTAAAACTGGATTACTCGACAATTAAAAAAAAAAGTTGGACATTTTCAGAAATTTCTCTAAACTGTATCTTGGGCACCTTTCTGTGATTTATCAGATACATGTAGAAGTACTGTGTAGTGATTTGTCAGGTTCCATGTGAAAGTGTTCAAGATGTGTGTGTGTTCAGGTTGTAGGGTGTCCAAATTGACAGGTTTTACTGTGTTAAGGTTGCCATGAGCAATAGTGCTAGATTTAAAATTAATTTAACAAAAGGTACACTTGTATATTTAATTTTTGCATTGTGAACAGAGTGCACGTTCATCTTGCCTCTGTCCGAGACTGTCAGAGTTCTTTTAATACACCACGGGAACAAAAATTTCGGCCAAGGAAGAGGCCATCAAATATTTTTGAGGAAGCGATCGCAATCTTACAATTTAAAGAGTTGCTTTAACTCATTGTGTAGATCCTCTCTCAATTTACAATTTATAGTTACGACTCTTCTACAACTGTCCTCAAGCGACGGGAAGAAAAACCATTGCGAGAAACTAACATTCCAAGTTCCGATATCTGGAGTTACAACAAGAAATTCAACATAAACAAGCTGAAAACTTGAAATTTCCTGAGCATTGTTCTGCATGAACTTAGTAATAAAGTATTTGTGAATTTATTTACAGAATGCAGAAAACCACACTGTGCACGGGAAATAATCTGGTTCTGTCCCCTTCGGTTACTCCGGTTTTAATGTAGCTATGCCAGTTTTCTGTCTTTGCATCTAGTTAACAGATTGTCAAAGATGCTGTGGGTTTCCAACACCACCGATCCGAGTCTTCACGGGTCTTCTGAGGCCGGATGTAACCCGGAGATGGAAAATTTGTACCCGGTACGTGCGTACCGAAATTTCAAAGCTGACATTCCGGTACCTACATATCGGAATACCCACATTTTAAGTCAACTGCCGAAATGTGGATGCAGAATCTTACATCCAGTAGGTGCTACTATTAAGTCATTGTCATCAATCCGGGTTGATCTAGGTCTAGGGGTCCCTTATAGTATCCTCCATTTTAACTTTATATATGTGTCTACAGAAGTGACATTTTTAATGCCCTTTTCTGAACAATTTGTCATAATTTTTCACCCGGCAAGCCTACCCAGGCCTCATCTCGAGACTAGAATGACTGTTACAAATGATGATTTATCCATCGCGCAATCGTGTAATTTAGTATTTCTCTCAAAGATGGCGCTACATCTGAAACTTCTTCGCCGTGTTGCCACACTCTCTTAATTTTCACTGTTGCCAGATGTGCAAAGTTTTAAGTAAAATTGTATTAATAATTGCTATTTGAATTTAAATCAAACTGGATGTTATGACTGATGCTTTTATTTAAAATGACCCCCTCGAGATTTTTATAATACATTTTTGGATTCTGGGTACCTCGAAATATCGAGAAATGTTATGGATGTTAGAGTGTGGGAGGGGCGCGATTTTGTTCACCCGTTTCGAAAGCTTAATAACTCCCGT
Organism: Centruroides vittatus; assembly: GCF_030686945.1. Lineage (NCBI taxonomy): Eukaryota > Metazoa > Arthropoda > Arachnida > Scorpiones > Buthidae > Centruroides > Centruroides vittatus. Next base: position 629,253 of record NW_027120693.1, on the reverse strand, counting down.
GTCATTTGTCGAAAATTTCCGAAATGTGGCGGAGAGGTTTGCATATTAGGGGGTTCGATGCTATTAAATTTTGGAGGTTAAAGGTCGAGGGGGTGGAGAGATAGAGGGTTTACTTATATCGCGAGAAGGGTCGGACTTAATGAAGATTTTACTGGTTATTAGCATTTACACGAGTTTTATAAAACTCCTCCCTAAGTTTATTTAAACAAAATCTCGTAACAGATGGCTGCACGCGCAATTTTTTATTTTTTATTTTTTGGTCGGGAAAGTTAGGCAACTCATTGCTGGATTTTTTTTTATTGATGGAAGAACGAGGATGCTACGACTTTACTAAATCCCAATCAACAGATTTTTGAGGAAATAAATGAACGTTTCTTTTCTACTTTGGCTAATTTTAATTTATTTGGCGCTATTACACGACAACAGTTTTAAAAAAAAACCCAGCGACCAGCTGCTAAACTTTCCCGGCGACATTTAAACTGTGCATGTAGCGCCATCTGTTATCATATTTTATTTTAAAAACTTTTGTTCTATTTTTAACTATTATAAATTGCAAAAACCTTAATTGCGAAGGTAGGGATGAGTTTTATATAAAATTGTAAATGATGATAAACGAGTAAAATCGTCATTAAGTCCGACCCTACTGGGGATACACGCGACCCCCTTTATTTCCCCACCCCCTCGACCTTTAACCACCAAAATTTAACCGCATCTATCCCCCTAATACACAAACTTCCCTGCAAAATTTCAGAAATTTTCGACAACGAAAACAGGGGTTATTAAGTTTCAAAGAGGGGTGGACGTAACTAATTGTGAGGACACACCTTAAAGTGACGTATCTATGTTAAGGTAAGTGTTAAATTCTGAATTAAGAGCCGAACCCTCGTCTTTTAAGGCATATTTACACGTGAATATATTGCTCGTTTGTGGGTTCGGTTCTTACTCAAGTACAGAACCCGGGTCTTTCTACAAAACTTGAATTTAAATGAATTATCTATTATTACTAACGAAAGAAATCAGAGCAAAAATAGTAACATTCGTTAAACGGTTACGCTACGATAATTAGGCCGTAACTTGGGGGTATCAATAATTGAAAACTGATAATTCGGAGGTTCTCTCCCCCTCATTGAACTAGTTTAAAACTTTGAATTACGACAGTTACGTGTCGACCAGCAGTAACCGTCTAACTGCGTAACATTCTAGTCCACGTCCCGTAAACATCCTCGTAACTCAAAAATTCATCCGATCGATCGCATTGTTCGATTTTTAGTAACGTGGCCTTGTTACGTACTGCTGCGTAACCTTTGACACTACGTCACTTTAGCCTCTGTTACGATACAAACGAAGAAAAATCGAGTTTATTCGACGTTACAGGCTAACGAGTTAACACGGAAAAGGGTCCGAACCCCAGTTTGACGTAGAGGGGTGGAGACATCGTTACTCTCGAGATCGATAATTTACGCATAGAATCTCGGGAAAAGGGGTCAAAGAGTTCATTAATATTCGTGACAATTGCGCTCTTTCGTACGTTTAAATGCCAAAAAAACGGTCCCTTTTTGACATAAACACTTCCCGTGCCGGCTTGCGGGTCACGTGACACGGTCACCCCCTTTTACTACAAATGGGGAGGCGGAAAGATGGCGGTGACGATTCGAGCATCGGCAAACAAGGTGTCACGAACGTGTTTCGATCGAGCGGATCGATCGATACGTAACAGACGGAGCGTCGTAATAACGTTAGGTAATTAAGCGGATGCGCCACCCCCGAGCGCGAGCGACCCAATTTTGGGCCGAAACGGGCAGTTATGAAAAGAGCTGGTTCCCGGCGCCTCACGCTCTTCCGGGTGGACTTCCACCAAACTCGCATCGTCATCCGGAAGCGGAGGGATCAGAGAAGGGTGAGTTGAAGGCACGCGGCCTAACTACTTCCGGTTTGAGGTCTGTGAACGTAAAGGAATCTCATGTGACGGTACGTTTTATCTCTAAATAGGTTATAAAACCCGCGCTGTCCAGTCTTGTAACTAGCTGAAAATGGATCCGATAATCCACTTTTAACAGCTTTCTCCCTCCTTTTCATCCTCATCCTCTTAATGTTTTCCGAATAGAAAGGGGTTAACGGATGATGATGAGGATGAGTGATGCTAATTTTACACAATGGATTCAATCCATTTTATCTGAGTGTTTCTGAGCTACATCTTGTGTTAGACCGAACAATTATAAGTTAGCTCGTGCACAAATAAGGTCTTTTGCATTTATAACAATTTAGAAAACAGGGAACGAAGTAGAAGAGGATTCTAGAAGCTGAGGAGGAGGAGGAAGAAAGAGCAGGATTCTAGGAAGATGAGGGGAAGAAACTCATTAAAATATATATAGAAAAGGAAGAAAAGAGGTGCAAATTTTCGGATTATTCAGCTGAATTGTAGTTTTAGTTACGGATAATTTTGTAAAAACACCTTAAAAGACAGATAGAATCGATCTATCGTATAAGGAAGTGCTGCTTCACCTCCAGACAAGCGCGCTCTGAGGTGAAGCCAGCTTTGGGGGCACTCCTGATAAATAATAGTACAGCTTACGGGAAAATCCGGATATGGCGGATTTAAAAACGAATATAACGGGATTAGGCACGTCTAAGGTGATTGAAAGTCTGATAATTTATAAGAAAAATACTCGATGGAAGCTTCAAAAATAGATAATAATTGTTGCTGTATGTGGAGCGACGTCAGAAACCTCTTCCACCCCCATCAATCTCGTGCTGACTTAAGAGAATTTCCCAAAAGACTCGCCATCTGCAACGCGATGGATCGGTTCTTTGAACCGGAAGTCGGAAGTGGCGTCACGCTAAGACGTCGTCCATTCGTTTAAAAGTAGGAGCCACGTCACCGAGAAGGTTCTCCGAAGGCACACTCGTTCCCGGGATGAAGGTTGTCCATTCGAGTGTTGCGAACCTTTACGTGCCGAGACGGAGGTGCAAACTAGCTCCGATCGGGACTCGAGAGGCACCATGAGGTGCCTTAGGTGCTTTATGAGGACTCGAGTGGTCTACGCTAGAAAAACTTGGGATAAGGCTCATCAGGTAACGTAGCCTTCTCGCCATTTCAGGATTTGCATGATAGAACCCTTATACATTTAATGAGCGGTGGATCCTATGTAGAATGAAATCACCCATTTTTACTAGGAAGGGAAAGGATTTGATGGATGATGGTAAGAGGGGCACTCCTAAAGGAAGGTAGGAATTACTGTTTGTTTTTGGAAAAAGAGGCATTCCTATAGGAATGGCTGTTGTTCTATGAGTAAGGGGCACTCCTGTAGAAAAGTAGGAACGGCTGTTGTTTTATCGAAACTTTTTTTATTGTAGTAAAAGTACATCTTCCTTCCTCCCATTCCATAACAAAGAAGATGGGATTCTCTTCTTCCTCTTTCACCTCTCTTCATCCACCTCTTTTTTACCATTTCTCTCCTTATCCTCTTCTAATCTTCTATCTTTTCTAGCCACTCATACGTCACAGGAATATGCTTCCTTCAACTTCCACCCCATCCATCCCTCTCGCTTTCCTATTGCAAGTAGGATCGTCCTGTTCCAGGTGCGATCCAACATTCTCATTAAACTTTAAAGAGGAGGAACGATCAAGGAGGAGGTTGGCAATCGTTCGGCGTGACTGTTGTCAGGGTGGGGCCCAATCCGTTCAGACGTTCGACCCAGAAACGGCATGGCCCAATTAATATCACGGATCGATGGATAAAGTGTACCTAAGTACTACAGCCGAGGAGGATGAGGAGGGGAGCGAAGAGGAGGAGAAACGATGAAGTTTAGTAGAAAATTCCTCCCCCCAAAATGATTCTCCCCGGTTGCCAAATTTCCCGAAACAAAATACGATCCGATCGATGGTATTCTTGCATGAGGGGTCATGCGTAACGTAGTCGCCCGGGCAACGTTGCTCGCGCGAGAGAACGCGGCCCGCCCGCCTAAAATCTGGTAGAAGCGCGAACGGTGACGAAAAACGATGCTTGGACCCTCGTTCCTCCGTAACAAGTGGAAAGAAACGGTTCGTAACATCCAACTCAAGAACCTTCAGGTAAATCCTCAACCTCTTCTACTCTATCAAGATGATAAACTTCCCTCTGGAGGAGGATAAAAGGAGGAGATGAATCCCTTCCTTGCATCCTCCTCCAGAGGATGTTAGCATCCTGATACTCTTCCTAGCTGCTGAAGCTTCCCGAACACGAGAAGGTGACGAAGAAACACTCCCGAAAACGTGACGTTCTGAGGAGTTGCAATTCGCGGAACGTGGTAGTGCCACGTCACACGGTATCCTTCGGAATTCGGTGTTTTCCCCGGTGACGCAATCGAGAGTAATTCTTTCTTTGCAATCAATTAAGCGTAATTGGCTGTCTATTCTCATTCCTCCTATGCAATACGTTCGTTTGAAAACGGTTCATTTCCTCCCTTCCAAATGGAAACGCCCACGATTACTTTTTTATGACGACGATCGACACTCGTTACGGGATGCATCACACATAGTTACGCAGCTCGTGAGCCGGGTATTAGCATCACCACACAACAATTTTAGTGGAGTAATATACCACGATCTCGAATTCTTTCGGAAGTATGGTGAGTAATTGTAAGATTTAAGGGAAATTTAGGGAAAAAACCTTATTTTTTTATATCCTAGGCCCCGTTTTAGGTTCGTAAAATTGGGTATAGACACCAACCCGCGTTCGGGAATTGCAAAATTACGCGCGGACTTTGCTCCGAGAGAGAGAGAGAGAGAGTGCGCGTTATAATTCGATAAAGACTCAAAAATCGCCGCCAACGCGTAAATATAGCGAGAAAACGTTTAATAATTCAAAAATATCATGAGAATCGATCGAAACTTTCGATTAGTTGAAGTCATCGATTCCGATCCACGCGAGAAATCCACATAAAATCCCATCTTAATTGGCCAATCGCGCTTCTCTAAACGTGTTTTTTGGATGGAAAATGCCCATCTTCGCGCTCGGATTATCCGCGCGAAACTTAGGAAATAATGTTGCGAATGAAGAATTTTTAATTTCAGAACATGCCGAGTCTTCACGACCCTCTGCCAATGGTGCAAAAATTGTTAGACGAAGAGCGGCAAGCAGTCAGGGTAAGTGACTGTATCGGTGTGTTATATTGGGGTCATCGCGCGTGTTACGTTCTAGTTTCTACCTTCTCGCGCCTTTTTCCTGTCCTTTAAACCATTTACGGCAGGTTTTCCTGCATAATTTAGAAGAAGAATAGAAAAAATTAAACAAAGAAATAATTTTAAAATATCTGTAAAGGAGAATTCGTGTGTTAATCCACTTAAGGAGAAGGATCAGGAGCTAGGAATGGCAGGTGGGGATTAAGAAGGATCTAGAATTTGTTCAATAAAGGACGAGAAGGAGCTGGAAATCTTTTTTGGGGTCCACAAAGGAGTTTGCGACCTTTAAATTAATGCTTACTAACAGTTTATAGATTTTAATTTGATAATTTTAGTACAAAATAATAGGATTTAGGTGAAAACAATGGTTTAAAACTATATTTCTATTAACTAAAATAACTTAAATAAACGAGATCAAATGGGATTTCTGTCAAGGAGCAAGAAGAGAATAAAGGGAAAGGTGTAAATTCCTTAAAATTAAAGGTAAAGAGCATTCTGGAACGGTTATAAAGCAGTTGAAATAAGGCAATTTCCCTCTTATCTGACGTAGAGAAAGTAGATTCTTGCACAGATATGGCGCTTACGTGATGGAAAATATTTAAAATTCCAATCACGCAAAGACGAAATTTCATTCAAAAATTACGAAATAAACGTTTTTACTTCGTGATTCCTGCCAAAACTGTCGTTTAAGAATCGATAACCAAGCATTTTTTTACACCTCGGATGGAATACTTTTGCTAAAAACCCCCCCGGTGGAAATAGAGAAATCGCGTTGTTTTCGTTTAAAAAATGAATTTTTCTAGCATAAAATTTAGTTTAAAATAGTTTTAAAAGGAGGAAATTCCTAAATATTTCTCGAATTGAAAGTTTAATCATAGTTTTAATTAGAGATAATTTTTTAAAAAGTAGTTTAGAAATAGCACTAGATGAATGAAAAGTACGGCTTCTCCTTCAGACACGCTTGCTCCGAGGAGAAGCCAGCTTCCTATACAAAATACGTAAATACTCTAAAGTCAAATCTTTAGAGCTCGAAAGATGACGATGAGCGTATTGTTTACGATCCCTCTAATCAGTTAAGATGTTTAGAAACCGTTTACGAGCCCGCTAACAGTTTAGGAGAAGGTTAGGAATTTATGGACTCTCCGAAGAGCTAGGAGAAGGTTAGGATTTGCGAGCCCATCAAAGGGTCGAGAGAAGGATCAGGAGCTATTTATGAGGTTCTGATACTTCTCTTAAGGATTACGAACTTAGAGTTCTCTCTGCCTGTTTAGAAAGGTCACGAGTAACTCGGCTCGTCTCACTTGAAATTTAGACAATTTAGAAGAAAACAATCGATCGATTATGACATAGAAATGTATAAACTTTCTAAATTTACCTATAGAGAAGGGGCTGTATAAACACGAGTGAATCACGCTACTCTCGTGTAATGTATCTAAATGAACTGTTACGACTCTTCTGATCTACTTACCAATCCTTATAAAGTCACGGGATTAATCTAGTAGAATCAATAATACAGTAAAAACACACTGCTTCTTCTGAAAGTAGGTGACTACCTCTATCCTTAACACTTTGCAATACTAGAATTTAGTAGTTTTTAGGATCTAGGGGTTAAGATCCTACTCTTCCTGTTCTGTAGTATCTAGGTACTATTAAGATCCTGTTTGGCAGGATATAGCTGTTTACTCTTCCTATTTTGTAGGATGTGTTATCAAGATCCTGTTTGGCAGGATATAGGGGTTAGGTCTTCCTATTTGGTAGGATTTAGGCATCTTATTAAGTCCTATTGTTTCTGCTCGATAAGAGATTGTTATCCTGTACTTCTAGATTACAATATGCGGTATTTGATTGTGTCGTGTCTACTGAAAGTTTAGGTTAGACAGTGACTGAAGCATTACACGCAGTACAATTGTATCAGTAATAATCAGTATCAAGCTCGCATTTACAATTAATGACAATATCAGTGGCACTGTTTTTAAAGGTTATAGTTAATGCTTATTATGGATACAGTGTGGTGTAAGTTGCACGTTTCTATGATGAACAGTTTTCGAGAAATAGAGCGTGACAGATGAACAGATATGTAGTGAACAACATACTCTATGCTAAACTTTAAAAAAATAAGAGTCTATAAGTTATATTTTCGATGGTCCTGCGTATAAAACACTTTAAAGTAGCGTAAGAAGTTTAAGACAAATTATCATATTTTCTTCTAAATATGTGTTAAAGGGAAACAGACAAACACCCGCTTGAATCAAAATTAGACTAAGACACGCCTGTTGAAGTCGAAATTAATTTAAAACACGCCTATTTTATGTCCAAATTTGTGTAAAACATTCCTATTTAAGTCGAAGTTAATCTAAAACACGCCTATTTTATTCTATTTGTAGAAAAGATGAGTAACTCCGCCTTCATTTACTTTGTCGACCAATAGTAGCTAAGCACGCCAGAGTTATTAGAAAACATTACAGAAACGATATCTTACTTATATCACGAGGGACCGCCTAACTTTAAAGTTATTTTTTTTGTGAGATTTACGGAAAAATTAAAATTTTTGTTCTTAAAAACTCATTTGCATAACCATTCGATACTGAATTATAGTAATGCGAAGAATCATCATTAGTATCGATCTACATTACTTACGATTGATTCAATAGCTAGTTTTATAAGCTTAAAGCTGATATATTATTTATAAAACTGTTAATATAATAGCGTCATTAACCTATATCAGTTAATGGATCCAGGTTGTATCGTTGTTATTATAGAAGTGTAGGCTGTAAATGATACTTACATCGATTTCCACCAATATGGCGCGACTGTAATTTGGGATTTTTCGCATTAATTTAAACGATTACTCAAATAATTTGATTTGCAGACTGCTCTTCAAGCTGTAGACGAGCACACCAGACAGAAGAGAAAAGAACTAGTCGAGTCTCATCGTAAGTGGATGAGAGAGAATAAGCCCAAAGAAGAAAAAATACCCACCACCAAACGCCCCAAAACGAAACAAGATGCGAGTTGTAGAAGAAAGGTGGAAGAATACGAACATTATCTCCATTACACGGAGAAAAAGGTAAGTTTGTTTAGTTTTAGAGTTACTTCGGGGCATGACGACGAGGCATCTTTCTTTGAAAAATTCAAATGTTTATTATATTGTGTCGAGGGTGAACGATTGTTACTATACATAAATTAATAAGGTTCTGAGAAGACTTTTCAGATTCCTGCATGCCTCTTTATTCTCTCACATAATTAGGATCGAGAGGAATTTAAGGCTCAGCATCAGTGTAAGTGTTTGATGATGCATATGAACTACCGTTTGTAGTTTCTAGGGTAGTGTCTTCCAGAGGGTATTCCTATAGAACATTTAATGAAGGATCTCTCTTCTAGAGATTACTCAGGGTTTTTATCTCCTATAGAGGTTACCAAGTGAACTGCTTGAGTTTAGGAATGGTCCTCAAAGCAAAGAATAAGGATCATTCCTATCCCATCGGAAACAGATTCCCGTAAAGGAAGCGAGAATATGCTTGTTCTAGAATGGGAACCGAACCCACGTCTCCTAGCAGCATTTAGAATAATTTTTATCTTTTAAAATCTTATTAGAAATATTTTCAATTTGTTTATTTATGATTTTTATATTTAAAAATATATTTTACCCCCTAAAATTTGTCAATTTTTTTCCCTTTCTTCGTTACAGCGCTCCGTTTACCTCGACGTCATTTGCGAGGAAGACGACGAGCAAAGTTCAATAGAAAGTAAAAAAGATAAAGTAAGTTCACTTTCAATACTTTTATCATCATCATCATCACCTCCTTTTTAGATATTTAATAAGATTTCTATAACCGTTTCATTGCATAATTCAGTTATGATAATGTAACAGGATGTTAGGAGATCATCCATCATCACATACTTTAAAGTAAGTTTTCTCATGTAAAATTAAAGTAAATGGCATCAAAAGTGGCATCACTAATCACACCTGTTAGTGATTGAAATGTCACGTGAACGGTGTAAATTTCGCATAAATTTCATTCGATTTTTCGCTGGTAAATTCGTGATTACACATTTTCTATGTCCAAAATTGATTCAGATTTCTCCAGAATCGCATAAAATTTTAATGTATAATGTCAGACGGGTGTTGCAAATTAGATTTTATAACAATTCTTCACGTTTAAGGGAGCATAAACGGTGATTTTTTTAATTGAAAACAGGTGCGCCTTTCGTCCAGGAACGACAATTTCCTTCTTGTAGATCGAGAGGCACCTTTACTCCCCCCCATACACCCCACCTGGAAGCAGAGAAATTACTTGGGTAAGGGTGACAGAGCGAAACTTAACAACTGGCAACACGTTGCCGACAATTTCATCGACAGCGATGCCAGGAAGAGAGGGAGGTAAGTTACAGAAATCGTAATTTTTAAGTAGAACGTCTGTGCGTGTGACCGTTTCGATTATTTCGACATTCAAACATCGCTTCTACCCATTCTACTTTTCGTTTCCAAACCCGGAAGTGGAACGAGCATCGATCAAACGAATCGTGTCGTAATACATCACACGTCACAGCGAATTTGTCATTAGAAGTTACACACTAGTTTACCATTCCAGAACACTTAAAAAAAAAACTGGAGCAAAGTGATTTAGTATAATGTCACGCGGCTCTTTTTCTCTCTCTCTTGCAGGCTGCGCATCAATGGAAGAAACAATAAGACTCAGCTGCACCTCAACTACCAGAACGATCTCAGCGATAAAGGTAACGTGGATCAGGAGTTAGGACTTCAGAAAAAGAGACAATACACGGATGGCCCTACGTACTGCAGCTCGAACAGTCGTTGGGTTTCCAACATCCCTTCTTTGGCATCGAGTCCAGACTGATTTTCGCTACAGAGACTCCAGCATCTTCTATTCAACGAAGGCTGATGATGCCGACTGGGAAAACAATGGCTACCACTTGTGGTAATGAGTTTTGCACTTCAGAATTTCGAATTATGGAGGAGGAACGCCCCTTTGTTCGTGCGATTTTATCCATTTTTGGATTTCTTTCAAAACCAACGATCCTCTGCGTGCAACGCTTCGGTTGCTCCAACCTAATTTGCATATCGATCCGTTTCTCTTATCTGAATTTATCTATTGTTATTTTTTAGTTTAATGGCACTCGGTGGCTTAGTGTATTTGCTGTACTTATAAATGTATGCAGATGTGAAAAAATGGCAGCTAAAGTAATCCAATTTTGTACATATTTATGACCATTATCATCCGAAAATTAATGTAGAAATCTTCGTGAAATATCATTTTGCTCTTTCATATTGCTCATTGTATTGAGATTCCGGAGGGATTTCTTCGTGAAGCGTCACGCTTCACCCCTTCCTATTGTAGTTCTAATCATCAGACTTCGTTTAGCTCTAAATAATTTCGGGCATTTTGCATCTTCTTAGCTTACATGCTTGTTTACAACTTCATCTTCATCTTATTGCAGAAGCGAAGATGCCGTTCCCTTCTAGCATCTTATTACTACAGCGGGTCTCGATTTAACGTTTCATCACTATCATCAGAAGCACTAAATCGAGAATTCTATAGGTTAATTATACATAAAATTTCACGCTTTTATTGCATATAAATTGAAAATAATGACAGGTTTTCGGTTAAAAAAAATCGTGTACGGCCGCCATATTGTTCTCGCATTGTCGCGAACGCTAACTTTAAATCATTTTCTCGCCAAAATATCGTCCTTTCCTCCTAATAATTGTTACATTTCTTGCACAAAACTCTCCAAAAATGAAGAAAAATTGATATTTTACAATTAGTTAACAAATTAATCCAGAAAATTTGAATTTTTTCGGTGTAATTCTGCCAAACTGCCAAGTAGAAGCGTATGCAGTTCTATTGGTAATTGGTATTTTGAGAGTTTGAGCTTACCTTCCTCTTTATCTTTCACTGATGATAATAAGGATGATGCATTCCTCTTCATCCTCCAAAACTTACTGCATGTTTTGGTGGTATTGTTGTCAACAAATCGCCATTAAACTGTACTTGAACCCCAATGATAAATGTTACTTCACTCCATTCATCAGTTTACCTTCTGTGAAAGGAAATTTGAATGTTAAACATAAACATTTGTCATTTTAAAAGTCGAATAAATAATTTTAAAAAATCCCGATAAAATATTTTTTATTTGATTAAATGAATTACAATAAGAAATTGTACCAGTTAAAATAAAGTCGTGAACCGGATGCGGCCGCCATATTGTTTTCGCATCGCGGCGCGCGTGAAACTAATATGGCGCGATGCGATGATTAACACTTTAGGAAACTGGCAATTATCGTGGAGAAATCTCGAACAGAACCGAAAATTTTCAGATCAGATAGTAGCAGAGTAGATAAAACCACCGAATCCTGGTTGTTGGTCGGGGGTTCATGTCTCATGAACGGGTTTTTTTTTAACTCTCTCCGTCCCGTGTGGACACTACGAGGGCCTCTTTTAGCAAGCCCATTATGGATGGATTCTGCCAGGCCCACGATGAGGGGGCCGGATGGTGAGGACGGGGAATGATATATCCGGACAGAATCACCCCAGGAAACCTCCTCTTGCGTCTAATAGGAGCCAGCTTTCTATAGAAAGTCCTCCCGGGAGGAATTCCTCTTTGGCAGATCACCCACGTGTTAAACGCAACACTTATTACATCACCCCACTTCACGTTTGTTACCAATTATTCATTAATTTTCTCGCGTATTAAGAAACACTCGATTTCTGTCAGGTAAACAGAAACCAAGACAACATGCTCGAGTCACCAGAGATCGCTTATTAACACCCTTACTCACGCGGTAACGGGATGCAAATCTTAAGAATAAAAGGAAATTTAACAATCAAATTACGAAATTTTAGCGAAAAATTGTGTGAATTTTGCTCAGGATCTTGTTTTCTACAATATTTCAACTTTCCTGAATTGAACTGGTGTATTTTAACTGATTTTACGAGTAATGCGTGTCGCGTCGTTTATCACGTCTACCGATTCAATATGGCGGAGGTTTACGAAAATAACTACTCTTTTCTTAAAAATACTTCTACTTTTACATGCATTTATTTAGAATAACATAAAATATATTATTTTTTTTCACAAGTATTTACTTGCAAGACGTATAGAAAATTGTACTAGAAGAGATTACAAAAGAGTAAAGACTATGTTAAAGGTCAGGAAGAACAATCGAAAGTTGTAAATTCCTTGCCTGAAAATCATAAATTAATCTATAAAAGAAAGGCAATGACGCTTAATACAAGGCAACATAGCATTGACACCTCGTAACAATACAAGAAGACACGAGAAATCAAATAAATCTTTAAGAATAATTAAACCATCTCCTCTTATGGATAATCTCCGTGAGAAATCTAAAGATTGCTTATAAGGATCCTCAGGATTAGCTAGATTGTTATTGATCTGGCTCATCAGTTAGGAGGAATATCTAAGGGTCTTCATAATCTTCAGGTTTTTTACAAGAGATCTTCAAGATCCTTACTTCATTTTCTCTTATTTGATTTCCTTATTAATGGAACAAATAAGAGAAAATGAAGTTTCGTAACATAATTAAATAATTAGTGATGAAAATTACTTCATATTTACTCATTTAAATCCATTCGGCTCAGTCGGGATCAAATAGAATAAAAGTGAGGTTTGGTTAACGCGATGCGAATTTTGTATCAAGATACTTAGAAAAGTCTCGATTGCCCAGTGTAATTGTAGTGAAAAATAGCCTTTCACTTGGCTAATTTGATGTTATGATCATGGTTTAAAGCTAAAGACAAATGGTCGAAGACAAATAACTAAGCACTAACAGTTTATAAGGCAGTGTCTGTGTAATTATTCTTGTCGACATTTAAGAGAAAATAATGATCCTGTATAAATCGTTATTTGTGTTTTCCGCAGAGACCAACATAATTGTAAATAGAAAAGGATAAGGCAACAAATATAGAGAATGAGAAGTCGAGTATTACATGTATAACGTACAGAGCAGCGACGTAAACAATACAGTTCGCTATGCAACGCTTCGGAAGATCTACGTTGGATGGTGAATTTTATAAAATAATTCTAAATCCACTGATCCACCATCATTTGTCCCGAAAATATTCAAAAACCGGCCACTATTTTGAATCTAATTAACCATGATCATGAAGAGTTATTCACGAAGAAACCAGTACGTAAAAGTTCCAAAAAATGAAGAAAAGTGACCCAACAATAGAAAATAAACAGTGATATTAGGAATAGATTTCAAACAAGCCAAGTATAAAACAAAAAAAGCGATATCCAATGGACCTGAAAAGGAAGTTAGGAAGAAAGAATTTGATAAAGTGTGCCATTCGCTAACACAATAACGAAACCCGAAAACCTTATACGAAGTAACGAAACCCGAAACCTTTATGTCTCAGTTTCCTTTCTTGTGTTATCGTTCTTCTCGCTAACTTCGCCACTTATCACCTAAGATTCTCTCCTCTAGCAAAGTAACCTTTATGGATCACCACGGGGCTTTCACGCGCTCCTCCGGTTTTCAAAAGGATAATAAAACAATGGATTAAAATTTATATATAATACTAAAAAGTGTATACCATAGATTGCAAAAGTTACTTTAACACCGTTGAAACATTTAGTAAAAGAAGATAGAATCAAGAAGGCGCTTTCAAGTTTTATGAGTACATCAATTTTTAAAAAACCTCTTGCAAGGTGCAACCGGTCGTCTTCCATGAAATTTCGATGACAATAATCTTGGGAAAGTAAATCCTATACGTTATTATGAGGTCAGAGTGTGGACTTATATTTCAGAGTGAGTAATTCTATTGTTTTTAGCAATCGTTCTTGCGAAATAATACGAGAAAATGAAATTGTTTTGAATGTTTCTTTCGTTGGCGATAATTGTGTAGATTGAGGTAAAACTATTCCTCGTATTGTAAAGGTTTCTTTACATTATAAAGGATCATTTCCTTCATATTATGAGTTATAACCATCCTATCCAGGTTCTTCATAAGAATTATCCCCAGGATTATGATTCCCGACTCATATTTCCAAGGATTATGATCCTGACCAGGTTCCTTCATAAGAATCATTAGCCCACGACCCACATTCATTAAGACTTATCATTCCACACCAGATTCCTCATGACAGTTATGAGCTCCAAACCCAGGTTATACATAATACAGAGCCTCCAAGAATTATGAGCCCTGGCCAGGTTCCTTCATAAGAATTATGCGCCCTAACCCAGATCCCCAGTATTATGAATTCAGGTCAGGTTCCTCACGACAATTATGAGCTCCTAACCCAGGTTATACGTAAGAATCATGTACCCTTACCCAGATCCCTCAAGAATTATTAGCTCTGAGCAGGTTCCTTCAGAAGAGCCACGAACTAGGTTCCTTATACGAATTATGAGTCCAAACCAGGTTCCTCGTGAGAGTTAATGAGCTCCCGACCCAGGATCCCCATAAACATTTGTAGTGGAGCACCCATTATGGGTTCTCTTCTAGCTCTTCATCACGTGCCCTTGTTGGCAGCACGTTTCCACCCCTATTCGTATACCTTTTATAATGTATGCTTGTATTTCCCGAAGACACCAAGGAATTATTTTTGTAAATTTTATTTTAAATTTTGGCAAAGGAGATTCTGTTAAAAATGGCGAGCTTGATAAATGATTACGCCATTTCTACTTGTTAATTTATTATCCACTTTAAACTTGGATGTTACGTAAAGTGAATATTTTATTTTTGGAATGTCTGGTTCTCGGTTTAAAGAAAAAAAAAGTTTGTCTAGAAACGATGCCAAATAAAATATTTAACGTATTAAATGTAGATAAAGTCGCAGCGCAGGTGTTTCTAGAAGAGTCACGAAATTATTATTATATATTTTTTTGGTTTAAACTAGTTGACAAACTAACCGACAGATGGCGCCACACGAAAGTAAATTCGATGCTGCTTTCTAGAACGCTCGTTCTAGAAACATTGTAGCAAATTCAAACCAGACAAGCGCTTGTTTCCGTTTAAGGGCGTAATGCCCCATTAGGGCAAGATGCCCCACATTATTAACGCTTCCAATTTTGCGGGTCTTTAAAGCATTGTTAACTTCTAATATTGCCGTGTTAATTATTAAGGTATCGGGGCATCTTTCCATCAATGGCCAATTATTCCTTTTCAATATTACCGAGTTGCCTGCTGCTTCGTAGAATATAACTTCCAAATATCTTTTGCAAGCGAATGATATTGATAGGAGCATATAAGAAGACTGGGGCATCTCATCCAGACAGGCATCTTCCCTCACTTTTCATATTTTCTCATGCAAATTTTGTTAGCATATAAACTTAAAAAAGTAATACGTGCTACATTCTTGATTATAAAAGCTTTTTTTCATTCAGTAAGATATCCACAGAGTCAAATAACCACTGGGGCATCTCTCCCCAAACTTTTCCTAATTTCTTATTATACGAATTATGATCGAATTAACTTTAATATACGAAAAGTAATTAAAGAAATAATGACATTCTCGATTATAAGGCTCATTTCATTCAGTAAGATATCCACGAAATATAAAGATCACTGGGGCGTCTCACCCCGAGTGGGGCATCTTCCCCCAAATTTTAAGAGATTTTCTCCTCTACCGAATTAACCACCAATACATTATAAAAACTGAAGAAAAGTGATAAAAATTCCTGATTATGGGGAATGAAATTCTCGAACTTCCAGGAATTAAAACCCCCGAAGTCATTTATAATAGAAAACACGACCATCTTGTGCAGGGGGTGGAGAAGTTTTGATAGTTTTTCGACTCCAAACAACCCCGAGTACGGATAAAAATCGATATTTAATCCATTTATTTATTTTATTGCTGTAAAATCGAAAATTAAAGTAGAAAAATTTTACCGGAGCAGCAAAACTAGAAAAACGAATTAATATATTGCAGAAAAGTAATTATAGAAAAAAGTTTATCAAGTATTTTGCCGCGCCTTCTCCTTTTTAAGTACTTAGAAAGGGAGGGGGGGACGGCACTCATACTCGCCTGGTGTGATTAATTCTTCCGTGTTTACTATTAATAGAATTCATATTCTTGAACGTGAATCCTGTCGTTCACAAGAGGATTGAATTGTTGACAACTTTCGATCTTGTTTTCTCCAGAGACTCCCTTGTTTCCTGTAGGAAACGCCTCTGTTTCTAAATATAGAGAGGATGCTCCCTCTCACGTGCTGGTGTGTGTTCACTTCTACTATAGAACATCCTCACTTAAGGTTATACATTACACTTTTAATCAATTATCAAATGAGAATATATTTGAGTTTAGTCCATGTACTGGGGCATCTTTCCCCCTTACTACTAGAGTTTCTTGTACTGTACTTATGAATAATGTATAAACTGTACAAAACACGATTAATGAATAATTTGTTGAGGCAGAAAAGGAGAGACGACCGAAGAGGAAAGATGCCCCACTATCTATAAGTTAATAGATGGCGCGGATAGAATAGGAATGCTTTTAAGTAAACGTGGATGTCACTCTCGCTACTTATGTTTGTTTCTTCTATAAAACGGTTAAGTTCGTACACTGGGGCATCTTTTCTTAGTGAGGCATTTCTCCCGTTACTACGGTACGTTGTACTTAATAAGCAGTGCATACTATATAACATTAATTAGCAATAAGTTTTATAAAACAGAGAGGAAGAGATGCCAAAGGAGGAAAGATGCCCATTCTTTTCAGTTTTTAACTTAACAAATGGTGCAAACAGGCTCCTCGTTTACTTAGAAACAACCAGAAACGTGCGTGACAACGACCAGGTGTCGGAACGCTTCACAACCGCGAAATTTGGGGAAAAATCGAATACGATTCTGTCCTTAACATAATAAACTGTCAATATTGATGACCCGCGTATGGGGGAACCATCATCTGTTGACCCAATTTCCTTCACTAACACAACACGAACCACAAAGTGTAACTTGAATCCTACCCATTAGTAGCATTAGTAAACAGTGAACACACATTTTTCTAAGCACGAGCTCTCTGTTCATTAAGATGACGTTCGAGTACATATGGTACATAACCTTATCTGGGTCTGGTGTCAAGTTAAATCTGATAAAAAAAAAAAAAGAAATCCCCCTTAGTATTGCATGGTTCAAAGACCCTAAGGTTGGAAATTCGTGTGTAAATGGGTAACGTTTGAAGTAATAATTCTTTACAATTTACTAAATTAAATTAATATTCGCGTGGTACAGGAGATTGCGGATTTGGTACCGAATGTGGTAAAGTAATCCCCAGCGTTGCGCTAAATCACTCTACTTTCGAAAGTTCCATTTAATATAAAGGCCTATAGGATAAGTGGGTAAAGATGCCCTTACTGTTGGGATGCCCCGCCGGTTTTTGGCTCTATATGAATTATTATTGCGTATTTAAGTGAGTAAACGCTAAATCCTGAACAATTAGCGATTGTAAACTAGAAAAATTGGGTGAAGATTCCTTCGCGGGTGTGATGCCCCACTTGTTTTTTGATCTAAACAACTTATTATCGCGGGTTTAGTAAATAAAACCTAAATTCTACACAACTGGAAATTGTAGATTAGAAAAGTGAGTGAAGACGCCCCAGCGGGTGTGATGCCCCAGTGTTTCGTTCTATACGCATTATAACTGCATATTTAGTGAGTAAAACCTAAATCCTGGACTATAACTAATTGTAGATTAGAAAAATGAGTGAAAATGCCCCAGCGGGTGTGTTGCCCCACCGTGTTTTCGTTCTTTACGCGTTATAGTTGCATATTTAGTGAATAAGAACTATTATTTCTAAGCAAATAGGTATTGTAAATTTGCAGTTCATATACAAGCAAGACCGTAAACGGCATTTAATCGTAATTTCGTAACTGTAAACAACATTAAAATTAATTAAACGACTTAATAAAAGTTATAATTTTGTAACTATGATTAGTTTATTGTGATTTAAACATAATAATTTGAATTTTATGAGCCGTCATAAGCGAGAATTGACTGAAACGGTTACGTCATTTTCTCTTTAAGTATCACATAGGATAACAATAATAATAATAATTATACAAAAAAGTAGGACAATTTAATAAAAGTTTGGCTATTAAACGTAAATTAATAGGTTACTTTCATTTGGGATCGGAGAATTGTTACGCTTCCGGTTACATTTAATGAAAAAAATTCGTTTGTTACGTTCACGGTTAAACTAGAGAAGATATTATTACATTTGAGATTAGATAAAAGCTGTTACGTTTTCAGTTAGACCGGAGGCAGAATTGTTACGCTTTTTAATTAAAAATTGTGGAAGAACTGTTACGTTTTCTGATTAAAGCTGAGGAAGAGCTGTTACACCTTAAACACTTAAAAAAAAGTTACGAATTTTTAACCCAAGATATTCTTCACGACCACAAAGCATTATTAATTAAATATCGAGATCCGTTCGTTTGTCTGTCCGGATCGATAAAGCCATTTAGAGATGAGGCTCGTAACATATCTAAGTCCTTGCGAAACAAGTACAGTTTTCCAGAGGGGGGTTATAATTCTTTTAACTAGACATTTTATCATTTATTGCCTCTTTTGGTGTGTTTAGAGAGAAGAAATATCGTGCTTAACGGGAGTATTTGTCTATCTTTAAGTGCCTTTTAATAGTTTTTAAAAGGTCAACAACCTGTAGGCCAAAGCGATATAACAATAAAAACAATAATAGGTGTTGAAAATAACTTGGCGCCATATTAAAATTATTTAAAGTTCGAAAATAACTTGGCGTCATGTAATGGCTCCTTTGTTTTCAAAACAATAATTTCTGTGTTTAAACAATTTTATCCCGAGCCTTTTCTTGTTAATCGACTGAGAAAATAGATTTTGTACAGTCCAAATATCAAATTGATCCAATTACGGTGTTCTGGTAACAATACGCTGTACACATCCAACTGTTTAATTCCACAGATTTTCTTACATACGACCATTCAAAATCTACAGTTGATCTTATGAGCCTACTAGATCCATGCTCCTTTCTACAGATGAAACCACTAGATCCACGCTCCTTTCTACAGATGGAATCACTAGATCCACGCTCCTTTCTACAGATGGAATCACTAGATCCACGCTCCTTTCTACAGATGGAATCACTAGATCCACGCTCCTTTCTACAGATGGAATCACTAGATCCACGCTCCTTTCTACAGATGGAATCTACTAGATCCATGCTCCTTTCTACAGATGGAATCACTAGATCCACGCTCCTTTCTACAGATGGATCTACTAGATCCACGCTCCTTTCTACAGATGGAATCACTAGATCCACGCTCCTTTCTACAGATGAATCACTAGATCCACGCTCCTTTCTACAGATGAATCTACTAGATCCATGCTCCTTTCTACAGATGGAATCACTAGATCCACGCTCCTTTCTACAGATGGCTCTACTAGATCCACGCTCCTTTCTACAGATGGAATCACTAGATCCACGCTCCTTTCTACAGATGGATCTACTAGATCCATGCTCCTTTCTACAGATGGAACCACTAGATCCACGCTCCTTTCTACAGATGGATCTACTAGATCCACGCTCCTTTCTACAGATGGAACCACTAGATCCATGCTCCTTTCTACAGATGGATCTACTAGATCCACGCTCCTTTCTACAGATGGAACCACTAGATCCATGCTCCTTTCTACAGATGAATCTACTAGATCCACGCTCCTTTCTACAGATGGACCACTAGATCCACGCTCCTTTCTACAGATGGACCCACTAGATCCACGTTCCTGTATAGAGATGGGCCTACTAGATTCTCCGCATCAGTCATAAGATATAAATTAATGCCCAAATAAGCCTGGATCATCGAGAAATCCACTTGCATCTTTCGAATCATCACGACAACTTAACGAATTATCTCACATCATCCCCTAACGTCTGTAATTAAAAGCGCACGAATCGCATCTTCTTCATCATCATACACCTGTCATCAAAGGACTTCGAATTACATTAATAATAGTTGCATGACGATGATGCAAAGATTCGTGAATTGCACCACACCATCATCATCGTAACCTACGCTTTGTCAATCACGCCTGAAACATCATGGATCATCATAGAACTGAACCTGCCCTATTGAATAACGTAACGTCTCATCATCTACACGAAAATAAAAGATTTAGATATAGAATCATCTGATCCTCTAAATTGTGGTCACTTCATCATCCTAGTTGACGGGTTGGAAAGTTTATATTCCATCTCTAATTAAATTTTTTCATCATCAATTCTCCTAGAAAAAACGAGAGAGATTCTCTTCTCTAGAATAAATTCTCCATCGATTTTCTCCACTGAAAAACATCGTTTAATTAATTAATGTTTGGACTGGCGTAACCAACCTGGAAATTATGGAAAAGACCTTGGATGTCGTCACGAACCTGTCTTGTACGGACAAGGTGGCGAGGGAAGAATGGGGGCCGAAAATTAATTTGAAACGTCAAAATTCGGTTACGGAAACGTATAAGGGAAAGCGTTACGCTTTCAGTTATGTTTTCAATAGAAATGGTTACGTTTCCGGTCAAATTTGAAAAGAAATCGTTACATTTTCGATCGGGTTACCTGTTTTGTTAAGCTGAAGAAAGATTTGTTACGTTTTTTTTTGTTAAAGTTACGCTTTTGTTACATCGAGGGAAGAATTTTTACATATTTTTTGTTACATTAGGAAAAGAATTGTTACGTTTTCGATTAAACGAGAGAGAGAGAATCGTAACGTTTATGACTAAACAAGGAGAAAACTTGTTACGCTTTCGATCTAATCGGAGAAACAAATGTTATTATATTTCTGGATAAAGTGGGTAAGAATTGTTACGGTTGTTTATTTTTAAACTGGAGAAATAACAGTTACGTTGTTGGTTAAATCGAAGGAAGAATTGCTACTTTTTCGATAGAAACGGAGAAAAATTGTTACCTTTCCTACTAAAAGGCAAAACATGTTACGTTAGTGGATATATAGAAGAGAGGGAAGCTTTGTTACTCAGGTAGTTTGTAGTTGGGTCATAAAGTCGATTGTGTTGTCGATTGTAAAGCACAATAACAAGTAGATGTGTTACGAGTGGAGCACAATCATTAAACTCGCGTATGAAATTCTCCCTATGCTCTTGTTACGTTGAATTTGTCCTCGGGCAACACTCGTTACACCTGGAGTCTTTCGTAATATACGAGTAGATATTCCTGGCGTAACATCTGCCCGTTCGATAATTATAAAATGGGTAATTTTTTCGTCTTTCGCGTGTTGTGAATTAACTACAGAATTGAGGAGAATTGTTACGCTTTTGGCCATATTATAGAAAAGACCTTGCTTCCGCTATATTAACAAATGAATTGTTACGATTATTGCGTTCTCTAGAAGAGACGGAAGGAAAATGTTACGCTTTCTAGCAAGAGAACGTTACGTTCTCTAGCAAAGGAGGAAATGACACTATCTTCTCCAGCAGAAATGAAGTAATTGCTACATTTCTTGTTGACTTATCTATTTACAATGTAACGAATTTCAACGAAGCGTAACAAAATGCATTATCGAATTACGTTACGTTTAAAAAAATATACGAACTTATTATCGATCGAAACTTCATTATTTATCAAAAACGTTCTCTCTTTACCTACGAAAATTTGCTTAAAGCTATAAAATAATCGATCAAGTTACTCAAAAAAAAACTTTTGTTACGTTTACGTTAAATTGAAAGAAAAGCATTTTATGACGAAAGGATTATTCGCTTTTGCCAGAAAACGTAACAAAACTTTTTACGTTTTATAATTAAAGCTAAAAACAATTGTTACGCAGTCTGAAAAAGATTAAATTGAATTGTTACGTTCTCTAGAATAGTTTAAAAGGATGGGTTTTCTAGTAAAAACAAAGATTATGTTTCCTAGCAAATACGAAGTAAATTGTTACGCTTTTTTGCAGAGTTCTAAAGGGCTGTTACGTTCTCTAGTAAAGACGAAGAGAGTTTGTTACGTTTTACAGCAAGGTTTAAAGAAGTATTACGTTCTTTAGTCAAGACGAATTGTTACGTTCTATGGTAAAGACAAAAATGGTTTGTTAAGTTCACATAGAGAAGAAGAGGAATTTTTACGTTATGGTAAAAACAAAAGATTGTTACGTCTTCTGACAGAGTCGAAGAGGATCATTACATTTCTTGGTAAAGACGAAAGGTGATTGTTACGTCCTCTAATGGAGACGAACAGAAATTCTTACGACCTTTACCAAGTACAAAAGAGACCGTTACGTTAGCTAACGAGGCAAACGAATAGTTACGTTTTCTAACAGCAAACGTAACAATTCATTTGTCTTTTCAAAATATTACCTCGGTTCGTAACCGGAAGAGTAACAAAGTTTCATCTACGGGAATTATTAAAGCGGAAACATTTTAATTTTCTCTAACAAATGCAATTTATGGAAAAAATTTAGATGTATCTTCGTTTGTTACGCGTAACGCATCTCTAGTATATCGAGTAACGCATTTGGTATAAATTTCCACGAAAATGAAGCGCATTTTCTCCTTCTCCGCTGATGACAACGTAACGGAGATATCGCCTACTCTTCGCCTTTTTCTGCCTAAGTTACGCACACAAATTAGAAACGTCCTCTTACCTGGCAACGGTTGCGCCATTTTGTCGACTAGGAACGACATATGATACTAAATTTAACACAGATTTCTGTCCCGAATTACCCCGGTTTCAGTTACGCTACAACGCAACGAATTTTGAAAATACATTTGTGTTACGTTAGGCTATTTAATTCAACGTTACAACAAATATATAGAAAACTTAACAATGTGAAACAGTAACGTAACTGAAATCATTGTTCCGAATTCCCCACGTATAATTAAGTCACGTGTTTAACGGGCGCATTTCTTAGAATAATCAATAAACGTCACCCCCACATTTCTGTAATTGTAAGGTGTGGCAATTTTTACAAGGATCCCCCTGTAGTTTCCGGAATGACACGTGTATACGCAACAATTAATTTGGTAAGGTTATAGACAATTTAATTACCAAAATAGATGGAGGGGGAGAATACCAAATTAACGTTATATGAAGGGGGGAATTGGCCAGTCCTTATAGAAGAATGTCGTGACGCTTGTTAAATTTGCAACACGATCGTACGTCACTTTTTTCCACGAGTGACATAAAAATAGTTTTTAAGTGTTTACGTCAAGATCTTGTCTATCACCCCCCGTTTCTATTATTAAACACGAACTCGGAGGGGGGCGATTTGCTGCCATTACGTCCGCTTTTGGTAGTGTTCGTCCTCATCATTTTCTGCCATTGTTACGCCTTGCGTATCTCAATACGTAAGCCAATTTGTTAGTAAATTGGATCGTTCCTTGGCGTAAACACACTTGTAACGTCATAAAAGCTGGGGGGGCAGACGACTCTCGTGTTTGGATCCCTTCCCCAGTCCGGAATAGTAATTTGGACGAGGGGCGTGAAACGTCACTTCCGTTTTACTCGAACACAAAGCCGAAAGTAGGAGTTAATGTCTGTAGACTCGACCTCCGACCCGGTGTCATTAGTTCTGTATTATATGGAAGCCGCGGTTTCCAGCACGCGTCTACGTCACAAAATGGACAGAAAACGAAACAATTCGGCTATTGTCGTACCAGATGACGAACTTTGACCTTGGCCACTCGGTACCGGTTTTTATGGCTAAGCATTAGATAAAACTCTCGGCAAGTTACGCCTATATGAGGGGAAAAAAAACGTAACAGAAATATTGTGAGAGAGGCGAAATTCGATCCTCGGATCTCGCGAGACTTTGCTTCACGGACACACGACACCCTCCTTTGACACTAAACAGTTTTTTTTTTAAAAAGTCGTTTGTAATGCGAAAGAACGACGTGTCTCGAGTGTTTATCGACTCGACACTTAATGTTATGTTGTGTTACTGGGAAGTAACACGAGTTATGTGTCGTAGATGCTGAAGAAGGAGAAATCAAGTATGTACTGTACCTTGTTTACATCTTCCACTTCAATACAGTACCTCGCTGCTGGTACATAGATATGTACCAGCAGCACGATGCTGTATTAAAGCGGAAGATGTAAACGAGGTACGTAGATATGTACCAGAAACGAGGGATGTACAGTACTTGGTGAGGCACCACCATAAAAGAGAAGGGTGTACTTGGGGATGAAGCATGAGAGGAAACATGCACTTGGTGATGGCGCGTGCATAGGAGAAAATGCACTTGGTGATGTTGCATAGAGAAAAAGGTGCACTTGGGAATGGAGCACTCGGCGAGGGAACATACGAGAACAGATTTATTTTCGATGGAGCATAACATAATTATACACATTTTCTGACAGAATACACCAGAAAAGATAGAACCAGCGATAAAGCATAGGAGAAGAAACGATTCTAAAGCAGGAAACGGTGCATTTGGAGACAGCATAATAATAAAGCGGCAGGTGACGACCAATCTGGTGTTAAAACTGGTAGATAACGAGGACAGAGAAGGAAACAAGCGGGTTTGCAGCACACGATAAGAAATGTAGGCGATGCGAGAGCAACGAAACTGAACACGTCGAGGGGGAGGGAATACGAGAAGAAAAACCAGAAAAGAACGCGCCGTAAATAATGAAAATAAAAAAAGTGCGTCGAGATACGACTAAATCCCAAAAACCCTTTGACCCGATAACCTTTCGCCACGCCATCCAAGGTCACGTGCACCGGAGGAAAACATCGGAGTCGCTCGAACGAGGATAAAGGTTGAGCCTCCAGACACCCCTCGCGGTTACGCGCAGACGGCGTCGAGCCCCGAAAATGGGGTTTCGAGGGATGAAGGTGCCGGAGGAATATTATGGGATGGATGCTCTGGCAATCTCCGTAATACGGAGGAGGAGCGAAACGAGTTTTTCCGATCGATACGGAGGCGAGAAACACCAGGCGTCACACCCAACCGTCTCTGACGTCACCGCCCCGTCCGGTCTGTGTTCGAGGTTGCGTTTCGGCGCATGCTCGACTGGCGGACGGCCGTATGACGTCTTCGGTGGAAGAGGAGCGACCATGGTGGTCGAGAGCGTCATAAATGCCCCTCGCTCGGCCGCCTCGTCCAAAAGCAACGTCGTCTTCCTTCGGAGGAGGCTCCTCTGACACACTTTAAAACTCTGGCGTAGCGTCCGATGAGGTAAGTGTTGCCAGTCGGCGCCCCGAGGGGGTTTTTTCTAAATTTTCTTATGCCCCTTTCGCCCTCTCGGTACCCCCTAGAGGTTGGGAGGATTTCGATGCAGTTGCGACCCCCCGGACGGAAGAGTGGCATCCCTTTCTAAGATGGGGTGCCGCCTTCCGAGCCACACGCTCGAGTTTGATTCTCCTCTTCTCTTCCAGATGCCGCATGTCGATGTCTTAGGGGTTTATCGGTAGTTTCGTATCACTCGCCATGTCTACATTCGTCCACATCTGCTTGTGTTTGATGGCCGTCTGTTGGTCTTCCGCCCTGGAACAGTGTGGCGACATAAGATTCGGCGTTCGTTCCGGGGTCATCAGATTGCCCGACCTTTCGGGTCAGCTCGTGGAAGACCTCAACTGTTCCTGGACCTACACGGCACCCCCGGGTCACAAATTATTAGTCAAAGTGGACAGCGTGCAGTTGCCATCTATAAACGTCAGGACGTCATCGCTCCAGTTGTACGTCGACGAACAACGATACGACATTCCACGTAACTGCGTCCAGTGTTTGAGGGAGATGATAGGGGGCAAGAAACTCAAGGTGACGTTCGTCTCCCTCGTCCGACCCTTCTCGGTGGATAACGTCTCTTTGGAGGGGGATTTCGTCCTCTCCTCTCAGACCGTCGGATCCTTCCAAGTCAGATTCAAGTCGTTCGATCCTTATCGCTGCGATAAACCCAAAGCGCCGGATAACGGATACGTCATCGATAAGGGATGGAAGCTTCACCAGGAAATTACCTACCACTGCAACCCCCCCTATGATCTAGTAGGAGATGCCAACGCTACCTGCACCGTACTGGAAGAGAATCCCGTGCCGGATTGGAACGTACCACCCCCAAAATGCATCATCCGTAATTGCAGCAAAGGTACCATACGAAGGGAAGCGGGAGCGGGCGCCATAGCCCATCCAGGTTATCCCATCCGCATCCTGCTTCCTCCCACCCCCTGCCTGTGGGAGATTGAGACTAAATCGGGGCACATACGAGCCATACTCACCTACCTCAGAAACCCGAGTGGAGACAAACTCGAAAGGTCCACGCGCGTGGCACTGTATGATGGCTCGACGTCCAACCCTATCGTCCCTAGCCACGACGCCGGACAACCGTTCAACTTCACCACTCGATCCAAGAAACTCATCGTCCAGTACTCAAGTGCCCAGGAGAAGAGGGAGGGAGGCAAAGTTGGCTTCTATCTGGAATACTCTGCAGTCGAGAGCTCTTGTCCCGATCCCGGTTCTCCCGCCAATGGCGAAGTGGTGGCTTACGGTTTGACCGTGGGATCGATCATCTCCTTTAGATGCTCCAGCGGATACATTCTGGTGGGAGAGTCACACGCTGAGTGTCTGTCCAGTGGACACTGGAGTGCTGGCCAGGCCCACTTGCGAGGGTCCGGTTTCTGCCCCGTTCGAGACTCTACTGACTGTTTCTAATCGCAGTGATACGGTCACTTCCAACTTCACCGAGACCCCTCCCCCTTCCAAGCCTACAACGGCGCCCAAAAAGAAGTATAAACTCGTACCCAGTGTCAAATCTCCCACCAAGCCTCCTGCCATCCTACCGAAGGGTACCCCCGTTCATAACACTCAAGACATGATCGACAAGACCCCAGAAAAGCCACTAACAGAAGGGAAAAGTGGGGTAAGTACTCATTTTACTCGTTTTTCGTACACCCCCCCGATTATATTTATAACACCAGAACGAACGAGTCGCAAGTTTCGTAACCGCGTGAACACCCTAAAAAACACCCGATTTTCCTCGTGTCGCGCAAAAAATTGTAGCGAAGTTGCCTGAATCGTGTTCCTTTGTTACGTAGGATGCGTGCCCCCCTGCGATATTCCGGGAAGCTGCAATTGTTCGGATAAACGACTGCCGACTCGGCGCACTCCCGAAGGCGATACTGGTTATGCAGGTTCACAACCCCCGACCGTAAGCGATGTCGAGCGGATCGGCCTGGTTTTCCACCCCTCTTATAGCTCTTGGGACACAAACAAGCGGCGCAGTTAGTTGACCCGGGTTGATGACTCATTCTCCTTCCATTCTCCCCCCCTTGACAGGTGGTTTCGAAATCGCAGCTGCATTGAGGTCTAAAAAAAGACATTTCTTACGACTGTTGTCGCAAGATTCGACTCGAATTCTATCAGTATATTTAGTTTAATACCTGTTTATCCTCCCCCTCTACCTGTTGCATTGTTTACGGATAACGTAACACTGGATCTACCCATCCAAGACTGGCTATTACGAGTAAACAACAGCTAAAGTGGCTTATACAAATACAGGAAACACGAGAATATCGTGTAGATGTATCGTAACGTTTAACTGTTAGCTAACATTGTCGACTGTAAAGCAGCCAAAGGGTGTAGTCTGTATCATAAAACAATAATTTCAAGTTACATTGATGATGTGACTCGATTAATGTTCTAAATTGGAACTCAGAAAATTATGGCTAGGTTGGGTGTGGAGCTGCCAAGTGAACTCACGACGGTCGATAGACCGTAGCTGTCTACATAAACGAATATAAATAAATAAAAAAAATGTGACGTAGTGTTTACTATTCTGTGACTGCTTTGTTGTTCCTGGAAAAATATCAAGTGCTGTTAAAATTCGAGGTCGTTGCAGTTTAAAAAATAAAAATTCAGTACACGAACCAAAATAGAGAAGCGAAATTGGTGTAACGTATTTTCCTAATGGTTTCTATAGTATTTAACGTAACGAGAGTTACGTTTGTTTGCCGTTAAACGTAACTGAAAATCGAGAATAATTCGAGCCACGAAGCGAAGAAATGATATTTTTTATACAAAATGTCGAAAAAATTATTCTTTTTATTGATGTCGCATTACGATAAGGTCATTGTCAAAATACAATTGGTCAATAATACAAAAGTCTGTCTGAGTTGTCGTCCGTTTTATTGTATTCTACTTTTGTTCACAAACTGAATTTAAACATCGTCACCATTCCCTCCATTGACGACGATTTATTTATTTTTAAACAAGGTTTTTTTGAATGGAAACTTCTCTGTTTACACATCAAGGAGCTTTAGAGACACGATTCAAACATCTCGTTGTATTTCACGCAATTTTATTGATACTATAGAACATCTATATAAACTAAATGCACAATGAATCTATAAATGGTGCAGTACCAGATTCATCCTGATCCCTCTGAAGATAAAGCTGCTCTCTCCTTTTTTTCTTTGGATTCAAATTTAGACAGGAATTTTTTCTAAGGAATGAAATTCCTCTGAAGCACCTGCCATTGAATTTAATGGGTTCTTTTTAAGCGTGTAAATGCTGGATAGCATTTCTAACTTATAAACGAACTGTCTCATGATTTATTTCACAATTTATTTGATTAGCAAGAGAGATTTTAAAACTTTCCGTCACCATCGTGTAACAGAAGAGCAGCTTTGTTGACTTATCGACATCATCAAAATGGATCTTCTGGGAATCAAAATGGCTCCATTCTAGTTAATCGGTTCGCATAACAGATTTACAGCTCAACAAACATCTACAGAATGTTTTTTCCCCTCATATTTTAAAGTTAGAACATCGATTCGGTTACGTGTTCCTCTGTAAAAAAAAGAGATCCTACCATAAACAACGTGCCAAGACAGCAAAAGATGGCCGCACAAGTAAAGAAAAACATGTCACGGAGGCAAAAAAGTGTTGCCAAACGTGTGTAAGCAAATAAAAAGTGTGCACTAATGTTGCCGGACAAATCAAAGAGAGAGAGGAAAAAAAAATCTGAATTCCAGACACATGGATCTGGGAGGAACCAAGTTTACTCTAACAAAAGAACCGATCTGCTAAGTAAACAAAGCTTATCCTCATTGACTAATCATGAGAAAAATTCCAAATTGGAGAAACAAAATTGGGTTAAAGTAGAGAAAGTCGAGCTCTACAAATAATAATAAAAAATTTTCAAACAGATCGTTTGTTTCCCATATTTTACGAAATTGTGTTTGCCCTGTAGAAACTGTAAACAGTGAAATGTTTCGGTGCAATGTCTAGAAATTCTGTTTAACTTTAGCACGGAACTTCCTAGTCAACAAGGAAATCGCACGGTAAATAGAGTTGCACAATGAGGATTATCGATAACAATCGGTTCCATCCATCAAAATCTGGCAGAAGGCACAATGGAGGATCGATATTTTTCGTTGGTTGTTGCAACTCCCTACTCTTTAATCTGCACTTTAACTACTC
This sequence comes from Centruroides vittatus, assembly GCF_030686945.1. Classification (NCBI taxonomy): domain Eukaryota; kingdom Metazoa; phylum Arthropoda; class Arachnida; order Scorpiones; family Buthidae; genus Centruroides; species Centruroides vittatus. The sequence continues at coordinate 599,717 of NW_027120693.1, read as the reverse complement.
TATGGAAGATTTGGAAGAGGGGGAAAAAGTATCGATTTTTTCTCTATTTTAACTCGAAAAAATTAAGTTTTATAGAGGATTATGTGTACTTTTATTATATATAATGATAATATTTACAGATAAAAGAAGTTTAGAATAAAAAAAAATAATTTATGACACGTTTCAATACGTGAACCCATAAAAATGACTTTATGTTATGCGGAATTAACGCTATTATATACGAGTTTTTTCGATTCCAAGAGAATTTTTATTGTTATTCTCTCTTAGAATTCATTATTTGCAACAATTTTCGTCTATTTTGTTGTGTTTTTTTATGGAATTTGTCGTGTGGTTAAGTTTTTTTTTATAGTTCTAGATTCTAGAACTGTATTCAACTGCATTGGTATATTTGGTTGCAACAACACTTTACTCCATTTTTTGCGTTATTTTCTAGCAAAATAAACTTCCTTCTAGCCTCATATTTAATATTCTACTATTTGCAACAGTTTACATTAATTATCTTCTTCAATATTTATCGTTGCAGCTAATTTCTTCTTCGAAATATTTGCAAGAACTTTAAGAAATATGCAACAATTTCTATCTGTATAACTGCGAGTAAACGTGCAAGTTTATGATGAATTTGCAACTTTTTAATTGCAATTACACGGCTTTTCACGCATTCTTTAAAAGGGGGCAATTCTTCACAAAATCTTCGGGATGATGTTGCATAAATGTGGATTTCTTTTAAAAACCGGATCAATATTTCTGCACCAGCATCACTCCCCGATTTCATTTTCTTGTTAAAATAACAGCAAAAAAATAAACAAAAAAAATTCTCGTTTAATTTATGGATCTGTTGCAGCGAACTCCAATTACCTTGTTACTCGAGGGTGCTTATATAACTCTGTTTCTCATCAGTTATTTTGTAGCATTTCAAATTGCAACAATTCCTGCTTTATCCCCCTGAACCGCACTCGAATTTAAGAGAAAGAAGTATTTTGTATTCTTCTCTGGTCGCCGTTTACGAGTGTACAAAATAGTCTTTTGCTTCTCACAATTTCTTCCAGCATCCTCGAGAATCCCGGGAGAATTTAAATGGCGAATAATTTTTGGAAAAGTTATTCCGATCAAACCTCAATCCCCGCTTCCGTCCATAGGAAGAGCCATTTTATGAAGGTGTAAATCACTAAACCACAAAAAAGAAGATGAGGAATAATAATAAAATAACCTGAGAGAGAAGAATTTTGCTTCAAGACTTGCAAGAAAGATGGTCAAAGCTCTAGTTTTCTTCCTTAATTATGCCTTAATATACTTATTAAAGACGAGGAAAAACTGAGCCACAAACTCCATAAAATTATCAAGTATCCAATTCTTCGCTATGATGTACGATTTGTTGACGTTTTAATCGAAATAAATACGAATTTAAAGCTTTTTAAGTAATAAAAATGTTAGTTTTAATATAAAAATAATTATAATTTAAATTTTTCTTAACATTTTTACGAGTTATGACCAAGAGGAATCGCTCGAACATCTCGCTTAAAGTTGATAACGCTGTAACTTACCAATCTGTGGATCGCGATCTCCCTTTCTACGTCTTATTTAAGTAAATGAAAGGAAGTTGAGAAGCTCTGTAATAAGAACATGCGTAATTCACTTTTGTGATGTGATTTCTTATATGATAGTCTTCGTATATATTATATAATCTTCTCCCATAGCTTATACGTCATTTCGTGACTTGTCTGTCTCTAATATCACTAAATGTGAGATGATATCACACTTTTACGCAATAACACATTCCGAACGTTCTTAGCCATGCTGTATTTTTGAATCTTATGAAACAGCAAGTATGATCCTGTGGTTGTTGCGGTAAATATGTGTAATAGTATAAAAAATTGCATACATTTACTTGATTAGATCATAGCAGAATTGCATTTTAGAAAGTTAAAAACATTGCAAAGGGGTGCAATTTCTTAATGTCCTGTTGTAGAGGCAGAACCCTGATCCAGAAGGATGACCCTATTATAGACTTTTAGAGTTAAATCCTTCAAGATTTGACTTCAAAAACCTAATTGTAGATATCCTTCAGGGATTTGGGGTTAATTCCTCCAGAAGCAAAGGAGAAATTAATGAATTTACTCTTATTTTCAGCCAAAATCCGAGCCTCACCTACAACAGATTATACCTAAGGAGCCAAGCAAACCACGAGAGCATCAGAGACCGGAAATGGGACCAACCCAAGACGATATGGGGAAGAAGACAACACAAGTGGAAGGTGAAGAAGTAGGAGGATCCGAAGACGGGGATGGTGTAGAGTTCAGCTTAACAATGATCGTCATCATAGCCGGGGTGGCCGGACCATTGCTGATAGCTTTCGTAGTATTGGTGGTTTTGCTGATTTATCGAAAGCGTTACCCGGTACGAATGCGTTTTGGTAGAAAGTTCTCCACCTTCGAAAATCCCATGTACGTACGAAAAGACGCGCAACATCCTCGAGAATTGAAGAGGTTAACTACCTGAATGCCCGAGAGTTCCTCCGTGTTTTTGCAGTTCGTATTCGTTTATTTTATTGGTTTCGATCTTCCAAAAATGTCGAAGATTCCGCCGAACTTCCGTCGCAGCATCATCGATTCCGTGCCAATATCCGGAAGTACGTTCAACTTCCGCATATTTCCGTTCGAGAACGTGTGTACGTGTGTCCGAAATGGGTCCAAGGATCCGGTCGTGCCAATGATTATACACAGACACACACACACAAACATAAATATATATATACATATATATATCTACGTTCCGCGTCGAATGACGATTTTCCGCCCCACACGTGCGTGTCTGGCATCCCGTCACGCGTGACGAGCGTGGTATCCATCCCGAGCTCGTTTGTATTGGCCATAAGTATTTTTGTACGATGCTTCTCTTTTCAGTTGTGTACGTGTACGTTCCCTTCTCGATGCTCTTGTTTTTCCTCGTTCCCTCAAAAGATGTATTTTGTCAACATGAATGTACAGAACCGTTTTAACCATGTTTTTAAGAGAAAGTATCTTAGACTCGAATAAAGAATTGGACCAATACTTGTCTAAATGTACAGCTGCGTACTTATTGAATACGTTCTTTGTATATTTGTGAATGTAAGATTCAACCCCTCGCATAATGAGGTTCCAAATCCACCTCACAACTACTTTACTATCAAAACTCTACCTCAACCCTTCTAGCACCTACCCAATTTTACAGCCAGGGTTCCACTCTAATTCCAACAATATCTTTGAACCATGGTTTGAGAAATTCGAACATGATTCCTGAACAGAAAGTGAAGCCATTTCTTATAGGACATTCCCTGTAATGAACACGCGTAGATGTGTACAGAATACCATAGATTTAATATAGATATGTCTCTTCAGGATTCTCAGGATGAATCGAACATAGCAGGAGCATCCAATTTTCAAAGTTCATCTATCAAGGAAAACAGAGTGATGCGCTCTCTGATCATCAACGAAGCTATCGATTCGGAAATGACAGCCATATTTATTGCTAGAGTAGAAGATGGATCCTATTCCTTTCCCAGAATTGTCCCGATTAACGACAAGCTTTCAAATAATTCGAAAGGGGGCAACGTCCTGCAGTTTTAGGAAACACGATCGCGTGGTTAACCTTTAGCAAAGGCTTAAAATTCCTAGAAGAAAAACAGAGCTTGACAGTCATTACGGGAGGATATCGTTCTCGTCTATCATTCGCTTTATCAAAAGATGAAATCCTGATGTTACAGAGGTCTACACCAGGGAATTATCTAACAGATAAATGAGGATATTCCTATTCCCAGTTTAGAAGATTTACTGCTTTCCTTTTCTTCCTATCCCTCAATATACATTGCTTTTTAAAAATAAAAATTCAGTTTCTTTTTTTAGAAACTGAACCTCAATTGTAGATGATTTAACGCTACGTCTTATTGTCATTTTGGTTTACAATGTTGCCAGTCTGCAATTTGTCGCGACTCAAAACAAACTTTATTACTTATTTATTTACGTTTTGAGTCGCAAAAAATTGTAAAATAATTATAAAGTCTATAAAGTAATCCTTAGAAATAACATGAAACAGATTCTAAATTCTCAGTTATTTGTAAGTGACATGGTATGGATTTGAAGAGTGAATAGATCGTCTCACTTATTGATAAATTATCACCTAAAAATTGTATATTCCTCAACAGCATCTAACAAAAGTGTACATTTTTACAAGATCGCACTTCCCAGCAGCAACTAACAAGAGCGCACTCCTCTGTAGCATCTAACAAGAGCGCACTCCCCATCGGCAGCTAACAAGATCGCACTTCCCAGCAGCAACTAACAAGGCGCACTCCTCTGTAGCATCTAACAAGAGCGCACTCCCCATCGGCAGCTAACAAGATTGCACTTCCCAGCAGCAACTAACAAGACGCACTCCTCTGTAGCATCTAACAAGAGCGCACTCCCCATCAGCATCTAACAAGAGCGCACTCCCATCAGCAGCTAACAAGATCGCACTTCCCAGCAGCAACTAACAAGGCGCACTCCTCTGTAGCATCTAACAAGAGCGCACTCCCCATCGGCAGCTAACAAGATCGCACTTCCCAGCAGCAACTAACAAGAGCGCACTCCCTGCAGCATCTAACAAGAGCGCACTCCCATCGGCAGCTAACAAGATCGCACTTCCCAGCAGCAACTAACAAGGCGCACTCCTCTGTAGCATCTAACAAGAGCGCACTCCCCATCAGCAGCTAACAAGAACGCATTTCTATAGAAAACCTAATAACCGAAAACACCTCTAATAGCGTGTAACAAGAATAAGAACCCCCACCCTCTCAACAACATCCAGCAAGAGCAATTACAACTATAAAGAAACTTTGAAAATTACATACATCGAACATATAAAAGTCATATTCACATATAAAAATTTTATGAGCAGCGGTTAGAAGTACAGTAAATCGAAAATAAAGTAGTCGTCAACACTTCTTCAACCAGAAATAAAAACAAGAAAGAAAGAATACGAAAGAAAAATATGATTTTTCTCTCCTGCAACGACTACAAAAAAAAAAGAAAAACAAATTTACGTTTTCATTTCAGTAGTTTGGAAAGTAATTTCCAGTTTCGCATCAAAGTTATTATTATAGAAACTTTATTCATGTTTACTAAGAAAATAACGTGCCAAAAAAATAACAGGAACCAACTCTCACCTATGAATAACGTTACCTAAACCGGAAAATCAAGTAAGCAGAGCATTGTCACGTTTATGGAATTTTCATTAAATAGAACAAATCTTACTAAATCCTACTAAAATTAGACGAAATCCTACTAAAGAAAAACTTGTCTAGTGTGATAAATTAGCTTTACAAACCGAAAAATTGTCTTTACTTCTGATTTGGAGCTTAGAAACTGGGCAGTGGGTGCCACACCGCTACTGCAAACGTGACTTAACGCGGAAATCCTCGATCCTTATTGAGTAAAACTAAATCCTGACAGATTCCAGTTTCGGAAATTTGTCATACTTAAACATAAACTGTCACCAAACAAAGACTGGAGCTCATTGTACGAAGCTCGACCCCACCCGCATGGAAGGTTCTTAAGAAAGTTTATGGTGTTTTTTTTCTCTATTCGTGGCAGAGCAATTTCGGTTCCTGAAGAGTAACTTTATACGCTGGATTGCGTGCGAGATAAAATCTGCAGAGTCGAAAGTTAAAGAAAATGAAGAAATCCGATACAAAGTACAAATTGTCATATAACATGTCACAAAGAACAAGGGTGGAGCAGTTCGTTCTTTATGAAAAATGATCCCGTGATACAACTTTACCCTGGTACAGCGCTAAGATTGGTGTAAGTTCCCTCTTTCTAACGCCTCCTGTGGTGTAATTACGCTAGAGTGCTCTCCCCTGCTGTAACCTTTGAAGGGATTGCATTTTTTTGATTAAGATATTTAACCGTTTTTTCGGGGGTGTGTGCGCTTTTTCGCATCTTTCGCCACGATTAGAAGGAAAACTGCCAGAAAGGACCACCCAAATATCGAGTTTCTGTTAGAAACTTTGCCAAATGACTGTTAATTTAAGAGGGTGACAGTTTATTCGACGTTACCGAGTAAGAAAAAGATAAGCGCGCTCCGATTTCTCTGTCTACAATCAAACTTCACTAACTAACCAGCGTGGTACCTTATAGTGATCTGGCACCACACGTTCGGGTGGGGTGCAGGGTACACGTGACAAAAACCAGACCAAAAACCGATAGGGAGGAAGAAGAAGGAGCACAGAAACACGATCCGTCTGTCTCTGGCCTCCCCACAGAGGATCGGTCCTCCGGGGATACAAGGAAAAAAAAAGAGATAACAATGTATAACAATAGACAAAGACCATAATTAATTAAACACAAACGTGGGGGTAGAGTCTACGACCGAGTTCCTTCAACTACTACTGCTACACTAATTAAAAACAGCAAAAATAATAATTCAACTATCGACCTTTGTGCCGTTGCCAGCGGTGCAACGTTCTCCAAAGTGTTCAAATGACCTTTTCTCATCATCTTAAAAACTTCCTCTTTAACGAAAGATATGTCACTCCGTTAATTAATGACCTGGACATCGAATTTCTTAACACCACCCAAAAAACCTTAATGGCATAGGATAAAACGGCGATAGAAGGTAAACTCGTGGCAGTTTATATCTGGATCTACACGAGGTCGTTTAGTGCTAGTGACCGCTTCAATTGCTACCAGTTGCCTTATTAATGCTATTAATATAACACGTAGTAACCGTGACCTATACTTTCTATCAATAAATAACTTGTAATGACCTCTTACTAGCGATAAGAAGGAAGCTTTACTTTCATTTGACGTGTCTGGATTGCTTAAAATCTTATTCTTACTCCCTTTTTTGCTGTAAGTTTTCAAATCGAGTTAGGCATCTATCAATTAAGGTTATGTCTTTCGCTAGTTAAAGTGCAAATCGTGCCACTTATTCGTAGTTTGAGGTAATTTGCCATTAAAATGGCGGGGTAAGAGAGGGAATTAACTTGTGTAAGTACAGCTTCGATTCTACCACACGACATTTAAAATAATTTTATTTTTAAATATGATTTTATTAAAGTTTTAGTTGAATATTTCCTTTAAGAGTAACTAGAAGTTATAAATTTTATGAATTTAATTAAAGCGACCAAAGAAAATTGAGAAAGACACCGATTAATTAACAGAGCGGCGGTCAGAGTAAAAAAAAAACTCTCTCAGGTGGCGCTAGGATTACTTTTTCTCAGGTGGCGCTGACGACAATTGTTTGTCGTCAGCGCCACCTGAGAATGAGAATGAATGTGACATGGAATATGAGAATTTATATTTTTATCATAAAAATTTTAAATTTATCTATATTTTTGGCATCTTTTCTAGAATGACTGAATAACCATGAATGAAAAAAATATATAGAAACCTTTACCCCAAATGTAGGACATTAGGAAAAAATGTAGGACACGCCATTTTCGGTAAATCCGTTAGCAAATACTGGTGTAATTTGCGTCGGTAATAAAGAAATTTTATTTTTAATTGTAATTAACACGCCACCTCCAACAAACTTTAGAAATTCTTCGCGAAAATTAGTATACGGGATAATTTAAAAACATATCCTGGACACTGAACACAAAGCTAAAATATAGGAGGCGTCCGAGAAAAAGAGGATGCCCGAAAACCCCGATTTTCCTCCGTTTTTGCTAGCGAAGCAACCTTCTAAGGCTAGCGTCAAAAGTCAAGTAAGAACGACCAAAAGCCGCAAATCAACGTCGATTTAATTAAGCTTCTTTGCAAAAATCACAATAACCACGAGAAATTTATTAAGAAAAAAAAGCCAAATTAGAAGATTATTTCTAAAATTATGGCGGCAATTCGCTCCAGCATCTCACCTCGACATCCCGAGAATAAATATGAAGTCAATCAAAGCCATCCTTCACTCACAGCTGTTGGCTGAAGATTAAACTTTAGATTCCACATCGCATCCAGAGAAATGATTTCGTGTAAGTATTATTCCCTTTGGGAAGTTCTAGTTTAGAAATAAGTCCTCAAATTCTGCCCGAATGAGATGCTCGCTTAGTGGTCCCACCCAGGAAGCGGTTTCGGCTTTCAAATTAATGGTTTAGATGAAAAAATTTCCGAATTCCACGTTAGTACGCGATCCAGGACGGTGTCACGAAGGTTTTGTACCCGTTCCACTTATAATTTTCAGTTTTATAACGGTTTTATCAAGATGCAACCAAAAAACCTTGCACCCGAAAAGTCGCCTTGAAAAACCAGAGTGAGATTTTGATCGTTTCTTTTAACTGGATACAGATGGAGCCACTCAACTAACAGTTTCCTTCGTCATCTAACCCTATGAGAGGCGTAAAAAAATCATTTAAAAATGGAAAATATACCGAGATTAATCAATAAATTTCCATGAAATCAATATTTGCATTCTCCATAATACTTTTCGTTCAATTTAATAAAGGCAAATTAAAGTTTAATTGTAATTAATTAGTCAATTTACAATTTCAAACTCGCTAATGAGGTAAGTGCAGGAAACGGTATCCCGTAAGCCGGAAATTACGTAATTTGATCGCGATCCCTCTAGTGGCGAGTAGAGAGTTTTTTTTTTATAAAAAATAAAATTTGATTTTACTTTTTAAAATTTAAAATATGGTTTACACGAATTTAAATCATGTTTTAAATGATTTTAAAATAATATAGAACCTCCCATTAACAAAATTTATCTAATTTTATATAAAAATACAATCGACACCGTATGGAGGAGGATTAAGTTCTATTTATTTTATGAATTAAATAATAAAATTCATGGCACGAAACCCGTAGACAACTGAACCACGAATGAAAAATGAAGACTTTACCGATTAAATTGGAGAAAATAATTAAAATTTAGGCAAATTTTGAGCCGCTAATTGGGTAATTTATGCATAAACATATGGCAAGAACCTAAAGATAAGTGAGATAAGAAAATTTATGTCCATTAAACCTGCGGATAACGAGGCGTACTAATAGAAAATAGAGTTTTTCAGATTAAATCAAAGAAAATGATTAAAATTCGGAAAAATTTTGGACTAATATCCAGCCATTTTGAGCTATTAATTATGCAAATTTGTGCACGTATTTGTCTTATAGCCGCTGCTACGGCTCTGGATGATTCTTACAAGCGATAAGTGTTGTAAAAATAAATATTGAAATGATATTTCTCGAATATTTTTCTCTTTTTTTGGTGCAATTTATTTAATCCCGCCACAAAAAATACTATTAGATATTTTTGGCATACCAAAAAAAACTGATGGAAAATTTTTCTTTTCAGACTCGATCGGATTTCAGCTTAAATCAAGCTTGAAAAAGTTTCTTTTTTTTAAAACTCTTTATCAATATTTATCGAGAAAAACATTTAGAAGTATTCCATTTTAGCTTCGTTTTTTATTTTTCATTAAAAATTTTAATAAATCTACGTTTAAAACGGTACAATTTTCGTCGATTTTCTGCAGTTTTATAACAAATATAAAAGTAATAAATGCCGTATCTGTCCTTTACGCTATATTTATTAATTATTCAACGTTTGGAAATGCAGTTAAATACATAAGTTATATACTGCCTAGTGGAGTATGTATCCGTGGTCAAAGTAGAAATGAACGTTGATAGAGCGGGGCGCGTGTCGCGCCGCGCCCGATCGACACTAAACAAAACGATCGAAATTTTTAAAAAAATAATCAAAGTTTTGAAGATAAATAACGCGAAATCAGAACGAATATAAGTGAAAATATTCCTCCGACAGAAACATTTTATAAAATAAGCTGTTGAAGATTATTTTTAAAGTATTGACGCCTTGTCGCGCCGCGCTATAACGAAAACATTTTGAATTTATTTATATTATATATTATCAAAACGAAACTTTGTTTAAAACATAAACGAAAATACTCACAAATGACACAAGTTTTCTTTTACTTTGTGTTTATTTTTGTTTGCTATTTTAAAACGAAATGGTTATTGTTTAATTAATATGCGCCGCGCTGAAAAACGACGCGCCAACGCGCCGCGTCGACTTGAGGGGGAACATTAAATCATCCAAATATGATACATTTTAAGAGATAAAATTGTATATGTAAAGTTCGATTTGTTGTTTAGTTATAAATTTTCAGTTAGTTGCGATAAAGAAAGGTACTCTCGTAATTTAAATATACTGACGAGAAGTTTTAAGGCTTCACCGTATACCCGTCGCCATGATGGAAATAACATGGCGCGACGTGTGTAAATATACATGTAAAATAGGAAAAATGAAATAATATTATAGACAATAAATAATTGTTAAACTCAGTATCCAGAAGCGTGGACAGAACCTATTATAAATACTTTAAAAGTATGTGTGAAAGAGAAAATTAAATGAGATAAACGCGAAGCGACGGGGCGCGGCGCGACGCAACGTGCAGGAGAGATGAAAACGCTTATAACTTTTGTTCCATCAATTGGATTGTTCGAAAAATTAACAATTTATTCCAAATAAAAGATAACTTACAGCTTAAAAACAAGAAGAATTTAATCTCTATCTTATTCTTAAAAATAATTTTAATTATATACAATAACATATCCGATAAACTTTTACAAATCAAACGAACAGCCGAATTCTTATTGGGCTACATTACGTCTAATTAATTAATAATATATTAAGCAATTTGGCAACAAGTAGGCGGTTAAGTCGCCATCTTGTGTTAAATTTTACTTTCTGTCGATCGTGATCTACAGATTGGAAACCGGGTAATGATTTATTTCCAGTTTATATGTAAAAATTTTGTAATTTTATAAGCGAAAAATTAAATGCAATCATTCTAAATACGTTTCGAAACATTTATGAATGTAATTTTATTCTATAATAATTTCGAAATTAAAAAAATATTCATAAATTCAGATAAGTTATTCAACCTCTTACGATCATCATCTCGATGTAAGAAGAATGTTTTCAACCGTCCTTAGATAGAGAATGCTTTAAAAAATATTAAAAATTTATGTTAAATGTAGAAAATATGCAGAAAATCCTTTTATAGTTACCTAAAAAAGGAAAAAAAGGAAAAAACAATTGGAAGGTAAATCAATTTACTTACTCCAAACCAAAACTAGATTTTCTGGCAGAATGTCTGCACTAACTTTCACTAAGAATGTAATTCCCATTAAGGATAAAGATTCTAGGAAAGAAAAAAAAAGAAGTCCTTAACTGTAACAACATTAAGATAAAAACGACTCTAAATCAATAACGCATCACCGATTTTGGTAACAACATATAAACGTAACTGCATATCTTAAACGTTAGTGATGCCATAAATTTACATATAATATAAACTTATCTATTAGAAATCTGCATATAAATATCACAAATCTTCTATCAAAATTAATTTCTTTAATGTTTTATAGAAGCATTTTCCATCTAACGACGATTAAAAATATTTTTCTGTACGACGTACAAGCCCGTACAAGGTTGGTATAATAAGACAATTTTACAAAGTTTTCAAACATTTTGTATCAACCAATTTATAAAATTAAGTATTTCTGTATTTTAAACAAAGCTTGAAATAAGTAATTAATTTTTGTTTTCATTAAAATTGTGAAAAGTTTAAACAAAAACCGCAAAGAATTTGTAATACTGCTCTCAATCTGTAGATCGCGATCGACCCGTCACTTTCAGAATAGAGCAAAATGTTATTTCGGAATTAAAATTAAGTATTTTATTAATACACGTGCATTTTTTTATATTTACTGAATAACAATTAATATAATTTTAAAAATTTAATAGAAAGTAGGAAAAATTCTGTAGACGTGACGCGACGCGGCGCTACCGATGCGATGCGATGCGACGCGACACGAACGAGAAACAAAAATACTTATAACAACTTCCGTTTCCTGAATCGAATCGTTCTGAAAATGAAATACGTTCGTCATATGAATATGTCGAATACTTCGACTTTATGACATTAAAATTGTTTCTATTGGTTAAGGGGTTTTTCAGTTGTGATGGATACAACAGCTGCTTACGGTCAGACAATCTACTGACATTTAAGATATGAATAGAAGGAGCACGTGACTCATAAAATGCCTTTTGGAATGTAAATGGTATCATGTTATGAAAAGTTGCCAGTATTTCGTTACATTGCACAAAGAAATGATTTTTAAGTGCTTCAGCGCGATTACGCTGAGATAAACTCGTAGAGAGGGGCCAAAGAGCGCCAAAACACTTCCTTGTCCCATCTGTTCTTAGTTTACTAGATTTTTCTTCAGAGTTTAATCATAAATGAAAGATAATTACGTTACACGAGCAACTTTGGTGCTCAGAATACAATCAGACATTCCCTGAAGAGGCTCGGATGCTCAGGATGACCACTTTGCAGACTTCAGGAAAAACGCTTAATTCTAAGAATATTGCAACTGTATTGCGACCTTAGCACCTTTATACAAGGTATTCGAAATAACTTAGCTTAATAGAGAGTTATTTTTAGTAAATCACAAGATCATGGGACCGGATTTCCCATTAGTCACGGTAGATGCCCATAGGCGTTCGGGTTTCAAAAGGCTGTTGCGAGATTTAAAAGTAGAAACGTGAACCTTATAATAAGTGTATGTACTGTACTTCGCTCGCAGCATGAAAATGACAATAAAGAAGTTGCATGTAAATTTCGCGGTGACAAAACTCAACAGGTCATCAAAAAGCACTCATACTTAACGCCGATTTTTAGGTTATACAGTGAAATAACTTGGAAAATCGTTACGTAGAGGTTTTCCTTTTTTTTTTCTGTAGTTTGCATTCCGTTATTCGCATGCCCTTGAAGAAGTGAGGCCGTAATTATCTGGACAATAGGGTGGGAAGGCAGAGTCGAGCGTGACCGAAATTGTACCTGTAGGTACCTTAACGCCTCGAGTGCTCGGTTCCTTAATCGCAGTCGAAACAAAGACACTACCGCGAATAATTTAGATTGTGGGGGTGATCCTGTGTGACGCGGTGGCAGGCTTTCTAATGAAAAAAAAAAAAAAAAATACACGGTATACCTGTACACGCGATGATAGATGTTGGATAATTCGAACAAATCCAACTTACATCATCAGATACGCAGAGGAAATGGGGAATTCATACATTTCTGGTTTAAAGGTTTTCATGTTTTTAAAGAATTCTAAATAAAGTTTTCTTTCTTTAAAGAACAGGGCTAACTTGAATATTCTTATCTCGAGAAAATAGTATAAAGAATGCTTTTTTGAGGAACTGGGATGACCGTTTCTTCAAGAACACGCATGAAAGATCTCTTCTTCGAGGAATTGATATGCTACTTCATCAAGAACTCGAATGAAGATCCTTTTTGAGGAACTGGAATAATCCTTTCTTCAAGAGTTCTCATGAAGATCCTTTCTTTGAGGAACTGGATAATGCTTTCGTGAAGAACTCTTTGATGAACTGGAATGGTCCTTTCTTTAAGAACTCGCATGAAGTTCTCTCCTTTGAGGAACTGGGAAGAACCCTTTCTTTTCTGAGAAATTCAATTAATTAAAGACTTTATGAAGTTTCAATCCAAACATTTTCAAATTTATGCGCGATGATGGCGGATTTCGTGTCTACACACAAAATTTTTCCAAGTATGACTGTACATTTTCCCGGGAAAAACAACTATTTAAATGCAAAGAAACACTCACACGATTGCGAAATTTCCTCAAATGTTACTAGTCACACGTCATTCATTAAATTAATATGAACAAGTATAGGAAACATTTCCATAAATAGCAATAATTGTGGAAGACACCAAAGGTAAAGAATAATGAGAAAAGTATTGGTCCGAGCCTACGTCACACTGTAAAATAACACACGTCAAACGTATTTTAATTATAATTGAGAAGAGGGATCATTTAAATTCTGTAGACTGTAGACATTGTATCCTGATTTTATTATATTGTTTAAAGAGTTTTTAACCAGCGTAAACAATTGAATTTCTGAAGGTCATACAATATCAACGACACAATTTAAAGCACGCGTACGTCTGTTGGTCTGGATACAAAATAACTGAATAGAAACTACAGAAAAAACAGTTTTTTTTAAGGAAAAAAAAAACCTATTATCTGGACACATCAAGCGATTGTATATACTTAAAGCCTATTTGATTGAAGGAGGGAGTAAGTTGGGGAGAAACGGATTTTTTCTTCTCTTTGTTGCCTATTTTACGGTGGATTTTCTACTGAAATTTTAACAGAAAATATCCCTGATATTTCCTCCTCATAAACAATTGAAAGCCCTCGTATTTCACAGTTTAATGGAATGATTTTCGTAGCTTAATTAAACAAATTAAGTCGGATTGTCGCGTGAGTTGACGAATTTGAATTCGGTTTAACGTCACACCTGACGAAATTTTCGCCCTCGAATAAATGCCGCCAATTTATAAAAAATTTCAAAAGTAATGCCCACATCAATTGTTTATTCGTGAGACGAGATAATTTGGCACAAAAAAAAGGGAGGAAAAAAAGAAAGTTAATTTAAAAAACCAATGCCACAGAATAGCGCTTATTTGATCCAAGGTCGAATGAGTAAGGAACACGTGACCGTGATGACGACGTCGTCAAAGTTATCCCCCCCCGGATGCGTGTCTCGAGAATTGGAGTACGTAGTTAACAGTTTGATTTTTTTTAATTAATTCGAAGAAAATTTGGTGGTAATTTTCAAACTTTTATTTAATTAATTCCTAGGTTTAATCGATTTCCATAGATTGGATTTTTTTGGATAAAAATCAATTAAATTAAAATTTTTCAAGCTTATGGACCATAAAAGTAGTTTTAGATCAGCCAGCTGATGTGCCTGAGGTGAGCTGAATTAAACGGCTTAAAATAAAGCCCTGGGGCATCTTACCCGAGGCTAGGGTGAGATGCCTCTGTCTTATAATGATCGAGAAATATTTTCTGTGTTTCTTATGCTGTATTCATTAGGCATACCGATATTTGCACGTTTATAAACCTTGACTGGCATCTCTCCTCATAAAGGCATCTCTCCCCTATGCAATACACTTTACGTAAGGATTTCATGCCATAATTCTTATAGACTTGAAACTTAATTACTGACTTATAAACATGGTTAAGTCCATCAGAACGTAGGATGTATTCAAAAAAGAGGAACTAAATTGGAAAGATGCCCCAGGTTAAATTAGTCATAGAAAGGTAGTTAATGACTAGTTTATCATTTACACACGATCATCACATAACATTATTAATGCGTAAATAAAATATTTGCTCATTAGCCATGCCGTATAAAATACTAAATGGCCATCTTTTCCCAAAGGGGCAATTCTCCCTTGTATATAACGTCCCCTGTAGAGACCATGTAATATTGTAATTACGCTAAAAATCTATAATTTTACTAATTATCTATGCGATGCAGGTATTTTAGTACGTGGGGCATGTTTTCCTTAAGGCCATCTCACCTGAATTTTCGCTAAACACATTTACAAGTGAATTATTTTAGTTATAAATCATTTTTTTAAAACTAAAATTTCGATTAAATTATGCAAAGAAAAAAAAACAAGGTTAAAAGATAGAAAGAGTGCGGTGAATCGTCAAAGGGAGGAATGTAAACAGGAGTTTAAAATGACTCCATAAACTTGTCTTATAATTAAATAAGACAATTTTGCATAAATTTATTTGTTTAAAGTGGAAAACTATATAAATATAAGGGAATTTATATTAATTCTAAAAATATAAACAGGAAAAATAAGGTTAAAATAACTTAACACCCGTGAAGTACTCGTTCAAGGACAGTCTGGTATAATTAATTACAATTACATCGGTAAAACACGTTTCAAAAAATCTCCTTACAGTTAATTATAATTAAAAATTCTATTAAAATTACTTCATGTATCATATGACACATTCAATTATGCACTGTACTGTACACTAAATATCCACAGACTGCAGTTTTAAGGTGAATTTCTTTGTTCGAATGACCATGTTTACGTTCCGTCCTGTACGTTTTCAACACAATTATGCAGCTAGACAAACGGACATACTTTAAGTTATATATAGGCAATTTATTCTGTACATTCCGAATAATGTATCCTTGAAGTGTTTATGTTTACAGAACAGATACTTCACATGCATACATATCACCACGTATGTTTCATATGACATGTATGTATCTACATACCTACTTTATGTAAGGTATGTAACATTGCATATGTTACAAACCTGTGTGTAGTGGTGTGAAAGTTTTGTATGGTGCTGTTAGATTACTGAACATACATAAATTTTGTGTGTGTGTGTATACACACACACAGGTGCAAGTTCTTTTGCCTGAGGATTTCTGTATAGAATATTTACACTTACACAGTATATTAATTAAAAGCATAATTTTCAGTGTATGGATGCAATTTACGTACACATGCACCTGTACAGTACAGTACATTCATTGGCGAAACATACGAAATTCTCCCACGGTATACAGTTCATTTGTTACGTCATACAGTATTCTTCCATTGGTCCTAAGACTTTTTGGGTATTGTTACGTGGTTGAAAATGTTAATTTGAATTTGAGGTAGTCTTTGTACAACTATTTCTTCGAATGTACAGCACGCGAAGAACACTACGATTCGATATTGATAACCTTGGCTTAATAGGACAAAACACATTTTTTTTTTCTCTTAGATTTTTGTGGTTCGTTTTAAATAAAAAAAAAAGTTTACATGAAGTAATAAATGAGGTCACACTTGTTTATGAACGGGAACACTGCTCACGTGACCTGCATCATTAATTAAAGTCTATTGTAATTGGTGGCTTTTCAAAATTTGACATTTTATAAAATTAAAAATAAATTTTAAATATTTAAACTTTCTATATATAGTTTTAATTTATACAAAATAAAATAACTAAAAAATTCAAAAAATTTTAAAAGATATTTTACATAAATGAATATTTTAAAATAAACGTAAAATTTCAGATACCCTTTCGGCATCGTCAGCGAGTCGCCATATTGAAATGAACGTCGCGTCGCGTCACAAACGCGCATACACAGAACGACGCTTTGTTTCCAGCGTATTTTTATACAAGAAAAAAAAAAGACACGTGCTAATTAATTGACTTGTTCACAACTTCCGAATGTCAGTCTGTCTCACGCGCTCGAAAATTACTTTATCATTTTTCCCCCTTCGAAAAAAAATAATTTTAGTTCAACGTTTCCTACTAATCTGTTTCAAAAATCGATACGCGGCGCGTCTCAATGTCGCATCGCAATCGACATCAATTAAAAAAATAAATTACGTCAATTGTAAGCAATCAAGACACTAGCAGTTAAGTAAATTATGTGTAAATGTATAAATATTACGTAATAAATTTATAAATTTCCTTCTGTATTGTTTTGACTTATTGTTTACGTTGAAGGCGTATTGACGCAAGAGACGACAAGTTACGAGAGGTAAGCGATGCGCGCATCGAACACAAACATGGCGAACATATACAGATACATTAAATTTACTTAAAAATAAAATTAAAGTCGAACCTCCAATAACGGCCACCTCTAAACAACGGCCATTTTTTTAGCTACGTCAAACAAAATGAATACGAAAGTAACCTTCAGAGAACGGCCACTCCCGACGACGGCCATTTTTTTTTATTTTTCTTGTATGTGGCCATTGTTCAGAGGTTTTATACCAGAGTTGGATTTAATTTGACTTACACAATATTGATTTTGAAGGAAATACGGATAATAAATGTGAAAAAATAATTGAACAAATAAATGTTTTGCATAATATTTACATAAATAGATTTTGCAGCAAGTGGCAACCAGCAAGACAATCACGCAATATTAAATAAAGCAAGACACGTCAAACAATTATAGTATTGTTATCATCTACATAAGAGCAATTGTCTAAGAATTGTAAGATATTTTGCAATATTTCCTTTTTAAAATAATAAAAATTCTTAAATGTTTAAATATTATGCGAAGTTCTGTGTTTACACGCCATTTTTTATATTCTAAAATGGCGCTAGTGATACTCTTGAATGGATACGTGCAGTAGAAAGAATATTCTTTATTAGGAATTTCATTAAAACATAAATACCACAGATTCTCCAATCAACGGCCATCTCTAAACAGAGGTCTTTTTTTCAGTAACTTCTCAAAAACGCCCGCGAATAAAATGCATACAAAATAAACGGCCATGTTTTATATTCCCGCTATTGGCCATTATGTGGAGGTTTGGTTGTATTATCTGACGTTCTATATTTACAAAGACCTACTACTTTTTACACTCAAAATGGCGGATATTTCAATTTTAATAAAGATGCATTGTGATGGAATCCTTAATAGAACAAAACATTTCATACATCTATATGTATATTTCTTTATTATTATATCTAAGTGGGCCTTTTTCATTGTGGGTTCGGTCGAACCCACAATCAAAAAGGCCCATTTAGTATTCACAGGGCAAGCATATGTAATGTAACTATTAAAAGATTCTATAACCTAATCAACGACGACAGTTTTAAGCAAATTAGCACATTTAAAACTTAAAAATCGCTCAAATAAATGAAAAATACCTCAATAAATGAAGGAAATTCTCTAAAATTTTCAAATCATTGGAGGAAAACCGTATATTTTATTTTAAGAAATAAGCGATAGTAGTATCTATTGACAGAAATCAGCGTAACTCCTCCTACACCAATCATCGATCTTTTTTTTATAACTTCGACTAGTCTACTAATACGTGCATATTATAAATATCGCAGAGGACCGCCTATGTAACGTTATAGTCCATACACCATTAAAATGTCTGAGATTTAAATACGGAAAAATTTCGATGCCATATCGAAATCATATCTATTACCTATAATTTCTGAGAAATGAGCGACCATATGGGCCGTGGGTATAGTAGTAGAGTGCATAACTATAAATTTGGTTATAACTTATATAATGCGAGTTCTAATTATTTGAAATTTAAAATTTATTTTATATATATATAATAGAAGGGTTGCCTGTCTGTCTGTACGCTTCTAAACCGATACGCACCAACGTTCCGCGGGAAAAATACAAACCGAAATGCGCTACACTTCCATAAAACCGACCACCCTTTATGTTTAAATTAAAAAATATATAGAGTATATATAATTAAGTTCGAAAATTACCTTAGTAATCACTATCTAAATCAATTTGCATATTAATTAAGGCTAATAGCGATAGAATTAAAACGTATGCAAATTAGATGACGTTTAATGTTACATCGTGATTGTATCGCGTACAGAAAGAACGTTAAAACGGGAACAAAATTTGATGTTGTTTTAGATAAATTCTTTCATTTTTCTTCTTTCTCCTCCTATATTCTTATCTACACGATGATCCATGAACCAAAAATAAATTGTTTGTGGGGTGTTGCAATGTCAGATGATGATCGATGGCGATAAATTTTTTAAAATATTTAATAAGGTAAATTCCTTAATTCGTATAAAATACGATAAAAATTAAGTTAAGAATATTTGGGAGTGAAAAGCATAAAGAATAAACCAGCAACGAGTTGCTCAGCTTTCCCGGCGACATTTAAAACTGCACGTAGCGCCATCTGTTACCATATTTTAGCAAAAAACTTTTTATATTTTTAAAGATTTTGTTATTTTATAATTAATTTTGAGGGTAAGGATGAGTTTTATAAAAAAAAAAAAAAATTGTAAATGCTAATAACGAGTAAAATAGTCATTAAATCCGATCCTACTGGAGATTCACACGACCCCCTTTATCTCCTCATTCCCTCGACTTTTAACCACCAAAATTTAGTAGTATCGACCCCTCTAATAAACAAACATCCCTGCAAAATTTCAAAAATCTTCGACATAAAGCACGGGAGTTATTAAGCTTCAAAGAGGGTAAACAAAATCGTGCCACACACTAACATATAGCATATAGAAATTAACCCCGAATGTTTTTGAAAAATGTAAAAATTTTGGGGGTCATTTTTTGACAAATTGCCATACTTTTCCTGTTACATGAAACAGCCGGGGAAATAAAAATCGTCACAGATTAATTTGATTTAATGATTTTAGTCATCTTTAAATTTTTAATGCCCACTTTGGCTGAGTGAATGAAACCACCGAACACTGGTCACGGGTTCGTGCATGGCAAGCAGGCCGAGCCACGTGGAGTTTCCCGGATTTTCTTCACGTTAACAGCATCCAAATAGGGACCATTTTCTTATAAAAGACCCGAGGGGGCATCACGGGAAACACCCCTTCGCCAGATCGCCATTATGTATCGTGTATCGTATAAATGTATATAATTTAATAAAAATATAATTTATATTTTTATTAAATGTAAATAGCGTCGGTTACGTACATACTTATATTGGATTTTTACTTAGAATGTATATAACGTGCTGCCGTGCAACGCAACACGTGGGCGATCTGTCAAGGAGAATACCTTTCAGAGGAGTTTACGGGAAACTGGCCTCTATTTAGATGTTACTAACGTAAAGAAAATCCGGAAAATTCAACTTGGTCGGCCCGTTGGCGAGTCACGAACCCACTACCAACTGCCAGTGTTCGGTGGTTTCATCCACTCGGGCTAGGATATTATGTTGGACACGTCAGTAAATTTACACAGTGAATCTGCAAATAGTGGTGTATTTTACACAGCAAATACTGGTGTAATTTACTCAATAAATCAACACGCCCACCTCCAAAAATAACTTAAAATGTTGGACATTCACAACAATTTGAAAATTCCCCGGACACCGGTCACTAGTCCAAAATGTATGACGTATCCGCAATGGCGTAACAACCGTGTTAGTTGGGTTAGAAGTTTCTGGGGTCCCGAGGATCAAGAAGGCCCGAATGCTGAGATACATATCGATATAAATAATCAGCAAAATGCAACTTACCTTTTTTTCTTTTTGATAACTTGAAACCGTGTCGTGTTTCTATTGTTTCTCACACACAATGCAGTGTAATTTAGCGATCACTTGGCTTCCTTCATCTTTATTTTAGTTGATACGCGTATACATTTCGCGTTTCGGGCCTAATACGCCCCTCTTCAGTCAACTAAAGTTGTTAAAAACAAAGATTTTTACATACAATACATTTAAAAAACCGTTACATACTATACTTTAAAAAAGAGATACAAATCAATCATCTTACAAGCATACCTTTTTTTTTATCACGGATTCCGTAAACTGTATGAGGTTTCATGCATACGTAACTTACATTCATACACTCGCATATCTGCTTTAACAATTATATAACATTAACTATTTTTTGATTATGACATTATATTCACTTCTGACACACCTTGAATAATCCATTTTGTTGTTTTTGGTTGAATCATAAAAAAAAGGTGGGAGTATACTGTTACGTTTCTTACATGATAATGCTCATTAGCATATCCTTTCGCGGGAGTCGGTCAATATGACATCATATTCAATTTTCTAAGGTTATTGTCAAAAGCCATGAAAAACTATTAAAGGTTATCATTTAAGATGTATTAATTTTCATAATATTTTTTAAGCCAATTTTCGTTTATTTTTACACTTGGATATTTATTTATACTATTTTGGCTTTTGAAGATTTCAACGCCTTCTTTAAATTTTCTATTATATGTTTCTGGTTCTTTATGTAGAATTTTTATATTATTTTGATCGATGTTGCAATTGTTTATTGTACAGTGATCAAGAAATGCTGAGTTAAGTCTATGGTATTTAAGATCTGCTACATGTTCTTTAAGTCTTGTTTTCATCCGTCTTTTCGTTTCTCCTATATAAACTTTATTAGTACTGCATATACTGTACTGTACACGGAATTTGATAAACTACATTTTTCATTTCTTCTATTGGTTGTATTCTTGATTTTGTGGATAGTCTAGCTTTGATCCTGGTCAATAATTTTTCGTAATTTGGTGCTAATTTTATGTTAATTTTCTTCATATAATCCTCTAATATATGGAAAGGTTACATATTTGACTTTTAAATTCGTGTTTTACTCGTAGTAGTAATTGGGTTGTTAATTTTTCTTCCCATGTGTTAATTAGTCTTTTTTGGATAAAATTTAAAAGTCAATACCTTTAACAGTTTTTCATGGCTATGTACTGTACTCCGAGATCGTGTCTTCCTTTTATTGCCTTTTTTCTTCACTATTAGGTGCATTACTACTACTAGGTGTCATTCACTACTAGACACAAGGCATTTTTAATTTATCTTTATTCTGGATCCTCTTTTTCATGGCCTTTGACAATAACCTTAGAAAATTGAATATAACGTCACAATCAAAAAATAGTTAATGTTATATAATTGTTAAAGCAGATATGCAAGTGTATGAATGTAAGTTACATACATGTTACGTATGCATGAAACCTCATACAGTTTACGGAATCCGTGATAAAAAAAAGGTATGCCTGTAAGATGATTGATTTGTATCTCTTTTTTAAAGTATAGTATGTAACGGTCAGACGGCCGGAAGGCCGAGCGGTAAAGGTGGCAGCCTACCGCTCTGGGGGACCCGGGATCGAATCCGAACGGGTCGAATAATCCCCAGGAATTTTTCGGGGGTGGTCCGTTCGGATATGTCGGGCCCCGTCCCTCACCACCCGGTCGCCCTATTGTGGGCCTGGCCGAACCCCTAATGGGCCTACTAAAAGAGGCCCTCTTAGTGCCCACAGGGCGGAAAGAGTTAAAAACAAAAAAAGTATGTAACGGTTTTTAAAATGTATTGTATGTAAAAATCTTTGTTTTTAACAACTTTAGTTGACTGAAGAGGGGCGTATTAGGCCCGAAACGCGAAATGTATACGCGTATCAACTAAGATGAAGAGAAGCCAAGTGATCGCTAAATTACACTGCATTGTGTGTGAGAAACAGCAACTTACCTTATTTTCTGTCAAGATATACAAAGACGTTCTATTGTTGGAGGCATTGTTAGCTTCATAGTATTTTTTTTTTAACTCTTTCCGCCCTGTGGGCACTAAGAGGGCCTCTTTTAGTAGGCCCATTATGGGTTCGGCCAGGCCCACAATGGGGCGACCGGGTGGTGAGGGACGGGGCCCGACATATCCGAACGGACCACCCCCGAAAACTTCCTGGGGATTATTCGACCCGTTCGGATTCGATCCCGGGTCTCCCAGAGCGGTAGGCTGCCACCTTTACCGCTCGGCCGTCCGGCCGTCAGCTTCATAGTATTAATCGTGTATTATTACAATATGAAATCACGTGGAATTATTATAAATTAATTTGCAAATCTAAATATGGAAAAGCTTTTTTACTCCATTTCTTAGGGCCTTAAAACAAAAGGAAAAACACCAAAAAACACCCGAATCTGCCGTTTATGGGTCAATGAAAATTATGAGTGTATTCAAGAATCAAAGACCTGACCCTTCTTTCTCCATTTTTTACATCTTTTCACCCACCTTGTATTACTACACAGGTTCTTCTCACTATACTCATTCCGGACAGACCTACAATAGGGTGGCTGAAAGGTTTTGGTGGACCGGATTCGACTGCGGGTTCTCTACAGCAGAAGCCTGACGCCTTAACCTCCTTACCACCAATCTACAGTCTCGACCCTAGTTTTGCCATTGTGGCTTAAGCAGCAATTTCACATTCCGCAAGTGGTTCAAAATCACCCGATTTAAATCCAGATTCTAATGATTCACATCCCTACCACCATCTTGGAGGCATCTTCTCTTGGAGTATCGCCCATATGTTGCATGTTACTACATTTTATCAAACCAAATCAAATATCAGGCTCCATCCTTCATCACCCATTACCGGCTTGGCCGGGTATGAAAAGGACCTCATAGTGTCTACAAAGCTGTGAAAGCCAAAAATGATAGTACAAGTTTTTGAATCTTAACATAGGCAAGCGCTACCAGTGAATGCGGAGCCCACCAGTAGCCAAGTGGATAAAAGCACTGCACACTGGTAGTTGGTCGTGGGTTCGCGCCTCACCAACCGGCCGGCCACGTGGAGTTTTCCGGCTTTTCTTCACTTTTGCAATTCCTAAATAGGAGTCAGTTTTCCATAAGGGTGATCCTCGACAGATATAACCCCATGTGTCACGTTGCCGTAAACAATAAAGCAAACTATTGAATTTCTGCGTTATTTCAATTATTTAAAGATAAATTTATTTATTCAATAATGTTACCGATTTTACAATAGTTTTTTTGCAGTATAAGTATTGACTTGATTTTCAAATTAATCTTCTGAAAGCTCTTCAGCACGATTCATATTTCTGTAAATTTTGGAAATCTGAGTCTTCCGAAAGATTGATCAAGTTTTTGAAATCTTACATATTGAAAACATTTTGCTCTTCAAAACATTTCTAGTGTTTAGAAGTAATTTATAAAACTGCTTCGAGGAACAAAAACGTTTCTGAAGGCCTTCAAAGCTTTCTGAAGATTTCCAGGAGTGCTTCAGTTATTTCGAAAAGCTATCATTTAGGAGAATCACGTAGATATTCCTCCTTAATTTGAATCCTTATAAATCATGTTTTCTTTCTCCTTGATTTACCAGACAACTGACTTTCATAATAACGTTTCTTCCCAGTGTAACGCAAGAATACAAAACAAATTAAAAATAGCAAAAGAAACGGAAATGGAAAAATATAAAACCATAGACCATAGGATCTTTTTGTCAGGCACCTTCCATTGCTACAAAAATAAGAAAAGCGCTTGTTATAACCTGTAATTCTACCCTGCATTTGAATATGAATATTAGTTTACTCGCCTTAAACATTTTCCAAAATTATTGCCACATAACGAGCCTTCTTGTTTCAAATATAACTGACGATCAGGAGTGAAAAAATTGAAACGTTGACCACTGAGACATGAAGTGTTTGGGCTCTTGCAACATATGTGACATTCCCAACGAATAGACTTACATTCACATAATTCTAAACCATTATCTTCGCAAATGTTACTGATGCATTTACCATCGCGGCAGGTCCGTGAAGTTCCAAAACAAGGTGATCCATCAGGCTCAGGAGAAGTTGGACAGAATGGCGAATCTCCACGACACGTACTGGAAGCGTTAAAACAGGTTTTATTACTAAAACATGTCATGTTCGTTTTTGAACCAATTTTGCAAGAATCGTCGCAACATTTTGATAATCCAGGAAAGCATTGAGCATTCCTCCTTAGAGTACACTCGTATGGAGATCCTTTAGGGTTGCAACACTTGCAATTACTAACAGATTCATTACAATCACACGTTTCTCCTTCTTCAATGACACCATTTCCACACGTCGATTTCTCGAGTTTCTTCAAACAATGATCTGTTTTACACAATGGATTTTAGTATATCACATTGCAATGATGTACAGAATGGTCAGAATTTAGAAAATGATCCGCGTTCTTACCTTTTGCTTTAAGAGTATGCCTCAAAGATTTCAAACAACAAGCTGAAAACTTGAAATTATTTGGATATGATCCATAAGGTACATCGGGATGCATAATATAATTTCCATTCAAGTCGTTGAAATCGCCAGGTCTACAGATCACAGGATCGTCGGAACATCCGAAAGCGTGTCCAAATTGATGAACTAAGTCAGAAGACACTCGAAATCGCGGCACTACGCTATTTCTTTCAAGATTTGAAACAAATATCACACCGTTTCTCTTCGAACTGTTTGAAGACTCGGAACAGATTCCATCAGTAATTCCTGTTATGGCACAACCCGATTCGTTCCAGAAATCTCTGTGACAAAAATAGATCGACATGCAATAAGGATGGTGATATTTAGATAGATGTTCCAGAAATTCCTTATAATCATTTGTTTTTATATTTTGTATAGGATGACGGATGTTTTCACTTTCTAAAATTGTAATCATTTCTACATTGAATCCGATCCCGTCCGGTTTTCCATCACCATCTGCATCTACATTTTGGAAGATGATTTGGGCATTCATAACGTGATACAGCATTTCTGAAATGGTTCTATTGAGATCGTTGTTCATATAATTGAAGAACGTGTAATCTGCTAAAAGCTCTAAAGAACAACTCAACCGAGATCTGAAAAAGAAAATTTTGTGTAAAAAATATTTGGTTTGGTTTACAGGACGAGGCATAAACAAAATATCTTGAACATAAATGCCAAATGTTAACTGGTAAAAAGATCATTCCAGTGTAACAATCGAAAATTATGCTAAAGAACCCGTGTAGCATCTAATGTAGAGTTATATAGTATACAAAATGACATGGAGTGAAGTAATGGGATAACAGAACAATCTGCTGAAGGAAGAGTGCCTCTAGGGAAGGCTGTCAATGGGAAACTGGCTCCTATTTACGTGTCAGACACATGAAGAAACCCGGAAAACTACGTGGCCAGCCCATTGTCAGGCGCCAACCCGTGACCAACTATAAGTGTTCAGTGGTTCAAGGCCGTCTTAACAGCATTACAGACCCCTGAGCAAAGCGGTGCATTGGGTCCTACCTACACAACCGGTTGGTGATCCAAAAATTTGTGTTAAATTCTAGTCTGTGAGTGCATGAAACCCCAGCAATTGCCTAGTGTGCAGATGCTTTAACCACTGCAGTGGTATTATCCAGCAGGTTACTACTGCGCCATTCCAAAATGGAAACGTATCTTCTTTTGGATTTCATATAGAGGACATTTTCTCTATTTCGACTTTCAAAAATGTCCTCTTTCAGAACAATTCTTTTCCATTAGTAATTTTTCGGATCTACTCAAATTTTGTAATGTTTATGCCCGCATCCTGATGCACCAGTTACTCATTAATAGTAAAAAATTTAACTAACTTTTCATCATTTGCTAAAATATTCGAAGAATAATCGTAAAGAATATCACTTTCCTTGTTGGTTCGCAATTGATTTACTTCCAATTCTTCCTGGCAAATTCTTTTACCATCAGTATCAGTGTTGTAAATAACAACTGACTTAAGGCTATAAGCGATAACTTCCTTTTGCATACCGGAAAATTGTTTATGGTAATAGTTTGGTTCTAAGTAATAAACTTCACCGCCATCTTGAAAACTTCCAATGAACACACCATTTACAAAATACCCGTAAATGATTGGTTGATAAGAGGATGTTCTTACGAATATGGATGCAGATGGCATGTTTCTAAGATACAACTTTACGGTTTCCTGTTCCGAATGCACGTACACTTTTGCTGCTACAGAGAAGAAAGAATCATCCATTTTCAGGTTAAATTTAAGGAATTTCTGCTCAATTGAGAATTTCAGTTTCACGTGTCGCATGCTGTTTTTATAAGGAATGAATGTAGATACGTTAAGAGAAGCGAATGACTTGATTCTATATACATCACTTAGAGCTGAAGGGTATCGCTGATAATTTATGCAAATTACCAAAGCGATAATCCCAAAAAACACAACGCGATACATTGTTAACGAATTCGTTGAAGAAATTCCATTATCAAGCCGAAATCGAACAAAATTTCAAATTTTGAATTTAAATTACTATTTTATAACGATGAAATCGGTTATAAAATATCCCAACGCCAATTGAGATTTCTCTTTCTAAATTCATTTAACCCCATTATGCAGCCGCCATTTTGTTTCACTGCTTCAAAAGGAAACATCATAATCTATAACACGGCTCAATGTATATAAATTTTATTCAGTTTCACTCGTTTTCATAGAGTAGCCCGAAACTTATTTAACACCCGCATATTATTATAGTACAGTACTAGTAATTCAATGGTATTCAATAAATGGCGTAATGTGTGTGTAACCGCCCTAAAAATATCTCGGTAAACTGAACATAAATTAATTAATGTTAAAAATATATGCAGACAAACATTAAAATTGTTATTTTTAGGGAGTGTTTTTGTGTAAACTAAAATGGGTTCTTATTGGTTGAAATTGTAAACAATTGGATGTTCTTAATGAATGTGTTACATCACTGGGTGCTGTAATTGGACTACTTTTTCACACTTGAATATTATATATGTTAAGTAAAGTTACATAAAAAAAAAGCAAATCCTTCAATTGGTCTCATGAGCAAGAACAGCCGAGAAGAATAGCAGCCATTTTGAATCTGACATCAATTCAACGACGTGGAATTTGAAACTCCAATAGTTTTATTCCAGTTCTTACAAACGGGTCAAATTTAAATTTGCTTATTTATGTCTCATGTTTTAAAGATTTATTTATGATATTAAAAATAAATCTAAATATATTTCCGTTTTATTATTTCATATATCATAAGAGCTGTCAAATTTTATTTATAAGACTACGTTATTTTACTTTTCCCTTATTGTTCTTCTACATAGCGTTAAATCTGTGACCTTTCACATTTCTTCCAAGATCTTTTAGCCCATTTTTATAATTACGTGAAATAATGGGTTATTGAGGCGGCTTTCGAGTAAACATATTCTGTTGTGGATTCAAATGTACTGTGCGTGGTGGTGCCATCTCTCTGGATGCTCCATCAGTGCTGCCACCTCTCTGGCATATATATGGCTACAGAGGTGGCAGCACGGTTGACCGCCCAGAGAAGTGGCACCCGTACATAGAAATAACTTGCCAACTTTCAAAATTTTTGGTTCATCCAGTGCTGAAACTTAATGCAAAACTGAGAGACAAAGTTTTGTAAGGGTTTTTTTATTTCAGGGCTCCTTAATAGGGGGAAATCAAACTTCGTCCAATTACTACTACTGCCCTACACTAATTCTTTGGCAGCCGGGAAAGTAAAAATGAAATTTGTCAAGAAATATCTGTCCGTCACGCTCTATAAACCAATACTTCATCTTAGCCAGTAGCAATTACTGATCAGCTGGCACGACGACGTATAAGATAGCGAGCGTGACGGACAGACAACAACATTATTTAGTTACATCGATCCATATCACATTAAACCAAGTTCAATAGGAGCGATGCCAGTTGCAAATGATGCGAGGAAGTATTAATAAAATGGAAATCTCTACGAATAAATAATAAAAAAAAGAAAGAAAGAAAAAAAATATCATCTTTAAATTGTTCTCTCATAAAAATAAAATTATTTTACTCTTCTACAAACGTTTGCTTTATTGGATAGAAAAAATCAATTTGTTTTGTTAGAAGCGGCTAGTATTTACGGAGCATATTAGAGGGAGCAAAACCAGGTCACTCAAGATGAAATTAAACGTCTTCCCTCCCCAAATTAAAAAAACAAAATTATATTTTTCTACGAATTTTTTCGATAAACTCGCTTAAAATTCTATTATCGTACAGGGGTGTAAATTCTCTAAACCGGTTCAGCTTTTATGTGTATATATATATATATATATATATATATATATATATATATATATATATATATAAACTTTGATACAATCTATCAAAATCAATATCACCACCTGTCAAAAAACTTCACGATAAAATGGATTTTTTCGTGAATAACCAAGAGTAAAGTTGGTTGTTTTGAAGCTTTTTTTGGGTGCAATTATGTAATTTCTTTTAAATAAATTTAGTTGTAAGGGGTGAAACGTAAAAAGTAATTGTTTAGATGCTTCTAAACAATTATGGAGTGATGTGTTTTAGCGTTGTTTTAAGCATTTCAATTGTGTAAATTCAAAAAAGTCTGCATCTAGCATTCCTAGAGTTAAAAAAAAAAAAAAAAAAAAAAAATGCAAGAACTAGTTGATTAACTTTCCCGGCAATATCGTTTAAAACTGCGCGTGGCACCAAATATTACGATATTTTATTTTAAAAACTTTTAATATATTTATTATAAAACGGAAAAAAGTTTAATTTGGAGAGTAGGGACGAGTTTTATAAAAGAAAATTGTAAATGCTAATGAGTAAAATCTTCGTTGAGTTCGAGCCCACTCGAGATACCACTTTATCTCTCACGCCCTCGACCTTTACCGCTGAAATTTAATAGCATCAAATCCCCCTGCAAAATCTCGTAATATTTCGACAAAATGCGCAGGAGTTATTAAAGTTCAAAACGAGCGAATAAAGTGGTGCCCTCATGGAAACATCCGTACATATAGAAAACCCGTTTTTTTGGCATTTCTGGACGTTTCATGGTGTTCAGAGTCCAAAAATGTAAACATCTTGGGAGTCATTTTTTTGACCGATCGCCATACTTACCGTCTTTTATATATAATAGAGCCAGGAAAGTAAAACCAAACCTCCGAACACCGGCCATTGATGGAAACACACAAACAATGGCAATTCTTTAAAGTTTTGTTAAAAAATATTCCAGAAATGTCCTCTGTTTAGAGGTGGCAGTTTTCGGAGGTTCTTATGTATTTAATGAAATTGTAAAAAACGCAATAAAGTTTTTAAATTTGAAAAAAAATCTCTCAAAAATTCGAAATTGAACCATTTGAGTGAAGATTACAGTTGCGTGGTGCAAGACCATTGATGATCATGCAATAATAGAATAAAATTATACAAAAAATATTTATTTTGAGTTTATTTTCAATGCAATTTTGAGTTCTTTAAAAAAAAATCAGCATCCAAAAATTCTGACACCGAATCACACAATTGTTTTGAAGCTGTTCCGTAGCACAAAACGTTCTTGCAAGTTGTTCTTAGATTTGTTTTTTGAGAGCGACTTCCTAAAGAGGAGGAACCAAACATCTGTTTGGTTTCTTCACTTTAATAAGTCCTGATGAAGTCAAATAATTAGCAATCATTGACATCATCAAGAAAGTGGTTTGGCAAACGAATGCTTCCCTGAGACACCAACATCTCTCTTCTGCTTAATAATGGCGTCGTTAGTTTTACCTAATGAACTATTGTATTAATATTTGTATAACAAACGTGAATATCGCTCGATAAATCGCCCGTGTTTACCAATATATCGACGTTCATAACCGGTTTGCCAATGGCGAATTTACCAGTACATTTGTACACTGTAAATTCGTAGCTAAAGGCGGGTTGGAAAATTGGAATTTTGCATCGATCTACAGCAATTTAGACTTGATAAATTCGAGTTTTCCAATCAAGTAATATAAATGCAGAATGCGGCACTGTATACTGAAGCGGCATCGACCGTTGTCAATTTAATATTAATCTACAAGACCCTAATGTGAAAAATGGGACTCTCTCCTGAAGGGACTCGACTTTAAATATATAGAAGTGGTTAAAATCGCATATAATTTATTATTGATTAAATTCGTTAGGATTTTCCATCCAAATTTCGATTTATTTCCTAAATATATTTACAAGTGTCTATATTTTCCTCAAATGTACTGTACGTTATCAAACATAAATATAAAAGTATTTTCTGTGTTAAGTACATTACAATTTAATTTCGGAATCAATCTTCCGCTCGGGATCGCTGCTACTGCTATAATCAACCACTTGAGGTCGCTGCTGCTATGACCAACCGCTTGATGTCGCTCCTGCTAAGCTGCAGCAGCGACTCCAAGCGATTATATTAAAATAAAAGAATTTTAAAATGTGGCATTAAGTCACCTTCAGTTCGCTTTTAAAAAATCGCCAATGATTGTCCTGTCAGTCTCTTCGTCTGTAAGATTGTCTAAATTCACTGTCAATTTTTATTCTTAATCGTCATTATCTGATTACATTGTAAATGTTGTATATTTTAAAATTATAATTATGCGCAATTTTGAAACAAAAGTAGCAACTAATAAATAGTAACAAATGACCGCCATACTGAATCAATATCATCATGTGTATTTTTCATTTTATTGCTGAATCACTCATTTTAATGCAGGAATTGCTTGTTAAACATTATACAATAAAATAAATTTATTTATTGTATAATGTAACAGCAGCAGCTTTTTTAAAGAATATCATGAAATTTTAATTGAAAAAGTCACCTCGAGAATTCGATCCACATTGAATACGAACTCATGATTAGATGTGGCTCATATTGGCCAACCTCAAAGCGGGACAAGCATGTCGTCATGAACTAAATACTAAAGCAAAAGCAATAACGGGTTGCATGGAACGTTCAAAACGCAATTCTCTAATAATTTAGTTTATATAAATACTAGGTTTCTTCTTACAAAAGCATAAGAGATGATGGATGACTCTTTTAATCTTAATATATATAATCGAAAAGAATGAAACTAACTATAATGTTTCTATAAATGTGCACATCATCCTTGAGAAAATTCAGTAAACTTTTTCTATTTCTGACAAATTGGTTATCCAAAGATTGGTTTTATTAGCATATGGCAACGCGTCACATGGGCGATCTTCCAGGAGGTGTTTTATGGGAAAGTGGCCTCTACTTAGGTGATGCTAACATGAAAAAAACCTGAAAAACTCCACCTAACCGGACCGCTGGCGAGGCGCGAACCCACGACCAACTTCCAATGTTTGCTGGTTTTTAACTACTCAGTAACTGGTGGGCGTTATTATCCAAAGAAATTATCTTTTGGATATCCTCAAATCATACCCAAAAAATAGAGCTTGCAATCACTACAATACAGCTGGCATGGAAAATGTACTCTCTCTCTATTCTCTGGTACACCAAGAAAAATCGAGACATTTATTCTTAAAATAACTATTATATTCTAAATAAAGTTTGTATGTATTTGCAATGAAGTAAAGCACTTAACAAAAAGCACACCTCAAAATAAATTAATGTAGGATCCTCAATGAGACTTTTTTAATGACCTTGGATAAACTGAAGAAATCCTAAGATGTCCGAGGCCATATATCCATGGATCTTTCTATTTGAAATAGAAGAATGATAAATCAATATTCATTTACAATTTATAAAATAAGAGAGCTAACTGATCACAAAGCCTTCAAAACTCCAACATTCAAATCACAATTCAAGTGTTAGATTTTTAATGCGGAACCGATAAAAAAATCTTTACCATTTAACAACCAGATAATGAAACGATAAAGGCGTCAGGGTCCCCAAAGCTTGCTGCTACAGGGACCCTAGTTGAAGTTTAACTCGTGAATCTAAAGAATTTCTCGTGGGCAGGATTCTATCGCGGATATGTTGAATCTCATTCTCCTCTTGTCCAGTGGCGCAGCGAACATAACTGGCGCCTGAGACACGACACTTTATTTGCGCCCCGTCCCCCTTCCAGAAACACATAGTTTGTCTTGGAGACCATTTGATACACCCCCTTGCACCCCCTCACTACGTCACTGCTCGTCACTCCCATTGTGGCTGCATAAACCCATGAACATGCGAAAGAAGTCCTCTCAGTGCTCACACGGAAGAGTGTTGAATAAAAAGAAGCCATCCCGACTCCAATATGTATTATAAATTCATATCAGCGGCATTACAGGTGGCACTACTTTCGTTAATACAGTTTTACAGCAGCTCTCAGCTGATGTGCCAGAAAAATATCATAGGAGTGCCACAAAATTTCATAAACAGTTTCAAACACAGAATGGCGGATTAGTCTACTTGATCCTTCTACACGCCTTAATACAGTTGTCACATCATTTTCAATTATTACGTCACAGTCGATGATGATCGGAAGAAAATTCAAGTTTGTTTTTAAATTGGTATGTTAATTTTAAAAGAAAAAAAAACCACCCAACTGCATTCTAGTGTTTTTATGCATATTATATTATCTTACAATGTAATTAAAGAATGGTACAATTAAATATTTGTAAGATATGTAGTATGTCTGACCTTTAAAGTATGTGAAAAGTTGCGTTTGATACAGAAGAAAGAAACTTAATTTGTTGGAAAGTTGTAATATTATGTTTTCGAGAACTGCAAAAGAAACTCATTGATTTGTCACTTTGGCTCGCTGGCAGGATCGATAGGTTACAAATTGTTTTCTTTAACTTAAGTCAGTGTGAACGTTACAGAAAAATGGAAGCGTTAAAAAATATTTGATTCGAAAAACAAATATTTCAGTCAAAAATCTCATATATAAACTGTCATCGAGTGGCAGCAATCTCTATCATTTCTTTCGAGTCATAAGAGAAATAAAACATCGAAAAGATTTTTCAAAGAGGAATAAATCAATATTTTGATAGGCATATCGGTACGCTGGGTGTTCGATTCAATTTTTCGATATTTCCAAAAAACATCTCGAATTTTCTTTAAATCTAGAGCCAGATTTCCACATAAGCTAGATAAGCTACAGCTTATTCTCGCGTTATGAGTATATAGCTCGAGGCCTCGCGTTTTTCTGTCACAAATTAGTGAGGAAGGGCCTCAACAAGTTCAACCCCGATGAAATTCTTTAACAAGATCCATTGCTGTTAACTGCAACTCTCTGAAGAAATATTGTTTTCTCAGATTGTAATCCAATGGTACATTTTTCATACAGCAGGAGAAATTGATAATTTGCATAAAGAATCGATTGCTCCTCGAGTTCTCCGTGTAAAATCATTCTAATTTCTGTAAATATTTTGGTGTTTTTAAGATACAAGCACAATCGATTCAATAAGAGCACATCGATCGTTGGATCCGTTATGTAACTTCAGTACAAGCAACTGAAGCATTCAACTACTTAACAAGAAAAAAGGACCATTATGAAAATGGTTATAGAGCGTGAACACATCATAAAAAAGCGAACTAGTAACACTACCGGATCATAAACCGAATCAAATTCACCTATACAAAACTTTATTTTACACAGAAACAATCGATAATAATAGCAATTAAGAATTACAAGAGCAGCAAATCAACCATTATAAGCAATTACACGAAAATAATACGGTACCCACGAGCTGCAACTGCACAGGAAGGGCAATTCGATCACACGCATCAATTAACTGCTTATATTTTAGAACAGTAAACAAGGACTGTTGCTCGGGGAATGCAGAACACAAAGCGTGCCATCAGCGCTTTTCATTTACATCGCCAGATGGCGCCCACGAATCCCCCCTCGGTGTCATCGAACGACAGGTTCACTTAACGGGTCTGTATTCAAAAAGCCAATTTCTATCGTCATGCAAACGACTATCGGATACAAACACCTCGTCTCCATTGTTTCATGAAACCCAAAGAGCAAGAAGGACACTCGAGGATCGGTAAGTAGAAACGTAGAATTTAAAAATACTCGGATTTAAAAACTTCCCCCTGCGAACAGAAACGTCGACGGGGTATATTTCACAGTTGATATTCAATTCCCTATTGTAAATTCAGTTACTTCAGAATCACCGTAACCAAGCAACGGATCGATCAAATTAACGATAACACTCGTTGCCAACCGAAACGTGTGGAAACTTTCGCTTTTGCTCTAAATTATTTTTCTAAACAATTTCTAGCGAGGCAAATTCTTTGGAGCGAAAATGTAGAAAATGTCAAAAGGTCATCCTGTGCGAGATACCTCTAACCACTCTCTCGCGCCATTATTGTTGACGTTTTATATAAAGATTGTATTGGTTCTCATCCTGTCGCTTCCTTTAAGTCGTTTCTATTGTACTACAAGCTTTCCTGCTCGGCGCCTTCCTGTTCCAGGGATGGTATCCATCCCTTTTCGAAAGATAGACAGACGAAACGTCCTCTTTGTCTGCTGCTCCTTTCATCGAAAGTGAGTCTATTATGCAATACAATAATTCTAGAATAACTTCCATCGCTGATGACGTTTAAAATTCAAATTTCCAGGACGCTTAGTTGTTCTCCAGCTGAATGTCGCGCATCTACAACACCATTAAGGCAAGTAATTGTCCTCCTCTGAAGTCAATTCGCCCCTTATTTACAGGGGAAAAACACTAGAAAATAAGTAAAAAGAATTTAATGCAATTTATAACAAAATATAAATTTAGAAAAAATTCAAAGAAGTGCAATTGCAGTGTCAGTTGCCGAGTTGTTCGAGTTTAGCGTGCATAATTGAAAATTTCATAAAATCACTTGAAATTTCAGATTCTTTGTTCTCCCTTCTCGGAAAAAAATCGTAATTTTAGCATTACTAAATTTGTTTAACGTGTTGCAATTTAACTTTTGCACAGCCAAGGACGGTTTTTCCCTGCACCATTATTAAATCATTTAGAGTAAGAACATTTAATATTTCATAATATAATCTTTCCTTATGATTTATTCGTGTGAATTATAATGCCAAAGTGATATGTTGCCCACGATAAAAAGTTGAAGCAGGGGTTTCCCCACTTTAAAGAAATTTCTACACGCAAAACAATAATCTAACTGTTAAAGTAACAAAATGGAGGCAGAGGCGTGAAAAGCCTATCACTGGGGAAATCTTGACATGTCAAGCACCTTCTCTCACCAACTGCGGGCCACCAAACCCGTAAACACATATGATTAATGAAGCCCTCTTAATACACTTAGAGTGGAAAGAATCGTGCCAAAATGGCGGCATTCTGCCAGAACAGATGTTAATTGCTGAATAACGGCTTTCAGTTCAATTACAAAATCATCTCTTGTAATTGAACTGAAAGTAAATTCAAATTCTTGGCACATTAAGAGAGTTCATCTCCAAAATCAATGTAATGTTCAGTAATTTTTGCTAAAAAGAAAGCGTTTCATCAATGCTTATTCCTCCAATCTAGATCGTGTCCAAGACGATTAGTAATGGATTTTTGGCAAGTTTAAATTGAATTAAGATTGAAGATAAAGTAGCTTGGTTAGATAAGATGTGGCAACGCAAAACATGGGCGATTTGCCAAGGGAGAAGCCTCTCGAAAGGACTTTCTACGGAAAACCGACCCGTATTTAGGTGTTGTACACACGAAGAAAACCGGAAAAACTCCACGCGAACCCGCGACTTTACTAGTGTTTGGCGGTTTGATCAATTCATTCATTAAGATGGCATCGGTCTACAGGACCAAGCATATAAAAATTTATTAAATACGCAATAAAATTAAATCTAATAATCACCCCTTTTACTCGTTCTGTCGTGTAAGTACTAAGGGCGTTTTTTCTATACCCATTGTGGCAAACAAAGGAGGGATACCGGATGGTGAGGAACAGGACCTGACGTATCCATTGCTCGCTCGAATCCGATAGTCTGCTCTAACTGGAAGACAATCAGGCCAATTTTATCAAATTAAAGCTCTCAGTTCTTTGTACCCATTAATGGCAATCTACTGTTCGTCTCATTTCGATCAGAACATTTTATTTTTTTCAGCTTCCGATTCTTCACACCCCTCAGGAACAGAACAGAAGAGATTGGGCCATATCAAGCGACGATCCATACCAACAGGTAAGTGCCATGGATATCCTCCTCCTCCTCCTGCCATATTTTGATAAGCATTATCCGTTCAGGATTCGATTTCGACTTGGATGAAGTATGGCTACCGAAGATTCAGATGAGATCCAGCAGAAGAATGTCCAAGGATGCAGAGGATCCTCTATGTAGAACTGTGCCTAGTCAATTCTATTCTAGGCACCAATTACTGAAAGGTAGATACATTTATCTCTCCTATCTTATATGTTATCGTAACGATATTTCCCATGCAATAAGATGTTCGACCTTCTTCAACACGGTTTCTTTCTTACGGATCATCGGAATTAAGCTAGAAATCGAACTCTGACTCCTCTTACGAGTAAGATAAACTGAAAAAAACGTATAGATATATAAATTCAAAGGCTCAAACCCGCTTCAAAATGGAAATACTACGCGATTTAACACGGAGATAGTGTTATCAAACCATACGCAAATCCAGTTTATCACGCTTAAACAGTTAAAGACGATCCCCTTCAGTTTATCTTTCCACTTTTCTAAAGAGGAATATCGTCGATACTTCTTAAATTTCTAAGAGTCTTTGTCTAATATTTCCAGGAATATAATAAAGTTTAGTCACCATATAAGAGCGATAAGGGATTCTTTTAGTGTTCGTTACCTTTATCGTGAACAATCTCGAGTTGTTTCCATCAGGGACAAATGGATAAAACTGCCGATTCAGCTGCAAATTGTTAGAGCAAAGTTAATTTGCGCATTAATTACGGCTCCATTAAGTCTTCTCCTCCTCTTCGTCTGCCATTGCTCATCGATTGTCATCTGTTGGAGACAGCAGTGACGTCAATGAAGCGACGACTCGTCTTCTCTTGTCATCACACACTTTTTCCATTTTCGCTCGAGAGTGCTGCAAATGCAGTGTAATTGTGGAGGAATCTGATAGAAAAAAAATTGAAAAAAAATGTTCATTCGAGAGAAGAATTTGAAACTACATTTAATATAAAACAGAGACGAAGAGGAGACACTCGAGCATCAATAAAAATCCATTTATTAAATGGAAGGCACGGACGTAATTGTTTAAATATTCGAGTCCATTTTAACATTCCCTCCATGGATAAATCTTGAAGAGATGATCATCAAGAGGAGGAGGATGAAGCCCGTTTTGTGCCAAGCCTCCTATTTCCAGAAAGAATATTTACTAAAATTAGTTTAGTGATGCGGAACTCCACGCTTTCCCTTTCAACTCCACCACTCGTTTTCCATCAGAATCGATAAGTCTAGAAAAAGGAACACAGCTTAAGAATCCAAAAAAAAAAAAAAAAAAAAAAATGCTTTTCTCACAAGAGAAGACGAGACTAAAAAGAGATTTTATTCATAATCTTGTTAGCAAATGTGCAAACACTTGCTGCAAGAGGCTACGTTTTAAGATAAACAATCGCCTCCAGAAGGTAACTCGATTAAAGATCTACATCTCGATGCACGCTGAAGCATCTAGAAACCATTAAAGAGCAGGCAAGAGCGGTGGATTCGATAAATATTCGGACTTATACGCACGAAGAGCATTAAAAAAACCGCATAAGACTCGTTTTTCCAACACACACAGACATTTTCAACTGAAAAAGTTCGAACTTTGGCAATTTTTGGAGTTATCTAGGATCGAATTTTCGTTCTGGTGGTAGAATTTATCTGCGTGTATATATATATATATATATATATATATGGTTTTTCTCGCTCTACATCCCAGTAGCGGAACGATTCGACCTTACATCCTCTATAGATATTTTCGGACACATTAAAATAGTCAATATCGATTTTCACTGCCATCATTCACTCGCGTTGCAGCGGTTTGATGTACTTTCTATATGACATTTACAGAATCCTAGAGGCTATTGATGTTGTTTACATAGATTCCAACAAAGTTTACTTACTCTCCAACTATAAATTTACCAGTTCCTACTAAAATTAGGTGCGCAAACTATCCTAAAGTAGTTAAGACTGTTGCGGAAGCAGCAAGAGTGGCAATTTAGCGCCATTCCGCTGCTAGAGAAGTTCAGAAATTTAATCTTTTATTCGTTGCAGGTGATCACACGCTCCAACCATCCATTCACAACTCGAACAACACCCCGGTTTACGTGTACAAACCGGGAAGAGAGAAGAATAACAACCAACCTTGGCCATCAAGAGCGCACGATGGAACCGCAAACAGGCAACAGGAGGGTAGAAACGACGCTCCTATTCGTCAGGATGATGATAATTTCGACGCAGACACTTTCGATTTTTGATAGAGATTCCAAGAAAGGGCACAGAGGGGAGGGGGTTTTACTTCCATTAACTAAATGTTACTTGAGCGACCAATTCTCTAACGTCACGCATTATAAATATTAAGCTGTTTCGTGAGAAAGCGAAGATTCTTTCCATTTATATTTTGAGTTTTTTCCCCCTCCTCCTCTTTTGTATTTTCATGATCGAAATCTTGTACGGGAAGAAGGAATTTTTAGATCGATACGTCACCGAGAATTCGACGGATTTTAAAATGTTTCTGTGTTAAATAACGCGCGTAACACGTGGATTGATGAGTCTTTGTTACTAAATATTCCAAGATCAATGCCAAGAGTTGAATTAATATCTGTTGGGGCACTGCAGCTAAATTTCGTGCTGTACAGTGACGTGTTTCCTGTTATTCTCTGCACTTATATACCCGCAGATCTCAGTTTTACTTGAAATATTGTAAATGATAAATAATAAAATTTGTTTCTAGTTAATTTTCTTACTAAATAATTAAAAATTCATCCATTCTTTTAAAGTTTCGAGTGGGTTTTACCATAATGAAGAGGGCGGAAAACGTAAGATATGACGAATTTTTGCATCAAAATTGAGAGAATGGCTTTAAAGATACACGAAGACGTTATCAAAATCATCGTCATTAAGTAAAACGTGCAATTCCTTCTCGCGCTTTCAACCGTCTCCTACTTCATCTACATCCTCCTCTCTCGCTCCCGACGAGGGAGCATCCTTCAAGCAATTGTCTTCTAGTAATTGCACTAGTGTCTAAGGTGATTGAGCATCAATAAAAACAGGATCTCGAAACAGAAAACATCCAACATATTCGCTTGGAACCGCTCACCCCTTCATCATCACCACCGAACACAGCAACAACACTAATTCTCCTACCCATTAACGAACAAATTCGGCGCTTTCTACATCCCACATTTTACGAAAACCACCCGAAATAAACGAATTTCTAGAAAATGGAAGCGAATTCCTACCTAATTTCGGAAACGGAATTACATCCGACGTCTGTAAATTCGATAAGATAATAAAGTCTGTGCCTCACTTCGATCGATAACACGCGCGATACATAATTACACGGCTTATTACTACACAATTTTTCGCATTAAAACTCGTTTAAGTAGCAGAAAAATGGTGATGAGTCGGGATGAATGATGATCATCACACAACGTCGACTAGGAGATTAAATTCTACCATGGTTTATTTTTATCCAATGTAGGTCTATACATAAACACTGAATAAATAACAAAACTTTACATCCGAATTATCACCAATTTATATATATATATATATGTATATAATTATATATTTAGAGACAACAGAACAACTACTTCGTTCCTCTAATTTGTATTACTCCTCATCGCAGTGGAAGAGGAGAGAGGAGAGAATGAAAATAAATCGTTGTCTTCGTTTATTTTTACTTGTTTAATGCCTTAACTCAGGGGGAATCGATAAAGTTCTCCACTTTCCGACAAAAATAGTGAGTTTTTTTTTAAAATAAAAATATATATATATATATATTTTATATTATTCGTGTGTGTACATGGATAAATTTCTCCTAACTCTCATCGTTGTCGCCATCCTCATCGTCAGTCGAAGGTGGAAGGGGAGGAGAGGAATAAACAGAAAAACCAAAAATATACGATGAACGGGGTGGACAAAACTAACGACGTCTCCCCTTAAGGAGAATCGGAATCTGTAGACGATGACCGTTCGGGGCATCTAGTTTGCACTATTTTTAACTTAGGACCAGGGGGTTGCGGATCTTCGCAGACATGTACGACGATACCCGGCTGGGATTCCGAAGGTGGGTGAAGTTCGTGGGTTTCTCCTAAAACAGGACAATTTGTTTTTTAAAAAATAAGGTCGACGGACAGACGGACGGGCGGGAAGCTTACCTGGTCCTAAATTCGCTATGGCGGCCAGCAGCTCCATATTGACGGTGGGTTCGGCTTCCGGATGGGGAGCCCATCCTTCCGGTGGTGATGCTGGAGGAGAGATGAGGAACTGGCGCACGGGGGATGGTGGCTGTAGGTAGGAATCCGACGAATCCGAGTCTTTCGTGTCGGTTTTAGGCTGGAAGGTGAAAGAGTCAGACCGGAAATTCACTAGGAAGCGGTAGGAGGGGAGGAGTGTTTTTTTTTTTTTTTGTTTTCCTTACCTGCGCAAAGTAGCAGTTCATTATACTATCACCCATTTCCTGTTTGTGACAGTGGATTCTTGCCTTAGCTGCAAATGCGGGGCTGCTGTAGTTGACACGGGCACGACGAAAACTTTTGAAGTACTGGAATGTCGCTTCTTCTTCGAAATGGCGAAACAGAGCTTCGAACCGAGCCTGTCGACGATACAAAATCTAATTAAATATAAGAAGTTGTAATGACGTTTCTACAATTTAAATGCATAGGCAAATTCTCTCGCTAAGTACACACAATTTACACTTGTCCTTACCTCTCATACTCTTAAGGGTGCAGAATTTAGATCTTTGTAGTCACGTACCGACTTAATATGCACCATATATTCTTCTACCAACCCAGGAGTGCACAATTTACACTACCCAAAACTCCCACCAGACTAGAAGCGCACAATTACACCTGCCCGAATCTCCTACACCAATCCACAGCTCTTACCTATGTAAGAGTTATAGAGAAGTACCAAAGCTTCCATGCCACCTTGGCAACTCAATATCTACATAGAAGCTTTGAAACTAAGACGTTCACAGATGTAATCTAATCAGAGAAAGAAAACTGAAGAAAATCGGCATTGTAAATTGAAAGAAAATCGATAAAAATGGAGGAAAAGATCGCGCGATTCCAGCAGATTTCACTAAGATATTCGAGACAAAAATGCAAACCGCAAATCACAACATTTCTCGTGATTGCCTGATGATCGTATGGCGTGACTCCTCCTTTCTCCGTCTAAAACTTAATCATCGAACAAAAGATAACTTATTCATTATTCCAAACGGAAGAATAAAGCTTAAAATTGAAAGGTAACACTTAAATCGGCGAAAGTTCCGTTGAGATTTGAATATTTTCCTGTCACTTCCAGCCAGGAACTTCCCATTTAAGCGTGGAACAAAGTAGCTCGCGGTCGACTAGTTGAAATCACTGCCAACGCGATACGAACCGAACCGTCCCTCAACTCCTCACATTTCTCCAGCATCTTCCAACCGTTACTCTTACGCCAAACTCGCGCTTTCTATGCTAATTATTCAACAAAAGAAGGTCTAGAAAGTCACGCAAAGCTTCATTTTCTCGCATTTCATATAAAATTAGGGCGAAAAGAGCTCTCGCTTCTCAAAAAAGCAGCACGTTATCGATCCTTCAGAGAACTTTTCCGTGGCTTGAACACCTTAGAAGGCTCGTAAAAGATACAATTTCGGGTATCCTATACGATTCTCATCCTTTAAATTTTATATAACTTTAGCATGAATAATTCACGTAGAAGGAAAGGAAGCAATAACCGAAACTGGAGGTCTTCAAGGAGCATCTGATGCGGTGGGAAGGGGGGGGAATA
The DNA here is from genome assembly GCF_030686945.1 of Centruroides vittatus. Lineage (NCBI taxonomy): Eukaryota > Metazoa > Arthropoda > Arachnida > Scorpiones > Buthidae > Centruroides > Centruroides vittatus. Next base: position 556,933 of record NW_027120693.1, on the reverse strand, counting down.
TTCCCGATCCCTCAAAAGACATCCTCCAGCATCAATCTGTAAACATTCTGTCAGTAACTACCAATTTTCCCATACAGAATCTTCGTAACAGACAGGAGTTTCCTTGTGACCTACCACTAACTTGCTAGACTTAACACCCGAAATATCGACTTCATTCGGTTCCAATTCCATTAAATTCGAATTAAATAAATAAAAAAAACAATACTCCTCATAAATATTAATTTCGAGTTATTTTTATCAAAAACAACATTAAAATACGCCAAGAGTTACATTGAACTTCGAGAGGATCGATGCGCGAATGTTAATCTCATCGATTTCCGGGATTCAAGTTCAACGAACAGAATTTTTGGACAACAAAGCACGAAAATACACGCGCCCGAATTCCCGTGACGTAATTTAGGGGTTAAACTAAGAAAAAAAAATTAAGTTACGAGCCTACAAAAGTGGACAGACGTGACGAAAATCGCAGCAGAAAGTGTGGATCTCCTATCCAATTTTTCGGCTTCAGATTAATGATTGGGGAAGAGAAGAATGATCATCATCCATTAACCGAAATTCGATCGAAATTCATATTATCGAATCCTATCGTCTACGCCATCCTATCTACAAGATCCCTATCATCTCCGTTATCCGCATCCATCGCATCCCTATCGTCAGAGCTGGCGCGCGGAGAAGAAAAATGGCCAGAAAATCTAATTATCTTTCTTCAATTTCTCAATTTGAAAAAAAAAAGACTAAAATGTCTTTTCTAGAAATGAAAATTTTAAATGCAATTAAACGTTTAAATTTAATTTCTAGAACTCCCCGCGCGGCGCGAAACCCCCCCTCCCGCCGCCATTTACGAATGCCGACGTTGGTGTGGAGCGTGAAACAGTTTTAAAAATTCCCTATTTAAATATTAAACTAGGGAATTTTTTCTTAAAATAAAACACGTTCTAGGCAACAAATTCCCCCCAATTCGCTTCCGTTTCTGGCAATTTAAAGCGCGAATTCGAGCGCATCTACGGAGATGGGTGCGCGGGTTATACGCCAAAAAATCAAAATTTTGCTGCGAAAATATCTTAAATTAAACGCAATAGAAACGTTCCGACGACGTATTTTTATTCGATTTAACGAGGAAAATTTGTAAATTTTCGCCGAATAACGCCGACGAAAGGTCATCGCGTGACGTTACTTCCGTGACCTCTCGCGCTTTTCAAGGTGAACGTGGAGGTCTGCTAACTGGATTAACGCGGTTTTATTGATATTTCCAATAAAAACACGTACGGTTGTATCATTTACAAAGGCGAGAACGAAAAGAGAAAGTGTCGCAATGTGTAACGTCACCCTCTAACGAACGTCACTCTACCGTTAAGTTCTATTTAAATCACCTTGACTCATCGATACAATGCTAGAAAACAGGAAATTTTCCATTCAAATTATACGTTTTAAACGTTAAAAGGGTGGCAAACAGATCCTAAAGTCTCCATTCTGTATATAAATATACATATTGTGTGTGTAACATGAAGCACGTCACACACACACGCAAAAAAATGGCGAGTAGAGAAAATTGATTACGCTAAACCTTCGAAAATATGATGAAAAATGCTCATGGGAAGTTTCCATAGCCTTATATGACGAATTATGCTTCACATTTATGCTATTATTCAACATTTTCGCATCGTTTCTTGACTGCTTACCGCTCCGGATGGATGGGAAGATGCTCAAATTTTTCACTTTCTACGCCATTTTTACCGGCCGATGTCGTTTAATATATTAAAGAAAGGCCCCAAAAACTTATATCTATCGTTATTTTCCTAAAATTTGTCACCGCCATCCGGCCAGGTTACGTTTCGAATATCTAGTGATGCTGCGGAGATGATGCAGGAGGGATGCTGGAGAAATCGATTTTTCAAGTTAAAAATTCGTTTTCAACTTATAAAATTTAAATCGAAAAAAGTTATTTTTAATGTTCCGAAAACTTTTCTTTCAAATTAATTCCCTTCCATAATGAGAATTTTACATCCTACAAGAGTATAAAAATTCTAAAGTAACCGCGACGTCTGGTCTACGCTTATTAACTTGTTACGCTTGAACGATAGGAGTTGTTTCGTAATATAAGTTACGAATAAATGCAGGAAACGACGTTGCATAACTTTCTTTCATTTTTTAGCTTCGATAACTCTTCTAATATGTCAATTTTTCATGACAAATCGATATTTTTTGAAGGGCATTGCTCTGTTAACAAACATCCTTCGGCATTGAGCTCATGCTTAAGTAATGAAACCACTCATACATAATTAAAAAAAATTGAATAATTAAACTTAGAAATGACTAAATTAGAAAAGAAACTAGTAAACTATTAAAAACATCCAAAAATTTTAGTATAAAACATTTAAAATCAAGCATTTTAGTTGCTTCGAGGATTTAAAAGTCAAAGTTTTGCTACAGAGTATCATAAATTTGTCCACTTTAGGCTTAAAATTCTTACAGATTTCCTTATTTTATAAATAAAAACAAACATAAGCACATAATCATACATTATAATGCTTGTTAATGTAGAAACTGATTACAGAAACTCGGTTAAGTGACGGATTAGGATCCGCACCTCTGATCCGACACTACTCAACTGTACTTAAGAGTAGAGACAAGGTTATATTTTCTACATTTTTACATAATATATAATACAATATACATATAATATAATAATATATACCCACAAACTGTGTATAATTAGAAAGAAAAATGTTATATCCAGGTTAAGCAACATCCACAAGTGATCACTCATCTCTTTAGTGCAACTTAAGCTTGAAGACAGGTAGCTTTTCTGGACCACTTTCTTAAAATCTAGCAGAAATAATTGCCTAATTACAAGTTTTAATAACCTAACTAACGGTTAAACTGCTCTGTTTCGTAAAAAGTTTCGAAATTACAGAAGAAATCGGCTTCGATCTTCCGGTTTACCGGGTTTTACGGCATCGTAATTGAAACTGCTCCTCCGCATCACGATTCTAAACAGCAAATTATAATTATATCTTAATATTTTAAACTAAATTTTAAAAAAATAAATGTATCTAAGAAGTTTTAAGGCATTCCCTATGAACTGTGTCATGATTTTTGTCAATTTGTAAACTAAAAAAAACAAAGTTTCTAAAAGTCTTACCATTACTAAGGCTTTATAGTTTGATATTCTTAACATTTTACATGTATAAATGCTTAACAAAATACTCAATACACAGTTTTTTAATAAGGAAAATAATAGGGCATTTACATGTTATAATTAATAAGATCTAAACAAAGAAAATTTCTTCTTAAAGAACCATAAACTTGAATGTAAAGCATAAAAAAGACAAAATTTCAAGGAAAAACTTCCAAAACTGCAAGTAAGGATGGGGGGAAAAAAAAAAAAATCTAATTTTAAGAAGAAAAATTGAATTTGGAGCTTCGGATTTGTCCGAAGTCTCCGAAATCCTACGTCGGCAGTTTATATAAAAACGATCGCCTTCTTTCTTGTGAGTTATGACCGTTAATGGTTCTGCAACTTGCCATTAGTTTTCACTCGAAAATATGACAAGAATCCGGTCGCGCGGCAGATAATTTACCACTATCCAAATCAATTATCACACTTAATAGTGACTTTTAATTAATAAATACATATTACACACTGAAAACTACTAAAACAGATAAATGCTCTGCATCACGGTCTGAAGATGCAAAGAGATTGAGAAATTAAAAACCTGTCTACTCCAATAGCATCAGGAAAGTTTTGTCTTTAAAGCTAACTAACTGAAGTAAAAACAAATATTCCATAAAAAAAGGAATCACAATTTAAAAGAGAACTTTAATTAAAGCATGTTTAGACTCTAACAAGTAAAAAAATTGTGCTCTGATGCTTTAATTATACTTTGTCAGTTGATTAAATAAATATGTAACAACATCAAAATTAGCCATTCAAAATAAAGTCAGAGCTAGAAAATCTGGATCAAAATCCTGTATCCTGAGATAATTTTGAATATATTTTAGAATTGAAGTCTCTCTTCCTCATCCTCTGCCTCCAAAATCCCCTCTCCATCTAAAGAATAGAGAGGAGAGAGTTTAGAGACGGAAGATGACGAAACAGGTATAAAATTGGCAAAAGAAAAAGAAAAATAAAACAAAAATAAATAAATAAAAAGTGTCTCGTTACCGTGCCTATTATTATCATTATATAGGCCATAAATTGTTGGACTAATAAGTTAAAGGAGAGTATTTGACGACGGCTGCGCGGCATCTTCCGCCGTCCGTCAATAAAAGTGAAAGACGAAAATTGAGGGCAATTATAAAATAAAACTGGAAAAAGAAAAGGAAATCTTAAGTTTTAAAATGATTTCAAATTTATTCATTTAATTCATTTAATAACGCAGTCCGTGAATTTTGATGAATTCGTTATCTTCGAATATTTTTGAACATAATCTAATCAGAGAAAATTGCAGTTTCTCTCTTAACCAACAGAAAAAAAAGTAGGAAACAGGAATTTCAACTTTTATTAAGTTTTATTAAATTTTAATTAAAAAAAAGAAAAAAAAGGCATTTTTTCAAATTGGAGTCAACCAGCAACTGTCTTCTAATGATGTAAATACTTAAGGATTTTAGTCTATTAAGAATATATTATTTCTTATGTAAATTATATAACTGATGCTGCCTGCAGTAGGGAAGCATAATTTCTACTCCATTAGGATGCAGAGAAAGATGCAACAGAATGATCCGCATCCCAAGGAAACAGAAGCTAGGTTTCCTCTTCCTCGCATCCAAGAATGTAGAGATAATCACCCAAAATTTCTCTTATTTGTCATTTTACACACATTCTCGCAAAAATTTCTACTCGAGTAACTTGAAAAATGAGACATTTGGATAGAGAGATAATAGAATGAAATCTGAAGGTACATTTGATCTCAATTGAAGTGGCGAGGCTTGGCTTACATTCCAGGAATCACTCTCTCCGAAAAGGGCCATCTAAAGTGATATTTTTGTAACTCATGATAAATTTATCTATTAAATAATAAAAATATGAGATAAAATTTATCAATTAACAAAGATTTATCAAGTTACTTTTTGAATAGGAGCATTCATCTTGGAGTTTCGGATAAAGCTACATTCGGACAAATGATACTTAAATTATAATTACATAATTATTTTAAACGTGTTATTAGGTAATAATTTGATTTAATAGTGCTAATTTTTCATCAATGTAAAAGAAATTTGCTCATAAAATTAGATCTGATCCGGCATGCTTACGAAGGTGCTTAACTGATCCATCATCATCATCTACTAAAAACTAGCATCAAAGCATTTTTAAACTTAAAATGATAAAAACGAAACCCAATTCTTCTAAATGAAATCAAAAAGCGATTCGTACAAATGAATTTTACAAGCACTCTCCCTCTTATCTAATTTTTCCACAATACTTTCGTGACATATTCCGAACTAATAATGCTTTCTACGCAGACAAAACGTGCCGACAAAAGCTTCTCACTTTAAAAGTACAGTTCCGTTCTGGAGCCAAAATTTAGTTTTGATCGAACTCCGGGTGAAGTTTACTACCATTAAAATTTTACAGTTGAAAATAAAATTTTGTATAATTCTAACCGAACTTTTGTTATAAAGGAAGCTCTACTGTACTAGCAAAAATTAAGTATAAAAATAAGTCAGAGAAAGCTTTTATTTTATATTAAAATAAATGTAAATATTTGTGGAAATTAAGAATGTAATGGAAGCAATTGTTCCTTCTTTAGGTAAATCGAAGAAAGAAAAACTTTGGAGGATAATGGCTGTGGTGTGAAGCTCGAGAAACAAAACCCACCAACCACGTAATAGCACAAAAAGAAAGAATCTAGGAGCATGAAATTCTTCTAATTCTCCCTCGCTAGCCAGTCAACAACTAGCTCGTCTCGCTGCTAGTGACAGTTTAACGGTCGTCGGCTAACCTCCATCCGACCTATTCCGTTACCTCTACCCGACCACTCGAAGACATTGATGTCACTTCTCCGCTCACCCTCTTAGCTGCTTTGTCCTCAATTTAATTGTATAGAATAGAGTAGTGTGTATATAAGTTGTTATATATTGTGTAAATAAAGAACGCAACAAGAATTCCAAATATCAAATCAGAAATCATAAGTTACATTTAATGGATACACAAAGCACACTGCAATCAAATTAATTAATTACAGTCATCATCTGATTATGCATCACTTTATATAAGAAAAAAAAACAATTTAAAAATGGGTTAGATATAATCCGGACAACCAATAAACTGATGACAAGAGACATAATTATACTGATAATTAGTTGTAATTTATAAAATCTACTATTTTGGTGTGCAGATTGAGTTACTAATACAAGTAATCCATTCTAAACTTAGCATGGCTAATGAATAGATGCTAAGACACGGTACATTAAATAAATTTAAGACGTCCAGTTATTAACTACGATAAAGACTTGTTTGAGATCGACACACAGAAAAAGTCAGCCACGTTTCGAAATTTATTCTAAGAAAAACGAGAAGAACGTGTTGTCCTCAAAAACAAACAGCAGAAAAATATAAATTTTGACATCATATATTGTTGCGTAACTGGTTAAAGTTATTGATCGGCAGATGCACTGTCCGGATACTTAAAACGGCGACCCTGACACGCACAAAGAGTAAACGAAGGCTTCTGCAAACATCCTGCCAGAAGCATAATCACATTATTAACGTCTCAAAGGTTATAAAGTAACAATTGTCTTAGTTTTCAGAACTTAAAACTGTCAAAGAAATTTATATTTTATGGAAAGATGAAAGTTATTAGCTATGAAAATTGTCCTTTGTATAAATAATGAGCTTGGGAAATTTAGAAAACAAAACGCCTTTCACTGTAAAAATTACCAATAGCTGTAACGGCGGCTTTACATTATTAGAAATTTAACAATTCCTCTTAGAAAGGGAGTTGCTGACTCTTGTTCTCTGCATAAGGGACAGTCTGAGTTAGCACAAGTTTTATGGTCGGTTGTCTTTCCTGCAAGCAACTTTACACTGGCTAGAATATTGGAGCTCGTACGTGCCATGGAATACAGTGGATCCCTTTTGCCATTTCTTTTAACAAACGAAATACATAGAACATTTCTTTAGTAATTAGAAGCAGCCTTAAAGAAAGATTTTATTTTAGTAAAATTAATGTTAATATTATAGGAGTAGGAACTACTACTGGCTCAAGTTTTCTCTGGATCTGGTGAAAAATCCCCAGCTCCTTCCTTGACGGCCCCGAGAACCACACACACTGATCTGGAACACCGTCTGGACTCCGTGCTAAGTTAAATTCTGATGAGAACTGTTGTTCAGAGAGAGCTAAGCATTATTGTAAATAGTAATTTATATTTTTGTTGGCATAATTACACATCTGTCGACTTGAACAAAGCTTAGTTTTGCTACATAAATTTCATAAAAATCAGAAAAATAAACTTTAGTGAATCCACATAAAGAAAAGCTCGCAGGGAACATTTTATTAGTTTGTTAAAGACTATGTAAATCAGACATGTTTACCTTAAATGTTTCAGTGTACTAACTCATTCTCAGATGTTTCTAAGAAGAAAAAAAGAAAATGCATTGTCTAGAATAGAATATGAGACTTTTGTTCTACATTTATTTACATCATCTTCCTCATCTCATTCCAAATTAAAGAAGTCAGCTGTACTGATGAATTTCAACCTTTGTATTCCACATCATTTATCATTTTATCTATCTTCAAATTATCTTCCTTTGTAAGCAAGACTACTATCCTTTTTCATAAACTTTTGTTATTTGTTCTACATTCTCAATGCTTTGTGTAACTATAAAATGCATGCAGGCTTCTTAGGCTATGACAATAGGTCATTCGATGGCGTACGGTCGAGCTTCCTGGCTCGTAGTCTTGCCATTTAAGAAACACGCCATATGCTGCCACCTCAATAAACCATTCTACACAAATTTAACACAGTAATTCTTTAAAGCTGACAGAATAAACTTAAGTAATTCAATTTTGACAATCAGTAGTGTCGTAGACTAGTGCAGCAGAGCCCAAACTGTGGCTCGTGGTATATGTTATTCTAGCCTGCAAATATATTTGACGGGCGAAATTATGATAGAAATATGGATAGAAACAGGTGTACTTTTTGTATGTATGAAATATCTGTGGCCTACCTTACACACCGATTAAAAAGACTGGGCACCACCGGATTGCCGAGTTGTAAAGCGAGCGATTCAATCAACAAGATAAGATGATAAAATAATGAAAAATTAAGTATGATACACATAATTACTATTAATTTGGCTTAAACTGGGCATCATTAGATACTTTAATCATTTTAGTTAAGCATACAAAAAAGGAGGCAAACATCCTCCCCTTCTCCAGGTAAATTCTAGTATTTTTCAATTGAGTTATTGCAATTGTCATAGTAACTGTTCACTTGTGTTGTCTGGGTAGTGGTAGGCAGAGAAGTATGCACACTGAATATTTTCCTTTATTTGGGTGAATTTTTCTTTAAAAAAAAAAAATCTAGAAAAACAGGTTAAATTGAACAATCAAAACTTTCCGCATCATTATTTAAAAACTCCTTCCGAAAGAATACAAACACAAAAAAAAAAAAAAAAAAAATATATCTAAGTTAGATACTCTCTAAAGTTTCTAATCTTGAAGAGATTAGTTTTTCTATGAAGTATAAAGAAGAAAATTGACACAGGCACCATCTCTTGTTACAAACAAAATCTTAAATTGATCTTCGAGATATCTGAGGCAATGTCAATTTCATTTTCAATGATTAATACTAAGAAACGAAAAATAACTATTCTAGTTTCGGTTTCTGTAATTGTTCTACTCCGACAAGACGAAGGATCAAAGTTGCCTAGAAACGTCTTAAAGAATCAATTTTTAAAATTAAATTTCTTAAAAATTGCATACACCTCGAAGAATGCTGGCTTTTATTTTGGTAAATACAGCAGAAATGCCACGCAAAGTTAATACGGTGGTCGTAAACAGTGTCGTAAAGAAGTTAGAGAGCATTTAATATCATCCAAGCAGAATTTAAATTCTTTTTTTTTTTTTTTTGTGTCTTTACTATTAAATTACAGCGATTGTCGTCCTTCAAACTAGTGCCGGGCGACGTCTCATTTTAACGTCGATGTTCCACTGGGCATCGATGTTCAATCAAGATAAACTCAAACAATTTAAAAAGAAAAACAAAACTTAATTTTATTTTCAATTTGTATAGTTCAATTACAGTTCCAATGCATACAGTTCTTCAATTGACAATGAATTTAAAACTAGAGGTTTCTGTACGTTCTTTGGCTTTAAAGAACTCCGCTTTTAGTTGATAGTATTTCCAACTTTGGAAAATAATCTTTCTGCTGGAACTGAAGTGACAGGAATGCAAAACCACTTCATGGCAAGTTCACATAAATTATAGTTAAAAAATTTCATGGATTTCCACACATCCAGAGCATTACTATTGTGAGGCACAATAGGAACATGTAAAAAAGAAGTTTTAAAATTTGAATTTAAAGTTGCATTCGTGTTAACATTCTCTATCTTAATATCAATTTTTCTGGATGACCAAAGGTCATCCTCTTCAAATTGATTTTCTGCATTATTGCAAAAACTTATATGAGCCTCAGCAAAGGGAAATTTACAAAGTTCTGCATTTACACGTTTAATTGCATTTGCACAACATGCTGGACTTTTAAAATCTAGCTTTTCAAGCCTTGGGTCTAGTACTGTGGGAACACTATATACTAACTTCGTCTCGGTGGATTTAAAACGGAAATCAAGATTACCAAAACATTTTTCCAGTAACTTCTTTCCCACATTTGTTTCTGTAGAAACCTCGCAAAGTGCATTAAACATTAACCCTAAAAGTGGGATAATTTTACTGATGGGAGTGTGAGTTTCTGCTGAAATCTCATTAGTTACTTTATAAAAAGGTTTAAGTACTTTAAGCACATCATTCAAAGCACTTAATTCTCTACCAGAGAGCATGTCAGGTGCCCATGGGAACTTCTGCAATGTTAGTGTAACAAAATTAGTAGTACAAATCTCTCAATCATCAAGAAATACGAATTCCGCCGAGTCTCAACGTGCCGAATTAATTTTAACGTCACAGAACCTTTTTCATTCTGCGACGAGTTTGTTCTTAGTTGTTCCTTTTCAAGCTCCTGTGTTGCATTTTTATTTTGATTAAAGAATGTGATTATTGACTTTACCTTGTCTAGTATTATGTTCAGTTCAGGTACTTGTCTTAAGGAATCTTGCACCATCAGATTTAATGTATGCGCAAAGCAAGAAACATGCTTTTCCTTACCAATAAACAGCTCAATAGATTTCTTAACATTTGCAGCATTATCTGTTACACAAGCTACAATATTAGATTTGTCTATTTCCCAAAAAACAATCGACTTGTTTAGCACAGAACACAAGTATTCAGCTGCGTGTGACAGTTAAATAAGTCATTCCTAGCACGTATGATGTATGTTTGAAATCCTTGCTAAAGTGTACAGTTGTGCCCATGTAACTTTCGGTGGTTCAGGGTGTCTGTCCGCTCATCACAAGTCAGTTCACAAAATTTTATATTGGCAAATTCACTCATTAAATGTAATATAATTACATTTTACACTTACCAGTAGTAAAATCAGACAATCGGTTAAAGCATTCATTGATTGTTGACCGTGTAGACGACGACGTTGACAAACATGAGCTGCTAGGCCTACTTAGACCATTCTGGTGGTTGTCAACTTCAGCCTAGTTTTCCAGTTCGTCTATTGCCTCGCGATTTCTTTTATGTCGGAGTGGTTTTCCATGGTGATTCAAATGCTGCATGAAATTTGTGGTGTTGCCAGTAACTTTAAGCCATTTAAGACAAACTGAACACCGAGACTTATCACCTTCCTTGTTTTTCTTAAAATATTTCCAAACTTTGGAAGAATGCTTCGCACATGCACCCGAAGTAGCCAAACATCGGAATGTCGATGCATTGACAAACAAAAACATCGATGTGCCAATGTCGCATCGATGCGTCGCATAGCACTACTTCAAACTACACAAAACAAATGAAAAATATTTAAAAATTTAGGTAAAATAGCAGATAACATTGCAACAGAGGAAAGACAAAATGCCATTCAAAAATTTCCATTTTATTTTGAGAATGACAGCTCGAAGTTACATTTTAAAATCATTTCTAATATTTTGTTATCCATTTTCAATTTAAAAAGCACTAAACTTGATATAAAAGTCAAAACAGTTTTATTATTTAATTAAGAAAATAGGTCACGGAGAAAGAGAAATTGAAAGTTCTCAAACATTATTACTTCCACTTTGTGTGGTTTTTCCCAAGTCGGCTTTACTTTATGGCCCGACGTCTTTCCTGGTTTGCCAAACACTCGTTCTAAAGTAGATTTAAGATAGACCGAAACTGTTAAGCTCCAAACGAGGTTAGACAACAGCACCTCTGACTGCACTAATGTTTGGATTTCCTACTGCTTACAGAAGATCCAACAACATCTGACATGATTGGTAAAGACTGTTACTAAAAGCTTTTGATTTACTAATTTTAATATGACACATCAGCAAAGTTTACACAAAAACAATTCATTAAGTTACATCCGTATTAATGGATTTATCATAATAAATAATGTGGAGTAGGCATTAAAGGTGTTGGCCTGTCCTTCCCAGAGCCAAATTTTGAGTTGAATATGCAAATATTTGAAAGTGGTTAGACCGAAGCTCCGTATCTTGCCGCCAAACCAATCTACTGAGGGCTTAGCCAAGCATGGACGAAGTGATAAAAGCCCTCTTAATGCTTGCAGGGCATAAGTTGAGGGCATAGTTTGGAAAGATTCACCATGCTGTACAAGCACAGAGAAACCACTAACAATATTACAAAAGAAATTGTTTTAAACAATCATTTTTGCAAAACGACAACACTTTGTAACATATCAGTAACGTCGATATCAAGAAGCAAATTACTGCATTTTAAGAAGACATTTTTGAAAACGAGTCGCACGTCGGTCGCTACAATTTAGCGGCATGCATTTAAAAATAGAATGCAAATGCAATTTAGATATTAACAGCGTATAAAGTGAGATCAAAGATAAATTTAAAATAGATATTTATCTACAAAACGCACAATTTAAATTTTAAAAATATTATATCTGTACGTAGCTAAAAATATTATAAACGATTAATCCGTAATGCTCCTAAAAATAAAATTCTGTATGATGAAAATACATCAATTTTTTAAATTACAGGAAAAAAGAATTTGTGTAAATACTTTCTTACTTATGAATTTGTCTATTTTCATACAGGGTGGCTCAAAAGTGCCTTAATTATTTTGTATCATACATTCCAAATACACAAAATATGAGTTGTGTACAGCTTAAAATAATGTTTATATTCATCTAAAAAAATAGCGGAAACAATTCAATTGCACCTTTTTAAAATCAAGTAAAAATATTTTATAATTTAATCAATGGAAATGGTTAAATTAACTGACTTTTAATCCACCATGTATGTTAGTCTGTTTTGAATTACACATACACACAAACTGATCAACACTACTGTGTATATACTATCTACTTAGACCTTGTTTTTTAATAATACTTGTAAAAAGAATTGATATTGAATTTTAAATAATCTACAGCCAAAATTCTGGTTAAGTGGAAGATGAAAATATCAGGGAAAACATCCGAAGAAATGAAAATATTGAAGCAAGTGAAAATAAAGATATTTGCTTAGACTTAAATCTGCTCTCTTTGCTAATAAGAAACTACACCAGTATAATAAGTCTTATTAATAAACAAGGTCCAAGTGAAAACTATATACAGTAGACCCCCCTATAACACGGTAGATACATTCCATGTTGTATGAATTCCATGTTGTACGAGTCACTTAAATACGTGAGCCAATCACAGCCAGGCACGTGTGCAGTAGGGGCTACGGCTGTTTGAAAGGTTTTCTTCCATAAAATTAACCGATTCTAGACTAATCTGACTCAACATTTCCAAAACAAGCATAATTTTTTGGAAATAATCCATATAAACTATGCTATAAACAAAAAATTGTAGGATTACTTACCGAGTGTGCACCGTTTAATGACGCCATTGCTTAAGCTTGTTCTCGTCGCGGAGTGGCTCGTTGAACGGCAAGCGTGTGTTTCCCGATAAGTTATTTTTCTGTGAAAAATTCGCCGAACTTTGGAGACATCATTAATAAAAAATAATTTTTATGGCCGTTAAATAATAAATGGGTTTTAGTAGGTCCGCTGCTCGTTTAAACTCAACGGTTTGTACAATATCCGCTATTGGTCCAGATTCGACCAATCCTGTTGCGACACGAGTAGGCAATATATTTTACAGTGTTATACGAGTCTCTTTTAGCATGTTATATGAACACAATCGCAAATTTTTTGCCGTGTTATATAAACCCGTGTTATAGGGGTGTCTACTGTACGTAGAAATGTAAAACAATAAGGACATAGTAGTGTTGATCTTACCTCTTTTAGAAAAAAAATGTATTAACTTGACTGTTACACTCATATTCACCAAGGCCTGTTCCTTACACATAATTAATAATAAACAATTTTCTACCTTTTCTCATTGACTTCAGTTGGTACTAGAATATAACATCTTGATCTTACCTCTCTCTAAATATTACACAACTAGAGGGTTGTGAATTGCTTGTATTCATATCCAAAATACAGTATATTATATATCTTATAGGCCTATTTGTTATATTTGAATCAAAGCGTAATTTAATGAAGAAGACATCTAAAATGCATTGTATTCATACAACAAAAAAACCAACATAATTTACAAAAGCATAGATAAATGCTGCTTTTGGAAACCAAAAATATATTTTACTTGATGACTCAATGGGGCGACAGTCTCAAAAATGAAGCATTGTAAGACCAAGTGCCTCAAAACAAATACAATCGTTTGTTTCTGAATTTGCTTATTGTTCTTTAGTGTGCAAGACAAGGAGCGGGAATAATGAATCCTTAATTTATAATGTTGCATAACCGTTAATAGTAATTAACCATTCCATTCTCGATCTGTGACTAATAACAGATAAGGCGTTGGCCTACGACTCCAGGGATTCAGAATCAAATACCAACAGGTCGGATGAAATACCGAAGGAATTTATTGGAACGATTGGTCTGGATATGTTGGGCTTTGTTCCTCACTGCCCACACATCCCATTGAGTCCTAACCGAACCCACAATGGGCACGGGATCTTGAGTAACGACTGCATGACATCATTACACAAAAATAAAGAATCGTAATCATAAATATAAACATTTTCGTTAATCAACAGAAATAAACATCATTTAAAAATTTATTAAATTACAAAGTATACAAATAAAAATATATATATTTATAGAAAAATCTCTTCTTTTAATGAAATTTTATTAAAAATGTGTTTAAAAATAATTAAAATTACTAAAAATAGATTCCGATAAAAAGTTTATGTAGGCTTATTATAATTTATTTTTAATTTTAATTGTAAATTAGATCATTTTTACTTAATTTACTTAGATTATATTTAGTACGAATAGAATATTTTTAAAAAAAGCATATGAATTATTCGTGTTTCGTCATCAAACAAATGGAATAAATTAGATGCTTATTCACATAATTAAGAGGTTTTTTAAATAAAATTTTTTATGAAGTAAAAGTAAAGATGTGTCTAAATTTGACTATACAAGGTAAGTATAGACTGTAAACTTGTTAATTTAAAAATTCTAGAGATAAAAACATTCATCTTTACTTGAAGAACCATTTAAGAAACTAATCATCATCACTAACTCATTTAAAAGATTATGACACATCAATTAAACAAACTAATGACTCCATAAACTAATTACAACAAGAAACAGACTCCGGGTAGGCATACAAGTTTACATTACCATCAAGAGAATATTTACAGGCCATTCTGTCTCATCATCACTTAGTTTAAGAATCTATTCATCATCATTTCATTCTAAAACCAGCTGATGATGAACCAGAATGGTTTGAAAACGTATCCGACGATAGCTTTCTACACATCTATTTCTCATTATTGTTACATCTCAGACTTCATTACCTTACGTTCAAATGTATAATTTATTACAGATTTAAGCTGCAAAACAGATATAACTGCAAGATCTTGTATGATACAACTTAAAAGTAAGGCTACACTTAAATGCAATCTTTAAAAACGATTTAGAATTGTAGAAATTGAATATTTTCATTACATAAATTCATTTCTTCATTGTAGTTTTAAACAAGAATAATATATTCTCAATTAATTAACTCTGATATAATTAAATCAGTTCTCAGATAAATGTGATTAAAATAGCTTTATAATAATATTTCTTTCTGTAAATAATTCTGGAAAACTTTCACATGTATGCAAATAATGCTTCTTTATATTCAATCAGCCTATTCTAAAAATAGCACGCATCAAGCGCATCGCCGGATGATCTCTGCAGCCGCACTAAAACCCAAACGTCATTACTACTTTACTTATACCTTAAAAAGGACAAAATGCAATGAATTAGCAACATAAACAGGTCAAAATTTGGTACATTTAGTTTAATTTAAGCAAATTCTCATCACTCGACACCCTTAAAGTAGACTTCACTGCAACACACTCACCAAAGTTGTAGATGGCATCACTCACATATGAAGAAGAATTATGCATTTTTTGTTACGTAAAATGCTTTAAAATGTTAAAATGTGTTTGATTTGATGCCGAGGAAAGCTATCAGCTGCAAAATATTTGATAATTTGCTCTGACAACACTTTTTAAAAGGGAGTTAATGATGTTTGTCGGTTAGATGCAATGCTAACAGGTCATTTAAGCTTGATTTATGTCAAATTATTGAAAAAATAAGGGTTTCCTATTCTAAAAATAGCACGCATCAAGCGCATCACCGGATGATCTCTGCAGCAACACTAAAACTCGAACACGGTCTTTACTACTTCACTTTCACATTAAAAAAGGCAAAATTCGAGAAACTGGAAAGATAAACAAGCCAAAATTTGATAAATTGACTTCAATTTAAGCAAAAACTAATCACCTAACACCCTTAAAGTAGACTTCAACTGCAACACACTCCAAAGTTGTAGGTAGTCATCATTGACATATAAAGAAGAATTGTGTAATTTTTGTTACATAAAACGTTAAAATATGTTCCATTTGATGCTGAGGAAGGCTGCCAGGTGCATAATATTTTGTAATCTGCTCTGACAACACTTTTTAAAGGGAGTTAATAATATTTGTCAGTTAAATGGGTCATTTAAAAGCTTAATTCATGACGAATTATTGAGAAAATAAGGGAAAAAAGTCGCCATCACTTACCTTTTGCTCCTCATCATTGTAGACTGAGATGTCTACATTCGTTATAATTAAAGAAGTAGGAATGTCTTCCAATTCCGTTCCATTTTCCTCGAAATCTGTTGTTATATTTTCGAAATCCATAGTTTTTGGTAATATGTCGAATAGTTTCATTCTTTTCCCTTGAAAATACTTATTATTGTTTCAATTCTCAACTAAATACCTAAACGTTTTCTGTCTCCAGCATCACAAGGCCACCATTTTAAAAGGCGCACAAGATGCCCCCTGCCGGAAAATTATTTTAAATGATCAATTTTATTAAAAAAAACCCTAACCCGAAATTAAATAACGAATTCGAGTTTTAACCTTCGAATATAAGTATAATAAATTTTTAAATAAATAATTATTAATAAACGATTATAATATGAACAGTTTTAAAAGAATAAATGCTAACGATAATATAGCGCTTTGTTGAAATTAGTGCCCTCTGGAAGTCGGCAATTGAAACACATAACTATAAAAACGCCATTTTATATTTATTTCTTTTTCGTAATTAAAATTATTAAATTTCTGATGCTTATATTTATTAACTAAAATATTAATATTAAATAATTTTTAAATTTCGATATTCTTGTTTGTTTAAATTATTTCATCGATTGCATCGCTTAAATGAGCGATCACACTTAGTTACAATAAGAATTAACTATATACATACAAATATTAATTAATATCGAATTTATATATTTTTTTCGTTGATCTTTATTTATTTCAGAAAATTATTCATGCGATGAAAAATAAAATGGCGGTATATAAGTCGTTCCGAAAATGACCACGAAATGCCGCTCAAGATTACGGCGATTGTATTTATTTATTTATTTATTGACTCTGTGGATCCTCAGAGGGATTGAATTGGATTGGTATCAGGCAACGCAACACGAGCGATTTTCCAAAGAGAAGATGCCTCCCGAGAGAATTTTTCTGGAAAAATTTTCCCTATTTAGGTGTTAGACACGTGTATAAAACCCGGAAAAATCCACATGGCTAGTGCGTTGGTGAGGCGCGAGCCCGCGACCAGTTTTTAGCAATTTCATCCACTCAGCAGTTGATAGATTTGCGTTGGGTCACTGCAACTGCAGTTGCAATAGAAAAAGAATCGATCAACAATTACTACCGTTATCCCACCATCATTTTTCTCAACCAATCAAAGTAGAATGCGACAGAAATAACTCGTGTCACCTTGGCAAACTGCATCGGCCCTAGGGCTAGTTGTCTAACCAACATAGACTGTATTGGGATAGCTGAATACCTCTGCATCTGTTCTTGGTTTGTTTAGATGGAGCCTGGGTGCTGGACCAGTTCATTACACCTCTTCTGTCTTCCAGGTCCCTCACGTGACAACAGGTGTCTTGTTGACATTGTGGAACAACAGCGACAGGTAGCCAATGTTGACGTTGGCCCAGCTAGCTTGGCCTACGTCTGTGTAAGCCGGTCCCTTATAGGCAGGTGTTCTCGGCCCTTCTGGTGTGGATCCGGTTTTCAGCTCTTCCTGTTGGAACTATACTGTGAACTGCCTTCTTCTTGTGATTCGGACTTGCCTCTAGCACCCCTAATTGGATTACAAAGTAACTTTTGCATCATTGTTTTCCTTGGCTAGCAACACTGCAACTAACTTCCATACTCTGGGTAAGTGTGTTGTATCCATACTAACCTAGTTTTAGCTATCCTATCTTTTCCCCTCTGCACTCCTTGATCTCCGGTCAGCGGTGCAGAGCTACCTAAGGCATTTGGGCCTCTCTTTCTCACCCTTTATACATATTACACTTCGGTATGGCTCAGGACGCCATTACTAACTTCTTAGACAAATCCAGCGCGATTCTCAACGAGGTAAAAGTTTACTGCAATGGCAACCGAAATGGACATATTAATAGCATTCGGCATATAAAATACATCACTGAACAGTTTGCCAAAGTGATTAGTATGGCTGAATCCACCCTTCGAGAGCACACATTCACTGCTGCAATCGAACAGAAACTGGCTCTTCTACCCACTAAGGAAGACCTACATCAAGTTATCACTGCGACGAAGGAGAATACAGAGGAACTGATTGCCAATCTTAAACAGATTAACAGTCGCCAAGATAATACAAAAACTCCATCCTACAGCAGTGTCCTTAAATCCGGCATTAAAGTCAACACCCCACGTGGTATAAATTTTAACAAACAAAACAAAGAAGTCCTTCTTGTTTACAAGAAAGGAGAAAATAATAACAGTGATCTTACCCGTAAAATATTACAAGAAAAAGTTCAGCCTTCCAGGCTCGGCATCGGAGTTAACCGCATTCGGCGTATAGGATCTGGAGGTGTAGCGATAGATGTGAATAACAAAGAGGATGTCGAAAAACTTGAAAAGACCATTCTGGACAACATACCCGATTTACAGACTAAACGACCCAAGAAAAGACTGCCACATATCATAATCTTCTCTGTTCACAAAGAAATTGCCCGTGATGAACTAACCAAAATTATCTATGATCAAAACCATACGCTCAAACAAATTTATAATGAAGAAGACTTTACTGCAAACTTCAATATTAAATTTAACACGGGCAAACGTGACAGCCATTACTCCAACTGGGTTGTGGAGGTTTCCCCCCAATTGCGACAACAACTCCTTGCTTGTAACAAACTTAACTTAGACTGGTCCAGATGCCGGGTGGCTGATTTTGTCCCTACTATGCAATGCTACAGGTGCTGCAGGTTTGGACACAATGCCAAAAGCTGTGCCATGGAAAATCCCACTTGCAGCCACTGTATGGGTGAACACACCTATAGAGAGTGCTCTAACCATGATTCGACCCCAAAATGCATCAACTGCCACCTTGAAAAAGCCAACGAAACTACCCACAATGCACGTGAAGGCTCCTGCTCTGTTTATCTCCGGGTCAAAAACAACATCATAGAAAGAACCGACTATGGATCTTAACCGTAACAACAATATAAGTATTCTGCAGATTAACCTGGGGAGAGGAATCGCTGCCACCTCCCTCCTTGCCACCAAGAGTTACAAATATGACATCATTCTTGTACAGGAACCGTACTGCCGTTACAACTACAAAGCCTGCCTTCCGACTTGCTGCACAGTATTTAAAGGTACAGAGGCTTACCCTTGGGCCATCACCGTTGTTACTAATCCCAACCTCTCCATCCTGCATTACAAAAACCTTTCCGACGATCATATCATTTGCTGCGAGCTCATTTACAACAACAACAGATACATTCTCATAAATGTTTACTGTCCCCGGAAAACCAACGTTGAAGCAACAACTAACTGCATCCAGAGAGTCATCGACAACTTTGCAGGTGCTAATATAATCCTCGCCGGCGACCTCAACGCTCACTCTCCTGCTTGGGGAGGCGACAATCTAGATCAACGTGGAGAGGTTTTCGGGGAGTTCATCGCCCACAACGGACTTCAAGTTTTGAACAACCCCCTCTCCGAACCTACTTACACTTCCTATCAGGGCGACACCTGGATAGATGTTACTGCCTGCAGTATAAACTGTGTTACTGATTTTGACAACTGGAGGGTCCTTGGTGACTGCAGCTTAAGTGATCACTCATACATTTCCTTCAATCTTCTTAACAATAACCGCACTGCCAACATTCCCTCTTACCCGAAAGTTAACTACAACCTCGCACTCGCTAACTGGAATGATATTCAGACATTCTTGAACACCAACATGACCGAGTGCAATCTCAACGACAGGGACGAAGCAAGTAGTGCTCTCGAACACAACATCAATTTGATCCAACAAGCCTGCGACAGATACATTCCGAAGTCTACTCCAAGGCACCGTTCTGTTCCATAGTGGACAGACAGGCTTACCCATCTTCGTAAAACAAATAACCGACTAAGGAAAAACTTTCAAAACTGCAGCTCTGATCCAGGTCGCTCCAACCTTAAACAACTTTACCTTGACCACCAACGAATATATAAAAATGAAATTAAGATAGCTAAATTACAGTCATGGAAGAAATTTTGCACCGCTGCCTCGAGTAACCCTTGGGGGTACCTCACCAAACTTTGCACAAACAAACTTAGGAAAACACAGTTTTTGGTTAACAACAACTCTGATGCAGCCAACAGCAACTACCACGACATCCTAGACGCACAGATGAACTCCTTCTGCATTGCCGACAACCTAGACAATGATACTCCCTGGCATCAGCTCATCAGAAGAAGTATGAATGATCCAATTCTTACCGAAAACTCTCCCATCTTCACTCACGATGAAATCAATAAGGCCTTCCTTAGCCTGAAAGAGAACAAAGCGCCAGGCATCGATGGCATTGACAGTAGGCTGGCTAAGGTCATATGGAACCTCATCCCTTGTCAAATTACCAACATCTTTAACAGCTGTCTTCAAACTGGGACCTTCCCTACCAAGTGGAAAACAGCGAAAATAATACCTGTACCAAAACCTGGCAGGCCTGATGAGGCCAGACCTATCTCCCTTCTTCCCGTGTTCGGCAAGGTGTTGGAGCGCCTTATTACAAATAGACTAACCTGGCACGTTGAATCTCACAACGCTCTTAGTGATTCTCAGTTTGGTTTTCGCCGTCAGCGATCATCCTGCGACGCTATCTACCAAGCCACCAACAACATCAATCACCTCCTTGATACCCACAAATATGTACTGGCCACCAGCCTCGACATCTCCAAGGCGTTCGACTCGGCCTGGTGGCCTCTCATTATTCATCAGTTGAAAGAAATTAACTGCCCAGCAAATCTCTACTATCTACTTAAAGACTATCTTAACGAGCGGAAGGCCGTGCTTCAGCAGGGGACTCAACACATCGAAAGAAACATTGTCCGCGGCTGCCCCCAGGGTTCCGTTTGCGGGCCGTTGTTGTGGAACCTCCTTTTTGACACTTTTCTACAGAAGAACTTTGGCCAGGATTGCACTATCGCATATGCAGATGATGTTCTGGTCATCGTAGGTGGCAACTCTCGTGCTGCCCTAGAAACTAAAGGCAATGAGATCCTTACAAAAATTCATGAATGGGGAATACAACATAAAATTGACTTCAATCCAAATAAAACAAAGTGCGTTGTTTTCAACAAGCCCGGCCATCCGAACTTATACCTTCGTACACCTACCATTCGTATGAATTGCCACTCCATCAAAGTCGAAAAATCTATTAAGTACCTTGGAGTCTGGATGGATCATCGCCTTGGTTGGGACGATCACATTAAATATATCACAAACAGGACTAACCTAATCTTTCAGGCTTTCTCTCAGATTGCCCGCAGGAAGTGGGGTCTAAACTCCGAAGCTATGGGCGTCATCTACGATTACATCTATATGCCCATCATTACTTATGCCTGTGGCAGCTGGGGATGGGCTGCCAAGAAGGTCCATTCTCACAGGAAATTGATCTCTTCGCAGCGCAAAGGCCTCATCCTCATTTCAAAAGCCTACAGAACTACTCCCAATACTAGTCTTCAGGTGATTACCAAGAGACCACCCATCACTGATATCATCAACAATAGGTACCAGCTTTGGAGCCTCAAGATGGGGCAAGACATACACACCACCAGCCTCACTATCCCTGCTGCCAGGTATGAGGGCATGTGCACTACTGCTGATCTCCCTGCTCCTTACATCAACGACTATATTATCACTGACTCTCCCATGGACTCTGACCTAAACATCTACACTGATGGCTCTGGAATCAACGGCAATACTGGATGTGCCTTTGTTGTTTATGGTAACAATTCCGAAATTTTTCATCAGGGCTTTAAGCTTGACAGTCTTTGCTCGGTCTTTCAGGCCGAGCTGAAAGCAATCCACTTAGCTATAATCTGGATTGAAGAGTATTACAACAACCTGAAGATTACCATCTACACTGACTGCCAGTCAGCTATCTCTCTCATCAACAGCGACAAACCTCATCCCATAACCATTGCCATCAAAAAAGCCGTCCTCCACTCTAGCAACCGATACTACATCAGCTGGACCCAAGGACATCAGGGTACCATCGGCAACGAGCGAGCTGACCAGCTTGCTAAGCAGGCCGCGAATGACAACTCACTCCAACCCATTTACAGTAAACTCAGTCTGTCTACGATTAAAAACCTACTCCATAAAGACCTGATTAACTGCTGGCAAAGCTCCTGGAGCCAAAACCATAGCAATTCTACCTTCAACTTTATTCCTGACATCACTACGTACCTTAACCAGAAGATTACCATTGACCCTGACTCTATCCAACTCATCACTGGACACGGTAAATTCTCTAGTTATCTCCACAGATTCACGGGCAAACACTCCCCTCTCTGTGCCATCTGCAGGGAGGTTGATGGTTCAGACCACTACTTGTACAGATGTGTGTGTCTTGAGCGGGATAGGCTAGCCATCGAGATCACTGCCAAAGATATGAACATTCCCTGGCCCTGTCCACACCACGAACTTATTAACAATAAAGATCTCTATCCTCTTCTTCAAAAACTCGCTCACAACTATTCGAGGATTGCAACCAACACCACAAGGGATTGACTGACTGTCTTTCTAATTGTGTTCAACCCTACAATGTATACCGTACCTTTGCACTTGTATCATATTGTATATACTATTGTATTATACCTGTTTTTTATATCTTATCTTTACTTTTATTTTTGTAACCATTCTGTATTTGCTATTTTATTACTGTATATTTTTTGTAATCATCTCATTATATTCTGTAACCATTTAGCTTTATCCTGTAATCACTGTTCACCTATTTGAACATTGCTTATTGTATTTGTACTGTTTCCTGTAATCAATTATACTTTATCCACCACGTGTTATATCACATTTCAGTTCCACTCCCGGCAATGCTTTGCGGTACCGGGCATGTACTATTTTGTACCTAATAAAAGATATTGATATATTGATATAAAAAAGTGATTTCTTTCATTGGCAATCGTTAGAAATTTGAATGAAATTGAAACGTAAAGCCATTGAGATTCACGAAATTGTACGTTGGGCCTATAGGCGATAGTTGTGTAATTAGAACACTGCAACCCTTAATGAGTTGGCACTGTATATACAATTATCAGGGACATACGGAAAAGATTTTCGCGGTGAAAAGTTTGGTGGTAAAACTCATCATTGCGCACTGTGGAGCGCGAGCGGCAAAAAAGTATCATGCGCATAGTGCACATGTGCTATGAATGAGTGTTATGTAAAATATGTTCATAGCTTATGGAATGCCATTCGAATTACTTCTCTCATATGCAATTACCAAAAAGAACGGCGAAAATTAATTAGTTAAACGTCTTTATCGCAGCATGTGCTTTATTGCTTCAAATTTTGTATTGTTTCTCACGCTCATCTTGCAATTATTGTGTTTTCTTGCCGCTAGCAGCGCGAAAATTCGCAGTGGTCAATTTTAGAACTAAATTTTCCCGCATAACTTTTACGCACGTACGAATTCTAAAGCGTCAATAGTGTAACTGCTGCCATCACACTAGATGAGGCTTAAGGATAGAATACAGTAGTATCTACACAGTAATACAATGAAACGTAACACTGTATCCTAAATTAAAAATTAAAAATTTATTTATTTGTACATATTAAATTTATCACGAGATGGCGACCTGATCGCCCATCGCAAGCCAAATTGCTTCGTATTATAAAATTAGCCTTACTATAGCCCACTAAATAAAACAAGAAAATTTCGAATATGTGACTTGTATTTTGATGAAAGATTTCTGGTTAAGAATTATGTGCTTATAATTGAGGGTAAAAGAGTTGATATTAACCATGGAAAATGGCAACTAAAACAGCATGCTTATCCTTCGAATTTTTCCAATTGCCCGTTATATTTTGCGAGTTAAAGTTCCAGAACATTTAATTAAAATTGTTTGCAGAATACTAGCACCTCTAACTTATTACTGCATCTGTCTGTAAATATAAAAATTGAAATTTCCAATTTTTAAATTTATCCTGAAGTCTAATTCCTTCTCTTCCACGCTGCATTTTGGCTTTGTAACAGACCCATCTGATTTCTAAGAATTTTATCTCTATTGACTTTTAATCCTTCTTTCTCTAATCTATTCCTAAACGTTTCTGGTTCACCTTTAATTATTATTTCATTAATAAACACAATATCAGTTGTAAATAATATTTACCATGCCGCCTTCGTCACTGCATCCTGCAATAGTTCATCTAATATTAATAAAAGCACATTTACGAATGAATAATGTTCAAAACTGTATTTACAAACAATCCTTTAAAATGGAGAAAAATTTCATCTTTAAAAAAAAAAAAAAAAAAAAAAATTAAACGTTTACAGATGACTGTAGCTGTTATCGAGCCAAACTTATGGCTCAAAGCGACTGCAGTGCTCGAAGTGGCAGAAATATTTATTACAACACTTTCGTAGCAATACAGCTATTGGAAGCTGAAAGATCGTTATGTATCTATGCTAAATATGAATATTATTTAAATATTTTTGCATTAAAACACATGCCAAATAGTAAATTCTTTTTGTTTTAATGTCGTGTGTTTTGAAACAAAAAATTTACGGAACAGAAACAATAATCAAATGCAACACGCTGCTAACAAGTACTGTATTTGGAAACAAAGTTAGTTCATTAAATGGTTCCAAATAGAATTATAGGGTGACGTCAGAGAGGCCCTAATTTTAATAATTTACAGTTTAAAATAATTTTAAAATAGAAGATAACAAGAATCAATTAGAGAAACGCTTTTTTTTAGAATTAATTATTAATAGTTACAAAAGATGGCGCTGTGTGGTCATACAGCACGAGGTACTTTTTCGTCCCAGACTTTTCAATATTTCTTTCAAAATTTATTTGAAGAGTTTTTAAAATTTAAATGCTAAGGGAAGAGATAGGTCTAAATATCTATAAAGAAGCTCAAGAGGAATAGAAGATTATTAAGACGTTGGGCTATTTTTTTGGCTAAATATTTTGGAATTTTATCACTTTTTATTTAAATTATGATGCGGGGCAATGCAGATAAAGCACTCTAATGTCTAAAAATAGATTTTTTATACAAATGTAAGATATGAGCGACCAGTTACGTGCCATATTCCTAGTTGAAGAGCAAGGATCAGTCGCTTAGCATTTTTCAAACTGATATCTTAATTAATATTTAACTGTTTTATATAAATATATGATATTTTTGAACAAAGAAAATGATTTTTTATGTAAAAATAATTAAATTTAACATATTTAACCTGTAAAATTTCTTTAATAATGTATATTCTTATCGCCCCGATAATAAAGATACTCTACATTGATCTCGTGTAAATCCTTGAAATAAAAAGCATAACATGTTCTAGAAAGGTATAATTAACTAAAATACCTTCTATTAAGAGTACAGCGATATAAATTCTAGTTTTCTGTCGTTAGAAATGAATTATAAGACTTGGTGTCCATGAGGATACAAGACGGCGGCCGCCATTTTGTACCATTGAGGTAAATGAAACTAATCTTTTGCATTGTTTATCGTGTTTAAACACTTAAATAAATGTATTTAATTTATATTTAATCCAGTTTGATAAAATTCACTTGGATTTATGAAAATACATCAAAACTTGAAACCCAGAACGACGCCATTTTTTGTCCACTGAACAATATGTAATCTTAAATAATACCTAAATTTAATTTAAAAATGTAGAAATAATTTAAAATTTAATTAATTTTTAAAATAAAATGTGCGAATTTTATTACAAATAGTTAATGGCACCATTTTGAAACGGAATTTTTCAAAATGGCGCTTGGACAGTTTTATGTATATTTGTAACTTTCATTTTTTAAAAGATTTTGATTGGTTTATTAAAAATTTGAATAGTCGAATGAAAAAAATTGAAAATTCCAAAGTCTAATTTAAGAATTTTAGAATTTTTATTTGAATTTTCAACTCTAAATATAGTTTCTTCTTCATTTGATATTTAGTCGAGAGAAGGCAGAATTAAGCTTTATATATTAGGAAAACATTATAAATTATTGGTTTTCCATTAGGAAATTGAAAACTTTTTTGTATTTTTCTATTTCTTATAGTAAAACATAACGACACGCCAAAATTCAATTATATTTCTATGCAAGATATCGTCACGTATATATTGAAACAACAATATTCGTGAGAAATTCAGTGCAGATATTACTAAGTTAAGCTGATTTATAATAGAAAAATGCTTGTTAAACTTGTACAATTTATTGTTCAGCACTGTATAAGCACGATCTTAAAGAAATTTCATTTGTATGGTTAACAGAGCTTCTGTTCATCTTAAAATGCTTGTTGCTCACCATCGATCTTGATGTTGAGTAACGTTCAAGATAATTCAAATACTCTGATTTATTTTACTCATTTTTACATAATTTTAAAGCAAAATTTTTTATATTTTCCAACTTTTTAACTGCAGATTCAGCTCATCCATTACAAGATAATTGTATTACTCCTCGGTGCATCGTAAGATGAAGAAGAGGATGATAAACAAGATACATTTCAACAAACGTGAATCATTTTAGAAAAATACCCGAAATATACAAAAATAATCTCCAATCTTAAGAATAACATTAAGATTCAACAAAAAATTATGCAAAAAGATTAATTTTAACTCCACTAATACGTGAGATTAGCATCGACATTCTCCATCTTCTCCTTAATCTGAATATCCAGATATTAACTGTTACGCTAATATTCTTAACTTAATTCCTCTATAATTAATTTTGTATCATATTTTTATTTAAGATAACGTAAAAACATTGTAAAAACCGTTAGAAAACGTTTTGATGATTAAATTCGAACAAGTTTGAGCATTAGAAAACGTTGTTTTCAATGATTTCTCTTTTTATTTTCAAGGCTTTCCACGTTATTAAATATGGAAAACGTTGAAAGGAAGAGAAGAAACGTACAGCTTTATAAGCGTAAATCATAATTTATATTTATTGATGACAGAAATATTAACAAAAAAAAAAAAAAAAAAAAAAACCCAACAAACAATATCACGTCTCAACATAAACGTTGTAATAATCATAAAGAAGTGTTTCTGCAGTGTTATAACACTAAATAATGTACCAGATAATTGTATTAGTCGAAGAAGAAATGCAGTAAAACGTTTTTTTCCTTTCGTACATCCTCCTCTAGTATCAATTTCTAGCGATTATCTAGAGAATAAAGATTTAACACTCTGGCAAAGAGCCACGTTAGACTACAGTAAAATTAAGTAATACAGGGATCCATCAGAAAGCTTTTAAACAGGGAAGGAAGGGAACTAAACGCATCAACTTTACATTCTTGGTTACATAAATCAAGATTAAATGTAAACAATAAAAAAACAATAGATTTAAATCAATTTATCTCTAATAATAAACGTCCATAAAGAGCATTTTTCTCCAAATCTTGTTTATGATACTTTAAAAGTTTCGAAGATCTTCAGTAATTTGTTGTTTATATAAATGATTTAAGAGGCTCAGAGGAGCTGTTTTATCAAAATAGTCTAGTTCTTTATACCTTCAAATAATTTACTATACACTCTCACCTCTGATAGAATTTAGAACACTCGATTTGCCTTCAAAAGTAACTCCGAAAATAAGCTTAACGTTCACACCCCTATCCTTCTGAACGTTAAAGATGAAGAGTAGGAGAGTGCATGTCTATCAGGGATGAAGTGTCAGATTACACACTTCTAGTGATTAAGGTTGTTAGAATGAGTGAAAAGGAGTGTTAAATTGTGGGAGAATGTTAGTTTGAGCATCCTCTACAAGTTCATTAAAGCAGAAGTTGCGAGACGTGCTTCTACAGGAGAGGTGTAAAGAGAATGTAGGAAAGAAGCAGAGAAGATGCAGAAATCTTCCATGCAACCATATCTGAAAGTAAGCTTAGTATTTGCACCACCAATCCCTTCTCCTACTATCCTCGTTATGTCCTCATACGAAGTTCATCTTCTGCTTTAATGCACTTTCTAGAGGATGTGCAAACTACTTCTCTGAGACACCATCTCTGCAACTGTGCTGTATCATTTTAGCATTCTTACTCTCAAGAAATGTGCAGAGTAATACTCGTCATCACTTCTTCATCTTTAAATTTGTGAAATTCTAACATTCTTCACTCCTAACAGGTGTGAAATTTGATATTACCTGTAGGAGATGTGAAGTCTGGCATTCTTCACTTCATACTTTAGGTGTTATTAACTTTTTTACACCCAGCATACACAATTCACATTAAATAAATAAAGTAATTATTGCTTGTAATTATAAGAGAGACATTTTAGGAGGCGGAAAACTTTTTTATTTCTTGCACAAGAGCCTTTTTTTCTCGCACCTCACCATTAAAATAATGTGTTAAACTGTGTTAAAAAAGCATCAATTATAACACTTCGCTTACTTCTCTGTAATTGTTTAATGAACGTATTATCCAATAATGTTTTTTCTTATCATTCAATTACTCATCGTTCTCAATTTTTCATGCCTTCAGGCTATCAAATTCACAAATTTTGTGCCCGAATATCCTGCTCCACTTGATTAATGGATAGACTTAAAATCGGCTTAACTTGTACGTAAATTGGCTCTTAAAATGGAAAATTTTGCGCTATTTTACTACAGATTATTACAAATTCTAAGATAGAACTATGATACGAGTTTATTGGTTTGAATGTTTGGCTGAAAATAAGACTTTTTAATGACTAAATTAGCATAGGAGAATGGCAGAGAGACGAAGAAAAGGAAGATAAATTCGTTTAAATATTGAGAAAAATTATTAAAAATTTTAGATTAATTTGGTTATTAATGCTTAAAAAATGAAAATTTTTAAGATTATTTTACATTAAAAAAATTCTGAAATATTTTTAGAAATTTGGGATTGTAAGAGGCAGCCAAACAGAGAGAGAGAGATGCTGAGTTTAAGCATTAAAAAACTAAAAAATTTATTAAATAAATTTATACAAAGAAAAATACATTAAAAGTTTTTAGAAATATCCAAGAAATGTTAAAAATTATAAAAAAAATTACAAAATAATTTTTTCTTGATAAATGTTTAACATAGCATCACATTGTTAATTTCATACAAAGCAGAGAATGAGAATAAAATTAATTCCGAATAGAAGAAAAAAATGAAAACTTTTATTAATTAAAATAAAAACTTTAATTTTATGTAAAGGACATTATATTTTTTAATACCTGTATATTACAATTAATTTTCTTTAAAAAAAGGGTACCTATGATACTGAAAAATCAAATTTGTAAACCAAATTCCAGAGATTCTGAGTGAATTTCTTGATAAATAAGCTTTGTACAGACAAACAGATTAACGAATTAAAATAAAGAAGAGTAAGAAGAAGTGAAAAAAGACAAATTTTTCAATAGAAGTAACACAATTATGCAAAATAATAAAGAAAGAAAAAAAAGAACGCATTTTATATCGAAAGATGCAGCAAGATCCTATTAAAATCAGCATCAGTATTTATCCTAAATGATTCTTTCACTTTAATGGTTTATTTGTTTAGCAAAGACTGTGTTTAAGAGTTTAATCCCCTTTAAATATCTCTATAAATGTATGATTATAGAAAAAAACCGGTCAGACAAACAAACAGGAAATTACTTCTTTAATAAGGGTAATATATATTTTTAATAGCGTTTATTATGGAAATGGAGAAAAGAAGGCTCTAAATAACGCTTTAAAAGAAGTATAAAGTAATAAAAATCTAACAAGAAAAACGATTCGAACAATCTCCATCTTGGATCTTGCTCCTCTTCATCCTTCCAGCATCCTTGTCTTTTATCACGGATAACTCTGGAAACGTTGGTTAGAAGCACTTAAAATAATTCAATTACACATCTCGAGAATCGGAAGAATATATTTTAATATTAAAAAAAAATGGTTCCTCTCCCAAAAAATAGTAAATTTAATCAAGTACTTATGTAAATATCGTGTCCAGAATGCGTATAATTGATACAATAAAGTGAAGTATGAATCCGAGAAAGAAAGAAATAATTTATAAATATTATTTCTTACACAATTTTTATTTTTATTTATTTAATTAATAAATTTTTATTTATTTATTTTTCCTTTTTTTTTAAATTAAATCATTAAAAATTCGTCATTCGTCATCAGCATCCTCCGCATCACTTGAGCCTTCACGAATACATCTGAATCAACGAAATTTCAGATATATTTTGGACAGTTTTTTTTACAGTTTTATTAATATTAAATTTTTAAAAAATTTCTTTATTTTTATACAAAAAAAAAGAAGAAGAAAAAATTTAATTATAACAATTGCAACTGTGTAATGAAACTACGAATTTTTCTTGTTCTTTCTCGTGTTTTCCTCCTGTTCAGATGATTCCTACTTTGAAACGTTGTTTTCCAATAGTTGTTACCTTTATATATATATATATATATATATATAATTTTGACGTTGATAAATTCAGGAACTTGAACATTGAACGTGTTTCTTTCTTGCTGTTTTACATTGTTAAAAAGTCTTTGATCATCAGTCTGAGAATAAAAAGCCTCGCAGAACATCACATTTATCTTTTTGTTGTTTTTTTTTATGTTTCATCACAGGCACAAACTTGTGGGGATTTTAACGAAATTTGACACAATTTTTCAATGAATTTCACGTGTTTTTTGAGCCTTGAACTTTATCTTAACACTCCCACAGCTTGAACTGTATATCAGAGTATATATATATATATATATTATATTATATATATATAAATTGACTATCCTTAAACACCATAACGTGTTTCTTTGTTAAGAAACAGTGAAAATTTTAAGAGAGTGCAGCGATTAAAAATTGTTTAACAGATGTTTGGACCTCTATTTCTTTTTATATCACCTAAAATTTTTAAATTAAAAATTCATTTAAACCTTGAAAAAACAATATGAATACGTGAAGACTTCACACAACAGTTTTTAGGTGTACACGCAACCACCTATGATGTCTGTGTATACATTATATTCATATATATATATGTATGTATATATATATATATATATATATATATATATATATATAATATAATATATAATTATGTACAGCATATCATGTTTGTTTCTTCCTCACTGTTTTGAACAAACACAATTGTGCACCAGGGATGAGAATTGTTCGATTTTGTGTCTCCATTTTTGTACAATTCGTGGGGGAATTTTTGGTGTAAAATGTTGGCAGCTGTTGTGTATAGTTTCGATACTTCATTGGGCAAAAAATGGCTACGTTTCCAGCACGTGGAATCCGTAACGAGCCATAAATTGAGCACAGATTTTATTTTTGGCACAGTATTCATCACTTATCTATCAGCATCCGTTCTCTTGTAGGAATCCTGCTGATCCATTTCTTCTATCAAGGTTGGGTTCGTCTTGATCTCTAGCGTGTACACTCACAGAGTGCGATACAGAAACTACTGTGGCAGCTTTGTTCCACACTAGTTCCCTCCCCGATTCATCTCTTGTGCTGCCAACAGAATTATAGGTTACTGTACTACAGGGTGTCTGATTAGCTAATTCAACATCACCTTGCATCTCACCTGCAGACATCTCTCTGTAATGGGCAGTGGCAATTGGGGTGGGTTTGACTGAATACACGATCACACCAGTAACAACGAGTACAAATGATAAACTGTACAACCAGTGAAACTGTAAAATAAAAAAGAAGGAGAAGAGAAAAACACGTTAAGAAGTTTTCTACGTAGTATCTACTTTATAATATACTTAACAGTAAGAATACGCGAGAAAATAATAGGTAATAACAACTTAATTTGGAATTAAATTTCTTCCGTGTAATAATTCTTCGTTATTGTTAACTGAAATAAATCAAATATTTCAAAAATTTAACTGAAAATAATCACATGATACAATTTGGTAATCGTTGAATTGATGCTGCCTTTCAGGGAAGACCGGGAGCATTCTATTGCTGATCATGCAGATGATTAGAATCATAAAAGTTATTTAAAAAATTGAATTTTGGCAAAAATGCATGTCAATTCAGCAAATTAATGGTCATAAAATCATGATAATTAATAGAAAACGATAGATAACGTGTAAGCATACTTTACTATTGTTTGCAATACTTCTATCCATATTTACAAACATGTTTAATTTTTGTATTATTTAATTATGTGTTTTTGCTTAGGGCTTTTATATTAGACTCTACTCTCATTAACGGTGTTTATTTCATAATGAGAATTAGTGATTTTTTCCTTTGTTTGAGACAACACACTTTCTATTCTTTTTATTTTAACAGTGTTTTAAAGGTATGAGCAGTTGCTGCTCTATCTTACTCTTAAAATTATTGCTCTCATTCATTGTTACGATTAAGTGTGGCTCTCACATATTGTTACGATTTTGCTTTGCTCTCGTGTATTAGTTACGATTTTGCGTTGCTCTCGTGTATTAGTTACGATTTTGCGTTGCAGTCGTGTATTAGTTACGATTTTGCGTTGCTCTCGTGTAACAGTTACGATTTTGCGTTGCTGTCGTGTATTAGTTACGATTTTGCGTTGCTCTCGTGTATTTTGTATTGTTACAAAGCTAATCTCATGCATTATTCCGAATAAGTCACTGAATTGATTTAACTGTTTATTTACTATTATGTTGCACTGTTAACTGAGACCTATTTATAGTGGCATTAATTTTGTAATTACTATCAAGGGTGTTAATCTTTATGCAGTTGTACAAGTATTTTCAGTGTATAAATGTGAACAATTTCTATAAAAAACTGAGGCATGTAGTTACTACTCCATATTATTTCAAGCTATTATATAAGAAATTATTCTGAACGTATTATTTTGTACGCATAGAAATTATTCCATGCAAATACCATCATTACTACTCCTATAATACTTTTTAAGTTAAAAAAACATTATTTTATATAAAAGAAAATTTAATAATCCAGCAACGAATTGAGTAACTTTCCCGTCAAGAGTTAAAACTGCGTGTGGCGCCATCTGTTCCGAGATTTTTATTAAAAAAACTTTATTAATTATTATAAAATGGCAAAATGCTTAATTTTGAGAGTAGGAATGAGTTTTATAAAAAGTTGTAAATGCTAATAACGAGTAAAAACTCCATTAAGCCCGACTCCACTCGCGATACGAGAAGTGACCCTCTCTACCTCCCCACCCCCTCGACCTTTAACCACCAAAATTTAAGAGCATCGATGCCCCTCATACACAAACCTTCCTGCAAAATTTCGCAAAGTTTCGACAAAAGGCATGGGAGTTTTCGAGCTTTACAGTGGGTGAACAAAATCGTTCCCCCTACATACACACGAAAACACAAAGGAACAAAAACACACGCTAACGTTCCTATACAAAGAAAAATTCCCCAAATTTGTTTGCTTTTCTCGACGTTTGAAGGTCCTCCAAGTCCAAAAATGTTTACACGTTTACGTTTACATTCGTAATGAATGTAACTAAATGCACGTTTATTCTTTTATAGATTTTTATTTGTAATCGAAAATAAATACGTAAATTGAACGAAATGCATAAATTTCATGGAGTTTACTCGTTCCACTTGTCATCAATTTTTGTAATTTTTTCTTATTTTTTAAAAGTAAATCAATTTGTAAAATGTATTTTTTTAAAACTTGATTTTGAACATGTTTGTTGCATGTAAAGCGATTTTTATTTTATGTAAAAATAAATGAAATTTTTAGCATTTATTTGTGCACGCAACATTATTTTTCTATTCATTTCGCAGTCCTTAAACAAAGTATTCCTCTTAGAAAATTTATTAAAAAAAATATGTACGTCCTGTCTGTCGCTCTTATCTTCCTGAGATAGTACTTTGTTTTTTTTTTGAAGGGAATTTCTATAATAACCTCGATTTTTCGAGTGTTTTTATCGGATTTATTTGTATATTAACGTACTTTTTACCATAAAAGTCATACTTATTACGTTTAAATTGTATTTTCTTGCGTAAAGAAATGAGTTTTAGAAGTTAATAGTACACAATTATTTAGAAAACTGAAAGGAATTCCTGGTTATAAATAATTTTTTTTGTTATGCCCTTTTATGTAAATATAAACAGTTGCTGCTCATGTTTATGTCTACAAATAAGCATTTCTAACAGCACCTGCCCAAATATAAGTGTATATAAAGTTGCTGTTCCTGCTTATTTGTGAAAAGAAGCATTCATATCAGCTTCTGCTCATATACGTGTATATATAATGCTGCTGTTCTAGCTCATATCTTGATGCATATAATAGTTCCCCTCCCCATATGTAGATGCTTGTTTACATGATTAGTTCAGCAAACATGATTAGTGTTTATTCATGCCATAAACACTAATCATGTTTGCTGATAACTATGAAGGAGTGCATCATGTGTTGTACGAAATTATTAAAATCAATCAGCATTTAAATTAAATAAATTGCTAAATTTATGTTAAACTTACCTTAAAATCAAATATGTAAAGGCCAATAATAAGTGAATAAAAATCTGCAGAGAGTATGGACAGGTTAACTGCTGTGGCACTGCTTACCCTCATGACAACTGGCATGGTTATATATAACAGGAAAAGACATCCCGCAAATCCCAACAACAAGGACACTGCAACAAATCAAAACAAAACAGTATTTTTATGTTATAAATTAATTTTAATTTAATATATATATGTATGTCTACTTTTAAACAATAGGTAGAGCCATAACTCGACTTTTACAACTCGTAAAATCTGTTAAATTTCGAGTTTTTATATAGGATAATCGTTTAAGGGAGAGAAAGATGTCCTCCTTCGTGAAGATACGTTCTTTTAGGTTGAGGGGGCTTTTGGGTATGTATGGCTTTGTTATAAAATCGTCAAAATTATTGTTAATTACTATGAATCTAGAAGAAAGTGCGGGAGAGATGCCACTTGGAGAAAATGCCCTTTGAGAGACAGATGCCCCACTTTCGAATTAAAATTCAGTTTAAAAAATAATTTTTACGCCTGTATTTTTTAAGTAATAAAATTCACAATCCCTAAAATTCTTTCCAATTGAAATTTTATCATCTTACACAAAAATCTGCAGAATTCTCTTAAATTTCCCGGCAATTAGTGTGTGCAAACACACATCTAAGACCCGCAATACATAATATACTCGTTCTTTCTTATATTCGGCTATTTCTATATCGCGTAAAAAAAATGCTGACATATTTTTAGGAAAAAAGAAGGAAAAGGCGAGGAGATGTCTTTGAAAAATGAAATTGAATTTTTACATCTCACTTCCAAACTTTCCTATTGAAACACGCCTTTTCCTCTGCTACAATTTTTCTTCACTCAATCATCTTTTTCCCCTTCTCTCGAGTATTTTCTCACGTGTTCAAACCAAGCGATCTTGACCTCTATCTTTCATTTTTTCCCCTTTTATATCGTATTCGTTTCACGTATATAAAGCCACAGAACCATCCTTTCACACCTATTTATGGCGTGCTTCCCTGGAAAAAAAAATTCGTTTGATCCCACACGTATACATTTATCCCATATAAAAACAGGAAATATGTGCAGATTTTATGTGCCCTATTCAATTTTTCAGCGTAAAAGAAGATGAATGAAGGTAAAAATCATAATGCTCTATAGAAAAACTTAACTGAGTTGGAGTTTTCATAAACGGTTTACACACCTTCTTGCCACTTTTCCCAATTTATCACAGCGACTTCTTGCCTTTCTAACACTGCCCTACGTGTAAAAAAAAATAAAGTTGTATGAGGTGATATATATTATAATTTAAATAAGAAAAGTAAATTCCAAGTAAAAATTATAAGATACACACTAAATACTGAGAGAAGATATGCGTTTTCATACATATTAACGTGTTCACCATTAACCGAGTGGATAAACCACTGTCGCGGGTTTGTGCCTCATTAAAGAGCTGGGTTTCTTGCGTCTAAACACGTGCACAGGAGCCAGTTTTCCATAAATTCCTCTCGGAGGCACCCCCCTGATAAATCGCCTGTGTGTTGCGTCACAGATAACTTGTGTTGTTCAGTGCAATCCCTCGAGAACCAAGTGAAGTTAAATCCACTGGTGGGACTACACTCATTGAGAATCTGTCAGGGATCTGATGAACTTGCATTAAATACAAGTGTAACCACTTCAAAATCTTCTTCAAGAAATTAAAATCTCTTAATTGAAACATGTATCAAGCATATAAATTAATACAGCTGTGGTCCAATTACTCACCAGGTAATGCTAATAGAGGACCTTAAACTCGCTACTCCAGTAAGCTATAAAAAGGTTGGCAGAAGCTTTCAGAACTGTTCAGAATTTTCAGTATACTGCTGTTTAGAGGTTTTCGAACAGATGTGTTATGTTCTCACGTGTGGCAGAGCTACAAACGAGCATTTACCAGCAAGATAATGCTCGACCGCGTGGTTCCCCAGGAATGTTTATCATCTGCCACACTTCTTTGGCCTGCTCTATGTCTAGATTTGTGGGATTTATGGGATGCCATCTTTGGCCACCCTATGATTATGAGGTATGTGGAGCAGGAGTTGCAACGTCTGTGGAAAAATCTGTGGCAGGATAGCGTACGATGCTTGTATGCTTCCATGCCCAAACGTATTGCCGCATATATCAAGGATAAGAAGTCCTGTAAGATACTAGAAGTTCCTTAAAATTGTAATGTTGCCCAGTAGGAAATTGTCGCTTTGCTATGACATTATAATCACTTATTATAATGGTCACTACGTTCTCACTAATAACGTTTTATTTGATTCCAACGTCTCCTTTCGGTATAGCGCCACTCTCGATTTAGTGCAAATTCAGAAGCAAATGAATGGCACTCTTAGATAAAGTTAAACTACTTATTATTATTATGTATATTTTTTAAATTTTTAAATAATTCTATTTAATGCAATCCTGTGGACGTTAATTTGTGTATTTAAGAAACATTATCCCGAAAAGGGGTCCAAAGCGGATGGTACTAAAGAGCTGAAAAACACCTGTTCTCATATAAAATAAAAATGTAAACATTTATTTTTATTAAATAAAACTTTCTACTTGCAAAATTAAATAAAATTATCAAGAAAGTATGTGTTGCAAGTTACTTTTACATCTGGAGAAACTTCAATCATTCGAACTAAAATTACAATATTGAGCGTAAACGTTACAAGATATCCTCATTAAAGCGGAAAATCTAATTATAATAATAATATATATTTTTTTTCATAAGTCATTCTATCCAGAAATGTACCGGCAAAGAAAGTTCCCATTCAATTTCCGGTTTTGCTAGTAAGAACGCAGCCAAACCGGAAATTCAATGCGAACGTCCTGTAGTTGCAACACAGCAATCGATCATTCAGGCAAGCATTTAAATTGTTAAATGATAATTAAAAATATGTAATCGATAATCAGTTAACTCTAGCAGCAAATTTAAAGTCCAGCATTAATTAATATGGATTAATGATGAATTCTTTTTGTTTACTTCGTTGCATGGCATTTCTGTTTCTTTTTGTAGCTTCTTTAAGTTTACTACGTTTATACACACATTTTTCTTATTTCGATCTATGCATAATTACACCTCAAACGTAAAAAAAACATTAGTAGGTCTAATAGCCAGTAATATAAGTCCTTAATTAATGAAACTGCTGATTTAGAAAAAAAAATTAAACTATCTCCACTAGATGGCGCTTTTTTATATTTCGATTGCAAACAAATTACTCGAGGTGGCGCTTTAGAACAAAATTATTTACTAATTCCGTAAGGTGGCGCCTTAAAACTATAACTATTTATTTATCCCACAAGGTGGCGCTTTAGAACTATAACTATTTACTTACCTCACAAGGTGGAGCTTTAAAATTTGGTTACTGTTAGATGGAGCTTCAGAATTGTAATTATGTGCTAACTCTGCGAGGGATGCTTTGGAGCTGAAATTTCGTACTAGCATTGCAAATACACGCTAACTCCGCAAGGTGGCGTTTCAGAACGGCAATTGTATAATAACACCACAAAGTGAGGGCTTCAGAGTTGCAATTACTTCACTAATTCCGAAAGGTGGAGCTTTAGAAATGCAATTATATATGCTAACTCTGAAAGTTGACGCTTCAGAACTGCAATTACCCAACCATTTCCGCAAGGTGGCGCTTCATAGCTGAAACTTCTTGGCTAATTCGTCTAGGTGGCGTTTTGGAATGGCAATTGCCGGGCGCCACCTTGCGGAATTAGTTTATGGCACGATTTGTTAACCATAATATGCGGTTTAAAATTGGGACGAGCGGATAAATGAATTATTTTGTAGATAATCGATTTAATTTAACAGTGTTTAATATAATTTTAATCTGCGTGCTATTGACAATAGCCTATCTGTATGTTGGAGCGGCACAAAAGATGATTTAAAGTTGAGTTTACGTAAACAAATTAAGTTAAAAGTTGTAAAATTCTCATACATTCTTTCGATGCAAATTAAATATTTCACTTTTAACTATAACTTTTCCTGTATTATAAATATTTTTTCCCTGAATTTTATTAAAATCACTTTTATTGACAGTTAATTAATTGCATTCTCTTCATCAAATTTTTAATTATTTCGAAAATATTGATGGACTCGACGATGCGGGACATCAATTTCTATAGCGATGCGAGCTTTTAAAGGTATAAAATTTGAAATATTTATTAAAATAATTGCAATTTATCCAAGATATAATCAGGAGGAAGTATTTTCTTGCTTGGTATATTATAAATTGCACACCTTTACACGGAAGAAAATTCTTCAAGAACCATCAACGGAACCAATATAGACGTGATTTAACCTGGTAAATATATAAAATTTAAGTGAAGAAAAAGGTGTATTTATAATAAAATATGCTTTTTGTATGAATTTTTGCTTGGAATTTTATAAAAATAACAAATTGCACAACCTTCTTTAAGAGTCCGAACTCCCGAAGAAGCTCATGCAATTTGCCATGGTTTATGAAGAACCATCACAAAAATGATTTAATATGCTAGATATGTAAAATCAAAGCGAAGAAAATAATAAGAAAACAATTTTTCTACCATAAAAGAATATATTTCTCCCATTTTTTTTATTATCTAAACACTAAAAAAATTAGACGTAAAAGGGATTTCATTTGAGAGCAATGCACCGCTGCATTACAAGTGAATAGAACGAAATTCGGTAGCGATCTACTGTTAACAAAGCATTAGTTTGTGGCATTCTTTGACCAGTGAATAGCAGAGAATTTCAAACAACGAATAAAAGGGAGGAATTCCAAAGATAAATTTTGCGATACCTTAACAACCGGTGCGATTTTTATGAAGGAATTTTATGTTTAACAGAGGGGAAAAAACAACACCAGAAAGAAAGGAATCTTACCAAAGATGCGAAATCATTAAATTACTTTTTCTTTAAAAAAAAAAAAAGAACAATGCAAAGAAGAGGAAGAAGAAGAAGAAGAAGAGGAGAAATTCTTTTGGATTCGTACAATTGTCCAATTGGATTTTTTTTTCACTTGTATATAAATATAATTGAAGATCTGGAGTGTCAGAAGAGGAAATATCGCGTTAATGATACGCCTGGAATTCTGTACAGTCCACAATGATTTATGTAACATTTTGAATTGTTATAAGGTAGAAAGAATGAAGTAAATCACTATTGTCTAGTGATAAGGATTTGGAATTTTAATGCCGTTTATGAGGGGACGTAACTGCGTATCTATAAATTGCACACCGACTTGAAGAAAATGCCAAGGAGAATTTATTATGGACATTTCGATTGTTATGGCTTTTCCTTTTTTATTTTTCTTTTCATTTTTTTATTGAGGGAATGTGCGAAGAATATTGCTTTAATGAAGAATAATATGAATTTATTTTAAAATAATAAATAAATTGAAAGATCTCCAGTATTTTTGAGTGGTTTCTTGGTGTAACTTTTTTAGATTCCATCTAAAAACACACCCTAACAGCCTCTCTCCTGCGACCCAAAATGGAGGAATAGATAAAACCACCCAATACTCAGAAGCGCGTTATTCTATTGTAATAAAGGGCAATTTCTTGGGGCCTCATCAACAGGGGCCACGAAAAATCTGTTATAAACTGTAGCATGAATATCGAAATTTAAATCTGGTGCCATAACTGGGACCTTATCATATCGGTGTTATTCAAGAGCAGTGCAGAACTTAACTATAAGAAAACTTGAATCTTTCTCCACTTCTAATATGCACGTAAGCTTAGCAAAGGCCTCATGTTATGATTCCATAGCTTAGGGCCTCATATTTTAACACGTATCATTACTTCGTAGAAGGTAAAGGCCTCTTATATATTACAGTCTAGGTGTCACAGGCCTGGAAGAGTCCATCTTTACAGTGTACTTTTCCTAATCTTCTGACCACTTTATCATCCAAATCTATGCAAATTTTTAACGTAGTCGCAGGCATAAACGCCTCACGACTACGAGGAGGCCTCATATTTTTCCACGTATCAATCGATAAAGTAGCAAACATTCAAAGTAATCTTCTGTTAATTACAGTGAAGTGGATTAGAAGTCCTCGTTTGATTTTAATTAGAAAAAAAAATGAATAAAAATCGATGAGAAATTCATTAATTACGTCATATTAATTCTTTTATTTTATATTTATTAATTAATACAACTTTCTAATTATTAATTGCTTAAAAATTCGTTTTGAATGAGACGATCCTAATTAATTGCCCATATCAACTTATATAATTAATTATAATTAAAATGTATATATAAATTCTAATTTCCCGGTTTTATAATTTTAAAATTTAATTTGTTTTAAGATTCAATTTTATTTTATTTTTTCTTTAAAAATTGCATTTTTGAGTTCTTTTTAAGTCTCAAACCATTGATCACTGGTCACATTTATGTGTTAATGTTAAGTTAAATTTTAATTTTATAATTAAAAATTGCTGAAATATTAAAGTATTCGAAGAAGCAAATTCGAATCTTTTGGTGCAAAATTTTATAAGCAAATTCGAATCTTTTTGGTGCAAAAATATTATAAAGTGAATTCGATTTTTGGGTGCAAAATTTTATAAGCAAAGTCGAATCTTTTTGGTGCAAAAATTTTATAAAGTGAATTCGATTTTTGGGTGCAAAATTTTATAAGCAAAGTCGAATCTTTTTGGTGCAAAAATTTTATAAAGTGAATTCGATTTTTGGGTGCAAAATTTTATAAGCAAATTCGAATCTTTTTGGTGCAAAATTTTATAAGCAAATTCGAATCTTTGGATGCAAAATTTTATAAGCGAATTCGATTTTTTGGGTGCAAAATTTTATGAGCGAATTCGAACTTTGGGTGCAAAATTTTATCAGCGAATTCGAATCTTTGGGTGCAGAAATTTTATGAGCGAATTCGACGTTGGGTGCAAAATTTAATCAGCGAATTCGATTTTTTGGCGCAAAATTTTATAAGCGAATTCGAATCTTTGGGTGCAAAATTTTATAAGCGAATTTTTTTGCCAAAAAGTCAAAAAATCAATTATCTCTTCATTTTTTCAGTGACTCTGTCTGCTTACAAAATACATTCCTACGTTCACTTCTCTTGTAATTTCTAATTTTGTAATTTTAAAAATATATAAATTATAAATTTTTATAAAAATTTATGATATTTTCTCCAAAAATTTCTTCAATTTTGTGAGAAAAAAATATTAAAAAAATCAATTATTTTTTAATTGTTTGTTATATTCCTCTGCCTACGACACGTACAGTACAGTACATAGTTTTTTAAATCACTTATATATTATAATTTCTACGTTTTAATTAAAAAGCGTGTGTAAATATTAAAATTCTATAAAGATAAATTTAATTTTTAGTACGAAATTTATCATTTTTTTTTGACTAAAAAAGCTAAAAAGTCAATTATCTTTTTACATAATTTTAAAGCGTATCGGCGTAAAACCAGCAGCAATTTTTCTATTAATAACCATTTTTAATATTAATATTTTACTAATAAAATGTAAAAAAATAATAAATTTAACACAAAATTTTTAAATTTTCTTTACAAAAAAGGCCAAAAATCGTATCAATTCTTCACAATTTTCATAAATTTCGTTGTATAAACCGCGATAGTTTTTTTACGTAGGTATCGACTCTAAATATTAATTTTTTGTTTTTTTAAATTAAAAATACTTTAAAATATTAAAATTTTTAATAAAAGTTCTCTAATTTATCACAGATTTCTAATTTTTAATAAAAATAACCCAAAAACCGACAATTCTTCAAGTTTTTATGCCTTTTTCTCATTGCTTCTAACTCTAACTTTAGTCTTTAATTCGCCAATTGTAAAAAGAAATTAATTAAAATTTAAACAAAAAAAGTTAATTTTTATTAAAAATTCACGTTTCTGTAATTTTTTACGGTCGAACTTTTGTAATTTCTTTAAATTTTTGCTTCAAATACTCTATTTTAAAGCGCTTTCGAGAGTAAACTATGCGAGAAAAACTCGAAAAATTAGAATTAAAATTTCCGATTTTCGAAACAAAAATGCACTTTTTAATATAAATTTAAGTATAAAATACATATTTTTTTCTAAATTATGGCGCTTTCTGTAAGTCAAGTAGCTGTATGATTAAGAATCTGATCTCCAGCATCTCTTCGAGATGCTGGAGATCAGATTCTTAATCATACAGCTACTTGACTTACAGAAAGCGCCATTTCTGCCCCTAGTGAGCATTTTCGGTACTATTTCTATACATTTAGAGTCATAAATATTCCAAATATTTATATAATTTTTACTACTAAGTTTTGAGTACAGTTTAATTACATATAAATTTGATTAAACTTGAATATGGCGAGAAAAATTAGAAAGTTTTTGAAAAATTTCGGGATAAAATTTATAATTTTATTATGTTTTAATTTATTTTCACTCTGAGGTTAAGGAATTTGAGAAAAATTAAAAAATAGTGTTGAATATATGCAAAAATTTACAAAAATTATTGCAGATAAAGTAGGGGATGTCTACTCTCATTTTGTGTAATTATAGTCAAAATAAGGTAAGAGGAACCACGAAAACTGTGTAGTTTAACGTCACGAAGCTAAATTTAAATAAAATAAATTCAATTTTTAGTTAATTTCCTTACAATTTTCCTCAAAACTCAAGCATCTTGACTTCTAAAAGTAGCCACGTCTCAGCATTGACATCGATATTTTTTAGACAGAAAAATCAGTTATATGGAGAAGTTTAAAGGCCACAAACACTAAAAAAAGACACGACTTCTTCTACAGAGTAAATGGATAGAAGTGGTTTTCGCTATATTTCTTGTACAGTTCAGAGAAACATCTGACAGCTTCGAGAGAATTGGTTACGAAGAACGATTGATTGACATCACTAGTGAAAGAAACAATGCATTTTTACAGCTAAAATAGTTCGAAAGTACTGAATTTTAGACAGTTTGGTTACCAACTTCTATCTTTTCTTCTAGTTTTTTTATTGATTTTTGCATCCACTTTCAT
This sequence comes from Centruroides vittatus, assembly GCF_030686945.1. NCBI lineage: Eukaryota > Metazoa > Arthropoda > Arachnida > Scorpiones > Buthidae > Centruroides > Centruroides vittatus. Next base: position 513,195 of record NW_027120693.1, on the reverse strand, counting down.
TTCAATTCCTTCATTTAAATTTGCAATGAATACTTGCATAGAAAACATGCTCTCAAGCATATTTTTATTATTAAATTGAATGAATTCTACTCTTCAGCATCTCCTTATCATGAGTGTCTTTCCATTTCAATTCCTTCCAGAGATCATCCTTCATCCAAATTTGCTATGCATACTTGCATAGAAAACATACTCAACAGCATCTTTTAATTATTAAATTGGATAAATACTGCTCTCTAGCATCTCCTTATCCTGATTCGGAAAAAGGATGCTCTCCAGCATCTCTTGTTCTCAGGAGATGCTCCGAAAGTGCATCTGTAGCCAATTTTCTTTATACAATTATAAAAACATGCACTGTTTATTTAATAAAAGTGCATTTTTATACTTTAAAAAGTCCATTTTTTAAAAAATTTTGTTGTATAATTCTACCTTTGTCCTCAATATTATATCACTTCGAGCATCTACCAGCAGCTACTTGCTCCTTAAATATTTATAAAAAGTCGATTTTATGTTAAAAAAAATGCAATTCTAAAACTAAAATATCAAAAAATTACTAAAATTCGGTTAGAGAAAGAAATAAATTCTGTTTTTTTTTCTTTACTCTAACTCTTAGTACTCAGAGAGCATCCTTCGTCCACTTCTTCCTACAGTTGTAAAAAAAATTATTTTCATAATAAAAAAATACATTTTTTACTGAAAAGTAGTAAAAAATATTCAATTTTATACACTAAAATTGCGATTTTTTGCTTTACTTCTTCAATTTCTGCACTGTTTCATCCAAAGAAAGAGAGAGAATCCCACTTTTCTCCACGTAACAAATCAAACAATTAGCTCATTTTGTACCATAACACGTGAAACTTGGCAAATTATTTTGTAAAAATAAGCATTTAGAACCCATAATTAATCTATTTTATACTTACTTAAGGGTGTAAGACAGATAAAAGTAATAAAAATCGCATCGAATGTATGACATATTAAAAGGATGCTCATCTCCTAAGTGATGCGGATCACGTAGAAGGAAATCGAATTCACAATCGAATTTATGAGAAAATTAATTTATATATAAGGTCAGGAATCGTTGAATGAGGCATAGAAGAAGGAGGACGTATCGATCTCGAAGATGTAGAGGTGATAACTATAAAAAAATTCAAGAGCATCTCTCATCCAAGAGAAGACCGAGAGATGCTGGAGAGCATCCTCCATCGCATGCTGGAGAACTTATTCAGCATCCAAAGATTTAATCTACTAAATTTTTTAACGGTTCCTCCTATGAAATAATCAACACTAGACACGGATAATATAAATCTGGATGCGATAAATCTAAAAAAAAAAACACCATCCAGATCACTCGAGGCTTCCAAAATGGTGATTTTGCAGGCGGTTATTTTAGAAATTTAGGATAAGTAACGTCTATAAAAGTGATATATTTTGAAAAATAAAGCGTCTATAGATGTTTCTATGCATAAAAAAACCTTATTTTTTTATAAAATTCTGTTCTATATATCGATTTTTAGAGATGGCCTACGTTTAATCCTATATGATTTGCTTTTTGGAATAATTTAGTAGAGCTGAGTCTTTGTTTGATGAAGAGAGAGTAGGATAATGCTGTTTGTGTATGTCTTTCTAGATAAAAAAAACAATATTATCCGCTTCAAAGAAAGCCGTTTTGATGGTTTAAAATGGTTTTTTTGGACTAGAATAATAAAAATCGAAGGTAGAGATAAACAAGAACCAATGCGAGTTACCTCATTTAAGTGGGAAAAGTTCGCAAAATTTCATGAAATAACGCAAATTTCAATCCAAAAAACAGAATTTAAATCCAAGAAAACACTATTAAGATACCATATTTATAATTCTTTTGCTTCTTAAAGTGATTTTTTTTGATCCTCAGTAGAAAATTCTTGAGTTAAAATCGTATTTCACGACGTTGTTCGGTCGTTATTAATGATGCTTTGAGATGAGATTCGGTAGTTTTATCTGTCAATTTTAAATGAGTCTGTCTATTTGTCTGTTTGGAGATTCAAAGATGTTGTCTGAATAGGATAGACTTAGGATAAGATGGGCAAAAGATAGAATCATTTGCATCTTTATCTGTCGTTACCATTTTATTTAATATGATGTATAAAGATGGGATATAACTAATCCTTAACAGTTTCTATCCTAACTAGAAGAGTGTAGGTAATTAAGTAGAACAAATTTATCATTTAGTTTTCTTATTCTATCCATAGGAACGAGTAAGAGTAACCTTTCTCGTTCCTAGAAAGGGATATCCTTCAGAAAAGGATAGAATCCCTGTTATCACTTCGTTCCTATCTTTTCTAGAGGAGCATAGCCTTTAGAAAGTGATAGGATCCTTGTTATCTCCTCTTTCCTGTTTTTTCTATAGAGGTAAAACCTTCAGAAAATAACAGAATCGTTTGTATTGTATCTTTGTTATCCTATTATAAGAGGAGGACAAGGAAAGAATAAAATCGATACTATCCTTACGACATTAATCATCCTCATCTTATCTGTAAGAAAGGATAAGATGGGAAGAGATTCCCTCTCATCATCCCATCATCACATTAATATCTATAGGAATAAGTAAGGATTCCTTTGATTATATCTATAGAAATAGATAAAGATCAATGTGATAAGATCTTCCGAATCTTCATCCTTATCCTTATAAATAGGGGTGGATAAGAACAGGATAGAATCTGGCCATTCCTAGAGCCCGTGTAGCTAAAATGAAAAGGGGCGTGTAAGAAATAATCAGACTAGTCACGCCGTTTGTCTGACCGCAATATCTTGTTTAAATTACAAAAATATCGCATAGGAGAAACGGAAAAGATCGGGAGGAGGAAGAGGAGGATGCGGTATTAAAACGATGCAAGCGGAAAATCGGGAGAATCAGAGAAAATTCCGAAAAGACAAAGAAATTTTTCACTTTCCGAAATCGGAATATATTTCCGGAATTCCTTGTAAGCTTTTCTTTGATTGTGGAATTCCAAAGCGCATCGTAACGCATCCTTCGTTTTAGTGTCTTGACAATTACTGGTTATAAACAAAGAAAGTAGCCCATTACCCGTTTATAGCGTCATATTAGTTAGAACGATAAAAAAAAAGACGAAGATAAGTGAAAATTTAGAAGGATTCTTTGTTGATTCACACGTTTAAAAACTGGATAAAGAGGTGAAATTTGATGTACGAGTGGATAAGGGGGATGAAATTTGATGTACGAGTGGATAAGGGGAAATGAAATTTGATGTACGAGTGGATATGGGGGATGAAATTTGATGTACGAGTGGATATGGGGGATGAAATTTGATGTACGAGTGGATAAGGGGGATGAAATTTGATGTACGAGTGGATAAGGGGGATGAAATTTGATGTACGAGTGGATAAGGGGGATGAAATTTGATGTACGAGGGAATAAGGGGGATGAAATTTGATGTACGAGTGGATAAGGGGGATGAAATTTGATGTACGAGTGGATAAGGGGGATGAAATTTGATGTACGAGTGGATAAGGGGGATGAAATTTGATGTACGAGTGGATAAGGGGGATGAAATTTGGTGCATGATTAGATAGTGGAGACGAATTCAAGTGGATAAGGAAAATGAAAAACGGAAGAGAATCGATTAAAGTGGCTAAGAGGAATGAAAACCGATATTCAAGTGGATTAACCATAGATGAATAATAGTCCATGTAGACGAGGGAGACGAAAATGGACGGAACTTGATTCAGGTGAGTAAAGAAGACGATTGAAAGTGGATAAAATTTGATTCGAGTGGACAAAGGAAAAGAAAATGAATGAAAATGAGTTCAAGAAAAGAAGGAGGATGAGAAATAGACTACGTGTACAAATAAAACAATAAAGGATAAAGGAGAGGGAAATAGAATAAAAGTGGATAAAAGGGATGAAAATTAATTAAAATGGATAAGGGAAATTAAAAACTGGACAAAGTACATAAAGAATTCGAGCAGATTAGGGGGTGAGAAACGGTATACTTACAATTGAATTCCATTGACGACACTTCCGAATAGTCCCAACATCCCGAGAAATTCCACCTGGTTATAAGTTTTGACTACGAATTCCTCGGCCACGTTTGATATTCCGTACAGCGCAGCACCCGATAGGCAGAGCATATCACCAAGTAGCCTGTTACTAACTGAAAGAAACAAGAAAAATACACAAGATTTCAGTAAAATTTCGCTTTTGATCCCCGCTCAATTTGCTTAATTTCCCATTCTTCTAACGCCCTCCCCCCGAAAGTCTCTCTCACGAGGAGACGATGACGTCTGCAGCAATTAGTGACGTGTTAGTGTGGTCGCCAGTATCTTCCCGTGTGTTCTTGTGTGCGCGGAGGAGAGGAGGAAGGAGGGACCCGATAACCTGGAGTCGTTTTCTATCCGGATCGATAAGTTGACTGGTGCGAAACCTGAAAGGGAAAGGGCAGATATGCCGAACAGTCACGTGGTAGAGGGGTGTGCGGCGGAAGTAGCTGTAGAGTAGGCGTTGATACTTAATTAACGTGAAGAGTCGGGTTTCGAGTGCCGTAACGCACCCTAAAGTAGTGTCGAATCCGTTTTAATGAATCGATAACGGTGTGTAGAGGAATAGAAACTGTAGATGATGTGCTAGATCTAATCTAGTGTAGATCTGCGGCTGTGGATCCATTCCGGATGGATCAATAATAAGACGAAAGAGCGCATCCGGGGTGGATCTGTGTGGATGAATCAACACAAAGTACAGTACATACCTACGGATAAATCAACACAAAATAGATTGAGATCTACTCAAAGGTTGAATAATGGTGTAAAATAGCCGCTAAAGGTGACGAAAATGACGAAAATTGGCATAAATAACACTCCAAACGAATTACACGAGCCAAATTTCACACGTTGTTACGTTAAATCGAGATCGATTTTTTGATGTTTAACCAAGCTAAACGCCTGCCCAACACGCGAAAAGTGATGGAATTCGTTGCTGCAGCTCGCTAGATGGAACCACTTCCTCAGAAGATAGAGGATAGTTAGAAGCAGGGATGAGGAAGAAGAAGAAAAAAAGAAGAAAAAGATGACAGTCGATGCCTCAGCTAATTAGAGATCGACGTTTCTCATTACAAGACTGCAAACATCAGCAAAGAAAAAGAAGTAAACCCTCCCTCCAAAACCTTTCAAAATTTGTTATTTTGGGTGGAAACAACTTTTTCTCCTTCCCTTTAATTAATTAAACTTCTCTTATTTTCGAATTCTTAAACGTGAGACTAACCGTAACCGGTAGAATTTATCTTTGACCTTCAGGATTAACGTAATTTAAACGAATTTTTATCCTGAAAAATAGAAAATTCAGCTAAAAATAAATAAAATTACGCTTAAAATAACTTTAAAATATATATTTCATTAATATAAATTAAGCGTGAAACGAGCTTCTCCCACTCGATTTATCTAGAGGATGAGGATGCTGCTGCTAAAGTGATAACGTGGAGCAAATTATAATTTAAGTAATTTATAATTGTCATTTTCTAAAAATTTATATAAAATTGATATAAAAAGTGTATAAAATTAATAAAAAAATACTCAAAATATTTATTATAAATGAGGAAATCGAAGAGAAAAACGAGAAAATCTAACTAATCCAAGAAATATCTTTAGATGTAAGATTAATACAATTTAAACGGATTTTAATCTTCTTTAGCATTTTAAAATTAAAAATATTAGTTAAAATAATTAAAATTATGCTTAAAATAAGTTTAAAACATACGTTTTATCCATCTAAATTACATAAAACACGGCATTCTCCTACTTAACAGGTAAAGATGAGGATGCTGCGAAAGTGATAACGTGGAGCAAGCTAAGATTTAAATGTTTCTGTGTGGTTTATAACGCTTATTTTCTTAAAAAAAATTATATAAAACACGTAAAATTAGTGTAAAAACCGCAAAAAAATCGATAAAAGAAGAGGAAGAGGAGAAAATCTTTCCGAATGATGCGACAGTTCGGATGCTTTAGACACTTTATCAAGTTAAAAAAGTTGTGTTAAATTGGCAAAATAACTAATTTTAAACGTGACAAATTATATTAAAGAAGCCGCGAGATAAGCTTGAATCGAAAAAAAATCAATTTTTCTCCCTAAGAAAACATCTTCCTAACGATGACAATTATCTAGTAATTGGATGGTGGCAATTTTATTTCTTTGATCCTCGCTTAATAACTCGTTAAATTCGGGTCAAAAAAGGAAAATTCCGAATAGAAAATGCAAAAAACGGCAAAATTTAAGCCGTAAAATTACAAAAATTACAAAAAAAACTTACATTTATTAATGCAAGCTTTTTGTTTCGTACTTGGAAAAGTCCGCATCAAAGAGCATCATCATTTTACGTGTGACACGATAAATTGTAGAATATTCTACTTTATAAGGCGCGTATATTAAAATTTTTACAATTTTCTCCCTATTCTAGGGATGTTATCCCTTATTTTCAAGGAAAAATCCCTAAAAGTATGCTCGTGATCCTCCCCGAATCACTAGAAATCCTCTGGAATGATGCTTGAAGACAGGGATCGTTTATGGAATAGTGTAAAAATTCTCGGATATATCTTCTAAAATATATCCCTAAAATACATAAAAGATTTATATTAATTCCTATGAAGGATATGTCCCTATTCGTAAGGAAATATTCATTAAAATAAGGATAAAATTCTCAAAATTATTGGGTATATTCTATAGATCTTTACATCATATTCTGAAGATAATTCCAGAGTTTCAGGATAATCGAAGAATATTCCCTGAATATCCTGAGTTATTCTGCTGGAATTTTTCCCACAATATCCTGAGAATTCCTAAAATATATCCTTTATGATCTTTTAAGGCTTTGACTATTCTCTTGAAATATATCTCAAGATATTTCCGGTTTACTCTGCAAAATATATGTTGATTTTACTTGACATATTTCAAGAAATTCCTATGATATATCCTTTAGAATTGTTGCCATTCTCTTTGGAATGGGTCTGAAGATACTCTCAATATTCCTGAAAGAATATCTCAGGATATTTCCTGGCTTTCCTAAGGAAATATATTGCAGAATACTCTAAGAATATCCTTTAGAATCCTCTAATACTTCTACCATTTTCTCTGGAATATATCCTAGAATAATTCTAGAAGGATATCTCAGGATATCCTGGGAACATCACGAATTATTCTACCCAATATCTGTACGTAATCCCAGAAGTTATATCACTTCTTAGAGAGTTGCATACGTTATAAGAGATATACAGCCTTGAAACTAGAGATATAATCTTCCGGATGGAGATATATCTCTCAGAATTCTTAGGATATATCCGATTTCAGAGTAATGAAGAAATTCGATTTTTGAGAGTGATGCAGACCTCGTTTGGAGGGATCTATGGCTTAGAGTAATGTTAAAAATTGTATATCCCAGAAAGGATATCACGAGTAGGACCTCTAACAATGTAGAGAAGGGTGGTAAATGTTGAAATTTACCCCTATTATTAGAAAAAAAATGGAATTTTCGCCGAGATATTCTTCGATGGACTACATAACATCCGATTGCAATAGCAATTAAATATCTATTTTGCTCTCTGGAGAAAAATGAATCTTTAACGATTTACCCCACTTTAATGGCATTAGAAAGGAGAACAGGAAGTTTTCTATGGAATTAATAATATAATATTAAAAAATTTACAAGAATTCCAACCGAAAATTGATCTTTAACTTCTTCTAGAACTGTAGAAAGTAGGAAAAAACAGCAAGGATTAATACCATCAGTAAAGCACCTTCCATCTTCATCCTTGATTTCCTTGATTGGTAGCTAGTTAAATTATTAATTTGAGAGTTAATTAGAATCAAAATTAAGAAATTAACATCATTACACTCTTCAGGATCATTAGAGGAATTAATAATACGAAATGATGACGATAAAATGATAGAATCCTTTCACCTACATCTTCCAGCATCCGGGATGAGGGAGAGGCACAATTTAACTAAATTTCTCTCAATTTAAATGAATTTTTATGTATAAAGAGATCGAGAAGATAATTATCGTGATCAGAATCCACAAATATGATATCCTCATTCATATAAGTTGGATGAGGATCCCATTTTCTATCTTCATCCAACTAAGAGGATAAATGATTTATCAGTTTCTAACTCCAGATTTAAATATATTAAGTGGATTTTAAATAGGAATAAAGGAGCAATGATTTAGAAATTTGTCAGTTTATCATCTTAAGAAGAAAAATATCAGATCTACATCATCTGATTTGGATGAGGATCCCGCATATTATCCTCATCTAACTGAGAGGAGTGATGGTTTCTCGTAAATCTACATGTTTTAAAGTAGATAAAATGTATTTTATGATGATTTTAATTAAGAATAAAGAAGAAAATATTCAAATAAACATCAATCCATCATCCTACGAACACTTAAAACTCCGTCATCCTTGATCTATGCAGAACATCACAGAGATGCAACTACGTTTATCTTCTGCTTTTTGCATTTTTAAAGATGTTTAAATGTAAAATTTATTTATAAATCCATAGAAAATTTGTAAAAATAAAACAATTTTATAGAATATAATCGTAATTTAACGTTAAAGATAACACTTATAGAACAATTCTCGATGATAAAAGTTAGGATACGTCATCCAGAAGATGATCAGGATCGGATGCTGCACAAATTTCCATAGTAACCGTTGCTATAGCATCCAAAGCATCGTCTCAACTTAAGTATCAATCCAGAAACTTCAATAAGAAACTTTCTCTGTGATATTTTAGAGTTAAATCTTAGTCTAAAGATAAGAATTATGAGGTAGATGAAAGCATCCTTTCATCCAATTCTTTGATAAGATTTGGGGAATTTCCCAAAAATTTTAAAGGGCCAAGTTAATTAACGATGCAAAATATTTGTTGTAATTTCGACAATTTCGTGTTAAAAAACTAAAATTTTCCAGTAAACTTAAATATAAATTCGAGATGAAGTCAGTGTTATTGATTAGAATTTCATCATCTCTCTTACTTTAAAGGGCATTTTCACTTACTGAATATAATTTTCAGGCGAATTTCTCTCCAAAATTAAAACATATTTACTTAAAGTTCGACATTTCAATCAGTAAAATTCAATTTTTAAGTGTTTTTATTTAGAAATTTTAATTAAAACATGCATTTCTTCCTGCTGTTCTTTACGTATCCGACTCTCGTTTCAACGTTCTCTTACTTTAAATATTACGATTTTAGGCGGTTTAACGTTAAAATATTTGGAATTTATTTAATATTTAGTCTCGGAATTTTATAAATTTAATAAAAATCTCTTAAAACCTTAAAATATTATCGTCTTTTCTTCATATATTCCACGCAGAAGATGCTAAATATTAATCTAGTTGAAGAATTTGAAGCTTAACTGCTTAAAAAAACTCCAAATTTCGATAGGAAATTCAAGTTTATCCACGAGAAATCAAGAAAGATGAGGAAGAATTCATCACCACGAATCTAATTATAACATTTTAAAAGAAGAAGCATTAAAAACCAATAAATTACTTTATTACACACGAATTTTTATCTTATTTTTGTATAATTATAATTAAAAATCACGTTAATTACATCGATCTCGAACACAGGATTGTGTTACAACCCTCGTATATTTGGCATAAATCTTTTTATTTTATAGCCAAATATTCGATTCAAAAGCATCGTGAGGAATTGTACAGCGAAGAATCTGCGAATATCAAATGGAATATCCTGATAAATCATTCAATATTACCATTTGTAACAAATCCAAAGGTCCATAAATCATATGCTAACAGTTATGTATCCGCGATGCGATTGTCGTACAATTCAGTCGATATTTTGGAAATTTCTTACGTTTAAACTACAAAATAACTTATTCTGCATTAAAAAGTATCATTTTCTTGATTTATTTTATTAAAATTGCAAAGAATTTTTACATGATAACCCGGAGCAGAACGTGAAGATCTGCAGATCCTCTTAGAGGATGGGGGATGAGGGAAGGACGAATAATGCGTGTTTAACGTTCTAAAATCGAATTTTTGATCAAAAAACACCCGAATTTTGTATCACAAATGATTAAAAGGGCCAAAAGTTTTGAGTCAAAGTGTTTACAGATGCGAAATTTCGAAGCTGAATGCTTAAAGATTTCGAAACAGGTTATGCAATTTAAACACGCTCAGACAAACAGACGAACCGATTAAATTGTATAATTTTACAAGTAAAACGTTAAAACAATTTATTAAAGTCATACTTTTTGGCGACAGACTAACACAGAAAGCTGCAGTATCCATACGAATTCGGATAATCCACAGCATCCAGGATGATGAGGAGAGAAAGATGAAGAGGATTTTCTCCGTTTAGAAATTTACACGAATAAATGATTATAAATTAGGAAAAAGCAATATAAATTTGAAGTTTTTTCTGATAATTTCAAGTGGATTTCCGAAAATATCAGGCGATAAACGAAGCTTAAAACGATGACACTGGAGAGCAGTTGATGCTAGGGAGCAGTTTAGTGATGGAGGTCATCTTTAGAAATCGTTTGTAGTTGGATCCACGATAAGATTGGATGTTCTTTTCACTCTCTCTATACAATGATGTTCGTGGTCTTTCTAAGAATAACCTTTTCTTCTCTCAACAATCCTTAACAATTCCAGTATTTCTTTAGAACCGGGGTCATCAAACTTCTCGAGGTCGTCGGCGTTTGACATTCGATTTGTCTACAGATAAGATCCCCCCTCTGAAAATAAATACTTCCAAATATTTTCTCTGTGTTTTCTTTTTATTTTATAGTTTTCTGCAGTAAATTCCCCCAAAAAACACGAATTTGAAAGATTAAATTCACTCGTTTTTCCATTAAAAGCTAGAGCATCTTCGTCAACGCCTCTACGATTTTTGGATGATGAATTTGAATGGTTCCTACAGTTGATACAAGCTAATTTCTGAAAAGGTGAAAAGGTCATGATCTGTATCATCAGGTGGGCTTTAAAATAAGCCATCTCCTGTTCACTAATATTAACTACGTGTCGAGAAATAGTGCTATGTAATTTACTTTTCGTAAGAATTCCCAACGTAATGTGTTTTCTAACACGAAATTTCGTGGTTCCTACATTTGTTACAAGTTAATTTGTTTAAAGGTCGAAAGATCATGACCTATAGCATCACGTGAACGTTAAGATAATCCATTTCCTGTTCATTAAAATTAGCTACGAGTCGATAAATAGAGCATTGTATGTCACACACAACTCTTTCTTGCTTGCAGCTACGTCACACATCCAATTCGCTATGTTTAACTGATTTTAGACACTACTTCCCTTGCATGGTGACTCATTTCAGCAAAATCTGCCCACCCCGAGGTTAGGAATTTGATCCGTAAAAGTATAATTATCCTTCCCATCTAGGTGGAAATCGCTTAAAACTTCACAACCAAAATTAAGTCATCTAGGGCCAAAATTATTAATTTTCGTGAACGTTTCTAAGAAAATCACAAGAGAAATGTGCGCCCTCTCCGGAAAAGTAGTCACTTTTACTGTAGAGAACATATGTTACTAGCGAAATGGCTTTAATTTATAGTGTCAGAAAGTCGAGAGCCGTTTTTACAGGATTAAAAAGAAAACACTAAAAAAAGGCTGTGTTAAGCAAGACGCTAACCACATTTTCTAGTGTAAAAAAGAACACTCGGACACACCAACGAGCGCAGAAGAAGGGGAGGAATTCAGATGACGTCTGGACTGCACGTGATTGATGTGAAGCGGTTCATTGTTCATAAACGAATAAAATTATAGACATAAATCACCAAAATTGCCAATGTTACTAGAAAACACCAGAGTTAAATTACTTATTCGTTTGTTTTTGGAACAAGAGAACGGAGAATGGGAGCATCGATAACGCTGAAAGAGGATGAGGATGAGGATCGTAAGAGGCTGACTCCACTTTAATTACTAATTTATGATAGTAATTTAGGTACTTATTCGTCCCGTATTTTTGCTATTTTACGTTAGTTACGCTGTACTGATGAATTAATTAACAGAAGACATCGTTACGCTGATCGTCGTGTGCTTTGAGGATGCGAAACGGCGTAGAGTGATGCACGACTCTGTACAATTGTGCTTCGTTAATGGAGATGAGACTGTACACGTTGGTTATTCTGTACGATAAAGTAGTACACAAAACGATACAAGAGTGTGTGATACAATTCAGGTTGTAGTTTTTATGCAGCAGAAGTTGTACAAAAACTGTAAAGACTAGTTAATTTGTACGCTACAGAAGTGTATGAAGTGCTTCAAAATTGTAATCTGTACGCTACAGAAGTGTATGAAGCGCTTCAAACAGCGGTTTGTACGCTGTAGAATTGTACGAAGCTCTTCAAGCGATAGTTTATATGTTATAAAAGTGTGGAAAAACTCTCCAGAACGGTTGTTTTGCATACTCTGCAGAAGTACAGTGTACAAGATGGTAAGAAGCACACAGAACATTGCAGAACGAGTCGTGTACACAACAGAAGGACACGTAACGTCACAAAACGATGCCGGAGGATCATCCTACAAGGCGAAGAATCACTCAGCAACGCACCACCTACTTCTACACCTTCCTTCATTGTTAAACACGGGGTAGAAGAGGGAAGGAAAACTTCGCCGGTCACAACAGGGTCACAGTTTAGTTCTTACAGCATTCGGCCATATTGTTAAACAATAAATAGGGTTATAAAATGGCTAGGAGCGCGCGAGGGAGAGGATTTGCCATTCGTCACACGGCGCCATAAACATCGTCACGTTCGACCCGGGGCGATTTTCGGCCAACGTTTCCCAATTGGGAAATGGAGGGATTTATCTTTATTCCGTTTGTCTGTCCGTAGCGTCGCTCTCTGAATCTCAACGCCGCATCTCTTTAAAGTCGGATCGTCTATGGTTCTCTACATCCTCCCGAGACGTCCCTCCACTGTAAGGATGCTTAGACGCAGCGCACTAAAACTCCCGCCGTTTAATCGAACTGCAGCCATTTTTCCGGCCAAATTTCCCGAATTTCGCGTGGAGGCACTTATCTGGCACCTTCTCTGCGCTTAATTATCTCGAAAAAACCGGAAAATTCCCCAATATTTCCCAATATTTTCATGATATGACGGCGTCCTGAATGATGCGCTCCGTCTTCATCCCGAATAACCGCATCAATTTAATTAAAAATGTAAATAAATATTAAAGAAAAAACACTTCTCGGCGGATGATATATGCAATTGTATGCAAATTTTGCTATTTTCTTGCACTTTTTGCACAAAAATTTAACGTTTTTTGACTTATTAATAAACGAAAATCGTCTCTCTTTGGATGCTGAAAGATTAAGAGAAAGTCGAATTTTTTGATGATGTGGAAGATCGCACGTGAAAAATGATGACGGAAAAAGATTAAGGAAGAGGTTCTTACTCTTCAACATGTGTAAATTATCATATTTACACATTAACACGCCATTTTTTTTTCTGACAATTAAGAGTCGAAAGACGGATCGATAAGGTGAGGATACACGAATTTTAACTAAGAAAAAGGAAGATTTTCGTATGTCAGACCGTCTAAAATCACTTTTATCACAAAGGAAACGAATCCAAGAAGTAAATTACTTCTAAAAACACCCAACTTTGTCCATAAAAACAATTACTTCTTCTTAAACAATCGAATTTATCTCAGAGTAAAGCAATAAAGCTGCATTCTAGCTAATGATTACTCTCTCCAACGAAGGTTTCTCCTAAAAAATCTCCATTTTTTTAAAAGATAATTCGCTTAGGATAATGCTCATTATGTTTCGTAATTGTTTCCTTTTGTTTATTGAACTTTATCCATTGTTAAACGTGGACAGTTATCAAAAATAAGGGATATTCTGGACTGTCTTTGAAGGTAAGGACGGGAATATTGACTTTTTAAGTAATACAATGTCCTATATTCCTTTCAATCTTATACTTCAAAGAATATAGGACTTATACAAAGTCCTATATTCTTTAAAGAAGAAGGGATCATCCCGTAAAAGTAGAAAGCAACCAGAGGGAAGCAGATTCCATACGATACGTAGCCTTGTATGGTTTATAATAAAGGAAACATCCCATATTATTCAGGAGAAGGAGTAGAAGAGAATATCTTAAGAGGATGTCCTACAGGATTCAGAAAGAGAAAAACTTCATCTCGTGAATCTTAAGAAGCATCTTCCTTCTCGAAAGAAAAAAAAATCGCCAATAATTCTCGAGAGAGAGGATCATCTCTCTCATCTTTCCTATCTTTATCATCCTATAAGGAGAGAAAATATCTTATAGAAGATACAGAAGGACTATTTTCTTCTCCTGTTTTCGTCAAATAAACATCCTCATCCTCTTATTAATTGAATCATCCCACGAGGATGTAATTTGATCCCATTGATGCGGATAATGATGCGGGTTAATTTGATACAGTTCAAAAATTAATTATCTATAATGAAAATTTATATATAAACTTGATCAAATCCCTAACATTTTTTAATATAAATTACCTGAGAGTTGGGTTACGTGTTTTTAGGGAATTATACGAGACATACGCACTACAGTATATTTTAAGACGTGGGTTCGTTCCTCTTTTCATACAAAATCTATATTTTATTAGGATCTACAAGCTAGAATCTCTGCATTAAGGCGTGAGTTCGGACCTATATTGATAGGAAATCGATGTTCTGATAGATTTAGTAAGGTGTATACGATAGAATCGCTGCTTTAAGGCGTGATTCTGCCTTCTATTCGCGTGATTCTTACGTTTTAGTGCATTTTGACACGATCCATGCAATATTGTCACTTATTTTTAACCAAAAATTAGATTTCAAACATTCAATCGATGTGAAAAACCTTGCTAAACAGCTAAGCATAGAGAAAAAGAGCATCAAGGATGCATAAGAAACGAGAGATGTCAACGAACAGGCAACGTTTCAACACTCATTTTAGAAAAAGAAATTATTGTTACAGATACAGATCGATGCGGAGAAGATGAAGAAGTCAGAATTAATGAGATTTTCCTTATTTAACGTTTATTTTATCCTCCGGATCAATGCCAAATGCTACAGGAAAGGTTAAGCATCGATCAGGTGACAACGTTATCCATTCGATTAACACAGCATCATACTTGATCATTTCCAAGAGATGTTTTGTTTATTCAAGGATGCGAAAGATGCGGGAGAGAAATTTAAGAATTATCTTCAGAAAATTGATTAATTTAGTCGCGGAGAAACACGAGGGAACACCATTTATTTGTACATCTTTAAAGGGATGTTTAGAGGCAGATGGAGTAGATGAAGCGCAAGATAAAGGATGCCATTGAGAAAGATGATGCTATACATCATCTGTATGATAACTACGCTAACTTATATACTGTTTTATATATATATATATTGTCCCTACTTCAACGTTGCTGAGGCAATTTTGTGTGTCATCTACTACGAGTTGGATAGGTGATAGGTTGGAGAATTCGGTTATAAGAGTGTTTATTGCTGGAATAACTCGTTGTAAAGTGTTTCTATCACGCAAAAAGGGAGAGGAGGAGGAAGAGAAAAGATGCTTCTCTCTTCTAAATCATTTTTCACCAACGATCTTATCAAAATTTTCTTCAAGTATCTCCAGATTAGCATTACTTATCGTTTGTATACAAGATGAATGAGCAGAAACATAATGTTTTCTTTCATTTTTTCTCTAGAAATTCTTGTTATATAAAAACAATTTGATGTTATATACATTGTTTATATGATTTATAACCTGCATAATCTGTAGAAAAACTAGAAAATTTTGTAGTTTTTCAGAGAAACACAGAAGAAGATTAGTTTTCTTGGTTATAGATTGAAGTTCTCTATGAGAAGATGGAGAGGATTTATGCAAATAAGAGCAAATTTGAAGATTAATTTATGTAAATTAGAGCAAATTTGGAGATTATTTATGCAGATGACGGCAAATTTAAAGATTATTTTTCTATAATTTTGCTTAAAAACATAATTAAAATTAATAAACTGCATAAAAAAACAAGTACACGAACCACCCAACTGGCTATCACGAGTACAGAATAACTTATGAAATTTCTGTAAAAAATTAAAGTAAAATTAAATATTTTAAGTGAAATAACGCAAAAAAAATGTAGAATAATTGGCATAAAATATTAATTTTTATTGAGTTTTAACGCATTTATTTTAACATAATTAGGTAGAGATGCTGAATTTTGTGATGAATTTTCGACTGGAAAAAAATGTGTTTTTTAAAGGTTTATCTCGTAAACAGATTACAAAAATTTAATGAAATTTTAATTTTAATTATAAATTAAATCAAAATAAATTATATAATCTCAAAAATCTATTTACAACAACGAAAAAATCAAGGAAGAAGACTAAAACTGTTGAATGGCATTAATTACCAATCATCCACTTACCTTAATTGTCTACATCAATTAAAGTTGTTAAAGGCTCAAACCAATTAAAACCTCATCAATCTCTGAATAGTAATCGAGTTAATTTAAATATAAAACAAAGATTTTCCATTTATATCTTGATGTTCTTTCACCATAAAACTACAGAAATTCATAAGAATGGAAGCACGTCGACTCGTGTCTAAAAATCCTTCAAAAATTCACATTTTTTACTATATTAAAACTTTTAAACAGTTAAAAATAAGTTAAGAGGCACTTTTATCTTATTTTTTACTTAATTACCATTATTTATATGCAATTATCTTAGAGAAAGATGCTAATTGGTAGAGAGCGGAGCTCTGCTCTATGCAAAATAGGGACGATGTTTGGGAAGATTTTAGGTAACTTTGGCTATTTCTAGATGGTTTAAATGACGAATTTTAGAAAAAATAAAGCTTCGTGCGCTTTAAAATTATGAAAAACACTCAAAAGAATCCTTTCTAATATTTGCTAGGAGCTCAAGAAAAGTAGTTTCTATAAAATTGTATCATATAAGATGAAGTGGATAACGACGTTAGGTTTGCTTTTTCAAGTCAATGTAAACCACAGAACTAATGAATTAATTGTTATTTTAAAAATGATAAATTTCCTCAAAATTTATTCGAGTTTTAAAATCATTTTCCATCTAAAAATAGTTTATGAGGTTGACAGATGCGGAAGATGCTTCTCTCCAACTCTCAGAGGATGATGCTCTTTTAGACTTATCGTTCGTGTTAAGTCGTTTCTAATTAATAAAATTTCATATATAATTATAATAAAAATGCTTGATTATCATCAAGATAGGTTATAGATCATCCAAAGTTCATCTTTATATCAATTACTGAGATGATCTTTAGCATCTCCAGCATCACGGATGCAAGATTCTCCAAGGAGAGAAGCATAATTAAGGAGTTTTTAAGATCATTTTTAAAGGTTTCTCCAATATCAGTATAAATAAAACTTTTTAAATATATTCGAGAAAGGTCTTAGAAGGTCTACAAATCAATTTTTTAAAGTAAAATTTGAAAATTTTTGCGCTTAAACAACGTTTAATGAGAGAATGTTTCGATTAATGATTGATTTTCCTGAGCTTCTCCACCATTTTCTGTAGAGATTTTTATATGAATTAATAAAATTTATTTATTGGAGGGCTATAAATATAATTTAAAGTAATTTTATGAATATTAATCGATTAAATCGCGTTACAAGCAGAAAAGTTACTGATTTTAATGGCTGTCCCGCTTCATCTATCAAGAATGAATGTAAATTATTAACAAGAGAAGAGCATCAAGATCAACATTCATTTGATCTTTTCACGTCAACCGTACGAAACAGGAGGCATTTTTCTTCGAAATTATTTTGATAATGTAATTTAAAATCTCGTAAAATGTAATTTTAAAGACTTAAAGCATCTTATAAAGCCTGTAAATCGAGTTTTAAGGGGTTTTAGACACGTTAAGTAGATGTTTAAAAATATGATCTTAGAGATGCTTGAAGGAATGGTCTTGATCTGGATGATCTTTAAGGAGCTATTTAAGGATGATGATGCTTTGAATGTTCTTAGAGATGCTTGAAGGAGTTATCTTCCTCTAGATCATCTTTAAGAAGCAGTTTAAGAGATGATAATGATTCTAGAGATGCGCACGGCCTGGAATAGGATGGAAATAACTTAAAAGATGATTACATAAGATCGTTCGAAGCATCATCATCATCATAATCTTATCGTCTCTAAAAATTATCCAGCTCATATTAATTTTAAAAATCATCCAACGCAAAATCAAACCGTTGGATGATGATGTTTCCAATAATTTTAAAAGATAATCTTGCCATGGATGATGTCGAAGATTGGTGGAAGACGATCGGAGATTTTGTGTCCTACATTAATTATATACAATTTAACGAGAAGAAAACACATCAGGACGATTTTCTGGTATTTATTTTTAGTATAAATCCGCATCAGGAAGTCTTCGGAGAGTTTATAATTATTTTAAAAAATCACCAACCACGTTAATTATCCTATAAAAAAGAGAAAAAAACATTAAGAGCATCGATGTTTCGAGGGTTTGTAGACGTTGCAGAAACTTTAAAACTGCTTGAGTAATCTAATTAAAAATACAAGCAAGTATTTTTCCTTTCTCTCTTGCTGCAAAGTGTCAGCTTCCTCTCTAAAGATCGCTCATGCATGAAGTCCAGAAAGGAAAAACAAGATGCTAAATGATTACACGCTTGTTTAGTTTGTCCAATAGAAAAAAAAGGAAACAAGTTCCTCTAGTTGGAAAAATCCAGTTTTAGTGGAGTGTAAGGTGATGCCACTCGCTCGTTTAGCTGTTTTATGATTGTCATCATGCAAAACAGTTAATCGTTTTGACAGTTTTACATAAATGTAGTGAGTGTGCCACTTTCTATCACCGTTTACGGATGGAAAATGGGTGTTTCCACTCTGTAGAGTTGATGCTGTGGCTGACAGATACGACGTAAATTAGTTCTTTGCTGGGAAATTTCCTTTATAAAGTATATTTTAACTGTTTATTTACCTGGATAAATTCTACTAGAGTCAGGGTGCCTGGATAGACAGAGGTACACTTGGATAGAGAAGATGCATCTGGATTAAGTCGACTGAAGTGGGATGCATATAATAGAGGGAGGTACACCTGGATATAGAAAATGCACCTGGATCAATTCTACTGAAGTGAGTCTCCAGCTATCTGAACACATTACTGTACAGAATATTTTAAAATATATTGAAAAGTATACTTAATGTTAATTTTTAAAATATTCTTTACTTTAAAACTTGTATAAAAATTGTCTCTAAGTGTTATTTTTACGTTCCAGTTACGCGTAGAAGCAGTAAATTTACGATTATCTCGAATGAATCGCAGAAATTAACGAGATAAATCCCGAAAGATGCACCAAGAAATGCTTAATATGTTCTAGAAGACGTTGCAGTATCTGATAAAGAGATGCTCAAGTGACTAATCCTCCTAATTAAGGAGCAAAATTAGAAGTTTCTATTGGAGAGATGAGAGTTTCACCTGTAATTTAGGTAAATAAATTAAAAGAAAATCGTTTCTTCCTCGAGTAAAGAAGTTCAACGAGATAAAAATTTACAGTTAATCAATATTTAAGTGTTCTTATCTGATCCTACGCTGTATAACATAGAGAAATGGATGATGAAAGTGAACATTTTGTCGAATTTAAGCTCTGATTTATAAAAATTTAACACATAATACGCGATTTTAGTTGCAGAAAATAAATTTTTAACTCCTTCTCAAGCTTGAAACTCTCAGTTTTCCAGGAAGATCTTCGATTTTCCCCCTCTTAATAAGCAGCAAAACACACAACTGTGAGGGTAGGGTATTCGTTCTTACTATTTTCACATCTAAGAATTAAAACAATAGTCGAGGATGAGGATAGATGATAATCAACAGAGAAATTCGCGATGCTTCTTTATAGTGATGCAGGAGACAGATTAAAAAAGGAAAAAAATAAATAAACTTATAGTTTATAAAATCAGAACAATAATAAGTTAAGAAAATAATTTAAATTAACGTAACAATTGTAAACATCAGACAATCCGCGTAACAGATAATTTCTACACTGTTGTAAGGAAAATATTTGCTTTCCATCGAAGGTAACATCTAGTTTGTTTACGTTGTTTGGTACAGTGTGAGTGGCTATTGGTTTATTGGTTTTCGTTCCGAGTTTCTACAACACACAATCCTATAGAACATACCCTTGCATATGTAACAATCGATACGACATTCTTTCCTTAGAACTAACTTACTCCAACGTAAATATTTTCGGTTTATCGCTTAATTATCGTTAAATGCGGGTTTTTTTCCAATCCCGCATTTCGATTTAACGAATTTTTAAGCCTTCTCCAGCTGCATCTCCATCGCTCTTCTCTAGATAACTGTGCATCTTCATCAATGCTCCGTGGAAAACTGATGCATCTGGAGATAAATTTCGTCGTACCTTATGTTTTATGAGGTAAGGAAGATAACTAGAGACCTTCTAATTCATGCTTGACTCCCTTAAAATCAGCTAATCTCGAGAGAAACGTGATTGTTCGTCGTTTGTTAAATCACTCATTTAAAGTAGCCTGGAGTGATAACATGTTATGATAATTTAAGCGTAGAAAAAAAGCATTTATTTTAATTATCTTAAGAGTAAAAATTTATTGGAATATCTAGAAAAATCTAAAGTTTCTAGAGTTTATTTTTTCTTCCCTTAGAAAAGTAGATAGACCACGAACAGGATCTGGAATCATTATCGATAAGAAACTGAATTTAAAGATTATATTGATTCTATTCTCTTGTTTCTCTCTTGGATTTCCTTTCTGGCAGAGGAGGAAGGGAAAAAAATATTCGATTTTTCTTATTTGTTGATCATTGTCTCCTATAATTTAATATTGATAAATTTTACAGAAGTGATGACATTAAATTGAACAGAAATTTACTCGTTTGACAATTACAGGTAGCAAAAATGACACTATCTACTGTCGAATTTAAAGTGAAAGTGTAAATAAAGTCTATAAAATTATAAATTTTACAATTTCGAGCTATAAATCAATTGATTTTTCTATCCAGCAACTCGTGCTTCACCGCACTGCTCTGGTTTAAAGCAGGAAAATCACCGCATCACTTGCATTCAGAAAGAATGCTCGAATGCTAGTTCCCATTTAAAAATTAGAATTATATATTTTACAACTCTAAAATGACTAGATGTACGGCCTGTAAGGTGATTTCACTGCACAACTTTCGTGTAAAACAGTATAGCACCGCATCACTCGGATGTAAGAAGATGCTTAAGAGAATTTAAAATTTTAATTAAATATTATAAATAAATATAAGAATTCTCTTTATTTATAATTTTTAATTAAAAAATTATAAATTTTACAAATTAAAAGTAAAAATTAGTTGATTTTCTACCTCATTATAGAGTTATGAAGCCTGTAAATGTGTTTTATCTGCATAGCTTCTAGTAAGGCAGGAAAGCATCACATAATTCGTATGTAAGGCCATACTTAAAGCGAATTAATACTTTAAGTACAAGTATTTAAGTAGAATTACGTTAATTAACACTTTAGTAAAATAAAAAAACTAAAGATTAATTGATTTTTTGACTCCATACTGAGCTATGCAGCCTATAACATGTTTTCACTGCATAGCATCCGTGTAAAGCAGGAAAGCATCACATCATATAGAATTAGAAAGGTGCTCGAATCGAATTAACACTTTTTGAAGCCTTTTTTTAGCAAGTAAAACTAAAAAAATCTAAAAAATCTTCATTATTTTTCATAAAATAATCACAAAAATTATTTTAGAATATTTATAAATATTTAATTTACGTATGCCACTCCTATAAAGAAATAAATACAGTTGTAAACAATGTATTTCCCTGTAAACTTTAAATATTTATAAACAAATTGAAGCTATGTATCGAATGTACTAAAAAATGAATATGTTAGAAGCTGTTTGTTGTCTTATCATCCATAATTTCTCTCTTTATTTCTCTTTTTTTCCCCATAAACATTTTTAAACCTACAAATAAAAGAATTCTTTTCGAAGAAATGCACTCAAACAATCTCAACGTGTAGAATATATCCTGATAATTCGGTTAATTTTTTTAAATTACAGAATATTTTATATTTTATCATTAAAACAGCTAACAAAGCATGGATAAACTCGTGCTTGAGAATTGATTTTAAACACTGTTCCTATAGAATTATAACTAAAATTTTGTTGTATATAAGCGCAAAAGTGTTTAAATTTAAAGCTTTAAGCGTATTTTGCATGTAAAGTATTATAGAAATGAAAATATTTAAGAAAAACTACTGAGTGGCTTTCCCTTCGAACTTCAGAACCGTGCAGTGAAAGCTGATTGCCAGGGGAAATCTTTTATATGATAAAATCTATAATTATTAAAGTTTTAAAATTAATTTTAATATCGATAAAACTTAATTATTATTAATTTACCAGCAAGAAAGTTGATAAAATTATAATTTTAAATAATTAATTTTATTATAATTATAGAAATTTCTTTGTAATTGTAACGTTTCCTTAGACAATCTTCTAGAAGATATTCTATGCTTTTACACTTAAATTAAATAAATATAAATCTGGCAACTGATAAATTTCATAATAAATAAGAGAAATTTAATCTTAATAAATTAAAAATTCGTATAGAATAATTTTAATTTATCTTTCAACGTGAGTTTACACGATGAAGTGATGTCAGACGTAATTACAGGTTAAGGTATTCATGGATTTTTTTTTTGTTAGTAGGTCTTAAAATATTGTTAATTTTATTTTTATTTTACTCGTAAAATCATCTTTAATTTCATTTTTAGACAAATAAATCAAAAAAATTGACAATTATAGCAGCAATAAAACTCAGGAACAGTTGGTGTGGCAGTAAGATTTCCTTTAATAGTAAAGTATGTAGTAGCAGGTGGTGCAGATGTACTTAAATCATAAGAGAAATTCGATTAAATGGTTAGGAAGAAAGAACTGTTTAAGTTGGTTGATGAAAAAGAGCTTTTACTCACTCTACAAAGAACTATCAATGATATAAGAGGTGCACTAACATTGAACAGTCGAGGAGGAAACAGGAAGAGAAAGGAGAAACATGGACACTGCATTAGTAAAGAGGAACTTAATCAAGAAATTACATCAAGAACACAGTACTGAATATTGATACTGTTGATAGAATAATTGATATCGACAGTAGAATATTGTTATTAAATATAATTTTCTTCGTTAAGTAATTCTCATTATCATAAATATTCAAAAAATTGTTTAAAAGTTAAGCAATCCTTACAGTTTGAGGATGATTTATTGTGGAAGATGAGGTAGAAATTTACCTTGGGAAATTTAATTTGTTCATATAAGAATAAAGTAAATTAGCGATAAATTTAGTTTATTAAGCAGCATTGAGTCGCGAATTTTATGCAAAAAAATGAGGAATTCAAATAATATTTTGGCGATTTATTTGTTAAATATCTGATGATACTTGCTACAAAATGTTGAATTGATGAAGCCAAAGACAACATCAATACAATAGTCTGATGTACAAATGTCTTTGGCTCCATCAATTCAACATTTTATCAGCAGGTCCAGTACCTTCAGAGGTATAAACTTGTGCCTTTTTTGGCATCTTGAAGCCAAAAAAATGCATTTTTTGGCAACATATAAAACCAATATTTCAAGAAATAAATAATTCCGCAAAATGTCGTACTATTACTTACAAAATTAGTAGATTGATTTAGATATTTTAATCACTGGAAAATTTGTGAAAACATAAAAGGCGAACGAACAGACATACAGAAAGACGAATTACTACGATAAATGAAGCGACATATGTGCTAGAAGAATACAAAAACTCACTCTTCTAACTAGCTTAGTTTGAAAGAAATGGTGAGAATAGTCAAACAGACCAACAAACTAAAATGATTAATACAAAACTGATTAATTTAATTAATAAATTATAAATAACACGTTTAGCATTAAATATAAAGAAAATTCGAAGAGATATAAACGAAAAAAGCTGTGGAATAAATTAATTTTTACAAGAAAAATCTTAGAAATGGAAAGATCAAGAAGATGTAAACGTTATTTACTAATTTCCACGCATCATTAACGGGAAATATGTTGAAAAAATCATAGAAAATAACATTTTTCTTTAGAATTATTTGATTAGAATTGCTTTTCATACGATTCTTTCCATACTTTATCGTTATTTACAGTAGCATCACTCGAGATACTTCAAAGAGAAATCAATTCATTAGTATCTTTTGATACGCAGCTAAAATAATATTTATGAGGTATGAACATATTATATATATTGCTAAGATACTGTTTGATAAATTAAATTTTCTATCAGATGAATAAATTTCCTTCAATGACGCTTGAAAATTCCCTTGTGTGCAGCATCACTTCGAAACTGAAGTGATTAAGTTACATTTCGACTGTAAATAAACTTAACTCCTGTACATTTCTTTGTATGTTTCTTTTGTTAAGAAGTTGCATCGTTTAAGGTAAATTATTGGATAAAAATAGTAGAAGTTTCCGCTTATTATCTTCTAAGAAAAGTCAATTTACATCTCGACACCTACTTTTATCCAATAGAAGAGTTTCTAACAACGTTCTTTCTGCATCTTCTTGCAACTGGTTTGTGAGGATTTTTTCCTTTATTTTTACGTTAAAATGACGTATAATGTCGTATCTTTTTTGTATATTCTTGTATTTAGAATAATACAATAAAGATGCTGTTCTCGTCATCGGAAATGTATAGAGTTTCTGCATACCTTTGGGATGCTGTTGCTCATCTTCGTGACAAATTCACACGAATGCTGATTGTGTTACATAAAAGGATGCTGTTTACATGTATAAAAATGTAGTATTTGTTGCTGTATTTGTTTATCTTTAGAGTATTACAATAAATATGCTGCTCTCCTCATCGTAAATACATAGAGATGCTGCAAACCTTTGTATTGATGCTCTCATCTTCGTGATAAATTCACACGAATGCTGATTACGATCAACGTAGTACGATGCTGTTTATCAGCATCCTTTAATATTGATCATACATGGATGCTGTTCATATTCATGCAAACACTCGTGAATAACGCATATCTGCACGTTAGACGTACATAAATACAGCAAATTTTCGTGAGGAAAGATGCAAAATTCTACTTCTCTACACGATAAAACATTTCCAGATTGCTTTATATGCTTAAAGGTAAAGAAATATTTTCTAAATATCGATTTTTTCCAGAAAATTTGATCGAAATTTTCGATAAAATCGATAAGAAACTAAAATATAAATCCTTTCTGGCGATGTTTCTCACTGATTTCAACTCTTAAACTGCATATTTGTTGCGTAGATAAACAAAGAAAAAACTTTTCTAAATCTTTCCTTTGCTGCTAAATCCACAAAGAACGTGACTTTAAACTTAGATCTACAGTGGAGAATTCTATTCGTAATCTCGAATTTCTTAAGAATATTTGATATATTTTTTGAATTTACAAAAGAAATTTCTTTTCGTATTTGTAAATCTAAACTTTTTACTAATATTTCTGTAAAGATTTGTTTCCAAAGAAAAGTAAAATTTTCTCCTTTTCCGAATCTTTGTTCTCTTCTCTGCTTACGCCACTCGAGAGACATGACATACAAAAAAGGAAAGAAATATATATATATATATATATTCTAAACTCCACTTTGCTTATATAAAAATTCAAATGTCTAAACAAAAAAAAATCTAAAATTTTATAATTTAAATGTAAAAATTATGCAGAATTCGGAATCCTAAATCTTTAAAAATTCATAACTTTCCAAGTCTTCCAGAGAGCATCCTGCTCTTGCTCTTCCTTAAACGCATAGGGAAAAAAAGGAACAATCGTACCTTAAAATAAAGCTAATCTACCTAAAAACGAAGCAAATAACTAGACAATTAGTTACTAATGATTAAATTAATTAGTAAACTTTTTAAGTTATTCACGAGAGGAATCTGCTCTTGGTCTTCCTCGGGTGGATAGAGACGAGAAGATTCTACATAAAAATAAAGTTCTCCCTCTAAAAAATGGAGGAAAATGGCATTATCTACGACTAGAATAATTATAGTTAAACAAGTAATTCACTTCTAGCAGCAGAAAATGTTTTAGATAATCAAACAATGAGATAAAAAGGAGAGTTTCAATCTCACAAATGCATTCCCACTTCCATTTTTACCTAATCATCACCTTTTTAAACGGTTCGAGGCTTTTTTTAGATGGTTTGGGAATGCGGAGTTACTTTAATTAGTGCGATAATTCTGTCAGGAGGAGAGAGAAGAAGCTAGAAGTCAATGGAGCGAAGAGGCGCGCGTGACGTGATAGGTTTTACGATCCACGCGCCACTGGAGCGAATCGAAAGATAAAAGGATTAAGCATCCGAGAGTGAAAACTTCGACCGACAAATGTGGCGACAATAAGACATAACAATGATTGGTTTGGTTGGATGCAATTGGCTCCACAATAAATGCTCTGGATCATCTTTAGATGATGCTGGACTGTGCTTTAGGATGATGCTTTAAATCGCCTTTATGTGATGCGCAGTTATGATTTTAACCTTTGTTAAATCTTATTTTTATTTGATGCGGAATTGTACTTTTGGAAAATACTCTAACTCGTCTTTATGCGATGGTGACTTACCTTCTTGAAGACTGCTCTACTCGTTTCTATATGATGCTGAATTCTTCTTTAAATGATGCTAAGTGATTCTTTTAAAGGCTTCTTGAATTCTACTTTAAATGAATGATGCCTATGAAGACTGTTTTACTTATTCCTTAAATTATGCCGAATTCCGTTTTAAAAGATTACTTTAATTCTACTTTAAGTGATGCTGAATGATTCACTTCAAGCTTGCTTTACTTGATCTTTATGCGATGCTAAATGATGCTCTACAAGACTGCTTTAATTCTTTAAGTGATGCTGAATGGCACTGAATTTTCCTTTAACTGATGCTAATGATTCTTTTAAAAACTACTCTACTTGATCTTTACGTGATGCTGAATAATGCTTCTAAAGATTTCTGTACTTTATGGGATGCTTTGGAAAACTGCTCCAGCTCTTCTTTACACGATAAAGAACTGCATTTTCTAGATGCATCCATCAGAAATGATTAATCAAACTCTTCCTAAGATTGAAAACTTCCATTTTTCCTTTACGTCGCCATAAGCTAACAATTCATCACTATCGAAAGGCAAGGGTTCGTTCCCCATTCGCTCAACGTATCCCGCCATTGCATTTTACATACATTCTATACAAAGAGTACCCGAAAGCTCCTTCATTAGCTCTTGTTTTTAAAAGAAGAAATCAGGATTACAATATTAATTCAACGTGTCATAAGTTCGAACGATGCTTCTTCCTTTGAAATGTCATTAATCAAACTGGATAATGTGTAAGAGTTGTAAGTAAATGGACAAGGAAGGTAACAATTACATCTTCCTCCATCCAAGTGCCGATCTTAATGATACCAAAATGATATTTGAGATCATTAAATTACAAGTCGTAGAAGAATGTCATTAAAATAGACCACTTTCTACGGTTCGGATCTTAAATTGATGAAGGTTTCGAGCTCGGAACGTATCTTTAACATTAAAATACATAAAATTGAAGTGAAATTTTCATGAAATTTGCTCTCCTGTACCATTTAAATCTTTTGAAAACGTGAAATTTTATGTTTTTATACCGAAGAAACTTTCGAAACTCCGCTCTTCATCCTTTCCGAAACGGCAATTTTTCTTCGATTTAGCTGTAATTTTATGAGAGAAATTCCTGTTTTTAGGATCGAAATGACAGACAGACATATAGACGCGCGGATAATAGACAGTAACGGGAAGAATCAAAGGATTAAAAGTGGTTAAAAATTCATTTCTACTTATAAAATCGAGTTACAAGGACGGAAAAACGAGTAATTTAATTGAATATTCCAGCATCAGTTAAGAGGAAAAAAAACTTAAATTTTTACATCTTAAAGGCATTAAACTCACGAAATAACTGATTTAAAATGGAATTTTCGGGGATAAGAAAGAGAATATTCTGAAGAGGAGCGAAGAAAACTGAAATTTAAGTTGACTTCGACTTCAGTTTTCGACTTACTCCTCATAAAAACTCAACGAAGCGATGATAAACTCTATTTTATAAGCAGGAAAAATTGCTCTTCAGCATCACAAAACTAAGATGTAGAAAGAAATATTTGCTAGAAACCAATGGTAAGTGATAAAGTCAAACAAAGATGGAGGGAAGAAACGAGAGAAAGATGCCATTTTCCGAGTAACTATTGACAAAAAAATAAATTTCTCTTTAAATAAATTTCAAGAATGTTGATTCCTTGAACAATTTTCGGTCGATATTTAATGAAAGAGAAAGTTAAGATACTGCTTCTCGTCCGCGATGCTGAGAACTTCTCCTCATCTTCTCCAGTATCTTCCAGCATCACTTTCATCATCTCTCTACCGTCCATTCCGTTGTATATACTAAAAATGCCGAATTTATATAAATATATATGCTTTTTATAAATATATTTATCAATTCTTTTCTTAGAATAACATCGTTACTGCTTCTAATATAGATTTTTCTCGAGACAAACTTCTCTATTTTCCACAATCGCACGAGGTATAAATGGAGGAATTTTGTCTTTATGGGAGCTATCGATGCGGAATTTCTGGATAAAATACGTGGATTTGGTGGTATAAAATAACTAGAAATGTTATTATCTAGAAAAATATCAATCGGAAACGGAATTTATCTAGATTTTTATCAATAACGCGCGAGCGACGCGACGCGACGCGACGCGCCAGCTCGGTTTTTTTCGCTTTGTTTAAAAATTATTTAACAGACCCTTCCAAATTTTCTCTATCTAGAACGGAATAATTAGATATAAATTATAAAAAATATATTAAAAATTATAGTATTTAAATTTATTTATTTTTTCCTGTAATATTTGTTAGCCCAGAGCGACGCGCACGCGACACGTCGCGCGCCGCGTCGCTCTGCGCTAATAAATATTACAGAATTTCTTGCAAATTTATTGCTTCTGATTAGGATAATGTTGCAAGTAGTTAAACTATAGTTAAATGTTCTCATTAAATATATTTTGCAAGCTTCAAATCTGAGAAATCTTGCAATTCTCCACGAGACATCACTTGCTGGAATTATAATCCTAGTGATTTGTGTGGATGTCGTTGAGATGTGAGGATGCTTCTCTTATCATAAGATAAAGTAAGACCTAAGATATTCATCTCATCATCACGCATAATCCTAGGATCATCTAGATACTTATCTGGGTTATCTCGCATTCCTTACAATTACATGGTAATTCAGTTAAGTATCTTGATCTTCTTATGATTCGGAGCATTTTAGCCAAGTATTGTTATGTTGTAAGTTAAATATCTTGTCACAAACGACATTTTATGTCCTCGGACAATAATTTGTGATCCTAGGATTCTAGGATGATCAGAAAAATACTTTATAGCCTCTGTCAAATGTCTGTTTAATCGTAGGATTCAAAGCAATATAATCAAGTATTATCAGACGAGTATCTTGTTGATTCTTGGATTCAAAGCAAGAAAATGAAGTGCTTTACATCCTTATGTTTTCATCTTGATGCTCTTGTTAAGACGGGATTCAAAGCTAGAAAACTAAATGCTCTACAATCTTATTTACTCATCATGATGCTCCTAGTATCACGTTGATTCAAAGCAAGGATATCAAATGCTTTACCTCTTCATTCCTCATCTTGATGCTTTTAGTATCTTGTTATTTAAAGCAAGAAAATCAAGTGCTTTACATCCTTATGATTTCATCTTGATGCTCTTGTTAAGACGGGATTCAAAGCTAGAAAACTAAATGCTCTACAATCTTATTTACTCATCATGATGCTCCTAGTATCATGTTGATTCAAAGCAAGAAAATCAAGTGCTTTATCTCCTCATTCACTCATCTTGATGCTCCTTAATATCTTGTTAATCCTAAGATTCGAAGCAAGAAGATCAACTTTTTTACGTACTCATTCACTCGTCTTGACGCTCCTAGTATAACGAAGATCGTGAGATAAAGATGAAAGCATTCCATTCATAAAAATTTCAGGTTAGATAATAACTTTAAATTCAAAAATTCTCTCAATAATGCAATTTAAATATACACTTTTATCATAGAAACAATACTTTTAGGTAATTAAATTATACAAAGTCTTTCCTGTAGAATTTCCAAGCTCATAATACAAACAGACAGCGAAACGTACTTCAAAAACTTCCAGATAGTTCATTACAAAATCAAATTGTTACATGGTGGAGTGAAAAGCGTGTCTAAACGGAAGAAATTCATAAATATTCTTTTAATAAACAACAAATATTCCGGAAATGAATATTGATTATCTATCTTAACTGATAGAGAAGTATAGAGGATGAATATTAAATTAGTTACAGTTGGTTTGCTGTGGAGGAACCTGCTGATGTGTAAGATATGGAGTAATCTTTTGTATATAAGATGCTGCTCTTGAGCATCTCTCGTGTAGAGAAGATGGAGAATGGATCTTACATTTAATTAGAATCAGGAGAAAGATTCTAGTTTCGATTTCTTTTAAGACTTTTCTATAAAATACCAAATGAAAACTTTACAATTCATGAAACTTAACCCGGGACAAATATGCAAATCACCTCCATCCCTCCTCCTCTTCATCTTCCTTTTCCTTTTTGATTTTTTTTCTCTTCCCAGTTTTCTTTATTTATAAAAATCAAAAGATTCCTGCAAGCTTTCTTTATCTTACTTCCAAACTACTAAAAACAAAAGTTGATTAGTGGGTCGATATGTCTATCCGAATCTCCGAAATGTCAACGAGATTCGGCTAAATCGCGATGAAATTATTTAGTTATCGTCATTAAATGATTCACGTTACTGTACTTGACAGGATCGAATGATAAATTATTAATTTTAACGCGGTACGTGTCATATAAATTGCGTTACGCGGAAGCAAAAACGATAAAAAATTAATAAATTTAATTATTCACGACAACGTTTCGCTCTTACGCGTCGAATTATTTAACAGAAATTATCAGAGAAATTGCCAAAAAATAAAAGAAAACAGGCAAAAAGTTTTGTAAACAGGAGCAAAAAATCCTCCAATTTATCAAAATTCGGCGTAAAAATTCAAAGAATTTTGTTACCAACGTAACATTTTATCATAAATCATCTGGGAATTCTTTTTATTTTGCATCATTTGGTCGATAGATAAATCAGAAATATTACAATCCTCTCCAATTCTGTTCAATATCTGGCAGATTTCAATAGAGGATGGTCGTGTCGAACGTTGTATACCAAGTCACAGAGAGCCACCTTCGGGGGTGGAGAAGCCAAAGTTAGTTGCACGATATTCCTCAATTTAACGCAACACTCGATAATACCAGAAACCCAACCATTGAATGTGAAATTGTACTCTGAAATTGCCATCTTTAAAGAGTGGGAGAGAAAGAGAGAGAGAGAGACAAAGAAATATTGCAATTGATAGAAAAGGGTGTAGTGTTTCTGAAGCATCCTTGAAAGTTTCTACTGATGGTTTGCAGTCAAATAGGAACTTTTTGTTGTAAGAAATATGCTCTTAGTTGCAATGTTCCTCTCTCTGAAACGTAATCAAAATGTTCCTTGTGAAAATGTAATTAAAATGCTCCTGGTAAAAGTGTTATCGAAGTGTTCCTAGTTAAAGGGTATTCAAGATGCTCTTAAATTAAAGACGATCATGATGAATCTCACTCACTAAAGAATAAAATTGTCCTTAATTAAAAAGCAATCATAACGTGTCTAAAAGATGTTCCTAGTTAAGGGATAATCAAGATGCTCCTCATCAAAAGATGATCGCGATGAACGTCATTAAAAGACAATGAAAATATAATTAAAAAGTAATCATGATGTGCCTGAAAAGACGATCATGACGATTCTACTTAAAGAATGATCAAAATGAAAATTAAAAAAAAAATCACGATATTCTTAATTGGAATGCTCTTATTCATATTTATCCTAATAATGCTCCTAAATTAAAGGATAATCGAGATGTTTCTAGAATATATTCTGATGTTAAAGGATTACCAGGATGTTCCTAATTAAAAGAATACAATGTTATTTTTAATTAAAGGATTGTTCCTAATTACGTTAGGAATAATCCTTTAATTACGCGTCATCTTCTCTTCTTCCTCTTCCTTCCTTTTCTGTTTTCCATCCCCACGATCATGTTGTGTGAAGAGTGGAGGAAGATTTATAGTTAGAGGATAGTCAAAATGTTCTTAATTAAATTACAAGGCATGTTAACATAGCTGTTTAAATTCCATTAAAAATCAATTTTATATCTTTATCTAATTTTAAAATTTTGAAATGACCAATTAGCGTCAAGCATAATACCTAATAGCCAATCATCGTTAAGTATATTTTAAAATTAACGTCTTAATAATGTGCAGAGAACCGCCTATGTTTGTTGATATTTTCTTGTTTCTTTAGCCGTTTAGAACGTTAATTATATTTTATTTACTGATAAATTCCTTTATAAAATACGAGAAAATGTTTTTTTTTCAGGTTTACTATTATTAGATATAATTTATATAGCCTTATATAAACTGATTAATATAGCTTTATAAATTAGAGATATAAGAATTGCCTGCCTAGAACATCTGTTACAAGTGCCCGAATCCACTACTCCATCTTTAATTTTATTATCGAACTGTTCTTAGAAGGTAACACGCGATGGGAGCATTTTATTCTCTTTCTTTCTATCCTTTATGCTAAAGAGAAGCAGATGGTTGGAGGAGGGAAATTATCCCGTCACTTCTCATAGTAAGAGTGGCAATTTCTCATTAAAAGAAAATGTTCCCCCTGTTGAGAGGGGTGGAAAATTGAACTAATTTACTCCTCGTTCACCCTCCCATACAAACAAATGCAAAACTACTCCACGAGATAATTCTAAATCCGTGAATGTTGTAGGGCATCACGTTCTACGATTTAAACAATTACGCAGCATCTTTTCTTCCTCTTCTTCCTCTTTTTTTTTCCTTTCTTTTTTATCCCGGAGATCACGCTGAGTGAAAGGTGAAGGAGGATTTATCCAGCTGTCAATTTACAAAAAAAGTAAGTTCAATGTTGGTTCCTTTGTCGTGTTTTCGGGTTTTTTTTCCTTAGGAGTAGTTTTCTTAGATAATTGGGTATAAAATTTATTTATTTCTTTTTAAATTGAGTTTTGTTTCTGTGTAAACAATTTACGCGAGTATCGAACAAAAACATGTTTGGTAGGTTATTTAGTAGGTTTGGTAAAAAATTTGTAGGTTATTTAGTAGGTTTGATAGGGAATTTTAAGGTTATTTAGTAGGTTTGGTAAGGAATTTGGTAGGTATAATTGGTATAAATCTAAAAATATTTGTTAAATTATCGAGTTAAAGCAGGAAAGCAGGACTCTAAAGCTATTTTTACTAAGACACGTAACATTTTAGGTTTTATAAGTATTCTTTTTCTAGTAAACACGTAACGTTATACATCCAAAAGTTACTCGTTTCTAGCACAACAGGTGACATTTTGAGTCCTAAAATAGCCATTTTCTAGCGAAACACGTGATTTCGTGGATCCTAAAAGCACTTGTTTTCTAGCAAGACACGTGCGGGCCTAAAAATTACTCGTTTTATAGGAAAACACGTGAAGATGGCGGTAAAAAGCATTAATTTTCTAGTAAAAGTGCATAATCTTGTTGATCTAAAGCAGTAGACGAATTAAACAGTAAATTTGATTAAAAAATATGTCATTTTAAATGTAAAATAGATAATTTTCTAGCAGAATACCACTTAAAGTATAATAATTAATAATATAAAAAGTTTTTAAAATAAAATCTCGTAACAGATGGCGCCATGCGCAATTCTAACCTTTTTCTTTTGCCCGGGAAAGTTATGCAACTCGTTGCTGGATTCTTTTCTGTGTGTTGTGTAGCCATTAATAACTTTAATCAAATTCTTCTAACGGCATATTTAATTGTAGATGAAAATGAATTTATTTTCTTTAATTAAAAAACAACAAGTTAGAAATCCGTTGTAAACATCAAACTCTTAAAGAATTTCAATCAGAATTTTATTGTTAGATTAAATAGAAGCACGAGATTCGAAACTTTAAACAAACACGGGATTAAGAAACGTCGTATGGCGTCATATTAACGAACCCCCCTGCGCCGTGACGTCATCAGGGAGGAAAATAATCTTCGGAGCTTTTCCTGGAACACGAGGAACGAATGTCCTCATTAAACATGCTTAACATGTCGTGCGAGTTAACTCCGCGCAGAGGATTAGTTTGGATCAATGTAGGCAAACTAATCCCGTTAAATCGGGTTTTACGTAAAGAAAAAAAAATCATTTTTTCTTCAATTAAAATGCCATTAATCTGCGCGATATTGATCACTCTTACGAATATCAGATGCTGAATATTACCTGAAAGGGAAGACCAGGAGTAAGAGCAGTCAGGTGAAACATATGAGGAGCACCAAGGTAAACATGACTTTTCTAACTGTTCCTCGGGAGGAAACAGGAAGGAAAACACTAGAGACAAGAGAGTGTGATATAAAAGAAACACTCGGAAGATAGGTACGACTATGAGGAGCATCCGTCGAGGAAGAAACAGTAAAAAAATACGACATAACTAAAACAAAGACATTTAATATTAAGGAAGAGTGGCTTAAAAAAAGATAAATGAGCATCTGTTGTTAGTTAAAAGAGCATTTAATACAATAGAGACGTTCAAGAAAAAGAATATAGTTCAGAGATTCAGTATTAAAGATTTTAAAAGATGCATTGACACAATAAAACAATACGCGTAGAAGTGATAATATAATGTGTAGAATGAGCACTCAAAAGTAAAGCATGTAACGTAGAGAAAAATACAGAAAAAAAGCGTCCAATGCAGAAAAGACCAATCGGATGTAACATCCAAAGTAGAAAAGAGCACTCGAAGGTTGAGCATCAAAGGTAGAAAGAGCAGGCAGAAGTAGCGCATCCAATGATAAGAATATCACTCAAAATTAGAAAACTTAACACAAAAAGATCACTCCGAAGTAAAGCATCCAACATTAAAAAGTTCACTCAGAATTAGAGCATCCAATATAGAAAATAACACTGAAAAGTAAATCATCGGACGCAAAGAGCATTCACAAAGACAACAAAAAGCAGAGCATCCAACGTAAGGAAGAAAATACTCAGAAAGAAGGTATTAAACATATTTCTGGATGGAATTTTAAGAAGGAAAAACGAGAAGAAAAAAAACTCGAAAAATCTTCATTGACAATAAAGCACAAAAAAACGAGGTTACGATGAAAAATTGCTATATATTATAGACTTTTCTACGTCCTCCATCATCGGGGGTAACGCGTTACAAGAGTAAATTGCCCGAAGTAAAAAATAGGTACAAGAAATAATGAAATGATGATTACAGTCATCAAAGGGTGGAAAATATTTCAAAAATATGACAAACTGACATTCGATAATGATTTCCCCCCCTGCCGAAATATCCAATCAGAAACGTCGAGAGGGATGCCGTGTCAATTCCGGAGAAGATTACATTTTTCACGAAACCACGTGGTCCCTTCCGGACGGACGAATTTGATTTATGAAGTTCCGCGAAACGTCTCGTTACGGATTCCGACGATACCAGAACAGATAACGATGTTACTGATCTGTCACAGAGTTAACTACCTCCACTCCCCGACGTTATTAACAGAGTTATGTTACGTTCTTATTAAGCTCCCCTTCCTTTCCGGGATGCCGGGGAGGAAGAAGTTGAAACTTTCATTGTCACTTTTGATAGGTAAGCAGCACCACGCTCCTCTAATCATTATCCGGATAACAAACCCTGAAACGGATCCATCCTGGAATGACAACTTCTCATCCACTTTGACCTTTCGTTAAGAAGATCGATCAGAAGTCGACTCCAATCCCCCTGATTAGCTTTCTTCCTTGAGTCGTGTAAAAGTTTCAGGAATGTTTAAGGGAATGTAACGCTAATAAATCGATTATCCGGTTAATCGGCAATAGTCCGGCGCCCGGTTAAGCGGGGTTGGCGAATTCTACACCCGTAAACGTTCCCGCGTGCATTCCCTATACGTGCGTAAGCGTATCTTCCCGAAGTCGCACAGTGATCCAGGAGCATCGCGACTCAAATCCTGGATTGCCCGAAGAGTGTTTAAACGTTTGGAGCGATTTTGAATGGTAAAAACACAAAAATCCAAAGGCTAAAATATAATTAAAGGTGGTATTAATCACTGACAAGTAACTTCATGTTAAATGATATGCATCATGGATTTAATTCGGTAAGCAAGTTATTTAATTACACGAAATTCGACTTGGCAGTGCTTCAAACTACACGCGTGCCAAGTCACGAAAGTCTTGTTGGAGAGTGCACTAAAAACATTATTAATTATTGCTTTATTAGTAGTTAAATATGAAAAATCTCGGAGAAAAATACTCCTACTCACCCATCCTTTGCGTCTTTCCCTCTTCGGAGTCGGCCCAAACTAAGCATCCGACTCCTAGGAGCGCTATGCCAACTCCTAGAACGTGTAGAATTTTATAACGGACTTTCAAAAATATCCAGGATAGAGCAAGGACCGTTGGAATAGTAAAGCAATCCAGCAACTGCAAAGGGGGAAGGAAAAGAAAGATAAATTCGAAATTCTGAAAAATTTGCAAATTAATGCGCGTGTCGAAGTTTCTTTATTCCACCCTCTTGCATAATTCATGCGATGTTTCGACTTTGAATCGTGCACAATTACTCCCTTCTCCTACCAAAAAAAGATCATCCTTCCGTCCGAGTACACGTCAGACTTCGTTAAGAGTATTATAGAATCCAAACTACACCCCCGTTCTGAGGATTGGAGTTCTTAACACGAACCTCTGTTGGGGGAGGGGGCTTAAAGATGGGGATGCTCCGAGTGAGAATTGCCAGTGGGGTGAATCAACATGCGAGGAAGACGACCCAATGGGGATGGGCAATGAGGATCGTCACTTGATGCACCCCCGCCATTCTTAGTCATGCACGTGTTGCATTGATTTAGTTTTGGTGCCATAAGGAATTATATGCTTTGCCACGCTTCTTAACTTGTTACGTCCGATAAATGGTGAGGATTTGGCTGCGGTGTCTAGTTAGCTACTCGCGTGTCCTGCTATCAGTACTAAGTAACCGGGAACACGGTCAGAAACCAATTCAATTAAGAGAATTCGAAAGAGATTCTTCTCACGTTCCGGAAGGGCTAGCATTTACAGGAGGAGGGATGCTTCTAGAAAATTCTCTGCCATTGTTAAAGAGGAAAAAGATACCCGGATTGTGCGCTCCCTTATTAGATTGGGGTACCAGAAATTGGTCTAACTAGAAAAAAAACTATCGTGACATCAAATACAATTTCGTCACGTCCGATCGGTACCAATCGTTCGAATTATCTAACTTTCTATTAACGTACCCCCTTCTTGAAATATGTATTAATTTGTATAGAAAGGGAATTTTTAGAAAATTTTGGGCTTTCTGGAACTAGAGAATAAGGCGAGATCCTGCATCAGTATTGCTAATGCACTCGGTACAACAGGACGATGCTAGTTAAAAATAACTGACAATTGTGCACATGTTCTAACGACCGAAACGTCCAGTTACCAGGTCTAGTTCTGATTTCAAAGCTCCTACCTGGATTCTGCTCCATTGCATCGCCTGGAGGAACAACGGATAGAAGGAGAAACCATTGATCCAGTTGTCAGCCTACCCAACATCAAAATCTCTACCTTCCTAATTATCTTTAGGATTTTTATCAGATTGACACCAGACAGAGACGTTAACTTAGTTTACTGAAAAATTTTTGCTTCACGGATGGTAATAGCCGCCGGCTAGGACCATGACAAAAAAACCCGATTTTTGTGTAAATTCGCACCGGTTTACCGTGTCTCGGATGGTTTATCCTATGCTAGGCATCACCATCCAGTAACAGGGAAGACGATCGATGAGTCTTTGCCCTCCCTTACCTGTCTACAAGCGTTATAAACTCGAGACGATTAAATCTCCTTCCCCTTCTTTATCGGGGGTTGGCATGTTTATGGCTATATGAAAATTTTCCGAATCGATACCCGTTCACGTATCCGTAATCCCGTCTATTGTGACGCGAAAGAAACGGTTAAACGAGAACTTCGTTCGTGGTAAATTACCCGTTATTCGGAATATCTCCACAGCCTTTTAACAACCGCCGATGACGTCACTCCGTTCGACCCCCCGTACGACGTTATCTCCAGCCGACCTCATCGATCGTTTCTCTCACCCGGATGTAGGACGTGAACTAACGAAAACGCGAATTGGTGATGTTGCAGAGTGGGTACTCACCTGCACGCTGGTTAATGTCGTATATTGGTAAGCTTTCACTAGAAGATAGTTGGCTTCTACGTCAACTGCTGCTAGAAGGAAGTATTTCCAACCCCTGGCGCGAAGAATAGGGATGAGTCCACGATCCCCGGAACGACAGGCCAACCATGTGGTAAACACCATGCACAGGAGAACGTAGTTGAGGAAACTCTGAGCTTTGGAAGATAAAGAAAGGATGCGGATCAAGTTGGAGAATAAGCATCTTGCATGGGAAGTTTAAATTAAAACGGGGTTTAAAATTAAAATATACGATTCCCTAAGGGGGTGGCTTACAAGCACTGCAATTTAATGAGCGATTAAAGCGTCAAATGCGAACCAGACAGCTTTGTGCAGCACGCCAAGGTTACGCCACAAAAAAGAGCACAAAAGTTAGGAAGTTCAGCTAGCGTAACGTATCTGTAAGACCTCAGGAATTTTCCTATCCGCTAGACCGATGAAAAAAGTGGAATAACGAAACATTTTTCCAATTTTATTTTTGGTTTTTTTGGTCGAAAAAATCGAAGGCATGACTTCTCCTTATCGGTCTCTGGAGAAGAAGAGGAGGAGGAAGAGGAGGAGAACAAGACCCGATTAAATTCAATCAATCGATTCATCGAACGTAACTGCATAAAAATACATTTTCCCCGCCGAGCATCACAGACAGACAAACGTAACAACTTCAATTGTAAAGATTATTCCCCGCTTTGACCCACGATCGATATAAATGATGAGAAAGGTGCTCTCGAGCATCTTTCTCATCATTTTTATAAAAATTATAAAAAAATATGTTGATGCAAACAATTCTTTCCCCCTTTTACTAAATGGAACATTCTTCTAAAGTTAATTTTCAAACTTACATACTTAAATGGTTTTCTGTGTACAGGAGGTGTTTATGGCTCCGAACTCATTCTTCTTCTTTCTCTATCCGTCAGCTGTTTAAAGAAAAACGAACGTCAGAAGTTTGGCTCCCGTCGAGGTCACGTGATCGCCGAACGGATGGTCCTCGTCATCGGAAATCGATCTGACTCCTACCATTACCGGAACAGCCGGTGCTGCCTTGGCAGCGCGTGTTAAACCCTGCGAGACATAAATGCCTGCGGGGGGAATTATGCCACTCGCCAACTTCTCTTGTTAGTAGAATGAAACGTGTCGACCCCGGAT
Organism: Centruroides vittatus; assembly: GCF_030686945.1. Lineage (NCBI taxonomy): Eukaryota > Metazoa > Arthropoda > Arachnida > Scorpiones > Buthidae > Centruroides > Centruroides vittatus. The sequence continues at coordinate 473,680 of NW_027120693.1, read as the reverse complement.
GGTCACCAAAATTGTCGTCGTAGCTCGAGGTCGATAGGGGCAATTATATGCCTCAAAAGATGGTCGATGGCCATAACTACTGGACCAAGTTTTTCTCTGTTTTTCGGTAAACTAACTCAATAGCAGATAGAGTTCTTTGCTACTTACAGCAACTTTGTTGCTTCTTTAGTGATTTTTACTCTTCTTTACAGATGCACCCAAAATCTGAACCCAAATATCTGGAATCAAACAAATTTTTCCATTTGGTTTTTGGACCTTTTGCCATTTGAAGAACGAATGATTCATATTAGGAACGTAATTCAACTGGATCTTGAGTTATATTATATAAGTAAGCGTGCAGTTTACTGAAGGGTGAAATTATATTTAGATTTTCGTATCGTATTTTGATCGATAAGTGATTCGGAGATGAATTTATCAAGATTTTAGTTCCTTTATAATTCTTAAATAGTTCATAAAACTGGAAATGGTTCACAATTAAAAACGGGCCTACAAATAACTCCTACAACTGAGAGTACTTCGAAAATAGTTCAGGCAGTAAAACTAGTTCAAAAAGTTCAGGCAGAGCAACTAGTTCACAAAAGTTCAGGGAGAGGAACTAAGTCACAAAAGTTCAGAAAGAGGAAGTAGTTCACAAAAGTTCAGGCAGAGCAACTAGTTCACAAAAGTTCAGAAAGAGGAATTAGTTCACAAAAGTTCAGGCAGAGGAACTAGTTTAGAATAAATTTTACGCAGTGGAACTAGTTCACAAAAATTCATACAGCAAAACTTTGTTCAAAAATAGTTCACGCAATGGAAATTATTCACATATGATTCTACAAGTGAAAATGATTCATAAGTGACTCCTATATCCAAAAAGGACTCAATTATAGTTAATGTAATTCAAACTGGTTCATAAACGATTCATATAAAGATAAATATATCTATTTATATCGTAAATTTTTCTCTGAAATGAAGAAACAGTAAATATACACAATTGAATATTACAAGTAAATATAAAAGTTTAGTAATTGAATAATTCTTGGAAGCTTAGTGTAAGTTCAGAAAGGGATTTTAAAGAGGAAGTAGAAGCACTTTTTATCCCTTCCTGTGCAATAATGCTGTACTAAAGTATCCCTTCACACTTTAGTCTCATCTTACAAAATCAAGCCTTAGAAATTAATTTTATCAAAGAGGTCATGTATACTCTGTACACTCTTCCAACACTTCTTATTGATTCATATCCGACTATATAAATTTAGAGGCTATTCTCCTAATCTTTTATTTAGATGTGAAACGTAACCTGTCATAGACATATCGCGCTTTCAGAACCGAGGTTATCACAGAATGTATCTTTTTTCTACACAATGACTAAGTAAATACATCATATTTTCTTTTTCGATAAGTGAATATCGGTTAAAGTTCGGTGACCCGATGAATGTGACGTTTCTCCTCCTCGTGATGACAACGGAATTTAGTTTTGCTCCTTCTCTAAACTTTTCAGTTTTCTTGCAAAAAAAAGAAAAATAGTAATTTCTACTCTTATATTCTGTTCCGTATGTCAGAAGATTTAAAAAATATTATAATTTCTTCCGGTAAATTATACAATTTTACTTAAAACTGTATACGTCAATGCAGTGAAAATTGAAGATTTCTTTTTCTAACTTAATGCTCACGTCTCGAATCTACTCGAGCTTTATTTGAATGCGAAATGATAAAATAATTAAACAGAATAAATTAACGTCGATAAAAACATAATTTTTAATAAGATTTTCCTTAATTTTTTGCTATTTTTATCAAATATTTTAAAAATTATCATCGCATACTAATGAGACAAAAGGATACAAGAACAGGGCTCATCTATACAGTGAGAATGCTCAAGAAGAGGATACATCTATACAGTGAGAATGCTCAAGAAGAGGATATATCTATACAGTGAGAATGCTCAAGAAGAGAATACATCTATACAGTGAGAATGCTCAAGAAGAGGATACATCTATACAGTGAGAATGCTCAAGAAGAGGATACATCTATACAGTGAGAATGCTCAAGAAGAGGATACATCTATACAGTGAGAATGCTCAAGAAGAGAATACATCTATACAGTGAGAATTCTCAAGAAGAGAATACATCTATACAGTGAGAATGCTCAAGAAGAGGATACATCTATACAGTGAGAATGCTCAAGAAGAGGATACATCTATACAGTGAGAATGCTCAAGAAGAAAATACATCTATACAGTGAGAATGCTCAAGAAGAGAATACATCTATACAGTGAGAATGCTCAAGAAGAGGATACATCTATACAGTGAGAATTCTCAAGAAGAGGATACATCTATACAGTGAGAATGCTCAAGAAGAGGATCATCTATACAGTGAGAATGCTCAAGAAGAGAATACATCTATACAGTGAGAATTCTCAAGAAGAGAATACATCTATACAGTGAGAATGCTCAAGAAGAGGATACATCTATACAGTGAGAATGCTCAAGAAGAGGATACATCTATACAGTGAGAATGCTCAAGAAGAGGATACATCTATACAGTGAGAATGCTCAAAAAGAGGATCATCTATACAGTGAGAATGCTCAAGAAGAGGATACATCTATACAGTGAGAATGCTCAAGAAGAGGATACATCTATACAGTGAGAATGCTCAAGAAGAGGATACATCTATACAGTGAGAATTCTCAAGAAGAGAATATATCTATACAGTGAGAATGCTCAAAAAGAGGATCATCTATACAGTGAGAATGCTCAAGAAGAGGATACATCTATACAGTGAGAATGCTCAAGAAGAGGATACATCTATACAGTGAGAATGCTCAAGAAGAGGATACATCTATACAGTGAGAATGCTCAAGAAGAAAATACATCTATACAGTGAGAATTCTCAAGAAGAGGATACATCTATACAATCAGAGGGCGCAAAATAAGGTTTATTTATATAATGAGGGAACAAGAATAAGTCTCATCCATATAATGAGAGGGAAAAAGAACGTAAATATGAAAATATTAGCTTTGTCGTTGGGATCACCGACTATATATTAAGTAATTCTAAAAAATTTCGTAATCAAAATTAATTACAACCAAAATAATCAAATTGTATGTTTTGGATCATTGAACTACCGACAGAGTTCCTATACGCTTGCTGACGCGAAATTACGGAATTTTCAAGAATTATTTAACGAAAATATTATAATTTTTATACCTTATAAAACTGAAACTACTATGAATCTTTAAAATTAATATTCGAAATTTTTAAAATATATTTTGACGAAAGAAGGAGCGAAAAATTTGCATATGCATTCTTTTATTTAAAGTATCTGTCGTACTGAGATGAATCGAAAAAGTAAATATTTAATGAAGAGAGAATACAAGAATATCTGTTGTAAACTATCAAATACATTTATTTATTTATTTTTTTACAGATTTTTGTTAGATTTTTCTCTTTTCACCAGAGTTTTATCTGCTTAAATTCTAAATAATTCAATAGCTTTATGTAGAAAGGTATTGCAGGTATTAACCTAACAATGGAACTAATGATTAAATTTGCTCTATGTTTTGATACGTACTGAACTAATGTGTAAGTACTATATTCCGTAGTACTTATACATTAGTCCAGTACATAAAAGAAAATTGGTGTATATATGTACAGAAGGAACTTGAGGTGAACTTTATTAGTATCGTTGCATGTAAGGTTTAACACGTACAGCACACATAAAGAAAGCTTCTATCTATACAATAACAGGATTCAATGATAAGACATATCTCTACAAGAACATGATAAAAAGATTTATTTACACAATGTCAACCATCATACAGATAAATCCTTGAATCCTGTTCTTGTAGAGATACACCTTATTCTGGAATCTTGTCATTGTATAGAGCTACGAACAAAGCCTGGTCTGTTCTTATATCTCCTCATTGTATCGGTAAGTCCTCTTGCATCTTCTCGTAGTGCATATGATTCCTGTTCTTGTATTCTTTCCTCATATAGGTTTTCTGTTCTTGTTCCCTCTCATTGTACAGATGAGTACTGTTATTTTGTCTTATATTTGTGTAGTTGAGTAGTGTTCTTATTCCCTTTCATTGTATAGATGACCCTGTTCTTGTGCTCTCCCATTGTATGGATAAGTCCTGTTATTTTGCTTTATCGGTGTATAGATAAGTAGATTTTCACATAGTGCATAAACGGTTAAGCTGCAAAAGTTATGTTAATTGTTAGAAGAAAGTTAGACGAAACCATTAAAATAACGATTTTCACGTGCTTACATCTATGAAATTCTCGAAATCTCTTTCACTTCGTTGCATATTAATATTTAATTTATTATTTTTCAGACACGTTAACAATGAAAAAAGCAGTTTGTAACTTATATCCTTATTTAATTAAAATGGGCGAAGCTCGATGGTTGTTTGTAAAGCGTTAACAAATTAATAAGCCAGCTACGAATGCTCACCTTAATGTTATTAGCCATCAAAGCAGTGAATATATTCGCGGAAAGTTTTCTAAATATCGCTGATATCAGAATGTTTAAAAAGAGATAAAGTTAATTTCAAAACTTAAAGAAAAATGTGGTGCAAATAAACACTAAATTACTCAAGAGGAATGCTATTTTTTCCTCAATGAAATTTGAAACCAAACCTTAAAAGATTCAGAGTCATAACCTTGAACCTCTCAGTTTGAACCGAAACTCCGTAGATCACCTTGAACCAACACACCCCAATTGAGCCACGTCTTCAAAGTTTTTATTTTATTCTAACTGAAAATTATCAATTTAAGCCACAACTCTAAAAATCTTCCACTTTGAGCACAACTCTGAAGGCCTTCAGTTTGAACTACAACTCTTCGGCTTTTCCATAAAATTAACATACAAAATAGCCTTGATAACCTCAAGATTTTTCCTTACACCAATTGATCCAACGTCTACTTTTTAAAACTCTTATTCAGATATGCCAAACAGCACCCAAACATTCCCTCTAGCAAAATAATCATATCAAATTTTAGTAAATCGAATTATTCCTTCCTTAGGAAACTTAAAAGATGCAAATGTTAATTAATTTTCAAGAACTTAGAATGTTTACAACATTATTGGCACATTTATTTAATTACCTGCATCAACACAACGCACGAATTTAACAAGATAAGCCGAATGATGTTAAATTCGTCAATGCGGCATCCTTAAATCCCACTCGATTCCATTTTTGATATCGCACGTATCGTTGGGATGTTTATTTAAAAAAGCACAGAAGAATATCTCGATAAACATAAAATTAAATACCGGACCATTACTACAAGAAAGTAATTTCATTCAATAGCAGAAACGTTTTTATCGTCCTCGGAAATCTTGCTCCCTCCGAAAATACGTTGGAAGCAACGACATTTCGATCGGCGCCACTCCTCGTTAACGTCATAAAATCGCTAAGTTCATCCATTTCTAACATTCCGGACCGAACCAACAAGCAAACGTTCGATACATCAAGCAACTGCATTACTTCTGAGACGAGATGTGCTTTAATTTGTTCATTACTTTCCGACAACTCCCGATCGATGGCTCCAACGATTGGTTTCTTAGCGTGTTGACGTATCAAATCTTAAAAAAGAAAATAGAAGAAGAAGAAGAAGAAGGAGCAGAAGAGGAAGAAAGAAAAAAACAATCGTCAGGAAATTTTCTAATTTCTCCCCCAGGGCTATTTCTCAACTGGATAAATCTCTGCTTGACGCGCCAACCCCGAGCTCATTTTTCTCGTCGTTAATGTCGAGTTGTCTACATTGTACGTGGCTTTTACGCTTCTAGAAACTTGTACCGCCGTTACCGATATCGTTAATAGTATTTCGTGGATCTATAGAAACAGTTTATTTCAACTTCTTGCCGGTTGGAACCGCTAATAATCAAAACTCGCTTAACGCCTTCGCAGCAGCAATCGTCTCGTAACGAACCAGAAGATCAATAATGCAGTTTAAAAAAGAAAGACGAAAGTCGAAAAATTTCATCAATATCACTTCCAAGGTCGTTAGTTTTATGGGAATAACTTCGCATTGTTGTTTCGTTACCATTAATGTATCAATAATCCTTTTCGATAAGTTCGCACGTAAAGAGTTCATAACCTAACATCCAGAACAGATCTGTACCACGTTCATGGGACAGAAAGTGTGTAAAGCTAAAATGTTTTGGAGGTCCTTCTCACTCCAAATATTAATAAATTTAAAGACGTGAGGTCTTTGATGTACAGTACATTCATAGTGTGAGGCTCTAAGATGATATCATTATAGTGTGAAGCCGTAAGATGTGGCATCATACAAGGCTCTAAGATGTATCATTATAGTGTGAAGCCGTAAGATGTGGCATCATACAAGGCTCTAAGATGTATCATTATAGTGTGAAGCCGTAAGATGTGGCATCATACAAGGCTCTAAGATATGGGTCCCAGCAACCGATAGTGCGAGGTCCAAAAATTTAGTTTCATAGTGTAAGGCCACAAACTATAAATTGTTTAGCTCTTGTAAATCCAACCTCACTAGGTGGGTTTCAGAAATTAATAAAAACTGATATGTGCCATCAGCGCCGAATTAAGCTTCTAGCGGGCCCTAGACAAAATTTAAATTGGGGCCCCATTTAAATAAGTTGCTTCTAAACAAATCTTATATAATGTGACATTAGCGTAGCTAGCATGGGTGACACCCAGTGCGGATATCGTGGTGTCATCCCAAGTCACACCGTAGTGTCACCCTTTTTAACTCTTTTATAAAACACTATTCAATTGTAATATCTTCGCACTCGAGCAACTTGAACGCTGTATCGAATATGCGATGTCGCGACGTATAAGTATAGATTTAGAAAATAAATCATAACCATCCATACATCAGTACTACCACGAGACGCTACGTACTACGCGGCCCTAGGAATATTTCTAGGTGGCGTGAGAGATCCCGTGGCATACTGTACATTACTGCTGACGCACGGGTGGCTGTTGACCTTTATTTTATTTTATTTTATTTTTTTTTAGGTAATGGCTAGTCGAGCGGAGCTTAGTAAGATAAGAATTGTTAAATACAGCCTCTTCTGTCTTATCGAATTTCTGAAATAATTTTTAACTCGTTTTCAAACAGAGAAATCTTCTGCACTGAAGCCGGGCCCCTCCGAGTTACGGGGCCTAGACATTTGTCTACTTTACCTATTCGATAATCCGGCCCTGTGTGCCATAGAAACTAAATGAACAGTACTTTCATCTCGATAGAAACAGATCAATATAGGAAAGTGGTACGTATAGTAAGTGTCGTAGCTGTCCTAATTCTCGTGAAGAAACGCGATGATGAGAGGAAACGAAACTATCCCTCTACAAAACAGAGGGAGAGATTTTGTCGACTTGAGACGCGTCGTCATTAAAACCTCATATATTATTCTCCCGAGCTGCACTTTTCTCAAGCAAACGATCTTTTAACGAGAGGCGAAAGCCCGACGGAAACAACCAGGTGGTGGCTAAGTCGCCGTTAATGGCTAATCGCTTACCAATTAATTTATCCCTCCGCACCATACTCATAAATCTGAGTTGAGTGGTTGACGATTTCTGAAGCCAGGTGTTTCTCTTTCCGATATGGAACCAAACCCCCCATCCCATTCTTCCATGGTAAATTCTGTTTGTTTATGAAGAATGGAAGAACAGACCTCCCACAAAACTACCGTTATTTCTCCAAGTTGAAGGTGGAGAAATAACGGTGGTTTTGGAGGTTTTCCAATTGAAAATCGATATAAATTTGGCTCACAAATTGAATGGAAACAACTTGCAGATAGAAATATAAGTGGTAGAGTTCGATTGGTTTTATGATTAGCTGCGAGCGGTGTCGTCCGTCTGTCGGACGAGATGATTTATATCACTTACACAGACGAACATAAATTGAAATTTACTTCTTAAGGTCACTCTCGTGACTTTTGCAGCATTATCCCCTTGACTTATAGCTTCATATATTCTAAATTTTAGTATTTTGAGCAACGTAAGTCGATTAAGAAAATAATTTATCGAAATGGCCTTCGTCCGTATCTGCTAGTCTCCGCCATATTTATTTTAATAGCGCACGTTACTAAGCTAGGGGTAATAAAATATAATAGTGGTTCACGCGAGTATCGAAATCGTTCAGAATCTTAGTAACAACGTCGTATAAAGCAGAGCAAAGGGGAAACGACGAATCTCGATTACCTTGTCTAATAATAATACAGATAAGAGGAAGAAAGGTACCATAACCAATGCCGACTGACCGTAAATGTTGCTGTCAATGCTTCGTTTCAGTGATCTCTGAAGCGGAAATGTAGCCTGTTGCAATGGATTCACAGTACGATAACGTCACAATGCTCTGTTTACATCATTCCTTGTGTGTCACTTCTCGTAGATGTGGAACAGAATTGGACGATATAAGCCAAAAAATTTCAGAAGTAAAAAAAAGAGGAAGTATTAGCTATGACATCATGACCCTATCGAGTGAACCAACCATTTTCAGTTATGAATCGTGTTGTTGCAAGCCCCGTTGGGCGATTTCTGGAAATGAAAAATCTGGTCAAATGGCTTTATTCCGGCGCGAGTGAGAAGAGTCGGTGGCTCGGAAGCAGTAATTGAGACAACAGATGGCGTTGTTGTCTGAACCTAGTTAAAGATGACGGATGACGAAGAGCAGACGAGAGATGTTTTCCTTTCGAATCCCTGTAACGTTCTACCAAGCGAAGAAAGATTAAATGGCATAACCCAACGCCCTTTCCCATTTGAAAGAAAATGTCCAAAAGGGAGGAAGAAAGAAGTCGAAAATTAATTGTTAGAAGCAATTTTGATAGAATAAAGTTAAAGAAAGATTGCAAGTATTTTTGATATAAACCCCAAACGCTCGCACAATCCTTTCACGTGCCAGTGAGGATAGTGTTTGTAGCGATATTTTCTGTCAAGCTCAATTTAATTTTATTTTATTTTTATTTTAAGTTTAACAAAAAGACAATTCTACAACTAAATTTAAAATTGAAAATTTTACGTTAAAACTCCATTTACAAGTTAAAATCTGTTAGATGAATCCATTATTTAGACAAATTTAATGAAATTTTCACTTCGAAACAGATTACAACGAACGAGCTTTTACAAATAAACGGATCGTAATAAAAATCTGTAGGTGGCGCTGTCGCGAGCGGCGGCGTTTCGTACGAAGCGCCGCCGCTCGCGACAGCGCCACCTAGCAGGAACTAAATAAATAGAATAAAAGGAATGGAGATGAGCCTTTTCCTAACCATAAAAATTCGGTAGTGATCAGCATTGCTTCCATAAAAGTGAACCGGTTGGTGGGGATGAACGATCGTATCGGGGAACATGTTTTCCAACTGATCAATCACTTGGCATCCATTTAACGGTCGACTCGACCGATAACCCGGTCTTGTCAATACCAGACCCCCAACGGCCTCCAATAGGAAGTGGAGCTCCCTCCTCTGCCCTGTGATTTATGGCCCGGCCCGTGTTCTGGCTGAGAATTTACTTTAAGAACCCATTAGCTTAATGGCCCAGGACCCGACTTCGGACGTCACTGAAGCCCATCCACTCGCTCTTACTCTATACTTCGGTCGATGTGCCCTGCAACTCTGTAAACTCTGGCAACGATAACCTTACAGAACATTACTTTAGAGGTGCGAATACTTTCGAGGCTCATCAGGATGCAAATTATGGTTTGATATAGACAATCAATTATATCTTTGATTATCTAGATGCTAATTACCACCTCGGAAATTATGTTCTATGGGTTTCAAATCCGATTATCCGATACCAATTGTGGTTTTCCAATCAATACTGTAATCGCGTGTATCAATACCGAATTTCTAATCAAAGTTCTGAATATAAAATGATTATCTGTCCCGATAGGGTATGAGATCGATTTTTTGATCACTCTAAAATTGAACTACACCCACTTTGGTTAGAGGAAAGCAATCTTATGGCTAATAATTCATGTGATATTTCTTAGAAATAGTGGGTTTTTTTTCTGGCTTGGGAGAGCATAAAGGATGAAAAGATTCGTTTCCTTTGGATCGATTTCTCCAAAAAATCATCTTAAAATCCATCACTCGAGCTCGTTCCTAGAAAATTAAGTGAATTAACTTTGATGGATGTTGGACTTTAAGTTATTTTTATCATTAATATTACAGTTTGGAGGTAGTTTTGGTGCAGAGGAAAGTGAATTTTGTGTACAAGTTATGAAAAAACCATGTTGAAAAATAGAAATTTATAGAAAGAGAAATCGTTGTCTTACTATTCTTCCAGTTGGAATCTTCAGCTTTCAGTAAGAGAATAGGGATGTTGAAGATTCTTACTGGAACACGCAGATGATGAAAAAGAAAAATGAGGAAAACTTTCGGGCAAAAGTGCAAGCGTGCCGTATAGAAAAACCTAACTAAAACGTGGTGTATCCAAGTATCACAGTTCTGTGAAATATAAATCCAGTATAAGATTAATTTCGATTTTATTAGTTTCCAGTTAATTTTAACTAGTATACGATCGATTAAATCGATCATAAATGGCAGTTCGATCTTACTCAATACGTAAATTCATAAATATCCGACGATGGCATTCACCGATTCGTACAGGTTTACGAATAAGAATCCTAAGCAAAGGAGAAAGTGAATGACAGAAAATGAGAAAAGGAGACAAAATAATGTAGTAAGATTAGTAGACGAAGGTAATGCAATAATCATAGAAAAGGGCAGATATATGCAAGCTCCATCCTTCAATTCATACGTCAGACAACCTTTAGAGACGAGCAAAAGTATATCCATCGTGACATGACCAGATATTAATGCTGTCCATTTACCTATAACGTCTCAGAGGGACTACCAATCTTCCTTTAATCGTCCGGTCGCATCTATATTTATGTGCTCTTTTCCGAGCCAGCAACTGATCGATACTCGTTCTTGTTCCTCTTTTCCTTCCTTTCAACCTCCGTCCCGATCCAAGGAAATTGGATTCTGTCGCAGCATCTCGTCCACCTTTCTTTTTTTCCCTTCATCTTCTGTCGTTGATTAAACACTTCCTCTCTTTCCGTTTCTGTGTAAAATTGGCAACAGTTGAGGTCATCTTTCCGGCCACAACACAAAGATGACCTCATAACATTATCCCTTCTGCACGAGGAATTATCGGCTTAGTTGCCATGAGTCAAGGATGCTGCACGTGAATTTGAATCCTCGTTCTCTCCAAGCATCACCTTCCTTCCAGCTATAAGAGATGTGTTTTTTTTCCTTTGAATTTTAAATTCGGAAGCACGGGATTAACAGCCTTCGGATATAATTTCTATCAGAAAATTGAAGAAATAGCGTGCAGCCAGTGATGAAATTCGAAAATTTTCCAAGAAGAGAGATGACGGTATAACCTGGTTAAGTGTGGCTCCGGGATTTCTATCCATTCCCAAAAAGCCATTAAATTATAGATGGCATGGAAATATGACAAAAGGAGATTAAAAACTGCACCCACAAGAGAGTGCCACATTGGAATCGGATCCGATTAAGTTGGTGATAATTTCACAGGATCAGTGACACCAGGACGTAATGTTGCAGGTGGGTAATTCCTAGGCAACAGATGTTTGTCAGTGCGCAATTCTCTGTCGATGCCATTTTTTATTGCCACAATCTCTTAAGTTAGATTGATGCAGTAAGATCTTACGCTGTTGCTCCTGTTTATCCTTTCCAGTGCATCTCGTATCGGCATCTTTTCATCTTGATGATCGTATTTTCTGATAAACACTTATTTTTATAACTTCGCTAGTAAATGGTAGTTTGATATCTGTAAAAATGAATGTTTAGGACCACTACATTACCCACAAACTATAACCAAATGCGAATTTTTCAATATCTAGCTTCCAAAATAGGAGATCTTATCTACTAGATATGTCGAATTTTTCGTTAAAAATCAAAATTTGCATAAAATTTAGGATTTAAACAATTTTAACCACTTTAGATAAGGATTTTTAAAGTGTAGATACCATTAATTGATGTTTATTAATGTTATCTAAACCTACACAAAAGGATAAATGTTTGAGAAATGATCACACCCCTAGAGTTGGGTGTAAAAAATTAATGAAAATTAATTCCTTTACGCCTGTTGCAACATTAAGCAAGCTCTTGATGCAAGATGGTGCCTCTTTTTTTCTGTTTATTGCGGATTTCGAGGTGAATAGGAGCAACTGGAGCACGAACTGGTTGCTCCAGTCGAGTGCTGCGAAAAGTTTACGAAACGAGGAGCCACGTTCAAAGCCTGTTGACTATTAACCTTTGATAGATTATGGTTATTATCTGTCTAGAGGGGAGAAGTTTTAAGACGTCGTTATTTACGAGAAGACAGAAACTAAATTGTTAATTACTCTTGAACTTTGAAAAACGACTGCCAAGAAGACAGTTAATTAAAGTCGTGCAATTTTGTAAGGGCGCCCTTTCTTGATGCTCTTTTTTTAATTAGGTGTTTGGTGTGCAACCTTTATTCTTTCTTTTCCCCAGAAGAAGATAAGCGTTAGGAGAAAGTTAATTACAAGGCCACGACCGCAAATCCAAGCTTTAAAGGATCTACATTCTACCCACAATGAAGTAAAATCGAGTCCCAAAGGGGGGGGGAATTTTGACATATGAGAGCTGTTTGGCTCTCCTGTTTTTTGTTGCTCTTTACTACATCGTGATCAAAGAGAGAATTACTCGTTTGCGATGGCCCTATCGATTCATCAAGGAAACTTCTTAATTGCCTGAAAAAACGGAAATGCTGCTATTTCAGGCTAGGGAGGTTTACAGCAGTTGTGACGTACCAAACTCTATTTCACTCTCTTTTTGCTTGCTTACATTTATTAAATTTTGATGAAGGAGTTCTGATGCAACCTTTGAACTGCTAAAATATGAGCAGAGGATGTTACAAGAGTCCAAATCTTACTCTTAATAAGCACATAATTGAGAAAGTGCTGCATCATTTGCACAGATTCAGCGATTTTTCAAGTGTTAAATGATGCAAGAGCACAGTTGAGGTGTAGGGAACAGCATCTCTCTTCTTTTCTCCTTGTCATTAGCTTTCCTTAAAGGATACGGGGTGAAGTATATAGTAAAGGAAAGACAATCACACCTACCTGATACAGTTTTACTACACTTGAACCACCCAAAACGAGAACAGGAGCGAGTGTTCTAACAGAGGGTGCACCCAAAACGAGAACAGGAGGAAGTGTTCTAACGGAGGATGCAACCAAAACATAAACAGAAGAGAGTATCCTAGCAAAAGGGTCCAACGAGAGATTAAAGATTTGTTCGTGATTTCTTGCTTTCTAGGCAACATCCCTGCCAGTTTGTTAAGGAAACTTCTTAATTCTTCTATAAAACTGATAGAAACGGATAAAAGACACCTTTACTTTTACTTCTTATCACGTTATTCCGTAATAAAAATGACTGCTGCCTCCGCGCTCCCTCGTGTTTCAGAGATAAAATAATGCTTGTTCGATATTGTACAGGCAATAAAAGGCTTTAGTGATATATAGTGAGTGAACGGCAGGCAGACAGGTACACTTGTAAAAGCTCTCAACAGATGGAGCGAATCATTGTATTTTATAACCCAAGGGTTGTACTCTTCCGCCATTTCTTACGACCGTTGAGGGGAAAATAAACATAGTCGGACATGTTTTTTCCCCTTGTACAGGTACACCTACTACCACCTCGAGATGGATTGTTATGTGAAATAAAACGGGACCATCCGTCAGACTCCGGGCGGTGATTTCGTCCATTTTATCGATTCCTTGTACGAAGGTCGTGCCATTGATAGACGACAAACCAACCTTCCCTTTGCTTTTCCTTTTAGAAAAGTTTCGTGAAAGCTTTTAATCACGAAGGAAGAAGAGAGCGGATGTATCTTGGTTAGAAAATTTACCAGAAATTTGAAAAAGTATGCTTCCGTCTGTCGTAGATTATGTTCGATCGTCATACCCCATCGACTGAGTCTATTTAATAAGTTCGTCAAACTATGACTCGCGAATTACGTGAATTTGTTTAAGAGCATCTGGAAGATGTCTAAGAGCACATAAAAATGCACAAGAGCATGTGACACTGCTTAAAAGTACTTTAAGACAGTCTAAGAGTATTTGTCACTGCTTAACAGCATTTTAAGATTGTTTGAAAGCACGTTACACTGCTTAAGAGCATTTTAAGAATGTCTAAAAAATTCGAAAGTGTCTGAAAGCACAAAACCATGCGTACGAGTATATGAAAAGTGACGTATCACCAATTTTGCAAATAATTTTAGAAAAAATTTTAAGGTTTTTTTTCATTATAATAAAATTATGAACAATCAAAACATTTCTTCAATTGATTACGAGTTAATTAACTTAATTATAAATTTTAGAAGATACTAGAAAAATCAAAATGATGGTAAGAAACTTCTAAGATTACTAATTTATTGCTCGTCACATGATAGAATATATAAAATACTATTGCAAAGACATACTTGGAAAGTTCATTCACACCATACTTTACCATATTTGCAAAGAAAACGTAGTTTTATTCATTTATTTGCGAGCAGATCACGAAGAAACAACGAATATTCAAGTCTATTTCCTTAATAGTCCCTCTCTGTTAAGATAATCACAATTCGACCAATCGCCGTTAAGACAATCTCAATTCAACCAATCGCCGTTAAGACAATCTCAATTCAACCAATCGCCGTTAAGACAATCTCAATTCAACCAATCGCCGTTAAGACAATCTCAATTCAACCAATCGCCGTTAAGACAATCTCAATTCAACCAATCGCCGTTAAGACAATCTCAATTCAACCAATCGCCGTTAAGACAATCTCAATTCAACCAATCGCCGTTAAGACAACCTCAATTCAACCAATCGTCTTTAAGAAAATTATATTTTTAAGCAATCAGCATTGAAAAATATATTTTGAATTAAATCTAATTTATAAAGCAAAAATCTACCTATATTTATTTTAATTTTTTAACTTTTATTTCTCGTATTATTTTAAATTAAACATTTTCTTTTTTTAAAAAACTACTTTTTAATTATGTATCATTCACGAAAATAAACGTAAAAATTGAAAGTTATCGATATTTCCTTACACTAAAGTATTTCAAACGATTTAATTTAAGGGCAATATTTTTGTCGCATTTAAAATTTTTTATTTATAAAGAAGTGTACGAGAAATTGCTAGAGAAATTCTTTTGATGAAGAAAAATTACTTTTATGTTCGTGTTTCAAGGATTTATTGAGGGATGTAAGAAGAAACGTCACTTCAAATTTCGTAATTGAATAGGAAACGATTGCTATAATGTGATACGAAATGTCTTTTAAACAGGTTGAAGAGTCGTCAGAGCCATTTCTATAATTTCCTCTCCAGTCTTTTTCTTGCAAAATCCTTTTGATATCCTTGACAATGGATGGAACGAAGGGGAGGGATTCATTCATCGTTTCTTCGGTTTCTCGCTTTGTTTTCCGCTTTCTTTCACCCCCTTTCACTTTCCTTGTATTGTTTCTTTCGTAAAAATACACACTGATGAAAGAGATAATTATTTTATCTTTATAAAAACTTGAGAAGTTTGTATCCAAGTCGAGTCCCGTGTAACTTTCACCAAACTTTCTGCTGCATTTAGGATAGGAAACCGATTGTTTGGGGAGGGGGTCGACTTCGGTCACGTCATCGGATGCAATTCGCATCGATGTATGTATGACGCCATTTGATCTTGCGCCATTTGTTCCGGCTGCTACTCTAATATAGGAAAAACGTGGATCGATACACTTCCGTTCATTTTCTTCCACACAAACACACCCACACCTTTCGCGCAGTAACTGGTCGATATTTTAAGTGAGATCATCTCTTAGTGGTTGCTTTCATTCTTATGACGACTGAAGGGAGGGTATAAACTTCCTTTCCGCTGGTTGGCACGTGCTTCCACCTGCGGGGAGGGCCGTCAAATCCTTTCAGCACGCGATAACTAAGCAGCCAATCTCGTCTTATCACATTTGTCGATTGTGTCTGCACCTGGAACTTGTTGACAACGGACGCAGAAACTTCCGTCAAGCGTTAACTCCAGGTTACAACCCAGTTGTTTCTCACAAGCTGGCACCAGAGCGGGGTAACATCCATCTTAGATAATGACTCACTTCCGATAGAGTCGACTGATTCGACTTCCATTGCTAGATAATTTAATTAAGGTAGGCTTTGGGCGTCGTAAGGAGGTGGAGGGGAATTTGACGAAGCGGAGTCATTTTAAGAGTGTTACAAGGGATTAATTCGCGTCGTTGGCCACACTCTGACAAGAATCAGGACCTGCGTAAAGCGTAAAGGAGCATCAAGCAAACCATTGATTGCGGAGGATCAATGTATGGATTGTAGCGTGTTTACTCAGAACCACCCCAAGAACGTGTCCGTCTGGAGGGGGTCGAAACGGAACCAGACATGTGGAGTTGACATATTTCTCTCTCCTCACTAAACAGTGCTGTTTGTTCTAGTCCTTCCGGTAGGAGATTTTGTTTGTTGTTTCTCCGGCTCCCAATTTCTGTTGCAATCGCACGAGCTCCTCTCCAACCGGAACTAGACACGCTCGTTCCCACAGTTGTTATCTCATGTTCGGAACGAGACCACTCTCCTCGGCAAGTTTCCTACGCGTGGAAGCGAGGAAAGACCTCTTGTAGGGGGCAAAATTTCAAGGATAACGCGAAAAACTAGGCTTTAAAGGATTAGGCACCCGTGCGAAATTTGATGGCGGCGAGGGATTTAACGAGTAAATGCTTTTTGACAGTTGAGAAGCGAGACAAGTCCTCCATCCATTTTTACAGTATAAATTTTATGTTTTTCCTCTACTTTACTCCTAGGACTTGTATAATAAATAGGTGATGAGGAAGATCCAGATGCAACAATCCTAAAAAAAGAATTTTTATCGTCGATTCTGCGCAAAATACCATTTCCGCTCGGGATTTAAGTAAAGATCTAAAGATTTGGTGATGCTCTCCTACAGCATCAGCTAGAGATGAAGGAATAAAGAGGATCAAGCAAACTCTCAGATTTCCTAGACAAATATATAAGAGTAAGCTTTCCAGATAAATTCGAAAAGGAATTATAATATTTTCAAAAATCGAAATATAAAAATAAAAATCCATTCGGATAAACTAAAGATAAATCTAAAAAATGTTGAGAATTTGATCGAAGAGATTGGTCCGATGCATCATCAGCTGATTTTTGAATATTTTACATTTTATTCTCCTCCAGTCGAGTGATGAATAATTATAGAAATAAGAGAACTTTAATTTAAGGAACTTAAAATATAAAAAAGTTATCCCATTCCTTCACTTTTTCCAGCTGTTTCATAAGCTTGGGGGAAATGAAAATTCCATCCAAGTCACTGTCTATATTGTGTTTTTGACTATCACTTTAATTCTAAGTGGCCATTTATATTGCTTACACTTCATTAAAATCAGAATTTTATGTCATTTAATTTTATAAACTCCAAAATTTTCTACAATTTACAGACTTTGTTCATCTCCTCGAGTTTGTGGAATAGTTAGATTGCATCTTCCGCTAGGTTAAGGAGTTTTAGAAGCATTTTCCTTTAATATTATGGAAAGTTTTTTGTATTTTTTTCGTTAAAGATCTTATTTCGTATCTTAAAAATCCAAATATTTATTAGATTTGATCTAAAATATACAGAAAAGTCGCCTTCTCTGCAAGTTTTTACGAGTGAAGAGGGGACTCTTTAGTATTTTACATTCTTATCATCTTATTTATCCTCAGCATCTTATATTCTTACCATAGTATCTTGTACTCTTAACCTCTTACACATACAGTACCTTTTACACTCTCTTAGCATCTGATATATCCATAGAATTTTATTTTCGTAGCATTTTAAGCCTTTGTGTCTTACATTCTCAGCCATTTACACACCCAGTATCTTGAACTCTCACTGCGTTACATTTTTAGTATGTTACATTCTTACCACTTTATGCAAATAAAACTGTTAGAAATACCTCTAAATATCTTAGAATAGATCAAAATTGACGTTTAAGGACGTATGGAAACGTTTGAAAGTTTGATAATGAAAGTTTCTATAATAAAGAATATATTTTATATTGTTTCATACGAAGAATCTGTCTAAATTTTCATATATACATCAATTTTACATGATTTATAAGATATATTTGAAATTAAAACTGATTTAATTTCATTAATTTCAAGAGAATTCAATCCTTTTAAAGCTAGTTTTATCATTAACTTTTCTATGATTTTCATAACATCAAAGACGATAGAATCATTATCGAAACTTGTGCACAATTATTATATAATGACACCATTTCTAAGGCCCGAAATTGAGAATTTTCACTATATATAACACGTGTACTGTACATCCAAAGAATCAGATAGGAAAGAATGAGTGCAGTTTCAGTAAGATCAGAAACCATTTCCTACGATAACGTGCTTAATGTTCTAATTATCAACTTCATTTAACATCCGCTGATGTAGTAAGTGGATTGAGAACAGCAGGAGCATTTCTATCTCTCTCTATACATTCACCTTTTCGAGTAAAGAACACGCCTAGGAACTGTGCAAAGTGTAGATTCCATTCTGTATTTAGTACCTGTTATATTGGTTTCTCGTGTTTGCCTATCGGTTCCGTACCCGATCGATTTTCCTCTTGCTTCTCTCTATCCCTTTCCTCCAACGTTTGAAGTAAGGATGATGCTTCTCGAATTATCCATTTAACTTCCTTGGTCCGTGTTAGAATTACCGTCGGACGGGCACGAGAGCATCCGAGTGAAAAGCTTTCTTTGTCGTCTGGAGTGACAAAGAAGTTCATTTAAAAGACGTTAAGGAGAGGGATGTCCTCGGAGGCTGCCCATTGGGACTTGTTCGCATCGATGCCCTCTGCAATCTGGAACTTTGTTAATCTGGAGGGAAGTAGTTGCCACCGGTCCGGACTTGGACCTTTGATTAGCTGTTCGGCCACCATCTGGGACAATAGCTCCATTGGAATTGCATGAATTGCGCCACATACTCCGTGAAGAGCCAATTAAAGAGATCCGGAGCAGGTTCAATCAGCGGGAATCCCCCTAATCATTGAATTATTACCTGGAACCTGATTACGGTGCTTGGAAACCTTTCTGAACTACAATTCTTATTCTACCGATTTCATGAACATTCATTAACATTTTCTATACAGAACACGTTTAAATCGTCGATTTAATTGTATAAAATTTAAGTTACTAGACGGTAAATTAATTAAATTTATATGGAAAAATCCTCTTTTGAGTCTCTAAACGTCGGAAAATTGATAAAAATTTACAGCTTCCAGTAGCGTGAAAATGACTGAAAATGTCTAAAATTTGAGGAATTGTAGCCATATATTGATTTATAATGGAGAATACTACAGTTTAGATCATATATATTAATCCAAATTAAAATTATTTAAATAAAATATAACAAATTCTTTAGATTCGACTTACAAGGCCCCGAACCTCCTGAATGGGAGGCAACACGCATAGCTTCGTATGCTTGCAGTGAAGCCGAAGACAGGGGACAATTCATATAGATCATTTGAAAAAATCTAGTTTAAATATTAAATATCAAATTTTATTTTATTAAAATGAAAGAAAATATAAATGATTCTTTAACAATATTAAATTTTTTTAGTAAATTATTCAATATTTTATAATTTTATCGCATAATTTCCTTTTTTATTAAGCTCAGTTTATCATGATTTTTATTGGATAAGTGCAGATAGACTCCCTTTTAAAGATAAAAATATATAGTAAAATCTTTAATAATATTCATAATAAAGCAATTAAATTAATAATTAACTTATTAAGTTCAAAAATAGCATGTTATAGCTGTTAATTGTCATAAATTATCGATGATAATTATGGAGGAATGTAGAGAAGTTAATTAAGTAAATCTGGAATCTATAAATGAAAGATTGGCGAATTAATTTCGTGTAGATATTAAAGATAATCGATTGAAAATATCAATTTATATGTTAAAATTCTTTATACTTAATAATATTTTCTTTGTATCGAAGACAAAATTGAGGAATTTGAAGCCATTTTTACAAGCATTTCGCAAGTATAAATGGTTTTTTTCATGTAAATAATGATTAAATGGTAGGTAAAGATATTTAAATTTGTGTTTAAATCAAGTTTACTTATCCAAAAACAGGTGAAGAAATGTTACTTTACCTATAAAATGTTCATTCGAGCAATAAAATCAAACAATGAATTGAATCTGTCAAGGATGCTAATGGTTTCTATCAAGTGCATCAATGAAAATTTACAAAATTTAATCATAAAAATTACACAATTCTTTGAAGTACTTTCAACACTAAAATAAGAGAAGTATATTTAGAAAATATTTCTATATTTTTCCTCAATAAAAATGCTTGAAATCACAGAATTTTTTTTCATTTCTCCTTACGTAAGGCTAAAAATTCTTGTTAAAGCTCGGAAACAGTATAAAATTTGGAGGATAAAAAAAAGCAGGAACCATAAGGAAAATATCAAAAGATACTACTTGTGATTCTAGCTTCAGGCTAAGGCATAAGACACAGTCGAACACTCCTAATAGTCATAGAAACGTCCAATTTTCCCTCAAGCAATACGTGGTTAAGGCTGTTTATACATCATAAATTTTTAACAATTGCACCATTATCTTAAGCATCATTAACGTTTCCATCCGCATCACCCTACCACTTAATTTTAGGAGGTTGAGACCGAAAAAATCAACGCAATTCTTATATTTTAGCTCACGAGATCCTCAGGAATGCACCAGACCTCACCTCCTTTAAGAAGAAATATATTGTTATTTAACTTTATATCATTTTTTCTCGTATTCTGGTATCATCTTTCACGTATCAAGATGTAAAAATTTCACGGATATTGATGTGTACATGTCAAGAATTTAGTTACAAAATGTTTATGATTCGCTCTAGACGATAAACCTTATACAATTTATCATCATTGATTCGGGACACGATTTTTCTGGATGGATCGACAGAGGAATTTTATGTGAAAAATGTCGGATATCGGGGAGTATTTTCTTCCTACGCTTCTACCACTATCGTTACTAGTTGATAAGTATCTTTAACGTTACGCCAGCCCAAAATTTTTGCCTATAACTTCATGTATAACACGCGGAGAATTTTGACTTTTCGACAGGAAGCATGGGTTGTTGATGTTTAGATTCTCAACAGCATCCTTCTGTGTATAGTAATTTTATTGTTTCCACTGGGATTTTACTCTATAAAATTTTAAATATTTTTCGAGAAGTAGAGGAGTTGGAGAGAGTAGAGCATATTTGTTTCTAAGATTCTCTCTCTAACAGTGGAAAGTTAATCTCAGAGGAAAGAAAAATTAGAAAGGAAGAGAGAGATAGAAAGAGATGTTTGAGAGGAAAGCTCGGAAGAGAAAGGAGTTTGAAATAAAATCTAGAGAGAGAGAGAGAGAGAGGCTAGAGAAAGCAAATACGGAAACATGTCTATATGCATTCTTCAACTGCTGATAACGCTCTAAAATAGGCTCTAATGATTCATGTTTTTATGGATTCAAGAAAGTTTCTATGAAGATGGGTTTAGAGGATGATGAAAGATTAGTTTCTAACGAAGATTAGAAAAAAATAAACGAAGGATATTTAATTAATGCATTAAGTATTATTAATGCAAAAGAATTAATTAATGCAAAAGAAGTTTATAAAACAGCTAAATAAACGAGGAATGCTCTATAGAAAGAGTTTTAAAAGGATATTTACAAGAAAGAGCTAAGAAGAAAAATGGACTAACCAAATTTATTTGTATAAAGAGAATTTTTAGGGAGGTTGTTTCAAATATAGAGGTAAAACAGAGGTATTTATAAAGGATTGGTGTTTCGAGAATATTTATAAAAGATTTTTTAAGGATTGCTACATAGAGAGTAATGCTAGAATGTTTATAAGGAGTTTCTAAGGCAGCGAACTGAGAAAATATAAAAGAGCAATATCAAAAAATCTATAGGAGATTTCTAAGAGAGTAACACACAAAATCTTTGTCTCTAACACAGATTCTCATTTGTAAAACTCAAAATATTTTAGAAAATAAGATAAGAATATCGTTGTACTAGTCAAAATATAAGTTTCATTCCTACTATAGATTAGAGGATTTTTCTCATGCAGTAATTGTAATTTTTAGTTTAGTTGGGATGAGGAATACTTAAATATTCTGTAAAATTCTCTTAAAATTATCAAAGTTTATAAATTATAAACAGTTTTCATAAGTTACCTATCATAATTTTCTAGTCAAATAAGCTGGAAAACTAGAAATGCTTCAGATCAGAAGGATATCACTCGCAGCATCTCTAACTGCTCTCGAGCTTCCTTCGTGCTATAACTTAGATGATTATTATAATCGAAAGCTAAAAATTCAGGAATTGAGATAATTTATCCATTAAATTTTAAGGAGAAAGCCATTTTCTGACGTCTAAACATACTTCCACTACTATTAACAAGTGCTATTATCAAGCAAACGTTATCGCTTAGTGATACTCAACATGCAAAATGTTGAATTTCTATCGAGAAGAGGTAGAAAATGAAAGTACAAAGCAGTAGAATAAGGGAAAGATTTAGTTGATCGATCGGTTTTTCGAATCGGTAAAGGTCCCGTTCTCTTGGATCTTGAGTAAAACGAGGAGGATAACTCTCTAGAAGATTAGAGACGATGATTTCTGAAAGCGCAAGATCATTCGATTCCTCCGAAGAAAGTCCAGATTTATTCTTACTCCAACGCTTTAGAGATTAAGTGATTTTCTTCTTCAAACTTTGGCCAATGATTTTCTAGAAAACGGAGGATATTTCCAGTTAATTCCCTGTAATGGAGGATAGAACAAAGTATCTTCTAAATCTTTTATAACTAATTCCATAATTAGTCAGTTAAGGAAGCTGCCGAGGGGATTTCTAAGCGAGTTTAAAGGAAAGTCATGCAAAAGGAGTTTCTAAAGGAACTAAGAAAGATTAAGGAGCTGTTTATTAAAGAAGTGTGCTACATACGGCAGTAGAAAAGGAGTCTAGAAGAATGGGTGTTTATAAACAATAGAATAGAGGAATGCTGTGTCAAGAGAATGTATCAGAGACCTTCTAAATGAGTACAGCTAATACAAAAGGATTGCTAAAGGAGCTAAGGAGCAGTTGCTTAAAGTGAGCTGAGATGGGAGTAGGGAGTTTAGACGGAAGGTATTTCTAAACAGAAGGAGTGTCCAGAGAGTGTATAAGGAATAAGGGAGAGCAGCTGTTACAAAAGGAGTTTCTAAAGGAGCTAAGGAGCTGCTACTTAAAGAAGTGTTCTGCAAAGGGATGGCGAGGAGATGGAAGTAGAAATGGAGTTTATAAGGAAGCGTGTTTTTAAACAGTAGAATGAAGGAATGCTGCGTCAAGAGAGTGTGGGCGAGGAACTTTCTAAAGGAGTACAGCTAATGAATTGTGACAAAGAATGTCAAAGAAGTTATGAAAGTTTATAAAGTAATGCTGACAAAAGAATGTGCAGAGTTTTAAGGGAGTAAGGGGAGTTTCTAACACAATAAATAGAGAATATATATAAGGTAGAACTTCCGAAAACAGTTTAAAACAGAGTTTATAAGAGAGCACTGGTGTAGGAATGTAATAAGGGATATCGCAAGGGGAGCTAGTACGGAAATTTCTAGGATATTGAGTTAAGAGAATTTATAAAGGAGCTTCTGCTAAAAGTTTTAGACGAGGGGCGGAGAGAAGGGGAAGAAAAAGAGCACCAACTTGGCAACGCGGCAGTGTAAGAGTACTTGCCGTTTGCTTGTTATTTTACTACACAACTTGTTAGTCATTAAATAAATTCGAATAAAAATGAGGAATTTTAATGGGCATACAAAGAGGAAGTCCATTGTCCGAATGTTGCAACTAAACGACACGTTCATTAGAGGAAATTCGGCTCGCTTGGCCGACACGGGGTGCTTGCTGTTGACGTCACAGGCATCGATTTGTTTTACGAGTCGTCCTTTTCATTACCTCTAGATGCGTTAATGCACGGGTCGCTTCTCTAAAGTCATTAGAGCGAAGCCCTTTTGTACGCCAAAAACATTTTGTTTCCATAACATTTTATATCCGTGAAATGCAATTTAGTCGGATGGAGGATTTTCTAGTAGTAAATGCCAACTAGGAGCTGGCAGCACTTACGTTTCTGGTGGCACAGTCGCTTCGTGGGGGGAGAAAAATAAAATAGAAGCTCGCAGTTAAACGCTTCGTTATTGCCATGGTTGCATATAAATAAACAATTTATAACGAATGATTCAATGGGTAATGAGTCCAACATAACTTCTGAAAAATGAATCTTGTTACATCGAAAGATTCGAATTAAAAGGATCGATCTTGAGCTGTTTCATTGAAGATTCAAATAAATAAGATCGATCTGGAGCTATTACATCGAAAGATTCAAATAAAGAAGATCGATCTTGAGCTGTTTCATTGAAGATTCAAATAAATAAGATCGATCTAGAGCTGTTACATCGAAAGATTCAACCCAGAATCAAAAAGATCCACTGTATTATTACAGTAAAGTGAATCAGAGCCATGGTAAATGGCGAAGAATTAAACTAAAACCCGAAAAATTTTGGAAAAACCATTCTTACAGAGAATTCTCCTCCTCTTTAAGAATTTGAGAAACAATTTTTCCAATACTTCCACTGGAAAATTCTTTTACCGAAGATGTATTCAACCCGCTCCTTCTGTTCATAATGGATGGAAGGAAGTTGTGCCTTACAGATAAGAGAAGTGGAGATGTAAAACCGAGATATTGTTTGGTGGCCTCTTTTTAACACCCCCCTTCATGGTTCCTAATGGATAATTAAATAGTGGTGGGAGTTTTTCCTTGTGACGAAAGAGGAAGTAATTAAAAGGAAGCAGGAAGTCTCAGCCATCTTCAATGCACCCCATTCAATCAAAAATTCTCGATAATATTGTCGTATAATTAAGAGGGAGGGAAAACGATGACGTACGACCGTTGTAAGGATAAGTTTCTTCCGTCTGAAAGCTTAACGAACGTATTGTTTTAGAGTTAACTGCGTGTAAATGCCTTAAATACCTTAAAACAAAACGGTGCTTAGCGATGAAAGGAATGAAGTGGGTGAAGTTCCATACCCGATTTCTGTAAGAATCGATTAATTCTTACTCCTTTCATCACCCGCGCAGCTGCTCGTTTCCATAGTAAATTCGTCGATTTTCACATAAAATACCCCTAAATATCTTCTGAAATAATGCTGAATTTCGTTGCTTCATTTGTTTTTAACAGTATGGAATACATTTTTTTAAAATATTTACAAGACGAAAGAAAATAAAGTCGAACCTCCCAACAACGGCCATATTTTATGCTCCCTTCAATGGCCGTCGTTTACAAGTTTGACTGCATATTGCTATTTTACATCCAATCTTCAGAATTCAAACTATGACTCTACGATGAACCTTCCATACTCGAAGGGTAATTATTCATTATTTTGATATTTTAGAGTGCATCTGAAACTAGTATTTTATGATGAATCTTCGTTAATAATCCACGTATGTAAAATAGAACGTCTGTTTGCCTATCATTTAACAGGGGGATGAAATCGGAGCGGTTGAAGAGTGGTTCTCGAGAAGCTGTAAAGAAATTGGTGGAGGAAGGGTTTAGAAGTCTGTAAGAACGGACGGATGGACGGACGGGCCACAAATCTTCTGTTTTTTGGCACATTCGTTACGACCGTCTGAAGATATATTTCGTGATATCAATCATTCCGCTGCCGAACTAAATTCTGGGCGAAGTAAAACGGGATTCTGATAGTTCCCTAATTGAGTAATATTCAATAAATCTGAAATTGCCGGATCGAACGAGCTGCAGCAAGAATGATCACTTTGCCATTTTCTGCCTTTCAATTGCAGGTGTATTTATCGTTATGTCATTTGGAGTATTGTTACGAAACGATAGAAACACGAGTGTTCGAGAAGAATGAAGAATCTTTGGTCGCACGCTTGGTCTCACTTGGTGTAATTAAGTTTACTGGGTTTGGTCATTTTTCTTGTTAATTTGCTGCTTTGAATTAATAATGAATGGGGTGGTGCCAAAAGACGACACTGCAGTAGATTGTGCTTCATAAAATGGCAATGTTGGATAGACGGGATACCCGTTGTTGCATGCAGTAGAAGGGTATTTTATATAGAATATCGAGAGAGCTTCGGAGGAGAGGTCAGCGTAGCAAGGCGTGTGATCCACAGAGCTTCGAGAGAAAAGAACACGTCACAGTTGAGCAACGGGATTTTCGTACTGCAGGTTATTGTACAGAAAATTAGGTATTTTGTAGAGGAGTAGGCTGGTATCAGCAGAACAGATCACTTTATAAAAAAGAAATAGAACAGCAGAATTCGGAGAGAATATCATCTACGGTTGCAAGATACTTCAGGAGTAAACTGTCTTGCAGCATTCAGGATTTCATAGAGTGATCTGTCTTGGTGCATACAGAATACTTCAAGAATAGACTGTCTTGCAGCATACAGGATTATCTGTCTTAGAGAATACAGGATACTTCAGGAGCAGACTGTCTTGCAGCATACAGGATTATATGTCTTAGAGCATACAGGATACTTCAGGAGCAGACTGTCTTGCAGCATACAGGATTATATGTCTTGGTGCATACAGGATACTTCAGGAGCAGACTGTCTTGCAGCATACAGGATTATCTGTCTTGGAGCATACAGGATATTTCATAGAGAAGTAGAAGCGTAAAATTATACCAAAAGCAATACGACCGAACATAAAAAATGCCTCTTTTATATAAAATCGACAATGAAAACGTGCAACAACCACCAACTTTTCCAAACTCATTAACTGCATCACGCACCTATCAGCCAATAAGCAGTTAACTTGTGCAAACTAATCAAAACCGGAGATGGGCCGAACACCAAAGTTTGCAGAACTTTAAATGCTTTAGCAAAAATTAGTTCGACTGCACAAGAATCAGATCGAAAGCCGTAATTTGATAATTTGAGAGGGCGAGAGTCTGCGATCTTCATCCGATCTCGGGGTGGAGGAGCACTTTGTTTGCTGTTGCCAACTAATTGACGACCTTGTCAGTGCAGAAAACAGGAGACAATCCATTTGGCTAATGGCTACAGCTAATTTGGCCCCGGGCCGACAAATTGCTGGTAAACAACTTCAATCAGATGGTCCGGGTTTGCTGATACGGCACACACTCTCCACCAATAGAGACTTCCATTCAATCAGACTAAGTTTGATGCCCGTAATTGCGGTTTGATATCTCCCTAAACAATGATTTGGTTTGATCGAAGTGAATTATAATGCAATTAGAGGATGATATCCTTTTAAACGTTCTGTAAGATTGTCTAATAAGCAGCGATGTAGAATCTCTCTTCACGATATAAGTGGAGATACCCTGACTCTCTCCTCACGATATAGAAAAAGATACTCTGACTCTCTTCACGATATATCAAGAGATATCTTCACTCTCTTTTCACGATATAACAAGCGATATATTGACTCTCTCCTCGCGATATAAGCAGAGATACTTGACTCTCTCCTCACGATATAAGTAGAGATATCCTGACTCTCTTTTCACGAAATAATAAAAGATACCCTGACTCTCTCTTCACATATAACAAGAGATATCTTGACTGCCATTACAATGTGAAAGAAAATATCAATATAATATTTTTAACTCAATAAGAAGGATATCATTACGAGCTAGGATGTAAATTTGTATACCTCTGTAGTAAAATTATAATCTTGAATTAATTTGTACCGTTGTGAAGTTTCCATATAGAGATTCGGAGGAAGATGTATAATTTCTACGAAAGATATATTTTCTAGATTCTACAATGATACAAAGGGATATATTTTTATAATTTTCGATTCGATGACTTTCTCTCTCTTGGTTCTAGAAGGAAACAAACCATTTAATCGAGATTTATCCAAATATTTCTCTTCGCTATCACTCAAAGAGGGATATACAAAGATATTATGGAGGAATGTATAAAGATATTAAAGAGGAATATACAAATATATTATGGAGGGATATACAAAGACATCGTAGAGGAATGCACTGTACATAGATCAAATGTCATCAGCTGTTTATAATTAAAGAAATTTTACATTTAACATGTAAAATTTTGACAATTTAAGGATGAAACGAGGCAATTGAATCACACCATCTCGTTTTTATCATCTTTGTTGTAGAGACAAGCGAATTTCTCGATCCGAAATTACGATTTCGGAATTTTACGATGTTCTTCATCGTTTCTAAATCATTTTAAGTCCTCTACCAATAGAATTTTTTCTAAGAAATCTTTCCATTCAACCCGAAACATTTTTTAAACCAATTCACAATGGTCTCATTCGATAGATAAGAGAATATCGAGCTACAAATGTGCGTATATATCAGGAATTTTTGATGTTTACATGATTTTCAAGCGGATCAATATGGAGGTAAACGTGCTGATCATTTCTCCATCTTGTATCATCCTCTTTCCGTAGCTCAAGAGGAGATTTCATTGTCGCGCGCGAAAGGGCGCGTCGAGAAGCGTCAGCCTTTCAAACCCCAATATTAAAGAACTTTTTTACTTTTTTCCTTAAGTCCACTAAAGTTATTAACGTATTTAGTCATTCTAAGATAATAAACAATTAAACTAATTTTTAACGTTCATATAATAGCCAGTGCTTTAGATGACGCGACAGTTGGCGCACGCGACGACGCGATAAAATATGCTTTGGAGTTAAATCGAAAGCATATTTAAAACCGTACAAAGCTAATAAAATATAAAAGGCGTCATACAACTTATTTGTAACGAAAATAATAATAATATAATTATTAAAATAGAAAAAAACTTTAAAACGTACTTTAAAATAACAGCGCGCCCAACAGGTCGCGCCGCCATGCGATTTCTTGTAGTCTGCAACATCGAGACACTTTAATTAATTTATTAAAAATTTTTCACAATTTTAATATATTTTAATCATTTTTAAACATATAATAAACAGTTAAAATAATGTTCTTAGCTGTAAACAGTGAGTGATAAATAAGACGCGGCAGTCGACGCCAGAGCGACGCGACGTTACGCGATTGCAATTTTTCATAACTAGTTGTTTACAAAGTTCGTGGCTGTGTTAACGTATTTCTATTCTACTAAACACTAGAAGAGGCTTACGTGTATATATTTGAATGCAAATTAGATAAAATGAAGCAAAGGTTAAGCTAAAATCTCAAGTTTTTCACTGGAAAAATCTTGAAATATTGCGATATAAATGCAATTTATCTTGTCTACAAATGAAAATTAAACACTATAACATCAATTTCGTGTGTAATTTTATTATAGTGACGTAAACGGAGGCTTTAAACAATTCAGAAACTAACCACACACGAAAATAAATCACCAGAATCTTCACATCGACATCGTGTGTTAAATCGAGTCATCAAATAAGGAAACTTAAGCATTTCATGTGTGACGTAACAACTGTTTAACGTGTAATTACGTAAGCGGAGGAAGGGGAGCAATTACGTCGCGTGCCTCCATTAACTGCTCGATGATGCGGAGGAGAGAGAAATGGCTCATAGGTGGGATGCTGTGACACCAGGATGT
Source organism: Centruroides vittatus (assembly GCF_030686945.1). Lineage (NCBI taxonomy): Eukaryota > Metazoa > Arthropoda > Arachnida > Scorpiones > Buthidae > Centruroides > Centruroides vittatus. The sequence continues at coordinate 444,075 of NW_027120693.1, read as the reverse complement.
ATTTATAAACAGAATAAAATCTCCTGTTCTTAACTCACTTCCAATGATCTTGTGTTTTTTAAACCAATTTATTTAGAAATATAACAAATATGGCGGTAAAAATATACTATTTCATTGTTTAAAGTGTAGCAGAAAAAAAATCCGCAGTTAGGAAACAATATAAAGAAATTATTCAACAGAAAGATCCAATCAGAGCGCCTGCTTTTAAAAATTTAAATATCTAGCCAATCAGCGTTCTAAATTTTAAAAATTTGAACCTACAACCAATCAACGGTAAGAAAATTTATAACTTTTAAATTCTCTTAAATTTTTCTAGAAACACAACCGAAAAATTTTTTTTAAATATACGATTGCGTATATTTTTACGCAATTTTCAAATTACAACATAAGATTCTGTTGTACGTGTGTAATAGATGATAATAATAAATAATACGTTCATTATGTTTCATGTAATATGTATAAATTTTGCATGATTTTTATGAAAGTTAATAGAAAATTTATCAAATTTCTTCTATGTTACGAAACATTTAAATATAATATGGAGACTTTTGAGCGTAAAAATACAGTTATAAATAATATAAACAGTTACAGGAATGGCACAATATTGAAACCACCGAACAAAATTTTATCTTTACAGGTTTATATAGAGAAATAAAAAATCAATACCTCTATGGGGATATATAAATAAACTATTTGCTGTGAAAGGCATAAAGTGCAGAAATCCTCTCAGAGATAGATGGTTCCCTCAAACACCACACTAGAGATTACCCAAACATCAAAGTTCGATAAAAGCACTTAGATCTTACTACCCACTACTATGATTTACTCTATTTTTCGATTTATTTTATTGATTCTAATGACTGTGGAATAAATTTATTAAATTTTACAAATAATAACGTTACTATTTTGTCTAGTTACCATTGGATTGATGGAATTAAGAGCCCCCCAGTAGTCGATCTGATAAAAACCCCCGAACACTGATAATTGGCTGCGGGTTAGCTCCTACTAACAAGCTGGTAGCTTGGAGTCTTCCGGGTTTTCTTTACGTGACGGGGGCCAGTTTCACATGGAAAGTCCTCCCGGGAGGCACCACTCTTGGCAGATGGCCCATGTGTTGCTTTGCTTAACTAATTAAATGAAGATGTCGTAAAGAATGGAAAGACGATAATAAATCACAGATAATGTTAAGTGGAAGATCATGAATAATTGCTGGTGATAAGACGACGAATAAAATTTGAGTGGTTACTCATGATCCATTCTTCTATCACTCACGATCTCCAAAGATGCTATGGAGAAGATCATACATAATGTGCTCCTTACTAGTTAGCATCATGGGTGCCAGCTTTAACAGGTCGAATGGGTTTTGGTCTCTTAGAATTGGTATCCATCCTCTCTTAATTAAGTATAATTATAAACATGATCTTCTAGTGTCTTCAACGGTCTATCTTATATATACGTGTTGAAAATTAACATTTTAACGTGTTTTTTATGGTATAAAATCTATTATGTGTTAGAAAAGTTGTAATATCTCTACAGAAATAACCTCGTTATCTTCTCTGATCTCTTCTCTTGGTTCTGGTTACCATGAACGGATGAAAGAGTTGTCAAAGAGGATTTAACATAGGAAAATTGTAGGCGATCCATCTCAATTCGTATAGAAAAACAGCAAACGTAAAGCATCATCGAAAGAACATAAGGAGGATCCATATTTACCAACAGACAAGTAATTTAACGTGTATAAATCGATAAAAACTTCCAAAAATTCAACGCGCAATCAGCATTTTTTACGATGTAAAAGGCGATTTACGACAGAGCCACATCGAATTCCGAGTGGAACTACAAATTTTTGAATCGACAACTGGTTGTTAGGATGGTAACTAGATTGGGAGGAATGTTGCTTTCCCAATTAAGCATAAAAAGTCTCTTAGTCGATTAGCGGGCAGAAGCGGTCACTCGACAATTAAGAAGCTTTCCAAGCGTGCCTAGTAAATTAATAACAATCAATTAGAAGGTGGGGGATGACTCTGTCGACACCCAATCTTTTAATTTGCATTTAATTTTGCTTAGTCTTATTCCCCGGCGTTTTCTTCTCTTAAATCTGTTCCTCAGTTTAATTACACCATCACCAGATGTATAATTGGCCGTGCACACCCCCCTCTTCCACCCCACGCGCTTTTTGTTTCTCGCTCCATCGATTATCACCGATGAGACGAGAATTTTAATTCATTAAATGAGACGAAGAACGGGCGCGACTCTCCGAACATACAAGGAAAAAAAAGAAGGAACGACTTCCGCTTCCTCCCGACTGGATAATTTGGTTAGTTTTCTCCCTTTCTTCTGCTCTAAGTCGATCGGGATCCCACTGCATTCCACTTCGATCGAGGTTACTAATGGAGGATCTGACTTCAACTTTCGGTGTTTGGTGCCCTCCGCAGGCACGGGTGATTCCCGAATTTGAAGTTTTGTACGTATTCATAGGCGGAGAACGTTCTTATGTGAATGTATTGGGGGTGGGTGCATTAGGGAGATGACGAATGGGTTGAGGAAAGAACATTCTTATATAAATGTATAGGGGAAAGTTTCCTTTTTAATATAATTTCCTTATGTTGATGTATAAAAGAAGACTTTATTGAATAAATGTTTAACAGCCAGGACTTTTTGAAAGGAATATATAGGAAGGAATATATAGCAGAGATAAATACTTAGGAGAAAAATATATAGGAAAGATTCTTGAATGTATAGAAGAGGAATATATAGTAGATGAATGCTTAAGAGAGAAATATATAGGAGAGATTAATGTATAGGAAAGGAATATATAAAAGAGACTTTCTCAAATGAATATATAGGCCTGTATCTCCTATATATTCATGTCAAAAAGTCTTGATGTTGCCCCCAAGATCCCAGAGCGACCTGATAATGTCACCGGAATCCCAGAAAGTCAAAATTTCATGTAATCCCGATGACTTCAGAAAGTATTAGATGCGTTTATTAGAAGAGGGACTTCTTTACATAAATTCATAGGGAAGAAAGGTTTCCAAAGATAAATTGATTGGAACGAGATGCTTCCTTGTATGAATAACTAGAAAATGGGGTGATCCTATCAACTAATACGTAGGAAAAGAGTAATTTCTTAAATAAAAGTGCAGTTGGTGGTATAGGAAAGAGAGCCTTTGAAACATAGGAAAGAGATCTTCGTTTAACGTATGCTCAGGAGAAAGATTTCTTGGAAGAATGCGAAAAGAAGACTTAAAGAAGAAAGTGTTTCCTAGTTTAGAAAGTCTTTTCCTGTAAATTTTCAACATATAATTTGGGATAAGTCTGGATGAGGTTTCAAACAAGATATAGTAGCATAACTGTCAGTTTAGATATAGCATTTCATTCTAGAAATTATTATATAGGATAGTTCTAAGTATAATTTATAGTCCCAAAGGATAATTGAAGATATCTCTTACCGATCTTCAAAGACAATTCGAGATATCGTTTACGGTCCCATAGGTAAATGCTGTATATCATTGTATTCTCAAAGGTAATATGTGAAGCTATACGAAATTTGAAAATTCCCGAAAATATGCATTGATAGAAAAATTTTAGAAATCTGTATAATGTCCGTAGCTGGAAATGTGTGTGTAGCTCATAATAATGTTCAAAAAAATTAAGAGTTTCTCATACCCTTTAAACTGATAAAGGAGATAAAAGCTGTATCCTCTTCTTCATCACTTGGATTGTTTCATTACCAGATTGGAGCAATTTGAAATGGAAAAAAAATGTGAAGAGGAATGATTGAATGGGGATTTTAATTTTATTTTGGTCCACTTTATATGCCAAATATTTAATTTATTAATTCTAGAAAGTTGTTGAAATATTCTAAAAATTAGCATTTGTCTCTTTGATGCGAGTCGATTTAGAGCAATGTAATGTCAGTTGAAGGAAAGAAAATGAATTTATTTACTTCGTATGTAAGCGTGAATGATACACTTTAATAAAATTTATAAAAATTTAAATGCTATTTTAAGAAAACATGGGGAAAAAACCCTCTGGAAAAATGACAAATGGACATAATAAATCATTCATGACAACGTGATAACTCGTGCATTTACACTCTATTTTTGAATTATTTTTTTTTTAAATAAGCACTTAAATTCACTTATAAAGTAGTTTTATCTTTAAATTCCTTGAATTAGTCAGTAAAATTAACAAATTAATGCTTATAACGTAGAAAATATCCTAATTTTCAACGTTAACAGGATGAGAAGCATCAAAAATTTAGTTAACACCTTAATGGATTAAGGTTCTTAATGCATTTTCACTTTTCTTTTGTGCTAAGGTAACTAATGTATACACCGCTGGAAACTCGTTTCTTTCGTTACATCGAGGAGCGTATAACGCGCAAGAAATTAGAACAACTCTGTAGCGGGGTGTCTTCTTATATGGACAGTGATGGATGATGATGTATACTTTACGAGAGGAGGAGAAAGTAGCGCGTGGTGTGAATGTATGTGATGAAAACTGAGGTGGAGTAGTCTTTCCACTTTGCTAAAATGCTCACTCGTCTCCAGATACAAATCTACATTTGAAATGCTCGTTAAGATCTACAACCCTAGAAGTGGGTACCATAAAGTATTTTGGATAGAGACCAAGCCAATTCGAGCGATTTAGAAAAATCTGGCACGTCTACAATGCAACCAAAGAAATCAGCTGATCAGCCATATTGTGATTCGAACGTGCAGGACACGCTTAGAATTAATAATTTAGACTCCAAACTCTAATAAATCGGATTTATATTCTCAAATTTGGAGCACGTTTATCACGTTCAGACGCACGGTTTTACTGAGGAATCTGTAACAAGAGCATCAACAAGATAGGTTACACAGAAAATGCGACTTTTAACTCAGTTTTGCGAGTGTTCTCGAACATAATTTCATGATATTTCTATAGGAAAATGTTTGCGAATTCTGTTACGGTTGTATACGTAACATATCGTGATTTAGAGTTCATAATCAAGAATGATGTAGTAAGATGTAGTAACAAATTGAACACTGTTCTAAGTTCGTTTGGCTGTTTTTTGGAGAATATACTACCTGAGAAATGTTACAGTTGTGAAATTGCCCAATATTTCCTTCTAATTCAAGTTACGATAAACAAAATAAGCAACTGTTTAAGGATAAGGAAGATTTCTCTGACTCACGGTTACGTAATGTAAGCTCTTTGTTTGTTTATGAATAGGAAAACGTTCATTTTCTCTAAACAATTTTAAAATTACACGTTAGATGCTTTGTTGTGTGAATATCAATTTACATCTCTTAATGAAGGGTTTAGAGTGACATAAAACGCGTCACGACTTCCTCTCGTACAATGACTTACAGCTTCTTTCGATCCTTGTCTCTTCCAGCTATCTAATACGTGGAAGATGATTGGTTTGCAGCTATCCGGAAGAGCGAATTACGGAAACGGAAATGGAGATGACAGAATGCCAACGTCGAATGATTGCTTCACATCCCCTAGTCCGTGGGCATTCATTGTTCGTGTAGTAGGACGAACGCCTCGAGACATAAACATCCATCAAAGTTGGAATGATGCTGTAGAAAGAGCCGCATCCGGGAGACGATAGGCTAGAGAACTGATTAGCGCCCCAGGAATTTCGGCTTCATCCCTCTTCTTTTCCTGAGGAAGTGTCCCGACGTAACATCCGCTGCCCACTAGACACGTGGCTTTTGTCATACAGCCTAATCGAGCGAGCAGATTCTTTGTGAGAAGCGAGTTGTCAGACTATAACAATGTGAAAGCGACTTTAAGCGGGGGAGATCAAACCAAAGGAGAGTCAATTTATCAGTAAGAGGGGGACGGGAACGACTCCAATTTCGTTTGTGTCCCAAATGGGTATGGACATCAATCTATCGACAGCCGTTTCTGCTTGGCATTTCCATTGTCAAATTTCGATACCCTTCATTAACGATACATGCAACGTTCTCTTCTAAAAAGTACAACGTTTACGGGTTCCATAATTAAACTTTTGCCTTCAGTACGTGCCAAAAAGTAAAGAACTAAACTAGAGATGATACTACCCTTTCATAGTTTGCAGGTAACTTTTATACAATAGAGCAAGTAAACTTGTTTCTGCTGATACTAATGTAAAGAATTGATCAGCACAATACTATTTTCCTTTCGTTCTTTCACGACAGCTAGGTGCTGATGCCTGGCCTCATCACAGAGGAGGTCTAGGTCAGGTCACAGAGTTAAAGGCAACTTTCTTCATCCCATTTCCTTTAAGTATCATTGTTCGAAAAAGCTCAAAACCTTCTTTTGCCGTAGATTTATTTGATTATTTATAGAACAATTTAAGATTTAATATTGTATTGTTCTCTCTGAGGATTAATTTATATAAATTGATCCGTTAAGGAATATATAAAAAAGCGAATTCTTCTCATAAACATAAGTAATACTTTGCAGAGTATAATACGTTGAAATTTAAAATCGCACAACAGAAATTAGTGAAATTTATAAAGATCTAAACGGCAATTGGCTGAGAAAAATTCAAACAAGCGCGTGTCTCCGCCTACTTTTCAATTTCGACCAATCTCTGTTATCATCATTCTTAAACTGTACATATTACGCGGAGGACTACCTATATTTTAGTAATTAGATACTTTTTTCAGCTCTAATTCTAAAATTATAAAAATGTTTTCAGTGATTCATTTTTAATTTTCCATGATCTTATTTTTTTTATTTGTCTTATCTTTGAGAATTTACTCTTCATTTTCTAACAAAAATTTTGCATATTCTGAGCTTATTTATGTTTACACTGAAAGAATTTAAAGCTGAATTATTTAATAACCGGCCATTAATTCATTTTCCAATGTTAAAAGTAATTAAGACGCTCCTTACTTCAGGCACTTCATGATGAATTATGGAAGTATCCATGCTGATAATCACTCATTCTAAACGTTTTAAGCAACAAGAATTGCGTACAAATATTTAAAAAAATGCCTGAAATGTAATCTTTTCGAGTAGTTTAACAGACGTTTCTTGTTATTTTATTCGAAACCGAAATAAATTTAGTTTGGATCAGCTGGCAAATACTCGAAGAAAGAAGCTATCTTCGTGTCATCACCTTTAACAGATTGATATTTATAAATTTTCATAGGAAAGATAAGAATAATCACATATGTGGAGAGTTTACACATATTTTCAATACAATAATACACACATTTCACTTCCAACAAGTACTTTATATAGTAGTTTATTCTCAGAAAATTATGGTAACAAAAATTTCTTTAAGAAAAAATTCAGCAACGAGTTGCTTAACTTTCACGGCAACATTTGGTAGCTCCATCTGTTATCATATTATATTTAAAAGGCTTTATATATTTTAACTATTATAAAATGGCAAAAATATTAATTTTAAAGGCAGAGATGGGTTTTATGCAAAAATTATAAATGCTAATAACGATTAAAATCGTCATTACGTCCGATCGTACTGGAGATAAACACGATCCCCTTTATCTCTACAATCCCTCGACCGTTAATCACCAAAATTTAACATTGTTAATCCCTTTGATATATAAACCTTTGTGCAAAATTTCAAAAATTTTCGACGAAAAACACAAGAGTTATTAAGCTTTAAAGAGGGTAAACAAAATCGTGCTCCCCTGTCTATATACAGAAAAATCCCCCGAATTTATTGGAATTTCTCGACGTTTCAAGGTGTCCCGAGTCTAAAAATGTAAAACTCTTGGGGGTCATCTTCTTACCTATTACCATACTTTCCCTCTTATATATAATAGCCGGAAAAGTAACTTAATTTCGGGGAAAATCTACTCTAAAGAAAGAACATCTTGAAATATTTTCCCTAGAAAATTTGTATTCTTAAGAATATTTTCCTTATATATTATTTTAATACATCTTCCTTTTTAAAATCGATGTGTTTTAGGGAAGTTTACAGGAAAGATGTTGATATTACATTCTTAGACGTTAAATTTTACACACATTTTAAAGTAAATTACCCTCTAAAATTAGCATCTTTATAGTAAAACTTCAGTATATTTACAGAATGATTTTCAAAATCCATAACACAGAAACGTCAAAAAACACCAGCTCAACTATGTGACATGTTTTGTTTCGTCATCAATAACGAGTCTTCTAGTGTTCGAGAACAATAAACAGGGTGTATGAGACAAGCATGATAGACAGAAGCGATGATGAGAGGAGGATCTACGCGTCACGTACGGAAGAAGATAATTTGATAACTTTAACACCAGTAATCTTGTTAAGGCTTTAAAAATTTAGATTTATTATACATCTTTATATATAAAAATAAAGAGAAAAAAAGAATGTTACAGCGATTTTGTGTAACATTGGCTGCATTATACATGAATTAGAAGCAGAGTAGTTGCACACAAATCGATATCTTCCAGCTTACATATGGAAGCTGATAGACAGTGATTTCTTAACTGGTTATTTTGTAAAACGAGTAACTAATAATAGCAGTTTCTCTGCCAAATCAATTAAGCTATCGTATAAGAATTTAAAATTGAATTTTTTTAAATACAAAATTGGATGCTTAAGAGCAAAATTTCAACATAAAATCGCTGGAAAAGTAAGCAAAGATGGACTATACCTTACGTACCAGATAAATAATGCAGTTATCATAAATTTATTAATTTAATAATGCTTAAATCTAAAAATTTTCCAGTTTATCCTTGTGGTAACGTGATTCTGATTCATGGTTCTAGTGAGCAAAGCTGCATAGAACGAACGGCTTTAGTTCTTCTTTGCATCAACCTTCACTTAAATCAGAAAATAAACAATTAAAGTCGCGTTAATCTCTAAGATTTCGTTTAAGTCCCTTCAATTTTCGGGTGTTACAAAAGACTTTACCACAAACTGCGAGAGGCAACTTTAATTGACACTCTAATCATGTTTCTAAGAAGCTAGAAAAGTACCTTTCCGTTCGTTTAACCTACAAATTCTTGTTAATTATTTTCTTTTAAATTGCCCAGATAACATCTTTCCTTTGTTCTAGATCAATTTTTAAACAGAATTATTAATTATTCACAAATTTAAATCGATTAAACGGATGATGTTCGGAATTGGAGCAACACATATAATCGCTTTGCAATCACTAAAAACAGAGAAATTTCTACTTTTTTTCCTTAAAACTTTTTCTTAATCATTGTACTCTTTAATTTCCTTCAGATAATTTTTAAGTCGATAGTAATTTTAGTCGAGAAAATGGCGCCATTGTTCCACGAAGTAGTTTCTTTTTTTGTTTTAGCAAGATTACAGTTTTTGTAAGACTTTTCTTTTTCTGCCCTATAAAAAACCCTATTCTTTCCTGTGGCGGTGAATGACTTTGCTATTGTTTAAAACAGAAAAAAGTATCGAAGAAAATTGACTCATTTAGTAAGTTTCAAATTGCTAGCTCAGGCTTCCGCCCATAGGCAAGTTTATAATTGGTTGAGAGTGAGTGAAATTTAGTTCGTCTAAAGGCCATAGACATCCCATTTTATCTATAGAAGAAGAGGAAGATACGAAATTAAGTAAACTTGTTGCAGGAAAATCTTATGAAAAGGTAAAAAGCAGCGAGATGCTATTGTATACAGTACAGAGAAGTGTACATATAACTGAGATTTTCAAGGAATTTACCCAAAACTTCACAAAATTCTTCTAGAAAAGTCATGAAAATAGATATATCAATCTATTCCCGTATTTTTTTTTTTTTTATGAAAAATGATGCATTTTCGCACTCAAGGCGACAATTTTATTCCAATTAGCGCAACGTGTCAGTGTCGATCCTCGATGGTGGTACTTTAAGAAAAACGAAAATTTTCAATAAAATATTATAATATTATGTAAAAAATTAAGCGAAATAAAACTTTAGCTTATATTTATCGCACGTCGTTGAAAATATCGCAATTAATAACGTTACAAATTTCATTTTTAAGAATCTTCAAATGCTACAAATGCTTAAAACGATGTCAACAACCTAATATTATAATATTTTAAATTATAAGTTTGTTTCTTGACGGGTCGTAAGATAAATTTAAAGCACGATAATCTGATATTTAAAGAAATCAAAAGAATATATCTCAATGTATAGTCAAGGTATCAAACGAGATACGTCTGATACGAGATACTTTGAAAATAGGATATTATTCTTCCGTTCTTTGTTGATACCGGCATTATCTCCAACATTTATGTAAATATTAAAGTTTTAGAATATTATATATAACAACAAAATGCAGGAAGGTGTAAAGTATTACTTCTTCCCGCTTTAGGATCAAAGACATCTTTACTCATCACCAGCTTAACATTCTCTTTCATATGTATCTTAACCTTATATTTTGGAGGATTTGAAAATATTTAACGTGAAGTTGATCTTTTCTGTGATAAATTTTCAATAGATTTTTCAAAGTATTGTAAGTATTAAAGCGTTAAATTTCAAATATTTTAACCCTACAACTATTTTAAACATTTGAGTGGTGTTTTTCTGGTGTTTTCTTCTATTTTTTAAAGCTTTTGGTGGACTTCATGCTCATCTTTAACATCAAAGAAACTACATTAAATTTTACGAGTCACAAGCAGAGATTAAGTTCTTCTAGTCAAGAAACTATGTGGATAATGTTTTCTTGGAGACGATCTGTATCATGATTACTGATCAAGTGGTGCCACTGAAGATGCTGCATTGATTAATTAACAAGAGACTACACCTGCAGCCATAATTACGCTCATTACGGTCCAGATCCTCAATGGAGTCGAAGAGCACTAGAGAGGTATAGTGAGAACAGTGCCTCAAACAGCACCTCATATGAATAACGGGGATTTGGTTCGAACCTGGATCCCCATTGCAGCAAATTATATCGTATCGAATAAATATCTGGACTGCAAATTTAAACTGGATTGAATTGATGAGATAAAGCAACGCGACACAAGCGATCTGCCAGGAAATGCTTTCCAAAGAGGAAATCTAATCTAAGCTACAGGAAACTGACTTCTATTTAGATGCTTAGACATGTGAAGAAAACCCAGAGAATTCCACGTAGTTGATCAGGAGCGAACTCACGACCCGTATACAATGTTTTTTTTTCCCCCACTCGGCTACTGGTATTTTGAACTGTTTGTCTACCCACCAATAGCGAGACTTTTCACATTTTTGGAGTTATAATAATGACCCAAAGTATATACTTTTAGGTTATTTTATAAAATAGTGGAAGAGTTTCTCTGTAAATGGTTAAAATCCTAACATATAGATTTGTTGAATATAAAACGATCAAGAATCTACAGCATTTTTCATCCAAATATAATAGCTACAGTCTTATACACGAAACTGATAATCCACTTTAAAGGATTTTACAGGACTTTATTATAAATAAAATACTCTAACGAAGTTTTCCTACAGGAATTCTAGGATACTTTAAGCGAGCCATCAAAAATTGACAAAGACTCGTCCTTTATAGAGTTTAACTACTTCCTTCATCAATGAATGCAACAAATCATTAAATATTTAAATTTAATTTATTGTACAGTTCTTGATTTTGTTTATCTTTTTCTGTATTTTGTATGTATTGCAAACATTATTGTTGAAATAGTTTCCAAACGATTAAAGCCAGTACTGAGTGGATTAAATTACTAAACACTGGCAGTTGCCAAAGGGCCAACACCTAAATAGGAGCCTGTTTCTTACGTAAATTCCCCCAGAAGTCTTTGGTAGATCGCTCACATGTTGCATTACCTTATCACATCAATCGATATTCGAGCCTTTGTGAAGTGAACCAGCAGAAATTCAACACAACCATCTGCAAATTGATACATGCCTTAAAGTACTATATATTATTTCTGCCCTGTGGGACCTAAGGAGGCTTTTTGAGAGTGCCAATGGAGCGAATGGGTTGTGAGGAAGTAGACCCAACATATCCGGAACCATTCCCCGAAAATTTTCTGAAATGTTTGATCCCCAGAGCCATAGGTTAAAGCCTAAACCGCTTCGTTGCTGCAGGATAGTTTCCACTTCATATACTTTAGTGGTTTAGCAAAATTAATTTTATAAATAAATATTACAGATAATTTAGAAAGATCAAGCAGCAGAAATGTGCATTATGCCCTTTTCCACGGCTTTTACTGTCTTCTTTTACTACATTCTCCTTATTATCATTTGAGAATTTATGAACTGAATGTATGTTTTAATCATTCACTATTAAGGCATATCGCGTGTCTGAGAAAATCTGAGCCACTAACCATAAATTTACAAGCATTAAAATACTTCCCTTGGGTCACTAAACGCCATCTTCCATCATATTTACTCTGTCTCCATCTATCGGCAGTGTATATAACTAAGACAAGAATGGACGAAAAACAACGAACAGAACTGCCAGCTCGCAGGAAGGAAAGATAAAAATACAAATAGCTTTTGTTTATGCAAGAGGAATCCTTAATCACTTTTAAAATGATAAATAAAAGAAAAGTTTCGTTTGAAAACAATGGCAGCGCCTGGACGGTGCCACGGAAACAACAACCACGTATCCGGTAGATGGCGCTGTGCTAGAGGGATTAATTAGTCATGTGGTCGAGGAGTCGAGACGGAAAGAGGATGAACTATGGGTCAAATTTTAGCTTATAGTGAACCGTGAAATGTATATAACCCCGTTTCTCGGTCAGTTTACTTGGAGGAACTGTTGATCTCAGCTCTTCTCGACATTATTCTTAGGATTTATGGCGCCCTAGAAGTCTCTTTCACATAAAACTTGGATCGTTGCGCTCAAAGAGCTGACTACGCGACATCTTTATAGCGGGTTAGAGTTGTGCTTTCTCAACCTTAGACCCTGAATTTTCCAATGACGAGAGCCTGTCATTCGGCGAATTTCTTACACCACCTTTGTTGAAGGCGTGTTCTTTTGAGGTCGCAACACGAGTTTCGTGGCGTATGTCGTGTGGAATACCACAAAACTCGAAAAGGAAATGGAACACTTCCGATGGCATATGTTGGAATGGTCAAAAGTCTCGTCAAGACGATTGATAAAGTTGCGGTGATGGATTGAGAGGATTTTGATGTATGACACTACCACTTGACTCTGTGCTAAGTGAGGTTTTTTAAGGGTGCCATACTTGTCACTTTCACGATATGACAGGATTTTTCGGGTACTACAGCTATAATCTAGTTCTTCCGGGGAATATTTTTAAACATCTGACTGCGATCCGGTCGTGTCTTCTGTACACGTATCGATCGAATGGTGAGTAACACGCATCGAGATTAGAAAAACCAGCGGGCGATGATCACCGAAACACATCAACAAATGCAAAAAATCATGATTAATCTTTAAATATTCTTACAAAATTTGAAGATTAGATCATCTTTAAAGAATAACTCATCATCGGGATCATCGATGATGATTCGGTACAATAATTGAGGAAGAAAAGTGACTTACCAGTTGGCACTTTAACCATATAGGTACTATGAAGCAGTTGGCTGGTGACACCCGTTCCACACAGAAGAAGAGAAAGGAACTGTCCCAGGATAATAGCATTCCATACTTCCCTGTATAAAATTAAAAAATCTATAATTAATTTCTCAAATGTAAAATTTGAGGTATGTAAACATGTGAATTGGAGAGAAAACCACAACTCTTTGCAACCCTTCTGTTACGCAAACGTAACCGTTAGCATTACTTAGAGTTAATACTCTGAGGAAGATGATATAACCACGTAAAATTGAGTATTTTGGAGAGCTTCCAGTCATCACCTTAGAAAGTCGTGACAATAAACAGATGCGCTCGTTTCCACAATATCGGCACGCTTTCAAACACCAAACCAGTGATGTACTCTAAAACTTTACAGTAAAATAGTATAAGCAAGAACACTTCATTACACTTAGAAAATATAATTCTAAAATACAATTTCTAGTTGAAGGAAGCATCGAATACCCAAAACAAAATGCCGTAAATGAACCAGTTTGACACTTTCGTGCTGTTAGGTTGTTTTCGTTACCGTTAAAGAGTACAATAATATTTATATTACAGGACAAAATAGTCATTAATTAAAATTAGCAGTCATAATCACTATAATAAGCTATGAAACTTGTAGATATTAGTTGCTGCTAGAAGATATTCATTGATCCAATGGATATCTAGAAGCAACGATCGTAAAACAATTAGTTGCGAGTTAATGCTCACCAGTTAATACGCGAACGACCCATTAATATTGGCCAAAGCGTTAGACATCTGGCATTTTATCTCCCTCTAACGAAACGATTCATCTAACAGCTAATGCACCTGTTCTTCAGCATCACGGGACTGATCAGCATCGAATACTTGCTAGCAGATGTCGATATTTATGGATGAAAATATTGCTCCTATACTGCACAATGCTCTCTTTTGTCTTCCTTTCCTCAGTTATTTGTGCTAGACGTGACAAGTTAGATGACATTCGAGTCAATCGATGCATCGACGTAGCCAATTTAGAGAATATTCCTGATAGACGGGATGTGTCAGCAAACAGAAGCGTAACCAAAAAAACATCTCTCGTTAAGAGCGACAGTGCGACAGATTCTTGGTAATTAGCCACAGAGACGTCATTACAATCTCTGTAATTAGCCAGAGTATTTACTTGTAGAATCCCATCCCCGGGGCCACTTCTAATGGATGCTGTGTGTTGTACAGTACGTATTGAAACCATCCCCGCATTCGTTTCTCCACCTTCCTGCAATCACACACTTATCGAATGTAGGAAGAGGCGACTTCGAATGTCGTTAAGCGTGTCATCTCCCGCCAAAAGCACTTGTTTAGATTGCCCGAAGCATAATACTTTGTGTCGTCTCCTGTAGGATGAGATGTAAATACGCTCAGATGCTCTCAGTCTTTTGTTATCCAAAGAATCTTGAATCTCTACGCACCAACGATTAATTTTATTGATACAATGCTGGTGAATCAGCAGAATTGTACATCTCTCGAAGTCCTATTATATGGGAAAATTCAAATACAATTGGATTAATGTGATTGGAGATAATGAAAACACAAGCAGAAAATTAAATCCGATTTAAAGCGTGACTCAGACGTAACAATTTTATTTGTTGATCTGTACTAAAGCTAAATGAGTCAATTTTATACCGAAAATTACCATTTTTCATGCAAGAATATCATAAGCGCAAAGATCATACAACTTGAGTTAATCCGGATTATCCCAAACGATTAACTTCTATTGAGAAGTTGATCTTATTTTTATGCCAAGAGATTCATTTCAACGGACTGAGTACAAGATTTATCTTAAATTAAAACAATTTTCAAGCATAAATTGTATAGAATATTCATGTTATTCCCTCCAGCGTACTCTTATCCATGTTGAGATATTCGTTTTCCTGTAAAGAGAAATTAATAGCTTACCTTAATGGCAAGAACAGCAAATTACATTAGTCTTGGATGCGTGTTATACTAGAAGCGCAAAGACTTGCCGATGTTTTATTGTCAATTAACGTCTGATGTCACTCGATTGGTGTCTACACACCAAGGAGACTATCCGGCTGGTCGCCAAGCTGGCGGACAATGACAGGAAATGATAATGTACCGTCGGTATGAGGTTGTCATCTGGTACATCTGCAGAAACATAGTTTATCACCTTGTTAAAGGAGCTACTTCGACGGCTCCTTTCTCAACTGACTTATAGTCTATATGTTGCATTCCACACACAATGAGATATTCGCATCTATGCATTCTTCTAGGTTATCGATCGTGTTGTAAGAAGACTTGCAATTCAGTTTCTACTATAACTATAACGAGTAATATTATTAATGTTCCTGGTATAATACAGCTGATTCTATAATTTACGAGCTACATATTAAACATCACGCATAAATAAACATATATTTGCAGAACATAGATGAATTCCAGATAAAATAATTATTAATTTAGCAACTATCGATTTTTTGACAAAATTATTAAATAAATAATTATTTTGAAAATAAAAGATTTCAGTAGACATTTAGGAAGGACCCTAAACATTCATACGACAATTCTAAAACATATTTTTAGTGAAGCAATTTGATTTGCAAAGGAGGGTCATTCAGGAGGATGATTATCAATTATGTTGTGTGTAGTATAAATTTAGATTTAAATGCTTAATATACGGCACGTAATTATGTTATATTATAGAAAATAGATGTAAATACATTATATTTAATTACCTAAAGATAAATTTACGTGTAAAAAATTTAATTCAAAAAATTTTTTGGATTTGAAATATTATGTTTCTCCTTGCATATATTAGGATAAACTACTTGAAGTTTAGATGCATATTTTAAGTCATGTTTTCCACCTAGATACGTGTTTTTTTCTCACTGTTTCACATTCCTCCTTCCATCCTTTTGTTATAACGTAGCTGTTTTCCAGAAAGGAAAATAAGATTTTCTTGTTATCCGTGAAGTTTTTATCCTGCTTTTTGTCTCTTCTTTAAAAGTGGTTGCTGAAAAAAGATGTAATCAATAGAATAAAGATATAATAAACTGTATAAAGCCACCATTTTTGGCATCTCATTTTTATATTTCCGTATTAAGTTTACCAAGCAGCATCCAGGCTTATATTAAAGACTCCATATCATGCGGAATATATGCATACAAATGTACATAAATCTAATAATACTTTTCATAACTTTCATAAACCTTTATAGACATATAAACACAATAAAACTGTTGAATCGCAAAGTACTTCGATAGCTCTGATATTGAAACATGACACGAATACCCTGTGAATTTACAATCGAATATTTTACCACTTTTAACCAAAGAATATTGGGAGTAATAAACAGTTTTACAATCCTTTCTTTGTATTTAATTTTCTTCGAGTGTGTCCTAGATTTTTAATATAAAATTCCAATCATAAAACCTTAAAAGTATACGAGTTCAACTTACTTTAATCATACTTCACACGTAAGTATAGTTCAATACGAACTGGTTTTGACTGAATCTAACTCTTTAAAATAACTAAACTGCTTATTAAGTATAAAAGATTATTATATATACTGTATTGAAGTACATGGGTACAAAATTAACATTTAAACTCGAATTAAAATTGCTGGAATATTTTGACATAAAAGTCATTTCTGCATCTCTCCGTGAATAATTTATATTAATTTTCACATCTGAGTATGTAAATTTCACATGATACGATATGAAATTTCATGTATATTTTATGTTATGGATGATTGTATTTAACACAACGTTCGTTCCTATTAAAAATAGTACTTTCGTCAATTCATCCAGCTTCATCCCTATTGAATATGCTCTTTAAAAAGAGATAATTCATTCAGCTTCATCTCTATTAAAGGTACTAAATTAGTAAATTCAATGCATCTTAGCTTTATCCAGGTTCAATGATTCAGATGAAACCCCAAGTGATTCACACGAATTAAAGTACCTACAATATACAAATTTTTCACGTTTCCTTCATAGACCCAAGTTATATATTTAATATATTTAATTATTGATTAATTCTTCAAAATATAATTATATAAGAAATTAATTTCAATTATTCGAGTAAAGATTTGGAAGACCTCATATAAGCGAGAGAGAGTAAAGAGAGAATAATTGCCTGTTATTTAGAAAATATAATGCTCCATTGGGGGATATGTCATCAACTTTCATGAATAATTCCATTAAGATTTAACAATGAACCATTAGAGAAGTTTGTGTGTAAAACAGTGTTTAATTGTTGCATATATTAAGTAAGTTTCCTAGGAGCTGGTGAGGTCAACTACCTGATCTTTAGAGACTCTATGCAATATATTTACGTCATAATAACTTAAATATTTGTTTATATAAGTTATAAATTCGTGAAATATTTACTATTAATTAATTTATATTTCAAACTAAAGATGTGTCGTTGAGGCGTAATGCAATTTTTGATAATTTGCACTAGAAGTATACTCTTAAAGCTAGAATGATTAAATAAATACTAATTATATATTCCTCCATTAAAATCATAATTTTGTATAAAATTAAGCTATATAATCAACTTTAACACAGAAGAAACGAGTTATTTTACTGTTGAGCATCAAACACAAGACCGTGTTATTTATTAAACACTTGGCACTTTTCCACTTCTATTAGTTGATATGTCTAAATATATAAAAGAATTAAAAAATAAATTTGTATTAAATGGATACCCAAACTATATAATTACAAAATGGGAAAAAGAAATAAATGATAAAACAAATAGAAACGACAAACAAAGAATAGAAAAACAAGGCTCAGGAATAAGATATATTAGTTTTCCATATGTAAAAGGAT
Organism: Centruroides vittatus; assembly: GCF_030686945.1. Classification (NCBI taxonomy): domain Eukaryota; kingdom Metazoa; phylum Arthropoda; class Arachnida; order Scorpiones; family Buthidae; genus Centruroides; species Centruroides vittatus. The sequence goes on along the minus strand of NW_027120693.1, from coordinate 425,810 downwards.
TATATGAAGAAATTAATAAAGAATTAAGAAAGGTAGACATAAAACTCGCACCTAAATATGAGAAACTTAAATCCCGGCTAAAAAATAAAAAGAGTATACAGCAAACTAGAACAGAAGCGAAAGAAACAAAGAATGTCGTTTACGAAATTCCGTGTACTTGTAAGAATAATAGTATTTATATTGGAGAAACGAAACGTAAGTTAAATATCAGATTAAAGGAACATGTCGCCGACTTAAGATACAATCGAGTAAACTCTGTTTTTCATGATCATTGCCTACTTAATAATTGTAATATAGATCAAGATGGTACAAAAATTTTATATAAAGAAAAATACGCTTATAATAGAAAATTTAAAGAGAGCGTGGCCATCATAAAGTCCAGTAATTCTATAAATAAAAATTTAAGCATAAATATAAACAAGAATTGGTTAAGAATATTATAATCATATAAAAAATAAGCAACAGATCCAGCCTAACTTGGCTACTTTTGGCTATACAGTTAATTATGTAAATTCAGATCGTCATAACCAGCAGAATATGCAAATGGTCAACAAACAACTGCGTAATAATGAGCCAGTACTAGACGAAAAGTGAGTTTTTTAGTTAACACCAGGTCCAAACGTTTATTGCTTTATGTCAAGATAAAACAACAACGAAGAAAAGAAAAAAGTTAGTAAAAAGAAGATTAAAGATCTATTGCGTTCGATTTTAAAAAACCGTACGTAGAACATTTACATTTGTTGCTGTAACTTTGAGGTCCAAATTGTGCTATGCACGCGCACCCTTGAGTTCGAGGAACTAACGTTGACTGAAGAGGGGCCCGAAATGCCCGAAACGAGTGAAATAAAATCTCGTCTCAACTAATAGAAGTGGAAAAGTGCCAAGTGTTTAATAAATAACACGGTCTTGTGTTTGATGCTCAACATATAAGAAAACACGGTTTCAAGAATACCTGAGTTATTTTACGATAGAATGCACAAAAGATAATAAGAATCAATGATGGAAGAGGTTGAAAATGATGCGTACGGAAGCGGATGGGCTTATGCATAATAAAAAGTAAATAAATACTACTAAAATACTTTATAAATCTTTATATAATGGCTGAGAAAATGTGTATATTTTACATAGAATAATTGATATGTGATAACCAATAACGATGGCTCAGAGTGCTTAATAAAAGTAGTGATAATGTCATGTATATGAATTTTAGAGATCGATATATATGTGAAAATATCAGAATTCTAAATCCTGGATGATATTTTTTGGCCTTTATAAACATCAATAAAGGTCAAAAACTAGAGAAATATATGGAAAAAAGGATAAAGATTGCTGTAACGAACATAGAAGAGATTAAGTAAACGACTGAATATCGAAATAAATGACTTCCTTCTGTATTCAGATAAAATTTCATGATAAAATGTGAGTAGAAAGAGGTTGTTACGTTGGCTTAACAATTCTACATTCATAGGAAGAGTAATTATATTCCTTTTTTTATTTTCTCTGCGAGACGAAACGAGAATTGTATTGTTACTTATCCATTCCACATTCTTCTGAATAAGATACAAAAAAGATTATTATCTCGTGCTATTACACTACAGACTTATTCACTATTTACTTCTTACAGTAACCAATTTCGGTTATGGCTAATACCCGGGAAAAACAAGTTCTAACTTCGTGACACGAAGCTAACAAGAGCTCAACTAATTTCGTTTTCTTTCGAAGTTATCCAAGAGCAGACGAAGAAGATACCTCCAGGGATGCTCCCTGCTGGCTGGATTAGGATTATTCCAAGAAAAATACGAGACAGAATGGGTTAGTCAGAGAGTAGATACCATTCTTCCCGGGTGGTGACGCCGTTAACGATTTCGTAGGGCAGTTACAAATTGGAGGGAGAAGCCAGGAAGACGGATAAATCCCACCTTAATGAGAAAGGACGACGGAACACGGAGAAGGTTTTACGATGGATAGTCGAGGGGAACAAGATGGCTCGATAATCTACGACACCTCCAATGTCACAGCAGCTGTGACGCCTTTGAATGGCGCCAAAGAAGTGTGGCGTCATCCCCGTTTACCATACAATGTCAGTAGAGCCACGTAAAGGTAGATACCACGCGAGCTACGTTTCCATCAGAAGAGTCCAACTTCGATTTCTGATGTTGTAAAGGAAAAAGCAATCTACAATGCTACTCCACTGTAGTGCTCTACTCTTCAGGGAGGAAGAAAAATCTAGTATGTTACTCCACTGTAGAGTTATACTGTTGAGGGAGGAAGAAGACCCATACGCAACGAACCTAATCTCTGTTGGTTACGACGGATTGCTAGATACTTTGGCTCGAGTCTAGTTGAAACAGATTAGCGGAAGGACAATTTTAAAGAACTACGGGAGTCCCTGTGCCCGACAAGATTATAGTTTTTTATTTTTTTCAAGCAACGGTGTCTACTGGTAAGAAGCTTATAAAAGAGAACCACCCTCCACTTCGCGCACAGAAACGTTTCGCCGTCTCATTAATTAGATTAAGGCTTTCCGTTCGATGCTTTCAAATTTTTTTTGTCGTCATTTTTTTTCTGGACAGCTGACTTTTTACTTCGGTTTTCCCTCGAGGTTGAAGCGGTTGGTGCCAAACATTCATTAATTATCAAACACCGCTTGCTGCTGCGCGCATTCTTCTTCTAGTCGTATGAATCCAAAGAAAAAAAAAACAAATCCAGATAAGAGATTTTTGCTTTTTACTTTTGCTCGTCTCCTTATATCTCATGAAATTTTGACATATTCTTAAAATTTATGTTATCTCCAGTAACAGAATTTAATTCTTTTCAAAATATGGATGAGTGCTCTCGAGATGTTTTCACGGTCCTAAAGTTAAAAATTTGAATAAAATTAATGTTTTAGACTAGCAACAAAAGTATTTTGAACCTCATACTTGCAGCAAATTTAATTAATAATCATAATTTAGCTCGTCGTTTAAACTTAAACCATCCACACATCTCCGTCCCCTGAAATTACAACCAATTTGGATTATCAACTTATGTTAGATTTGTTAACTTGATGAATAATTTTTTACTGTTTTACTCAGTAATAAGAGTTTGAAGTTCTCTAATAAAGGGTAACCAGGAGCAAAGAAACCAGCAACCAAATGTCTGGCGGGTTGCCAATAGGATCTCCTCCTCTTCTTCCTCCTATCAGTCCACGGTCTCTGCGCTTCCGACCCTCAGGTTTGGCAAAAAATCGCCTTCTTCCGCCGCTCTACCAAACATCGATTTAGTAGAAGGACGGCGCCATCGATAGAAGCATCTCGTTTCATCTAGAGGTGGATGGAGAACGAAAGATGGGGGTGGTAGCATTCTAGTGAAAGTAGAAAGAGAGGGAATCTCTCATCCGGTCGACACGAAGTTGGTTTAAATCCGATTCGATAGATCAGTCGAGTGGAAGCGTTGGCGTATAAGCTTTGGGCCATTTAGACATCCGTCCTCCAAGTGTAAAGCAAGGGAATAAATCTTTTTTCTTCTTCTAGTTGGCAAACAAGTCAAACATCGGCGAGAAATAACGAAAAAACTGTATCTAACCATGAAGACATCGTCCGAAATTCGTCTTGCCTGTTTTTAAAATTCCAATTTCTTTGACAAATTCCACGCTCGATACAGATATATCAATCCTGCGATATTCGCTCTAGATTTAAATTCAAGATTCAAATGGTACTAGAAAAAAATTTTCCATCTTTTTCTACTTTATTCTTCATCAATCTCTATAAATTATATATTATAGATGGATGAAGATGAGAGAATTTTCGGATCTCTATCATTTGACTTCTGTTTTCACGATTATTGTAGAGAGAATACTTCCTTTTTTTTGCATTGGCAATTTGAAAATTTGGCACTACAGTACTTACTAATCAATGTTTTACTGTTATAATAAGATGTTACAATAATTCTTGATATACTGATGCCTTTCAGGATTCGCATGCCATTAATACATTGCACTTAAAAATCGTTTGTAATCTCCGTACTTTAAAGGTTAGTTTTCAGAAAATTGGCTGAAAATTCTTCAGAAAAACTGAAAATTTTATATTGCTGTAGGTCTATACTCGCACATTATGCAAGATTTCTTTGATAAAATTGATTCTCATATGAATGCAATGAGGTAAAAGTTTCAAATTAACGTGAGTTTGTTGACCGCGGGTATCAGATTTATAAATTTACTTAGTTATATATTACTGATATATGTTACTGTTAGACTATTTTATAGCTTAATTATTTTATAAATTAAATAAACAATCAAAATTACTATTCAATAAATACATACAGATGTATTCATTACATGTCTATTTGCTGTACTACTCCTATGTAATTTAAGTCATAAACAAAGGGATGGAAGAAGTTGATTTTATGTGAAAGCAAAACAATAGGAACAAAGTTAGACATTAATTAGGTTAGCAATTGCACGGAATACAGATGCAAGACAACGAACTGATGCTATCTTGCTAAACTAATAAGAAGAATCTGTTCAAATGCTTCTGCTCTCACGTCGAGATGGCATAATTTAAGAAATTGCTCTTCAAGTTTGATGCTGTTTTATGGAATTAAAAAAACGGATTTTAATTTACGACTTTGAGAATCTGAAGAATTTATCATAGATAAAATAATATAAACGCAGCAAATTAAATATATATATATATATATATAGCCTATTGAGAAATAGAATGGTCACTAGGGAATACGTTTAAATTACTTAAAGATTTAGATCTTGTTGAAGAGAATGTAGCACAGGAGAATCTCTAGATAATTATAAAAACTTCATTTCATACATTAAGATCTGATTAATACTTTATAAGCATTTTGATACCCTGTTCTACTTCATTCGTTTCAATTTCCTTAAATTAAATTTTGTTTACCTCGTATTCAAAGCAAATAAAACTTTGAAAAATAAGAAAATCAATACTTTTACATAAAATTCAATCAGTTGAGTCAGAGATTTAGTCATTTTTTTTAAAATTAATTCTATGTCAAAAGATATTTTAATTCCAAATAAACTAATTGATTCCATCGTTCCACGATGTCACATTATGGCATCCGAGATGCGGGATCTTAACTCAATTAATTAATTTACTTGATTTTGTTGAATCTTTAACTGAATCAAGCGTTTTAAATCTTTACTCAATTAAGAAAGCGAGTTAATGAGGTTTTTTGCAACTAGAAAGTTTGCATCAAGATCGTAATTTATTTAATAATTTGCCAGATGATGCTGAATGAATTAAGAAGCTGAATCTTTAAAATGTTCGAGATGTATACGAACTTTTTAAATTTAGTTAAGATGGATAAAACTAAACACTATTAAAATGTAATTCAATTAATGGATGGATGGAATAAGGCAATGCAACACTTGGGCAATCTGCCAAGGATTCACCCGAAAGGCATTGCCTTCCGGGTAAACTTTGTACGGGAAGCTGACCCCTATTTACGTGTTAGATACTGGAAAAAATCTGAGAAACTCCCCGCAGCTAGCCTGTTGGTCAAGCATGAACTCTGGCCTGGGAGCTATCAGCGTTCAGTGGTCTAGTCCATTCGAACACTTACTAATAGGCTCTTCAATTAAAGAATTGAATAAAAAAAAGTATTGAATTTTCTAATCAAAATTTAAATTTAAAATGTTTTTAAATCAATATTTTTGGTAACTGCCAGTCGCCAATTGTATGAAATTACTGAACACTTTCGCGGGTTTGTACTTCACCAACGGGATGGGGGTGGGAAGTTTTCTGGGTTTTTCACGTTTCTAACACCTAAATATGGGCTAGTTTACCATAGAAAGTCATCCGGGAGGCACTCCTTTTGAAGAATCTTTCCTATGTTGAGTTGCGTTATCCCATCAATCCAATCGATAATTTTTGACAATACGTTTAATGAATGCATGGTTTTATCCAGGTAAATATGTTGGATTAATCAGTAAAATGTAAATATCCAATAAATGCCAACATGCAAGATGAAAAGCAGCAAAGAAACTGAGCCTATGCTAAAATGTTTTTAAACTTATACATATAATGTACAATATTCAGTTAATTATTTAATAAAGTACACTTGCAAAGTTATTCTCACTTTTACCATTTAATCAATAGATACAACGTTTAAATGACAATATATTAAACATATGCTATATATCACGCTGTTAAATTAAAGACCATGATACCGCGTACACAGAATGATTAATTATTGCATACTTGATAACGATAGGGCTATTAATTTAGAGTTAGATAGCATTCACAATCCTACTGTATTGTAGAATTACTTATTTTCTAGCGAAATGTCAAGCATGCCCTGTTTGTTAGCGTTATAAATGAGATAATAATAAGATTTAAGAAGCTCTAATGGGTAAATTTATCATTAAAAAAATTGATTTTTATGCGATTTTCCGATAAATACCGCTACAGATCATAAGTGCAGCAAGTAAAAATATTTTTCTAGTTTTTATACAAAAAAAGTTGGAAGATTATATCGATCACATGTCAAGATTTTTTCGCATAAATACGGTCATTTATTTAAAATAATCGCTTAAATGTTTCAGCTTTTAAGAAATTTGGATCAAATTTTTACATCCGAAGTGGTATTAGTAAAACTCGCCATATTTTATAACGGATTTATGCCAAAAATCCTCTAAAAACCGTTAATAACGAACGTTGTAACAGTCCTTTAAAATTAACAACACGTAAATGACGTCAATTTCGAATTCGAAACTGACGTCGTTTGCGATAAGTGACGTCAGTTTCGAACTGGGATTTTTATAAAGTAACTGACATTTAACGTTCGGTAAAGTTGCGACGCCTGATGACTAACGTCATTTATCAATTGCAACGTATGCATAACGATTTTTACAGATCATGTGATCTTCCAAAAACTGCTTTTACTTAAATCACTTAATCGATAAAACTTTTATGCATACTGAACTACTGATAAATGATGTCAGTCTGCTGCTTGGCATCTTTACAGTCCGATAGATGATATCAATTTTATATTGGTGATTTATACATTTATACGCCATTGTTAGCTTATGTATTAAGGCTAATAATGTCCAAACGGTGTGGTTGCAGAGTTCATACCATTTGTGGTCTTTAACCTCTTAATATTAGGAGCTTTCGTAACAGGACCATAGAATATATCAATCCAAATTATATTTGATGGTTGCTTACAGTAAGGACTTTAAGGAATCTTCGAATTCAACTCATTCCTCACCGATGCCACGTGTCTCGAGTATCAGGCGCCGTCTAGACAGTACAAGGTATTACACGTTAGCAAGATGGGACCGGGTTGGAGCCTGTTTTCTACATCTTTGTCCACTTCTACCACTTGTTGGATGGGTAGACACCCGTCAAACAGTCGGGACAGCTGTCTACTCTCAGTTTGAAGAGAAATTATGAGGAATTTCGATTGGAGTAAATGGTCAAAAGTTAAGAGAAGAGGGATGAGTCAATTGTACTTTCTTTGAAAGAAGGAGAAGGAGGGATGAAGCCGTCAAACGGTATGGTCCGTAACCGGATTAACAGTTCCAGATTGAGAATGCGAGTGACAGCATTACGGGTTTAGTTTTTACTGAGATTCTCGTCACGAAGTCAGTCGACAGCCTACCTACACCTCGATGTCGCCGTTTACTTTATTGGACGTTGTCGGATGTGGCGCCAGACCAATCGTCCTCAACTAAACTAAGAACGGGTTTAGTGAAGCTCCAAATTCTTGCTCTCTCTCCTCCCCCGCTTCGATGTAAAAAAAGTATTAAGTTACACTGATGTAGTGCCACTTTTTTGATCCGGAACTAGGACAACATTCTGTAAAACTCGAGTGAATCTCTAAGAACTCGAACACCTTCTTCGTGTCAGACCTACGGGGTGTTCGTGAAGTGTTTTTCTAGAGCTAGTTTGGCACGTTTCCAGAATAGAAGAGGACACGCCGGAATGTGGAGAGGTTTCCGTATCTATAGAGACTCCGAAACCACCAATAAATCAGATTTCCAGAAACGATTAATTATAACAGAGTGGGGTGGATGCGCGACTTTTAACTACCAAATTATGGTAAATATTGGAAACGTTCGATATCTCGTGCCATCATTTATGGCTTTTTTCTTCTTTCTTTACGGATGAAATATGTCGCTAGACGACATAATCCATTAATTTGCGATCTTATCACGTTATCTGGAAGAGCATCAACAAAAAAGAAATCACTTATGGAAACTTAAACGGAGTAAATTAATAGTTAAGCAACTTACCCACTGAAGATCAAAGGTTTTATGAGCCTTACTTAGAGACATAAATATAAAATTCAATCTGAAATAAGATAAGTAAAGCTCCAGTAACGAAACTAGCAGCTAGTTATCACTATTTGAGAAGAGTAAGGATGGATTCACTTAAAGAAGAAAGACGATTTGCGTCCAATTTGCATTTTATTGCCAAGAAGAGATCGATTTTTCTCATTTAATTGCGTTCACCTTCCCCCCGAATAACTACAGATGGGTCAATATCCGCGCATCGCTCCTGCACAATCTATACGAAAACTTCGCCTCAGACCGGAACTTGGCGCTTCCACTCCAATGGATCTTCGTGCAGATTTTTATTTTCACCTTTTGTCTCACGTTCCAACCACGTTATTTGGGTATATGAATATTTCAGATGACCATAAATTTGAAGTTTAGTGCATGGTTAATACAAATATACCATTCTAGGATCATTGTTAAACCTCAAGGAGTTAAAATCCATTGTTTATTCTCAAAGAGGATGAACAATAGATTTGCGTGTATGTAAATGGAAAACACAAAATTTTTGCAGTAAACTCTTGCCAAAAGTAAATTTTTGTGCGTATTCTTTGACAACTAGACAATTTAAAAAAAAAATCGATTTCAGACACTATGCTTCTCGAGGATGGCGGCAAATTCGTTTCAAAGTCAACCGCTGTGTCATTTGAGAGAACGTTGAATGTAGTTCTATAGGTATTCATTGACAAGAGGGTTGCACAGTATATCGATCTCTATTACAGATATGAGAGTTGTGCTTATACCTTCGTCAGATCGATCGAAGACGGAAGTTTCTTTAACTCGTGGAATATTCAGGATCTACCCTACAACAATTTCTAATGAGAATTAGCATGTAAACATAAGTCGCTTCCCTTGGGCACGTGGAGACCAAAAGGTAAAATATTACTCCAGTGGATGGTGAACCACAGCTTCGAGTTGAAGGGTCGAACGAAAAGATAAAATAGGGAGATTAGGTCGCGGCCTACCAGAAAAGGGGGCAGGGATTGTAGCGGGAGTAGAGATAAGCTCGATTTATAGCTGCGGTCTCTTCTAAACACTACATCTTCTCAAATGAGAGGAGTGCAAGTGGAGGAAATCTCAGATTGGTGCATCGATAGTTCGAGGTGAATATTCTCGTTTGAGTTTTCAGTAAACGAAACTCGTTGCCAAGAAACTTATCGCCATCACTGTGAATGTCGGGAGGAGAGCAAAAGTTTCTCCTTCCTGTTCAGCAATAATTTTCTTTTTTCTGAAGATAAGACGAGTTGTCAGATTGAGAAAATTGTGTTTTCTCTCTTGTTCGATCAGCGATACGGTTCGATTGTCAAGCTTTTTTTAAGCTTCAAATATTGCAATTTTGTACAAGTACACGAAAGAGAACTTAATGCGTTATGTCTGTTTGATGTTCCGCTCCAAAGCACCCTCTTATGTGAAAACAATTAGAAGCAACGTAATTCACACTTCAAAAATATGGTGTGAAATCGTATTAGAATCACCAAATTCCTTTTCTAACTTAATTCTATATTTTTCTTCTAAGATTTCTAGGCCATTTTATCAATTTTTTAAGGTTGTAGATGTGACTTCATAACACGTGAACTCCAATCGATGACGGCGTCATATTGAAGACTTGTTGCTTTAAGTACTTGGCCATCTTGCTATCGCTAGTACATGAGATATTTTAGGATGTCTGGCAATCTGACTGTAGTGGTGAGTGATGTTTCAAGAAAATAGCAAGAAGCGACGTGGAGAGTGATTATGTCGAAAAGAGGTGAATTTTGCCACGATTGAAGCCAGTACCCAAAGTAACAAGCAATAAATACGACCTTATTTTTGATTTTTATCTGCAGGTATTGTAGATTTTACCAAGATTGCTGTAGGGATAAATTAAAATGTAAAAATTTTAATTTATTCACAACAATTCTGCAATGCTATAGCATTGTTATAATCTTTTAAATTCGAATCTCTTATGTATCAGTAAAATTAAAGAAAATCGTTTACATACGAGTAAACAGGCAGTCCTCTGCGAAATAAGTTTGATAAAATACGAAATTTTAACGAAGATTCATTGGTTAAAAAATAGGCATAACTCCGCCTTTTCACTTTTTGACCAATCGTATGATATTGCTTACCAACTTTATAATTCTCAGCATTATTCGGACAGATTTTGCAGAGAACAGCTTATATTAATAAATGATGTTTAAATTTTATTTTTACCCTTTAATATATATATATATGTTCATTGTTTGTTTGTTTGTATAACTGCCTCTGACTGTGTGGCTGTGTGTGTGCGTGAATGTGTCTTTCTCTCTTTCTCGCTCTGTGTTGTATATGTGTATGCAATAATGGATCAGGAATCTTTAGATGGAATGCAGCAAGAACACAATATGTATTGTAAAATTACTTATTACGTAAGGTGTCAGGCATTACTCGAATGAAACTCCCAGAAAAAAATCCCCAAAACAGAGGCATATTTAGGGTGTGCGTAGTGCAGCTGAGCACTATGCACTTCTTAAATATGCCTCTGTTTCTGTGTATGTGATATATATATATATATATATATATACTTGAATTTTGAAAAAAACGAAAAAAGTTATTTTTTAATTATTATGCCTTTGTGTCCTTAATTATAGCTTAAATTTATCTTTGTATACTAAGTACATTTATCAATTAACAGGACTTATTATACTGGAAAATTATGGATGCAGATATTTAGTCTTACTGATCAGAAATAATATTTTTTTTATTATTTAGTACGTTTATTTAGTATTTATTTATTTAAACGCCAATTATATGAACATATAAATATAATCAGACAAACAGAAAGAATAAACAATAATACCGAAAGGGAAATCCACCAATCCTGGAGAAGCATTATAGAAGAGGGAGGGAAGTGAAAGCATAAAAAGAAGAGATTGAAAATAAATTGTAAATAAAGCTTAAGTATGAAAGAATTCACAATGTAAATAATCAATGTAAAAGTTAAACATGATTTAAAATTACATCTAATAATTTATAATGTATAAAAAATAGGTGTACAGTTCGTGTTATTTGGTTAATATGTATTACAAGTATAATTGAATCTTTAAAGATATCCGGAGATACAGAAACTGTAAGAACTTTTATTATTTTATTGTCGGTGCAACAATGTGTATATTTTTAATTTTTAATTTTATAATTGTAACAAAAATCATTTTAACTGTTAATTTGTAGAAAGTGCTATTTGAATGCCTGCTGAGGAGGGACAAACAAGTCCGAAACACAAGCTTAAAGTGTATGTGTACAGGTGAACTAAATAAAAAATATTATTTCCGATCAGTAAGACTAAATATCTGCATCCATAATTTTCCAGTATAATAAGTCCTGTTAATTGATAAATGTACTTAGTATACAAAGATAAATTTAAAGTTATTTTTTATTTATCACTTATATAACATTCATTTTAAAGTAAATTTCTTCACCTTTATTGTGGCACAGTCATAAATTTGCCTCATATAAATCAATAAAAAATATTCTCTTAGAAATAGCTTCTTTTAAACCATTATTTTGTGTTATCTTGTTCATTTTTCAGGTACTTTATCGCAAAATATTCTTTAGATAACTTAATGTTTCTTCATACATACATTCATATTTATTATCGTCGTGGCATTTTATTTTAAAAAATGAATTATAGCCCTAAATCAATAAGCAATTGAAGTAAAAATCATAAAACAAAATCCTGAAAAGTTTGATATTTAAAATTACTTGAAAACTTATTAATTGGTTCTTAAATTAAAATTTCTTATAATATAAAATAAATTATAAACGCGAAATTATGCAAATTTATTACGTAAAATTTTTCTCTTAGTTGAATAATAGACAGTTTCTTGCAAAATAAGAAAGTTATCATACAATCATTCAACAAGGAAATTGATTGGACAGTTAAATAAGCGTAATTACTAAGCAACCAATCAGCGTTAAGAAATGTCTAATTATATAAATTTATAGGCATTTATCACGTAAATTTCGCAGTGCACTACCTAAATTTGAGAAATTTTAAAATTTATTAGCCTCTTTGAACTATATTCATTTTGATCTCGATTTTTTGTTTATGAATGATTATAATAAACGTATTTACAAATTAAATGAGAATTAACATGATTCATAACAGGGGGAGAGTTATATATATATTGCAAACTGCTTCTATTCTATAATTTATGAATATTATAAATTATTTTTCGTGTTTTGTAAAAATGTAAACAAAATTAGAAAAAAAATTCATATAAATTAAAATGAATTTTTAACAAAAATTCTGATGAGAATTATAAAAATTACTATCGATTTATTCGAAGGATTTTCGTTCATATGAATCACAAAGTATAGAGAAAGGAAATATTTTCTTTTTTAGTAAGTTTCAAGTATTCATAATACAGATTTATACTTTAAAATTATTTAAATGATAAGCATCATCTTTCAACGGTTCTCAGAAACAAATCTATTCATCTTTCTTGATACAGAGTAATTCTATCATAAGACTGTATAATCACTTGAATATTCTGTTACAGAATTACTACTTTCACAAGATGCAAATCTCAAATTATCCCTATAGAAAAAAGAAAATGAAAGAAATGAAGATTAATTTATGTCAAATTTAAAAGTTTTAAAATTAGCTATTTTGTCTTGAATAAAATTAGTGTTTTCATCGTCGTATTGAAGGTGCAGTACATCTCTGCTGAACGCTTGCGCAAACTTGAACGTGCGAGATGAACCTAGGAAAACTTGAATGTACTGTACAAGATGAGCAACTGCGTTGTGCAAACTTAAATTTATATTTGGAAACCTAGTAAACACTAATCTTTAGTGTTTACTACGTCCTAGTGTTTAGTGTACAGTAATTTTTAGTGTATAAGATGAAATAACTAAACTCAAAATGACCATTTGTAATTAAGATCAAAATGACTGGCATACATACATATATCCGGTTTGCACATATATCAAAAAATATGCGTTTGTACAGTACACTTCAAATTCAATATAATTCGTAGAAAATTCAATATATATGTTACAGTCAAAACCTGTTTTTAGTTAGAACGCGTTTTAAATAGTTGAAACTAGTTTATACTGGATGTCTTTGTTAAAACTAGTTTTAACTCAAATTCATTTTTGACTAGCAGTAAATTCTAGTTTTAACTAGACAAAACGGGTTTTAACAAAGACATCCAGTATAAACTAGTTTCAACTAGTTAAAACGCATCCTAACTAAAAACTGGTTCTGACTGCAACACACAGAATGATTCGGGGTAAGATGGTAAGTGGGGGAAGATGCCTACTTTTTGATATTTTCAAACGGTGACCTCAGATATTGTCATGTGTTTGTATGATGAATCGTTGGGCCAATATTAAGTGTGGAAAGCTGTAGTTGGCTACCGTTACCTCATTTTCTACAAACGAGAAGAATAAAAGCAAGATAAGAAGGAAGTTTTTGTTGCGAAATGTTTCTAGAATCATTTTAAAACTAAAAGTTAAAATAGAATTTATTAAAAATTGCGAAAAACAATTAATGTGTGATGTAGTTAAAGTTCTAAAGTTTCCATTGTGAGCTACCGCCGATCCCGATCGGACGTGCTGGAACACGTGACTCCACTAAGCATCTTACCCCGTCTAATGGGAAGGATGTCACATTTTTCTTGGGGTAACATGCCTATCTTTTGTTAATTGAATTCCAATATGCTTATTTTTAATAAATTTTTGTTTTCTCGTTTTATTGCAGGATATGCATAGAAATTATATAAGGACTTCTCAAAATAGGTTTTTGGACTGAAAAAAGCTTTCAGCTAGCTATAGAGCACGTTAGAACGGGCGGAATCTTAACAATACTTATACTGCTCTGTTCTACTTACTATGAAGTATGTACTTTGTACTACATATGCAATAAATTAAATTTGGTTAAGATATTCGAAAATTAATTTTATGCAATTATATTTGGTATCTTACCCTAATGGCATTTGGCATCTCACCCGGATACTCGGGGGAGATGCCTAAAATGCCAGACAGTAAAACAGTCGTCGTTGCAAACACAATATACAATTATTTTTCATATACTCCAAAGTTTTATTTGAAAAACATGCTCAAGAATATGATATTTTCGTTAGAGGCCTCCAAAATTATCGCTATAATTTCTTTCATAAGCAAAATGTTAGGCATTTTCCCCCCGAATCACTATACATAACTATTTATTTCTCCCAAACATATTTATGTAGCTAAAATTAGTTTTAACTAATGTTAAAAGTTAAAACTAGTTTTATCTAAAATCAAAACATGTACAGCAGTAAATTAACTAGTTTTAACTAGTTTTAACTAGAATTTACTGCTAATCAAAAATGAATTTGAGTTAAAACTAGTTTTAACTAGACAAAACGGGTTTTAATAAGGACATCCAGTATAAACTAGTTTCAACTAGTTAAAACGCGTTCTAACTAAAAACGGGTTTTGACTATAACATATATATACAGGATAATAAATAAACTTAGAATTTAGTTAGTAAATTAGTTATATTGAGTATAATAAACAAAAAAATATATATCCAGTATGCAGTACTGGATATACATTTTTTCGTTAGTGCCATAATCATTAACAGCATAACCATTGATCATACTTAGTGTTAAAAACTGTCAGTGTATATCATTAATATACACGAACAATCTCTATAAGTAATCACGTCCTTAAGGTTCTTCTAGAAGGCCCGTAGTAGATAAAGCCATCGAACACTGGTAGTTAGTCACGGGTTCTCACCTCTTCAACGTACTGACTTCGTGGATTTTATCGGACTTTCTTCACTCGTCTAGCACCTAAATAGGGGCCAGTTTGCTATACAAAATTTCCCCGGGAGGTACTCTTTTGGCAGATTGCCCAAATGTTGCGTTACCTTATCTCATCAATCCAATCCTCTCGGCGATCGACAGAAGATAGACTACTTACTTTTTGACGCCCTCGGAATAGAGGCATCGAGCGTATGGTCCGACCACATCTCAAAATCAAGAGGTCATCTTGCAGTGGAGTGCCTTTAAGAAGGGCATCTTCAAGACACTTAAAGAAATAATAAATCACATTTGTATAAGCTCATAGACGAGCTTACAATTTGATATTTCTTATATTCTAACGCTTCTATGCGTCATCTATACGATGATGTACAGTACCTCTATATCGTCATTATCGTTTACAATTCCTGAGAGACTCCGTTATACATTCCCGAGATTCTTTACAAGGAAAGAATTTATAATGCAAGACATTTTTCATGTAGATTCGTATCTTTCTCTCTACTCATATTCATCATTTTCAGGATGCTATTCACTTCAAATAAGAATTTCTTATTTTCTCCAAGGGGGGAAAATACATTTCTTTTATATATTCACAGAATGGCTCCGTCTTTCCATCAATTCGGAAAACAATTAGCATTTTGAAAACGTTTATCATATTCAAGAATTCCAAATATTAAATTACTGATTTGTAATTTTTCTCTAGAATATTTCTACGGGCTTCGTGCAATTAAGCATCGCCTGGATCATAGTAATTCCATCTTGTACTTCGAGATACGGCTGTTTAATTGTGTTAACAGACATCACACTTTTCTATTGTGACATGGTTTCTTTTGTGGCAAAAAAATGGTCATTTTTCGATTTCAATCTTGCCCGCATAATCCCCTCATTCACAAACTGTATCTTCGCAATTCTTTTCGTAGTCCAACTTATCAAAACTCCCATTTTATCATTCGTCTTCCTGGTCATTTCTCTACTCGACTATACGCTGCCAAATCTTCTATTCCTTCCTTCACATTCTTCTCCAAACCTCCCTTCCTCACGCACAATCACCCCACTTTATATTTTCTCAAACCATTTACTATCGGGCTTTTCCCCGTAATGTTCAGCTTTCTTATTACTCTGCCCTATTGAATCCCGAAGAAGAATCTTTCCGTCTGGAGGTACTGATGCAACGTAATTCAAGGCCGTGTTCTAGCATTATACAGGGGTGGAAAGTTAGCATATAACAATTCAGAACGTAATATTATAGTTGCAATGTGCCTTCAATGCCCTTTGAATCCAGGAAGAGATAAGGAATTGCTCGTTATGAGCACGTGCGCTGCTCCGTTCCCTCGATGAATGAGCCAATCGTTTCTACTTCAGCATCCTGAACAGAATCATACAAACAAACCTGAATAGGTAATTCACCTTTGGTCCCTTCATAAATTTTGGCAGAAAAATTCCATAATTGCCAAAAAAAAATTTGTTTTTGATACATTACCTCTTGCGCCAATTCATCCAATTTTATAAATAGAAGAGGTACGAGACTATTTTGTCTGATAATATCTAAACACAAGAAGGTAACTATCATCAAAAGAACAATAGAGACAGATGAGCGTGCGATATCGATCCCTCTCACCTTATTTTTTCTTTTTTTGACACGAGGATAAGCGTAGAAAATTGGTCTTCTTTTCCAGAAAGAACAGGTCGATGCTAATAAAAAGCGAAAAGCGATTTAAGTCCTCCTCCTGGACCAACTAATGGTTCCTTAAAATGAAAAAAAGAAGCAGTGGTCCCACTGCAGTTAGAGAATGCTGTGTCCGTCCCGAAGGAAGCATCTTAAGTCTCAAAGGCATTCTGTTAGAGCAGTCTGGAGGCTATGAAACGTTACTGTGACGTTACACAACTTGGATAAAGTCAGAAATAAGGCGAAGTAGTGTTCGGATAGACTTTTGGTATTTTACAAAATAATATATTTGATTTTTCTCCTATTGTGGCAAGATATACGTGGACGATCTGCCGAGAGGAGTGCCACTCGGCAAGACTTTCTATGTAAAATTGGCACCTATTTAAGTGTTACTAACGTGAAGAAAACCTGGAAACTCCACGTGGCCGTCCAGTTGGACACGACCAACTACTAGTGTTTAGTGGTTTTATCCACTGGTGTGCCTCTTCCGGCAAGATTGGCAACGTTACAATATAAACCAAGTATTCAATTTTACGAAGTAAATCTCTTGAACATTCCTCAAGCAAGAGCACTGAAACACTGCTATAAAAAGTGTTTATTTCAGACCTCAAGATCATACATCAAGACACAATACTTATCTAAAGGTCATTAATTGTTTGGAGCATTCAGGATAACTTAGTTTTTCTGCTTCTTTTGAGGATAGGTTATGTTCAAGTCATTAAAACGGCACAACTGTTCAACTGAAATTTTCTGAGATCCAGTTGCAATTTCACTAATTCGAATATCTTTTTCAGATAGCAAAAATTGATGAGGCGTAAAAAATCTTCTGGATTACTAAAGGATTCCCCTCTGTTCAAGTACAAACAAATTGATTTAGAGTAAGCAGTGAAGGCATCACTTAATCATGTATATCCTATTACTACCTGAGCTGCAATACCGTTTGCTCCTGACAGGCGTAGTGTTAAGTTAGTCTCATTATATCAGTTCGCTTTATGGAAACTGATCAATGCATGGATATCACTTTATTGTCAGGTTATTTACCTGTTTTATGGTAAAATATATAGCTGGAACGTCCATAATTGCCATTCGATTAGAGATTTTTGGAACTCCAAGCCGTTCCAAATACCCATAACTGAAATTAATTAAAAACTTGTTCAGGTAGCAGAGACGATTAGTGGAGATTAATTATCGATTTCTAGCACTGCTACCGGTTCAACGCTACACAATATAGCCTAGTGGAAATAGCTCTCTTATTGTTCAAATGAAATTTGAATATTGTTGAATTAAGCGCAGAAACAAAGAAAACATACAAAGAACAGGCTCAAAATCCATACTGGTATATGTGATACAAGAAAAAACGAGTTAAATGAGCCATTATTGCTTACAAGAAATAAGATAAGAATGCTCAGTTAAGATATAATGGACAGAACAACAACTAACCTGTTCATTCTGGAACGTTAGTTATGTTTTTAAAACACGCTACAAACACAATTAACAATAAACAGAAACTGAAACACAGAACACAGAAAACACTAGACAAAAATATAAAGCGACTGGCATTGTTAATAAACAACAACCAAAGGAATTGTTTAAGCAGTGTGTTTTGCACAACAGGAACTGAACACATTGTATAAATGTTTAAAACATTTGATATGCCAACTAAAAGCGCGAGTTCGAATCCTTCCAGAAGTTAGATCTGCGTTTTAAATGCTCTATAACCATAGAAAGAAAGTGTAACAATGCAAATTATTCTACAAACTATATTTATGACGAAACACAAGGAATTCGAACACAAAACTTTCTATGCGCTAGAAAAAAAAAGTATTCCAAAACGATTTATGGTCTGACAAACAGACAAGACAGGTTTGTATAATTAGGACAGCTAAACTATTGTTTTTTCTCCTAAAACAATAGAGATTATTGCGATGTAAATCTTCCAAAGAGCTAATTAAAGTAGAGATAATCTTCGAAATCTTCCTGTAAGAAGACATCATTGTTTACAATTAACCTTTAGAATACCTCCGGATATCGGGTTACAACCATCTAATTTAGAAACAATGAGTTTTTTTGGGGAAAAAAGACTTTCCATTATCTTAATGGCACAATACAGTTCCTTTATTTAAAACCGCAAGCGCCAAGTAAATTCCTTAATAGGAACTCAACAATAGAAAATAAAATACTTGGTGGTAAGTTGGATTATTGCGTTGAAATTTTTAGGTATTAATAATAAAAATATCACTTATTCGAACTCCAAGTCATTAATTCCGAGTCGAAAAGAAATATTAATACCCTTTTACTTATCGTTAATTTTTACTTGGCGATGGTACAGTACGTAATTTATTTTTTTTCGGTGATTTTTACATGGAATTTCCTCTTTTTTTAATACCTTTTTTTGTTCGTGACGTTTATAATGAATTTTTACTTAGCTAATTGAAGTATTTTTTACTTGGCGAAAGGCTAAGTATATTTACTTAGTGTTTTACTTGGCGCAAATTCTACTTGGCGTATTTTACTTGCCGTATTTTACATGGCGCAAATTTTCTTTCGCGTAATTTACTTGGCATTTTACTTGGCGCAAATTTTACTTGGCGTTTTTACTTGGCGCTAACTGTGATTTTATCCTCGTAAAATTTCCAAACAACCTTCTGCTATATAATACGTGTATTCTAATTACATTTTTTAAATATTTTTTCACTTTAGAATTTAAAATATTCTGCTAGTACTTTATTAATACAAAGACGAATTTTTCTGTATTACTTTCTTTAATTTTTACATAAATAAAAATATACAAACGTATCTATTTACGTGTACGTGTGTATAATTCTTTAAAAATTTAGTGTCCTGTCATTTATTTTTTTTAATAAAAAATTTGAAAAATTAAGGGGATAAAGCCTAACACAAGTACTTTACAATGATTTTACAATTTTTTAAGGAAATATTTCAAACGACAATCCTCAAGACATATTTAACACGATATTAAAAAGATTATTTTAGTGTTTTCCTACGGACTGTAGACGAAAACTGTTACAAGTTGAAAGATGAAGCTGACAAGAAGCGCTGGAGTAGAGAAGAAATTCTTGGCATACGCTCCCAGGAGAGCTATAGGAGACGGAAGAAATGTGCTTTTTTTTTACCATTTTCTGTCCTAACGCTTTAGACGAAACTATTAGAGCGAAAACATTGAAACCCCCGTGCCAAACTGCATAAGTAAAATATATTTTAAAGCTGATTAGTTAGTAAATTAAAAAATACAATAAGCATAATAAGTGGTAAGCATAGTAGTATTTAATATTAACAATGATTTTACTCGTTATTAGCATTTACATTTTTTATTATTATTATAAAACTCATCTCCACCTTCAAAATTAAGCTTTTTTTGCCATTTAATAATAATTAATGATATAAAAAGAATTGTAAGAAAATCTCGTAACAGATGGCGCTTCACGCAATTTTAAATGCTTTTGCCTGGAAAGTTACGCAGTTCATTAAATTTTTATTTTATGTAAATTATATAATTGAATATTTAAATAGGAAAAATGCATGAAGAGTAATTAGAACTGTTACTTTTCAATAAGTCGTGGGTTCGTTTCCATTAGAATTTATAATAATTATTATTATTATTAGTGTTATTACTTTATTATAGACATTCTAACAATGAGTTATTCCATTACTGTTATAAGATTATTTAGAGTCAACATTTTACTACAGACACACATTTCAGTTATTGGGCTGCAATTTTCAAATTGCAAATCTATGGATTATCGCCATAGTCCGTATAGTGTCTGTCCGTCTGTCCGACCTTAATCTCGAGAATAGAGTTAGATAGGTAACTATCTAGACCAGATATAGAAACCTTAGGAGGTCAGAAACCCCGATTAACTATTTAGGAGCTTTCGATCTAGACTCTTAGACCGGAAATCATGTGATATATACTGTTACGTAACAATTATTCGTGAAGATCTTTGAAATACAATACGATCAGTGTGTAGCGTTGATCGATACGTCACACGTCAACTAGGCAGGCATATTTAAAACGATTGTTGCGCCTCTTTCGACAGATTATAAAACTAAAGAATGATATGCATTTCAAAACAAAATCCGCCATTTTTCTATAATTTATTAATTAAATATTCATAAATAACATAAGGAATATTACAGAGAAACTGCACATAAATGCCCTTACGAATTTTCACTCGAAGATGGACTTCGCTCCTTATTAACCGTTGCCTATTATAGGTATAGTTCCGGAAATAAGACCCATTAATGTCCACTGAGTGGAAAGAGTTCAAAATGCCTCATATAATAGTAGCAACACAATGCCCTTTATTATTGCATAATTAATTGATTAATTAACACGTGGCACAAGCACATGACGGGCCGTAATCATGCCTATTACGAGCGGTTCCGACCCGCAATGGGATCGACCAGCAAGGAGGTGGGACGGGAACGATGCCCATGATAAATTATGGGATATAAGAGAAAAGACAACGAAAATCTCGGAAAATAAATCTAAATGCACAAATCTTGTAATTGTTATTCTTAATTAAGGGTACTTTTTTAAATACAGCTAAACGTAAACACAGCTTAAAACAACGTGTTGAAGAGATCAAACACGTTCGTTGTACACAAGAAGTATTGCTCAATTATTCATGAGTATTCACGAATGATCGAACACTTCCTGTTACTGCCCATAAACTGATTTTTACTGCTTTCTCACTGGCAAAAGAAATCGTTTACAAGCAAAACGACAAATTTCTCAATCGAAATTTGCCAGTAAATATTTTTAAAATAATAATAATAATAGACTTTCGGTATCATCGACATAACCAGCGATTACCTTTAAACCAGCCCGGATAATTGAAAAAAGTTAAGTGTTATTCATTTCTCTAGCCTATTTGTTATCTGTAATACGTCATCCACCCTTGCTATCGATTTGCACGATTAATCGAGTAGAGACGATACCATCTACATCTTCCCAACTTTAATGTAATATATCGGAGATAAGTTTTATTAACGATGACGTGGTGCGATATTCCATTATCATCGATTTGAAACTAATTACCAACATAAAATAATAATGAGATGAAAGTATAGGCATGGGAATTCTTCAATTACCATCGTAACAACTTATCCGTACTTTCTAGTCGAATCGGTACGCAACTAATGTGGTCGAGTAAGAAAGTATGCCTTGCTGTTGCAAGTGATTTTAACAATATCGTTAACTTTATGATGCAACGGTCATCAAATTTCTGCAATATTATGTTTAAAATATTGCATAATATGGCAACAATTATAATGGAAATTGTTGATAATTACGGCACTTACGTACTAATTTTTTCGAGGATTTTTCTGGCATGTAGAAGGCTGTGAAACGTAATTGCACGCTGATTACAAAGAAAAGTATGCTACAAACGGGATAGAATTGCATAGTTTAGTATTATGATGAAAGATTGCGGTGCCTACGACAGGAAAATGGTGAATAACGTAAAATAGGTTGATACTAAATAACATAGATGAATAGCATCAATCGATCCTTTGTAGAAGAATAACATAGAAGCATAAACAGCCAGCGATCCTTCATAAAAGCACAATAATGACAGATCTTTCAAAGAAACATAACACTGTGGAGTCTTCATTATAATACTGACCACTCTATCATAGAAGCATAAATTAGAAGTATAGCAGAGATTTATGCTCTTTAATGATAATGAATATGCAAGGGAACGTGTTCCTACAATGGAAATAATGTAAATTTGTAAGAATTCCTCCTTCATAAAAATCATTAGAATTTACAGAATAGTTTTAATAAAAAATAAAATAAATTTCATAATATTAAACATAAATCTGAAAAAACGCAGAATTAACAGAAATAATAATTAATATATATATATATATAGGCAGTCCTCTGCGTAATACATTACATTACTTTTTTTTTGTTTGTTTTAATTTTAATGATTGGTTGGTAGTAGGATTATCAGAAAGATGATTGGTTATAAAAATATAGTAGGCGTTTCTCTTTTATTCAATTTTGTGTAATTTTTTAAAATTAATTTTAATTTTTTTAATAATTTTTTCAAAAAATAAAATAATAAAATTCTGAAAAATAACACAAAATTTAATTATTTCAAAAATTTATAATATTTTATCGCATTTTTTACGGTTTGACCTTTAAAATTATATTTTAAAAAAAGTACTGAAAATTGCTAAATTTTTATATTCTACTAAAATTTCCAGAAAGTAATTTAAATTTTTTATCATTCTAAAAAGTATTATTTTCTCCATATCCTTTCTCTTATCATCTGAATAGAGGAATATCAATTTAATTTTAACTGTTAGTTCTGTAAATTATCAAAGTAGATACGTAATATCTTTCAACTGTTCCTATCAGTATCAACAATTAAGTTGTTCTAATATCATCTGAGGCAGCTAGACTGTTACAGTTTAAGGTGTAACGATAGGGAATTGAATTGATTGGATTTGTCTCGCGTGACATTATTACACAAGGGGTATGTGCCAGGCTCAATTTTGCACATTGCATACAAATCTGCTGCAACGGAGTTGATCGACTTAGCTCAGGGATAACAAACAATGTCGTTCTTCATCTCTTAATCCTAAATTATTTATAACAGCAAAATTACCTCATCTCTTTCTTCTTCCTTCTTGGTACAGAGGAAACATCTGTTGCAACGAGATCTTTGTCCTCTTATATAGTATCTTTACGTTTTTTCCCTTATCTTCTCTCAGTGTGAACTGTCCTTAATAGGAGTATAATTATTTCTTTTTTTATATGCTCTTTTCACTTTAGTCATCCGTTCGCTGCCCACCTATCTTTACTCATGAAGGTAAAATCCCTTGATAGATTGTGAGAGAAGAGATACATTACTCTTCTTCATCCCATATCTGTACTCGCTAAAAACTATTAGAATTTGGAGAGGATTCGAACCCGATAGCTTATAATTCTGATATAATTTGTGCAATGTCTTATCATGTTTAAGCGCAATTAAAACGAAATTTTTATTCATCGTGACCATTCACTTGACGAACAATATGGCTTTCAGCCATTTATCGAAAGTTGAAAATTTTCAAATATTTCAATAAATTCGTGTTGTTTATATTCTTTGCACAAGTTAAAAGTAATTAATTTAAATGTTCTACAAATTAATTTGCAGCATCGCTCGCATCGCAGGTGTTTATCAGTTATCAAGCTCCAATTTGAGAGTTCACAAACTATCAATTAAATTTAAAGTAATCTATTATTTTTAAAACAGTGAAAACCAATAAACGTGGTATTGACTTTTAGGCTTCCTAATCCCAATTGTTTTCTCTGTTACTAATTTTCCTACTCCAGAAAAATCGATTTTTCTCAATCCTCTTTTACTTTACGTAGCTTCGAATACCTTCAAAAAAGCACTTTGCATTTCGCGATTTTAAGCTTCATTTTAATTATTTTGAATAAATTTTAAAGAATAAATAATGCACATAAATAATTTTCAGAAATAATTTTAATTTTTTAATTTAAACTGTATAATTCAATATCTCGAAGATCGTATAGTCATATAATCAATTTGTTCGTTAGTCGTTGCGCATTTAATTATTTTTATTTGTAAATCATTTACACGAATACGGAGCATCATTTATCATTTATTAGAGATCAGATTGTAAACTTAGTTTAGCTTCGCCCGGTATCGGTTGCTAATGACTACGCTCGAAATAGCATTTAAATGATAAATGAATTAAATTGAGAGGCTGCGGATAATGGTGAAAATGAGAAATGAATGATTTTAGTGAAAGCTACAATGAATACGATGGTATGCAGATATATCTTTAGAACATTTGATTACTATTATCATGTAGCAGAGTTACTAAAAGTTCCGTGTACATGAAAACAATCGTTCTAAAGTTACAATGTACAAGAGACTATGCACCCTGAGCATAAGATCCATCAAACAATGTGTTTTTAATAAATTTAATTATTTCGAAACTCGTCTTAATGAAAAAAATACAAAAAGTATTCTATGTTAAATTCAATTTTTCAACGTTTTATTCATAGAATTAATTCTATTTGTGCATTGAACATTCTTCCCTCATACTAAACCCATGCCTCGATATAATATTTGAATTTTAATATATGAACCGAATAAATCTTCAGTAAAATATATCACTTTCTGGACAGGGATATATGTGATTCGTGATTCAATTATGAAATAATGTGCTATTTTTTCAAGTGGAGGTATTTATAGTACTTGAAGCCTTGTAGGCCCATAGAAGAAACACTAAATTTTCTTAAATGTTGAATGTGGTAGTACGATTAATATGAATTTATTAATAGGGTACATCTATTTTTAGAGACGTAAGCTGGTATTTTTTAAGAAAATATATCAGATTTCTGAATTTATATCAATAATAAGATAGTGGTTCTCCGATGCAGAGATGAAGGATGTCTTGACTTTAACGTGGATCAGGAAGAAAAAATACGAATTTTTATACTTATAAATCAAAAGAAATGAAATTTAATCATGTTAAAGCTTAAAGTATTTCATACACGACGTTGAACACGAGAGAGAATTACATATTATAAATTTTTCGGAACGTCTGAAGATGCTCAAGACATCAATTTTAATACGTTATGGGCATTTGCGATTCTTGAAAGATAAGGAGTTTACAAGAATACAGAATTGTCTTTTTTCATTCAGGGAGCTTAAAGAAAAAGAAATACAAGATATATTTGTAAAATATTAGAAGGTGTGTTGATAAAATGAGTTACCAATAGCAACTGGTGAGCAATGTCGAGGAACAATATACCGTTTGGTTGTATACAATCGAAATTTTATTTTGAAAATGATTGTGGAAACATAATCGTGTTGCTATATTTGTGGATTTAGAAAAGGGATACGATGGACCGTGTAGAGGTATTTTTATTGAAGGTATTGCTTAGAAAGGAAGAGAATGGACGTTTATTAGATTGCGTGAAAGCAATGAACGATTCTAGTCACCAAGTATTTTTTCCGCTTTCCCCTGGATCCTAGCCAACTATGTGAGCCATAAACTGAATTTTCTTAAAGTTAAGGACATAAAATTGCTTATATTTAAAATTTCCTATGCTTCTTGGTGTCTTTTCTATATAGAAAAAAAATCCATTTAGAATGAACGTGACCTTGAACTACACAAACTTGAAGAAAAGTGAAATTTATTGCAATATTTAAATTATGGCTTATGTTTTATAGTCTAAAGGCGACCTTCTGAAGTAATGTATTAATTGTTTAGGAATCGATATTTTATATTAATTAATTTATCGCAAGTTGATTTGCATTTGAACTGCACCTTCCTTAATTGGATTGAATATGAGTATTATAGAAGAAAATTAAGTTAAAAAAAAACTTTAAAAACGGAATTAACGCTACTTTAATAATCACTAAATTAATCTTAATCATGTATAAATAAATAAAACTTTAAAATATGTTTTAAAGCTTAAATTCCACTTTTTATAAGTTATACCTTGTCTTTAAAACTACATTTTGAATCACTTTAAATTTGGTATAAATTCCTCCTAAATTCCATTTAGATCCAATAAGATTTCTTCATAATAAAGGAAAAAAGCTTTATTCTTTTCTGAAAGCACCAATAAAATTCAACTTCTCATCAGTTCATCCAATGAAAATTTCACTTACTTCCCGGCTGTTATATGTAACAGAGGAAAAGTATGGCCATAGGTCAAAAAATGTTCCCACATTTTTGGACTCGGGGTCTTTAAACGTCGAGACGTACAGAAAAGTTGGGGATTTACTGTATGTATGGATGTTGGTGTGTGGGGGACACCATTTTGTTCACCCACTTTGAAGCTTAATAACTCTTGTGCTTTCCGTCGAAAATTTCTGAAATTCGGTGAAGATGTTTGTGTATTAGGGGCCTTAATGCTGTTAAATTTTGGTGCTTAAAGGTCAACGGAATGAAAGGATAGAGGGGGTTCACCTTTCGTATCTCGAGTGGGATCGGACTTAATGAACGTTTTACTGGTTATTAGCATTTGCAATTATTTTTATAAAACTCGTCTCTACCCTCAAAATTATGCTTTTGCCATTCTATAGTAATTAATAGTGTAAAAAGAATATTAATAAAATAATGTAACAGATGTCGCTTCACGTAATTTTAAATATTTTGCCGGGAAAGTCACTCAATTCGTTGCTGGATTTTTGTTGACGATTATTCAACTTTTCATCCACTAAAATTCTATATAACATTTAATAGTATCATGTTCAAATTCAATATCCAATGAAATTCGGTTTTCCATCGACCTCCTCTCGTCTCATCCAATAAAAGTAGTTGAGACCTCGACCTCTTATCCAATCTCTTATGATAAGATGTTGAACGGTTATTGGATAAGAAATCGATTTTATTGAAATTTCATTAGTTACGTTTGGACAATTCGATCGTGCTCAATAAAAATTCGAATTATAAGCCAATCAAATTCGAGCTTTTTAATCAGATTTAGCAACTTTCGTGTAAACAACAGTCTTCTCGTACTTCGTCATCTCTTAATTAGAATTAATTTTCTTGAAAAGTGTTTGAAATCTGTAGCAAGAAAAAATGCCAAGATTAAGGACCTGACGATTCTTAGAATCCAATATTAGTACGATTTAACCAAATTAACATATCCGTTTACCTCAAAATTGATATTTATTGGATAGATAACCTTACCAATAATGCTTGTTAATTATCTCTTTACGTCAGGGCATATTAATTAATGCAAAAATATAATTAAATTCTCGATTATAGCATTAACTAAATTCAATTAAAACTCGAAAATAAGTTTAATCGACGTGCATGTTAAATTTCAAGCACACCAGGCAATTCGCTGAACACTTTAATAAGTAAAGCAGTAAGTCCGTAGGGTGGCTCATAGGCCTCTGTAAAGAATCAAAGCTTCTTTATTTAAATATTTTAATAATTATAAACTTTATTGCTGTTCGTTAGCCCTTCGTGTTCAATATTCTTTAACAAATCCAGCTTATAACTTAATTGTCGGCTGTGTATCTGAAACACACAAGGAACACGCATAGCACGAATAACCCAGCTTTGGGTCAGCCTTTATTTATAATTTCGCGTTCAATTTTGTGTTCAATGTTTAATTAATTATCGAATTATTTTTATGTCTCAAATTCAATGAGGTTAAGTTACATGTGTGGGCACTTCTGATGTGTTATTTCGATTGAGAAGACCATCGATGTTCAATGTGTTTCGTATTCAATTAGCGAGAAATTTATATAAATTTACATCTATTCAATGTTGAACTTACAAAATTCTCTCAAATATCTCAAATTTGCACAGTTTAAGTGGGTTCCGTTGACGTTTTACCAATATTTTGAACGAGAAGGGATCATCCTCCATGTTGAAAGTCGTTGAATTTCACGTTCAATCAATGCGTAATTTATAATAATTTAGGAGTAAGTTAAAGCATGCTCGACAGGACAATTTTCAAAAATTTTATCTAAAATTTAACTTAAAATTATATAAATAATTTCAGGAAGGTTCTTTTTAATGAGAACTACACTTCGATTATAAAAATCTTCTAAATTCGTGTTCAATTATTACAAAATTTATAATAACTTAAACGAAACTAAGTCATGTTCAATAAAATTATTCTTTTATATTTGAAAGTTTTGAACAAATTAATTAGGTTCTAATCGTTAAAACCATAAAAATACGGAGAAAATTCTGTTCCATCATGAATTTGACAGTTACCAACTTGGAGAAATGTTCTAATTCTTAACGAATTTATAGGAAAAATATGAAAAATTTGTTATGTAGAGAACAAATTTTCTTTAGCATCAAAAGAAAATATCGAAAATTCCGAAAGAATACTCAAAAATCCATCATTTAGACTTGGAGAAGCTCTTTTTTTTGAGCAATTTCAGACAGATTCATCAGCAAAATATGCAAACTTCCTGCAAAGCAAGTGAAATTTCTCATCTACAAAACAAAATCGATTCAATATCAAAGAATAATATCGAAAATTCCAAACAGATACTCCATAAATATCATTATCAGATTGTCATATAAACTTGAGAAACATTAATATCAATGAGTTCTTTGAAGATCAGTTACGTTTCCATGGAAAGGATTGTATTTTAATTCTTTAGATCGATGAAACTTCACGAAGGGGAGCAGGAAGAAGAGGAAGCAGACATATTAAGAAATATATATTGCAATCATTAGAAAGCGCCAATTTCTGAAGGCAATAAAGAGAGCAGTTGGTTTGCTAGATGACATCATTATGTATTAGATGAAAGGAGAGAGAACGAAGCAAATGCCCGATGCAAAGCAATCGAACCAGAGCAATAATAATAATGGTCGAAGTGCTAATTCTCACTCCGGATAGGAGCCGTCGAGCACGAAATCCATTGTAATTTGCTAGAAATTGCATCCGCATCCAGGGATAACAGCTAGCATTAAGTATAGTAGGATTATCGGATATGATGAATGGTAAATTGTTTCAATTTTCTGCAATATTTCCCCTAGAAATGTATAAATTTGCTATTTATCCACTCTTAAGTTTCCTTCATTCCCTAAATTCGTAAAGTTTTAAGCGTTTTCTTCGAGTACATATAAAGACGAATCATTCCTCTTCATTAAAGATGAAGTTAACGTGGATTCTTGAAGAAACCCAGAATTCTAGGATTTCCAAAATTTTTATACTAATAAATGCCCAGTTTCCCGATATTTTGGCAATACAATAACATGTTTAATGATTCGTGAGCCATTAAAAAAATTATTTCATTAATTCGAGCCATAAGGTCTTCCATGTGTCTGCGGCGCACACGAAGCTACATTTCATAAATTTATAAATAAATACGTATATGTACCTACATATTTATAAATAAAGTTTATAAATACGTAGTTACATTTACTGATTCTGAAATAATTTTAAATTAATTTGGCTCTTCATTCTAAAAATGGGCACCGTAGTTTTTTTGGTTTTTATGAAAACACATGGGCAATTTGCCAAGGGTTAATGCCACATGCAGGATCTCTACAGGAAACTGGTCTCTATTTAGGTGTTAGACACGTATAGAAAACCTGGAAAACACGTGGCTAGCCCATGGTCAGGCGCGAATCCACAACCTATCCAGTGGCTTTACTTATTCGGCCATTCGGGTATAGCGAACTTGAATAAAAACACAATGTTTTAAAATATTTAGCTTCAATATAATAAAAACTAAGAATAATAAAATTAAATATTGTAAAATTTAACTAAAATAAATGTTATGGGTATGAGTACAATCTATAACATAGGCAGTCCTTAGCGATAACTGTTGGACATAACGATATAAATTTTTTACAAAGTAACCAATTAGGAAATAAACATAGTCAAACACACGCCTACTTCAATCGATTGACATATCTTCTACCAATCATCGATAAGATATTCAAAACACGTTAAAAATTTTTTTAAAATTTACATCGAACTGCCTATGTTTCGCA
Source organism: Centruroides vittatus (assembly GCF_030686945.1). Taxonomy (NCBI): domain Eukaryota; kingdom Metazoa; phylum Arthropoda; class Arachnida; order Scorpiones; family Buthidae; genus Centruroides; species Centruroides vittatus. The sequence goes on along the minus strand of NW_027120693.1, from coordinate 395,605 downwards.
ATTATTATTGTTATTTTTTTTAATTTCTCATCCAATTTTCGAAATTATTTTCTTGGAAACGTTTCGGCCTTTGTAAATAGGTTAGAAAAATTCATCTTATATTTTGATTTATTTATAAAAAAAGAGGGGGAAATACAATTTAAATTTTTTTTTCTAGTCCCGTACGAAAATTACGAATTCATCACGCAATCCCAACTCCGATTATCTTAATGGTACCATTTTCGATTGAAATAGTTTTACCACCGATTGAAGCAATTTAGTATTCAATCCGCATAACATAAATTGATTCTTCTTCTTCTTCTTCTTCCCCTCTATATATATTCTAAGTTGAAAAATGTTTAAAAATCGCTGTTTAAGAAAAGAATGTGCTTACGAATGATGCCATTTTTTTTTTTTTTTTTTTTAAATTTTACATTAGAAAATTCGTGTTTCAAACTTTTTATATCTTAAAATTGTGATTTGAGTTTAAAATATAGGGCCTATGTTTTTTCTGTATTTATTTTTAGTAACTTTTAAAAATAAATCAATTTTTTAAACATTATTACAATAATAATTTTAAAAATTGGAAGAGGAAATTTTTAAAAAATTGAAAGTTTAAACATAGGTGGTTCTCTGCCTTTTAACGCATGTTGAATATCTTATCGATGATTGGTTAAGGATACGTCAATATGCTGAAGTAGGCGTTCGATTAACAGAAAGACATACAAATGGCGCCATTTTTTTAAAATTTTACACCAGAAAACTTGTGTTTCGAGTTTTTGAAGACTAAAATTGTTGATATTAATAGAAATTTTAATTAATTTTTTCCAATTTTAACTGCTTTAGCCCTGTTAGAGATAGGAGAAATTTGGATTGGATTGATGAAGTAAAGAAACGCAACATTTGGGCCATCTGCCAAGGGGGGTTCCTTCAGAGAATTTGGAAACTGGCCCCTATTTAGGTGTTAAAAACGTAAAGAAAACCCGAAAAATTCGCGTGGATAGACTATTTTTGAGACGCTAACCCGCAATCATTGTTCAGTAGTTTTATCCACTTGGCGACTAATGGACACTAAGAGGGCCTTTTTTCCCGTATCCATCTTGAGTTCGGTCAGGCCCACAATGAGAGGCAGCAGGCTCGACATATCTAACACTCACTGTCCATAAAAGATTCCTGATGCCCAAAGATGTTGATAATGCCTTAACCGCCCAGACCATCCGGCCGTTTGTTTGTTTTATTTGAAAACTGTTAAATCATGAATCAATTTCTTCATTTATTCAAATCGTACACTTTACTGAATCATAAATCACACTTTTTATATACTTTTTCATGAGGGTTAAAAAATTAGAAAAATTAAGCAAAATTATCGTATCGTGTGACAGTTATTTTGATTCATTTACTGAAATTCTTCATGGAATCGACCGAGAAGCCGTGAATGAACCTTTACTCTTAAAAAGTTACGATATTATGAATCAGATGAGACTTAGTGATGTGGGCCATAAATTTGATTTAAAAATAAAAATAAAAATGGAATATAAACGTCAAGATAGCGAGTGTTGAATCTAATATTGAAGTTAGAAAATTTGAAATTTGGACGAGAAGATTGGAGGATGTTAAAAACATCTGGACATACATCAAGACGTATGAAGTAGTGGGTCGATAATAAAGAAGATCGTTATGAAATAAAGGAAAATAAATTTATAAATCGTATTAAAAGTAGAAGTGTTTGTCGATCAAGTAATTTAGGATTAAAAAAAATTAAGAAAAAACAAATTACGGAATTAATGCTGACCAGTTGAGCATAAGTTACACTTTTTGTATAAATACATACCTCATATAATGTAAAATTTATATATAAACTGTAAAGCAATTTCGCGAGTAGATTATAGTCATAAATCCTAAAAATTTCGATTTCATGGCTCTTTTAGTTTCTGGAATTTTTGTTGACAGACAAACATACAGACAGGTAAAGTTAATATATGCGTTATAAAAAGCTAAAAGTTCTATATTTTTAATTGTATGTTAACAAATACAATAATATTATTTCGCCCAAGTTAAGCGAGTACTTGAAACATTCTGTGCATGCTCATGTATTTATAATGAAAGATATTATATTATATTATCTATTTATATAAAATAATTAAACTATCCAAAAGTAGTTTATGTGTTCTATCATATGTAAATTATATTTAAAACGTTTCTGATTGGTTTAGACAAAGATATGGAACGATGTTGAAAAAGTTACAAACAGGTGCTTATTTCGCTTGATATTTTTCAAGCTATAAAATTACACTTTACCATCCAAATTTGTTCGGTAAATGCCATATAAATGCATACATAGGTATATATTTTATTTATAATTAATACAGTATTTGGCATACGTCACAATGCTTAAGCCGACCAGTGCTTCAAACGGATAAAATCACTGAACACTGGTACTTGGTCGTGGGTCCGCGTGGGTCGTGGTGGAGTTTTCCGGGTTTTCTTCACGTTAGTAACAACTAATTCGGGGCAAGTTCTCCGTAGAAGACCTCCTGGGAGCAGTGCCGTAACTAGGGCGGTGCCAGCGGTGCCCAGGCACAGGGCGCAGACACTGGTGGGCGCAGAAATGACCTGGACCAAGTTTTGGGTCAAAGTTTTGTCACAGAAGCTCGCACCGGGCACTGTGTCGCGTTGCCGTATACGAATAAAACGAGAAAATCAGGTTCAAAATCATGTTTATAACAGCATATAAAAATATTAAAAATCTAAATATTCGACTGTAAAGTTGGCGTTAAAACGAAGTATACAAAACAATGAAATATACTCACAATGCGAAAATTGAAAGACATAATTCGTGTTTGAAAGTTTAATTCGATGATTGTTTGAGACATAATTCGATGATTGCAGTGTCGTTTGGGGTGCAAAATCATACATTTATTTTCATTCACAAAGCGTTGTTTTTTTAAAATAGGTGCTTTATCGAGGGTGGCGTTATAGCGAGGTTTAACTATATATGATCTCTAACCATCTGAGATACACAAAAAATGTAAATTTGACATTCCAAAAAGTAATAAAGTCTATATTTTATATAAAAATGCAGACTTCGCCATTTTTGTTACGTTTACGGATAATTCTCCATCTCTAAAGATAAGTTTCGTAAAATTTACGTTTATATTGCTTATGTTTTATTTTTCTATAAATATTTTCCATTGTTTTCATCGGTTAAAATTTATTGTAACTAAAAATATAGAAAACTCTTATATATATATAAGTATATGGCGAGTATCTCGATTATCCTTCTAAGTGGATCGTTCGAGTGTTGTGCAGCAGCTCTTTTGTTACAGCTGTTACTCTCTCTTCGCTTCAACATTTAATAAGGTTTCGCCTTATGAAATTACTTGTTTGTTTATCCTGCACATCTTTATTATTAAGAAAAATACATCCTTTTATATGAAGAATGTTCCAGTATCGTTTTTCATTTTGCAAAATTCGTCTTGTTTAATACATCATAACAGCTGGAAGGCGTATGGAACTCGGCTGATTGATAATGCTGATGATAGTTACGATATTGTCGAACGTAACAACAGCGTAACGTAAGAACTTAATCGATATTCTATTGAACCACGACCAGAAAAGTGACGGGGATAGCCAATTCTATCTTGAAATTGGCTCAAAAATTTAAAAATTATTATGCTTTAAGAATCTCAGATGTTTTGTAAATCACTTCGAAGACACACGACCCAATTTTATAAATTTATTGAGCGTGTTGTCATGTTAAGAGGAGTTTGAAGGAGTGACTGGTATTGCCATGTCAACAAGAGTTCGAAAGAGTATCTGGTATAGCTACATTAATAAAAGTTCAGAAGATATATTTACATAAAAATGAGTGTAATTATATTATATAAATATTTAATAAAGGAATACAAGCGGCTTAACAGCAGAAAACATAGAATTTGTAATACGTAGAGTTTATAACGGTACACCCTTCCAACGCATCCCAAAGAAGTGAGTAGAAAATTGACAGGAGAGTGAAGAGAAAAACTGAAAATAGTTGAAGTCTTGTAATGCTGATAGAGACCAGAAGCTCTGAAATTGAGTATACGTAACAGCATACGAGAGAATATCTGTGACGTATATGATATATGGATCGAAAACAAGAACAGGCCAAGAAATTCATACGTGTCGTATTACGGGGAGATGAGATTTTTTACAAGATATATATAGTGTCATCCGAGGGGCTGATTTTAAGCTGACTAGAAAGTTCTTTACGTCGTTAATATGTGTGAAAATATTCGCAAAAATTTCAAGAAGTAGTAACTACGAGCTGATGGAAATGGTCATAACAGATTGGAAAAAAGTTATTTAAGATTTTAAAAATTGGAAAATATATTAATAATATATTTTAAGCACTAATTTCTTTCGAAAAGTATGAAAAACGATAAAAAGTTTGGATTTAACACCTTAATTTCGAATACGGTGAAAATTTCTCAGCTGTCCACTGTTTTCAGGATATTGCTCATATATGGATCAATTACATATCAATGTTATAGATTACATTATAAGTTATGGATATCCAAACTTTGGAGTGAATGAAGTTGCATTAGATGTTTCCCCAGGAAATTAAACTACATCAGGAAGTAACTACAAGGAAACTAGAAAATGATTTGCTTTCTATAATCCCGTATTGTAGATAATAAGACACTAATTAAGTCTGAAATTATGCGACTTCCGCACTAGTTTAGTGTGGAGCGTAACAATCCTTTATTATTGAAATTTTGTGCTGTCTGTCAGGTACTTTCCGATTGAAGAGCTCAGGTAAGTTTCTCTGCAGGTCTGGTCGAAACTCTTCTAAGTTCTTGTCACGTCAACTACGTCCCGACCTTCTATCCACCCTTCGAGTGTCGATTATGTCTTATCGTTGGAGATATGGCCAAGTTTTCTCTAAACTGCCAGATTCTCCTCCATTCTTCAAGCTTAAAATCTTATCGGTTGAACGAATTGCAGAATTGGTCCTTCCAAACTGGCACTCGTGGAGGGATGTCGCAGGAGGGATTAACGTCCGAATGCTCATATATCAATCCAACGAAGGAGACGTTACGAAGAGCATCAGGTGGAGTCGGATGGTTAAAGGCCTCGGAGGGGTAATTTGCTACTGAAAACGTCTGAAGTGGGACGACCGGATTTCCATCTATGGCCATCAATCCTCCATTTTCTGAAACGGAACTTTAAGATGGACGTCTGGTCATCCTCTATCTTACTGACTCTCCAAGGCTCTATGGGGGGCGAACCTATGAAACTGTCTCTTCGTTCCGGATAGTGGATTTGACAGACTTCAGTTGCTAGAAACTAAATTTCGAATATATATCATAACTTATACCCAAAAAATTTTTATTCTCATCTCATATCATCTTGGAATCAAGAAAATTTCCAAAAAAATATCTTTTATGAGAGTCATAATTGATTCCTGAAGCTTTCTTCAGGATTCTGAAAGTTTGTGTAAAGAATATCCACTCGAAGGAGGTTAAAGTTACCAGAATTATGCTCTATCTCATAATGAAAGTTAAATACTTAGAATCTGGAAAATAAGTAATAAATACGAAATAAAAATACAATAGACATTTTAAAAATTCACGTTTCACTGCCTCAATATGGTATATAATAATGACACTAGCAATTCCTACTGCTCTGTAACTATGCTCATATAAGTTAACCTCCAGGTTTTAGTAGAGAAAGTGATATAATCTAGAATTCCTAACTCTTGATTCAATCTGGATTTACTTCTATTTTTTATAGGAAGATAGGTTTTCATGTACTCCACACAATTCTTTTCTTACCCTTTTGGGTGAGCACGTTTGCGAATGATGGCGAAGAAACCGAACAATACTATCAACAGAGGAATAAAGAAAACCTTTAACGTCTCGACATTTCAGCAAACACAACAGAAGGAGGAAAAAGTAATTTAAATTTTATTGTCTAACAAAAAGCCAATGATAAAAACATTATAATTATAATTTTTGAATTATTTTTATTGCGTTTGTCTTTGCATTTGTCAAAATTAATTGTTGATTGAAATTACACTTATTGGAAGAGCTTAATGATTCAGTTCTTTATAAAATTATAGGCTAAGCTCGGGTTGAAGCTCATAGTTTGAAAAGCTTTATGAACTCTTAAATTTCAATACAGGTACCAACCAGTAGCCATTGGATAAAGCCACTGAACATTAGTTGGCGGTGGGTTCGCACCTCACTAAAATGCTGTTTCCGTATAATTTTCCGAGTCTTCGCGTTTCTAACATCTAAATAAGGACCAGTTGCTCTTAGAAAGTTCTCTTGAGAGGATCGCTTTTTCGTATCCTTATTCCACCAATCCAATCTAAGACTTTACTTGTGCAGTTTAGAATCATCACTACGACTTCTACAATGTATAAAGGTCAATTAAGTTATCCTTTATGAAAATATTAAAGAAAATCGCTCATCTTTACTTAAATCAACGCTTACAAGAATCTTAGAACAGTTTTAGAAGCGCACTATTGTACTCCCTCCACTTTATCCAAGGTTTAATCATTTTCGTTCAATGGATCCTTCAAGAAGGAAAGAGTTGTAAATTTTACGATTTGTTGACCAAGAAGGCATAAAATTTTACCATTTTATTGCAAGGATCCCTATTCTTCTTTAAATAGTGTAACATTATCGGTACGAGAAGCAGAATTGTAAGTAATATCAAAGATATTAGAAACACCCGTTCGAGTAGAGAACGTATTTCCAACACGTACGAGATTGAATGGCAGGAATCTATTTCCAAAATTCTTTGGGTGGAAGAAAGAGTAACATTTCAAATAGTACAATTCTCTACCACAGCGAATTTTTTTTTCTTGCCTCATTGACAGCGAAGACACGACCCAATAACGATTTGGTTACTTTGCCATCTCCAAATACCAAAATGTCGTTTATAGGAGTGGAAAGGAAGATGGTTTCGCACTGACTGAGATTTTCAATACGAGAAATGAAAGACAATGAACCTTTATGAGATTTTTAGATGAATTCCAAACTCGTAAATTATGTATTATAGTCACTTTACTAAAAATTCACGTCTCGAAGTCGAAGAAATCTCAACGTTTTCCATATACAAGATGTATCAGGTGATTTAAAATGATTATTTCCATATTAAAACCTCTTTACAACACGAAAAATTAATAATATTTTCTCATCTGAGTTAACGAGTAACATACAGTAACTAACATTTATAATAATAAAATAAAAAATATATAAGCAAAGTAAGCATTAATAATAATAATAAATCATACTTATATTTTATTTTAAAAAACGGTTGAAAGAGTTCGTTTTTTTAAATTTCAAACTTAATCAATTACATGCATTGGTTAATTCAAATTTAAAAATTCGCTGTACTTGAATACGATTGGTCGAAAAGAGAAATATTCAAATATTCAAATTTTTTTGCGAAAATTGAGATATTTAATGGCATTTATACTACAAATTAGTAATTAAAAATAACTTTTTACATAAATTCACGCGTTAAATTAGGTAATTATAGATTATTCGTTATCTTCTAAGGTAACTAAAATTTTGTAACTTTCATCACGATGTTTAAAATCTGTAAAATTCGTGCTGCTAAATGGGCTGTTTCGTATTAAACTTTAAAAAGTTACATTTATTCTTGTTATTATGCTTTTTCTCTAAATTATCTTAGAAAATCTACAACGTTTTACATACGTTTCGTGCGTTAATGTACTACAAAATCATTAAAAAGAACATAAAAAAACGCTTTTATTCACTTTCTCTTTCATATTTTTCTAAACAAAAAAAGAATCTACTTATTCTTTGTTACTTTTCCATTAAAAGACATTATCTTCAGTTGACCAAACAAGCCATTAACAAGTTTTTATGAACAAAATTTTGAAGAGATGAAAATGAGCCATGCGAAACATACGAGTTAAAACCTGTGTACAATTTTATTTTTAATAATCTGATCAATTGTGATAAAACAGAAAATATTAAGCCATCAGTCTGTAAGGAATTTTTTAAATTCTTAAATAGAGTTAAGAGAGATTCATGCGTCAAACGTAACATCTCATGCATGCTAGATAAAAAGATTTGTATAAAACAAGTAGACAATCCTTCGTGCTGCAAATCTTTTATAATAAAGATAGAGTCATTATCCATACAATTAACTAATTGTATGGATGACCTCCATCAATTCCATGGTGTAAGGTGTATTGACGGTGATATTGAAAATCATTGTTAACTCTCTGAAATGCTTCAATACTACTAAAATCATTTTTGGTGTGCAAAATTTAATTGTTTTCCAAACAACTTTTAATGAATTTAATTCGAAGATGCGATGATTCTAAGAAAGAATTAAAACAAACTCTTTCTGGAAAATCACAGATCTGTTGCTTAGAGAACAAGATCCACCTGTAACTAAAACATACTAAACATAAATACATATATTCATCTTTTAATAATAAAAGAATGGAAAAGTTTAAGTGTACAAAAATCGAAAATTTTATTTACATAAACATCTAAATTCCTGTTTTCCTCTTCAAAATCTTCCTTAAACTTCTCAAAATTATTGTTTCTGCGACATGTTTCTGCATTTTAACAGTTTACACTTTAAACTAAATATGAAGTTTAATGAAGACAGACGAATAGTAATCACGTAAACAATGAATATATTGATAAGTACGTTTATTAAAGTAGATTCTAATACATTCTGCACTGTAGAATATGAATTTTTAATGAATTTAATGTATAATAAATATGTTTAATAAAAGTTTCTTAACAATTATTCATACCTTCTGAGATAATTTAAACATTTTTATAATTATGAATATTTTAAATTGCATAATTTATTCGTTAAGTTCATTTATATTCCCTTTCAACACTTGAGAATTTCACGAATTGAATTTTTTAAGTTACTTCAAGAATAAGTTATTCTTAAGTTAAAATTTTGATTAAGTTGATTTTTTGATCAATTTTAAATCATTAAGAAATTCTTCAAATACTATAGGCCTGTATAGTTTATATAAATTTTATAATATACAATTTTTAGCAAACTGAAGGAATATGCAACAAGGTAAAAAGCAATTTTTGTATATCCAGAAAGAATTTCAAGCAGATTTCCCAATTCAATCAATTCTTGATGATCGTATTTCAAGATGATGATGATGATGATTATGATGATGATAATAATCATCACCAAGAAATATACTAAAAATGCTTTCGGATATTGAAGAATTTTAGTCAGTTTGCTGGTTACCTCCTTGCATATTTCCTCAAATTGGAAGAAAAGTGTATATTATCATTTTTCTGCAATAAAGTCTGCAAATTATTCATACTTTTAATTATTAATTAAATCATACAATTATCAATTAATTGTATGATTTTTATAATTACAGAAGAAGAATTGATGCTGCAGGAAATGCAATGTCTGAAAGACAGAACTTTTTCAAGATACTTTTTAAGGAAAACCTACTTTTGCCTACTTTCATGGGAAGGAAGGAATAAAAAAAGCTAATTTATACTAAATTTTAGCACGAAAGATTCGCATTTATTTCTTTAAAAACTCGCACCTTAGGCTACACAATGACCCGGCATCAACCCCATCCTATACTTTATCTGTTATTCTTCTCGATTTCGTCTCATCCCCGATAACTTCGATAGGAAAAGCGAAAGAATAGAAATCAACGGAAATCGATCCGGATCTTCTCGATAAGTTGACAGAATGTCATCATTTGGACGACTGGTGTAGACCTGTAGAAACAGAAATAACGTTATGGAATGAACATAAAAAAGCGTCAATTCTTTTTCTAGAGAACACAAATGGAGAACAGGAAAAGATAACTCAAGCAAAAAACGGAATCCACGGATGTTAAGATAATGCTTTAGTCGTGTGATAAATAGAAATAACTCAGTTGTAATTATGGTATTTATGGGTGTAATAAAAATAGAAAACAGAATTTTATCAACAAATAATTTCTCCAGCATCACGCGATGTGCAGCACGCAATCATTAAGTCTGATATAAGAAAACTGAAGTTTTTTTCTTAAGTTTCTTGAAGCAGAAGCAAAAATTCTTGTAAACATTTTATATTTAAACCACCCTTAGAGATTCGAAAGATCACTTTCATGAATAAAAGATAATCTACAACATAAACACAAGTGGACACTCGTACAAATAGTTTTAACAGCCATTTGCATGTAAAGATACTTTACGCGTTCAGAAGAATTTTTAACACAGTTTCAGATAATCTCAAACTGCGAATAGTTTCAGAAAGGTCCTTGGCTACAGTTTCATTCCATTTACGCGGACAGCTTGTAGTAAAATATTATATAATCGATAATCTCTCCGAGAATATTTAGGTTTATAAAAATGGCATAACAAGTCCCTGAAAAAATTGTTTGTGCCATTCTAAATCTAGTTAAGATATTTCGAAATTATTATAAGATCTTTCCGCTGATTGGTTCCAAAAAGTATTCGCTTTCAGTTTCCAGCCAATCAAATACAAGAAAATACATCATTTAAAATGTCATAACTTGTAGGATTCTTCAAAAAACCCAATGCAATGAAGAATTTTAGAACTAAATCAATGCAATGCGCTCTATTGTAACTATATATTGAAGTATAAATTATATAAGACCGAATAATTGAGGCGGTTAAGGAGTTATGGGAATCCGTGATCGAATCCGAGCGCGCAACCTCAGAAAGTTTTCTGAGACGTTTGTCCTGGTATAACGGGCCTTGTTCCTCCCAATCCTGCTTTCATCACTCCATTGTGAGCCTAACCGAATCCACGATTTGTATGGAAAAACGCCCTCTTAGTGTCCACAAGAAGAGAAAATGTAAGAAAATTTAAAGGAAATCCAAAATTTCCTAGAATTTAAACCATTATGTTACTAAAATCAAATATTATTGTAGAGATTTTGTATCAAGAAATCTAGAAATAACACATCACTTATATTACATCTTCTACTATTTATACTAAAAGCCTCTAAAAATGTCAAAAATATGAAAGAAAAATATCATGAATAAAATATAGTAAACTTACATATTTTAAAGTACTGTATTAAAGTATAGTTAAGCGGAGTGAATTTAACAATAAATTTTACAAGTCATCACTTAAAGAAGATAATCACATACCCAGTTATATAAAAATCCTCGAATGCTATCCACCCCTTTTTGAGAAATTCTTCGAAAAAACTCCATCAAAACTTGTCCAAATTACTATAATTTTCAGTTTTATACGAGTCGATCAATCATACACTCATTAGAAATGGATGACATTAACTGTTTATTGGATAAAAAGGGTGAAGTTTTTGATTACGTCAAACTTCAACTTTTATTTGATAAATTACGAAATTGTGATATTCATGCGTATCGCTACGATAACTGCAAAGTAAGAGACGTATAAATTCAATAATAAGTAATGTTACTTCTTGAAATATTTATTAACAGAAGGTGGTCTCGATATTCAAATTTTAGTTGATGAATTCTTTAGAAAAGAATCGATTAAGTTAAACTGTCCATTTCGTATCTTTCCGCCATATTAATGGATGAGCGACGAAGCGCGACAACACGCGACGACGCGTCGCGCACAAAATCGAATTAAACATTATTATACTGACGTCACACAAAAATCATTTTGTTTGAGTTATATTTTAAGCTATACTTGTGCATTTTAAAATTTAAAATCTTCGAAAATTTATTTATTATTTTCTCATTTAAAATTGACGACGAGTTATTGGATGCGACAGAGCTAAATTCATGAAATATTTATTATTGGTAATTTTTCTACAATGCGATTTGGTATATGCAAATTAGCAAAATTTATTTCGAATTTTTTAATATATAAGTGCGGAATCACAAATAAAACGTTGTGCTTATTCAGAATTGGAAGTCGCGGCGCGTTGCACTTTCGACGCATGTATGTATAAGAAGTACGATGTGGCAAACCTCCCAAAAAATTACTGAAATTATATTATTATGAACGTATAAACATAATTATGCAAGTATATATTGTATATTCAATATCAATGCCAAAACAAAATTTAATCTCGATATTTTCAGCGAAACACTACAGAAAAGTATCAAAAAATGTTCTAAGAAATGGCGAAAATCTTACGATAGATAAGAATAAAGCTTGAATAAATTACCTGTTTTCACGACACACAAAAAAAAACTGTAACGAGAAGACTAAAACAAACAAGTAAAATTAATGCAAAGTAACATAAAAGCTATCGATTTGCATTGAAGTATTGAAACTGTTAAAATGAAAATAAACACCAATTGAAGAAAGCAATTATTGAATTAATTAATGTATTAAAACAACAAAAATTCCATTGCAGAAAAATTCTTATTTTAATGATATTTCTTCATAAAATAAATTTCTAGAATAAATTCTTGACATTAATAAAAGCCCTAGTTAGAAAATTTATTTTAAAAAATGGGACGTGTTTTCGGCCCCTCGTTCTGGAAAACCAACAGTGATAACGTATGGCCATTTGTTTCACGTTAATCGCGTTTAATTTCGATTTTAATTAAATATTAAATTATCAAAGTAATAAATATTTTTAAAAAAGTAAAATTTATACATTTTACAAGCTATTCATAATTTTTTTTTTTTTTTTTAGAACTTACAATTGAAGATCTAATTGGATAACGTTGAATTAATGAAATAAGACAACGTAAAATGGGTGCCTTCCAGGAGAATTTTCTATGGCCCTATTTAGATGTTGCATACGTAAATAAAATTCAGAAAACTCCACGTGATAAGGTACAAACCCGCAACAACGATTTAGTATTTAATAAATATAAAAACATAAATATGACTTTTACAAAGAAAAAATTTATAAAAGTCATATTTATGTTTTTATATTTATTAAATGTAAATAATGTCGGCAATGTACCTGTATCGGTTTTTTACTTAACAATTTAGTAGTTTTATTAGCCACTTACGGCCTCGGAGGCATATGAACCAAAAACTGAGTGGTATATCCTAATTGAAATTTAATATTTAATTAATAATTTTTAAAAATAATAATAACTTTTAACATAGATCTTAATAGAATTTAAAAGATAATTTACACAATTTTGAAAATTATATATTTTAAATATTAACTAATAGAAATGATTTTAAAAATTACTTTTAGAATTTTTTATAAACAAAATTAAATAAAGGAAAGCTTAAAGGAAAATACGAATAAAGGAAATTCTTAATAAATGTTTAAAAATTTTAATTTTTATATAAATAATTAACATTCCAATTAATCAGTTTGTATACAAAAACTGACAAATTCTAACTAAAATTATTTAAAAATTTAAATTAAATATGATAAACAGCACTTTCACTAATTGTATTTACGATTAATTATTTATAATTACGTAATATTTTATAAATTTGTAATAAAATGATAAAAGGTAATTTTTGGTTTCAATCGACTCCGTCGTCTTTTCGCCGCCATGTTGTAGAGATAAAAAAAAACAATCTGCCCCAAAAAAAAGAAAAAAAAGCGGAATTGAAAGAAATTGGCTAAAGAACGAGAAAAATAACTTGACAAGATAAACGTCTAAAACAAAATCTCTGTTTTTCTCATTTATTGTAGAATTAATAACTTATTTGTCCAAATGGCTCTAAGTTCGATCGTATGGCGAGGAGGAAGGATATTTTCTTCGTCGTGATAACTTTCGTGTAATTCGATCGTTCTTTCTATAACCAATATTTTATAACGTGCCTCACGTAATTTGAAATTTTACTGAAAATTTAATCAGTTTTTCCCTATTTCTTAAATTTTTAATTGTATTTGAAAAAAACTGTACTCTTATAGAACCCAGAAACAAAGGACTCTTCATGGTTGCAATGGATGTCGAGAGCGTGGAATATTTAAAATTAATTGAAAACGCTTCTAAATTTATAAAATGTAATGAATTTAATAAAAAATTTTTAACACTGAATTTAAAAAATCCTTCAAATGGTCTCGAAATTCTGATTGCTAATCGTATGAGGTACTCAGAAGATTGGATTGATGGAGTAAGGCGAGGCAACAGTTGGGCAATCTGTTACCTGGAAGGACTTTTTGCGGGAAATTAGACTATAATTAGGTATTATATACGCGAAGAAAACTAAAACTGGCGAGGCGCGAACCCGCGACTAATTACCAGTGTTTATGATCTTATCCATTTGGTTGCTGGTGGGAGGTACTCAGAGGACTGCCATATCCAGTGGATTTATGATGTAATTTATCGCTTATTAATAAATAAATTTATTAATTATAATAATTTTTTTATTTTGATAGGAAATGCGAAATTTTAATATTAATAATCAAGAACTCGAATTATATGAAAATATTTGCATGAGTACGTGACGATGCAGATCTGTGAAGCTCGCTTATTGTAAACACTAAGAACAGAAGAACTCTGTTTGGTTTTCGCTTTTTTCAAATGTAAATGATGTGTTCAGGTTTGAAAATATGTAAAATTTAGCATAAATGTTTATTTTCTTCTCTTAGAATGTAATTAAATCCATTCACATTACATACAAATGCTATTGAACCAGCGTTGAAAAGATTAATGGGAATCTTAAAGAGAAAATAACATAAAATTGGCCAAGAAATTTAAAAATATATTAAATTCAACAAAGGCACGTATAATATGTAAAATATTGTAACTCTACTTATATTCTTAGCCAATTCATTAGAAAACAAAGATAGAAGTCTAATCCAGAAAATTAAAAACATCAATTAGTTTCCAATTCTCGTTAGAAAACATTAGGAAACTACCATCCTACATTCATTATATAGAACGGGATTAAGACACGAGAGAAATTACTTTCTGGTCTGTCTGTTAGGGTCGTTCCGGGATGACCGGAAGCTGTTGACTCTGTCATGTATCGCTGCTTCCTTCCTCTTCGTGATTACTATTGGGGTTACTTATTAAATACTTCCACCTCTCTCCTATTTGAAACAACTATTGAATCTCGAAAAAGAGCATTAACGTTCGATTTTTGATATGCTATTAGAACAGCAGAAAACAGTAGTAATTGAAATAATTTTAAATAAAACCGTAATTACAAATCGGAAGTTACTTTAAAAATTGTAAATGCATATAAGTGTTCGTTCTAAGAGGGGTAAGCCAACCAATGGCCGAGTGGATAAATCACTGAACAATGTAATTAGTCGCAAATTTGCGTCTCACTACGTATAGTTTTCCAAAATCTCTTCACATATCTATCACCTAAACAGGGTCCAGTTTCTCGCAACAGTTCTTCTGTTGGTTATCAGGTCATATAATGTTGCATGGCCTTTTTCTATCCATTCAACCAAATTAAGAGGGAGTATATAAATTAGTTAATTCCTCCAAAATATCAAATTCTAACGAAGCTAACTGGCCCTTTTCTTCTATTGGAAGATTTCTGTTTAAAACAATGAAAAAAGCAAGAAAGGATCGCATTTGACAACCAAAACCAAAAAAGATCTATTCTTGAAGAACAGAAAACCGGTCCTTCCTGACGATTGTCCAACAATATGCAACGTGGCCACTTCTTTCTTAATCGTTCTTGTTGTACACTTTATATTATTTTTATTATTTATAGATGAATTTAACAACTTCACGAGGCAGTTAAAAATCGAAACCAAGACTTGGGTTTTTTGCAAAATAAATAAAACCTTGTATTTATATAGTTAAATCACAATTAGTTTTTTTTATAAAATGCGAGAAAATATTACTATATGCTGTATAATATCTAAAATCCAATTCACTTTTTTTTTATCTAAAAAATTACGAACGATGTCTCAGAGTGTCACCTCGCCTCGAATCGCTTTTGGTGACGATGGGACGATTCATTGTGTATAATGGATTCTGGATAATGGAAGAGAAGCACGTTACCATAGAAACTGAGTGTCCCGACCCAAATCCTCGTTAAGCGATAGACTCGACGTCAAACGACGATGAAAAGAATCTGAAACGCTTTGAAATTTGAAAAGGCCGTTTTATCTCGTTCGGTCCTTTACTTCGTTCGATTAAAGCGAATCCTGCAGTTCGAATTTAATTCTTCGCCTCCCGGTGTGCTTTTGATGACGTCGATAGAAAGACCACACGTACAAGAATCGCATCGAGATCCCAGAACGAGAGTGGAAACAAATGAAAGAGCCACCGAGCTCTTCCG
Source organism: Centruroides vittatus (assembly GCF_030686945.1). Classification (NCBI taxonomy): domain Eukaryota; kingdom Metazoa; phylum Arthropoda; class Arachnida; order Scorpiones; family Buthidae; genus Centruroides; species Centruroides vittatus. Next base: position 379,468 of record NW_027120693.1, on the reverse strand, counting down.
AACGACAGGGTTTGCTTTTCTGCCACATTAAACGCTCTTTCTTTGTCTGACAACGGGACTTGAAACTATATTGCCATGTGCAGTTGAGCGTGATAAGTTGCAGCACCTCACAATCTTTTCCGGTGACCATCTAATGGAAATTATTCGCCATTTGATACGTTCTTTCTGTAAGCCAAACCGAGTTAGCCATGTCTGTAAATAAAAAAAGAAACGACAGTCTTCATCCCATTGTTTCTTCCTCAAAAAAGAATTTTAGCATTAAAATGAGCTGAATATCTCAGGTAAAATTAAATTCTGGGCATACTCTAAAAGAGTAGTGATTTTTATGCTTTACCATTTTAATGATTTCACTGCAATTATGGGCAAAAATGAGGCTGACCATTTGCTTATGTTCTAGTTCCTCGCATTAACAAAACCAAATGACGGCCTGGCGGATGAGATGTCGGCCTACAGCTCTGGAGATACGAAATCGAATCCGGGTAGTCGAAATAACACTAGAAATTTTTGGAGGTGGTCTGTTAAGATTTGTCAGGTCTCTTTCCTCTGCTGCCCCATTGTAACAGCCTGGCCGAACCCATGACTGACCTGAAAAAGGCCCTCTTAGTGCCCGCAAAGACTCTTCAATAACTACATTATAATAGTTATAGATTACAGATACATTTTATTAATCATTCATAAGAAAATCGTTATTGCATGTTTATGGATTATAACTGAGTTATCTGAAGCAGCGAAGAATTCAATTAGATTTTGTTTGAAAGAATATACACAAGCTGTGCTTCTGTATGAACCAGAACTGTACTAAGAAAAAACTTGTTTTTCTTCATCGAATGTTGGTATCTTCATTTTTTTGTACAAAGTTGGCAGGAAGTAGAAACGAGAACAGCCCACAGCATTCAAAAGGCAATTAGTCTCGTGGCCGAAACGAATTCTATCCTCTTTTCAAGAGAAAGAGACGGATCAATTAAGTGAGATTCGATGGCATCGGGCGCAGTTTGACTGTTCGACAAAAGAGGAGTTGGAATTTAGACACATCTTCCGCTGCTGCAGCTGGCACTCTCCGGGGATTAGACTTTAAATGACTTGTCTGACTAGATTTAGCCAGGAAATAAATGGGGGAAGTGACCAGCGCCTTTTTTCTATCCGAACCGATATCCACTTTCATTTATCTTAGCAGTTCTTCCAACGACAAAATTGACAAAAGCCATTCTCGTCAAATCCCAAGGGGCGCAATCCATGGTAAACCAATTGTTTTCGTCACCGAGTTAACCGTTTTTGGTTTGATCGACTCGCTCCCTCCCACTATTGGTTATTCGCGTGTTTATTTCTCTACCGATGGGACATCCCTGACCAAACCCCATCCCGCAATGAAAGTTCTGCCCGCATTTCTCCATCAGTTTACAATTCAATTATGGCCGCCATTGAATAACGGAAGCGCGCCGAGCGCAGGCGCAGTTGTATCCAAATTCCCTTCCAGTTTTTCCAGCTAAGGTAAGTGTCCTATACTGCCAGCGGTCGTGCCGAAGAAGGAGAGAGTGAAGAAACTCATTCCCCTTCTCTTCCACGTCTTCTTTTTACGATTTGACAGTTTTAAATAATTTTCATTCGTTTTTAAAATATAATTTCCAATTTCCTCTTTAATTTATATCGAATATTAAAGCCACATTATCTCTATATGTACAGTACCTGTACAACCGAATTGCGATGCCACGCACCTTTAAAGCATCCTTTACTTCTTACTTCTATACGATCTCCAGTACTTAACAGCTACAACCCGTTCCGGGTTAAATTGACAAACAAATTACTCTTCCTCCTGTAGTGGGTGGTTAGAAAGATGGCGTGCCAAGCTGTTCTTGCTTTGGCGGAACGGGAGCTCAGCTGGAACTTCAGACAAGAATTGCTTGATCGAATTAGCGCCGCGGGAGCGGCGATCGATGCGGTAGAATCGAGCTAATTACGGTATCCACGCGCGCACTACAGCTAATAAGTGGGTCGTTTGGCAGCCAAAAAGACCAAATAGACAAGATCTTGATGTTTGCCTCTTATCGGGTCTTTTCTCTGAGGAAAAATTAAGGAAATAGTTTCAGTTGCTGGACAGTCATGCTGGCTGGTTAGTTGATAACAGCCAAGAAAAAACGACAGGTCAAGTTTCTTCTATTACAAAAGAAGAACTCTTGTACAACACTATCAAAGAAGACCTCACAGACGTCGTACTCTTCATTTAAACTCTGCATATTAATATTAAAAAAATGTATAAAATAAAATAAGCAAAAGGTATCAGAACACTACAAATAAATATTTATAACCAAGCATAAAAAAATCTTCATTATTTTCAATTGTAAATGTAAGCAATTGTATGAAGCGGCCATTTTGATTATGATTTAACTAAAAATACTGTATTTAAAATTTGTCATATATAAACTTAAGTAAATATTTTAAAAATATAAGTTAATATAATATAACTTAAAATAAAATACGAAAATATCTGGCTGAAGTGTCATTTTGTATGTAATTAAAGTATATGACGTAAGGAAATATGTAAACAATTTATCACCCTTTTCAACTTAAATCCCTAAAAACTATCACACATTAAGCAAATTTTTTAAATTAAATATTAAAAGTAATTATCTAAACAAATCTTATACAAATAATTTTAATAATTTTACCGATTGGCAACACTAAAACATATCATTAATACGGAGATTGCCGTCAGATGTCGTTTTTGCGAGGAAAACAGATATCTTTGTAATAAAATTAAATATTTTTATTTAAAAATAAATTTAAATTTATCGAATGATTCTATAAAAATAAAATGAAATAAGTTATAAAAGAGCTGAACTCATCCCTTAACGTTAAAAATCTATTTAAAATACAGCATTGTAGCTCTATAAAACTTTAATAAAACAATCAATGTGATGGAAGTGCAACAAATTACTGTTTTTTTTTTTTTTCCTTAAATTGTATATGTTATACTACATCTTTCGCTGCAGGATATTTATGTTTGCCAACTTTGATTATATTTGTTGATGCGGCATCTTTTTCTTATCCCACAGATGAAACTTCTAAAAAATGGGAAATATCAGCTCAGATTTATTTTATTCAACGTCCCTATTTATGGTTTAATTTAAATAGATTAATAGCAATAATTAAATTGATTCTGTTAAAAGACTGTATCGAATACACCGCGACTCACTGAGCTTAATGCGCCAAAAACGAAAAAAATATAGGAGAAAATACAAAGAAAAGTGAATGAAAAGATGCATTTTGTACTTAGTTTCAAAAATTTTAAATAAAATTAATGTTTTAAGTAGAAAAAAAGGAAGCTTTTCATAGACGACAGCGGAAATGTCATCCGAACACGACAGAGGACAACAGCGATTTACACGGCTGCAAAATGCCAAGAATGTAAACCGAAAGAAATTAGATACAAAATGTCACAAACGAAGATGTAGAAAATGAAATTGGAGAAGAATACGTGGCATTGTATTCAAATTCGTGCAAATGTAAGCCGAGACAGATTGAATAAAGCCGTATATATCAACAACATTCGTTACTTTTGATGGGCATTTAAGCAATTCTCTTAGCCACGAACTTACAAAGAATTTTACCATACATCTAAGCTTTCCTCCATTTACAATAACATATAATTTTATATTAATAAATAAACAAAAATAATTTTTATAATATCTAAATCGAGTAATAGAACATCTTTTGTCGTATAAGAGGATCAACGGATTAAAATGACGGATAATATGCTAGAGAAATCCAAAGTAAAGACGATATCAGAGTGCAACTATCAATAAATGTCCGATTATCATGAGAAGACAGCTTCTATAACCGCCACGTCACGGTTACTATAGAAACGGTAACGTCCATTAACACATTTAGGGGTTTGTATCTACAACGTTGCCACAATTATAAATCTATCTAGATTTTTTTTATTATTTTTTCTTTAAATATTACCATGCCGGCATTTTTATTGATAATAAATTATACAGAAAAATGAGTGTGTTAAAAGTATTAGTATGACATTTATGGCTTTCAAGTGTACACGTCGCTAAAGTGAATTTACCTTTCCCGAATTTCATAGTTATCAGGCCAGTACCTGTAGAAACTGTATGAAAAAATAGCAAATAAATAAATAAATAAATTTATGTTGACAATAAAACAATATAAATATTTAACCATAAAAATTTAATGCTTAAAACAGGCGCGAATGTAAATCCATAAAAGCAGTTAATTAAAATTGTAGATGCTCGAAGTGATATTTTACAAGAGTTAATCACAAATTGGATGAAATTTTTATTGGTCCAAGCTGAAGAAAGCTTGAAATCATTGCTGATGATGACGATGAGGACGATAAAAATTAGAAAAATTAATAATTTTACAATTAAAACCTGTAGCTACAAGAGTTACTGGAGTAAAAGTTACAGGAATTAACCACGATCCATGTGAAATTGCTCTTGAAGCACGCAGCAAAGAACTTCAAGTTATTCAGAATGGTAATGTGAAGAATTGTGAAAATTAATAATTGAGGTATTAAAATACTGAATAAAAATATTGCCCAAATTATATTTATTGATATTAATTATCTTAAGTGAATGTTTAAGACGAAGTAATGGGTTCATTGATCTTCAAAAGTGCTTAAATGCAACCGAACAAAAAACAATTCAATTATAATGAAGTTATTACTCGCGCTGCTGTGTTGCCATTGTCTAAAACGGAACTTAAAAAAGTAAATTAGTTAGCCATAATTTCCTATATTACATACTTTCTCTATGGGGCATCTCATTATACGTAATCGTAAGCTACGAAAGAAAGAAAACTCTATCATTATGTCTGAATTTTAGGTAATTTAAGTGCTTTTATCTGATGAGACCCTTAATTTTTTATGAAATTATATTAATTTCATAAGATGTAAGTACCATAATTAAAGATATTCTTAATTATGATACTTAATAGAGGGTTTTTTTTCCTGGTTCTGGTATCAAAAATTCTGGTTACTTTATGGATAATTCCATTTCTTATACAGGTAATTCTGGTTTTTTACAGATATCCTTAATCCTGTTTTCTCTATACAAAGAAAACAGAATTAAGAATTGTTGTTTCGTAAAGATGGTTTATATTTCGCCTGCTGTAAATAAAAACGTTGCAGTTATATTCCTTTCTGGAAGCAAACAGAATTTTACTATACACCATCACATTCCACGGAAGAAATTACGTTCAAGATAATAAAGTCTCTTTAAACACGCCGTTGAAATTTTCTCCAAGTATGGCCAATTTTTACTCATAACTTTATGAGGGCAATAAAACTGAATCATACGCTTTATAGATGTAAATTATGGTACAGGACTGTAAAAACTGTAGAAACTCTCGGTATTTACTTTACTTACTAATCAAAAAATTGTATAAATCTATATTATCTCATATCATGTTACTTAAGATGACGTGAGAAGTAATTGTTTTTGAGTAAATAATCTTTCTGAAAAGCCTTCGATCTTCAGAAGTCTGAAGATTTGTTATTTAACAATCTTTCAAAGTCTTCTGAAGCATTCTTATTAAACAATCTTTCGATTTTCTGACTTCTGAAGCACTGTAATTAAACAATCCTTCATTGGAAGATCCTTCAATTTGCAAAGTCTTCTGAAGCATTGTTATTGAAACAATCCATCTGAAGGTCCTTCAATTTTCAGTCTTCTAAAGCATCGTAATTAAACAATCCTTCAATTTGCAAAGTCTTCTGAAGCATTGTTATTGAAACAAACCTAAATGCCCTTCAATTTTTAGCTTCCTCTGGTATGCTATTCTCAAGTAAGGTTTCTAAGACTCTTCATGAGACTTCTTCAACAATGTTTTTGCTTTATAAACTCCTTTAATGACAAAAAAGCAATATTGCTCAATATTATCTCTCTCAGGAATGAATTCTTTAGGCTGAATTGGTATGAAAAATTGCTCTATAATAATCTCGACTCGTTCAAAAGAAGCGATACACGATATAAAATGTACAGAATGTATTCAACAACCTCATATTAATCAGAAATATCTAAAAATTGCTCAAAAAGATACTTCAGAAGAATTGTTCTAAGTAAAATTCATTTCGAACGACCAATAGTATCATAAAGACTAAGAAAAACTAATCAATAATAACTGCTCAGTGTTCTTCACAGAAATTTGTTGAAGTATCATCAAGTTGCAAACCCTTTCCCAAGAATGTTCAGTTCAAACCAGTTCAAATTCTCATCTTCAATATACGAAAACACTTCTAAAAATATCACTTTAAGAGTAAAATTTTTAAATTGTTAGCATGAACCATCTTTACCCAAATTCTCAAGTACTTTGGGGATCTTCAATATTAAACAACAATTACTTTGTAAAAGATAGACTTTTTAAAAGAAAAGCTACGCAGAATGGACTCAAATATTCCCCAAAATAAAAGAATCTTAAAGTATTTTTTTTTTTTTTTAAAGAATTAATTTGAATCTGTGCTCTGGTCTTGATAGCAGCAACCGATGATGGTCGTTTCTTCTTCTGATAATATGTTCTTTGTGTTGATGTGTTTAGTCTTTTATTGTTTTCTCAATGGCATTCTTTCTCATTTGTTGCCTACTGTGTTTATTGTCTTTCGACTCGATAATGCTTTCGAATGATATAATTTTCAGAGAATTGTTTGTAAATGCAATTGTCAAAAAAGCAATTGTCAAACTGTCCTCTTTGGCATCCGGTTGTCATTAGAGATATTTAACTACCTTTAGCATAATAAATGTATTGTTTTCCGGTTGTTTAGATATAGATCGTTACAGACAGACAAATTTCTTCTGATCAATCTTAGTATGTATATCAGTAGTGTTAGGTTAATTAAGTGTACAGTTGTGTAACTCGCGAACTGTGTGCTAAACAGTAAGCACGGATCGATATTGTTCATGCAAAAAACACTTTAAGTGTTATCGATTAGATGGTGTAGAAGGAATACGATACACGAGTCGAACAAGTCAACTTACTCATCAGATTAAAAAGTAATGACAAACAATTACTGAATCGTCACCCTTTGATAACGTACATTCGTATCACCCTTTGATCAACACCCTTTAATGATGCCTATGATGTAACGAATGTATGTTGGTGTACAACTATCATCCTTTAATGATGTCCAAGTGTATGCTGTGTATACAGTTATCATCCTTTCATTATGCCCAATTGAATGTTGTGCGTATAATTCTCATGGTATTAACGGTGTATATAATTTTCTTTAACGGTATACCAATATACAGTACAATGCAAATGAATCTATTTCTTATCATGAAAACCGTCTCCTTCATAAGACTCGGTCAGACAAACATAACACACCAAAATTAATATTATAAAATATAATATGTAATTTATTACTCTTGTTTACGAAGTAATGATTGATTTTTTAGGGGAAACAATGTAATTTTTCTTTATATTTTAAGCTATTTATTATAATAAATTAAGTTAAAAGGAATGCAGATATGTTTATAAATTTGCTTGCCGTGTCGTTTAATCAAGATACTCTAGAAAATGCTCCCTGTCGTTTCTCATCCCCTTCATTCTGCAAGCGTATCGAACGTATCATCTTACATCCTCCATACAATCTACTTCCACAATTCACTCCCAGGAATAGATGACTGATGTCATCTTTCGCTCACATTCTCACCTATCTGATCCACCACTCGACCATGAAATGACTACGTCAAACGACGTATCTACCATTAAAATTATGGGATGAAGATTTGCAGATGTCAACTGTAGAGATATTTTTGCACCCGAGCTTTATATTTGTCATCAATGACCCGATTTCGATGTACATTAACGCCTGTTTCGGGATTTTCAACGTTACAATATGTTAAACGTGGATTGTAAATCTATCTACATTCATCAGACACAACTTTCCATCCTCGTATATAAGATATTCTCCGCTATATAGGCAGAATATAGACGTGTCTGTCGACACTACAAAATTGGCATTCGTACCGTGTACGCGGGCCTTGTTGATGCATACACATAAATCCACGACCCCACACTTCCATGTCTAGCCTTCATGATGAACACACACGATACTACAGAAGGATGCAAAGATGCGGATCTCTGCATCCATCTATATGAGGTATGCCCTACTGTAGAGGTTTCGATACGAGAAAATAAGCTTTAACACTACACATGCTTTCGCGAGAGCATGTGCTACTACCACACGTCACGGAGCTTTATAGTTTAGTGAAACACGCATCACCCATAACTCTGCACCCATCCGTATAAAATATGTCATGCTATTAAGGTAGAACGTAGACCTCTTCACACTCCGTACCGCTCGCGCCTCTACAAATATAAAACGCCATACATCAACAATTTACCAACGACTCAAATCTATAAACGTAACACACGTTTCTTCCCATTTTTGAAATGCGTTGGGTGTAATTTCTGGAGATGCGGGGGTACAGAGACGGAGTTAAGTTCAAGATGGAGACGAAATTCCGGAATGTTCGCCCGCGGCACCACTCTTTAAATCGGTCTTATCGAACGCTTTTATAAATAGCTGGAGGCAGAAGAGCGGTGGGAATGCGGCAATTTCCATCCATAGACGTCTGTAGAAATTTACGACGCAGCTTTTGTCGGGGACAGATTTATGGAGCGAATTTATGACCGGTGCGGGAGCGATTCCGGCGTCGCGTAGCGGGCGGGGAATGCTCACAAATCATTCGGACGACGTACCGCCCGCGATCTACGTGTTGCTACTCGCTGCGGTGATGAAATTGCGCGTATAAACCGCTTCTGCTAGCTATCGCCAGCGCGTAGCTCATTCCAGCAACGATATACCTCGAATGTCGGTGGGGCGCGCGGGTATCAATTTTCAAGGTCAGAGAAGTAATTGGAGGACGTCACGGGTGTTGGGGTCGATTCCGAGGCCACCAAGTACGATTTCAAGGCCACAGAGCCGATTTCGATGCCATTAAGGACGTTTCCAAGGCCATAAGAGTCGATCTCGATGCCATCGAAATAGATTTTCACGCCATAAACGAAGATTTCGAGGTCGCGGCGATCAGTTTCAAGGTCATAAGTGTCACTTTTAAGGCCGTAACAATTGATTTTAACGTCATAACAGACGGCAAGCCAGTCGCTTTCTAAAGCCTTAAAATGAAATAAATATGACCGGTTAATCGTGACGCTCGTTGTTGCGATTTAAATATTTCCCATCCCGCTGGTAGTGAACGTAACGGCGATGTAAACCTCTTTTCTATTGGCTGTAGACGGGAAGGATTTCATTTGAAAATAAAATCTCGGCTGCATCTTTCCTGAGCGAGGTCAAGTATGAAGGGTGGTCGCTGCCTACATTCGCTAAATTCGATCGAAGTTACGGAGATGGAAACGTCCTTACGACACGAAAAGCGTTTTTAGACCGCTTCCACGCATCGATCTGTTAACCCGTTAAACGTCGCTAGCTAGAGACTGCTCTCCACCTCTGCTAGTTCGAACCGAGACCGGAGCGACGCTCACGTAATTGTTATGGAAGTGAAATGATGGTGTAGACGATCCATCACGTGATAATTTGTGGTGAATAAAATAAATAATAAACCAGACGTTTGCGTAAAAAAATAAAAAAAAAATACGTAAGAAAGGATAAAATTGCTTGATTTATTTGATATCCTGTTTGAAGATATCCTGTACTTATTTATAAAATAAGAATTCTTTGAGTTGAAACCAGAGTTTCCATAATACGCGACGTTAAATAATTTATAAATTTGAAGCCTGAATAACAATTATTTTAGATAATTCTATATAAATCGAGGCTATTTTTCGTAAAACTTTTAAAATTGTGGAAGTGGGAAGAAAGTAAATAATTCATTTTGCCCGGAGTCGGAGCGGATAAAACATGGCGACGGAAAGGTGATGCCGACTGGGAATATACGTGGAGTGACAACTAGTAGCTTAGCGTGGCGCCACCGGATCGACCGATAATTACGAAAATCGATTTTACAAAGAAGGTTATTGGCTTCGGCGCCGTTTGGCGGGAAAACAGCGAGCCAATCTGACGAATCGATTGATCAAACCGTGCAATGTTCTCGCATCCCAATCGATTTTTTGAACGTAAACTTCGTCGAGGAATCGCGAAGTGCCGTCATCCACTATTTATTAAAAAAAGGGAGGGGAGAAGCTCGTATTCGGAGCCGATTTATTATTTACATCGTAGTTTTACACGCTTATGAATATAGAAATAGATCTGTTAACGAGATATTAAATAGAGAAATGGTCTTCCATTACTCGGAGCAATACGCGGGGCTTTCAGAGCACTGGCGCGTATAGAAAATTATCCATTATACAAAAGAGTGTTGCTGCATCTTCTCCTTGATCACACGCCGACAAAGTACCATTCTTTTCCTTTATTTAAATACAATAAACTCGAATACGACGTTCCACCTGCCCTGGAGCTTATCGATTATTCTCTCTTTTGTGACCGCGTGTCCACCCCAATGGCTTCCTTCGTTTCGAGTCGAAAATACCTTTGCCATCCGATCTCTGCCGCTCTAATGGTTTCCGGAGGATGACTTCTTTGGCTTTCTGCCCGTTTCGACAGACATTTGTTTACTCTTGGATAATTAACAGCTTCTGGCAAATGATATCGAGCGCCATCGATGCCATTGCTCTTCCTGGCTTTGGTACAACTCACTTACTGATATTACCGTAACAAGGAACGCTAATGTCAAATGCCACGTCTTCTAGCGTAACATAATACAGAATAGATAAACCGAAACACGTTTTCTGTGCTTAGTAACGATGGTGGCCTCTGTTGAATCCCGAATGGAAGAAACGTAAATCCTTGATTATCTCTATGGCATCCATGAGATCTATTCAAAAATGGCAGATTAAATAATTTAGAACAACGTAAATATCAAACACAGTTTTCTGTTTAGTGTTCAAACTGAGGGAGAGATGCTCAAGAGGGTGAGATGCCATGAATCTAAGAATGATGATTGTAATTGATGGTTTTATGTGAATTCATGCTTAGACATCTTTCCTCGAGGGTATCTCTCTCAAATTACTTTGTAGGAAATGCTTCGTCCTGGCATTTCATACATGATTCACTCCCTTCATTAGTTACATAATATAAAAATTGTTTGCACTCGTACAGTTTATTGATTTTCTCTTCAGTATATTGAATAAGTCCGATAGGGATGCCTCAGGATAAGACATCTTACATTTTACTGTTAATTTACTTAAGATATTTCAGAATTATAAGTATATTAACTACCTCATGATATATCTTAAACGCACAAACTGATTTTCTGATGGAGGAGGCGAATATTTGTACAAAATAGTCAAAATTATCAAATTTTCTTGAGTGATTTGAAGCTCCAGGGGATGGATATCCGTTATCTTTCTGTTAACACAGCACGAGTACATGTTTACAGCACCACATTTTAAGTATTGGGCATTTCTTTCCGCAGAGAAATTCATCCACAATTATCTTCTCGCGTAATCAGTGGGTTTTTAGCTCTGTTTCCACTGTATTTTCTAGAAATTAAGATAAGTTACACGGCAGGAAGCGGGATTTTTTCCCATCTTCTTTTCCTTCATGCCAGTTGGAAGTAGAAGGGAGAGATTTAAGATGCACTCGATTATTTTGTCGCTGAAAGAGACGATGACCCGCTGTGCTTGTTAGCCTAGTCGTAGCCTCGTTCGTTATCGAAGCCTGGCGAGCCGAAAAGATGTCGAAGAGCAGAAAATCCTTCAGGATTTGTTAGAGACTTTCTCGAGACATTGGTTGGAACAACTGGATTTCTGCTTCCGAAAAGGGAGGAGAATGGGATAGATTTCTCTTTCTATTCCGAGTTAACGGTTTGTGTCCAATGGGTTTTTTTTGGTAGAAATATAAGGTTACGCATCCGAGAAATATCGGGCTTTAACCCTATATATGCCATATAATGGTAGATGGTGTTTCGTTTCGTGTGGTGTGCTCCAAACCCACTCGTTCCGGCCTATGTATTCGACGCTAGAAAGAGATTGAGTTTCTGAAAAACTGGCTTTCTACCGTTTTTTTTTTCCAATGACTCTCTCCGCGAAATTTGACAAGCCGTTACATCTTCCTCATCTCGTCACCATGGTAACACCATTCAATCCTTACGTCGTCGAATAACGATCTGACCGAGATGATACATTCCGGGTTATTGAAGCTCGTAATTATGGTTTTAATTCGGTCGAGAAATTGAGAAACCTAATTTCGCGACACTCATAAAAAAGGACTGTGACGTCACAGTAGAAAAACGAGACGCCTTCCAATCCGTCGATTCGTCTATTTTACGCCAATTAATTTCTAAAAAAAAAAAAAAACTATTTTTCTTTCGTTTTTAATGCTTCTAAATGATATTCAAAGAGGATGAATTTCTACAAAACTTGAATTGTATAGAAGACTTTAAAGTTCATCCCCTCTCGAAAACGTTTCTTATACATCTGGTACTAAATTCTAGTTTAATTTAGTACAGTTCTAGCTCGGAACACGTATCCTCCTCTTCAGTGGCGCGTTATAGCTTCTTGGGACCCAGGAAAATTTTAACTAGGGGGCTGACTTCAGACAGTTTTCTGGGGGAGTTTTATGAAGGAAATATTTTCTTATAAAAGATTGGTTTTGTGCTCCAGGCAATTGCCCTTTTTGTCCATAGGATACCGCGCGCACTGCTTTCCTCCTAATCCACGCATCTTTCGAGATTAGAGAAGAAGAAGATAAACTCTGACCTCACGCGCAACGTCTTCCACCCTTTTTGAAAATTTCTACTTATTCTAGCCATTTGCAAGACGGCTCGGATATCAGGATTGAGAAGAGAAAGAGTTTCTCGGATTTCTTCTTCTGGATGGAGTCCAGCCTCCTAAAGAAAACTTCACTTGTCTTTGTGTTTGGAGCCAGAAAGGGGTTTTGGCGTCAGACCGTATCCGTCTCGGGTTTAGTGGTTCGCATCAACGGACACGAGATGGCGAAGAAACTCTTTTTTTCTTTCTTTCTTTCACTCTTGTGCCTTCACTCGTCCTTCTTCTCCCATAACAATCTTAGATTGCGAATTGTGAAAAGCCATTTCTTTGGTCAAGCGTTTCGCCTTCTTCTATCTTCTTTCGGGGAAAATTCCCTCCGGAACTGTTTTACTCTTATTGCTTTACTTCAGTTTCTTTGTTTCTTGCACCATAGAAAACGGCCTTTTTTCTGAATTTGGGCCAAATAGGTAGAAGTTCTTCGTTCGGCCATCTGTGATGACCCTACTCAATCTTCGTCTCTGACTTGTTTTTAGTACATTGGAGACAAAGACCCTCTCCCTCTCTTCTTCTTCTTCTTCTCTCTCTCTCTCTTCCTCTTCTACAGTAGCGTAACATACAGAGAAACTTTAACTCCATTTCTCGTTCGTATCAAGATCGATTTTGCTATTATTGTCTACTTGGAAAGCATCTCTCCAAAGCTAGCAAGAGGAAAAGCAGGCATGCTTCTTGCTACACGCTACTTACAACACTCAAATAAACAAAAGTGTATATTAAAAAGAAACTCGATGTAGATTTCTCCTAAATAGAGCCATCCTCTAAAAAACCCGCCATGTACATCGAAAAGGTTTTTCGACATCCATGAAGACCGTATAACTAGGTGTAATTATTGTTTTGTTACAACACTTCAATAGACAAAATTACATTAAAAAACTCGATGTAGCGCTATTTAGGATAGCGCTACATCGAGTTTTTATATATTTTTGCCTATTCGAGTGTTGTAATCGAACAATGAGAATTATATCTGGGGATCTACATAGATGATGAAGAACCTTTCGATATCTAGGTAGATTCGTGACTCGATTTAATGCCAATTTTGGAGTCCAATAAATGGTGTCGCTAAATAAAAGTGTTGTTTTATATAAAGTAAACACTTGATATTAATTATCGAGAAGCTCTTCATCATCCGGATGATGAATTCTCTTCCATTTCCAAAGATTTTTGCACGCGAGAAACTTGTTAGCTTACTTCTCCTGCTGACTGAAGCGATGATTTTCTGAATAATATTCATTTTCTTGACAATTTTGGCAACTAAATCTGTTAAAATTGATGATATTTATACAAAATCAATAATTTCTTCTTGCTCTTTAACTATAAATTTACTATTCGTGGCTTCTCCTTCATTCGCTACGTCATTGATTTATTCATGATCAATGAATTTTTATTTAATTCATAAGGCAATAAATATTTACAGATAAATGCCCAAATCGCTAGTTAATTCTTGCATTTGATTAAACTATCAACGTCACTCTTATATTCAAATTAAGCTGTCTTAGTCGCTTAGTAAAGACACAAGTCGCGGTCGCGTCGCCCTTGTCTACGCGACGCGACGTGACTCGTGTCTGATACTATCTGTGTAGTAAATATAAGTAAAAATATTAATCATTACGCACAAAATGAAATTTTTCAAAAGTGAGGAGTAAACAAAGTCTCTTTACAGTATATTTTTTGTACTATTTTTTGAAAGATCGTCGCTTCGTGTCGTCGCTTACGACGACGCGTCATTAATCTAAAAACAATTTATTAAACAATTTACAAATTTCTCTCATAATTACACTGTTGTTCCTTACAAAATCATAAAATTTCCTAATATTTAAGTAATTCATAAACAATACTACTTAATTTAGCCGATTCGGAATGCGACGCGACATAACGTCGCGTCGCGCAACCATTTAAAAGTCAATTATTTAATTTCAAAAACATCACAGAAGAGAAATATATTTTAATTAATGTTTCCAAGATAGTATCAAACGAATTAACATGAAAAATATTTATTTATCTCCCTCCATTGTTGAGAAATAGAGCGTGACAGACAGACACGTACTAAAGCTTTGAAAAAATATTCTATGAGCACTGCCTTTATTCTATAACATAATATTAATAAAATTAACTTATATTAGGGAAACTAAGTAATAAAATTTCTCCTTTTTTACTAGTTTTAATCATATTTTAAACTGTATACATCACAAGAGAGCGATTGTTAATCTTTTAGTGCCATGCTTTTTTTAATTTTCTTGCTAAATTGTGTAAAGGAAAACCAACTTTATGACAAGATTTTATAATAGGAAGGCTTTTTATATATATAAATATAGTAAATATATGAATAAGAGCCTTCTTCTTCTTGTTATAAAGGCATTTCTTGACTATCTTCTTCCAAATCTCCTAATGTTCCCCCATAGGCTAGTTGTTAAGAGGAAACATCCCTTTGTGAATCTAACCACAAAAGAAAACCTCGTTTATTGAATCACGACCCAATTTTCCTTGTAAAAATCTTAATTTAATAGCTAGAGGCATTAAAATTTAGTAAGTTTTTACTTTTAACCCCCTTATGATTTCACTATATGAACTTAAAATAACCTTCGGATGCGGAAGATGCGGAGGATTTATCCTGCTCCTCCGCATCTTCTCTCGTTAAATAATTATATTAAAAACGAAAAAAATCTGAAAAATAAACCAAATTATCTTTTAAAATCGTGAAATTTGTCCATTTTCTTAATATTTTAATTAAATTAAAATGCATTTCTTTAAAATATAGAATGTATTGCGCGTATCTGTCTGTTACGCTCTACATCTTAATAATTTTTTTATTTATAGTAATTATCTCAATTTAATTTTATTTCTCGTTCTTTAATTTACCCATAAAAGCAATTTTAATGCTTTAGTGATATTTTATAACAAAATTATGGCCATTTTAAGAAGTGCGCGATGTACCGCATCGTCGCGTCGCATGCAAATTAAATTAAAATAATGTAAATAATTTAATTTGATTTATTTTAAATAATGGATAAATTAATTATATTTATTAGAAGATGTGCAATTTTTATAAAATTTTTAAATAATTATTAACCTAGTAATTAAATCTAAAAACCAAAAAAAATGTCTTCGCGTCGCAACGTCGCATGCGATGACGCGACGCGAATGGTTTTTTTTTTTTTTTTTCCTTGGAAAGAAGCTTTAAACGAATTTCTTTTCAGATTTCAAAGTACTTTTCATTATAATCTTGGACTGTTTCAAACAGATGACTCTAATCATAATTTGCAACGTGTTGAAGCATAAAAATAACTGTTTAAAGAGTGAGCTTTGCGACGCGCCATGGAAGCGCTTCCTTGCGAATCACATATGAGTGCAACATGTTTTTATAAACAAAATCGACTTTAAACAAACAAAACTCATAAAGAGCATATAAATTTATAAAATTACATAATTTTTCTGTATGAAATAATGCAAATTTCGCCTTAGAAACCACGAATAAAACTACTTAATTCACATGACTTTAATAAAGTTCTATGATATTCGAGGCTATTTTTAGACTTATCATCTTAAAAAAGTATAAAAATGATTTTCTGAAACTTAAATTAGACTTATTTTTATTTAAAAAAGCACGTTTTCCCTTTCAAAACATATTATTTTACCTTATTTTGAGAATAGAATAACCTATCGATCTGCATCAGTAAGAGCCTACATTTGCTGTCGATTGATTTTAAAAAATAGCAAAAAAAACTCTAAAAAATCAACTTTTATATAATTAAATTTATATTTTATCTTTTACTATAATTAAACTATATAATCCATAAGTATATTTTAATACAAATTATAATAAATTTAAAAAATAAAGGTATTCAGATCAGAGTAACAAGTTAAAGTAACTTTAAATTAATTAAATTCATAATTTTATTTCTTAAAGACTTAGTCGTAAAGTTGATAGGAAAATATACTTTTTATAGATTTATCAGAAAATACAAATATAAATTAGCATAAACCTGAAATTAGTGGGTATATTTCATTTAGAGATGAGGATAAAACCATACAAATATTCAAAGAATAGCTTAAAAAAGCTAATCTCTTATGAAAAAATGAGCTTCTTTGTTAACTAAACTGGATAAAATGTCAATTAAATATTAAATTAAAGTAGAATTTAATGTAGAATTATGATTATAACATAAGCTTGTAAGCATAAATACTAAAAACTATAGCGTCACAGTAAGGAACCTACATCTAATTGAATTAGAAGCATGAAAATAATTAAAATTAATACTCTATACTCGTATCATTAGTTGTATATATGCTGAATATATATATATACCTCTTATAGATATAATTATAAATATAATTAGAGCAATTGTATATATAGATGACGCTCAGATATCAATGGACAGAGCTGCATCTATATACAGTACTATCTATACTACAGGTAGAGATAGTTATAAAATACAGGTGAAGTCTATCTCTGTAATATGTAAACAGTACAGAATTGTATCTGTAACTAACTACATTGTATATTTACTTGTCTATATAACTGTAAACATCTGTAATTCTACCAAACTAAATCTTGGGGTCTGTCCATTAATTATATATAGAGTTTTTGGCTAAAGAAATCCATCTCATTAATAATTGTTTATATTCTAGAGTATAACACAGTTTAATTTACATAAATACCTCCGTGTACTACGTGTTTAATTAAATACTCTCCAGCATAACTTCATGTTTTCATAAATACTTTCAGTATATCTTTGTGTTTACACAAATACCCTCCAGTATACTTTCATATTTGCATAAATACTCCCCAATATACCTTACGCTTCACAGTATATCTTAATGAGATCTTTAATGTATTAATAGATACACAAAACACTTCACGAGGCACGTCTTATACTGTATAAGCGGATAAGCAAGAAAGAATATATTTATAAAGAGCGTAACTCATAGAAATGTGTATACAAATAATTTTAGCATAGATTAATGACCACCCCGATGCTCTTTCAATCCTTATCATTAACTAAATCTCCAGGTTTTGGTGCAAAGCAACCGGCACGGTGGCAAGACTTCGGGATTTTCAATAAGTGAGAGTCACGTCTCGAGCTTCTGCTCGTCGTAACTCGGTTTTTTAACTCGACACGACGGATGACAAACGACGAGCTTAGACGACACGGTCTCGATTGGCCAGCTTTTCTCGTTCCTCTTTGGCAAATCGCCGACTTCGGGGAAACGAGATTTGTGAGAGTCCCGGGAGAAAGATCCATCCATCACTTCCACGCTCCACGTAATCCCGTTTGGATGACACCACAGTAAACTGTCTGTTGTTTACCTTCCCGACGGGCCACACATTCGACGACGGATGACTCCACTCACACTACTACACAAATTAGGATATATACTATTGTGGGCTGAATGCAAACTGTCTTTATACTCATTGCATTAAGCTTCAATTAAATACAGAAAATTGCAACAGTTTGACGAGAGGGATTTTTGTAGAAATTTAAGTGTGCCTTGCATAAAAATAAGCATACTTCAATCCAAAGCGAAAGCGGATTTAGTGGTGCCCACCAGTGGCCCGAGTGGATATAACCACTGAACACTGGTAGTTGGTAGTAGATTCGCGCCTCGCCAACGTGTTTTCTGGGCATTCTTTATGTTATTAACACCTAAATAGGGGCCCAGTTTCCCATAAAAGTTCTCCCGGGGCACCCCTCGACGGATCGCCCATGTGTCTCGTTGCCGTGTACGAATAAACCAAACCGGAGCGCAGCTGCACTCCTTTCTAGGCGTTTTTTCCTCATAAAGCCTGGTACCTCAAATAATAAAAAGATTTTTAAGGCATATTGCTTCTTTTCTGCATCCCTCCACTAAAGATTTCTGGATCTACTATCGTCGTAAAGGTACCCTAATCCAAGAAAACTGCCCATTAGTAAAGGCATTCTAAAACCTAAAAAATCTTTCAAAATTTCCAGTAATTAAAGAACACTTTAGATCGAAAATTCAACAGTAAATATTCTGAATGCAAATTCAGGATTACTTTCTCTCACGTGGTACCCGCAAGCGACCGGCACAACTCTCACTTTTAACCATTACGAGTGGTTCAACCCGCAATGGAACTAGCATGAAGAGACACGAGCACGACTTCACTACTCGAATTACTCTTGATAAATCATAAATATCTTGATTGAATTCGAATCCGGATCCTCCATCACAATACAATAATGCTGGTAGCTAGCCGAAAACTGTTTTTTAGATGATTGTCCTTGGCATTTTTCTTTTTACTCTTTTCGCTCTGTGCGTACGAAGAGGGCCTTTATCAACTCCATCTGACCCACTATGGTGATGAGGGAAATGGTCTTACACGTTGCTCTTGGCTACGTAAGGGGGTTTCGTGCGGCACATCATTTTCTCTTTAGAATCCTGCTTTGAAGCTATGAAGAATCCTTTAGAAAGCCCAACAGTTTCGGTAATTATAAAAATAACTAAAGAAGTAGAAGGTGCTGCAAGAAATGGTAAATGTTCTACATTACTATAATAAGCGTGAGAGAAGAGACGAATCGGCCAGCTACGGGGGGCCACAGATGACGACGAAGAAAGACAATTAGAGAGATTCGCTTATCACCTTGGTAGAGGGATCGATGCAATTGTGCAGAATGTCATTTGTAGCTCGTTACGGATGATTTATGCGCTATTAGAAATCGCGTTTGTTCTACGATCGGCTTTTTAACAGACTAATGGTCAAAATGTGCTTTTTTTCTTCTTCCCTCCGCAAAACTGAATCGCCATAATAATGGTTAGAACAAGCGAGATAAACCTCAATTGGAGGAGAAGCAGATGGATGCGGTCGTCGACAGTTATTTAAGTTTAATCGTTCCCTCTTGCCCTTCGCTGATACTATGAATCCTTTTCGGAGCCACTGAGGAAGGGAGGAAGCAATGGGAGAGCCATTTTAGTTCATTTTGTATATGGAGCTCTTCCAAAATGTCTCTTAACAATCCGAAGAAACAGCACGTTTCCTTGACTACAGACTCCTTATGACGTCAAACAAGATCGCTCCTTCCTTCTTAACGTGTTCAGGAAGCTCGAAGAGTGCAGAAACTGCTACTTTGCTAGCCGTAAAGAAACGTTTTTTAATGGCACTTTTAATCTTTCTCCGTTTATAAATCGATAAAAAAAGCGTGTTTATTCAGTATATATATGTATAAATTTATTAATGATCCGAGTATAATACATAATTCTTACAGAAATTTGAAAGAAAAGAATGAATGTACGGCACGGAGTTGAAGGTCTTGATCTGGTTCACAATGTGACATTGCTGACAGTCTAGAGCTCTAGACCAGATATCCGGTAGGGAAGCCAACTCGGCCTCTGCTGGATTTTACCAATGGCAACAGAAAATCCGGTTTTTCGCTTTTATACACCCTCAGGAATTTCCTGTCGGTGGCAGAAACCGGCAACCAGTTTAGAAAGCAAAATGCGCTTTCTTCTTTCACCTTTCTCCATCCAAAAGAGGTGGAACCAGAAGAAAAATCTACTGGAAAACTAAGTGTTTCTACAACTTTTGCTAGAAGATAATAAAAAAGATAGGAAAGATAAAGCCCGCCTCCGTTAATGCGGTGTTGAGGATCTTTACCATCTGACGAATCTCTTGCACATTCCAAAAGTTGATAATATATTTCGTGAGATTTGATAGTAAATCGATTGTCTGATCAAAAAACCCTATAAATTATAGAAAATTATTTGTTTGTAAAGATGTTAGATGGAAGAGAAAGTTGCCATTTATATATTGTTTCAATGTAATTCACGTTAGAAGTACTGACGAATCTTGAGCTTCTCCTTCTATAATCCTCTTTATCCTTCTGATCCTTTTTATACACAATCGATTTTAGACTGGGTCGAATTTCTACATAAATTTTAAAATTAGAATTTTAACCAAAAAAAATCATCTTTAATGTTTACGTAATCCTCAGTCGGAATATTAGACTTGAAATCTGAGTATTCATTTACAAATTCCTTAATTTAACGATAGGTAAAAAAAATTAATTAAAAGGGAGGAATATAGACAGATTTAATAAATTTTCAATAATAATGAGAAGATAAATAAATATTATAAAATAAGAAAATATTATTTTATATTATATTATACAGTAAAACAAATACTATAAAACTGCAACCAGAATTGTAAATTTAATTATAAAATATTAAATAATTTTCAACTTTAGGGCACATAAGGACAGTATAAAAGCCCTTTCTAAAGCCTATCGCAGGTCGCCTTTGGGTGATAGGGACGGGGCCCCTCCCTCGGAAAAATTCGTGGGATTCGATCCAGAGTCCCCAGAGCGGTAGGCTGACTCCTTAACTGCCTCAGCATGATGAGAATACAAAATACCAAAATTTTTATATTATTTTAATGTTAAATATAAAATAAAACGTTATGTGTTAATTTACATAAGTTTACAGGCATAAATATTAGATTCAGTTTCCTAGAATCTTAAAAATATGCTCGCTTATCTTGAAATTAACGTAAATCGTATCAAAAATTAAATATATCTGATAAATAAGTTTAATTTTTAATTTTTAAACAGGAGCAGACTAACTGCCTTCAATCTACGACACAATACTTAACTTTACCCTATGCAACGATAGCATAATCATGTCGTTTCGATGATTATCGCGTGTTTGATAAGAATTCTACAGTTCAAAACGCCTCAATTTTTACTTATACACCGACATTTACAAATAAAATTAATCATAAATTTCGAAATTATAAAGGTTAATAAAACATAAACACGTCCACAAGTAGAAAGAAATGATATACAACAACAGCGGTACACAAGATGATGATCGGTGACTTGTATCGGGAATCCCCAGAAAGTAATTAAATCTCAAATTTTCAATTCTTAAGATCGATACGGTAATATTCTAATTGCAAGTGATTAAATAAAGAAAGAAGCTCGTAAAATATCTAAGATATAAATTCATTCGTAAGGCAAATGTCATTTTAAATTGAATAAACTTATCGTAGTTCTAAGTAGTAATTGAAGTATAGTATCAAAATCTTTAGATATCGTATTTAATTTATGATTCGTAGATTAATTTTCATCGATTCTTTCGACGGTATTGGGAATAAAAAGGAGTAAATTATAAAGAAATTTGCAAAAGTTATGAAACAAAATTTTTATCTTCACATCTAATCAATTTGCTATAGGACAAAGATAATAAGAAAAAAGATTTTCGCAAGTAAAACCAAATTGATTAGATGAAAAGATAGCATTTTATTTAAAAGATTGAAATCTGTAATCATATTAATAATGATAAAAAGACAATAGAAAGATTTTTTTTTTTTTTTTTGATAATTTCGATAAAGCCGATCCAGCGAGTTTCATTGAATGTAGTCCTTATCTAATCTTACTTAATTATTTTTTCCGTTATTAATCACTAACAAAATAAAATTATCGATATTATAAATTATGACTCTATTTAAATATTTAAAAAAAAACAGAAATTTACTTCAAAATATTAAAAACAAAGAATTAAAAAATAATAATTCTTATTCTAAACGCGAGGGGGCATACTTGTTAAAAGCGATAACTACGCTCCCTTGCGTTTATTTTGAAAAACTAAAAAAAAAAATCAAAATGTCACTAATTTACATATTACAATAATAAAAATTTCCGGTGTTGAAGTGCTTTAAAAATACGTGGAATTGGGTACATTTTTGGCAAAATTATTTATATTAAAATAAATTTTAGCTACGTAAAATACAGTAAATCAATTTTCCGATGTATATAACGTATATAAGTACGCCTAATGAGTGATTTAATACATACATAAATTTACCTCATATTATACGGCACACGCCTTTAAACTATGTTCTACGTAATCTAAAAATCGATTTTTCATTATTATAATAACTTCTTAAATGAAATCCTTGTCTTCTCCTTGTCATGAAGAGAGACAAAGAAACTGTCGAAATACTATTTTCAATACGTTGAATGAGTCTACATTTTAGTTATTTTATGTGTTTTTGCCATATTTAACCAAATAAAACAAAATATTACAGTATCGATTTCAAAACTCAAGTAATTCTTGATTCACAACAATTTCTGGGAATTCGTGTTACGAGTCAACAGTCATCATTCAATGCATCGCGATTATGCCTGCGGGTGTGTTTATGCTCTGTTAAAGTTTGAAATATCAAAATTGTGGATTAATTCTATTTATAAATATGAATTTTATTTCGATTTAATAAAAATTTATTCATTTTCAACAACAAAAACTGTATATTAACATCGAATATTGATGTTGAGGCCATGTTTCTCGTGTTTAAAGATATACTCTCAAGAAATCTTCTGCTTCTTGCTTCTTTAAAGCATCTTATATTCTTATGTCTTTAAAACTAATTTATAAAATAATATATTGTTTCCAAACATTCGAAATAGTGCATTTTTGAAACGAAAAAAAAAATGAATATTTCGTACAAATACAGGTTCGAATACCGGAATAGTTACATAATATCGGAAAGACATCAAAGAGGAGCGGAAGAAAGTGAGTGAATTCAAGAATACCAAGAGATTTGAGTAAGTGTTTAAGTATCTTTAAATGAAGATAAAGGAGGATCGTAAATGTATCGCCGCTAGCGATAAGCTAAGAAGCTAGAATAGATAATCTGGTTAAGAGTTAAAAAGAACAGGCGCCTCTTATTAGACTATTCTGTCATTTCCGAGGAAGAAAACGATCGTCAAATTGTGGCTGTAGTGTTCTTCACCTTACTATCCTTTTTAGCTATACTTTTCCCAAGGTGATACTAGCCCATATTAGTACTTTTTCCTAAGAGAATTTGAGAAGTGTAAAGCTATTCAGCATAGAATAAATACTTTAGGTTAATATGGTTTCAGCTTAGATATAATATATTAAGCACTTATGAAGTTAATTAATGGACGGTATACACGCTAAATTGGCATGCTGATACAAAGGTTAAACCTCTTTTTACATTACTATAGGAGCTGAAGCAAAGCCCACCAGTGGCCGAGTGGATAAAAGTACCAAACACTATCATGGGTTCGCGCCTCGCCAACAAGAGTTTACCGGGTTTTCCCCATCTGGAGACAGCTCGCGAATTGCTTTGCTGTATATAAAGGAAAATAGGTGAAACTATATTGAAGTGTGATTTAATATACAACAGAGTCAATTTACAGTTTCATAATAACTGAGAAACAATTATTTATATAATTATATGTAGTTTTGTGTAAAAAAACACTTTAATAAGTGCTTAAAAGAACTTTTATTAAGTAAAAGGACTTTACACAGTTCAACATCTACAACTGCACTTAATGAAAATTAGAGTAATATTACACTTTAGTTGAGTAATAAATCAGTTTTTACTAAAATACACAGATTTAAATGTCATCTACTGTCTTCTTATCAACATTCTTCAGGGCACAAATAGACAATTCCAAGAGTTAATATGAGTTCAGTTCGACAATCATTATCACGTTCACACAAAGCTTCTACTCAATTGGGCACTTTTAAAGAAAATTATCGTTGTCTAAATGGACCGACAAACCGAACGGACTGAAACTTTATTATAGTGCTACGTCAGCGATAGCGAAAAAAAATCATTAAACTCTGAATGAACAAGAGAGAGAAAAATCCTACTTTCCTACTAAAAAAAACCTCTGATATAATCTTAACTGGCAACACTTCCAGCAAGTTATCCAGACAAGCGCTGGATAACTTATATTAGAGCTTTTTCGAAGATGTGAAATCACTAACAACAAAAAAAATTCAATTCAAAAACTTTCAATCCATTAAAAAATAAAAATAAATAAATTAGTGGAAAGACGCGCAGTCTCATTCTACTCCACTCCACAAATAAAGTAGGTTAGGGAATTCTGGGCGATCTCGTAGTGAGAGATAACGTTCTCAACGGGAATGTAGTAGACTCCCCTCTGAATTTGACAGCGAGGAGTCGATTTAAAATCAAAATCAATCCGAATTTCTAGACGAAAGAGAATGTCGAGAGTCGGAAAATATCCTAGATAAACGACAAAACGTTTGTCAATTTTCCTAGAAAATATTCCATGCTTTCTACTGGTAACTCACGTACTCGACTATATTTTCGCTTCCACCATTTTTGAAATTCCTCGAACGGCATTCCTTTTAACGTCATTAATAATTCGTCGGCGGGACGAGAAGAAAATCTCACGTCATTTAAGACACGTGAAACTAACAATCCAGTAAATGTAAAGTTTTTTCCCTCTTCTTCGATTGGATATTTTCAAATGCCAAAGTGTTACGTCGTCGTCTTCTCACGTCAAGGAGTAATTGAGTACAAAAATTCTGCAAGATCTTTTCTCGCATGCCATCGAACAATTTAACAGTACAGATCTTGTAAAAGTGTATTATTCCAGACGTCATGTATGAAATTCCACGTGTTACATTCTCTTCTTTGCGTGTCGGGAAACAATTTAACTTGAAACTTTTACGTGTTCTTTTCTTGTATACACAAGCGAGCAGTTTATTCTCTGAACAGTAAATACCGCTAGCTATCAAGTGTTCGCCAAGTACAAAACGTCATTGTTATCTACTGGCATGTAAGAGAAACTTCAGCATAAATGCTGCAAGCTTTCTCAACGCCAAGTAACTCGAGAGGAAGACAGAACTGGAGCTTATACCGAAAAAGTGGCTCGCATTTTTCTAATAAAATTATGAAATTATATCCTTATCCTTGCCATGTATAAAATTTCAACAGTTCTAATCTCACGTACTAGAAAATTACCCCCATAACTTTGGCTTCTGTGTCGATTGTTAATATAATTAGCATGGTCTAGTGCCAAGTAAGAAAGCTAAACAGGAAACTAGAGAATTAATTAAAAGGGCGAATTTTGTAGAGATAAATTTTACCATTAAAACAGAAGTGGTTCTTCTGTTTAAGGAAGCACAAGCTCGAAAGGGGAAGGTAATATCCTTAGGGAAGTGCAGAATCTGCTCTGCATCCCGAATCCCAATCCACCAAAGGAAATCGGGAAAGCACAGCAGTCTCTAAGGACGTGAGTAGCAAAATCAGAAGAAATAATTTGACCTTTCTCGAATGAGGTCGATGGACTTATCCGTTTCTTATCTTCTATACGAAGTTTTCTTTCGTCCCGTTCAACAAATCGCGCGATTTTTGTTATTTCTGACGTGACATCTCGCGACGTTCTTATCTATGGGGTCGACGAACCCACATCGCGAGAGTAACCAGTATAGAATCGATGCAGAAAGAAACAAGTGTGTTACTAGCATATGTTACTGAATGTTCTTCCTAGATTTTTGCTTAACATAACGTAGTAACTTTGCGATCTTCAATTCCAAAAATCGCCAAGTTACGAACCGTTATTAAATTACAATACGCTATCAGGGTTGATAAACGAATCGACCTTCCTCGTTATACTCAGCGAGTGATTAATTACTTGTTGAAGGTTAAGGTTGCCCTATGGATCCTGCAACTCGAGAACGCTTGACACGTAGATTAGGGGTGGTTGCAACGTTAAAATCGTGGTTACCAAGCTGAAAACGATTGTTGTGGTTTTTTCCATCTTCCTTTACTCGGAGGTAAGATAAATTTCGACACAAAACTCCCAGAAGTAGTTGAAAAACTAAAAATAATCCCATCTAACAAACAAGTTTAGAGAAGATTCCGGTTAAGAGAAAACAATTTAACGACAATAGCGACTATTGCTACTTGCAAAACCATCGTGGTGCAGCGTGTAAGAAACTACTTACTTTGATTAATTTGTTTACTGGGCTAACATTTCTCCTTTTGTAGACTTACCAAAGAAAAAAAAGAAGAAGATGAAGCTTTAGATAGAAGAGAGAAAATTATATTATAAATATGGCGTTGTTTGCAGGAGAAAGGAGAGAAAAATGGAAAGTGTAGCGAGGAATGGGAAGCTGGTGGAGGTTGGTAATAGCAACTGCGGCCTTAAAATGCAGATAGTAATAGTGGCTTTAGATGAATGTTATTTTCTTCATAGATTTATCTTGAATGTAGACAACATGCGAGTGAAAAAGGCCAAAAAAAAAAATTGAAGAAAACATTAAAATAACTGAAATGAAAAAGATTTTTAAACTACTCTACAGTTTCCTGGGATTAATTTGCCAGTTAATTTAAACTTTCTCTTCGTTTTCGCACAGGTCTTATGTATCTATATTCTTAAGGATTTAAGTAAAACTCCATAAATTCAGGAAAAAAGTGTGTTCGAAATTCTAAAACTAGAGGTAAACAGGTTATTTTATTTGCAAACTATATAAACATGGCTGAAATATGAAGATAACTATTCATTTATCGTTTAGAATAAGGATTATCTTCCATGTTTTCAAAGTAAACTTCGGTTACGAAACGTGAATAGATTATTCGAATATTCTTATGGATTATGCCAATGAGCTTCTATCTTCGAAAATCTTTTAAGATCCCTTCTATGTTATCTACCGGAGCAAATTTAACTCTTAAGCAGCAAAAAACTTTATCTAAATGCTAAAAATAAACATTTTAACATACTAATCTTAATTTCACTCGAGATATTCTAGTATCTAGAATGGTACTTTGGTATTTATTTCTAACAGATTTATGCATACGAAGCGAATAAATTTGTAACATGTTACATCCCCTCCTCTATTTAAATATTGCTGAATTTTCTTCCTATACAAAGATAAGAATTTAAGTAGTTTTAGGTTTAAAGTCGGGAGTTTAAGCGTATAACTTTGAATATCCCGTTCAAAAACCAGTCACGCCATTAAAGTAAATGCCTCTTGGTCGATAGTTATAGGCTATAACTGAAGCAGAATGTAGAAAGTGTGTGATTTAGATTAAAGATTTTCAAGTAGTATGTGTTTGAAGAGTGAAGGAAGCTTCAAACGTCTACAAGGAAGAGCTCAATATGCCCATTGGGTAGAATTGTTGGACATTGTTTGCCTTTTTAATCCAATAAACTTGCTTACAAACAACGAAACTGTATTCAATTATAACAGAAAAGAATTAATTTATGAAGTTTAACAACTAAGAAGAATAATAATGAAATTATCAACGTGAACAATCTACACAATTCTTTTATCATCGTAAATATAGTTACAGCAAATTCCGTTTGATACATTGTAAATTTGAATTCAAAGGAGTGTCTTTAATTGTTTCCTTTTTATTTAATAAACATTTATTTAAAAAGCAAATAAAACAATTACTTATTTTAAACAATTTTATGTTCAGTTTTCCAATAGAATCGCTTTAATTTATTTAAAACTCGTAGTATCATGAAGGTGTAAGAAGGAAAAATTTTGAAGAACTTTTATATGTTCTTCACAATTTCTTCTACTTTTCAGCAATAAATGGCAAAAAGTTAATGAAAATAGTTTACCTATTTTGTACAGAAGCAAATTTTATCAAATAATTTAACTAAACTAAAAGGTTATTAAAATACCCACCTCTTTATGTGGTATTGGCAAAAGCTGCGTGCCTTCCAATTTCAAATGGATGCAATACGAATTTTTCTTATAAAATGTCTGAAATTTCATCCAAAATATTGTTCTTCTTGACAACTCACTTATTCTTTTTACCGATAATAATTAAATTATAAAAGAATTTTAAAGAGTTGAATCCAAAATAGTGTGGGCCCACCAGTAGCCGAGTGAATAAAACCACTAAACATTGGTATTACACGTAGTGAATCGTGGGTTTCTGCCACGTGGAGTTTTTCGGGTATTCTTCACGTTAGTAACATCTAAATAGGAACCAGTTTCCCATAAAGACCTCCCGGAAGGCATGCCTCCTGGGCAGATCGCCCACGTGTGTCTTTGCCGTATACGAATAAAACAAAATCAAAATGGCGTGGCACTTACAATTTTTCAGTTCTGCCATTTTTTTCCAACATGGCGATCAGAATCTGAATAATATGCAATTTCTATAATTAACATTTATGTGTATAGATTTTACATTGTCGGGGACAGACGCTGCAAGGATTTTAATTAAACCAAGTAATCGAATTCATTACATATTCCCGATATACATAAATGCTTTGCTGATAATACACACGTGTTGCAAAATAGAAAAATAGCAATATATCGGTTTGTTTATTGCTCTGACACCTAATTCGAGATCGATAGAGTAAAACAGTATTTGAGGAAAAAAAAAAACTTAAATTAAAGTTAATAACTTGAACCACATACGTGCAGAATTAACTCGATTAGTTTTTCTAAGCTTTATATGTGGTGTAATTGATCAATGGTTACAATTATTCTTTAATGTAACACATTAGTATAATTATCTCGCTAAGTCTGTCATTTGCAATTAACAGTAATAAAAGGATTTTTATATCTCAGTTAATAACTAAAAAAACATGAAAAAACCTTTAAAAGCATTGATGCATCTTGAAAAAAAGAAAACAAAATTAATTTATTGTCTTTCACTAAGTTAAATATCTGCATATTTAACAATAAATCCGAATAAAATTTTATTGTTTGACTTGTTTTGGAATTATCGGAAGTATTTCTTTAGTCAATAAAAAAATATATTAATTTATGTAAGAGATAATCGAGTAAAATGCTAATTACAAAAAGAAAATTGTTTTTTTAATAAATTAATAATAAATTGTCAGCTAAAGTTACAGGTGGCACTTCAAACGTAGTTAGAAGGCGCTGCGAGTGCTTGCAACGCCACCAAGCAACGCTCGTATTCACTTAACCAAGGTCTATAAATACAAGGTGTGTACACGATACCGTGATGCATCGCGGTAGTCGCCATATTGGGCCCTTTTCGGTAGTGTGTATTGTGTTTGTAGAGCAAATTTGGCTCAGATTTTTTCGATCTCAATTAAGTGGATTTCTTGTTATCTATTTTTCTTTTAAATGGTTTGGTGTTAGACATAAAATTGTAAAATTTCGTCAGCAAAACGCGGAAGATTGTTCCGTTTTTCGCGCTGAACCATAAGACTTAAATGGCTTCAGTATTGCAGAAGAGCCAAATGTAAACAAACTGAGAATTCGAGGCTGTATGATGTTAGTAGATAAATAATGTTTAAAATATAAATTTACGAATTGTTTGCAATAACTTTTGTAATGTAATGTAACCGAATATTTTAGATACATTTTGCGGAGTCACAATTTGAAGTTAAAGGAGCGACGAGAGAAAATTATTGTTGCTGATCATAAAAATAAATGTGTAAATTATTGTAAATGTCGATATATCATCCCTTTCTTTTAAATTATATTTCTAATTATTATACTTGGTAAATTTTAAATTTGTAGGTAAAACTTCCGTTAACAGTAATGTTCGTCTTAAATTGATGATAACACTACTGCTTGTGGAAACACTAATGATGTATTTGTGTTTCCTATAGTTTAGCCATGTACTTTAATGTCTAAAATTTTCACTAAAAAGATGAAAAACTGTATCTGGTAAATAAAATATATCTTTCTACTTTAATCTGTTAATTTTCACTAAAGAAGTTTCAGGTTTTGAATTTCTAAATAAAATCTATCCTTATACCGCAATGGCTATCATTCACTTTTTCGGGTTTTTAAACAAAGGTTTTAGGACATTAAACATTGCTTTTTCAGATATAAAAAATATATATTTATCACAGGAATCGTATAACATTATCATAAGAAATATTCGCTAATCAATTATTTTTCAAAAACATCTTATATTAATTAAATTATAATTATTTATTAATTATATGTGAAGATTTCTTGTGTGAGATTTGTAATGTGATAATAAATGTTTTAATAAATGATTACTTGCTTTAGAAGACTACAGAAAATTATTTTCCTTTAACAGGAACGACAGCCCTACAAGATTGCTTGAATATATTCAATAAGAAAAATTCAACTGAAATTTAGTGCAAATTTTATAATTATTGATGCTTCTATAAATTCATATTCTGATAGAAATAATGTCATTCCCTGCATTACCTGTCTTTCAGTGTGAACATGTTGCATGAAGTAACAGTTTCAATGAAATTAAAAAATACAGTATCAGGAAACTAATAGAGATTTCTTTTAAATATTTTATGTTGTTTGATGAAAACAAAAATCTCTTGCAAATACTTTTGAAGGTTTACTTTACATAATATATAAAGTTTGTGAGAATGGTTTTCTTTTCTCGTCATCTAATTTTAATTTATAAAAATGTTTACTCTGATGCTCCTGTTTGCAGTTTGTGTAATGCAAAAATACATGTGAATATAGAAAATTGAATACTGTCTATTGTTATTTTAACAAATATCTCCAAACTTCTTCTCTAATTTTGCATCTCAAAACTAAATAAATTTATTCTTGTACTGTATCATATGGACCATTGACAAAGCTTTTTTTATTTTGAAGCCTATTTAGTTAAAGCCTTTAATTATATTTCGGAGTAACTTCTACATGAAAAGTTACTCTATTAAAAATTATAAAAGGAATTCCACGGCTTGAACTCGAAGGAACGTGCAGTTTACTGCACGTACGTAGCATGAAATCTATACCGTGACCTTGGAACTAAAGACCCAATATGGCGGCTCAAAAGGAAACACTGGTGTCCTGACCTTGTGTTTATTGATCTTTCACTTAATAACGTCCCTAAAATTTATTTTACTGAATTTTCGAAAACGAAGCTTCTCTCACTTATAAACCTCTCATAATTTACATAATAAAGAAAAAATTTTATTTTAAAAATTAATAATGTATGAATAATTTAAATAATATTGGCGTTAAATCGATTACGAAAAAAACAAAAAAAAAGGATTTTTTAATTTTCAGAAAAAATCGCAGATGGCGTTGCAAACGCTCACAGCGCCACTACGCGATGTTCGAAGCGCCTTCTACAAATATATTTCTGAAAATTCATTGATGAGCCATCTCTTTTATAAATTTGTCTAATAACAGTAATTTAAAACAAATTTTATAATTATATCAGAATGAAATAGAGAAAATATTTCTACATCTCATACATATTCTTTCAAGTTTAAAGACGTTAATTATTCGACACAGGCAAGATCTTTGTTTCGAAAACTTGGAAAAATCTACATGGTTAAAATATTTAAACAATAAAACGTATAAATGGCCATATGATTTTGATACGTATCTAACGCTGGACGTATCTAAAAATAATACCTAATTCCGAGAACATAGCCTACATCGTATACAAATAGGCTATTTTCCATAACATGGAATATCGATCCGCAAGTTTTTCTATAAGAAACGATAATTCTGCCTTTTTTTATCGAAATATAATGCCTTAGTATGTACGAGATGTCACCATTCTCGTATTTTCTTGTTTATGACTGATATATCCGCCATTTTATATACTCATAAGTACTGTACACATTGGCAAACCGTTAATATAACTTATGGATGTCCTTAAACTGCTTGTGGCTAGTGAAATGACAGATTGTAAGACTGCAATCATTTATTTTATTCGACAATTTTTCATGATTTACGGACTCGACCCCTTTTCGAGTCGATAAAAAAGTTATTCAAATAAAAAAAAAACATTTTTTTATAAATTTTTCTTGTTTAGAAGCAAATTAAGGAATAAAAAATTTAGATTATATCAGGAAACAATACGTAAACAACGATTTAATTAAGGTTACAGTTTTTAATTTAAGTAGTTAGTAGCCATTAAAGAATCCGATAGGTACAAAATGGCGTCGTTAAATACGTGACTAGAAAAAAGCGCACCCTAGCGGCGTTAAATGTACGATCGTTAAATCGAATTTTTATTGAGATATTTAACTAATAAAATAAACAAATTGCGATAGTTAATGTAAAAATTTCTTAAAAGTTAATATGGTGATTAAACCGTCACGGAAATTCACGCGACAGTTTATCAATCTTTCGAATTACGTGAGACATCGATTTGTGTCGTCATAAAGAAAAAGTTACGCGGGTATACGTTGTATGCCAGAACATTTATTATTTTACAAAGCATGTTTTTAATAGTTACCTCACGAAGAAGTATCTCTAACTCCTCACTGGCACGTCAAACCAAAGACTAAATGTGGCATTATACCCGTGACTGCAAACAAGAAAATGCTTTTCTTTCCCTATTCTTCTTTAATTTATATGTCAGAATTATGGCAAAATCATTAAAATGTACTTAACGATACTCTAAAGATAATAAAAACAATATAAATTATTTTCAAAGAAGTAAATCCTGACTACCCCAGATCATTAATTAATCAATAGCACCTATGCTAAGAATGATCTTAATGTTAATTTCTTTTTTAAACTGAAGATTTTTAAAAGAAATTTTACAATTAATTACATTTTTTTTCTTTATATGACGCGTGAAACGTGAGGATATATCATGAAAGATGACAAAAAAACTGTTTTAAATGACGAAATTCATAGATATAATCGATACTCCGCGATATCTCTCAAAAATCAATTACAAAATATGCCATAGAAGATTTGTTAAAGAAATAATCGCATTATAAAGATTATTTAAACAGATAAACATACGAATATATTTACATTCGCTGGTTTCTCTACTCTCAACCAATCGTCGCGAAGGAGGTTGTATCGCTGACCAATCCTCGCGAGCTTTTTATTCTTTGAATCTTAAGCGTATCGCAGAGGACTTGTTATGTTTATAAAAATTCATTTATACACTTTAATCTACATATTAATTTTAATTGAGAATTTTAGAGGATTTAATTAAAAAACCAAAATATATATTCCAAATTACTAATTTAATAATGAGAGACTAATTTAATTATAATTACTGTATATTATACGATTTTAGAAAATTGTTACAAGTTCTTTCATATATAAAGTTAAAGCTTTCAGCCATACCTTTATAAGTACGCGGCCATTGAAAATATAACTCTAATATAAACACAATTATAGTATACACATAATTAATTAACACGTAAATCAACTTGCAAGATTATTCTTAGCATACAAGTTTACCCTAATAACAAAATATCCACGTTTTAAAATTAAATTTCATCCCCGCTACACGATAGTTTCCTATAATCTTTAATCAAAGATCACTTTTTTTTTCATTCTTCCTGCTGAGTAATCCGAGGAAAGTAACCTTACACAAGTTAACAAAACAAAAACTTTTGCAGGAAATAATTATGCTTGAGATTTAGTTACTTGGCGTGTTCATCCTTAATTAATTGCACGAGTCAAACAGATGCCACGACCTCGTTCGCTACCAAAGCGTTAATGTAATATAGTGTATGATGGAACGATTCACGGTAAACCAACTGTGTACGATAACCAAAAATTCGATTGTCGTTTGCTCAACCTCTTAAATACTCTAGTTGATGCAAACGGGAGTGTCTACGAATCCATACATACATTACATACAATAAAAGCTGCAATAAAATACAGTATGCTTACAATACAATACAGCACGCTACAATATAAGCTGCAATACAATACAGTATGCTTACATAATTTACCTAGAGCAAAATGTAGTGTGAATTATACAACTTTCTCTTTAAATTGTACGGATTCTAGTGTAGTATACACTTACATTAGAATATTCTTATATTATTTAACCGTAGCTTCGGTATAACCAGCGTAACATTAGCGTAACTGAAAATGAATTACTTATCTTTAAAATAAATGGCATAACATTAGCTTTAGCGTAAATTATATAGTTATACATTTAGAATAAATTACATAACCTTAACTTTAGAGTTAACTGCGTAACTTTAGTATTAACACAACTTACGTAGCTATAACTTTGGATAAATTACATAAACTTCAAACCATACTTTATAGTAAATTATATAAGGTTACATTTAGTGAAAATATCGTATCTTAATTTTATTTGATGCATCGAAAAAGTATGGCATAAGAAAGTATAAGAGGAAAAATAATTACGGTCTTCGTTATTTATTATTGTATAAGAAACGAATGTTTTCCAGAGAGTTAACATAGAGCTACAATAAATTTAAATGTATTACGCTAGCCAATACTAAAATCGATAAAAATGAAATAAGTCTACATATTACGTTAGTGAATTTTCCGGTTATCGTAGTGGAACAAGCTTTGGATTGGAAAGAACAAATCTTATGCTTAGACGACAAAAGTTTTCGGTTCGTCATCAAACTATACAATCTCCTTTCCCCCTCTACAAAACTTTCATTTACTCGACTCTACTAAATCGAATTTAGAAGAAATACTGTGAATTTTCAGTTTGTATAAGCCGTAAAAGCAAATCGAAATTTGTTATATTTTCTAATATTTCCTTCCATATATTCAAGTATCTAGAAGTATTTGGCTACTAAGTATAGTTTTTAAAATGTGTAAAATGCCAAAAAACTGAATTATAAAAAACAGGGAACATTTATTTATGGATAGCTTTTCAAAATTTATACATACACGTACGTATGTGTTTGTGTGTGTCTTAAACAATTTATTCATTACATTTCCTAACTTTAGCGTTAGTTTATAACACACAAACTAAAGCAAAAGTTTCATAATCTAAAGGTAAAATAAAGAATTGAATAATTGCAGTCTAAGTTGCATAACCTTATTCTTGGAACAAACTGTAGTGTACAAGCATATTTTTAGAGGAAACTGAATTACTAATAGCTTTAGAGCAAACTGAAAAATGCTTCGTGAGCTTATGTAAAGGTACCTGGCAACACCAGAACAAAAGCTTCGAGATCTGGCAACACTTAAAGAGAAGTTTCCAGAGTCAAGAAGAAAAGACCACGTGTTAACGACAGAAATCAAAAGGCAGGAAAAGAAACTTTACACTTATATATAACTAAATTAAAAAAAAAAAAAAAAATATGTATATATCAAATACAAATATGCTTTATTCTATAATTAAATAAAGACTAATTATCTTTAAAAATTTCATTTTAAACGATACGTTTAATCCACAAAAGTAATATCATCTTATATATTCATTAAAATAAACTTCGAAAAGAATATTATCTGTTTATAAAATATTGTAAACATTTAAAAATTGAAAACGAAAATTCAAACAACGTTATTCCGTTCACGCAATTTTATTTTATTTATTTTAATTAAATGATTTTAATTAAAATTCAAATTTAATGTTTTATTTGCAATTCTGAATTATTAAATTGTTGTTTTTCGGTTACTAAAAATAGCAATTAAATAATGTATGAACCATTGTCAAGCACAGAAAATGATGCATTTAATTATAAATTACACTAATTACAATAAATATACAGATGGTAATTAATTGCAATAATGGAAACATAATGATATTGACAATCTACCTTTGTGTAGCAATGTTTATCGGGCTTTCAGAGATTCGTAAATGCACCTAACCTCTGAGGAGACCGTGATACAGTTTTAGTTTATTAGGGCCTTTTTGCGGCCCCAATACATTTAAAGCCTTTTACTCTTTCCTCTTTGTAGGCGCTAAAAAAGCCTTTATAATCACATCATGTGTTCGGCCAGGCTCACAATGCAGGCGGTTGCAGTTACCCTCCCATAGTGAGCCTAGAAATTGCTCGTGGAAAGTGTCTAAGAATTTCGATCTAAACTCGAATCTGGATCCTTCAGAGTAGCAGACTGGCGCATTTTCCACCTGGACTATCGACTTTTTCCTCCTAGCATTTCTTAATACACGAAAAATTCAATGGGATGAATAATTTATTGCGTAATTCCTCGTAAATGTCAGGCTCAGTAGTATTATTCCTGCTAGTCCTTTTGTGATAGGACTTGATGTGGATTACTAGTACACGTCACTCACATCTATAATACTCATTTCTTGCATACCCACAAGTGTTCTACGTTGTTAAATCAAAATTTATTATTTATTTTATTATTCATCACAAAAGGCACACAACCTCAGAACATGTTATTCAAATATTTTTACAATTATACAAAAGGAAGATTTTTTGGCAAAGTTCCTTCTATTTCGAAAGAACTAGTTTGGTACTTTGCAATTTGTTTAACACATCTTTAGAAACATATATTAAAAAATTACTTGGCGTCGTCTTATAATTTAATAACTTTTTCCCAAATTTTATTTCAGATATTTAAAACTTGTGGCCGAAAGGATAAAACCAGTAGGCCACGGGTTCGCTACGACAAACGTGCGTGATGTTATCTGTGTTTTCTTCACGTGTCTAACACCAGAATAGGGGTCAGTTTCCTCAAGAAAGACCCCAAGAGGCATCGCCTTGTGCAAATCATCCAAGTGTTGTGTTGCTACATCAACGTATTAAATTTATCCTTCATTTCACCAAACAGTTCTTCTAAGAGTACTCATCAAAAACTGTTAACATTAACAGTAACATTATTGATGTATTTTAACGTACACGTAAGCTATTATATAAACAAGTTCAAGTACAGTACATTTGTTATCAACACTTCCTCGTTTTTGGAGAAGAGTCTTTTAATGTAAACCCAGAAAATTACCAAGACGGCAACTAAATAAGAAAAATGGCCACGGTTTCTTCCCTAAGGTCATTTATAATAGTGTTTGAAAAATATGTTTGGCGGTTGCCACAGTTCAGCTAATTCACACATTACGACATTCATAGAGGAATAAAATCAACTGATATGAAAGATGCCAAGAAATTCGTGCAGCAATTTTTACAACTGCAAACAAAACTCAACACGTTTGTAAATAATTCATTTTAATCAAAAACTTTTTTATGCCAAGTAACAAATGTATTTTTTGTCTTTATCGAATAATTTATATTTATTCTAAAAACCTACTTCACGTGATTATTTATGGCACCGCTCTCACGTTGCTTCTTGTCATTATTCCTACTTTTGGAGGGCAAAAGTCGAAAAACTGACTGATTTAAAAAGAAAAAGAATTAGTTTCAGAAAAAGGAAAAAAAAGACCTAACAGACTTGAAAGAATGAAAAAATACATTAGGGGAACCATAAATTTATTCCGACCTCATTTTTTGGTGACTTGAACGAAAGTGGGTACAGGCAAGACTGAATATACATTTGACACAGCAGCAGAATTTGTTACGTACATATATATTGATACATTCAATAAAGTAAGACAAAAACACGTCACAGTCTCCGTTTTCGCCTTCAGTAACCCCCTTCTAGCATATGCATTAAGAAGATCCACACGAGAGAAAGGAAAAAACTAGAATTCGCCATATATACAAACACGGACCCTTCTAGTGCGAGAGTGACTCGCTACCACCCGGCCACACAAGTGGAAAACCAACATGGTGTAAAATTTTAATATATATATAATAATACACATGACAAAACACTTTCAATATGGCGCTTTCCACACCGTGACACAGACTGGAAAGCGCCATATTGATAATTTACAAAAAGTTTGCGGTGGCGCCATCTTTTGATTATTTGTGAAATTGCAATTGAATGAATACGTGCAAGGAAATATGAGGAGGAAAATCGATGCGAACAGTGGAAAGTTATGCACCGCTTCCTCCCAATGACATTACTAATCAATCCTATCGTGTCAGCGCCAAAGGATTAGAAACGTAGACCTGTCCTTTCCTGAAATTGTTACAATTCGTGTTCACGCGCATTCATTTGATTAAAATGTAATGGGATAAAAGGTAGGAACGTGCCACAGGAAGGTTACAAGTATTAAATGTCTGGTATAATACGCATTTCCGGTGAATTCCGGGAACGTTAGAAAAGTTGTTGTGAAAGAATATTTTTCGTTTTTCGCTCGATTGTCTTCCCCTTTTTCCATTAAGAAAATCCGAGAAAGCGATTAAACTCATTTTTGAAAGATAAAAATAATATTAAAAAAAAAGTGAATAGAAAAGGGAAAAAAGTATAGAAATAGTGGGATTTAACGCGACTAATTGGAGAAAGAAATCTACTGACCGGCTGAAAATCTTGGTAGAGCTTTGTGCTCAATCTTCTCTTCTCTTAGTTGTTCTTACCAACTAATCCTTAGATTTTCACGATTTCTGGACAAATTTCTACCCTTGGCTGTAAGAAACCAATCTATAACGATGCCGATTTTGGCTTCTTTATCTCCCATATCCGGATACAAACGTCCTTTCAACGATCCGAATTCCTTTAATTTAATAAATTAACTAAAGGGCTCTTAAACTTCTTTCTTCTTTTCTTACAAAATTCACTTTACAACATCACTTACTACAGACTACAATGCGTGGCAGTGTACTACCTAATTGCGATCAATATCCAGCCAAGGTACTCTTTCGATCATCCATTAAATATAAGGTTCTCGTATTTTCATTCTTCAAAAATTCAAAAGCATTTCTATGGATTATTTCTTCCCTCCACAACAATCTTGAGGATTCCTATTCAATTAACCAATAGGTAAACCGCTCGTCAAACATTAACCTTTGTTGGAAACTGAAATACTTGGCACCGTTCAAAAGTGCTCCAAGTATTTCAGTTACAATAGAGGTGCAATCTAACGAGTGGTTAGCCTACTGGTTACTCGAGTGAGAAAGTAAAAGGAACCCCAGAATATTGTCCGGTCCTGACACTCTTAGTAGTGCTCCAAGTATTCCAGTTACAATAGAGGTGCAATCTAACGAGTGGTTAGCCTACCGGTAAATTGAGGGAGAAAGTAATAGGAACCTCCTCGAGTCTTGGCACTCTTTGTAAAATGTCAAGTACTTCAATTACACTAGAGATTAATGTATAATGAGTGGTTTTCCTACTGATTAGTTAAGAAGTGACAAAGTAATAAGAAATGAATCGTTGCTGACGCTCTTCGGGATGCGCCAAGTACTCTAGCTACCAGAATGTTTACACTGGTAAATTTTATTTAACAGGTAAACTGAGGCGAATCGCTGGTATCCACACTCCTCCCAGACTTCGATAAGAACGTTTATGCGAGTTTTTACAAAATTTATTTCAAGGCATTTGATGTTTAAGATAATTTGAAAGATTTTTCTCGTTCCGGAAGATATTAAAAACGCTTTAAAATCCGATTTGGCCATAAAGCACGCTCGTTGGCGCTTGGTATCGAGTTCTTTTAACACTCGCCAGTTTAAACACGCTTTCCCTTCCTCTCTCTCTCCTAGATGTGAAATACGCGAAGAGATAGCAATGTGAAACGAGCGTGTGTTCGGTTCGTCGATTCAAATTTACCGCCTCGATTCATAGTTAAATAATGAAATTTTAAGATTCCTAACGGTCGACGGGTGGTGTTTTATTCAGCAAACTAAAAGTAATCGTCAATTCACACGAATACAGCTTTGAGAATCGGAAAAAAATGGCGTAAGGATGCAAAATGACGAAATAATTAATCAATAAATTCGTCGCAAATCAATAAGAATTTAATTCTGTTTAATTCCAGCGATTCTGTTGATATACATGGTGGCTTTTAAGATTTTACGATAAAAACGTTCCTATTCTTCCAATAATCTCTTAGGAAATATTGAAACCGTTTTTCCAGACACCACAACATCAACTAGACCCTCTACTACTGTTCATGCCATGCTGCTGCTCCATTATACCGTACAACAGCACCTAACAGCACGCTTACACAGTACACAGGAGCACTTTAGATGCTGTAAATACTGAAGGTGCTGATAGAACAACACGCAAGAAACTCGAGTATAAGTAATAACTACAATTTTACTCAATTGAAAAACCTTCGGTTATTCGAATAATTAAAAATTTGAAGCGTTAAACAGGAATATTTTTGTAAAATATCTCGTTTAACAGAGACATTCCGCTTTATACCGAAGCTTGTCACTTATTAAATGAGACTTTCCTGTAAAAATATATCTTGTAAAATTCGTTATTTGTCATCGTAATGTAATGTGTAATGCAGTCTCCCGGAAGACGTTAAATCGGGAACTCCACTGTATATGACTGCGGTTGATGTCGACGCTTCTCCGTAGATGCGTGCGAGGATGGACAGTAAAATCGATAGCGTGTTTCACACATATCGACATATTGTCTGTACTAAAAAGCGCTATTCTTCCGCTCGGGAGGCGACGAGAGAAAGAGAAACCCTACCAACAAAAGCCCTAGTCATTCGAAAGAAGAGGAGGAAGAGCGAGAGATCATTCGATCATCACCATCTTTCTTCTCTTACTACGAAATTGTTATTCCTCTATAACAACTCCAGAAGGGGGGATAGAATCCCAGACGCTAGTTTGCTACGTATGAACCATGGGACCCCTGTTCTAGAGCTAGAAGATGCCAGATTTCGGTGGCATCCGAACCAACGAGCGAAGAGATTACGTAGCGTGTAGAGTGGCAATTTTTACGAAAAATGTCGTTGGAATCGATCGACATCGAATGGCATGCCTCGCGTTATATACACATCTGTAAAGTCTAGACAGCACAGGCATTTCGAAGACAATCCCTCGAACGTGGTGAAAGATAGATGAGGTACTAAATCGACACTTTAGTTACACAAAAACTTAAGATTTCTTCGAAGAGTGGGGTAGAGAGGAGAAAAACATATGAAGAAGCGGGTTCGGGGGTGCAAACTTGAGCAGTGAAGTTTACTTCCAGGGAATATCGAAAAATAAATGAAAGGATAAAAGAGATGGAACCAATGTAAGAAATTCTATAAGGGAAAGTCTATCAGAAAGATCGGATGACAGAGTTTGCGGATTGGTTTTCTTATTACCTAAACAAATAATCGTGTTTTATGTAAGAATTTATAGAAATGGGGACATTTCGAAGACTTGAATCTACGAAAATATTACTTTCATTAGAAATAATTAAGAAATTAAATTAGAATTTATAGAATATTGTAAAATAGAATCTGTAGTATTTGTTTCTCGTCTCTTAATGTAATAAAATAAAGAAGTTCCATGATAAATGATGATGAAGAAATGATATAATGGATAAAGAATTGTGAAAGATACGTTCTACGCACCGCTAACAGTTGAAAATAGTCTCCAACGGTGGTACAATTGGAGCTAGTTTAGCGCTCGACCCTCCTCCCTGCCAGGTGGGAGGGTGGAGGAAAGTCACCCCCATGGTGAAGTTTTTCTAAACGAAGGGAAAATCGATGGAGAAGACGACCGTTTATCGAGACAATCTCGGATGTTTGGCAGGAAGGAGAAAACAATTATCCCGCCTTTAAATCGGGCAATTAAGCGCCATTCTACCAGACGACCTTGGCCTCTTCCAGTTAATCGCCCCCCCTTTTAAAACAATTTTACCGCACTCCCCTATCTAAATCAATCGTTCTTCTTCCATCCCACGGTTTTTTAATTTAAAAAAAAAATCGAAGGGAGACATATTGAGAGGGAGCCAACTAATCTGGCTCCATCTAGTGGGAGGCCTACGAGTAAATTTTACGCGCAAAATCTCGTAACCTCCGAATAACAGGTTCCTCCCAGAAAACAAGCAACACAATTCTATATCCTGACTCTGATATGGCTCGTCATCTCGATGAGGCGAAAGGTCATGTTAATAGTCTCAGAGCGGCATTTAGGGAGTAAGAGGGGATGCTTCGCTACAGAGATCCTCCCTCCTGTAATACATTTAGTCGCGATCTCGACATCTTGTTTCAGATCTGGCGCCTGTTTTTGCGCTAATAAATCCTGCAGGTGGCTCATCTCCTCCCATTAGAATCGCCCCTAGGTCGAGTGAGTCATCATTTATCATCGACCCTGAGGATGACGTGTGTTATATTTTCTTCACGGAATCTTCCATCCAAAAAACTAAATCATCATTAACGAGTCGTAGTTTATTTATTCCTTACGCCACAAAAAATTAAATGATCATCAAACATTAAACAGAAGTAGCGAGAATTAACCAAGGAAGAAAAGAATAGGAAAAAACACAAGAAAATATCATAAAAAGAAACTGGTTAACGTTGCAGAATATGTGCAACCTCCAAAGCAATCAATACGATTTATTTATGAAGTAAACTATGTAAATAATTAAATAAATAAATAAATATATACATATATATATATAATATATAATGGTATAAGTAAATAAAGAGAGAAAAAATAATTCTATAAACAGATATAGTTATTTTCTTTATTAAAAAACAAAATAAAATAAAATAAAATAAAATTTTAAACGTTAACGAACGATTTTTCATCGGATCTCCAACCTTGTTGAAGATCAGATTAAACTCAAAATGGCGGATCGAAAATACTGTATTTAAATATTTAATTGTTTAAAGTGAAATTTTACACCTATTGACAGTTATTACGACTTCTCGAGTTAAAATTTAATTAAATTAATTCAAAAAGCTAATAATTATCGTTAATTATGTGTGGTACGATTTTTAACTCGGGCATTAAGGAGCTATTAATGTGTTATAGGCATTACATTTACAAGGAAATATTTGATACATATGTATATCCTGAGTATAGAAGGAGTATACAGATTTTAATTCCTTTTATGTAGCCATATCCTGGTGTATGTCATATAAAACCCCTGTATACAGTCACTATCATACAAAACCTCTGTTCAGTTGTACGCTGAAGAATGGTGTGAAGAACCCTCTATAAAATCGTACTGACATACATGTGCCCATCAGTAAGAATTCTATACATGTATGGGTATTAAAAGTTTAGATTTAGAAATCATAAGACCATAAGACTACATGTCATAGAAAGTACGGCACGTATACTACATTGCATCCTATACATCTTAGAAATTATACAGCATGCATATGTTCGTGTAGAATTATATAGATCTTATATAGATGTTTATCCTTAAAGACTAAAAATAGTAGAAAGTATGCTATATGGATCCCTTACAAGTTCAAGTAAGTATTCATAATAGAAGAGTCAACCTTCTAGAATACTGATAAACATCCTTTCTAAATTTAGAAAGACTATTGTTTGATGCTGAATAATCAATATTTTAGGGTTTAAAAAGGGAATGAAATTAGTACAAGAGTACAAT
This sequence comes from Centruroides vittatus, assembly GCF_030686945.1. Taxonomy (NCBI): domain Eukaryota; kingdom Metazoa; phylum Arthropoda; class Arachnida; order Scorpiones; family Buthidae; genus Centruroides; species Centruroides vittatus. The sequence continues at coordinate 335,899 of NW_027120693.1, read as the reverse complement.
TATTTTGTGAATTTTATAATAAACCGACTCCCTTATAAAATTTTTGAATACATCAATTCAATCTCCGCAATTCGATCGATTGTACAAGCAGTTATCCAAAACCTAGAATTATCTGCATTTGCTATGTAGACTATTCTTGTACGAGTTTAAATTTATCTTTCCTGATTCACTCTGGCTTTAAACAATTGGGCATAAATGCATCTCGAAGTGTAGAGAACCACAAAAAACCCCTTCACACATTTAACCAAGGTGGATTTATGAATTACACGCTTCGTTCCTCCAAAGAACTGTTATAAAATTCAGAAGAAAAGCCATTCCTCTTGGTAGTGGTTTCCGATTAAAACCACATGACCCTATTGTGGACATCGTCTAGAAGAATCTCCCCAGTTTCTTTCCACATCTTCAACGAATCCCCTTATTCTGTTTGGTGTAGGCAATATAGAAAAGGGGCGAGTAGGGTTGCATCCATTTATATTAATATTTATAAAGCATTTAAATGGAATCGGTAGCGGCCGAATCCATTTAAATGCTTTTGTGGAAGGGCCGCTTACCCGAAATGCCACTGTGACAAGATACAGGATTCGATCGATAAAACGGACATCGCTTCCCGCCTCCAATCTCGTCGTACACACTTTTGGCGCGAGACCAGTCGCCTTCGCTTTTAAACTGACCCTCTTCATCGCGCCATCCACTCATCATCTTCGATTCTTCCATGGATCTTCAAGCGATGCCTATTGCAATAACGTTAAAACTGATTCTAAATAAAAGGTTCCAACTTCGTAACTCTCCAGACCAGGTGTAAGTGATTATTGATGGGGTCACTTCTGCAGTTCGATGTGCCATTACCATCCTTCGTTGAACCTAGACGTTAGTTAAAGTTACTTTGGCACCTTCTACGTAGTTCTTCTTTAAGTGAGGGAAAAGAATCTAACTCGTACACCTGCATCATATCACTAGTGAACTGATAATTTATGTTAACAAATACTGTGTGCAAAACATTACGCTTTACAATAAAAAATGGTTCAACACTTTTCTCTCTCCTGCTATAAGGTGGATTTAAATTCTTGCATCTATTCGATATTATAATCCCATGATTATCTAAATTTTAGTCGATTATATTCATGTTTACCATATAAACATCACATGTATCTAGTTAAAGACATGTTCGTTCACCTCAAAATATAGGAGAAAGTCTTCTCGAAACCACTACCACACTGAACGTCTTAATAACACCATGACCTAGCTGAAGATATGCAAAGTAGTCTATAAGCTAAATAATGTATTCACAGTCTTATACGGACGTGTTACATTCGTTAAATCATCCGAAAATATAAAAAATAAATAACATTTTAAAGAATTCAAGAAGTCGAGTACAGAAGAGAACAATTGCACAAGTTGTAAAGAGTGGTGGAGCATCAGTGACGGAAGAAAAGTACAGAATTGTACAGAAACTTCTGTACCGTAGCGTGTGTTCGATCCCGTGTTTCGTAGGCCACAGACCCGAAGCGAAAATATCACCATAAACTGCGCAGCCACGGTCGACGACCAGACGTGTACGGATGGAGACCAACATCGTCGGCCATCGATATCGACCGGGTGGCACGAGCCGCCGTAACGTAAATTTATAACGTAATTTCCGTTTAGAGAAGATTCTACTAGGCTACAGCCATCGGAGAAAGGCGAAAGAATCGTTTCTCGCATCACTCGAAGGGATGCTGCTAGAGAAATCAATCCTTGAATCGCCAACTTCGAGATAATCTCAAGTGAGCCGCTCTTGAAGGCCCACCCTTTGAGGCCTTCGGGAAACTTTTAGAATTGCTATTTTTTCTTGGTAAATGACGTGGAGCGAGATTTCCGAAGACGTCGGGGATGCTGTAGTCGACGTACGTTTCACGAAAATGGCGTTAATCTCGCTCGGATGAGTACGGAGAGGTATCTTCTGCCTCTTTGTAAAGTGCTTCTTACGTGCGGTAGGGCATGAAAGAAGTTTAAAAAATAAAAAGAAACGAGCCTTCGACCATACAAATTACACAAGTGATGGATAATCTAAACGGATAGCAATACATGCCGCTGCTCTGTTTACGTCACATGCCGATACATCGCTGCGATTTTTTACTCACGGGGCCGCTTTTCCTGCATAATTTGGGCAGGGTATCGTTGGTTAAGGAGGAAAACTGTTAATTTTTCAACGCTAAGCTTTATTAAGGTGCAAATTCCTCATAAACGTCAAATTACGCATCTCCGACGAGACCGAAATCGTACTTTACGCCGGCGTGACAGAACCTCCGGAAGTTGACGGACGTTCCAGTTCCGGAAGAGAAATTCTCACGAGGGCCCCCTTTTGGAGAGAAATGGCACGAAGTCATATTTATTTAATTAATAAACTTTTGTTTTTTTAATCCGAAACGATTCGAGCCCCCTGGAGGTAAAAACAGTCAAAACACGACGGGGGAAAAATATTCTAAATCCTATACACAAATATATTATCCACCTACCATTTTCCTAATTGAGAGAAGTAGGCGCATATCCTACGGGCCAAAGTAGCGGAGCGTCTGCTGGAAGACGTGGATTCCTCGTCGTAATCGCGTTGTATATCTCCATCCATGTGCACTCCTCACTGTTAGAAGCCGACCGCTCGGCACCTCTCTTCACTCTGTCCGCGGCGCATCGCCGTCCGACGCCGCACCTTTCTCGGCGCGACCCCTACCGCCCGTCTCTTTACTCTGTCTCCGGAAACGGTGGCGACATCTGACGACGTTCGGCGGAATTAAGCAACTGCGGCGGACGTCTGCGTATCGTCTGGCTACAAAATTGGTAAATTCGAATTTATTGCCCTCGGCTATGGATTCCGACCCCGAAGCCACCGTGTCTAACGTCTCGTAGGCGGTTTGGAAGGCGGAAAAGGCCTCTGATGCTCCTATTCGGTCCGCGGGCGACGTCGTTTGTCTCTTCCGTTAAGCCTATTTAGGCTTAGCGGGTAGGATGGTGGAGCCCATCTTCGACTACCAATTCCGTCTCGTATTGATCGGCGATAGCACCGTGGGGAAGAGCACCCTCCTCAAAACGTTCACAGAAGGGAAATTCGCAGAAGTGTCGGATCCCACCGTCGGAGTCGACTTTTTCGCTCGTCTGGTCGAAGTCAAGAGCGGAGTCAGAGTTAAAATGCAGTTATGGGACACGGCGGGACAGGAGAGATTCAGGTATATAAGCCTAAATGTACAATTAGGATAGATGTACCAGTTTTGGCCAGTGTACCAGTTCTGGCCAGAAAATAAATTTAACTGAAAAATATAATCACCACATATTCAAATCTGTCCAATGAAACAAACTTTTATTGTTAATTGTTCACACAGTTAATAATAAAAGTTTGTTTCATTTGTGGTTATATTTTTAAGTTAAATTTGTTTTCTGGCCAGAACTGGTACTACACTAGCCAAAACTGGTACATCTACTCTACGCCTCTGAATGAGTCCCGAATGGTACCCACAAGGTGCAGCTATGCCTCCGAATGAGACGTTGGGACCTCACCGGAGCTGTAGACTGCATCAAATGGTGCTGAAAAGTGTAAGGAACCATACCTCTACATGCGACTCTTTGTAAGATACGTCCTACTTCCGGATCGTGTGCCGTCGGGAGTTCGTTTAATTGTTTGGTCCATACAGGCTTCGAGTGACCTACTCGGATGTTATATAGTTTTAGGGGAGCGTGGAGACTCATCTATATTCCTCTAAAACTATAAACTTCCCTCACGTCACGTGGGTGTGAGACTAGCACCGAAGTGTGAGACCATGGAGAAGGACGTTATACTGGTACGTGGTATAAAGTAAACTTTAGAAGTGAATAATGTGTGTACAGGCGTGGTTCCTTTGATTTTTTTTGCTTGTACAGGGGTGGAATCTCCTCATTTGTAGTTCGTGTCTTACTCTACACTGTGTAATCTATTGAATTGTAATGTAAGTTAACAAGACCTGTGCTTGCATTTTGTTGAAAGTTTTGATACATGAATAGATAATGTTTGTGTGACTGTAGGATGGGCTGACATATAGAGGCATTCGAGGTGTGCGATTCCTCAGATGTATCTCTTTTGTATGTTGGAAATCCTACTTTGGTAGTCTGGCCTAGGTGTGTTTGTCCTTACTCCTTGTTGCTTTTGCTTGAGCAATTGTTGGATCGGATCCACTTTTAATGGAAAAATTGGGAGGGTGGGGTGTCTGGGGAACTGGCCCTCTGGTGGCTGAAAGGATGAAACTGATTGCGAGTTTGCACGTGGTTGGCACACTGGTTGAGTGTTGTTTTCTGAGATTTCTTCTCATGTCTGACACCAAAATAGTGGCAGGATTGACTTGGACTTTGAGTTTTTGGGCCGCGGACTAGGCTCCATCTTCAAATTTATGAGAAAAGTTGATAAAAAAAATTTTTGCAAATATTTTGGAGTCTCGCTAATAACTTTTTTCAGGGCTTCACAAAACTTCCTGCTGGCCCTGATAGGGGGCCTGTTTCCTGTGAAAAGTCCTTCTGAGATTCACTTTCCCCAATTGGCAGATTGCCCAAGTGTTGCATCACTTCATTCCATTGGTCCCAATTTGAAGAATTAAAAGCTTCAGATGTCCTTGTAGATTTAAATCTGGATGGGAACATCGAAAACTTATATTAGGTGGCCCGCCCCAACTATGTTGGTTCTTATTCCTTAATACCCAATTGACCCGCTTGTAGTGGGAAAAGTGAGAGAGATTGTTTGTAACAGGCTGTTGCATTGCGTTGACAAATAAATCAATCAACATTTGGGATATTGATTTTGTTAACGGAATTCTGAATTATGATATATTGAAGTAGAGAATAAGATCAAAAAGTTAAAGTGAGAACAGATGCATTTAACTAAGAGCAGTTAATACATTGATAAACCTAAGATTTTGACTTTCCAAGTGAATTAAGTATTATTACAAACGAGAAGGTAAGAGTTTGTGTATAATTTAATACAGATATTTGGTTACATGAAACAAGGATGTGATTTTTTTTTTTTCCTGTGCCTACGAGTTAAGATATGTCGCAAGAGTTACTGGCCATTTCTTTACGAATGAAAATTCCAAAAGGAACCGAAATTTGATAGTGACTTCATAAGATATTGATACTTACCTTCTGATGTTTGCTTACTACAATGCCAAACAGCTGATAAAAATCGATAAAAGTTTAAAGATGAAAAGGAAATGTTTGAAATCTACTATTTTGAAGATTCAATAAAAAGTTTATACCATACAATGTAAGGTGTGTTGCTAACACAAGATTATTCACTGATAAATATGTATTTAAAACACATGGTCAATGTCACTTGTCACACTAGCAAAACTATATATAAAATCTATATGATGTATTGATTTAAAGATTTTTCTCGGTCACTTATTGAAAAGAATCCATAAGAAACTATTTGCATCTCTTTTAGTGTGTCTGATCCAATCGGAACGAACATTGACACGACATTTAGTGCAAACATTTTGCCAATAGTCACTATGGAATCTGTAGTTCTTTTTTGGTTGTTTTTTTTTATATAGGGATAGTCTGCAATTCATGCAGAACACTGTCTTTGAAGTAGACAAAGTCTTATTATTCGATACTTTTTAATATTCACTCAAATACTGCTCATTCATTTAACTATTTTATTCTTATGCTAATTAAAATAAACTCAGTTTATAATGTTTTCATTTTTTGAATTAGTATTGTAATGTTTTGCAAACTGTCTAAAGCTCAATTGTGTTAATTAATGTAAACTTTCTATTAACAAAACTTACTTGATTCATTTATTATTGTATAGCTAACGTTGTGATGTTGACAGTATCACGAGACTATGCTACTATTTTGAGTTATATTTTCATAGATATTGGTCTTCTAAAATCTTGCATCTTTACGAGATTACACACTTTTTCTTCTATAGAAATATATAACTTATAGTTTAATTTATTCAAAATTATAATAATACAATTATCTTTCTAATTATTGAGATGATAGCTGACATCTTAGAAAGGAAAAAAAATATTCTTCATGAAGACTCGATTAGATTCTTAAGTGTCTACATAGTTGGAAGATTAAGCAAGCATATAAACGTAAGTTTAAAATATTTTAAAAATCTTTTACAATGAAACTTATTACACTTTATTATATTATATGCATTAATTACTATTTCCACAATAACTTTACTGAATGATCCACAATACACACATAAACAGTGAAATATTGATTTAATGAATTTTGTCAATACGAAACATTCTTTAATATAAATATTTTACGGATTTGTTACCAATTTTCTTCATATTAAAAGAAAGCAAATCCACTTGGGCTTGATTTTAAAACTCATAATCAAAAAGGAATATAATTTTGCTGTAATCAGCACAATTTTAATGTTTTTAATTAATATAAAATGTTATGTTGTACACTGTAATCTATTGATTATCATTCAAATTTAATTCAAAAATGATTTACTCAGAGAAAGAATTAAAACAAAGTTCTCTATTTACATAATAGTAAACAATTTAAAGTTGTAAACTTAGCTTCCATTGCAGAACTAACACATATTGACAAAAGTAGGTCTTACTCCAATAGACCTTTCTATTGAAGTAAGGATTACTTCTTTTTCAAAATTTCTTTCATCAATAAGCAAAGTTTAATTTTCGTTTTACAATGTAGTATACAAAACTCTTTCATTCTTTCAAAAGTTTTGGTGTAATTTCAGTACTGAAGACGAAGGTAGAGAGTTTACTTGTTTAATTTTTTTTTAAATAGAACATCTTTTGAATAAGTTTTGCATTATGAAAACTAAACAGATAAACAAATCTCACCATAGCAAAAATATTATTTGTAATACAATTATAAGAAAAGTATTTTTATTATTTATTATAGTAATACCAAAATTACAGTTTCCATTTAATTTCAGCCATTAGCTTATTTATTATTACTGTTTTTCTTGGTTACGTGTGATAGAAGAAAACAGAATATTCTTTTCCATTCATTATTTGAATAAACAATAAAAGTTTTCATATTAAACTATTTTCTATTTTTATCATGTATGATATTGCTTGAATTTTGATAACATTTTATTATGATAAGCAACTTCAAATGCATGTTTTCATTATGATGAAAAGAATGTAAATTTGTTAGCTGATTGCTCCATATTTCAAGCAGTACGTAAATAATTATACACTTTGAATTTTCAAAATGAGGTCTCGTAAGATCAAAATCATACAATGAGCTCATTTTTTCATAAATGAAACCTGTTTATGTATAGTTAGATTATTTTTTATTGATTTTATTAAGTAAACAACTTGCAGTATCCTTTTAAAATTAGTTAATTTTATTTCTGTTTTTAACTTAGAACAAAAACAGTATTAAATTACATTTCTTTAATTAAAATTAAACAAAAAATTAATTCTTTTGTTTTTTGGCTCTTTAAACAGATTAATATTCATTTATAAAATGTAATTTGGATACATTTTGCTTTCGATTTCATATTTAGATTTATTCACGATAATTTACGATCTTACACTTTAATCATTTTTAAAAAATATCAGGAATAATAAATTAACTGCTGTATTTTTTGTCATAGCTTTGACATTGATACATTTCATTCTCTCACAAAACAATGCAATAATGAAAGAGAATATTAAAATAAGTCGTAATTCTATTGTTAACTTTGTTGTCTACAGCAAAATTTTGGAACCTAATAAAATATTTCATGCTAATTAATTGAATATTTTCTAAGATGCATAAACAAAAACGAAAGGAAAAACATGCAGACATGAGTATTTTTCATAGATTAAGTTCTGTGAAGTAGGAAAATACAATAAATATCTTAAGATAAATGTCATTAACCACAAATATCAAAACAAACATTCTGTTATCAGTTTGTATGAGTCATATATTCACACGATAACAGAAATTGATACTGAAATCACTTTCGTGTATAGTTAAAGCAATCTAACATCATCCATAGTAATCAAAATTGTATTTAATAAATTATTGAAAAGCATTATAACAAAACAAATTATTTATTTTACACTTTTATATAATTTAAGGTGGGGAATAACTCATAAAAATAGGCCATCCCACTATATAATTGAATACCTGTGATACAAGAAGGATGTAGTAAAACGACTAAAATGTTTTGTGTTAATTTTTATATTAAAAATATTCATAAATGATAATACTGCCAGTTTTTATTCCAACTATAATTAGCCATATTGTGGCCTGAATAAAAACTGGCAATATTATTTAATTATTACTATAAGTTAGGCTGGGTTTTATATGTAATTATATATTTAAAGGTAGATTTTTGTTAATTTTATGAGTCATTTCTGCTTCTTTTGTTTTGACTAAGTTTGTTTCATTTCCAGAACTGTTAGATGCTTTTGATCAGGTAGAATTTTGTGGCTGACTTGTGAGACATTTTTGACTTTTTAGTATTCTCATTTAAATATTTTGCTGTTAAATATTATTTTCTGTTAGACAAATATTTATTATTATTTTATTATATATATTTTTTACTTTAAAAATATATTACACTTACAGACAAATTTGTTGTAGACATTTTAGTCTCAAACTAGGTATTAATTACAGTTTGCTAATTGCCCTTTAATGTTTTGATATCTGTTACTTCTATTTGATATCATCTGCTAAATTACAGCTTACATATCTGAATATATGAAGTCAACAAAACAGAATTTGTTTTGACTTACGATAAAAAATTGCTTATTGATCGAGTTAAATGTTAAAGTTCACTAGCTTATTTAGTTGACTCAATACAGAATTATTTATTCATATATTTTACATGTTTAAATAAAATGTACAAAACTGAGCAAAAAATTGTTTTTAAGTTTCTCCTTTTATCTCTCTCTCACATGCTTTGAAATTCTGGATTTTGTTGAAATTTTAATACATTTAGTATAGCCCCTTCCACTGATGATTGGTAACATAACATGTATCAAAGAGCCATAGTTTAGGAGAACTAGTTATTTAAACTTTTTCATATTCATTATATATAGAGTTCTGTGAACAAATTGTAATAAGTAGGCACAAACCAGTGAGTAAAGCATCAGGTTAAAAAGCTCAACATTGTGGGTTTATCTTGCTCCAATTTTTTTCCTACAATATTTTTCTAAAGTATACAGTCTAATGAATTATTCGAAAATATATTTGGCCCAAAATACTATTTTGTGATTGTTGAAGTCATTTGCATATTTTGCACTAACAACTTTTCCTACAGCAGTTTAAAGATATGCAAATGATTTTAATAATTACAAAATAGTATTTTGGGACAAATGTATTTTATAATAATTTATTGGATTGCATGCATTAGAAAAAAATGTGGGGAGAAAGCTAGAGAAAAACAAGACACTCACAATGTTGAGCTTTTTAACTTGGTGCTATACTCATTGGTCCATATCTATTTGTTATGATTCATTTATAAAACCTGATATATAATGCATGTGGAAAAACAATGATTTTTTCCTCACTATTGCTCATCGGCATCAGTTACAGTACTGTGCATTAGTGAAAGGGATGTACTAAAACATATTAAAATTTCAACAAAATCCAGTATGTCAAAGCTCAGGTGTCTCCTTGTTGGTCAGTATTTTTATTCATTTCCTTTATTGTTCATTATTTTGTTATGTTTTTAAAAATTATACTGGATGTGAATTGTATACAGTTATGATGGCCAAACTTCATTGTGAGCCACAAGTGCTGCCCATCTAGATTCTTACTAGTTCCCATATACTTATTCAAATAGTTTCAACCAGTTACAATATAAAATAGAGAATGCAGTACTGACGTATTTCTGATAGGTAATATATGGCTCCTATTGTGATAAGATTTGGCCACCATACGACTCACCAACCAATTAACCAGTTTGAATAACATTTAAGTGACAAATGTTTTCATTACCTGTTCTGGGCACTTCTTCGGGTCTATTCTTAATCCAAAACAAGTTGGCCGTTGACATTTGAATATAAATCAAATGGTATGGATTTCAAATAAGGATAAGGAGAGGATCCCCCTCACTTTTAAACCCCTTTTAAAATCATTGTACACCACAATTGCCAAGAGACATTGGGTCAGTATTACCTACAGGAGATGCCCCTCCATTTTCAACATGCTGTGCAATGGAAAAGACCCTCCTAATCCCAACAGACTACCAAGCATTTATAATGTCCCTATCAGAGACAACAGGGAAATGGTGTACATTGGCTCCACTAAACATTCAATGGGGGTCAGAATATGGGAGCATAAATCTGAAATACAGCATAGTAGGAGTACCACCGCACACTGTACTTACACGACAGACCTGGATATTATGGCGGACTTCTCCGGAGCCAGAATTATCCTTATCACCCCACACCCGGAACACCTCAAACGGTTAGAGGCCATTGAAATTTTTAAGGTTTGTAGCAGAACCATGTACATTTTAGGGACGAGATGTGTCTGTCGATGGCATGGCAGATTATACTTGACAACGACATTTAACTTTCAGTTGTATTTAGAGGTGAACGCATGCGCAGAAGTTCTCTGCATTCCAACTCAACCTAATATTTAAACATCATACGGAGAACACTTGCACATACCATATTTGATTTATATCCGAATGTCAATGGCCAGCCTGTTTTGAATTAAGAAGAGATTTGAAGAAGTGCCCAGAAGGGGCAACAAAAACGTTATTCACACCAGTTAATTGGTTGGTGAGTCTTACATTTTGTATACATCCTGGTGTTGTGCAGTTAAATATTTGGCCACCTCTAATACATATGGTATCTATTTTAGAATCTACAAATTATTTGGATGTTTGATAATGTCTGTGTTTATCTTTAATAGACTTACTCTCTAGATCACGGATGATAAATCTTTTTGAGTCCACTTGCCAAACAGTAAGCATACTTATTCTAAAAAATGTTTTGAGTGCCAAAGTTCTAGACTTCAAATAAGTATGTTTAAATAAATAAAATCAATACACTCTAATTAAAGTAAATGTAAAGAAGGTGATTGAAAAAAAAGGATGATCATGTGATACGTTACATGCCAGATGATCTCTCTGATGTGCCACTTCAGGAACGCATGCCACAGGTTTGCCACCTCTGCTCTAGGTCAAGATTAGTAACATTTTATAATTGCTGTACAAAAGTAAAACAGTGCAATATAGCTCAGCATTCCAGTTTTATTTTATAAAACTTTTCCACTGAAAAGTTCATAATTTTGAAGAGAAAGAAATATGCATTACACGTTTTAATTATTTAATCAAACAAAAATCATGCCAAACAATATTCATATTTTTGTTGCATCCAATACAGTTCTTTAGCAAATAACTGCTATGGGAAATAAACACACATGAAAGTCTACAAATTGATGTTGGAAGATATCTTTAAAAATTGCTCTTCTGTTTTACTTAACATCCCACATTATATGCTATAAATGTACAGATCTTATGAGGCTCAAAACTTTGTCTACAGGTGACATGGATAAATTTTTAGCAAAAGTAAACGAAATGGAATTTCAAAATAATTGTAAAGTGGAGAGAACATGTGATAAAAATAAGAACAAAAATGGATAGCAGTTTGTTTTGAATCATTGTTAAGTTAATTACAGATGTAATATTTAAGTGACATATTTGTTTTTGTGTGCTAAGGGTTCAAAACCTACCACATGCCATTTAAAATCACTTTGCTTGTCACGGTTTCCGACTTATGCTCTGGATAAATGCCGTTCTAATTGCAAACTTTGCAGTTGTCGACTAACACAAGTGCAATTGTGTTAAACAAATAAATTTGAAATCCGTTTTACATCTTTGTCGTAGAAGTTCTATTAAGAATATTAGAGATAATTAAATATTGTATAATATATAATTAAAGAGTGGCCTATATTTTTATATTGATATGTTCTCTAACTAAGCTACCTAATTACATTATTATTAACAAATATTATTATAGATATTACATGATAAAGTGCATAGTGAGAAAAAATTCCATTGTTTTGAGTTTGATTATCTATTTGGATAAATTGATTTATGTAATAATTAAATATAGGTAGATTTGATTATCTTCATCAGCTTCATCTGTTATCTTGTTTCGATTATTTCCAAGTTTATTTTATTTTAAATAGTATATTTTTAATTAAATAATCACAAAAAGTAAAGAGCAATTATCGGGTAAAGCCATTGTGCAGTAGCCACCTTTTATCATCATTGACAATTTATAACAGTTAACAATTTATAGTTTTAATTGTTCAAATTCTCATAAACCATTCATAGACATGTAAGTTTGGGAAGAGTGAAAATTGTTAATAATAATTTAATATTCTGGTGAATTTGTTTTAGTATGTTTTAAGTTGTATATAATAATGAAAGTAATTTATTTTCAGATAGATACAAAAACAGAAATAAAAACATACTTGGCACGCATGTAAGAACATTTAATTCATTAACTTAAGAAGTCCAATATATCTTAGAAGACATCCCAAAGGTGACATAGACACAAAAGGTGCACAAATAAGAAGTTAATTTTAATATTGTATTAACAAATAATAATAATTTGTGAATAATAATTATAATCATCTTACTTCTTTTATAGATGATGGCAAACAATTTTTCTATTCCATTCAGTACTCATGCATTTTGAAAAAGAAAATTATTCCAAGATACTGTGCATCACTGTAGAAAATACTGATGTATAACAAAATAACAAATTGATTCATTTAGAAATAAATAGTGATTTACTAAATTAGAATTATGCTGTATTCCTTAATTATGTATAAACTTTTCATTTTGTTTAGAGATGCCACAACAAATATTGCCGCTAGCTTTTTGAATGTTTGGCCACTATCCACGATGTCGGTTATTTAACAGTTTTCTTTAAATTTCTCAACATTTGAGAAATGAAAATAATAACGTTTACTTGAGAAAGAATTCTTTAGAAAAAACACTATCATCCATACCTCTTAAATTCTCGAATTCCTTTTTTAGAACAAATGTCTAATGATCGACACTTATCTCGACCGTTAGACATTTGTTATAGAAAGACATTTCAAAGCTAAACAGGTGATATTTGTAGGAGCAAAGTGTGTGAAATTTACTGTTCCAAGATAATTTTAATATTACAACTATACACATGTTAAAATTCCATACATTTATATTGCATTTTATTAAAGAAAGCAAAATATAAATTTTATAGTCTCAACAGAATCATTATGACAAGGTTTAATATGTAATACTAATTTGTCATATGGCCACTCTTCACTTAATGATGTTTCTCAAGCTCTCCCCTTTCTTAATCTTAGTCTAGTTCCTGTAGCATTTTGGTATTAACTACACAAAGTATTTGCAATTTCCAAGACTACATATTTCATTTATAAATTTGTACTCTATTGTTTGTCTCATTTGAAGGATCCAAAGTTAAAAATACTAATCTGAATGTCATGTTTTCATGAATTAACTTTAATTTTTGGTAAATCATTTTCATAATTTTTGATAATTGTATTTTTATGTTTTGTAAGAGATGCAAATTAAAACAAAGTTGTTGAGTTAGTTTCCTTTAGACCTCTTCTTTATCCGGAAAATAAAGATGATTAAGCTCCTCGTATAACAACCCAGTCATAGGAATGGTACTCTGTCATTAATTGAGGAGTAGCTATGTTATAATTACAAAAAAAATGAATTTTTTTTTTTTTTCAGATGAAATTTATATCCTGTCTCATTTAATTATAAATATGAATGACAATGTTATTGGCATATTTTAAAACTTATAAATATATTTCTGACATGTTTATTAATGACGAAATTATGATGTCTAAAAGTAATTTAATGTCGATATGTTTGATTTATCTTATGTAAAGAATGCTACGGCAGGTTTATTATTGTATTATGTTCTTTACATTTAAAACATTTGCAAGTTTCCCTACATTTAATTGTGCCAGAGTTGGTCGGATAGTTGAGGCACTTAAGGTTGGCCTATCACTCTTGGGGATCCGATATCCAATCTGAATGGTTGAAAATCCCAGGAGACTATTGTATGCTATGTCCCTTTCTAACTGGCTGAACCAATGATGGGTATGATTAAAAATGCCTTTTTTAGTGTCCATGGAGCAGAGTCCAATAAAAGTCAAAAAGTTAGCAATAAAAAGTTAAAATGATAAATATCAGCCATCCTTAAGCAATCTTATCTTCAGATTATGTTCATTAACTACAGAGAACTATTGGCATACATATTCCTAGTGTTTGTGTATAGTATAGGGGGATCTTTGTACAATTACTCAGGATAAATGTACACACTTATGCTTACCTTACTGCTGTTTCCACGGGATTAGGGCTTTTAGAGTTTTCTTTATGTGCTAAGTTGGAATCTTCAGCGAGATGACAAATGTAAAACAACTTCAAATAGTATAAATTATCAAAGTATTCTGTTTTCTAGTGTAGTATATCGGAGGATGGATTACTTTCATAATTTACAAGTAGAATCTTATATTGAAAACAAATAGAATTATGTTTGTTTATCATGAATATTCATGACAAACAAATGTATTTCTGTAAATGTAAAAGTATGTTTCATAATGGGAATTGACTGAGTTGATACATTGTCATTAACCTCAGATTATGTTGCAATAAATGTATAAGCTGTTAATCTTATTATGTATGATATAATAAAACATGAAGAAGTACATCGTGACATTTCTTCAAGATGGCTCATCATAAACTTAATAGCAAACCCTGATTATATGTTCACATGTTGTTAGTCTACTGGGAATCACAGTTTAAATCTGGTGGACTTCTGTCATTAATTGTGTACAGTATGGTTTTGGGGCATCGTTTCTATCTCAGAATCTGCCGTAAAACATTAATTTTGGATGATTGTACGGCCATGCTGTGCCAATATCTTGCATAGACAAACAACCGATCCAAATTATCGTGGCTGGTTTCATAATATTGTGATCTGTGGGGTCCAACTACTGCTCAATCCTTGACGACTTGAAAAAGATTTGCATTTATATTTCTCATAAAAGACAGCCAATTCTGCAAGTTATCATGTTTGGGGGGGAAGTTCAAAATAAATGCAAAGTTTATACTACTATTGTTTTTTTACAGACATTTGCTTTGTGCTATTATTTCAGATGGACACACCACGAATAAATAGCAATATGTTATCTTACATCCCTTCACAAGCAATTATATTAAAAACAGCAACATGAAATTTTATATAAACTTTAATTTTTCAGATCAAGTTCTTATCTATGATCAATGATTTGTATTTTAAAATGCTCATTTTTCTTATGAAACAAAACTGAAAATTGGTTTTGCTTTAATATTTCAGGATAAAAATGATTTATTTTACAAAAGAAAATTTTAATTAAATGTATTTGTTTAATTTCAGATCTATCACGCGATCATATTACCGAAATTCGGTCGGAGCCTTGCTCGTTTATGATATTACACGACGTTCTAGTTTCGAACATTTAGTGGACTGGCTATTCGAGGCGCGTCATCATATTGAACCACAGAAAGCAGTGTTCCAGGTAAGTTTTTAATTATATATTTTTCTGCATACAAAAAATACAAAAGCAAACAACTTGTTTACAATAATCTAAACCATGGGTGGGCAACCTTTTTCTATGCAAGGACCACATTTAAAACTTTTGAACTAACACAAGAAAAAAGAAAAAAATGTGTGTTAAGCACATTTATTTATTTATGAGTAATTATAAATTAACATTAGTATACTTAATTTGACTTCTAGAAGTGATGTGAATGTAATATATATGGAATATTTGGTTGATTAGTTTTGATGTGAGTCTGTTAGCTGATAACTGTTTGTTTTAACTTTATACTTAATTCATTGCAGGAAAAACTGTTCACATACATAAGTTGTAGAAAATAATGATAGAATTTTTGTGACATACTTCCTTAAGGTGGGAAATTGATATATTTTTAAAAATATTTTGTGCAGCCCGCACCTGATCTAAACTTTGACAATTTTCTTATCTAATAAAACAATCTTCATGTTCTTCCGAAAACATTCTTACTTGATTTATTTTCATTAATTCATCAGATAAACATTTGCATTAAAGAAATATTAGAACAGTTAAAAACAAAAAAAAATAATAATCGCATAGTGCTTCACGCAATTCCATCATGAATAAATTAATAAAGACCAAAATCCATTTATTTTTTTTTTATTAGTTTTATTTTCTACTTCTAAAAATATAAACAAATTTTTGTTTCTTTCTAATTTAAAAATTGCATAAGAAAAATTATCATCAGAATAGAATTTAAAAATTGTAAATGCATTTTTCTCTATTCGAACTGTTATTATCTAAGAACTTTTATAACTCGATCCAGAAAATCTGTGTTGTTGACTAATATATTCCATGGTTGTGATGTAACGCATGCATCTGTTTTATTTATAACTCTTCTACATTTACTAAAAATTAGAATATAAACTTGTTCCATGAATCAAGTGGGATTTCTTCTACTCTCCTCTCTTAATGGCCTGGTGTTAATCCAATTTACGTTAACATTAGCTGTAATTGCCCCTTGTGTGAGCATAGTAGAAGGTGTATAGTATTTCTGAATGCTCCAAGATGCTGTTTAATTCTTAATCTATGTATCTATATGTAGAACATATGTATAGGCTGCCTTTGTACCCTCTTTTAGACTTACCAAATGTACTCCTGGCTTGCTTATTTTTTCTAATTATATGCATAAGTGTAGGATCTCTTCTGTTAACAATAGAGTATTGCAAACTATTCATTACCGATTTAAGAATATTGGATCAGGCTTACATCTTTAATGATAATGCTTTTCTCTGCATTAGTTGTTTTCCTGTTAGATCCTATAGAACAAACAGGAAGTATAGTATTTACTTCCAGACTTGCATTGAAATGGTTGGCTGAGCTTCCAAGTAGACCTGAAATAACCAAATTTTTAATACAGTTTTAATTTAAATGCTTGTCATTACAACTTTTTGCCCAGACAACACAGAACATATCTTCTAATAATTAACAAAATAAGAATAAATAAAATTTAAATGACTGCGTACTCTCATAATAGCGAAAGTGTTTATCCGCAAATAAAGTAACAGCTTCTTTATGCCTCAAAACATTTTTGTTGGATGTTTTAAACAATTATATTTTTACTTCCAAAGAATTTAGTTAATAAAATGCAGTATTTAAAATTATACATACAATTTCAATATTTTCGTTCCAAACGTGACAAAGTTTTCAGAATTATGAGTATAATTTTTTTTAGTTCTGAGAAAGAATTACTTTCTCTAATTATCTTTAAAATGTAATTAAAAATTCAATTCAACTAAATGCACTTAAGTAGAAAATAAACTAATTTAGATTTTTTTAAAAAGAAGTACTTCTGCAAAGATCTGTAAGAATACTTCCATTTTTAAAGTTTTAAATATATTTTTTTAAAGAATTATAGCGTAGAAATGTAAGAGCTGTAATAATGGGGAAGTTAAAATGTCAGTTAATTAAAATTCCACTCGATGACAGTCTAGAAAAAATCAACCGTTGGAAGTGGCTATCCATTATTACACTTTGGAATTTTAATTAATTTTTATTGAAATGATTTTTATTTAATTAAAAAATTCCCTGCGATATATAATAAATTACAATTTATCGTTTGTTCGTAAAAAATTTTCAACGGGAATACTTTTATAACGCCATTAAATGCTAGTTCACCTTTAATTTCGAATTGCAAAGATTGTTGTGCCACTTCGTTATTAATATTCAAATATGCCTAATTAATTAAATGTGCAAATTGATTTATTAAATACACTTTTATGTAGTCCAGTCGATTCATTAGTAATTAATTTGGTTAACTGTTGCAGCAAGTCAATTATTTAATTTAGTAATAATCAAATTTCAGTTTCTGCACTTACATATGCCTATATTTCACTTATGATTTTTTTACTTAAAATATTAGCTACGTCAAATCAAATTTCTACATTTTGTTCCAAACTAAGAATTTTATGCAGCACGTCAGTCAAGTTTTCATGTTTTTCATTTGTATATAAAACTTTCTAAATTTCTCAGTGATCTTTTAATACTCTCTAACTCTATTATGATGCAAATTTGAATTTACAAACTCCAACTCTGATAAGTTGTTTCCTAGCCATTCCTGCAGAGAAATGCTTTGATAATATGTATAAATTTACAAATTTATTAATACTGGTATGCACCACCTAACAATGTTCCACTCAATAATAGACGGGACTTAATAATATGCAACAGAGATCCCGTAAATTATAATGTAGCCGAAAAGTTTGTACCTGCTTGTGTTTTTTCTACGTTTAGATACATAAATACTTATCATTGTTACATATAGCCTATATGAGTAGTAGACTTTATGACATACGTTTGTCTAATATAAGGTCAGTTATTTCTCGGAACGTGTCTGCATCATTAATCACTTCACATAAAAGAACAAAAGTAATTTTTTTATCCTACTCTATCATCTGTCTATTCGTTAACTGTCTTTTATTATTAATTTATATTACGATGTCCTTTTATTAGCCATAACAAAAGAAAATTCTGCATAGTATGCAGATGATGCAGAACTCCAGATCAATTTGTTATTCTGGATTGTTTTAGGTGTGTCCCATAGATGTAAATGCCCTAATAGATTCCGGTATGAAATCATTTGCACTGAAAATTTTACAAAAATAATTTATTTTTGATTTGCTTGAGCTTTCACAGATGCACATGTAAAAAATGATAATGCTTTATTAAGACAGAAAACAATAAACAATTTTTAAAAATTACAATACTTTTGACTCTCCCAAAAATTTTAACAAAGTTAACTAAAATAATTAATGACATGTTTATAGATTATATTTAAGCATAATATAATATCCTAAGAAACCTCCTCTGGCTAAAGTAACTTTGTAATTGTGGACTGGCATTGTTTGTACAAGTTTTTGGAGGATGGATGCTCTTACTCTTTCCCGGTGATGAATTATTTGCTTGTTTTAGTCTTCATGCTATTATATTGCTGCTCATTTGTCTGTATGGCTCTAGCCAAAACCCCCCATAGATTTTCCATTAATAAGGATAAGATAAGGAGATAGAGCTGGCTGATCGATAATAGACACCCCGTTAGTTACAAAACCATTTGTATGTAGAGCTTGTCGTGTGAATGGGAGCATTGTCTCATTGAAAGAACCACTGTTTCCTGGAAATATGCTCGGCAAAGAGCAAGAGATCGCTTGTCAACGTGTTTCGATAATCTTTTGTTTTCGTATGCCCTCATAAAAGGGTGTGTGGAGTCTTTCCTTGGCAACTAATACCACTCCGCCCAGTAACTGAGCCATCACCTTGTCCTCGTTTCGAATATAGTCCTTCCTCCCTTCTCAAATCTTGCCAATAATGGTTCCGACCGTTAAGAGAAGATTTTTTATTGTCCCTCCAGACAATCTGTTTCCACATGTCCATCTGGCTCATTCTTTCCTTGGCCCTTAGCAAACATTTCTCCTTTTGAATGAGCTTTAGTGACAGGGCAGGATTTTCTTACTTATATATGAGATGATGGCACATCTGCACAACTCTCCCAACAGTCAATTTGCCAATGTTATGCTCATGCATTGCCTCTAACTTCTGAAGTAATCTTTTGTTGTTAGCAGTCTGGCAATTATTTGTTTTTCTTTGTTTGTAAGCTTTGAAGGACGTCCTGTCAATTTGGATAAGAATGAAATCACTCCACATGTACCCAAAAAAAGATGAAGGATAATGATGTGCTAAATAATAATGTTGTCACTTGTTTTTAAACAATGTTTTTACTTCATACACAAAAATAATATAATGTAAAGAATGTGAGGAACGTCAGCATATATTGTAAATGATGATGCGAGCTACAAAAATGGGACTTAACTAACACATTTATGCAGAGAATTGTATTACAGATTTTTCTTGCCCATGGTTTTAGTTTAATTTCCCTGTCAATAAGTATTTTAATTCATACATTCCTAACCTAACCTAAACGAGATGCTACTTCTGTGACTATTTACCTATTGACTTTATAAACCTTTGTTTGTAAAATCAATAGGTAAATGGTCATAGAAGTAGTGTATTGTTTATAAGATTACAGCTATCGCGGGATTACCAGAAAAATACGACAGAAATTGTGGGGAAAACTAATTCTGGGAATGCACGTATAACAAAATACAGACTCTAAGGCTAGTATTTTGTAAGCTTCTCAGTAATTAAAGTAAAAACTTCAATTGAAAAATAAGCCATGAAGAATCAATGTTACTAGGGCACACTCTCCTTGAAAATTCTTCAGAATGTCCAGGTAACATTAGTACCATTTTACAAAATGTCAACATTGGCATTCTGTTGTGCGTAGATCGGGAGAAAATAAAACTTTTCTAATTTTGTCGAGTGCCCACTGGTGGTCGAGTGGATAAAACCACCAGATGCCAGTAGTTGGTGGCAATTTTTTAGTGGGCTGGCCATGCTAAGTTTCCAGTTTTTTTTTCACATTTGCAATGCCTAAATACAGGTCAGTTTCTCACGCAAGGTCCTCTCTTTCCATGAGACACACAAACCAAACCTAATTTGGTCGTTTTTTTGGCAGGTCGTGGGATGCAAAGTGGACATGGAGCACCTGAGAGAGATACCGACGGACGAGGGAAAGGCATTCGCCGACTTCTACGGGGTGAAGTTCATCGAGACGTCGGCCAAGACGGGTTACAACGTGGAGGAGGCCTTCGCCATGATCGCCCAAGAAATTTATAGCAAAATAGAAACTGGAGAATTTAAAGTGGAGGACGGCTGGGACGGAATCAAGACGGGATTTGCGCGTCCGAGAAGCAACGTTCACCTGATGGAGGCGGAACCCGAAGGAGGAGGCTGTTGCTAAAATTTTATAATTACAATAGGGAATAAATTAACTAATATTAAGAACTGTGAACAAATTGTAATATATATATAAATATATATATTAGCTAGGCTTTGACATTGACAGATAAATTAGTTAGATTTTATAAAATATTTATTTTAATTTATTTAATAACGACTCGTTTCTCCTTTATATTTGTAGAATTTATGTAGTGTTTCACCCACTTAATTATGAGAAATTTGAAAAAGTTTCGAATCCTTTGGTACGAGACGAGTTCAGGAATTGACGGAACGAATTTTGTATTAGTTTTCTTTATTTTTCTGTCGGATTTTGTAAGGTGAGGCGAGAATTTTGTTAATTTTTCTTGTATTTTATTTCGGTCGTAGAATCTCGTCGTCTTTTTACATTTGCATTTGACGAGTTCGTCGACATTTCTGCCATTTAGTTTAGTTTTTCGCGTATCTTAACTGTGTTCTGGATGGTGATTTGCACGAGCAGTCTTATAGTTTCCACATGTTTGTTCCACAAGAAACTCTTTTATGATCATCGCCGTTAACTTTTTTATTGGCAGTTTTATTATTAATCATACAAAATTCGTACGTTTTGTATTTCTCGAAGCATCTTCTATACTGTACATTTAGAAATTTCTACGAATCTCTCGGAGTATAATTTATCTTCTGCATTTTTATTTTTTTGGAACATATTTTGTCTTTTAATATTTCTTTCATCTCTTACAGATCACAGAGAAATTCTCGTCAAAATTTCAGGCACGTCAAGCCCATAATTACTGACAAATTTTAATATACGAAACAGAAGTGATGGGGTTTGCTACTCAATTTTGACAGCTATTTTTTGAGATGTAACTCTCTAGTTATTTTATGATTTCGAACACAGAGAGAATGCTAATGTGGATCGTAATTAGAATTCCATATGTTTGATTTGTTTAGGAGGATTCCAAGTAGGTCTGTCCGTTGCTAGGAAAGAACTGAGTAAGTGTAAGATTTAATTTGTTTGTCTTACATCTTAATTTAAAGATCTGAAACGATCGGTTTCAAATTAACGATTATGCAGATATACACGGCAAGATGAACAAATTATTTGGTGATATGCGTAAAGAATTCAAAAGAATAATCATTTGCGGATGAATTTTTCAAACGAAAACAGAGAATTTCCTTTTCCTCCAAAAATCGGCGTACATTTATGACGAATTTTGGAGAGAACATAAATATTTGTATGTTCAGATATAGTTAATTCCCTTTTGTATTCTGTCGTTTAACACGTACGGATTCTCCCGTGCAGATAAACAAAGTAGCATCGACGTCCACACGATATCCATTCACATCTACATTCACAAACGTTGCACCAAAATCGCATTTTACTTATTGGTATTCTTGTTCTGTATGGTCATTGAATCTCCGTTTAGTTGTCTACCGGACCATTTTGTAATTATAAATAATTATTGGTGTTAAATCTAACCGTGGCACCCATTTGTATGCAATTTTCTGTCCGTCTCGTAAACGTAATTGCAGATATTTGCATCCACCAGGCTTCGGTAGTAGCGAGGATGCATACAATTTGACCGAAATGCTAGTCTATCGTGCCTCCGATTTTCGTTTTACTTCACAAATAATTTCACGTCACTCAAGAATGTATCCATCATTGTAACAGAATAAAGATAAACAATAACAGGAATACAGAACTGTAATTTTGACATTGAATATAAATTACATACCTGTTAATTCGCTTTTCCTGCAACAATTGTTACGCTACTAGATACGTTCTAGTCACTGCAAGTAATGCGATTGTAGAGTTCTAGAATTTGCAATTCCGCATCTTAGTAGCGTAGCATAGCGTGCGTCAAATTTGCAAATGTAGTTGCATTGCAATCAGTTTATCGTTCATAGCCACGTTTATTCTTCGTGACGATTTGCAGTACGAGACAATCCGTTCCTTAAATTAATTATGGGCCGCCTGGGAAACACTTTTCTTATTGTTGCCCCCGCAATTTGCACCTCAATAATTCGTCGCAATACTAAGTAAATTATTTTGGCAAAGGGACCAAGTCACCTTATTGTTTACAAATTCATTTCTCGTATGCGACAGCAGTTTTCAATAGAACTATCGTTAATAAGCGAGCACACGTCATTAGTTCATCTTGCTGTGTATGCTTCGACAGCTTTTTTCATTTTCGAAATTAATTTTCCGGTAAGCATCGCCACTAAACTACGCAATTGTGATAATGGCAAAAAAAATTACACTTTTCTTTATTTTGAAAAATAAAACAGAACGTCAAAACTTCATTGCTCAAAATTTTGTCACTAAAGAATTTGTATTCGAAGTCTTTTGTAATCCGAGAGTCTTTGATGGAATTTCCATTTTAAAACACTGCGGGGGAGATTCGTTTCGTAAATTTTCGATCGGCACAAACCGACGAGGATTCCTATTTAAGTGATGCCGGAGATATTAAAGCATCGAGTGCCATAATTCTATTCTTTAATACCGCAGTGCTCTGTTTTCCATTGTTACTTTGGAATGTTTGGCGAATTTAAGCATGCGGAGACATCCTCGCGCACATTATTTATCCCGGTGCCACGGGGTTCTACTTTACTCTGCCTCATTCGCCACAGAAAAAGCAATTTATCTTTACTTATTTTAATGATAACGCGTCTAGCCAAGCCACATTCCTCTCTCGACTCTCGCATCCTGTATTAGACATTCAAAGAGCGCTATTTATTATATATTTATTTATTTATTTGTTTAAAATTAATAAATTCCAAGCCAAATTTTAAGAATTAATCCAAATAACCGCAGCTTTACTCGATAGAATTGGTCTGTTGTTATATTTTAATAGTTTAAGTATTATTTATTTGTATTTATAGACGGATCGAAAGAATTTTTCGTTCGAATCGTTCTTTCCGAATTTCTGTATATTTATGTAAAGAGATATAACATCTATTTTTGATTATTTTCAAATTTTTCCCGTATATTTGTATACATAAGAACCGTGTGTACGGATATGCATCATATAAACGAATAAAATAAAAGATATATATTATATATTTATGCCGACGTACGTCGCCCAAAATGAATTTTGTATCGAGAACCAAACGAGAAGATTTTGCTTTCTCCGAATAAACTCTTGATTTATCATGCTATATTGTTGTCCGTGATGGAACAGATTCCGCACTTCCGTGGTTCTTCGAAAAATTATGCCAACAACACATCGAAGTGGTAATAATTCAAGAATTAAAACCAATCGCGAGAGAGACGATGGATTACATATTGTATTTTTTTTATTTTGCCAATTCTGCACAAGATATAATAAGATGGCTTCGGTTTCGACAAATTCAGAAAAATTGAGCTGGCATCTTCGTTATCCGTCACAAAAACACTTTTGACATCAGTTTATCGAAATACGGGACAGTCTTAATGCATGGGCCCCATACTAATCCGTGTACATTGACCCTTCGATGCACCTCGTATTGTATACGACACATACAAAGGTGTATAGTTACTTCACTAAAGCAGAAAATTACTTAAATTAGCAATAAGTCTCAATGCACACAGGCTGTTACGCAACATTTACACATTAAGGCGAAGGGAGGTGGGGTGACATATGGCGCATTGTGCCTTGATTCGATTTCCTTATTTTGGTATTTCTGATTGGATATGAGGTGATTAAAAAAACATTTATGTGTATAAATATACTCGAATATACCATGTTTCCCCGAAAATAAGACCTAGTAGAGGTTTTGCTGAATTGCTAAATATAAGGCCTCCCCAAAAGACCTAGAAAAGTTTTTGTTTGGAAACATGTCTGCCAAACAGAACACCAGAGCATGCAGCTGTGATTCTTTTTACCCTGCCGCCGTTGCAGAGCAGCTGCATGCAGGACATGAAGACCGTCACTTGCAAATGTGCAGACAAGGCATCAAGAGGCTCGTTGCCTGCTGCCATACTGTACACTGTCCCTGCTGTGCTGTACGAGTGTGCTATGGTGAACTCCCCCAGGTGGCTGGAAGCCATATACCATACGAAAAATAAGACTTATATTAATTTTTCCTCCCAAAGATGTGCTAAGACACTGTCTTATTTTCAGGGAAACAGGGTATATTGAGGGATTTGTGAACATTTGGTCACTTTAGTGATGATTACTTAGCAAATTGTGTTTGTATCATGAGTGATACAAGATGGAGAGCAGTTTAATCTGTATGGCTTAACAAGTATTTGTGTGTTTTTCAAGCCTCGCATATTGTTCAAATGTTTATCGTGTCAATTAGTTGTTGTTGTACGGCACTTTTGCTGTACAACACTTTTGCATCCATTTGCTTTCCCTCTATTGCTTTACACATTTGTCCAAGTAACCAGGAAGACATTGCAAGACCCAGATATGTGCCCGAATTGGCAACAATTTGGGACCACCCTAATATGCACTGTGCCTTTATTGCCTCGAGCGGCTTCCACTCACCCTCGTTCATACCAGAGTACTTCTTGATAACGTTCGCAATCCAAACAAAGATTTGCTCTTTCTTATCACAAATCCACAGCAAGCATTTCTGATATTCTTCCTGTATACCTCGATAATTCGTATTCTGCACTGCCACATTTCCTCATATGGTGCAATGACAGGTCCCATTGTCCTTGCACCTTATATGGTGCAATGACAATGGTACCTGCCCTTCTCTCAGCGTGGGCAATAGAGGTTTGTGGGACTTGCCAATGGCTCATTGCCACCATGTTTAAACACTGGCACATATAGTCTGTTCGCAATTGCAGCCGTTCTCGCCTCTTCTATACTGATCTCGCATCCGGGATCATTCTTGTTCCAAAATGGATCACAATTATCTTTTACCTTACTTGTTCCCGCATGAGTGCCACTGCCTTTTGCCTTTCTCGTATATGGCCAGAAAGCATTTTGGTTGTCCTTAAATACCACTTCCCATTTCTTTGCTCTTTTTTATCTTCTTACATTCACACTTACACTCTTCGTACTCATTCTTATTCCCACCATTCATATATCTCAGGTAAGTTTCTCTCTTTCTCCTTAAGGCTTTGACAACTTCTTTGTTCTGCCATGCAGTGCCTCTTGCTCATTTTTCCATCTTCGTGGTACTGTGCACTTCTCTCACACCCGCCACCATGTTATTTCTTGTGGCATCCCGTGGATTCTCGGGTTTTCGTCCAATGTCTATACTCTGCTTAACACACACAGTTTCTCTACACTATAACTTTAGCTTGTTCGGGCCCTCCACTTTAATGCATTCTAATATTTTCTTTTGCCATTTTGTCTTTTGTATTGCTGACCATTCCGGAACTGCATTCCTTGACCCGACTGAGTAATGGTTGGTGCCCATTTTGCACCCTCGTCCATTTTGACCTTTTGTCACAAATCACAAAATCAAAAGAATGTATTAGATACGAACAATCCCATTGCAACACCTAGTTTGATAGGGCACTCACCATTGTCATTCACTCTATCAAAACCATACCTGCCAACATAAGCCCAAGAACATCTATCACACACACCTGTATGTGCATTTGTATCACCTAACAATACAATCCTTTCATTTGTCTTGCATTTGTTCAAAAAAGCCAGCAGAATACTCTAGAATCCATCCTTCTCTTCAATCATGCCAGACTTAACCAAAGTGTATGCACAAATGCACAGTAAACTCATGTACAGTACCCTACTTTTGTTCTTAATCAGACAATCTTTTGTGATCTTTTTGAGTGGGGACTAACTTAGAGGCTCACTCCACATTTTCCAAATTCTTTTATAGGCACACTAGAAGACGCATAAAAGGCCCTTGCATTTTGGACGAGTGCATTGCATTTACCTTGACACCAAACCAAAGTACCTCAAACAATAATAATTGTACATAACGAAATAAAGTTGTGTGTAGATTAAGACTTTAAAAGTCGTGCAATTTTGCATCGATGATTGTTTAGCAATTTGCATATGCTGAAGTGGTTTTATAGTATTTGTGTGGAAGATTCCATTGTTGGTGTTCTTTGGTGGTACATTGGAATTCAAATATAGAATCACTGCACCATTCATATTTATAAATGACTTAACGATGTTGCAAGAATCCAACATCCAACATATTAATAATTGACCGACGGTCAATTATTAATATGTTGAAGACAGTGATGGAAATTTTGTGAGTATTTTCAATTTTTAAATGATTAAAAACAAGTTATCGCAGAACCGACGAGGGGTGCCATCATGCCAAATAGTAAAGGATATAGCGAGTATAAGGGACAAATTGTATTAAAATGGTGCTGTGCAGAAAGAATTGTATTTGTCGCATGCAGCTTGCAGATGACTATATTTTGATAATAAAAACAATAGTTCTAATATTCGCCGGTAGGAAAAGTAGAGTGCTACAAATGGGAAACAAGTGTGCACGAAGTTTAATCAGCGGATTTATATTTGTTCTATATGTTAGAGTCGATCAATGTTTCAATGAGCAGTCGTGTGGTGCAAAGGACCAGGACTGGAAACAGACGCCGCGGCACCAAATTTCTTCCATCGGTGAGCATTTGAACCATTTTTATTTTTATTGTCAAAATTCCCCCACAACCCGGAGACCATGTGTTGCACCCCACTAATCTATTAATTTCTCAAGCTCCGAAAGTATATATCTTGTCAATCGACACCAGCAAAACAATGCATTGATATATAAAATTCAAAACGTCTGTCTGTCTTATAAGTTTCATTACATTCAGGCATCGATACCTGTAATTTAATAATAAAAGAGAAATTTATATGCCCACCTTATAGTTTGAATTTAAATCTTTAAATAATTCAGATTTGTCGAGCCACGGAATTTTTTTGACCCAAAGACGATTTTGAGCAACCGCAGAGAAATGCGATGATTCGAAGGATTTTCTTTCCTTCCATCTCTTTCAGATCTGCAACTCTTCCACTTTCTCAGTTGGGTTTTATCGCATGGAATATAAAAGGAAAGAGAATTCAAACCATGCATTAAAAGATATTGCAAATCATCCACACTTGTGAGCGATAGTTGAGGATGGTGGAATTTTGTTTCCTCGATCGAGCAAAAGATGTTTTTATCATCCATTTCGAGTTTCCTCGACCCCTTGTCCGTCTCTCTCTCTCTCTCTCTCTTCGTGCCTCAAAAAGACTCCCATCACCCAAAATCGTCTTTGACTCATTCTGTGGCGCTGACAAATTTGAATTTATTCTAAGCATTGCTGTATGCTTTGGCAATATACTTACGCCTCGGATAAAATGCGAAACGTCTAATAACAAATATCAAAATTTTATTAATGTCGAGGTCAAAGCATACAAATTATTAGATCAACTCTAAAGAACGGACATCTCGATTGGCCAAATGTGTCTTTACTTTTTAGATAAAAAACACTATTGAATATCATTTTCATAATTTTGTCACATCTTTACAGCATTACAAGTTAACCCGAATGTTCGCATTGGTCGAGCTCTCGTCTTTCAGAAAGTTAGTTACAAAGCTCCTTCGTAGCGATCACCATTATCGTTTGCTTCGGAGTCTCGCCGACACCGAAGAAATTAAATCCGTCGTCCTGGCGAAATTCGATACGCACATTTTTAACCATCCATCCTTCTCGAAGAATTCTTAATTTTCTGTTTTATAAATCTACGGCATACTAAATCTTTTCTATTACAATCATTTATATTGTTAAGAAATGCAACAACAGAAATTACGTTTCGGGATAAGTAGAATACGTATCACTAAAATTATTATGTTAGTCGTTTTCTTCTCAAATTATGCCACCCTTTCTTCAATGAAACAATACGTTAACAATAAAAATATGAAAGGATTTTAATATTTTCTTAAAATTAGGAATAATAATTATAATTTTTATCAGTAGGAAACATATTAACAGTTCAAAATGTAATACAATTTATTTCAAATTTACTTAGCGTGGCCGTGGAGAACGTATTCTTCCCTCGTGATAAAAAAGTACGACCCTCCGGGTTCTGCCAAGTTTGAATCGGGAAGAGGGACGCGGGTGGCACCCACCGCGGCATCCCAGCTCCGGCTTCCGGCGTAGGCCCTCACGTCGACCACGTGGGCGAATCGGGGCAGGACGGTCTGTAGGTCCCGGAGTAATCTGCAATAAATAATTTATTGTTATCGAGTTTGAATGAAATAATATCCTAGAAAAATATTTTATTGGGTTTACGGTAAAAGTTTTCTCTGACACAGATAACAAATGCTTTTTATTCTGTTTATTTTTTTTAACTCGAATCTAGTTACATCACAAATTTTGATGATACTTAAAAACTGTCAATAAATAATAGTAAGAAACTAGATACATATATATCTAAGGAAAAACAAGGATAAATTGATAATGCTTTCTACTTTCGATCACTGACTAATAATCTGCAAAAGGTAAAAAAATATACAATTGATATTGATGAAATTTCATTATAAATACAAGATCCCAATTGTTCCGTAAGGAAAGGGTTGCGCAGACATAAATGGAGTCGTTTTCCATCAATGTTTGCTCGACTCGATCTCGATACCTGCAAGAAGACGAACTGTCGCCTGTATAACCTGAAATTATTTGAGTGATTTGACAAACGTGAATGCATTTGGCTTTTGACTTTGGTCCATCCAAGTGATTGGACAACTAAAGTCAAAACTTTAGTATTTGAAAGTCCCGCAGAGAGTTTGGAGATCCGTCTTGGTAAAATTCCACAGACTTATCGTCCCACACGATAAGAAGAGAGTTTGTGGATCTTTACCTTGAGAAAAGGAGTGTCCGGAGAACAATCGACAATCCATCTACCTGCCAATAACCAAGCGACTATAAGAATGAGAAAGCTCTCTCTACCAGTGGTTCCCAAAGTGTGCGCCATGGTGCGTGCTTCCTCACGAGGTTGCCATGAAATATAAAATTTTTGTAATTTTACTTCCACTTTCAATTCAATGTAATAAGATGCAACATCTAGCAGACGTGGTGCAAATTATTAAATCAGTAATAAAGGTGGCACATAGAATTTCAAAATATAAAAAGCCTCATACCATCACAAAAACTCGTTCTACCGGCTGCTGTAGATATGGTAAACATTATGATCAGTGAGTCTACTGGGAAGCAACTTTCAAAAGTGCCTTTGTTCAATATCATCATCGGTTGCAGAATACAGCACATAATGAAGGACCTTCAATGTTCAGTTAATCGAAAAAATAAAAGTGAAAGAATTTGGGTCGCAGCTGGATGATGACACTGATAATAATAATGATGCTTGATTTGCTATGTACAGTTTATAGATAATAATAACATTGTAGAAGACTACTTTGTAAAAGTATCACTGCCGCTGCTAAGGAACAAGTCGTGAGCCTTAGCACCGGCAGTGATACTTTTACAAAGTAGTCTTCTACAATGTTATTATTATCTATAAACTGTACATAGCAAATCAAGCATCATTATTATTATCAGTGTCATCATCCAGCTGCAACCCAAATTCCTTCCCTTTTATTTTATCCTTGATATTTTTATATCCGAAAATAATTTGGAGTGGAGCAAATATATTGGTATCTGTAGTGATAGCGTTATGTAGGATTGCAAGCACTTTTTCGAAGCAAAGACCCCGATGCACTGTGGACCCATTGCGTTATTCACAGGGAAACACTTGCAACAAAATCCAAGTTCTACACTGAACCAGACCTTAGAATATGTAGTAAATATAGTAAACTTTATAAGAACTAAGCCGTCGAGGGCAAGATTTTCCAATAAAAAACCTGTGTGAAGATATGGGATCCGAGCACACATCTTCGTTGTACTACAGCACTTCAAGAAAGTACAAAACATTACCATGAGAGAGCAATGGCTGTCTCGTACATTTGAACCGAGACAGGAAATTTATATTTTTCTTAAAGGGGAAGACCACAAATATGCCGAAAATTCTGTGAATGAAAATCTTTTGGTAAAACTAGCATACTTATGTGGTTTTTGAAAACCTGAATGCTCTGAATCTCTCTCTGCGGGTAAGCGACATGCACCTTTTAAAGTCGATTGAGAAAATTTCAGCTTTCATAAAAAAATTAAAACTATGGAAAAGAAAAATAAATGAAGACGGTGGAAAAGAATGTTTCCCCTTGTAACAGTTTTTGACCTCCAATGGAGTTGATTTCTTTCAAAATATGAAATTATTTTTGAAGAACACTTAACACATCTTGGTTTGCAAAATATTTTCAAAATGATAATATTGATATATTTGCAAGGATTCAAGATCCTTTTAATACCAGTACTCCGTCTGAATTTACTGCTGCAGAAGAAGAGAATCTTATTGAGTTGTCTTGCGACAATATGTTGAAAACAAAATGTAGCAGCATGGAATTAACTGAATTTTGGATATCGGTAAAAGATGAATATCCCTTTCGAGTAGTAAAGCTCAGAGAATCTTAATTCCATTTGCAACTTCTTACCTGTACGAAGCTGACTTTGTCGCTGTGATAAAAACTAAGCATTGCATGAAAATCAATGTGGAGAAGTTAATGAAGTTGACTATGTCCAGTTTGATTCCAAGATTTGAGAAAATGTGCAGTGATCAACAGGCTCATCCATCCCACCAATTATAATTAATTGAATTTGTTGAATTACATTTTTTTGTTAGCTTAAATACGTGTTTTATTTATTTTTTACTTAACATCCTGACTCTTTAATTTAAAAAAATATTGGCTATTTCACAAATTGTACTTGTTAGAATTTGACATAGGGTGCCTTGGGAAAATCTGGATTTAGCAAAGGTGCCGAGAATCAAAAAAGTTTGGGAACATGCTCTCTACAATACAGTAACAAAACACATTTATAAAAGCAATACTTTAATCACTGTTTATTAAGCTTTTTCTTTTTTTTCTTGTTAGCATCATCTATGCATCAGTACAAAGCCCTCACAAAAAGCAGCAGACTTGGAAACTTAACTGAAGTCTGCCATTTGGGCCAAACACAAGACGACCAATGAACCAATGAGGAAGGAAGGGGAAAAACCATAAGTACAAAACTTGAGAATCTTCAAACGACATTAAACAAATATACATCATCACCGAGAAATCAAAATATTAGTTGGTCCCTTGTCATCTACGATGGTGTAATTTTCTCTTTCTTTGATAATTTTGTGATAAACTTTGTCATCTGTGCATTTATTCACTATAGCCATGGCACGTGCATATCAGCCATCTTGGTATTATTAGTTGTTTACAAGAGGCTACTTGTGTTGGCATTCATTAGTAGAGAACAAAGATTGCATATAGAAGGAAATAATCTCCATTTAAAGAATTTTTCTGTAAGAAAATTTTAACAATAGGTTCATCACGGCTCATTACCGTTTATATCTGTTAAATCTCGTGTGACTGCAGAATCGGTACCTCTTTGGTACCCTGTCAGGATGACGCCACTGTGTCTTTTCGGACAGACACAGAAACTGAGTTGGCTGCAAATTTCATTGTGTTTTGTGTAAAAAATTTTTTTCTATGTAGAAAAATTGTTTATTACAAAATTAAGAGTTTAAAGAAATATGCAATGGATGAAATACAATGTTGAATATCTTGCTTTATATGTAACTTGAAACTTAAAGACTGCCATTCTCTAGGAATACAAAAAGCAATATGGTGTCTCCATTAAAACATCCAAAGTTTATATTCTCTAAAGACAGATAAATTCAAACTCGTTAAAATTGTCTTAATTAACTGTCGACCAGGACATATCGAGAAATTATCGACATAGCATTGTGATCGTGCAAAATTTTTAATGGCGTGATCATTTTTGGGCATGTTTCAGAAGTCTAAATTTAATTTTTAAAAAATATATCAAATTTTTTGCATAAATTTAACTGACTCCCTTGCCATATCCATTATCTAACCTATGTGAGTTTTTATTTTCGAATTAAAACAATTTTGAAAGGACAAGATTTTTCAATGATGATGATACTAAGACAACATGAAAGAAATATAATTATGCAAAAAAAAAAATTGAAACAAAGCTAAATAAAACTGTGCTACTTTGCAAATACTTTGCAAAGGATAGTTTACAATTCACAATTCTTATACTGCTGATCATTTGTTCTACAAAACAGTTATTTTTTAAAATAAATTCTTTGAAAATGATACAAAAGCCATTAAACATATGTTAATGTTTTTAAATATAAAACAATCAGAAAATTGTCTAACCTTGTTGCAAATCCATTTAATTCTGTGTTGTTCCCAGTCAAAAGTAAATGACTTAATGCTTCCTTCGCCACGTTCTCGTCGAGTCCACTTATGGCCTGTTTGATCATATTGGGCAGGTTCATTTCCGCATACATAATTTCTGGTGCGAGGTACAGCTCCGAACCCATTTCCAATTTTTGAAGTTGCGAATTTCTGTTGATATAAATGTAAAATCATCAATTGCAAATAACATAATTAGAAATTAATAATATAAATATAAAGAAAAAATATTCTTAATAAATTATAATTGAAAAATTAATTAGAATGATCAAACGTGTGTAAAAATCCATATTAAAAAATAAATCGTGTTCATAGCAAGAAGTGAAATTTCTAAATTGCTTCAACAATGATTATTTATTTTTAAGTTAAAAAGCAATTTATAAATAACCAAATGGTTAACTTTTACTCTTTAGAACATGCAAAGATAATCCGTATTTATACACACAATTTTCAAACATATATATATATTTATAAAACAAATTTACAATACATAATTTTAATTGAGATATGCACTTAATAAAAATCGGGGAGACTATCCGATTTTCTTTTGAACAATTGGTTTGAATTGCTGTTTTTTTTCTTTTTCTAGAAGGGACATTTGCATATGTGGTGTGGCGGACTTACCATTGGATGCATTTCATATTATTGCTGTTTGTTCTCTTTTGTCAAAATTACGTGAGGAGACTTTTGGGGTTCCCAATTTTTCATTTAATCAGTTTAAAAAAGTTATTTCTGATTTTGATTTATTCTTTAAGGCTTAAAGCGAAAGCTGTGCTTATTTATGTAAATTACGTTTTGGGGCGTGGTCTGCCTACTATTTAATCTGTGGCTGCTTGGACTGCTTGGGAGACTATCCGATTTTCTTTTGAACAATTGGTTTGAATTGCTGTTTTTTTTTCTTTCTAGGTAAGTCTAGTTTATAATTATGTCCCAAGCTCGGAAGAGGAAGACCTTTTCTCCAACCGTTCCTGAAAGATCAACAGCTAGGTTTAGGGGTGAGACTTCTTCTGGTGAAGAGGATATTGCGAATTTATTACAGGACTCAAATTTTGATGTGGCAGAGGGAGTTAGGCTTTTATTGCGATTGCATGTTTCGCTGAACGGTAAGGTTGATGAATTTATCAGAAGACTGGATCATCTGACAGAGTGGCTTCAGAATGTAGATGAGGCGTTGATTGACTTCGAGATGAGGTTGGGGGAGGTTGAGTCAAAGGTTGGAGGGGAGGTAACTGGTGTTGGGCATTCGTTGGATATGGATAAAATTTTCACGAAATTTTCTTTTTTTGAGAGAGAACTGGATGTTATGGATAATCAGAGAAGGATGAACAATGTTGTTATCCACGGATTGGAAGAGAGGAAAGAAGAGACTTCTTTGGAAATATTTGACACTGTTAATTCTTTTGCGGTTAATACATTAAATTTATCCTCGCTGCATATTGTAAATGCGTATCGGGTTGGGAAGAGAGTTGGAGATAAACCCAGACCAGTGATTTGCCAATTTGGGTCTTTTAGTGATAAATTGAGGTTTAAAAAGACTGTATTTGAGAATCGGAATCTTAATGTTTCTGTGTATGATGATTTTTCTAAACGTTTGCGAGATATCAGATACAACCTAAGGGTATTTGGGAAGAAAAAAAGGGAAGAAGGAGCAAGAAGTGTTCGGTT
Source organism: Centruroides vittatus (assembly GCF_030686945.1). Taxonomy (NCBI): domain Eukaryota; kingdom Metazoa; phylum Arthropoda; class Arachnida; order Scorpiones; family Buthidae; genus Centruroides; species Centruroides vittatus. Next base: position 301,150 of record NW_027120693.1, on the reverse strand, counting down.
AAGTTATGATAAGTTACTGGTAGATGGAGTTCGGTATAAAGTCGATGAAGTATCAGCTAAGGTGGTGCCGATCTCATAGCAACCAGTAATGTCTTCTGTGTTTTCTATTATGGCGTGGAATTGTGCTGGGATTGGTAATAAACCGCGGTCTTTTTGGAGTTATTTATTGAAGTATGATGTGGTCTTTTTATCGGAAACTTGGTTTATTAAGGGTGGGAGCAGATGCTATTGGGAGGAATTAAGAGAATATCATTGTATTGTTGGTGATGCTTTGAGGGCTCACAGTAGGGGTAGACCTATGGCTGGTTGGTTGCTTTGCATTAAATCATCTTTGAAATTTAATATTATTTATAGGGATAGTTACATTGTATTGATTAATATTCTGCTACCATTAGGAGAGTTTAATATTGGTTTTGTTTATATGCAGGAACAAAGGTGGCAAGAAATTTTTGATGTACTGTCCAGGTTTGAGGTCGACGAATCGAATTGGATTTGGTTGGGTGATTTTAATGCACGGACTGGGAACGATAATGTGATTTCGACAAATATATGTGATAGTAGTGGTATTGCTGTTAATAAGAGAAGTAGAGCCTCCAAAGATGTAAATATGAATGTGAGAGGACTGAAAGTTCTTGAGTATTGTGCAGATAATGATCTAATAATCTTAAATGGTCGTGCTTCTGGTGATGAAGCGGGAGAGTTTACTTTTGTTTCCAACCGAGGGTCCTCGGTAATTGATTTGGGAATGGTTACTCCTTCTGTGTGGAACTGTATTAAATGTTTTAGAGTAGAGAGTTGTTTTTGGTCCGATCACTGCCCGATAGTACTTTATTTGGAAGATCGTGCCATAGATTCTTTGGGCGGTTCTGGTACTTGTTACCAGAGGATTTTCTGGGACAGTGGTCAGCTGGAGTCGTTGTCCGCTGATTTGTGGCGTTGCTTGGAGCAGACTCCCAATTTATCTTTGTTGGAGCTAAGTAAGGTGATATTGGATTTTGCCAAAGTGAAAGGATTGACTCAAAGGAAAAAGACTATGGTTGGAATTAATGATTGGTTTGACTTGGATTGTCGATTAATGGTTAGAGCCAGAAATAGAGCTTGGTTAGAGTTCAAGAAAAATGGTTTGCCGGCTCAGAGGAGAGTTTTTGTGTTATACCGAAGTTTGGTAAAAAAATTATGTTTAGCAAAGAAGAAAGAATTTTGTAAAAGGTTACAAAATGTTAAAAATTTTTATAAAAATAATAGATTATTTTGGAATTTATGTAAAGCAAGGGGAAATTATGCTAAGGTTAATATTAGTTTATTTGATTGGTTCAGTTATTTTTTCTCCCTTTATGGCTCTGAAAGTCCATATGATGTTGATTTAGTGGTTTTTAATGATTGTGTGACTTGGTCAAACGAAATATTGGATTCTTACATCTCGGAGGAGGAATTTAGAGTCGTTTTAAGTAAGTCGACTGTTGGCGGTGCTCCGGGAATAGATGGTATTCCTACTGAATTTTGGAAAATTGATAGTGTTTTTCTCTGTTTATTAGATAATTTTAATAAGGTTCTGAGAACTGGTGTTATTCCAGATGAATGGAAGAGTTCTTTATTGGTTCCGGTGCCTAAGGGTGGCTCAAGGTCGGTGCTTACTAATTACAGAGGTATTTCGTTGTTGTGCTGCGTCTCTAAGATTTTTTGTAGAGTTTTGTATTACAGGTTAATAAGTTGGTTGAATTTGAGAGATATTCTGTCAGAGAGTCAGGCTGGTTTCCGTGCAGGTTACTCTACTGTTGATAATATTTTTATTCTGTATACTGTTATCTCTAAGACACTAAGTAGGAAACGGCGTAAGGTTTATGCTTTTTTTATAGATTTAGCATCAGCATTTGATTCTGTTGATAGGGATTTATTATGGAGGAAATTATTAAAGTTTGGATTAAGCTTTAAGTTTGTATCTTTATTGGCAGAGTTATATAGTGGTTCGAATGTTAGGATTAAATGGAGGAATTTTTGTTCTCAGCCTTTCTTTTCTGATAAGGGTGTTAAACAGGGTTGTATCTTAAGCCCTATTCTTTTTAGTTTATTTTTAAATGATTTATTAAATTGTATTGATGATTCCGGCGGAGATGGTATAGTTGTCGGTGGTGTGTCTGTTAAAGTATTAGCGTATGCGGATGATGTGGTAATTGTGGCGGATTCTCCGAGGTCATTACAGAGGTCGATTGACCTTCTGGATAATTATTTAAGCGATAATAGTTTACAATTGAATCTTGCTAAATCAAAAATTGTGGTCTTTCGAAATGGTGGTAAGGCTTCTAAGGCTGACAAATGGTGGTTTCGAGGTGTTCCAATTTCGGTTGTATCTCAATATAAGTATTTAGGTGTAATTTTTAAAAGTAATGGTTATTTTAATACTCATGTGAGGTCTTGTCAAGTTAATGCTGAGATAAAAATGGACAAAGTTATTCATATGTGTCAGTCTGCTAAGTTGTGTAATTTGAAGGATCGGTTAAGGTTATTTAATGCCGTGGTGGGCTCATCTCTCCTTTATGCTTCGGAGGTATGGGGGTTTCAGGCGGAGAGTTTGGATACGGTATTAACTACTTTTGTTAAGAGAATGTACGGGCTTCCAAGGTGTACTCCTAGTTATCTAGTGTCTATGGAATGTTCATTGATTCCTTTGTCTTGTTTGATCCTGAACAAATCTGTTAATTGGATTTTTAGAACGTTGAGTTTAAATGAAGAACGCCTTAGTAAGATTTGTTTGCGTTATGTTGTGAAACATGTTCAGTTGCCTTTGTCGAAGTATTGGTGGGCTAGTTGTTCAAGGAACGGAATCGATTTTGATAATCTGTTACAAGATTTTAATAGTGTTTATTTACTAAAGTTAAATAATTTTGATAATTATATTTTGAAGTTGAATCATGGCATATTATTAAGTTCTTATTGTGAATGGTATAAGAGTTTGAATAAACCTTTTTTTGATTGTTCTATTTATAATAGTAATTTTTCTTCTAATGTTATGGCCGTATTAATGCAAATAAGATGTAATTCATTAAGTTTTTTATGTAATTACAGAAGGGACATTTGCATATGTGGTGTGGCGGACTTACCATTGGATGCATTTCATATTATTGCTGTTTGTTCTCTTTTGTCAAAATTACGTGAGGAGACTTTTGGGGTTCCCAATTTTTCATTTAATCAGTTTAAAAAAGTTATTTCTGATTTTGATTTATTCTTTAAGGTATTTATTTTCATAAAGAGGGTTAAATTGATTATTTCATAATGTTTATTGTATATTTGATTTTCGATTTCTTTTTCATTGTTTTTTTTTAGGCTTAAAGCGAAAGCTGTGCTTATTTATGTAAATTACGTTTTGGGGCGTGGTCTGCCTACTATTTAATCTGTGGCTGCTTGGACTGCTTGGGAGACTATCCGATTTTCTTTTGAACAATTGGTTTGAATTGCTGTTTTTTTTCTTTCTAGGTAAGTTTTAGCTCTGTTGGTTGTTAATTTCTTTCGGATAGTTCTCCCAAGTAGTTCTTTAAGTTTTATTTTCTGATTTGGATTTAGTTTATAAATTTTGCAATTATAATTTTAAATTATTAATGTTATTACAATTGATGAATATATCTGTGAAATATGTTTTGTTATTTTATAAGATTATGTATACTTTGTTTTGTTTTATCCCCGCATCAGGGTCTTTGTACCAGAATGCTTAAAATAAATAAATAAAATAAATAAATAATAAAAATCATTTCCTGCAGAATCAGTGATTTAAATTTATCTTAGTTTCTGTGCAAAAGTATAGCATTAAAAAGCCTCAAGTTGCATATTTAGAAGTCAGTTTAAAAGCAGGTTATATAATAATTTTAACTTGCAACTGTGAACTCATCCAACAGCTTTTCTTTTGTATAAAAACTTACCCTGTGTAGCTTTAAGAAAATATGCAATAAAAATTCTCTACACATTACAGACATATTCACATCTACCATTGCTATTTTTCCAAAACCACCAAAAATGCACGAATTCCATGTCTAATGAGGTCTAATTTTAAAAATACATTCAAGAAAGCTAAATCATTAGCCAAAGATTAGAGAGTGGAAATAACTTCTAAAAACAGAAAATCAAAAATAAATTTTATGATTCTTCTGTCATTTGCCAGTTAATGTATAATACCAAAAAACATTTTAAAATTACTATATTTGATATAAATTGTATAACCAAACCAAAAGACAGTTTGGAGGAACAAAAAAAACTATTAAATAAATTTGATTTTTGAATCCAAAATTATTATACACATTATCTATTGAAGTCGTTATGGAAAAAGCAAATGAATTAGTATCATTTTATAGTAAAGACTTAAGTGACTCATTCCCTATAAAATTAATTTCTCTTAAAACTGCATTAATTGAAAGAAGAGAAATGACTTATTTATTACACATCTATAAATTTTCCCAATGTAGTTTTACTGTATAACATTTCTGACATTCCTGATGATTGAGAATAACTTTACTGGTGTGGTTACTGAGTTGAGACTTGTTAAAAATTATTTGAGAAGTTTCTTGGGACTGTGCTGATTATCAGATTTGGCAATTTTAAGTATAAAGAACAAAAGAATGAGAAAAATTGATACAGAGGAAGTTGTCGACAATAAACAAAGATTTTCTGTATTCTATAGTCTCTATCCAAGTTATAAGTGAGTAAAATTTTTACAACACAAACATACAAAAGAACCTAAAATATCTCCAGTAACAAACTAATATAAGAAAGAATACAACATTTTCGATCTGTAAACAAAATCTGCATTAGGTCCTACAGACGTTCCAAATTGGAATGCAAAACAGAACACAACGTATTTCACATATTCCAAATATGTTCAAATTATACATTAATAGAAATTAGTGTCTTGGTATCTATAATTCTTTACAAATATTGTTTACAATTCAACTGAAATATTTCATATAACATACCTAAATATTATAAAATAATGAGACAGTACATGTGTCAAATCAGGATTGTCATAGAAAGATTACCATACGGCCAAGACATTTTCTTTTTATCTTTGAAATTAATGCAAATCCTGTTTTTTCAACTTTAAAAATTTCAAGAGCTTAAAATCTCTTGAAATTAAGTCTCTAATATGGTCAATATGTTGGGATCATCTCATTATTTTATATTTATGTATGATATAACATACAAATATTTCTGTAGAATTTTAAATAATATTTGTAAAGTATTGTAGATACCCAGACACTAATTTGTATAATATTTATATTTGTATATACTGTATTTGAACATATTTAAAATACATCATATTTTGTCTTGCATTCAATTTGGAACATTTAAGACCTGATGCAGATCTTGTTACAGATCAAAAATGTTTTCTGTATTCTCTCTTATATTAAATTTTGTTAACTTATTATTTAGAGCTTTTAATTGTATTATTTTTACCTTAAATTATGTGTGTTTGCTGTTTTAAGTTTATCAAAATGGGTATTGTTTACGGTTTGGAAATGGTTCACTTTTCATTATTTCTAACGGAAAAAATTGCTTTGGAATTCTAATGGCCTCCTGGAACGAATTACATTCGAAGTATGAGGCACCACTGTAATAAAATTTTATTACCTTGTGCATCGAACAAATATATTCTGTTTTTTTGTCACTTTCCTCTTCTCTTCTGCAGCAATGTTATATGAAAGAAAACACGATGCTTTCACTCTCTTATCGTCTAGACTCGCAGCATTCACCTAAAGTAATAAATATGTTAAGTAATAATTTGTATCACTGTATTTTAATTAATAATAAAACATAATTTTGATATACTAGATCAATACAAGTATGACTTTAAAATTAAAACACATTAAAGACTGACTTTTACTGGAAACTAATTCTGAACAGCTAAGTTTATTTCTATAATACTCCTTTCTGTTTTAGAATTATATAAATATTTCTCAATTTAAATATTCTTATTTACATTTTCTAATTAATAAATTATTATGTAGGCTGTGAAATCTGTTTTGCATTGTCTTGTAATTTGATATTTTCTTAACTGAATATAATTTCTTAATTTTAGTTCAACTAATATTACAAGAAATTTAAAACTTTGGATTTGTAGTGTATTCAAATATGATTATATTTATTATTGGATTTTAGTTTTACAAACAATTTAAAAGATTTTTCAAACTAAATGTTTCCAGATTTAGATTTTTAGTTTATTTTTTTATTTAAAAAGTATTGATATTTTAGTTTTATCAATTATTAAAATTGGCTGTTAATAAGAATCTAATAATTAGCTGTATTTATTTTGCTAGCTTTTTTAAAAATAATCTTTCAAAGTATTTTTTAGGGAAAGCAGAACAAGTATCTCAGTCCTAACAAGAAAAAATTCTTACTAAATAAGAAAAAAAATAAAACTATGAACCTAAATCTATAGATTGAGATTATATATATAAAGAAAAACAGTATTTTAATGCCAAAAGGAAACTGAAGAGATGAGACACCTTTATAACTTATGGAACAATGATAAATGAAAATGCTAAACTCTTATTAGAATTAAATTCACAAAAATGGAAGAAATGCTCCAAAATAAAACTGTCTTCACATTTTGTTGGGTACTTCATGGGATCATAACAAAGTATAATGGTAGAGTTATACAGAGTTTTTACTTTAGTTTAGATTCTTCTATTTTTATACATTTTAATTATATTTCTCATCCTGGATTTTTTATTTTGGAGCACTTTTTCTACTTTTGTGAATTTTAGTTAATAAGGATACAATGTAATAAATATAAATAATCTTATAATTTTTAAATGATATAAATTTTACAATAGAGTTTCACAAAACTAAAATTTACATAAAACTCACAGTATTTAAGAAACCTTTTAATTTGATTACTTGGGCGAGATAGTTAGAAATTGAAGTTCCGCCAACTTGACAGTGTTGCGTTCTTTCAAACAGAACATCATTGTTTACGATTACGCTGACGACAGTGTTGGATGCACCACTATCTACCACTAAACAGGTTTCGGTTCCAATTAACAATGCGATACATAAGGCTTTATTTACAAAGCAGATCCTGTAAGAAGGAAAATGAAATATGTTATATTAATAAAGAATAGACTCTTGATAATTGCATAATAGCACTGAGTTCAGCATTATCACAAGAGTGTTTGTGTTAACACTGAACTCAGTGCTAATTATCAAGAGTCTATACAATTTTGGCGTGAGTTATTTATTTATCTCTTTCTATAATAAAGAATACATAGAATTATACTTTTAAAAGCATCTAATAAATTGTAGTTGTTACTTCTTTACCAAATTATCATTATTTAGTAAAGATCCATCTTATCTTATTGTTCGGTATGTAAACAAGTCTTGGTGATTTGTGGTAATGCCAAATTAATGCTTACATCACTTCAGCTTATACAATAAGCCAAAGATTACACAGTAATTTGATTGAGATTTTGAAAAATTTTCATTTTATAAATGTATAAAGTATGCTGCACAATAGAATTCTGTGTAAATTGCATAATTGTGACATAATTTTGCATGGCATTGACTAAATCTAGATTTCTTAAAGTTTATTTTTGTTTTTTGATGAGGCAACATTTTTTCTGTCAGAAATGTTAACTTAATCACCAGCAGATGCCACTGAATTAGAAATGTCAATGTTGCAAACCAAGTCACATTGCAACCAATGTCTATAAAAATTTTTCTTTCATATTTTTCCAGACATTCTTTTGTACAAGTTTTAAATTTGCAATATTCACAAACTGGAAGTTCACAGTCTTCTCTGAAACCCTGCCAAAATATTCATATCTTGGATTCTGAAAACCCTTGCAATCAATGCAGGTTCAATGCCGGAGGAAAACAAATTTTTGCCACCCTGCTTCCAGAACGGTTGCAAATAGAAAACATTTCTAACTCTGAAGCTCTTGTATATAAACAACTTGTACATTTATGAGACTTCATTGTATTCAGCTTATTTTTATTATTTATTTCTCCTTTTGAACATTTTTGACTGCTTGTTTTACCCATCCCTCTCATTATGATGTACCAACCAACCATTGTGGAACTTAGCTAAATTACTTAATGCATCTTTAACAATAGGACTTTTTTAAAAAGTGTGCTAATGTTTTCAACCCAATTAATGGACACAGACGCTTGACAGGTCAGTGTTAGTGCCAGAAGGAAGGACAGTGTGTCCAATAAAGTAAGCTATCTTAGCTCACTCCTGCACTTGCTTACTTCAATAGAGACTATTCCTTCATCCTTTCTACCAACACACTGTTAAATGTGCCTTAAGTAATTGAAAAAATGAAAAAAATTGATTACATAAAATTTGCAAAACTATTTTTTTAAACACTAAATTTAAGTATAAATCTGAAAGTAAGTTATTTATTTCTGCCTTCATTATTATATTTAATTTTAAGCTTTAATTTATTGTATACCTAAATACAGAAATAATAAATTACGTAATTTTTTACCTTGAAGCTTGCATTGTTTCGAACATAAATTTGATTAAATTCTTCTGTACATCAAAATCTGCATTAAACGGCAAACAAAATATAAAAGATACATTTGGTTTTCGAATTTCTTCCAGCGATTTAAAGTAATCGAATATGTGATATAAATAATGTTCTAAAATATTAAAGTCTGCATTGCCAATAAGAGAATCTAATGGACTAAATAATTTGCAATTAGGAAACTTATTTTGAAAGTAACGATGTAAATCTGCCCATAAAGAAAATTCCGTCGATATATTATAGGAAATAGGATTAATTTCCTTATCATTTACCATTTTTGAAGTAGATGGTTTATCGTCATTATTAAAAGGAATTATGTCATCTTGATCCACACCAATTCTGAAATCTTTGTATCGATTACAAATAAGGCAAAATCGACGTTCCTTATGAAATGAGGATAATTCAGTTTTATTACACACAATTCGATAAATGCAGTCTTTCGAGTGATTTTTTGAAATGCTACCAATAATCACCGACGGATGGCGCTGAATTAGAAATGTTGACGTTACAAACCAAGTCACTTTGCTGCCAATATCTATAGAAATTTTTCTTTCGTATTTTTCCAGACATTCTTTTGTACAAGTTTTAAATTTGCAATATTCACAAACTGGAAGTTCACAGTCTTCTCTGAAACCCTGACAAACATTCCATAATCTTTTACACCGAGAGTGATAATTGTCATTTTCCGTCGGCTGTTTTATGTAGTCTGCAAACGATAAACCACACACATTAACCAATTCCAACCATTTCTGATACCTGGAATATAAAATGTAAAATTATAGTAATTGTATGACAGATACTACATAAATGTTAGTTTTAGTCAGTAAGTAGCACTAAGAACAACAAAATTTGTTAAGATATATTTATCTAGAGTTTCAAATTTATTTAATCATACATATAATTATTAATATAAATTATGAAGCACTTCAACCTATGGTTAATCAAGATCTCTCAGGTTCGTTTAAGGCAGCTTTATATAGCCAATGTTTCAAGAGGAATGAGAAAAATTTACCATAACTGCTATTAATTTACCACACTCACTATCAAAAAAATATTGCAATTTTCAGTGTTAAAGTGATGAAAATTTGTCTAATGCATTTTCTCTTAATTCAAAACTGGTTGGATGTAATCATAGCAACAGACAACTAAAGTACAGCTTCATTCATATTGAGAGAGAAAAATTAATCTCACTATCTTCAAATGAATAATAATAAACAACAAAATGTTACTTTCTGAGCAACATTAAGCAAGATAAACTACCATCTTTTTTCTTTCGACTTTCTTCAATATAATGTCGGTGATGTTTTAGCATTAGTGTTAGCATTAAGAAATATTTTAAAAGATTTCATCAACAGATCACCATGTCGGTTACTTATTCTATCATTACATTGCCTTGCAAATGTCAAGATATGATAAACATTCATGCAGCAATATCTTTGAGAGAATATCAATATCAAAGATCAATATTTTTGAGAGAAAAGCAGCAAATCATTGCTGCTTTTCTCTCAAAAATACAATTTGCTATTTATCAAACAAACTACTAAATTATTATCAGCAGTTGATTTGGTTAAATTTAAGTATATCAAGTTTGTTGTTTTTTATGTATACAATTCCCTATTTATTTTGAATTGCAAATCATCATTACAAGTTATGTGAAATTGCCTTTAAAACTCAGCTTCAGGGGATCATATATATATACATATATACACAGTCAAACCTGTTTTTATGCGGTCTTTTTTTGTGCGATTTTTTTATACGATTTTTTATTTGTGCGGTATAGTTGGCGACTAGTCTCGTGCAATTTGTCATGTCTCACATCGACTTATTATAGCTAAATAAACTTATTATAGCATAAATGAACTTATTATAGTAATATTATTGCATGAATATGCGAAAAATGAAATAATTTATTTTTTAAGTCAACAAAACACCACCTGGACAAAAATATGTAAAACAGACGATAGACGAGACGATGCAGTCAAGTGCTGACATCTGTTGTCAATAAATTCTATTTCATACGATTTTGAGTTATTTTCTATGTGAGACTTTTTTTATGCAGTCCCTATTGACCGCATAAAAAAAATATTTCTTTTGTGTTGTGAAAACTATTTTTTATAGCCACTCGTAAAGTTTCGTGCAATTTTTTATGCATTTTTTTTATGTGGTCCCTATCCACCGCATAAAAATAGGTTTGACTGTGTATATATATATATATATATATATATATATATATGTATATATGATCCCGTGTGTGTGTGTGTTTTGTAAAAACTTTATACATATTAGTGTTAAAGAAAAATATTTAATTTTTTGTTATGTCGGGTTCCACCACCAGGGTGCATCATGTAGTCTACATTCCGACAATACTGCCACGTGCTTCTTACCCCTTCTTCTCCTTTGTTACTGCTTTCATGCTGTATAGTCTGTAAAATAAAAATTTCTCTTTGTCTTTCAGTTTGGAGTGTCTTTTATCAATAAGCTCTAAAGAAACTGAAAGATCTTGGCAAACCTCAGATGGAAGCAACTATTTGAAAAAAGGCATGGTGTTTTGTAAATTTTAGATATGAATAATTAAGAATAGAGTCAACAGAAGATCAAAATTAGTTGAGACAAAACCGAATTACAGGAAATCCTCATTAATTTGAGCTCTGATAGTTTGAAATCCCGTTAATTCGTAACTGTACTATTTGTCCCAGCCAAAGATTTAGAGATTTACATGTTAAAGAATTTGGTTAGTTTGAAATACGGCTACTTCAAAATTTGAAGTGAAAATTCTGTCTGAACTGTGATAGACATATGTTAACTCATTCATTTAGATCAAAGTGCCTCTATGCTATAAGAGAACAATAGACGAACAACTCAAATCTGGTCAATATTGCTTTGCTTTTACAGTAATGCATTTTTCAGTGTCACCTTACCCTTGGACTACCCTTTTTTCCTCTTATCTCATAAAATATGGCTGGGTTTTTGGATTGCGAAATTGGGCTTCAAGTAGCAGTCAGATATTTGTAGGACTAGACTACATTTGGGCAACTTTAAAAATAATTTGTTTTTTTTTAGTTTTAAATTATTATAAATTGTAACGGAGTGAAAATCAACTGTATTTCAACATTTTCTAATGTGTGTAAAATATATAAATTTGAGCTACATTCAGAGGAAATTTTTTATGAAACATTATATATATAATCTGACAATCTGTGAGGTTCCCACTGGACACATGCTATTTACTTGCAGATTATTTATATTATTATTGTTAATTATTAATTAACAAAAACAGTGTTCTGCATACATAGTCATATTCCATTAATAAATTACATTAGTTACATGGCATTTGCCATGTTGTACAGAAAGATGTAAATCTCGGATGATTTGAAGTTATGATTATTTCATCCCTTGAATTTCGAACTAATGAGGATTTCCCATATATTATGTAGATCAAAATGTTGTGGAATAGAAGGAAGCGACAGATTAGGAAGATGCAAACAGCTGAGGTAAAAATGTTTGATTAATTATATAACATTATAAAATCAGGAAAAGTTTGATGATTACATCATGTTAAGTAAGAGAGATGAATAAGAGTTAGTAAAGAGAATTATAAAGTTTGATATGGGATTTAAGAGAGAGAAATAAGTCAAGTATACTAGCTGCTATGAATACATTTGTCTAACAAGTGAAAATATTACTTCAAAAATACATATATATTTGTTATTAATTTATTATTATTTGTTGTTTCCTAATTGATCTAAGTTACATTTATATTTTTTTAAGGGTTGTATGTTTTTATTTTAATTACATTACTGTTAATTCACACGTCAGGTGTATTCAGGAAGTTATGGTGCTTAAAATGTACAGGCCTACAGCATTTCAATGTAATTAATTTGTGGGAAAGAATGACAGATTATTGTACAGCAAGATCCACAGGTTGTTTGCCATTCCAGGATCAATCAACAGACACGTTGCCCAGTAAAATGGTTTTGATAAAGCTGTATTAAAGCCATTATACCGGGAAACACGCCCAGTGACCAACAGGAACCAAGGTAAGAAAGGATGCTAAATATCATGCTTTTTCCTTCTTTAAGTGATTTAAGGTAAGATGTGAACTCCGAATGAGGGATTTTTCACCAGAGTTACAGACTCCCCGTACAAACAAAAAACTCAATGGAACTGTACCCGTACACGCAACCCTTGCGAGATATTCGCTTCCAAATGTCAGTTTTTACCATGAACCAGTACAATAGCAAGGTTGAAGCCAAAGTTTTAAATGCAAAAACGTGTACACCGGACGTTCAGAGCCGCATTCCTGTAAGTCTAGAAGTTTGACAATGGCATTTGGAATGTCGAGCATGATTCCAGACTTTCCAAACACAATTGTCAAACTTCTAGGCTTACAGGAAAGCGGCTCTCAACATGCGACATGCACATTTTCGCATTTAAAATTCGAACTTCAGCTTCAATTTCGCTTCAGCAAAAAACTTCAGCAAAAAACTTCAGCTTCAATTTCGCTAATGCCTATTCTCCACACTCCACATCGGTCGAGGTCACTCGACTCGACCGACGCTCCACACACAGTTGCACGCTTCAGTGCTTGCTATCACTTGCATCTCAGCAGCCGCATTTTGGGGGGTGTGGTCAAACCCCTACATCCCCTAAAACTCCATAACACAAAGTACTCCACAAACAGTCAAGTGGGCCAAATAGTTAAATGCGATAGTCTCAGCAGAGCAATGCAACTCCAATGGCAAAGGGTCACACGTAAGGGTATGGTTCCTATGGGTATGGTCTACAGTCCGACACAGTCTCAACCGTCTCATTCAAAGGTGTAATTGTAAACAATTATTCATTATTGTCTATCTTAGGCAATGTATAGAACCATTATATATGAGAAAAGCTCTGTTATTTACCGAAATGTATTTAGCATAGTGAACCCAAATCATGAAATTCTTGTTACTATGGCAACAGAAGTGAACTCCCAACGAAGGATGCAAAATGTCATACTTACCATAAGTAATTGGATTTCACCACATTTCTTAATCTTTTCGACGTTTGCGGCAGTCTACACAGATCACGGATGGAGCAATACAAAAAAATTTCGATCAACAATTCGTTGGGTAAATCTAACAAATTCTTATCATCGTTCATTTGGATTGAACTTTAATATGACAACAAATGCATCAGTGTTGCCAGATTTGACAATTTAAATCGTCTGCTTTAAAAAAAAAATTATAATTATGGATGCAAATATTTTAATTTTAAAAAATCTTCTTCGGTATTCTTTTTAATTATTTGATGATTAAAAAAAATTAACATTTTCGTTATTTTCTTTTTAGAAAAAAAATAATTAGATTTTCTTCTCCTTCCAGTTTATATGGAGATTTTAGCCTTTTTTTTTTTTTTTAACTCTTTCCGCCCTGTGGGCACTAAGAGGGCCTCTTATAGCAAGCCCATTATGGGTTCGGCCAGGCCCACAATGGGGCGGCTGGGTGGTGAGGGACGGGGACCGACATATCCGGACGGACCACCCCCCGAAAAATTCGTGGGGATTTTTCGACCCGTCCGGATTCGATCCCGGGTCCCCCAGGGTGGCAGGCTGCTAACCTTAACCGCTCGGCCATCCGGCCGCTTTGAGATTTTAGCCTGTTGGCCTTTTCTCCGATGTACACCGCTTAACGATTATACGAAGCGGTTCAAACAATATATAAAACGTTCTAAAGCTTCCACGTGCTGACGAGGAGGAAGGTCAACGTGAGCCCAGTAAATAGGAGTGAGGGTTTCGGACTACTGTTAAATCTATTGATAAAGTGCGGCCGAGGTCTTGACGGGCCTCCTTATATTTTGGACAAGTAATCCAAAAATGGCGGGATGTTTCCGGAGCGCCGCAGTTTGGGCAGTCGGGAGAGACACAAAGACCTCTGCAAAAGAGAAACCCGTTTAACAGGGCTGTATCGGTTCGAAGGCGGGCCAAGAGGGTTTCGGCATAGCGAGACGAGGCGTATGAATAAGGCCAGGGAACAAAAGGCCTGAGGTGATTCCGACCTTTTTGTCTAAGACTAGTAGACCAGGAGTCGATGTAGATCAGTGGTCCCCAACCCTATGCCCGCGGGCACCATGGCGCCCGCCAATCGTTTTACGTGTGCCCGCCACTGTGCGACCACGATAAAAATAAAAATATTTCGGTTTTCAATAAAATGCTATGTAAAAGTTTTTTTACTTTGAATGATTAACCATTCAAAAGTAGAAATGGCGTCCAACACGGATGAAAGCACAAAGCGAAATGCGACCGATTTCTTTTTCTCCTCCGCCAAATGTGCACTAATTCAATTTCCCATACCTGAAATGAAGTAAAACGATCCGTTCTGAATACCGTAAAATCACGTGTACGGCCCGTAACTTGGAGTGATCTAGAAATTTCAGCAGTCGTTAGCTAAAAAAAAAAGAAAAAAAAAGGTCAACAGCCATCCGTGTGTCAGAAGTAATCTCCGCCACGATATCTCTCGCACCGTCTAGAAATATTCCTGGGTGACACCGCGATATCCGCACCGGGTGTCACCCATGCTAATGTCACATTATATAAGATTTGTTTAGAAGCAACTTATTTAAATGGGGCCTCAATTTAAATTTTGTCTAGGGCTCGCTAGAGGCTTAATCCGGCGCTGTTAACTATGTCCAAATATGAATTCACCTTGAAAAAATAAATGGTGCCCGTCGTCCAGCCGGTATTCTGGAATGTGCTCTTAGGTACAAAAAGGTTGGGGACCCCTGATGTAGATTGATAATAATATTGCGCATGGCCCGGATTAGATCGCGTGCCATGAGGGGCTGCCTCCAGGAGCCGGATGGATTGTCTTTTCTTGCCGCCTTGTCTGCTGCTTCATTGATTTGAATGCCGACGTGACCTGGGATCCACCCAATCTCGACTGCCTTGGGCTGCAAACTGATTTCGGCTGCTAAGTCGATTATTATTGCCGGGGATGAAAAATTAACATTACCCACCGCCTGTATGACTGATTTGCTGTCTGAGAGAATGACAGTCGGATTGTCGAAGCTGGAGCTGATTTGCAATGCTCGTTTTATTCCTAGAGCCTCTGTGCCAAATACGCTACAGTGCTCGTGAAGGAGCCAAGTTTTCCGGAGTTCGCGAGCCGGAAAAACTATTACTATTGCCGTACGGGTACTGTATTTGGAGGCATTTTGCCCTGCCAGGACTGTTGTAATAAAAAGAAAAAATATGACAAGGCTCCCTCTGTCGCGTAGCAGCAGAGTTAACTTTTTTTTTTTAATGTAAACAACCCGCATGCAAGTCAGCCATGTCGTTTACTCGTGAAGTCCACGTGTAAAGTTATTTATTTCAATAAAAAGTAATAGGTTATGGGCCCAGTCCACGTGACGTGAAAATAAGAAAAGTACAGTTTTGAATGAAAGAGATCACTGTGGAGCGTCTCTGAAGTTATACTTGGTTGAATACGTGCGAACGAAAACGAATAGAAGGAAAATGGCTGCCAGCGGGGATTACAAGGTAAACGTAGATAAGCTCGAAGGGCCTGAAGATCGGGCAAAATGGAAATGGCACGTTTCTATGGTGTTGCGTTCATACGGATTAGAAGATATTATTAACGGAAAACGTGTACGCGTTGAGTTACCAACAGAGCCGACGAATGAACAAAAGGCAGCATACGCTGAGTGGCAGAAAGACGACGCGAGGGCGGCAAGTTTAATAGCAAGTACGCTAAGTAAACCAGTTGCTGAGCTCGTGTTGACGTGCAACGGTGCGAAAGAAATTTGGGATAAATTACGTGCGCGATTTGAGCGCAGCAGTACGCAACGTTTGAACATGTTAATTGAAGCCTTCTTTCGAGTTAAACGGGATGAGAAGGAGGACATTAGCACGCATGTTGCCAAATTGCAAAAGTTATTTGTTGATTTAAACGACGAATTAACGAAACACGAAGAAAATACTTTGTCTGAAAGAATATTAAACGGCCGAATTTTATCTACATTGGGAAAAGACTATGATAATTTCAAAGACCTTTGGGACACGATTCCGTCAAAAAATCAAAGTTTGAATTTACTCATTGAAAAACTGTGCACGATTGAACTGCGTGATCAAGGCACAACCGAAACAAATGCGTTTGTCGCTTCTGGCGAGTATAAAAAGAAGCAGAATTCTGAAAAAACAAAAATGTCAGTGGAACGGGCAAAACAAAAATTTCCATGTAACAAGTGCAAACAATTGGGTCATTGGGCAGCAGATTGTCCGCAGAAAAAGACAGGTGTCGGGAGTAATAAGCAACGAAGTGTCAATGTATTCATTTCACATGTCATGGGCGCGTCGGTTGGAAACTACATTGATGCAAATAAATGGTATTGTGATAGTGGCGCAACCAAGCATATTACCCCAAACAAACAATACTTCGTCTCATATAGAGAATTTGTTGTTCCTGAAGTAATCTCACTTGGAAAGCAAAATGTGAGTATGTATGCACATGGCCAAGGAACAATAAGGATTCAAGTTCGACGAAACAATATCTGGTATAATGCTGAAATGAAAAATGTTTTGTACGTCCCTGATGCAAGTGTCCACTTGTTTTCTGTCAGAGCAGCAGCATCGAACGGCTACAGGATAGTAATCGATGAGAGAAGTGTTAAAATTCGAGACGAAATTGGTAAGAACACTGTCATGACTGGTTACATGAAAAATGGTCTGTACATGCTCGATATACGCGTTGTAAAACCATATAAAAACATTCGGGTGAATTTTGTGACAGCGTCTGATACTCTACAGGTGTACCATGAAAGGTTTGGTCATCAAAATAAACAGCATGTAAAAGATGTTTTGAAGCAAATGAACATCAACGTGGAAGGTTGCAAAGAAGAATTCTGTGATGGATGTGCTTTGGGAAAAATGCATAGACTACGATTTAAGCAAAGAATGAATCGTCCAACAGTTACTGGCGAATTGATCCATGCAGATGTGAACGGACCAATGTCCACCGAATCTTTAGGAGGAGCACGTTACTACGTATGTTTCAAGGATGACTTCAGCAAGTTTCGACGAATTTTCTTTTTGAAACAGAAAAGCGAAGTATGTGATGTGCTTGAGCAATTTTTAAATGAAGCTAGAACAAATGGACATGTTGTCAAACAATTCAGATGTGATGGAGGTACGGAGTTTGTCAACAAAAGAGTTGCTGAATTGCTCGCAAACAGAGGGATAGAACAATGGATTCCTCCACCTTATACACCTGAGCAAAATGGTGCAGCTGAACGCGAAAATCGTACCATTGTGGAAACAGCACGTTCTATGTTGAATCCAAGCAAATTACCGAAAGGATTGTGGGCAGAAGCATGCAACACTGCCGTATATCTTTTGAATCGTACTGGAAAATCTTCAGTTCAGAACAAAGCTCCTTATGAATTATGGTATGGTAGACAAGTAGGAAGACTTGATCATCTGAGAATCTTCGGCACTGGATGCTACGTACATGTAAACAAGAATTTTCGATCGAAGTTTGACAATAAAGCTATTTTCGGACAGTTGGTTGGGTATGTTAACGATAAGGATGGATTTCGAGTCTGGATTCCTTCTCAAAGAAAAGTGATTATGAGTCACGATGTGAAATTCAAACCAGAAGTCGTCTGCAATCGGCAAAGTGATACTGTGGAATTTGACTTTCCTCGAGAGCAGCAGCCGACATCGGGTCGGTGCACTCCGTTGTCTGAGGTGAAGGAACCGGAGGAGGTCACATGCCGAAACGGAGAAAATCAAATCAAAACTGAAGAATTCGTCACGGCGTCTTCTTCTGGAGGAAGCAAAAATCAAAGTGAATGTGATAAAAGAGAAGAATCAACGGAACTTTTATCGAAGCAAAATAATGAAACTTCTGACAAAGAAAACTGGAGAAGCAAGAGACAGCGAGGTAAACCATCCTGGATGGAAAGCAATGAATTTTTAATGATAGCAGGAGTTGTTGCTGGGGAATACAAAGACCCAAACTCATTTTCTGAAGTATTGCAATCGAACGAGAGAGAACTATGGATGCATGCCATTCACGAAGAAATGGAATCTCTAAAACAAAACGACACATGGAGGTTAGTCGAACGTCCGAAGGATGCACAGGTTGTGAAAAATCGTTGGGTTCTGCGCAAGAAAACTAAAAGTGATGGAAGCACTCGCTTCAAAGCTCGGTTGGTTGCAAAAGGTTATGCCCAAAAACCAGGAATTGACTACGAGGAAACATTTAGTCCTGTCGCACGTTATGACACCATTCGAACCTTGTTAGCAGTAGCAGCTGCAAAGAATATGCAATTGGAACAGTTTGACGTAAAGACAGCTTTCCTCAATGGCATACTTGAAGAGAAAGTGTATTTGGAACAACCAGAGGGTTTCGATGATGGTACCGGTCGAGTATGTCTCCTGAAAAAAAGTCTGTATGGGCTGAAGCAGGCACCACGTTGCTGGAATAAACGATTTATCGGATTTATGAAGAAAGCAAGTTTTCAAAACAGTACTGCAGATCCTTGTCTTTTTTATCGAAACCAGAATAAAAGGCAACTGTATATCGCAATTTATGTAGATGATGGTCTTATTGTCGGCAGTGACAAGAAAGAGATCGCTGATTTTTTGAGAGCTCTGCAACAAGAATTTAATATGACGACAGGGTCTCTCGACAATTTTCTTGGGATGAAAATAAAACAATATGAAGATGGATCAATTACAGTAAGTCAAGAAAATTACACAAAAAGAATATTAGAAAGATTCCAAATGGCTGAATCAAATGCAGTCTCAACCCCTGTTGGCTGTGAAGAAAGTGATCTCGACGAGGCAGTGTCATCTGATATACCCTATCGCGAGGCAGTGGGCTGTCTCATGTATCTTGCAACTGCATCTCGTCCAGATATCGCCTTTGCAGTGAATAAAGCTGCTCGAGCTACAGAGAAACCAACTATTCAAAATTGGAATCAGGTAAAGCGTATATTTCGGTACTTGAAAGGTACTATGAACTGGGGCATCATTTATAATAAAGAAGAAGAACTGAAAGTCTACAGTGATTCAGATTTCGCTGGTGACAAGAAGACAAGACGTTCAACAACTGGAATTATCGCGAAATTCTCGAATGGAGCTATATCATGGACTAGCCAATTACAAAAAGTAGTGGCAACTTCCACAACTGAAGCAGAGATTATCTCAGCAAGTGAAGAAGCAAAAGAATTAATCTGGCTACAACGTTTATTGTCTGAATTGATTGAAATGCCAAAGCAGCCTCCAACGCTATATATTGACAACGCAAGTGCTATAAAGCTAGCAAAGAATCCGGAATTTCATCAACGGTCCAAACATATCGAGGTTCGACACTTTTATGTACGTGAAAGATTTTTAAATAGTGAACTCAAATTGGAGCACATCGACGGAAAGAACCAATTGGCCGATCTGTTGACGAAGCCGCTTCAACGTGTCCGATTTGAACTGCTAAGAGAAAAGATTGGTTTACGAAGATTGTAACCATGTAATCATTAAGCAAGTCTTATTTTTTCTTTTGGAGGAAGTGTTGTAATAAAAAGAAAAAATATGACAAGGCTCCCTCTGTCGCGTAGCAGCAGAGTTAACTTTTTTTTTAATGTAAACAACCCGCATGCAAGTCAGCCATGTCGTTTACTCGTGAAGTCCACGTGTAAAGTTATTTATTTCAATAAAAAGTAATAAGGACGACTCCAGAAGCTCCTGAAAACGAGCGCAATTGACCTCCGGAGGGTCAATGGTAGAAAATGATAACTCGTCGAGGCAAAGATGAGGAAGAACACTAACTGTGCTCGGTGCCATATGCCTTTGCCGATAGATGCGTGTCATTGGCAGACCCTCTCGGCGGAGATGGGATAAAACCCGGGAAATGTACGGACGCTGGTACAGGCGCCAATGATAATATTCTAAACAGGGTGCCGTGAGAAAAATTGAGTGTAGGAGGCTAAACGGGCCTCTGGAGATTTGGACGATGGCATGGGACATCGCTCTTTGGCGTATTTTTGTCTGTAACGGAATATAGCCTGTTTCGGCATAAAGCGAGATAAGGGGGGTTTCATTACATCTATTCACAGAATCTTTAAAATACTGAAGTGTTGCCAGTCGCAATAAAAATAATTTAATTAAATATTGTGGCTAAGAAGGAAAGTATATTTGAATATTGAAGTTTCGTATTCTTCATTTATTTAAATATTTTATATAAAATAATTTTACATGTTTTTACATTTTCTTGGCCAAAATTATTTTTCCATTTTTTTTTCGAACAATTTTATATTCAATTACATATTAATAAATCTATATACAGTGGACCTTCGTTATAGCGCTGCTCACTATACCGCGCACTCGGTTATAGCGCGGGCGATGTTCGCGACGCGATAAGCTCAAACAAGTTTATACAGGTCCGTGCGGCGTTAGTGAGTAGCGCATTTTATTGTTACTGCGTATTGAGTAATTGCGTATGTATTGAGTTCCTGAATGTATTTTGAATAGTGTTTAATTATTGTATGCATGATGAGTAAAAGAAAAGCTTGACATTATTGCTAGAGGTGAACCGCGTTACACCGCGCCGCTCGGTATAACGCGATTCACCTTATAACGCGGGTGTTGTTTCCCGCCCGACATGTGCGTTATATCGGGGGTCCACTGTATATCTTAATTTTACCTCGTTCAACTCTATAGTTAATTAAATTTAAATGCTAATAAAATAATATTTTTAATTAATACCACGCGCACAAATTAATATATAATTATATATATATATATATATATATATAAAATCAACCACAGCGCCATATTTTCTCCTGGTAGTGATTTCTGAAAGTTAATTATTTTGTGTTCTAGCAAGCTTATCATGCGAATATATTGAACTTTATAATTAAATCCTGTACTTTTGAATACCGTGTAATAAATAAAGTCGTTAGATATCGTAAGATTCTTTTTATATTCAAATTATCGCAGAATTTCTAGGGGTTCCCGACGACGGCCGGATGGCCGAGCGGTAAAGGTGGCAGCCTACCGCTCTGGGGGACCCGGGATCGAATCCGAACAGGTCGAATAATCCCCAGGAATTTTTCGGGGGGTGGTCCGTTCGGATATGTCGGGCCCCGTCCCTCACCACCCGGTCGCCCCATTGTGGGCCTGGCCGAACCCATAATGGGCCTACTAAAAGAGGCCCTCTTAGGGCCCACAGGGCGGAGTTAAAAAAAAAGGGTTCCCGACGTCGTGCTTTATTTAAATTTCGATATTCTTACTACAGTAATGTTTATAAGATTGGTTTGGACCCCGGGCAATCGCCTTTTTCCCCATAGGATAACGCGCCACCGCTTAACGCGTGCTTTATTCGTATCATTTCATTTTTTTTTTTTATACACGCGACTAATTTACAAACATGGATATTGCGGACGCCATTTTCTTCATGACGTAAACTATTTCTATATAGTTTGAAACGTCAACATCGAATGCTCAAGAGTAGAACTTACATTTTATGGACGACTCGATTGACTTTTACGAATGCACGCAAAGCGTATCACTGCAATGAGTCCGGGTTCGATTCCTATAATTTTATCGAGTAATTCCGATTCGAATTTCAATTTTTACTGCATTTCACTTTTTTGTATAAACATTTGATGAATGTAAACTACTTATAAACGAAACAAGTGGTTCTTCCAAATATCTGTTCACAGAACAATTAAAAATTTGGAGTATCGCTGCCATTTATTTGCTGGCAGGATTAACTTAAGTCGAATCATGTACAGAATTTAAATGTTTGAACTACAGAGCAATCATTTAAAGAAAATTCTCATCATAACTGGATAGTTTCTTGGTGAATCTTGATTTAAACTGAAGTCATATTGTCACCTTTCATCTATTGTTTTATACAGGGTGTTTGAAAAGAGAATTACAATTTTGAAAGCACGACTTTAATCAAGACGATGTGCAGGATTGATTAGGTGTTAATTTATAGCAATACGCACCAAGTTTTATTTGGTCATTTTGGATAGTGTCATCAATATAAAGTAAGCATCCCATCCGAATTCAATTTGACTCGAAGCAGGGTACTCGCTGTGGCCTCTGTAACAATTCGTTTTGAGCACTGCAAGAATCATGGGCAACAGTAAAATAAACACTAGATCTGGCAGGACTGATTTCCTCGATAAACTTTTGCAGGTTGGTTGATCAGTGGGCACCACTTAATTCTCCAGATTTGGCACAACCCAACTTTTTTTTTTTTCAGGGTTTCATTAATGACATTTATTATTATACCAGAGCTCAAAACTAAAATCACCATTGACATTTTCCATGATGATGGCATAGCCACTGCTGCGAGTTTGGCAAGAAATTGAGTTTGGATGCAATTTCTGAAAACAAATGACCATTTGAGGTAAACTGTGTATTGCTATAAAATTAACACCTAACCAATTCTGTAAGTTTTCTGATTGAAATTCTATATGCTTTTAAATTCCTTTTTGAATCCTGTATTATGTACAGAACGACCACAATCTCTATACATGCTAATTATAAGTTATTTGTGTTATCCTCCTCTTTTCTGCACAAATCTCAATTTTTCTCCGTGTTGTTACGATCATCATCATCTGTACCAATAGTTGGAAGCTGCAAATAGATAAAGAATTAAATGTCATATTGAGGAATTGCAAAGATTTTCACTTTTACAACAACAAATCATTAACTCTGGACTTCAGACATTCTTCCACATTATAACTGCATCCAATCTGTCATTCACTGAATATCTTTCCACATATTTAGTTACAAAGAAACTTTTCAGCATCTCTGCATTTAATTCTTCTAAATTAAACATGCAAACTACAAGATCTTTTTCATGTATATTGTAACTTTAGAAATAAATGCAAACTAGTTGATGGAATAAGAATTAAAGATTTAAGTAAGAATTTTCTTTATTCAGTGAACAAAATTTAAGGAACAGGAAGAGAATACATTAATCTTCCTAGTTACTATGCTCTCAATCAAGCTAGTAGCAACATTAAATTTGCAAGTCTGCAAAATGGAAAATGTCTACTTTAATTATAAAAGCTTCTGTAAAACTAACCAGACTTTTCAATTGTTGTTCAGTAAGCATAAGACTGCTGTCAAATTCATTTCTTCCGCAATATTCTCCAAAAGACAATACACTCAAAATTTATATCCCTCTAGATCAGTTGGAAGCGAATATGAAAATGGATCTAAAGGAGCATGAAGGCCAGTTACAAATACAAAAATTCTTGTTGTACACATGCTCAAGTGAGAATTGTATCAGATATTATCACAACTATTACAAAAATTTAAAATTAGGTGTGAACATTGGTAATTTCTCATCCTTTAACCAGCTCAAATCATTGAACGATCCAAAGACGGTTCCACAAATTCAATATTTGCAAAATGCCAAGCAAATGTTTGGTGATTTTGCACGACAAATATTCGGCATTCACCGTTTCCCACTCTTGTTGGTATAACCGTATCAGATCAAAGGGAACAAATCTTGGATAAACTCTTAATTCCCACAATGAACCAATACACTGCAAATAATCAAGTGCATGTAAACGTGTGCACGCCATGTGACAAACACTTTGGCAAATGGGCAATTATTTGGCAATTGGCAAATACCAAATGTGTGGAATGACCTTGAGATAAAACAGTAAAAAAAAATCAGCAATTAAAGTGTATAGATGTTTTATTAATTTATCATTTTTAATAAACGGCACAAATTAATACATAAATAAAAGGAAAAAAAATAATCATCAAAAGCATCTGAAGCGTATATCTAGAGAATTCCAGATTTCGAACTGGCCAAGCACAGTTCGGAATTTTCAAAAACTTCACTGTACAATGCAATTTCTTTCTTTATATATAGATTCCTAGATATTATTAAAATTATTGAATATTTTTTCTTTTCCACTGCTCCATTTTTGTCTCACATTTTAATTACTTACATTTGTTATATATTTTCCGTTCCAACAAAAGATTGCGTTTTTTGGAAATTCCAATCTACTACAGGTGTATTTTAAGTCGTTACCATTTCTCCAGTTACCCCACGGACAATTTCCCAGAGATGAATAATGCAATAAAATTGGCCTTCGAGGCTATCGGTCCATTTCGTTTTCCTCGGTATAACACATTTTACATACAATTTTTTGATAGATACATTACAATTTTTTAAAAAAATATCAGCAAATAGTATATATTTCTTCTATCATACTGTAAAATCTATGTTTCCTTTTTTTATAAACAATTTTCAAAATAAAAGAGATTAGTTCGTCATTTGGGTCGTTAACAAATTTTTCCAAATCGATAAATGCCCTTTATATTAAATGTCAAATTCGGAACTCTCGAGAACTGAATTTCAGCATTCGAAAAACCTCTTCTGACTAGTTCGTCAGTTATTTTACTAAGAACAAAACTTTTATAATAAAAAAATGTACCGATAACATGAAATTTCAGCCTCTCAAACAAGCTTTATAAGCGTTACTGAAATTCCAAAACTCAAATAGTTTTCTACACTGTATTAACGTAAGTACTTATTACATCTCTCAACAAATTATCACAAATCTCGAGTTGGGCGCATTAACTTCTACAATAATCCCCTCATATATTAGATTTTAATCAAAATATAAAATTTACTCTTCCGTGGGAGTTTTTTTTTTTTATTGTTTTGAATCTTTACAAAGACATAAAAACACAAGTGCTGCCACAGATATTTTGTAAGTATTCAAAAACTTATCCTTTGTCTTTGCTGAAATTTTCTTGTACAACTTAAAAATTACAAAAATGAAACTAACTCTGTGTTTCTGTGCTACGTGTTTATCAAATTTTGATGTACATAAAAAACAAAAGGAAACACAATCTGAACGGACAAAAACTAAATTAAGGAAACTGATGATGGAAGGGTATTTTACAATGATAAAAAACACTTCCAAACATTTTAAATCATGGCACATCACAGAATATATATTTACCTTTTGTTGGGCATTAAGAGGAAGAGTAAATACAGTTAAAAAAAAAATAATGATAGTAGTATTCTAACACTTGGAGCGACGAGTGAAGCCCTTATTCTGACGAAATGGAAGCCGTTTCAAACTACTTCGGGAAACAGAAATTCGATTTCATATGTTGCGACTACAGATTCGATAATTAAATCTACACGGGATGCAATTATGTGCGAGCCAAATCTGGCTTGAGAACAATATAGATTTTTTTCTCCCCTATGAAAAACACTTACTAAATTATCTTAAGAAGAAATAAAATATACAATGCTGTGTTTATCTGCTGTATTATCGACAGCTAGCTTCCATACGTGATCCATATACATACTGTTATCCAAAGTGTTAGCACAGAGTTCGTCGACGACACATCTTTAAACTGCCTTCAGCGGGTAGTCTGAATGACAAAGTTACCAAGGCATATTATAGGAGGCAACATTGCACATTCACATGTCCCTTGCAAAAACAGAAAACACCTGTTAATGTTCGCACTTGTAATGTAGTAAGGTCAACAAAAAAGTTTATTATTATTATATTTTTTTTATTCTTATTTCCACATTGTTCATGTTTTCTGAATTTAAAAAGTTATACAACTGAATTCTCAACACTCTAGTGCTCCACTGCTGAATTATCCAATGTAGTTTAAGACAAATCTGTAAAGAAAAAAAAATAATAATATTCTAATTTTTAGCACGCTCACAGATACTTTATATTTTAAAATTAAAAATTCTGTATAAATATAAAATATATATTAAAACACAACAGTTTTATGAATTATTTCACTGTAAGAGTCCATCAATGTCTCAAGCCATTTGGTAATGTCATGTTTTGGTTTACTGTTATTTCCAAACTGATTGATGAAAGCCTTTTAAATGCAAAAAATAGGCAATAGTCACTTGACAGGAAATCAGGGCTATAAGGAAGGCGGTCAAAAATTTCCCAGCAATATTGTTGCAACATTTGAGCAGTTTGACAAGTGCAAAATCAAGTATTGATTTTTGACTGCCCATCTTAGTCCCGATCTTGTGTCAAATCACTACAACTCATTTTTGCATTTAAAGAACGTTTTGAAAACGAGAATGAACTGAAAAATGGCATTACCAAATGGTTTGAGACATTAATAACTTCTATGACAATGGAGTAGGGAAAGTAGTGACATCAACTCTAGCAACGAGTTGCATAACTTTCCCGGCTTTTGTGAGATTTTATTTTAAAGTCTTTTGTATTATTAATCAAAATAAAAATAAAAAAAAATTGTGGTGGCATCTGTTACAAGATTTTGTTATAAAAACTTCATATATTTTTTAATTACTATAAAATGGCAAAAAGCTTAATTTTGAGGGTAGGAATGAGTTTTATAAACAAGTGTAAATGTTAATAACAAAAAGTCCTACCCCTCAAATTAGTGACCACCCTCTCAACCTTTCACCACTAAAATTTAATAGCATCAATGCCCTTCATATACAAGTCACCATGCCAAATTTCATTTCTTAACCTTTACCCCATCCTGAGATGTTAGGCGAAATAGACGTCAACACACAAAATTTTTTGCAGAGTTTTTGACTCTTTGGATTCAGGAGGTCTCAAAACATGGAGATTTACAAAAAACTGGAAGGGTCAAATTTGATGTGATTCCAATACTTTCTTTCCTTTGTGATGTATACATGACAGTCAGGAAAGTAAATTACATGCAAATCAAATTGTGACTATGTAGGAAAAATGAGTATGTGACAGCTGGGTTATGGTCAACTGAACAGTATTCAAGTAGGCAACAGTTAATTGGGTAACAAACTTAAAAAGTTTTGCAGAGTTTGCAAGCATATAATTTGGCAATTTTTTTGTAAATATTGGTAAAACATAATTATAAATATAAATCACGAGTCATCCAAATTTATGGATTTTTATAAATGAACAACAAAAAATTCAAAACAATATATGTTGATGATTATGAAAGAGCAGTAGCAGGTGTTTAACATCAGCACAAACATGGATGTTGTGATGAAGCCAGCCAAAGAATTTTGTGAAAAGTTACAATAGGGAAAATATAATAGAATATTTATGAGGCATTGTATATAACTATAATACGAAATTAACAATTTACAATAAAAATGTTGTTTTGAATTCATATTTTTTTTTAATTTTAATGTATGTGTTTATGTTAATCACAAAATAAAAATTAATAGTAATAATAAATTAAAGAACTTTATCATTTTTGGACCATCTTTTTCTTAAATGGTTCTACAAATTTTGATATATGATATAAACAAAAATATTTATACAACCTCCAAAGCCGAATTATGGGGCTAGAGTCGGCTATAATAAATAATTAATAAGACAATTTGGCACTAGAGCTTGGCATTAGGTGCCATCTCTTACTAAAATTAATAATTATAATTTAATTTAATTTAATAATTTGGAACTGGAAGAAAAGAAATCAGCCGTCGATGGTCGTCGCGTTAGCTTATATATACTGGAAGAGGAGATCGGACCGAAGATCCAAGTAGTGTAACTGGTAACATGTCTGCACGGATAGCAGAAGTTGCGGGTTCGAGTCCCGCTTCGGGCCGACTTCTTTTCTTCCAGTTCCAAATTTGCTCATTACAATTTATTTATAATATTTAAATAAAGTATAAACAATAAGTTAATGAGTGGCTGACAAGGTACATTATGATGATAAACAAGCAAACTGAACATCTACAATTACTATTATGTCTTATACTTTAATTTCAATACAAACTTGTAAACCAATAATGTACATCTAACTTTGCTACTAAATATATATATATATATTTATTTATATTTCTTATGTAAGAATTATTTAATAAAATATAAAAATAAACTGTAAAAAAATTTATCAAAAAAACAGATACTCACAACTAGGTGTACCATTTTCAAACCTTTTTTGAATTTGATCATATGTGAACTTAACAAAAGTATCATATTGTTCTGGAAAATAAAAAATAATAATAATATAGTTCATTTCTCAGATTAGACTGGAAACTTATTTGTAATTCAAGATCTATTTAATATCAGATATATAATAATAATAATCTGCAAGAAAATTTTTAAAAGTATGAATTACATCAAATACTCAAAGAAAAGAGACTGAAATTTGCACAAGTAATAATGGCCGGGAAAAGAGTAATATTCAGAGAAGAAAAAAAATTTATTTTAGATAGTCCAGATGGCTGGCCGTTTTATTGGCATGATATGCTGAAAGAAAAGCAAATGTTTTCTAAATGGTAAGGTGACAAGGAGACAACTGATAATTTGAGCATGCTGAAAACTCACACGCACAAAACTCACACGCACAAAACTCACAGATGGCACAGAAAAACAGATGCTACATTTTAAATCAATTGCATGAATGCAAGAATCATCAAAATGTGTTTGACAACCACTTGCTGCCATCTGCAGAAAAACTTTAAGGGCTAAGTTTCATGTTTCAGCATGATAAGTCTCTGATTCACACAACAAAGTCAACCTCTGACTGGTTTCTAGCAAATTTCACATTACTGACTGGCCACCTCGCAGTCCTGCAGAAAAACCTAAGAGAAGTACTCACAAAAGCTGTATATGTGAATGGAAAGCAATACAACTCTACGTGTGAGCTAAAAACAGGTAATTCTGCCTAAGTAGAAAGCCATCAGCATACACTGCATGCAGAAACTTATTAATTCGACAATAAAGAAGTTATGAATTGATATTGAAGGAGGGAAAGAAATTTTCATACTAATATTTTTAATGACCTTTTCTTTCAGCAACACCAGTTTTGTTAGTTTGAGTTCATTCTTGTAACTACATTTGTTTTGGTTTTTTCTTACACAATTTGTTACAAAAGTCTTTTAACTTGTAAAAAATTAGAGGTAAACATATTAAGAATTTTTTCAATAGAAATTTTGTTATTTTAGTATGGATTGTTCTGTAGTCACAAACTATATTACAACCACATGCTATTTTAGTGGAAGACATAATGAGATGAGTTGTCTAATGTTATTTGATACAGAAACACTTGTTTAAATAATATACTATCAGTTTCCTTATGACAAAAAAAGATAAAAATTTAAAGAGATTGCCTTAAAATAAACATGACTGTTGACTAAAAAAGCTGCTTGGATAAATTAACATATCACGTGTATGTTGTTCTTGTGAGACTATCAGAACAGCTAATTTTTATTGCTATGCTTCACGTATGTATTGTTCCTAAAATGTAATACAGAACATGTTTTTACTTAATTAATATAGAATATATCTTTATGTAAGTTAAAGTTGTTGGGTTTGTGACATGAGAGAGAGAAGATAATTGAAACAATACTTTATTTATGTGTAATATAACGTAATTGTGGTTGCTATGGCAACAAATAAACTTAAAATTTTTATTATTCAAATATTTGAAATTCTAATGTTTACGAAATGCATCTTTTTGTGTGCTTGTTGTAATTTGAAGTATTGTATTTGGTTTGTACTAGTTGTAAAGAACAATAAAAAGTGTTACATTAAATATATATAGAAGAAACTAAAACATCTTCACACTTTTCATGTACAATCACCAGTAGTCTTCCTTTACAGAAAATAGAGGTTGTGGCTGAAGTTTTCATCTCTAAAATGTAAACTTTGAACATCTAGTACCGCCATCTTAGAAGCCTAGAAGTTTAACAATGACGTTCGGAACATCGAGCATTGTGAGTAGAAGTTCAGTTTAAATGTCTGCACTTTTCTGTGTTTTGGGTTAGAATTATGACATACAGTAAGACCCCACTTAACTCTGCCTCAATTAATGCTGATTCGATATAACACAGTCTGCTCAAAGCCTTAAAAAAAAATGCTCAAAATTTACGCTGATTCAATATTGATTCGTATATAATATGATTATTTATGAACACAAAACAATCAGCAAAAGGTGGTAATTCATCATAACGCTGTACTTTCCTTAAATCTATGTTTGTTTTGTGCAATTTTGGAAAAAATATAACATCACGGATGCCATAGGAAATATCAACTTTGCTTGGCAAGAATTAACTGATAAATGGATGAACAGAGAGTGGAAAAGTTATGGCTAAAGGTACCAAAGAATTTTCAATGAGAAGAGCCTATCTCTATGTTATGTTGACCAAATTGTCAATTGAATCGATACAGCAGGACTAGGAGATGTAGATGAGCAGGACATTGAGGAGTTACTGCAGGTTTCTGGTCAGAGCCTTACTAACAACGACCTTCAAGAACTGACAGAACAAGGAATTCATGTAGAACTGGAAAAACACTGATTCTTTAATTTTTGTAAATGTGAAAAAACTAGGATTTCAGTGAATACTTTATCTTAATTAATAACAAAGTGTAGATTCATAAAATTGTAGAATAAATCAGGTAAATAAATGATCAAAAAATAAAAATTTGATACAGTTTTACTATAAGTTTCACAAAGTATATATATTATGAAAAATATATATTTTCTATATTTATTATACTAGTTAAACGAGATGTGAAATCAACACGTGTTTTGATTTTCATTTGACATGTACTCAACTGTAATGCAGATACAATCTTCTATAAATTTGGTATATGCCATTTAAATTATTAAAATGAGAAACAAACACAAACACATTATTATGAAATGAACAATTTGTAATATTGATTTTAGAATAAACTTCTATTTTAAAACTTTCAAAAGTTCTTACCAGCTAATTTTGTTGTCAATACACGATCGTACTCTTCACGGATCTGATTTTCACGATCTTTCATCATACGCTCACAGATTAAGCCAACTTGTCGGAAAGTAAAAAGTGGCTGATCGCGTCTCGACGGTGCTAAAAGGCCACTTCCAGGACTTACTATATTCGTGCTGGAAGAGTCTGACGAACTCTCTGGTGTGTTAGATCCTCCAGACGAAAAATAGAGTTGTTTTCGTCTTTGTAGCCTTTTCATCTCTTCTCTTATATTTGTGGCTATTTGTTCTGTAAAATACATTTTAACATTAATTTCACTATAAACTAAAAATAATATATTATAATAAACTAAAAATAATCACCAATATATTTTAAATTCGATAAAATTTACATAACTTAATAATTATCTTAAATGTAAGAAATAAATGCTAGGAATTATTAAGTTTAACATAACTATTAAAAGAATGATTTATTATAGAAGCATAAAGTTAAGAGATAATGTAAAATGGAAGCTACTCAAAAAATAGCCAATAAATACAAAATTGAAGGGTTTTTAGTAAATATAGTTTTCAGAAAAGTTATATTACAGGGGTGGCCATATCTTGTCATGACAGGAGTCCTCCTATCAGAAATACAAGAATGTTACACACATCCTCTATAGCAGCGGTTCCCAACCTTTTTTGGACCAGGGATCACTTTGATTTCATTGTTGCTAGCACGGACCACAAGGTTTAAGAAAAATAAACTGTGTCAATCTAAAAATAAACTTTAATCAAAACTTAACATAAGTAATCGTTAAACTCAAGAGTAACATGCTTTAACAGTACTATTATAATAGAAAACATATCATTTTTAGTAAAAATTAAACTCAATTTGTATCAATGTGGGAATAATAACTCAAAATTAATAAAAGTTTTAAATCTTTCGCGGACCATATTTTAGCTCTTGCGGACCACCAGTGGTCCGCGGACCAGTGGTTGGAAACCACTGCTCTATAGGAACATCTATTCGGGAGCTGCACCTTCTATTTATATTATATATAGTTACAACACTATAATTATCGCTGTTCTATAGTAAATATCCTGTTACTCAGTGGCTCAGTCCATGGAAGCTGTGGATGCTGCACTTTCCTACTTTCCTTGTATTTTCTAAAATATAATAAATACATATTGTGCGATTATTTTCATATTTTAACGTACTTTGAATTACTTAAAATTAATATTTTATTATAACCGCATTATGTATCTTCTCATAAATTTCTATACACGTGAAAAACAATGATAAGATTGCTATTGTATCTTTAAATATAAATTCATATATGCGTATTCCCAATGAAAGCGGCGTATTGTCGAACACAGGACAGCTTCCACAGCGAAAATATTTGAATGGTGTAAAGCAGCCAATTATACACATTCACGCATGCACTTTACAGAGCACCAATCTCTTGCAGTTTAGCTCACGGATGCTACACATCAAAATATAACGTTTCCAATGATTAGGTTTGTTTATAATAAATTTATGGAAACACAGCTTCTCTATCATCAAATGTCACTGCAAGCCACTGCTGTTACTTTAACTAGTCAGTCTTAAAGTAACAGTAAACAATCATTTAACTGTTTTGGTGTTATAAATGTAACCGAAGCTTTTGGTCGCCTGTTTGAGGTTAAGTTGCAATTTACACTTACAATCCCCATGTATATCATATTACATAATAGAAAAATTACAAAAAATATTATATATGCATAAGTAGTATGTACTAAGTTTATGAAAAGTATCTGTAAGTATATGGGAGCTGAAATAAGGGTCAAGAGGAGAAACAGTTTGGACATCATGGTAATATTTAAAATATTAAATAACAATGTTAAAATTACTTTACTACAAAATTGATTTTTCATACTTAACTACAACACTAATTCACTTTAAGACAACACAGTCTATCAAGCAAAGCTGCCCTTAAATCAATGTTACTAGAGAAAAACATTAATGTCAAACTTGCTAATGGCTTAGCTGATTCTTTATAAAGTTTCCTCAGTTACATAAAGAATAAATTGAAACAAGATGTTCATAAAATGCAATATGCCTCCTTATTTCACTAATAATTTAAGACAATACATTTATTGATATTCTTAGCACTTCAATATTGTGATCAAATGCTATCCTCAACCCAAATTAAGACTAGGAATATTTAAAAAGAATTTAAACTAGTAACAAAAATAATATTGCTGACATTACTTCTTTTTATAAAATTCTTATGATTATCACAATTAAAACTTAATAAAAGCTTTATTTTCATTAAATGAGATATTTCTAGAATAATAAATGATATACATAAACAACAAGAATGAAGCATTACAAGTTTGACTTAGATTTTGGCATCACATTTTTCGTGTGCAAGTATTTTGTTGTATTTAAAGGTGATAAACCAAATTCATTTCAACACTTTTACTCAAACTTCGATGTTTTTCACGTGTAAATCGAACAATAATCGAAAGATTGTTGTATTTCATTGCACTATAATTAACTTAACCACTTAATGCCAAAGTTATTCCATTTTGTATGACCTTACAGCCTTAGTCTTTTAATTACTTATAAAAGTTTATATTAAAAATGTAAAAAATCAATCTGTTTTTGTCTCTTGAAACAAACTCTTGTCAATTTTGCTTTTGTTCTGTTACTTTTTTCTAAATAAAAAAAAAGTTTTCAGATTTTTAAAAATTAACTGTTAACATTTCCTTTTTGCTTTACAATGATATATTTATTGTTTCGTTTCAGATAAATATTTAATTAAATTTATTTATGTATACACATGTTAAAATGTAAAATATACAAGATATAGCTATTATAATAATTAATGGATTGAGCAATCAGTTGTTAGCACACTGCCGTGTGTCAAAATACATTAATTTGACATAATGCAGACTCATAACGTGGACTGGCATATTGGATTCCAAGATCCATGTTATATCAAGTTGTAAGTGTATATAAATACTGATAAAATTCATCACCACCTTTACAGAATATATCTGTTTTCCTGCCTGAAATTGAAGAGTAGCAAAACTGACAAGAACTTATTTAGAAATGAATACTTTCAAAAACTATTTCATGACAAATAATCTATACCCTTCACATACTAGACTGATTTTCCCTAATGCATAATATATCATCATTCCAGTCGAAATTCACTAAACAAGAAGCATTACAGATGAAACAAAGAAATATCTAAATATATTAATTCTAACTATATAAGAATGGGATAAGGAAACAAAATACAAAGACACTATCATGGAGAGTTGCCTTCCAGAAGAACATTTACAGCAACATTTCCCAAAATGGGCTCCACAAATCTTTTAAAACATTTTTAAAGTTAACAAATCAAATGCTTTATTTGTTTACTTTAAAACTATTTTTAAACAATCAGTTTATTTTAGTTGACAGTACACCTGAGCACGGTAGCTGTCATTTCCTATTATTTATCACGCATCATTCATACAACTGGCATTTCATTGAATGATAAAAATGAAAAAATATATATAATTGTTTATAATTATATATGTTTTAATCATTCAGTGAAATAATAATAATAAAATAAAACAGAGTTTTAATCTTCCACTATCAATTGTACAAATTTATAGCAAAAGATGATGATGAGTTGTGAGAGATCTGCCAAAAAATTTCCTTGCTTGAGGGTTCACTTTACTGAGAAATTTGGGAAATGCTAGTCTGTAGGATAGAATCAGTTAATTCTATCTGCTAGTCTGTAGAAGTTGAATCAGTTAATTCCGGACAACTTTTTATGCAAATATGAATCAAATTAAATATGCATGTTAGAATCAGCCAAAATTCTGTAATATTTTCTTGCAATTTTGCTGAAAAACTCCATAGTTATGGCAACAAAAATGATAGCATATTATGAAGGGTATATCTACGAATTTTCTAATGCCAAATATAGCCTTTCCATGATAGTAAAAGGTCTTCACGTACGTAATCAAGTGAAGGCAGCATTATGCAAAAGTGCAACTGGAATGCTTTCAGAAAAAGATTTTGGACCAACTGTCCAATCAGGAAATTCCACACCTTTATAGGTTGGAGATATCAAAAGTGTGGATGCATATATACAAAACATTCAGTCACACCATCAAGTCTACAGTAGCCTACTACAGTAGGAAAAAAATTGAGATTGGCATCAGAGTGATCTCTTTCACTCAACTCTGTCAAATCTCCAAATAACTCACTGATAAATTTCTGCAGCTTCCACGTTAATGAGGACTCTCAGAAAGACATTCCAAGACTGTTGTAAGACAATGGAAATCTATGCTAGGAGACATGGAATGAAATTCCCTAGAATATCTGCAACATATCTTCCTGCAGCAGAATCATAGTTCTAACTAGAGGGAAGTGTTGAACATAACCTACAGAATTTCTTGACTCAACCCTCTGTATTCAGGCATTATATTTTCAAAAAAAAAAAAAAAACCCTGAAAAATTCCACACAGTCATTGGTTGGTCTTAATCTTACATTAAAACAGTTTCAAGTAATAATAGAAAAAAAAAAAACATCATAATCAACTGAACACTAATATAAGACAACTGTTGAATTAGATTTACAGAACTGCTTAGAGCAGGGGTCCCCAACCTTTTTGTACCTAAGAGCACATTCTAGAATACCGGCCGGACGGCGGGCACCATTTATTTTTTCAAGGCTGAATTTATACTTGGACATAGTTAATAATACATACACATAATGTACAGAAAACATTTAATTCCAAAAATGTAATAAAACATACACAAGACTATTAACAATAATTTTTACAAAACAAGTAATTACTAAACAATGCATACAAAATCTACAGAGTATAAAAATTCTTTGTAAAAAATATAAATCTGAAAGTAAATGTGATTTTTGGCATTGCATTTCATTGGCCATTGCTTCGTAATTAGGAGAGTATGATGATATTCCTGCTCGTAAGCAATCGTCAAGGTGTTCTTCTGTAAGTCGTGATCT
Organism: Centruroides vittatus; assembly: GCF_030686945.1. Lineage (NCBI taxonomy): Eukaryota > Metazoa > Arthropoda > Arachnida > Scorpiones > Buthidae > Centruroides > Centruroides vittatus. The sequence continues at coordinate 264,968 of NW_027120693.1, read as the reverse complement.
GCACTTTGATTTTATGATATTCAGAACGGACCGGTTTATTTCATTTCAGGTATGGGAAATTTGGTTGGTGAAGATTTGATGGAGGGGGAAAAAGAGATCGGTCGCATTTCGCTTTGTGCTTTTATCTGTGTTGGACGACATTTCTACTTTTGAGTGGTTAATCAATAAAAACAAAAAAACTTTTACATAGCATTTTATTGAAAACTGAAATATTTTTATTTTTATCGTGGTCGCACAGCGGCGGGCACACATAAAATGATCGGCGGGCGCTATGGTGCCCGCGGGCATAGGGTTGAGGACCACTGACTTAGAGGCACCTTTCCACACATTAACAACAATACACATTAAAAAAAAATTTACACGCAAATAAAATTCTAAATTTTGACTTTATTTTAAATATGATCAAATAAAGTAAGTCTCATTCTTTTTCAATATCAACAATATTTTCAAAACTTAGTCTAAAAAGTACTTATAGTAAGTCCTCAACTTACACGTATTTGTATATATGTGGTTACATTACTTCAACTAACTACTGACAATACCGTTTAGCACTGCTCTGGCAAAAACCTTTAATTGAAATTAAAGCTAAACATATATTCATTTTTAATGAAATTAAAGCTGTGTTAAAAATACATCATAGTTAAGCACCATTTGACTCGAAGGGATTGTTAATTCTCAAAAAACTTTCTAAACAAATTTTGCTTTACAAGCTGAAGACTTACCATACTTTTTTCATTTTCAGTAAATTATTTAATTTCAACAAAAATATTCTTTGAAAACTTTATTTTCAAATATCTTACATAAACTAAATAGATTAATGAGTGATAGTTACAAATAACAATTATTATGAAACAAAGAGGACAAAGAGGGGTGGTTTTGTTAAATAATTAATATAAACACTAAATTAGTGTGGTTGAGATTATGATCTCAAATTTATACTGTAACCACTTACAATTAAGACCTTGTGGATGATTATTGCATTTAGAAAGATGTTTTAATCAATAACATATTTCTTTTTTGTAATATGTATTTCAGCCAAATAATTAATTTGGTCCTCTTCAACTTGTTAAGTAGTTATTTGACCAAAATGCACATTGTATCAATCTTTAAAAGAAGCAAAAGGGAGTAATGATACTCAGCAGAATGAACCTACCACCATTTGTCTTTTGGCTTTGATACGTCATTGTCTAATATGGTATAATGTTTCATATCTACATTCCCAACTCTATACAAATGCTTTTTATTGGTGGAATGTGCATATTTGTGTCAAAACCAATCAAATTTTGTTCAGAACAATACATTAATCACATAAATTAATTCCATTAACAATCACCTAAAAACACCGGGTTGAAACCACTAGCTCATCCAAAAACCTTTTACCGGTGAAAGTCTACTCAAAGTCCCTCAGCAAACGTTTTCAGACACCATTAACATTTTAATGGTAAAAAATAACAATTTTACTATCAAAATTATTACAACAAAAAATTATGGATGGAAGTGCTAGAATTAATGAAATGGGATAGTAAAATTAATCTCTATCATTTGTTCAATCTTTATGATCGAACAAATGATAAAGATTAATTTCTCTTCTCAATGTGAACAAAGCTCTGCATCAGTTACTTGTTGCCATAAATATATCTAATCTCTATTTATATAAATGAAAACAAGTTAGCTGGATAAATTCTTTCTTCTCTCAACATTGTTGAAAGTTTCATGTCATTTTGATAGCAAGTACAGCAAATCAATAGCAATTATCACAATTTTTTCTTATTTCTCACAAATCACTTGGCTATGTAAAATCTTAATTTATCATCACAAGTTCTAAATATAAAGCTAAACAATTAATTTAATTATGAGTTTTTTTGTATATGGAAACAATTTTATTTTATGAAATCATAATTTAAAAAAATTTAATTTCATTGTGGTAAACCTGTCAGAAAGGTTAAATCTAGAACTGCCACCAAGAGGCAAGAGCAAAGGAACAAAAAGGAGGACTACAAGAGACACCACCATTTTTTTTACTATTCTGGATCATGACACACATCATCTCATCTGATACGTACTGTACCAGTTCCAACTATAAACAAAAATTTATAGTGTACATGATATGTAATTTGTGTACCATAGAATTGTATGTAAGTGAAATAAAGCTCCACAATGGTGACCCAAACATGGTGTCGTTTGTTGGAATGGTAACATAATCTATCCCAAGACACATGGAGTCTCAATCTGTCTAAATTACCTAGAAGATTGGAACTATTCAATCATCGACATTACATTCAAGTGAGTATCATGCATCAAACTATTCTGACATCACACACACACACGGTGGGGGACATTCCTAGAAGGCACAATTTCAACACCAATAATAAAAGCAGACTTTTTGTTTCACTTTGATCTTATACCCAATCTATGACAGAAGTGTTCAGATGATAAATCAACCAACACTTTGTGAGACAGGAGTTGCTTCCATCTATGATCAAAGTCATCCAGGGCAACACAGTTTTCCACGACTTATTATGCAAGTTTCCTAGCATCACCAGAGACCTCCACAACCCAGACTAGTGAAACACTGCATGGTCCATTACAAATACCTTTGGCCCACCAGCAAGTGTAAGATGTTGCGTATGGCCCCTAATCGCTTGAAAATTGCCAAGCAGGAAATACAGCACATGCTAGACCTGGGGCACATCCATCCTCCTAACTTTCCAAAGTAAGTTATAATTATTTAAATGACTCACTAAAACCTTTGACTATCCAGTAAAAATATTTAATTGAAATAACAAAACATTATTTGTAAACCTGATGAAGACCGAATACTAAGGTTGAAAATGTTTGTTATTTCAATTAAATATTTTTACTGGATAGTCAAAGGTTTTAGTGAGTCATTTGTATATTTTCCAGCATCCTTACAGGCAGGTGATTAACCTTCTCTCAAGGTATAATTATTTTGCTCATGCTACATTTTCCTGTCTGATAAAATGTTTAAAGATTAAATTTTTATAAACTAACAAAGTTAGATATTTTTCATTTACATTTATTAAATTAAACAGAAATATTTTGAAGTGAAACATTACAGATAGAGATACCAAAATATGAATTTCAGCATGGCTAAAATCAGTTATATGTAAACTAGATTCCATGCTTATGAAAATGGCAATTAAAATAAAAATTTTTTCACAGGTTCCCATTCATTGATGAATCCCTTCTTAAGAAATTGCTTGTAATTATGTGATGCAAATCATTAAAAACCAAATACTAACAGTAAAATTTGTTCATCTCATTTTGAAGAAGCATTCTCCAGTTATAGTAATTGTGCAAGATATTTACAACCAAATTTTGTTCCTACAATTCTCTCATTTCCTCCATATCCTTTAAAAAGCCCCTGCAAAAACAAAAGCATTCAGAAATAAACAAACATTTGAAGATGCTATTTCAGAAGCTTCTACAGTAGAAATTGCTAAGTCAGAATACGAAGTGTCACTCATGTTTACAAGCCAAAGTTCTTCTATCTCCAAAAGGTAATAGTTAAACTTTACAAATATCCTTTCATTTAGCTTTTCTAATCAAAAATATGTAAAAAAAAAAAACCAGATTTAAATAATAATATACAATAGGCAATCTGCATAATTTGATCATTGTTATATTCCACAGTATGAATGAACCATCAAAAAATTATTCTAAAAAAATAATAGAATATATTGCTGGAAATAATATAAAAACATATTGTAAAACTGTTAAATGTTTTTCCTGCATAAAGCTTTTGTTTCAAAATAAAACTAATTTATCACAGAGCTTGATATTTATAAAAGATCAAGGTGATGTACATATTGTGGCATATTTTACATTATAAAAACATCCATTATAACTTTAGGCATTATATATCAGTATAAGTGCAAGAAAAGTTTTGCATTAGAAGTTTATTTTAAAAAATTGCAAAACCAATCGTATTTGATTCTTCATTGATATCAATGCATTGTCATTGTTACGCAGGCTCACATAAGAACGCACTTGGTGTTTGTCAGCCGTACTGTTTTTGTTTCAGTACGTCTCAAATCTTGCTTTTAGTTATCATTTGTTAATTATTTAATTGTTAATGTGATGAAATAATCTTTGATATCTCCAGAAGATTCACAAAGCAAAAAAGTTCAATGATGTCCATATTTGCTATATTTTTACAACATAATGGGCTTGGATGCACTAACACCATCTAACATTGTGTTTATAATGTCTGGTAAATATAATGTAAAACACATCGTACACAAACTATCATCGCAGATGATGGTATAAAATTATGTTTTGTTCCTGAAAAATTTCTCAGAAAAACTTTTTCAGTAGAAATAAAACCAAGAAAAAAATTGGATCATGAAGTTGCAATATGAAACAATGAATTTAATTTTAACTACGACCATCTTTTATTATTTTTATTTTTTAAAGTAATTTAATGTTCTACAACCTCCAAAATCATATTAATAATGCTGTGTAAGATATATATTAAAAATTACCATTGAATTACGTAGAAATTTTCACAAATAGAAAAAATTCATTAAAGTTTGCTGGAAACTGCATATAACAGCAGCAGCATGTTTTGAATTGAGTTGAAAATTTTAAAAAAGTGAACTTAGATCGAACTTCTAACTAAAAGGTAATTTTTATTTTTTAAATAAAACATAATATAAAAATTTACAATAATATTTTGTAAGATTTTAAAAAGCAAAGATGGTCGATACTCCGATCACTCGATCTGATTCTTATTTTAGTAATGAAAAGTCCCGTTACCGAGAATGCCCTTTCCGATTCAATTGATGCAAGTGGAATCGTGTTTAATGCATTTAAGAGAAGACAGATGCTGTGTGTTTTCTCACGTGTAGCCTGGAAGATTTCTAGTTCATTTTCAAAATTGTAGTACTTCTTTTGCTCTCTAGTATACTTGATTTGTCTACCTGGGCTGCTTTAATAGAAACATCAAGCTTATAGCCAAATAATTTGGCAGTTCATTTGTCTTTAATAATCAGGTTTATGAAGAAAAACTTCATATTTGCAGACTTTGGACTTGTTTGTATCTTTGCCCAATTTGCACAACCTGGCGTTGTTCAGTTATTCAAGCTACTGGGCATGGTTAAAAATTAAGACAGCATAAGCACAATTATTCCAGAAATTACAGGTTCTGACAAGTAAAGAATTTTCAGAGTCCTGCCACAAATAAGCTACGTATTGATTATTGACCATTTGTGACATGCCATAACGAGGAAAAATTTAAAAAACTAATAAGTAGGTTTAAAATTAATAAATACAAATGAATTTTGACAGTTTATGAGTTAATTATACTTTCTATTTGCAAAATTTCCACAACCTTAACACAAAATAAGAAGAAAGTAAACTTTTAAGAAATTTGCAGAATTTCCCGGGTTAAAAAACAACCGGGATCCCATTTGAGAAACCCTAATGTATATAATATATTTTGTTTCGTACTGTAAAACTTTGTGTTCAGTATGTAACATAAATCTATAAAAAATTAAAATTAATTTTTATAATTTAATAAAATTTATCATTTCTTTTATTTGTAAAATTTTTCTAAAAATCCAGAATGCTAAAAATATTGCTATTTTATAAAAATGTAATAGGATTAAGATAATTTCTGGAATATTGAGGTTGCATTAAATTTCGTGATGTTTATGCAGTTTTTTTGAATAAGTTAGCTAGTGCCAACGATTAAATCGTAATAAATATTTTTAATTGTATGTATATATAATTTTTAATACAATATATAGATAAAGAACTTCATTAATCATTAACATAAATTTAATCAATATATGGAGTAAACCTCAACTGTCATGGCTGCTGCATGTCAGTATATGTCAGCTGTGGTAACACAAAACAGAGTCTAACTAATAATTGGACTTCAATATATAAAAATTTTTTTAATAATTAGAAATGAATGAAAGAAATTAATACAATCATTTTGATGAAATTGTTATTCCATAAATAGATCATCTCTTGCTTCATCTTTGTAAATATCGAGAGAATTCTCCAAGGGATATAACATAACAAGATACATTAATGGATTTATACACTTGTAACATGCTTTGGGAATGGACAGTCATACTGCAATCAACAAACTCAACATTTGTATTTTTCTACTGACCCACTCCACAGAAGCACTACTTTGAAACATGTTGAGTATATTACTTATGTGTTTATTAGTGGACTTCACTTATATTATCTTCAGATAGTGATAATGGATCAAAGATGGCTGCTCCCGAACAATAAATTATTTTAGAATATAAACTTGTATATGTTAATTCAACTATAATAGCTCTTAGCAACCAAAAACAAATATGCACAAAATTTACTTCATAAAATATTTTTAAGTTCGTGGAAACAAGAAAAAGCTACTATAGCCCCAACAACTGTTCATACCATTTCATCATTCGGCTGATCCATTGCCATTACACAGCAATTACCACCACCTTTGCTCAATTGGATCTCTGCCGTTGCAATGATCATAATAATTAAGATAGACTGCCTTTTTGTTCATAGCAGGAATTCTTCCTTCTCGAAGCTTTTCATGTAACTGTATTATTGCATAAAAATGAATAAACTGAAATAAATGATACAGTTATGCATGATCTGTTGTTTAAAATTCTAATTAAAACTATTAGTTTCATTCAGACTGGTAAATCTAGTATGTAAACTATGACAGGATATCACAATTGTTTAAATACAATAGAACGGGTGGGTGGTGAATCTATGGCACGCATGCCCAAAGTTGCACTTAACGATAAACCATCTGGCACATAATGTATTACACGATTTTGATTTATTACCTATGTTTTTCAATCGTCCATTCAGTATATCACCTTAACATCTATTTTTTTCAATAAACTTTTTTACATTTATTCTAATTAAAGCATATTATTCAAAGTCTAAAATTTTTGCATGCATAAACATCTTTAATGCTAAGTATGCTTACTATATGGCACGTGCACTCAGAAAGTTTGCGATCCCTGCAATAGACTGACCCACTATGATACATCTGAATGCTGAGTCCAGTGTTAAATTTGGAAAACTTGTGTGAACAAAACATTTTGTTTTGTACAATCCAATATTGTCATGAAAACTCAATGTTCTGAAATCATGTTTATAAAATAGAATATGAATAAGGATACGAAATGTCACTTGTGGTGTAAAAGTGACACTCGATACTGACAAAGTTAATGAGTATTCTATTTTTTACGTAGCATAAAGCAGTACACCAAGTGTCTCTTCTATGCCAGAAGTAATATCATTTGCATCGTAACACTGGCATATTTACATTGTTTTATGCTAGCGAGAACCAAATTTAAGAGTATTTGCAGTTTTATGAAAAGTATATTATTGTGAACATCTTTGTCAAAGACTAAAATGTTTAAATGAATAGATAATACAAGTTGAAAATACTTATATTCTTTGTTCTTTACAAATTGAGGATAAAACACTACTTTCATATATGTACAGTACACATTTATGAAGGCTTTTACAAGAAAAGAGATGTGAATAAAAATTGGTCATTGGGATAACTGTTTAATTGCTTTCATGGATAAAAACAAAGTTTTTTTTAATATAAAAATTTCTGTAGTTTGTTATTTTCAATCATTTACACAAGAATGATATAAAATTAAACTCTTCAAGATAAACCTTGAGAAAAATCAACATAAAATCTCTCAAACTAAATTCAGTCTTCATCTTCACAGTCCATTAAATAAACGAAATTACAAGGAGTTTGGTTACAAATTTCATAAGAAAAATGTACAAACAAATAAAAGAATAAAAATGCTACAAAAATGAATGTAAAGAATTATAGTATCAGTTTTTAGACAGCAGTTTCCTGACATTCCTATATTTAGGCAAATAGCACTGATCCTTTATCTATATTCCACACACTTGACAAAATATTTATCTAAGATATATTAGGGCTTTTGATAGTTGCACCTAGATTCTTAAAGATAATAAATTTTCTGTCACACAAAACACAAAAATAAGAACAAAATAAGTCTACACTACAGTTCTTAAAAAGCAAGCCATAATTACTTCTGGCTTCCATAAGAACTTCAACATAAATGAAGCCAATAAAGTTAGAAATCTATCTTATCTGCTCTGTGCTCCTTGATCCCCTATGGATCAGTTACAATTCCTGTCTATACATTAAATTATGAATAAAAAGATATACAAAAGAAAATAAAAGGTATTAAACAACTAATGAATCTAGTTTAAAAGAGCAACACCAAATCTTAAATAGTATCAACAACATACTGTGTGTGAAAGTAGATAAAAATAAAATTCAGCATATTCCCACAGCAGCTAAGCAAGTTCATTCATGTATTACTTGTGATTCACACCCTGTCAGATTAAAACTTTTTACTCTGGGAACCACTCGTTATTTAATTATAAAGCAAAAAAAAGAAAGAAAAAAAAAACCATTAAGTTTTGCCAAAAATTAGATAATTCAATTAATAAAATGAGAACACAGTAATAATGTTTTTCTGCATTATTACGGCATTTCATATTGTTTCTAAGTGGTTTGTATAATTTTGGGACAGCTAAGAGAATTTCAAGAAAGAAGTTGCGGCTCCTCATTGTTATGAGTAATGAACAAAAGTTTGAATTCTACTAATGAATAGAACATTCAGAAGAGTCTACAAATTGATTGCACCTATGATACAAATCATAAAATTTTGAAAAAAATTTGAGAAAATAACATCTCAGACTCAAATTCAATTCCCAAACCTTTTTTAATTAGTTCTCTAAATTTTCATGAAAGAGATTCAGTTGACTGATAATGATCCTTTTGACTTGACTGTAATAGATAACAAAACCTGGTGTTTTTAATTTAATCCATAAAGAAACAATGCTGTGGCAATCAAGAACTCCAGATATAAATTCTGAGTACTTTCTGGTTAGGAGAACACCAGTCAAAATCCTACTATTTTTTTCAAAATTGAACTTTATTTCACATTTTTTACATTAAGATAATTGTGAACATAAAAAATTTTCTTTGTAATAATTCAATTTATCTAACAATATATTTTTAAAAAATTTTCATTTTTAAGAACTACAACGTCTTGTACATCATGTGATATTGTGTAAAATAGCTTTAAAGGTTACCTATTTGGTATATTGTCTACTCCAGATAAATTCTTTAAGATACTACTGCAATGGTGACGAGATAAACCACGTTATACTTTGTTTCTCCATTTACTCAAACCCACTGGTGCGAAAAAATTCCGCTGACATTTTGCTTTCTGCGCGTATACCTATTTTTGTCATTTTCTACAATTAAATTCACACTGCCAATCTTTAAATTAGGAAGATTTATTAGGGAATTAGCACATATCTATCGCATATAACTATTCCACTTCACAGCAGTACTTGAATTTAGGCCTAGTTGCATTTAACAGAAATCACAGGATCTTATTTCCACATTCAATAGACATATGAAACAAATGGCATTTAAAAATGAAATGAGTGATCCTACAAACTATCTGGTGGTTATAATTCCCTTCTTTTTGCCACATGTTCTTATATGATGTCTCAGTTTAAGACTATGCAATGAACAAAGATACATAGCCATTCGGCAATTTTTTGTGCAAAAAATTTCAGTACGCAAATTTCCTTGTTTTGAAATAAACTAATATCACCTTCTTCAACATACATAATATCCCATAATTTATGGTCCATTTTCAATAAGTATTACTAAATAATGTAGAAAAAAACAGAAATTTGCTGCACAAAATCTAAAAAGGAAGAAATTAAGCTAAAGGAACATACTTCACACTGACATGTCAAACCACTTTGTGTGAAATTTGTGACAAAAATGATATGCATCATCAAATTTGTAAAAATTTTAAAAAAAACATAATAAATATTACTCATGTAATAAACATTTATAAATAGTTATAACAACACATGTAGTAAAATATAACTAATTTTCACTCATTCAGTGAAAAGCACATGAAGATGCTAATAGTTTTGTTGAACTTAGTGTAAAGAAAGCACCAGTGTTAATTTCACAATCATCTTTCATAAAGTTTTAAATCCTATTAACAGGGATAGTAAATTTGCTTCCTTTTTCACTTAAAACAACTAATCTATTGTAACTTAGAAAATTTCATACAAATTCGCAATTTTAATCGCATCTGTTGACTGGTGACTTGCTAACCAGAAAGTACCAAATTCTGATTTTAAATGAAAAAAAATGTTAGCAATGTTGTTGACAGCCAGAGAATCACTCATAAAGAATCCCTTGTCAGCTTGGACAATAAGACATTTATGTAAACATTTTGGATTATTTTATTTAAAAAAATCTATCAAACTGTCTCAATTATAAAAAAGGGAAGCTGGAAACTTATATAGTAATGGTCAAATTTCGGAAATATAGAATTAATTCATCCTTCATATTCACTCAATTGCCTTTAATAGACTACTACTTGTTCTCCTAAATCAAATTACACTAAATAGAAGACAATTCAAGAATACAAAAATCATTAAACATAATAAGATAAAGAAATTGGTATGAATAAATTTAATTATATGAAAAACAAATTTTTTGGCAATTCTATGAACAAGTCCATATATGAGTTCTTATGATCATATAATAATTATGAACAAGATTAAAAACAGTTCTAGCAAGTTATTCATTTAACAAGCTGCATACAAATGAATTTACATGACAAATCTTATGATTAATTTCTGAATTTATCAATAAAATCCCCAAAACTCTATGAATTTATTAAAATTTAACAAGTATATTTATCTTTTTTACAGCATAACCTACATATTCAGTTACTGAGCAAATTTCAGTTCATAAATGATTTTTGATTATTATTACAATGAACAATACATTTTTTAAAGGGATTAATCCTAGTATAAAAAGTAAATACAAACACTATTTATAATAAGCTAGGTACTGTACTTTGTTCATGATTATTTTCTTTGTATATTAACCTTCTCAAACTTGAGACAAAAACATACAATGATGAACTAAATGATTATACATATATTATATTGAAAATGATTTGGCATTATAAAAATACATTCAAATTCAGGCAAACATTATAAAAAAGTGTGTACTATTATGGTACTTTAGAAATAAACAAGTATTTCTTTTTAGTAGTTTCATAACTATAATTAATTTGGGAAAAATATATGTTAAATTTAACCATTAAAAATATATTACACATGCATACACTCTCACACATCTATCTTATATGCTTATAGCCTACATAACTAAAAAATATCCAAAAATTTTCAAAAATGGTTTAAGTAGAAATTAAATGTTTATCGAACGGTATCATTTTTATTGTATTATTTTGTTACACATATATTTTATCATATAAAAATATACAGTATAATAATAATATTTTACACTGTCCAAATAAGTAAATTTTGTTAGTTTTAAAAATTAATAAAGAGATAAGTTCAATTATTTCTAATCTACATGACAACACATGCTAATAAAAATTGTTTTCACTTATATTATGCTCTTTAATTTGTCAAAACTGAGTAAATATTTCATGAAAATCAAATTATTTGCTTTAAACTGGTGATTAGAAATACAGTAGAGCATCGATTAACCGACCGCGTTCTAGTTGGCAAATTCAAATGTCCGCTAGTGACGTGGTGCTACAATATTTGGTTATGTCTTGGCTACTTTAATATTATTTTTGTTAAATTTTTGCATGTTTTAGCTGGCAGCACTGGCTCGACCATGAAAGGGAGGCTAGTATTTAAACCAGGCCTAATACACTATACTAATAATGTATTTTTTCATACTTTTCGGTTATCCGACCAACCCGTCCCCAATTAAGTCGGATAATCGATGCTCTACTGTATATAAATATTGATGTTAGTGATTAATCCATTGCATGTACGTATATTCAAAATAGCAAGGTAAGACGAACTTGCAATATTGCATGATTTATTTTTCAGTTATAACATTTACAGTAATAATAATTGTAATTCTTTATCATAATAAATGTTCAGTATAAAATATTTGATAGAGTTTAAACAGTCATTTCATCAAAGTAAATGACATGTAAATGACATCAATAAGATTTGATTTCAAGTTTTTATTCCAGTTTTATATTTGGTTTATTATCACCTTTTTTTTCTTATCAAAACCTTAATTTATTCTAATTAAAGTAAATTTATTTCATTTTTTCTAAACATAGGCCAGTTGTTTGAATTCCAAAGCTTCAGCATAGGTAAATACTTTAGAGTATGCTTATTTTGATATGCATACCCAAAAAAGGTTTGCCACTTAAGTCTTTGAACTGATAATGTATTTCGACCTATAAAGTGCTCAAGAGAGTTATCAATCATGATTAGAAAATGGTATTTAAATTGATAATTGTGTGATTGTTTGCTGATCATTATATAAAACTATTGAAAGATTTATATAATCAGCAAACCAAGATTACTTTATTAATCATTAAAGTAAATGTTTTTCAACATCAGACAAATGAATTATTGCAGAAGACGTACGAAATAATCAATTGTTTTAATCTAATTCATAGCCAATTTATTGGTACTGTACAAAGTTAGCTTAATTGAGATGACAGAGGAATGCAATACAAAAAATAGAAGCGATTACCTATAAGGAAATCACGATACTCAATAATTCCCATTGTTTTCTACTTTTAATTGAATTTTGATAACTCATTCAAAATTATATAAAAGTCTGATTTGATGGGCTGACTGATAAAATATTTAAAACTTTTAAATGAAGAAATTGAAAATCTACTTGTAAATTTAACTGATTATGAATTAATTACTAAAATATCAATATCATAAGTAAGAAAAAAACTTGCCAGTGATCTAGTGTAAAAAAAATTATATTAAAATTTGTCATGAAATGCATACACATTTTCAAGTGAAACATATGCAACTGTCAGATGACTTGCACATTAACTAATGCCATAAATTTTGGCAAATGCACAGATCACTAGTGATCTGAACTAAAATGTATTTGCATCATAAGAAGTTACTTCAAACAAAAAAAATTTTTTTTTATAATACAAGGACTATTCAATACTGTATTCATTACAATATAAAATATTAAAAACTATTACAAAATGTAACAGATTAATTCTTTGACTTCACATTATCTCTCCTTTATCTCTTTGTTAATTTCAATGTAAAAAAATACCTATATTACTCTGATCTCTGCTAATTAAAATAACAACTTATACCTTGTAATAATAATTAATGTATCTGGTATTAAATTTAAACAAAAAAAAAAGTTATTTGTTAATATCACTAAAACAAAAAACTTATTCCCAGTGATTATAATTAATCATCTATTTTTTAAAATCCATCAAATTATAATTTTAAAGGTCAGAAAATGGATCTTAAAACATTAAAGAATGTTACATTAAATAATGGAAAGTCTCCACACCCTGGATATATATATATATATATGGTAATCCTTTCACCTTTCGTCTAATAATCCACTTTATAATAACCTAAACATGGACTCCATTTTTTAATGTTACAAGATCCATTTTTTGCCTTTTAAAATTATAATTTGATGGATTTTTAAAAGTTTTTATTAATATTTTTTATGGCATAACTGTTTATTTAGCTTAAACAATAATTATAATTAATGACCATTTAAGCTAAATAAACAATTACACCATAAAAAATATCAATAAAAACTTTTTTAAAATCCATCAAATTATAATTTTAAAAGGCAAAAAATGGATCTTGTAACGTTAAATGGAGTCCATGTTTAGGTTATTATAAAATGGATTATCAGACGAAGGTAAAAGGATTATATATATTTATATATACACGTATATACAGGGTGTAGAGACTCATTATTTAACAGTAGCATTCTATAACGTTTTAAGATAGATAAACAAACAATAATTGGTACCCAATAATTATTGTTTAAGGCTAAATAAACATATCTAAACAATTACACCATAAAAAATATCAATAAAATCTTTTTAAAAACCATCAAATTATAACTTTAAAGAGCAGAAAATGGATCTTAAAACGTTAAAGAATGCTACATTAAATAATGAGTCTCCACGCCCTGTATATATATATATATATAATATATATATACTATATATATATATATATATATATATATCCTTTCCCCTACATCAGATAATCCACATTATAACAACCTAAACATGGACTTCATTAATAATAAACTGAAGATATTCCATATATTCCTCAGAAGAAGTCCAGAAAAATGTGTTAAATGCTGGAAGACATAGGAAACTCATAAGCCTAAATGTAGGCTTAGTTGATGAAAGTCGTAAAAGATATTACCTGATGTAAGTTTAGGAGAAACATCTCCGAACGGTGATGGATGGATTTCATGTAATCTTGTCGGCGGAGTGGCCGGCGATAATGTCATAGGGACACATCTTCGCCTTTTAGCTGGTTTGCCATTAATTGTGTTCAATGGATCCCACTCGCAGGACCTCTTCAACGTAGCGCAGGCCATACCGAAAATATCGTTATTTCTCTATAAATATCACGCACTGTCAATTTCCGATCGTTTGCGTACGAAATTCATACACTTAGAAGTCCGAATAGTCACTAATTTTGAAATTTTTTAACAATGGAACATTAGACTACAGCCTCCGTAATATCCAACCTAAGAAAATGGCCGATGTTTAAAAGTGAGCTTGGTTGTTCGATTGTAACAGGTACGCACTCGAAAATGCCGGATGATTATTTTACCACGTTTTTCTTTGATTATTTTATATTAAAATAACCTAACGTTTTTTTATTATTTTATAAAATACTTTTATTACGTATTAAGTTTATTTACGAGAATTTTTAAAATTCGAATGTTTAGTCCGCCATGTTTGTTTTCGCTTTTTCGTATTTCTTGTTTGAAAATTTTTTTATTATTTTTTTTCCTGGTAGAATATACTTTGAAATTTAAAATTTTAGTCGAATTGTTTTCGTTATTACCCTACCGGCCGATTAATTAACTTTCTATTGTTGTTGAATTCGTCTAAAAAAATGCCATGCTTTTCTATTATCTATTTTGTACTGTATTTTTTTTAATGTTTTACTCCCTAGAGCGGGGTGAGGAAAATTGCCAAATTCATAATGCTAAATTTTTTTATGTTTCATCCGAAATTTCTAGGAGCATATTATTTGGTCTAGAGGCTAGACGTTGCCACTAAGCTAGACATAGGTTTTTCGCTTAAATTGGCAACGCTAATTATAAGTCAGTAACTTATATCGCAGAGATAGATGTCTTGAAAATAAGTAGGAAGTTTGTTTTATTTTCTTATTACTTATTATTACTAAAATAGTTGATAATGTTTGTTTCTCTATTGCAGTTTTATTAAAGGCCGGATAGCCGAGCGGTCAAGGTGACAGCCTACCGCTCTGGGGACCTGAGTTCGTGTCCGGATGGGTCGATAAATCCCCAGGAATTTTTTTGGAGTGGTCCGTCCGGATATGTCGGGCTCCGTCCCTCACCACCCGGCCGCTCCATTATGGGCTTGGCCGACGGTGGGGAACTGGCCGAATTCATAATGGGCTTACTAAAAGAAGCCTTCTTAGTGCCCATAGGGTGGAAAGAGTTTTAAAAAATGTTACAGTTTTATTTAGTATCGTTGTACTCGATAAAATTCTATTCAGTTACATTAAAATATACAATTCGGCGAAGATGTTGGATATTTATAGTTTTTAGGTGAGTTCTGAGTTGCGTGCCGGAAAAACTCGTTGGCATTCTACATTTGGTACGCGTGCCAAGTATTTCCACCCATCTAGGCCACTACGAAGAGCTGTTTTTGATTATCTTCGTAGATTCGACGAAGCCTACAATGAAAGAACTTGTAGTAAAGGGCGAAGCCATACATACCAGATCATACAGTTTTTGGAATTATGATCTAGAACTCGAATTCTGATTCCTCGGAGTAGTAAATTGATGTATTTGCCGCCTGATCGTCCGATCGTCAAATAATTTATCATGGACAATATGAATCAAGATGTTTTTATTAATCTCTCATCCATATTGCTCGATCTCAATGAAGGCTAGATCCGTTCATAAGGGTAAAATTGTAGACAGCTCTGCAGAATTGGTCACTGGTGTCTCATTTCGTGGCTGATGTCGAACGTCGTGGCTTATTTAGACTTGTAAATTCCAGATCTAAACCACGAATTAAATCTAAATGTTAGTTCTGTAATAAACCATGAGATCATTCGGAAAATACAAAAATAAACGACGCTTGGCCACTAGTGGGCCTCCGAGCGATTAAGCTAGCAACTTACCGCTTTTATCGTTGGAGGACCCGGGATCGATTTCGATCCCGGGTCCTCCAACGATAAAAGAATTTTTCAGAGACTGGATCTATCTGAGACTGGAGTCTATCCGAATATTTTGGGACCATCCGAACACCCATTGTGGGTCTAGTCAAATCCATAATAGTCTTTCTAAAAAAAAAAAAAAAAAAAAAAAAAACAAATTTCCTTAGTGCCACATGGTAGAGTTTAAAAAAATATCCAGCTCCTCCAGGTGGGATGAGACATCACCAGCCTCGGCCATTTGATAGTTAACTTAGCACTTTTACATATTATACATGTATCCAGATGAAACGTTTTAACCCTCACTTAAAAATTCCTGACAGTTTGAATACAGAAATCTGTCAAATTGGGATATATCCGTATTACGTTGAAACTGCGGAAGCAATATTGATTCTGGCAGATAAGCGGAGGACACGTTATTGCTTTGTACACTATTTATATCTTCTGACTGGAAAAAAAAGTTGATGATAGCCGTTAAGAGAAGTCAACCAAAGTACAGAATTTTTATCGAGATGTCAAAAACTTGTAATATTAATTGATAGATGACGCTAATGAGAGTCCACCGTATTTTCGTTTCTCAATTGTTTAAATGCGATGTATATTGTTTATCATTGGGTTGAAAGTTTCAAATTGCAGACCTATAGATTCCCACTGTCGGCCATTTGTCCGACCTTCGTTAATTTCGAGAAAGGAGTTAGATGCATGAAAATCGAGACCAGATACAGAATGCTTATTTTAAAAATAAAATATGTTAAATATTTTATTTTAAAAATGTGACGATGTCACAATAAGTAATTTGCACATTGTCTTTTATTGTTACTTTGTGGTTTTGTCTGTATTCAGCAAGGGTTTATATTTTACTCTTTCTGCCCTGTGGGAACTAAGAGTTTCTTTTTTTGCAAGCAAACCCATTATGGATTCGGCCAGGCCCACAATGGGCGGCCGGGTGGTGAGGGACAGGGTCCGACATATCCGGACGGACCACCTCCCGAAAAATTCTTGGGAATTTTTCGATCCGTCCGGATTCGATTTCCGGTCTCCCAGAACCGTAGGCTGCCACCTTGACCGCTCGGCCATCTGGCCATCTACACGGCTAGGCTAGCGAATCTATGGCACGCGTGCCCAAAGTGGCACGTAAGGAGAAATCATCTGGCTGTCTTTTTCAATCATCATTTCGGTTTATTACCTGAGCATCATATTTTCAATCAGCTTTTTTACATTAATTCTAATTAAAGCACACTCGTTTAATTTATTTAAATATCGTTATTCGAAGTGTAAAAATTTGGCATGCATAAACATCTTTAAGGCCGCGACTCCACTAGCCGTAAAAGGGCCGTAAAACCCCTCACCGTAAAAGCTTTTAATCACGTGACCATGATATTTTACGCCTGAGCAGGTCGTAAAAGCTTTTACGGTGAGGGGTTTTACGGCCTTTTTTACGGCTAGTGGAGTCGCGGCCTAAAGCTAAGTATGTTTACAATATGGCACGCGGACTCAAAAACGTTCGCCATTTCTGGTATACGACAACGCGATACGTGAGTGATGCTTCCCGGGAGGACTTTCCATGGAAAACTGGCTTCTATTTAAGTGTTACAAACGTAAATTAAACTCGGGAAACTCCACGAGACATGCCCATTATATTATTTTTATTATGATATGTTACATTTATTCATTCTAATTACTATTTTACGATGTCAACAACTTCAAGATTGTATTAAATGATTATATTGTAGACAACAATAACGTAATATTGTGCATAATGTAGATATTAGAAGAGAATATTGCTATAATATAACGTTATATTGATGGATGACTGTGACGGCTCAGCTGTCGTTTACACCTTAGGAGTCGTGGCATCAAGTCATGTTTTTGAAATTTCAACTGAAGATGGGCCGCTGGCTACCTTTTCGGCATTCTGTGCTGTAGAATGGCTGCTGGAAAACGGTCGAAGTTGTGACTGCCCTTCAAGTGAATTGGGATTGGATTGGTCGGTTCCCACTTCTCAACTTCCAATCGACCCCATCACAATAGGCCTTTATGTCTCGGTTCTGGGTGATTTTCCTTATAAAATCTGCAACGTGGCTTTATAAGAAGCTTCAATGTATTAATACAAAAATATAAAATAACATCTTTCAGAATCTTTCCACACTGTGGACTTCGTCTCAACCTCATCTCAACCCCATTCTCGATAGAGGAGTGTATTGCTGTTCGCTTGTACTCCGGAAAAACAGGAGGGTGATCGCTCAACGACCGAAGAGCCGGCCTTATAGAAGACGGCCAACGCGTGGAGGACAGGAGAGAGGTCACGAAGCGACCAAAGCCGGCCTTATAGACGGCCGCTGTGGACTTTCGATAGCTTTTATTTTAACAAGCCCATCGTGAGTTCGGTCAGATCCACAATAGAAGACCGGGTGATGAGGAATGGAGCCCGATGTATCCGTTTCGGATAATTGGTGTTTATTTATTTTTGCTGTGAAGTAGGGAGTTAAAAAGCCAATCTGGAGGCATTTCAGATAATCAAATTCACCCATGTGAAGAGGATAATGCTAACTTTATCCAAGTCGTTTGCATGGCCGTAGCCAGGAAGGGGCATGGGTGGGCACGGCCCCCCAGTTAACCTGGTTCCTCTCCCCAGAAAATTACAGCCGACGCGTTGACCGAGCAGAAATAGAAGCCCCTTCCCAGAAAATTACAGCGCGGCCCTCCCAGTTAACCTGGTGCCCCTCCCCAGAAAATTACAGCCTCTACTAGGCCCCCATAACAAAACCCAGGCTACGCCAATGGTCGTTTGGTTAAAAATCTGCCAATATAGCGAGTACAGCTGTATTTCGAATATTCAGTAGGATATGAATGTATTTTGCTTTTTAAGAAACCCGTATATATACTGTACTGTACATGTTTGGTTCATTCGTACAGCTCGGCAGATCGTTTGGTTCATTCGTATTATACAAATTTATTTTTAATTTTTAAAGATAAATTTTCTGGAATTCGAGGAAATTTAAGAATTCTTCACATAAAATATTCAAGTTTTTTGTTTTTTGTTAGCAATTTTATTTAAAAAATTCCTTCAAAATTTCACTTAAGGGGTGAAAAAGTTTGCTGAAGAATATTAAGAACGCTTAATTCAGTATAAATCTGAATGTTACTTAAGTATCAAGTGTTATTTTCTCTCTATAAAAGAATTCTCTCGAATAAATATTATAATTATTAAAATTAGATATCACCTAACGATTTATTATGTTGTTCGACCTTCAGAGGAGGAAGTTAAATGACTAATTAAGAATTAATTTATGCAGAAAGAAAAATGATCTCCGTCATTTTATTTCCAGTAATAACATAAATTATATACTGAAATACCTTAAATTTAATACCAATATTGCTGTTAGATTATTTATTTATTTTTTGCATTTATAAATGGTATTTGGATGATCGTCGTCGAAAAATCTACTATTTAAATGGGAATTCCGGCAATGATTTTTCATTTTTACTTGAATATTTTCATTATAATTACCTGTTTTTAGAAAATATGCATCTTCGTGTTTTCTTTTATTGAATCATTCGTAAATTATTATGCTTTTCGGTTACGATATCACTCCTTGTAACGCTCTGTAACGCTGCTGCACATAACAACCACAAAATCACGTAACGCATATCCTCGATCCACTCCATTAATTGCACTAAGAAATGACACACATCAGGAGTACAAAACGTGATATTATTTTATTAATTACATGTATTATATGACATAAAACACTATGGTTCCCTATGCAACTCTTCATAAACGAAACTGAATCATTCTGTTGACACCCTAGCATTGCATAATGTTTTTGTAAACACACCACTTCTTTGTAATGCATCGTAACGATTATTTGCATACCCACCACCCATATTTCCGTTATGTATTTTGCGAGCAGCTTCCATTCCCGGCTGTTACACATAACAGAGGGATAGTATGGAAATCTGTCAAAAAATCACACTAAGAATCTTTTTATTTTTGGACTCGGAGGATCTTCAAACGCCAAGAAATTTTTATTTAAAAAAAGCCTGGTTTTTTCCTATATGTATGGATGTTAGTGTGTGTGGGGACACCCTTTTGTTCACCCACTTTGACGCTTAATAACTCCCGTACCTCTTGTCGACAATTTTTGAAATTTTGCAGGAAGATTTGTGTATTAGGGGCCTCGATGCTATTAAATTTTGGTGGTTAATGGTCGAAGGATGGATAGGTAGATGGGGTCACTTGTCATATCTCGAATGGGGTCGGACTTAATGAAGATTTTAGTCACTATTACCATTTAATTTTTAATTTTTTTAAAAATAAAATATAGTCTATACCCTCAAAATTAAAGTTATTGCTACTTTATAATAATTAATAATATAAAAAGATTTTAAAATAAAATATTATAAAAGATGGCGCACACGCAATTTTGAATTTTGTTGCCGGGAAAGTTATGCAACTTGTTGCTAGATTTTATATATCGGTATATGTTACGGCCAAAGCCTGAAGTTCGGCCAGTTCTCGAATTGGCTAGCCATTTCGCACTTTGGCCGCGAAATGGCCAGCCAAGGTCCGATTACTTGAAATGACCAGTGTATATGCTACTTTGGCCGGCCATTTCACGAAGGGCGGGTAATCCCTGGCCAAGGTTCCATGTGCTGATGCAAGACGTTCCGGTAGGCGGCACATCTTTTGCTTCAGGTGTGATAGTGTTCTCAAACAATTGTGAGGCCGCTAAACCGGCAGGATATCCAAACAGTGCAGAAGCGTATGTGGGAGTGTTGATGACAGAGACAACACTCTCCAGTTACAATCCATTTTCCGGATTTATTGTATAAATTATGTTTACAAAAACAGTATCTTCTGTCCAAGAACGGGGTGATGTGAATATCCGGATGACAATGGAGAGGCTGGGCGGTTGGACGATTGGACAGTTGGATAGTTGAACAGTTGGTCAATTTGACGACTGGACGGCCCCGAAACGCAGTCGTGCAATAGTTCGTATCGAGAGATATACGTCGTTTAAACGTCGGAGAAACGGAAAATATTTTCACTATGGAGGATGCCACACTATGAAAATCCGGTGGAGAAGCTCTCCGTGTCATTGAATTGGTCATTTTTATAAACTGTTTTGGGCCCAGATCGATCATTTCGATTAGTCGATCCTCCTTACCTCCGCTTTCTAATTGATCTTCAGTCGTTACCTAGTGTAACGAGATCGGAAACCAGATCCCAGGATGAGTCAATGTCGCTTGTCCATTCGATCCCAATCGACGATGGTCGACCTTGAGACTTACATCATTCTATTGTTTTAATTCGAGAAGTTCACTCTTCTAAGAATTACCTTTAAACATCTGCTTTTTTGGACATAAATTTTTACCTTTATTCTCTTATTGGGTTTACAAAATTAAAAAAATTTCCCTCTTTCTCCTTTTTTTTCAAGAAAAAACAAGTTTGGTCAGCACGCTTCATAAAAGCGAATCAAATATTAATTTTATTTAAAATAAATTTTATAAATTTTTGGAATCAAGTAGTTGTTGCGCATGCGCGAGGACATGCGCAATAAATGGATTAAACAGACCATAACACTTAGGTAACGAAAGTGACGTCATTGCGCATGGGCGTGAAAATCTGACAGACGGACAAAAGTATTAACATAAGCACTTCACCACTATAGTAGAGCGTGCTAAAAACAAAATTTATTTATGAATATGGTTCCGGTTCACTTCCGAAGGCTCGCACAACTGTATTCCAGAAGTGAATTTTCCATTCTGCACGAGAAACTGCTCACACCAAAATCGTGGGCGCAGAAGCGAAGTTACTACAAACTGTCGCATCTCCCCAATCACTGACTGGCCGATCGCCCCATGCCATTTCGCAAACTGGCCGGCCAAATCCCAAAATCAAGAAAAGATCGGACATCGGCCAGTCAGCGACTTTGGCCATTTCCCGATTTGACCGGACACTTCTCACTTTGGCCGATTTCGGTAACATATACAGTATATCGTTGAGATCTTACTAAATAATTTGAAGAAATCCGCACAGATTGCAAACTGAAACCTCCTCCTAATAAAAACATCATCTCCTGAAGGATGCAATTCAGATAGTGGAATGGTCACATGCCATTCCACTCTCTCCTACTCAAAATCTATTAAGATGATTGAAGTACGCATCGATGAAGTAGTGACCATGCTCTAATCACTATAAGTGATACGATACGAATCCTTGCAATTTTTCATACCTGGGGTCTTCCTCTTCACCGTTCGTTCATCCTCGCGCTCAAGTGCCAAACTTCATTACGGTGGGTGAAGGGTTCACACCAACTGATAATGGATGAAATTAAAGTCTTTCGTAAGTGTAATATGTATCAGTATGATTCCTTGTGTAGTAAGCAACAATATTTTTTAATGTTTTCTAATATAAATTATACATTATATTAACCTCTTCAGCCATCCAGTAGACTGCTTATTATATTTAATTAGAAACGAATTTATAGATTTATAGATTTATGCAAATATAATAAAAATAACAAAATAAATAGAAATTTATTTCCTCCAGAACTCGTTTGCAATGAAATACTTTAAAGCAATGTTATTTATTTCTGTGTTACCCATTTTCTTCCGTATTGTTTTGATCAATCTGCAATTATATGAGAATTTTATTCTGTATTCAGAGTCACGTCAATCAATTTTGAGACCCACCTAATTTCTCGAGTAACATTATACAGATTTAGATATAGAACAATAGTAATGAGCAGACAGATGAGATCTCTAAGACTCATCTGTACTGGCCACCCACCGTAATGAGGCTCCCTGCTAAGACAGATTATGCCTATACGTTAATGAGGCCCTGCCTATAACTGTATTTTATAGCATTTAGTCATATTTCTGTCGAGTTAAAATTATTGACTTTATACATGTATATATAGTTGGAATGTAATTGGCATGCTTCCAGACATTTTGAAACTATTTTTATGAAATACTTTCAATACAAATGATATTGCAAATAACAAACCATTGAATTAGTATAAGAATCAAGTATTGAATGAAGAAGGTACGAATAAATGGAAAATTACTTCGATGTTATTTATACATTTCGAATGGACTTTTTTTATTTTACAGCAATTTTTTTCTGAAATTCTTAATAAACTGCACAAATTGGCTTAAGGCTTAAAATGAAATATTCAAATTACTTGTAAACCTGAAACACCAAGAGAAGATACACGAAAAGATAATTAGTACAACGCATCGCTGCACTGCACACGGGATCAAATTATGAATTTTTCATGTGCACAAATTTGTCGGGTCCTGTTCCTCACTACTCGTTGTCACCATTGTGAATATAGCAAAACTCACGATGCGCATGGCAAGAAAAAGGTCCCCAGAAGGTAGAATTTGTAGGATCGAATGCTAATTATATGGCTGGACCAGTAGCGTATTGGATTGGATCGATAGTATAAGGCAATTTAACACATGAGCAATTTCCCGGGAGATCTTTTAAAATGCCCCATATTTCGGTGCTAGACACGTGAAAAAAACCGGAAAACATGCGGTCAGCTTTTTGAAGGCGAAACCGCGACCAACTTATATAGGTGTCAGTTATATAGGTGTGGTTTTATCCATTTGGCCACTGGGATGCTCGCCAGAATGGAAAACTTTTGTTACCCTGAAGCTTGAACTGTAATGATGCAGATCCCTTCGCAACCAGCAAAAGTAGGGCAATGTCCAAAAAGTTGATTTAGAACCTCTCCGAAATCAGGGACTCCTGACGCTTAAGGATTGTTGATTCCGAATCCGGATTCAAACTGAAGATAAGGCTCGAATCTGGATTTTCCACAAAAATAAGTTGATATAGTCACGCATTAAGGCATTACCTTTATGAGTGCAAAGAAAGTCCACACAATAGATGAAATAAAGAAGGATTTTCTACATTCGCTTCCATGGAACTATCCGACATCCCGTCCCCGGTGGTCCCACCACCATCTCTTTCTGTACCTGCGTAAGCATACCAGCAAGTACCATCGACTTCAGTGCAAAAACCACTTTCTACTAGACCTTATGCACCATACCCATAAAGGTGAAATCAGGTTATAGTGCAATGCACTTATAGGTACCGGTAGAACAATTTTATACTGCCCTAGATACTAAGTGCTATGCACTCCATATAACAGTTTAAAACTGCAGCAGAACCAAGGGACACCTTAAAAACCTATATATACCTATATACAATTAAAATTTATATAAACCTATATACTGTATATTTTAAAAACATTGTATATAAATATAACCTTTATATCTAGGTTAAAATGGTTTTTGTGGTATATATCTAAAATCTATATACCACAAAAACCAGTGCGCTCAGACCTACACCATAAAACCTACGTACGTAAAACCATGTATATATATA
The DNA here is from genome assembly GCF_030686945.1 of Centruroides vittatus. Lineage (NCBI taxonomy): Eukaryota > Metazoa > Arthropoda > Arachnida > Scorpiones > Buthidae > Centruroides > Centruroides vittatus. Next base: position 240,241 of record NW_027120693.1, on the reverse strand, counting down.
TATAATTATACCTATCTATATATATAATCGAGACGAGTTGATAATAATAATAATGATAATAATAATAATAATCAGTGCAGAGCCAAAACGGTAAGGAGTTGAAAGTTGAAATTTGGTACACAGTTAGGGTACGTCACGAAGACGCACACTAAGAAGGGATTTTTCGTAATTCCTCCCCACGGGGGAGTGAAACAGGATTAAGTTTAACACTTCCATCAACAATGGAAGTGTTAAGTAACAATGGAAGTGTTCAAGTAACAATGGAAGTGTCAACAATGGAAGTGTTACGTAACAATGAAATTGTTAAGAGAAAGCGACGTGCAAGACGCAGATGCAATTTTTTTCGTTTTTGCAGGAAATCGAACATATTTTTAGATCCATCTAACAATTCTCTAATTAGTTTAGAAACAGGGGACCCAATTCTTGCATTCTGTGAAAACGGGTAAGGTTAACTATAACGTAATAATCTTAATCTTCGCTATCGTTACTTTTGCCCGAGCAACGCCGGGCCTACCTGCTAGTATATATATGTTACAGTCAAAACCCGTTTTTAGTTAGAACGCGTTTTAACTAGTTGAAACTAGTTTATACTGGATGTCCTTATTAAAACCCGTTTTGTCTAGTTAAAACTAGTTTTAACTCAAATTCATTTTTGACTAGCAGTAAATTCTAGTTTTAACTAGACAAAACGGATTTTGTCTAGTTAATTTACTGCTGTACATGTTTTGATTTTAGATAAAACTAGTTTTAACTTTTAACATTAGTTAAAACTAATTTTAGCTACATAAATATGTTTGGGAGAAATAAATAGTTATGTATAGTGATTCGGGGGGAAAATGCCTAACATTTTGCTTATGAAAGAAATTATAGCGATAATTTGGAGGCCTCTAACGAAAATATCATATTCTTGAGCATGTTTTTCAAATAAAACTTTGGAGTATATGAAAAATAATTGTATATTGTGTTTGCAACGACGACTGTTTTACTGTCTGGCATTTTAGGCATCTCACCCCAAGTATGCAGGTGAGATGCCAAATGCCATTAGGGTAAGATAACAAATATAATTGCATAAAATTAATTTTCGAATATCTTAACCAAATTTAATTTATTGCATATGTAGTACAAAGTACTTCATAGTAAGTATAACAGCAGCAGTATAAGTATTGTTAAGTTTCCGCCCGTTCTAACGTGCTCTATAGCTAGCTGAAAGCTTTTTTCAGTCCAAAAACCTATTTTGAGAAGTCCTTATATAATTTCTATGCATATCCTGCAATAAAACGAGAAAACAAAAATTTATTAAAAATAAGCATATTAGAATTCAATTAACAAAAAATAGGCATGTTACTCCAAGAAAAATGTGGCATCTTTCCCATTTGTCCGGGTAAGATGCCTAGCGGAGTCACGTGTTCTAGCGTGTCCGATCGGGATCAGCGGTAGCTCACAATGGAAACTTTAGAACCTTAACTACATCACACATTAATTGTTTTTCGCAATTTTTAATAAATTCTATTTTAACTTTTAGTTTTAAAATGATTCTAGAAACATTTCGCAACAAAAACTTCCTTCTTATCTTGCTTTTATTCTTCTCGGATGTAGAAAATTAGGTAACAGTAGCCAACTACAGGTTTCCGCGCTCAATATTGGCCCAACGATTCATCATACAAACACATGACAATATCTGAGGTCACCGTTTGAAAATATCAAAAAGTAGGCATCTTCCCCCGCGTTTAGTTAGGATGCGTTTTAACTAGTTGAAACTAGTTTATACTGAATGTCTTTGTTAAAACCCGTTTTGTCTAGTTAAAACTAGAATTTACTGCTAGTCAAAAATGAATTTGAGTTAAAACTAGTTTTAACTAGACAAAACGGGTTTTAACAAAGACATTCAGTATAAACTAGTTTCAACTAGTTAAAACGCGTTCTAAGTAAAAACGGGTTTTGACTGTAACATATATAAACCTTTAAAACAAAAACCTTTAAGACCTTTTCTAGGCCAACCTTAGAAGCTAGAGTCACAACGATTCCTGAGTTCTTTATTTTACGGATGCTACCTATCTGTACCTTATCTTTTCTTGGATTTATGTGCTTTAAGAAATTCTCTTTAATTACCTTGCTACCTCTATGTAACTGGACTCATTTTTATATTCAGCTGCCAGTTTCTTTCTTACTTCATGTAGTCTTTATTTGTGCCTTAAGCACCTTATTTTCTACAGCCAGGCCCTGTACCATTTTTTCGACCTCGGACAGAGTCCATAATCTTGTTTGCCATTACTTTGGTTATCCTGCTACTCTGTTCGTAGCACAATTTACTTAGTTCAAACATCATTTGATGCATCTTATCAACCTCATTTATTGCTTTGCTGGATACCTTAGGACTACATAGTGGTTCCAAGTCCTCTATGGCCGGTTCCAAAGAATGTCGGCCTACACTTTATCCTCCGTCACCACCTCTCACTTCACCTTTAGAAGATTAATTAAGTTTGAATCCATGCTTGGATGATGTAATGGGGGAGATAAATGGGTGACGTTAGAGTAGAGCAAAACTAAATACAACAAAGTTACGCCAGGTGCACGAGGGGATTGTTTGTGACACCAAGATTCTATTAGTCATCTAGGTGCCATATCCGCAGCTCTCGGCATGATCTTCCCATCTTAGGTTAAGCCAGGTCCTTCGCTTCCCTTGGGGCACCCCCGAGCTTTTGCTTTAAGGGATGACCCTGTTACTACGCTCCTGTCACGACTAGGCAGACTTACTCGATGTTAATATTGGGGGAACTATCCAACAATACGAAATCTTTTCTCATATTAAGCAGGGGTATAGTCAGATAAAATGTATGAGGGCGCTAACCGAGTTGAATCGCCACTGCATATGGAGTTTTGTATGAGCAATGCGTGCTCGTGGCGTAATATCTGCAAACAGTTTAAATGAGCCAAAAATGACGTATATATTCGCAATCAGTGCAAAAATTTGTAGAGGAAATAATTTTATCAGTTTTTTTGACTGAGGTACTGTACATAGTCTAAAGTTCAACTTAGATGTTCACAAAGTACGAAGGCTTTGCCCTGCTAAAATATGTAGGCCTACCTGGGTGCCACTCTGGCATGCCTTGGCACCACTACAGCTCCGATATTAAGTATAAGTTTATTAAAAATTCTTCAGCTTAATCATAAAAATAAAATTTTAAAATTATTATCAATATGAAAGATGGAGTCGGTGAAACAGTGTTTTCGCTATCATTGCTAAACCTTGCTTGCATTTCGTTATTTCATGTAAAAATATGTAACAATTTTATTATTACTTTCAACTTCTTGAAATAAACGTGACAAATAAAAAAAGACATAAATTTTCTTTAAATATTAAAACAAAAAATTAAAATATCCTACATCTAAATACAGTAGACCCCGATTTACGACAACTTACTTCATAACTACTCGCTTTTACGACTGGTATACATTTTCTATTATGCCTACATAAACTACATAAAATACCTATTTTTCGTTGCTTTATTTGTAATTATTATGTAGTTAAAACCGTTATTACCGGGAACGTAACCTTAGTTTAAGTCAGCGAGTCTATTAGAAATTAGAACGCGATTTGCGACGATTCGTGCAATGATTTTCTAGAAAACAATTAACAATGGCCAGTTTTATATTCATTGTTTTATATAAGCATTGTCGAATAGTAGATTTTTGCTTGACTTGATTTCGTAAAATCAAGGAAATCGCACAATTGCCAATACTGTGGGCAATGTGAAATCTGAATTACATTATTCTCATTGCAACAATATATTAATCCTGTTTATATCAGGAAACTGTGTGAGCCATAACCTTAGTCACATCCACAAGTAAAACTATGCTGCAGAACACAGAAAGTCGGATATGAAACATTCTCACAAACAAGATCTGAAGCAACAACTTTTAATGGGAAATGATTGTGAAAGAGAATAACACATTCGGATTCCCTTCTCCATGGCCGACCAAGAGGGTAATGGGAAAGTCTGGGGCAAAATACATATCGTGTGCCCTACATCAAATTAAATTATTACATTAAAGAAGGTAAACAAAGAAACATATTGTATAGAGTTCCCTATTTCTTCGAGGCCACGGCAATTTGCTCCTTTTGTCACCTTTCTGAGCGTCCCTCACAGCTCATCAGTGGCTGATTGGATAAAACCACTGAACACTGGTAATTGGTTTCAGGTTCGTGCCTGAATTTCGGTCTGGTCACGTGAAGTTTTCCAGGTTTCTTGTTTGTTTGTGTATGGCAACGCGACACACGGGCGATCTGCCGAGAGAGAAGCCTCCCAAGAAGACTTTCTATAAAATACTGGCCTTTATTTAGGTGTTAGACACGTAAACACCCGGAAAATTCCACATGCCAGCGCATTGGCGAGACTCGAACCCACGATACTTCACTCCATGAAGAGCCCATCAATGCCCTTCAGGGAGTGATGGATAAAGCCTGTACGATTGAGAGAACTAAATCTTGATCCAAAAATATTCATGGAAGCATAAGTGGGCCTCTTTTTGCAAGCCCATTATGGATTCGGGAAGGCCTACAATGGGGCGACCGAGCGGTGAGGAACGGGGCCCGACATATCCGGACGGACCACCGCACGAAAAATTCCTGAGGATTTTTCGATCCGTCTGGATTCGATCCCTGGTCCCCCTGAGAGGTAGGCCAACCTTGACCGCTCGGCCATCCGGCCGTCAAAAGTTCGGTGATTTATACTTATGTAATCCTACTCTCATTTTACCCTTGTATTAAATAACTATTTCTTCATTTGCTTTTTTAAAATATTAAAATCAATAAATCATTAAGACCGCTAAAAATATTTTTCCACATTTATAAATTATTAAATATCTCATTTAATAATTAACAAATCAGCCAAATTTTAGTACAGTACACATTGCATTACGAATATCGTATGATTAACTGTTTTGGAAATTCATTGAATGATTCAGCAACAGGGCTGTATAGCCCTAAGAGTTACGTAAATTTATTACAATTTCATAATTTTAATTTTACTGTATTTGAAAGTTACTTTAAGCTGTAAAATTCAAGTAACCTCTTCATCTTTTTTCGAATATTCCTGATAAATGTTCATAGCACGACATTTATTTTAAGGAGAAATTTCATGAGAATGTACCATAAAGAATGAAATTTTCAAAAGAAAAAACAAAAAATGTAAAAAGTTCCTGAAAATTACAACTTGCAAATTTATCAAGATCTAAACCAAGATTTTCGCGAGATCATAACAATTCGAGATGATACTGGATTTTTTTTTGTTTGTTTGTTTTTAAAGCTATAACTTTTAATGACAATTTTTATATGCTGTAGAGTTAGTGCTACCATTTGCTTGCCTGTAAAACTGGAGTTAAATCGAGTGTGGCACTGTACTAAAGTACCAATGACCGTGGATAAAACCACTGAATACTGGTACTTGGTTGAGGGTTCGCGCCTCACCAACGGGTTAACCATGTGGAATTTTCCCGATTTTCTTCGCGTATATAACACCTAAATAGGGACTAGTTTCTTGTAAACGTCCTAGGAGGCCATATGTTGCTTTGTCTTCTATCTTCAAATCAAACCAACTCAAACAATAAGAATTGTACGTAGTAACGAGGTCTATTCACAAGTTTTATCAGGAAAATTTGATCATATATTTACTAATAACGAAAAATTTTATAATGTATTTAATATTTGCAGAGATCCGTTCACAGATATTCATGGGCATTTTACGAGGGTAGCGCTAATTAGGTGGGCGTTGCATTAAGTTTTGACTGTCTTTCACGCCAATTTAATTCTAGATTTCAATTTGGAGTATTTTAAAAAATTCGTAATCAATTCTTTATCATATTTATGAATCATTTCGTAGTCCAGGTAATCTCTCAAGGGCATAATTTACGCTGTTTACACATAAGACCAGTGGCAAAATTAAGCTATAAGGTATTCTGCCAGCGTTGAATTAAGATAAATTTAAATGTCCACATAAAAATAACTGAATTTTGGGAGTAGCAAATTCTCGAGGGAATGGGAAAAATTTAGTAGAATATAAAAGTTTATCATCTTGCAATCTTACTGATTCACTTTCTGCTTTATTGATCTCTGAGAAATCTTAAGATGAATCATAGAATATTTATAAAGATTGATTAGATTTTTATGTGTATTCTACTTTTAAATTAACTTGTATAACCACAGCTAGCGCATGGAAAGTAACCCGAAATTATCCATAAATAATCCGAAGAGTTGGACTGGAATCGATTTGGAAAACTGCTACGGAGTTCCTTAAACTCGTCTATCCGACCGACTTTTCAGTCTTGCAAAAAGTTGGTAGGATGCCAATGACACTTCAAAATCATAAAAATTTATAGCTAAGGATTGAAGAAAATACTTTTATAAGTGCATTGTCTTTATTTAATTTAATACATCTTCTAAAATCGCACTCGTTCTGCAAGGTATACGATCTTTTTGCCTTTTGCAGCCCACCCATATGCATTAGCTTCTATGCCTGACTCATCCATGAAAATCGAGTTTTCTTCGCTACTTTTTTTTTGATGAATAGTTTTGGAAGTTATATATAAACCGTCTTACATTATAAATAAAATAATTACATATAAATTTTCTATAAAGTTAGCCCTTCTATTTTGTCACCATCGTATTTTCTGCCAAATTTGCTAGTTTATCAGTATCAAATATCACTTTATTGGCTTTCAACTTGATTTATTTTCTACTACAGTATTTATAGAAGAATCTTTTTTCTTATCAGTTTGTTGTTTCACAGATATAATTAACACAAATTCATTCTGAAGATTTTTTCCACTTCTTCTTCTTCAAAAGAAATGGTTTTTAATAAATTTTATCTTTGCATTTTTATAAAATTGACTAAAATATAGTTATAAGTTAGATATTTGTTTTCTGTAGGCTAGTATGAAAAGCACATTATCAAATGAGTCATATTTGATAAGAGACAATTTGTAGTTAAAATATTATTACTTAGATAACCCTTGATGAGATCCTTGTTTCTAAGAGCATTAATTATTTATTATTTTCATTTCTAGCACAATTATTTAAATCTTTTTAGTGTTTCTAAGGCATTAAACATTACTCCACCAGCTCTTATTTTTTAATTGAATTTTTATCTACTTTAATGATATTGTTTGTAGGTATTAAGAAATATTATCTTAAATTATTCTATAATCTTTTTTAAAGGCTAAACTTATAGAAAATGTTCCTGGAGGGAATGATAGAGGGTAAAAGAAGGAGAAGTAGACAAGAGGGCAACATGGAACAACATAAACAGGACTAACTTGACCTAAGAGGAATGCATAAAAGAGGCTACAGAATCCAAGTAACTAATCTGAAAATTATAAGAAAAGGATAATAATTATATGATAAACACCCTACAATTATAGAATATAATTTTCTATATAATAAATGTAATATTCTCTAATCCTCTATAAGATATATAATAAACTCTTTATCAATTTAATTCCAAATTAGAAAAATTTATACTAAAATTGAATTTGATGTTTTAAATTTATATTTAAACAAACTCTATTAACTTTTATAATTTATATTATTTTTATAATTAAAGCATCCTTTAAAAAATGAAATTTCCCACACTTTTTTTTTAATGTTAAGGTAGCTTTATTAATATTCAATTGATGTCTGTTAATTTTCTAAACCAGTCTCTTAATTTCCATATACAAATCCTGTTAATCTTATAATAAATTAATGTACTTAAACAGTAGAAAAAATATATATATATATATATATTTTATGTGTTTTATACTCCATCTTTTTAAGGAGAGGGATAAAATTAGGTGAAGTTGTTAAGATTCATTTACACATATCTGCCTGTTGTTTAGTAAAAATATCACACTTAAATCTGTCAATGAGGTCATTTATGTTTACATTTACATTCAGTTCATCTAAATAATTTTATTTTGAAGATATTTTTCCACAGTTCATACTCAATGCTACAACAAGAAACATTAAAAAAAAAAAACCAATGACGAAAGTTGATATCATACAATGATATCTGACCATACTATCACGAGGTATTACGTAAGATATCAGCCTTGGAAACGTTGACAAACTCGACCTTTTAACAAGCGAATCACGCACATGGCGAAAGTAAGGGTCATTTCCTATAAGGGGTGCCATGTGTAATTTTCTTTCCTTCTTACGTCACGTTGCCACGAAAAGTCTCGAGACGTTATTACATCCGTTTTTGCAATCGTACAGCATCCTGGCTCCGTCTTAGTTACGTTCCTGTTCCTAATTGATAAATATTGAAAAAGCGTAAAAAATAAACTTATCTGCGATGAACGAAAGACGTTCGAACGTTGAACCGTTGTTTTCGACAAATACAAATCAGCTGTCCCCGATAGGAAGTGACGTCAAGCTCGAGAGCGCAGCCGCCAGTTACCATGGCGACATGTCTAGAGGAGGGGGCTGTCTTCATTTACTCTTCGTCTGCGGTCTGTATAGGTTGTTAATGTCGTCTAGGGGGATAAATCTTAACCATTTTACTCAGAAAATGATCCCTAATCCGGTTTCGACTTGTTAAACGTATTCTGGGGCGACTTCTTGTTTATTTTTTTTTGCCGCGAGTTTCTGCAGTACGGATTCGCAGCTGGGCTTTACTGAATATGATCACGATTCTCTTCTACTTTAACGCTTTAAATTGGGATATATTTCGCTATCGCTATCGAACATTTAAGTATTTATTCGTTTCTACCTTAGTAAATAGTTAAACTATTGGAATCTTAACATGTCTGGATCGTGGAACGTGTCTGTTGTGCAACAGCTGTTCGTAGCTCTTGCTACTAGAGACAAGAGAGTCAGAGAACAGACTCTAGAATATATTGTTAGGAAATTGGAAGAGTGGACTAAAGAACCCAAAGCTGCATTCGATCGTTTGAACGAACTGGTGGATTCCGATCATCGTTTCTACGACGTTGCTCATGGAAACTGTGTGCCAAAATTACTCGATCATCTCCCTTATTTGCTGATGCTTTCCATTCAATGCCCCTTCACTGATGTTAGAGAAAAATGCACTCTAATTCTTGAGATTTTGCAGGTGAGAATCATTTTTTTTTTAAACGTGTTTTTAAGTGTATTAAGGTAAGTAAATGGGAAAATTATACAAAAGGTATGAGATGTGCATGAGAGTTCGGAGTTCACTGTTTATCGTTGGTAAGCAGGCACTTACTTCGTGTAGATAACTAGATTTTTTTTGCACGGTAGCAGTTCTCGTATCGCCATTAGTATGCAAAAATTATGAAGTAGAAAATGCAAATAACCCTTTCCGCAAGTTAAAAAACGCTTTATTGGCGTACGGGTTACAGAAAAATAAAACAGTCTCGAGCAGTTTCCAGGTTCTCTCTCTTGTAAGACGGAGAAACTTACTATTATTTGTTTAGGACCCGCAAAACATGAGAAAATGGATCTTTTGAATCCAAAAGATTGGGGTGTGTTATTATTATTATAACTTTTTTAAATTCAGGTATCGAAAACTAATAAAAATTGCTTTTTGTTGTATCAAACACAGCATCGTCAAGTCAATATCAGTTTTTTAAAAGTGTAACATAGATAACGTGCTCATAAATTGACGAATGTATATAATAAATTTTTGCAATTCCTCTGAAAAGAAAAACTTTCTGCAGATCTTAATGGTATGCTTTTTACTCCCATTAAAAATATGCATATGTTTAAATATATGTATGCTTTAATGGAAATAAAAAATAGATAATGTAGACACGATATCGATAAGCAGGGCACCGAGTGGTCTTTAACTAGTATAGGTCGTAACTGTTTTTCTTCTCTGTTCTCTGCACAAAGATTTTTTTCCCTACGTTCTTCTGGACATCTTCCTTATTTACTGTCGGAAGTCATTCAAGAAGTCAAGTTAATATATTAACATTTAATGTCTAAAGCATGGAATAAAGAATTTAATGATGAATCAAGTAGATAAGAAAAACTGAAATGCATTTTTATTTAATAACAACAAAATTACATTTAAATATTACTAGAAATATTCTTGAATGTCTAGTTTATCACATCTGTGCCTATTAAATTAATAAAATTTATTTTTCTGAATAAGTAATAATATAAATTGATATAATTTATATTACTCTACTTACTCTGATGGTTTTTAGATTTTCGAAAACATTTGTTAACTAAAAGAAAAGTAAATGCTCTTCTGTAAATGAAAATTTAGTGATTTAAATTTATGAGATTTTATATATTTTTTTCCTTTAAAAATTCTCAGATGCAATAAATGGTCATTTTAATGTGTTATTTAATTTGATTTTTTGCATGTTGATGACATACATTTGTGTTCTTAATAAATCTTTTTTGTACTATTGCCTTGTGGGCATGAAAAGACCATTTTTTATGCATATCATGGATTTGGACGGCCCATGTAGGCGATGACTGTGTTGTGAGGAACTGGCCCGACGTATCCAGGTCAAATCGTCTCTGAAAATTTGAAAATCTAATCCAGATTCTCAGCTGAAGCATTTCCAATTTTGGCTTTTTAACTGTCAACAGTATGTTTCAAATAACTTGTTTCATTGTAGAGTTCATTGTCGGTTTATTATCTTTAAGTGACACGCATTATCCTGATTATTAAAGAAGTTGCATTATATGTAGCAACAACAGTTCAAAGAAACAATTCTTGTGAACAATAGTTATTAATTTTAATACCATTTTATGGTGTTCTTGAATGAGATTAAACTAATGATCATGTCTTCATTGAACATTCTCCTGGCTAACTGAATACCAGTATTCAGAAATCAAGAGTAATCCAGTTTAGTTTAATAACTTACTATAATCTGCTTTACTAGATCTCATGAAATTACATTAAATAACATTTTCTCGAGTATTTCCAGGCAAGTAAGACCATCAGGAGATGCAATCGGGATTTTGTGCCTCCTTGTGATGGGCTTGGTTGTCCAAAAATGCTCAAGAAACTTATTTAATGCAAGGTCTATATTAAATATAAATTTAAAAGTAACAGAGCTATTAAGGAGATTAATCTAAAAATTTAATCAATTAAACTTATACATGTTTATATTTATTCAAAATTGTAAATGAATTGATATATTATTTACAACGATTAAAATTAATTAATTGAAGACAATAATCTCCTTCTGGTTATTTTATTTTAGAAGTAGATATTCAAACAGATTTGATTATTATATCAAAAGAACAGACAACAAAACATGCGAGGTTAGTTAATATCCTCCATTAAGACTTTGTGATGCTCTCATTTCATAACACTGATTTTTGTTTTGTCTTGAGAATTTAAACAAAAATTTTAATGTTAAACATTGTTTATTTAATACTTAGTACATGATTTATTGTTTAAAGTTTATTTAATATAATTGTTGTTTTCACAACTAGTTTGTTTAGCATTTCTTACATGATAAACTTATTTATCCAAACTACATGTTTATTTATTTAATACATTTTTGAAATACTATAGCATTAATAAGTACTTTTTAAATGGTAATAATAAAATAATGGGTTCAATTCAAATTTATTTTCTTAGAGCTTTATAGAAAAGTGTTCTATGGCTAGATACCTGTTGTTAGGACTGCATCCGTCTGTTCCTATTTTTGTTCCATTTGTTATGTTTGTTTGCATGTTAAATCATTTATATCATGAGAAATCAGCAACAAAGACATTTCCTGGTTTTATTTATGTTTATCCCATGGGAAACCCTGTTAGGGAATGTCCATAAATGACATCCATGTTGGAAGGGGGGGTTATGACAAGTCAGATAAAATTGAATGAGGGAAGCGATTAAACTTCAATGGACATCTTTTTTATTTCATTAAATTTTATACAGTTTATGTATTTTACTATTCATAAAGTGATAAAGGTTTTAAAGCAGGTTGAATTTTGTTAGACGTTCGAAGAGAGGAGGAGGTACAGAAACTTGGAGAAACTGGATGACGGAGGGGGAGAGAGTAAAAATTTCAAGAAAAATGCAGACGTAATTTACGACAGCCTCTTAGTTGATAGTAGTTTGATACTTTGTTTTGATCTTTATTTTCCTTGTTGACTTCCAATGATGGTTGTATAGACAGGTTTTCTAAAAAATCCCAACTCTGAGAAAGCAGTTTGAATTGGATTTGTTTGAGGAACAATGTTTTATATAATGTAGTTGCAAAACTTTTTCATTCCTGTAAAAGAAACTTATATTTAAATTCACATTTCTGAAAATAAATACAAATGCTATTTTTGGGAGATGTGAAGTGTTTTAGAACATTGTATAAAGTCCAGAACAGACAACTCCATAGGTATAAATACAGTAGACCCCCCTAAAACACATTCGTATAACACGGTGGAAAAATTGCGATCGTGTTCGTATAACACGCTAAAAGAATGAGACAGATTGTCATGGCCGGTCGAATCTGGATTAATAGTGGACAGGCAGCAGATCTACTTGAGAGCTACCAGCATAGCGAGGACTCCGATTGGATGACCACCATCCAGCGGTACGCGTATATATGGACAGTTTAGGCGGAAAAGTTGTGTTTTCTTGTGAAAAAAAAACATTTATTATTCGACGGCCATAAAAATTGTTGTCACGTAGTGCCTTAAGCCTGATTACTAAAGAAAGTTATTTTAAATATAACAAGTAAGTTAACCGCTTTGGGCTGTGAACGGCTCATGTATTTGTAAAATCTAAGTGACTCATACAACACGGAACGTATCTATTGTGTTATACGGGGGTCTACTGTATAAGAAAAGAAAATTAAAAAGGCTTTTTAAAAAGTCTATTTTACTGTTTATTTTTGCTCTTGTTTTTGTTTCCTAATTTTTGCACAGACAATATTTTATTTTTTATGATTTTCATGTTCATAATTTAAAATTATGTTAATATGCTTAAAAAAATTGGGTTAATGTTACCCTAGGTATACAAAATGGCGGCTCATCTCCGATTCCAGCAATCAGAAGACAGGAAACAGTGGGAACACACGTTCTAACCTAACCTAACCTATTCTAATAATTTGGTTGCTAATAATTATGGTAATTTATTAGAATAGATTAGGTTAGAATGTGCATCCCACTGTTCCCTGTCTTCTGATTGCTGGAATCGGAGACGAGCCGCCATGTTATATACCTAGGGTAACATTAACCAAAAATTGTTCAATTTATAATCTTTTTGCTGGTTACATTCAAGAAGTTTTGTACAAACAGTTGTTCTGTTTGAATTGTTTACTTTGTTGATCTGAAGATAGGATTGAAAGTCTCAAAAAGTACTTAATCAGAGCAAAGTTTCCCGATTCCTTTAACTAATTTTGATTTTCTTTTCTTAGTTGTATAAAATCATATTTTATCCCAAAAAATTATGTTTGTGTAAGTAAAATTTTTGTGCATTACATCTGATAAAGAATAATAAATTATAAACAAAAATCTAGAAATTCTTGAGTGCTTGCAAATCCACGGATGGTGATAATCATTAATAATTTGTGCACAGTTCTATTTTACCTGTTACAAAGTATACGAAAATTAATTAATAAAAATCTAAATGTTTGTTTAAAATTTATAAGAAAAGCTTCTGAATGCAAATCTGTAAACGAATGATGATTAAATATATTCTTAACCATTTAGTAAGCAGTTCTGTATAATAATTAAAGTTTGAATTATTCGTTAAAAAATATATTTTTTATTTATATTCTGACTCGGATGACCTTTGCAAACACTGAAATTTATTTGGATAAGGCAATATGTTTTAAGTATTTTTTTTTTTATTAATACATTTTTATATCTGAAAAGTTGTTGATGGATTGATTGTCGTGTTTACATTATTAAAGTTTATTGCACACGTGTGTATCCGTGTAATTTATCTCATTACATTTTTTATGGGAAATTTTTGCAGAAATATTGAGCTTAAATAATTAATAACTAAATATTTAATAAATTGTAAATTATGAAAAATAAGAGAATTAGCTATTGAATGCTTTACAGATAACTGTAGAACAGATGTTATACAAATTGATAATTTTGATAATTAGATTAATAGAATTAATCTAATTATCAAAATTAAACGACATCTGTTTCTACACTTCCTTAACCGTGCATATTTCTTTCGTCTCTCCTTAATGTACGTTTCTGCTACTTTGTTTGAATTTGATAATACTTATTTGCAACTTAAAAGAAACTAAATACTCTTTTTGGTTAATGTAACCCTTGGTGTCAAGATGGCAGCTCGTCTCTGATTCCAGCAAGGAAACAGCGGGACGCACGTTCTAACCTAACCTAACCCATTCTAATAATTTGGTTGCTAATAATTATGGTAATTTATTAGAATAGGTTAGGTTAGGTTAGGTTAAAACATGCGTCCCACTGTTTTCTTGCTGGAATCAGAGACGAGCCACCATCTTGGCACCAAGGGTTACATTAACCCTATTGTTAAGGGTTTTTGTTCTGTTATTAATTACTGTAATTTCTGGTGCATAAGTTACAGTTTATCTGTGTTTTAAATTCAATTGGAAAGCAGGTACATGGTAGCATTATAGAGCTAGTGGAACTGAGTTGAGCGCCACCTGTACGCAGGCAAAGAAAACTGCTTCGGGAAAACATGTGCGTCTTTGGATTGGATACGTACTGAAAAGCAGTGGTTGTTTTCTTCCTGTGATAATCAACCACAGCTTTCTGCCACACAAAACTTCAAAAACTAACTATTGTGTGGTCGGTTGTAGTGTTACCTATATTACTGCGCCGTCAGGTACAAAGTTTTATTCGTTACCGAATGAACAATACCCTGGGAGGAAAGAAAAATGGCTGGCTGCAATTTAATTCCTGAGGTTAATTATATAATGAAGATGTGTTGCACTCTAACCAATCTCCTGTTATAAAACCTTAGTTGGCTCTATTTTAAATTTAGTTCTCTAATGTAAAGTTTAGTAATTTTCTTTTTTTTTCTTTTTAATATTATTTTGTTAATCTGACAGATATTAATTGGCATACGATGTGATATTTGAATTTAAGAGATCTGTGGAAGAAAAGGGTAAGAAGCAAAGTTAGTATTTTGAGGAAATGAAGGTAAAAGTTCCCCCTGTTAATACAATACTATTAGCTACTGCTATGGTCCTTACTGAAGCTCATTTGTATATATGGTTAGTTACAAATTTCATTATTTACCATGCAATGAATATATAGTTTACTTCTTCCACACCACCCTTTAAATTTACAAAATTAAGAGTATAATATATATCAGAATATTAATACTGCTCAGTCCTAATGATCTACAGTCACTTCTTGACTTACAGCCAGTTCGACTTACGTCTGAAGTTGCGGAACTGAACTTCGTCGTAAGTCGAGAAGTGACTGTACAGCATTGACTAATGCAGGCATTCTTTGACCGTAAAGTGCTGAATGTAGTACGTATATGTTATATATTATTTAAATATATAGTTATAAATAATATATAAATTTATAATTTATCAAATTTCTATTTATTAAAATATATTATAGTGTTACATGTAACATATAAAAATCATACGGGATAAATTCATATATTGTAAGAATGCTATTATTCCTCAACAACAATCAAATGGTTTGAACAAAATGTTGAAACAAAAGTAATGAACATGAAATACTAAACTTTAAAATTATCACATTGAAAAATCACTAGTAAGATGATCATCACCAGAATCTTCCTCACTAGAATGTTTTTGTATGGTTTCCAAGTGTAACATTTTATCGTTATTGCTTTTAAGTACCTCCTTTGTTATTAACAGTGCTTCACAGGAATCGGTAAAAACTCGATTTTGTAGTTTAGCTTTTATTAAATTTAATTGCAAAAAAAAAAAAAAATACATTCAACTGCTGAATGAGGAAGCAATAAAAACATCTATTTACTGCCAAACTAAAGTAAAAAATATATAGAAATAAGAATAAAAATGAATGTTTTGAAAGGTATTAGGATTTCATGAATAGTACTAGGAAAATGGTGTTGGGTATCTTGGTACTGAAACAATTAAAAAGGTACTAGATTAGTACAAAAGTACCAGATGCAACAACACTGGCGCCGGCTTTGTAGCCCCGATTCTGTTACCCGGCATCGCCGCTAGAGGCGCCTTGATCTAGTTTCGTCGTTCCTTCCACTAGCTCTATAGCAACTTTTTTGGATTGTATGCTAGGGAAGGGTTATATGAAGGAAATTATGGTATTTAACAATCTGCATCATTTTTATAAGGTTCACTTATCCATTTTAATATAATATAATGATATATAATCCATTATATGCGTGATCCATACAATCCATCCAGTATAATCCATTTTAATGTAACTGTATTTTTTACAAATTGTGACGTAATATATCTTTTCCAATTTATAAAAAAATTTTTGTTTTACCTGTTTTTCAGTGTGATACATTGAACTTGATACAACTTTCTATTTATGAGTATAAACAATAGAAATTTAATATTACAATAAAAATATAGAGAATTATCATGTATATTTTGTTTTAAACAAAATGTCACTACTATTGCTGCTCTTTGAAATCTTTATTTTATTTCTTAACATTTCCTTCTACACCGGAGAACAGTAAAGTTTCACATATCTAAAAGCCTTTTACTGGTGTGCGTATCATCACACTAAACAAAGTAATTACAAACGTTTTCGAACCTTTCAAACCTTCGTTACCTGAAGAAGAACCATTAAGGTTTGAAAACGTTTGTAATTACTTTGTTTAGTGTGATGATACGCGCACCGGTAAAAGGCTTTTAGATACGTGAAACTTTATTTCCTTCTAAAGTTGATGATTATGATAATAGCTGTGTGATTAAGGTGTTTTCCCATTTATACAGAATACAAGTTTAAAGTGAATGAGATATCATAATGTATGACAAACTATGGGAGTATAGATCCTCAAAATTTATAAGTTCAGGAAACAGGCCATCATTTCCTATCTCCCAGTGGCAGATTTAGATCAATCTGGACTCAATGGAAATAAAGCCAACCACTGCCGTATGCCAACGGAATATATAATGGCTATATTAATAATAAATTACTGGCATACGGCATACAACAGTGGTTGGCTTTATTATTATAATGTATCGTGTTTTATAGTGTTGTTCGTTTATCAATGGAAAACAAAAAATTATACCACCAGCTCAGAAACTATCATATTATTTATTTTCAAAGGAAACTTTCCTTGCTTTTCAGCCTACAAATTCATCAATAAGACAATCATGAGAAAGCCTGTGGCATGTTTTATGTTTGATTAAAATTAATATTAGATCATGCATGTAGTCTTGAGTCTGTTATATGCAAATAATTTTTTCAGAGTTTTTAACTTTGATAAATTTCTGTCTGCATTTGTAACTATTACAGGAAGGGTTATTAACAATCTGAGTGCACATAAAAATTTGGAAATATTTCTTGTAAGCTATTTGAGTACATGCATTGTATGGTGATTGTTGAAGAACCAAAATTGGTATAAATTTTATTAAAAAGATTAAACCTTCTCCTTGAAATTTGTGTCACATCTATAACTTTTTTAATGAAGTCTATTGCAAAACATTTTTCCAGACTGAAATGGTTCGTGTGTTTCATTGTCAGAGTGTTTTTTATGGTGGTTCATGAAAACCAAATCCAAAATTCTGATAACACTTGTAACTTCCTTAGTATTTGTCAATGCTTGTTAAAATTTTTTTGGCTTGTATTTTTCAAGAAACTTCAACAATGATGACAAAAATGCAACTCTTGCACCAATTATTACAGTATAAGACTATAATACAATGCTCACTTTGCTTAAAAAAGTAAGTCCTACTACACTGCATGCCTTTAAAAATGCTACATCAAGAAGGAAAGCAAATAGCAGAATCATTTTTATTGTACACGACAGGTAATTTTGAGGTACAGAGTATGTACTGAGAGCAGCGGCCTCTGGCAGCAATAACAGCTGTAAGTAATCTGGATGGGCATCGAGTCAGAGTTTGGATGGCAGGTATGGGTACAGCAATCCATGCGGTTTCAACTCTACGCCAGAGTTCATCTATCGTACTGGCTGGTGAGTGGTGGTTTGCCATTTTCTTGGCAACCACCGACAAGATTTCTCAATTGGTGACAGATCTGGAGAACACGTTGGCCAGGACAACAGTAGAACACCCTCTGTATTCAGAAAGGTCAGGACAGCATGGGCAACATGTGGTTGTGCATTGTCCTGTTGAAACATAGCATGACAGAGGTCTCAAAGATAGGGAGGGCACAGTGATGGGCCTTAACACATCAGAAATGTAACTGCAGCTGTCCAAATTACTGGCTATGCAAACAAGAGGTGACCAGAATCTGTACCCAATGGCACCCCATACCATCACTCCAGGTGCTGAGCCCGCGAGACGATGAAATGCAAACTGGTAATGATCATTTCCCTCAGTTCCTTCACACATGGATACAGCCTCATGATGCTATATGCAACACTGGGCTTCATCTGAAAAGATGATGTGATGCCTTTCTGTGTCCATATTTGTCATTGAACCCACCATTGTAGGCACACCTGTCTCTGTTGCAGCATCAAAGGAAACTGCAGCAATGGTCGCCATGCTGATAATCCATAGTGCTGCAGACATTGTCGCACTGTCTGTGCAGACATTTGCTCTGAAAACAATCCAAGTTCCTGGCTTGGGGTACATGACATGGCTGTACAAATTCCGCAAGGCCATGTGAGGAAGATCAGGTGTTACTGATCAGAGGCCACTGAGATCCCGCACAGCATTCTGTGTGGCTCTTCTGAACCCATCAATTCCATATTCTCATGACAGTCATGGGATCACAACCAAGCACATGCTGCAAAAGTGTTCTTAATTCAAAATATATGCTTGAACACTAGACATGTTTTCTTTCATGTTGCTGCTATTATCGTAGTCTTAACTTTGACAATCTTGTGGAATATGTTGTTTTTTTTTTCTTGACAAAAAATTTCAAACATGAGTTATTTTCATTACCAAATTGTGGATTTGGTAAAGGGTTAAATGTAAATTAATCAAATGACCTTGAGACAATTTAAAAAATATAAAATCTTTTGAATAAACATTAGTGTAGGAGAGGTGATTCATAACTTCCCTTTACTCAACACCGGAAGATAGTCAATTACGTACCTCTAAAAATCTGTTACCGGTGAGTATTTAATTATCAAAAAACGAAAAACTAGATTTGATGAATGTTTTCAAACCTTCCAAGGTTCTTCATCAAGTCGCACCAAATTTTTGTTAAAATGTCGTTAAGATCGAATATTACTCGAAATTCGAATACGTAAAACTCTGTGAAGTTCTACAAGGCATCTAGTTTTTCATTTTTTGATGATTAAATACTCACCGGTAACAGGTTTTTAGAGGTACGTAATTGACAGGTGATTCATTAAGAAAAAAGGATGAAAGAAAGGATTAGGAAAGAATTAAACACACAAATTTTAACAGTAATAGAATCAATGTTTTTCAGCAAAAGCTTTTCCACTTTATTCTTTGATTGCTATCCAACAAACTTTTATAATAGCAAGTGAAAGAAGTGCTGTACACTGAAGTAGGCAACAATTGGCATTTTTTTTGAAAACCACCAAATATTCTATTTTATTCACACAGCAATGATCGTATAATCTTCAGATCTCTTTTCATAGTCAGACTCACTAAACTGGTGTGGGCTACCCTATAAAACCACTCTGATGTATTATGGCTGATACCAGTGGGGGAAGAGTATGCTGATCATACATGTTTTGAATGGGACAGTATCAGTTTTTGTCTTGGCTGTCCTATTGTTTTAGTAAAATTTTTGCTTTTATCCCTTTTTTTTTTTTTTTTTGAGAATCAAAAATTTGACACATTAATTTGTATATTAAACACATTTGTATACTGTATTCTGAACATGTGGTTTGTTAGAAAATGGACATTCTTGGATCAGAGCTGACATATCCAAGAATGTGGTGCTCTGCAAGAATATATTACAAATTGATAGAAAATGTTTATTCTTCATCAATAAGAGACATTAATTTGATACTACTGAGGAAGAAATGGCCTAAAATATTGAAAACTATAAACTTTATTGAAACTATTTTGTAAGCTGAGGAACTTCTCTGCACTCAAAGCTAGAACTACTTAAAATAAGTAAGATAAAACCTTTCACACTTTGTTTCTAGCAGTTTGCAAACTGCTAGAAACAAAGTGTGAAAGGTTTTGTCTTACTTATTTGAAGTTGAGGAGCATACGAAACTTAAGGAACTTAATATATAAACAGAAACAGCTGAAATTTGACACCTCCACATTCATCCCTGTAGGCTCGTGTGACTCGTTCCCCTATAAGATTGCAGCATACAACACTTTAATTAAGAGGGCATTTTCTCATTCATCTACCATACAAGCACTTGCCACAGAACTTTTACATATCCACCGTCTTGCCTCTTCCCATGGGTCTTCGAAGCTTACGCATAAATTAATAGATCGATACCATTGCGCACACTCACAATGCACCATCACGACCGACCCCCAGAATAACAATCCCTCCTGATGTGGTTCAACCAGTCCCTAACCCTCTCCACGAGGTTTCTACGGATCCCTATCACGTTCAATCCGTACCTAAAAACACTCTATATCGAGATAGCCGAGAAAAGAGGTATTCAGATCGCGTATAGGAGATGCCCTACCATCTTTGACATCCTACTCAATGGTAAAGACCCCCTGTAAACAGAACAGACTCTCTGGAGTATATAGTATTCCCATCAGGGACTACAGGTTTGATAGGGACCTCGTTTACATCGGATCCCCAAATGCTCCTTGGAAGTCAGAGTGCAAGAACACATAGTGGACATACATCATCAGAGAAGTACTTTCGCCCTCGCCACATACGCCACCGACCCGGACATTGTGGCAGCCTTCCACCAGGCGAAACTCATACACACTACGCCACACAGCGAACACCTTAAGTGGCTGGATGCCATTCAAATCTACAAATTGTCCCTCAATGAAAACTGCATCAATTTTAAGGATGAGTTGGTTATGCCGACGTCATGGCAGGCGTTGATGGACTCCAAACTTTAAGATCATGTTGGGTCTACTAAATGAACACACGCATGTCTCGTCTAACACCTTATAATTGTTTCTCGAATTTCCTTTAACGGGTTCACTCTATTCCATCAGTAATTCAGTCTCACACCTGAAGAAGAACTGCCAACAGTTCAAAAATGTTTGTGGTGATCTACACCCTTTTTTTTGTTTGTGTTTTTATATCACATCGGTTATAGGTTCTATGAGTGCAGTAAAATAAGTTTATCTGAAAAATATAGTTACAAGTTAATTTGACTCTAGGGAATCTTCTAAATCAACCTAACTATTAAATTTGATATCATATTGTAATAGAAATATCAGATTTTCAAAAAACCTTTTAGAGAAATTCATGTATCCTTTTTTATACCACCAAACCAATATCACCAATAATGTACTAATGAATTGTTAATAATATCGTCACTATTTTTTGATGAAACTTTAAGAGAGGGCCTGAAGTCATTTCCTTTGGCTCCCTATCTGTTTTGTTATCAAGAAATTATGATTAGTGTAGAGTTAGGTCCACTCATAATGATGATAATTATGGCTGATCACATAGCTTAAATGTGAAGGTGGCACATACGCATAAACAAATGTCATCACATATGGTACTATTAATAATTTATGTAACTACATTTCAAAATTATATATAATAAGCATTCTTCACACACACAAACTATTATTTTTGATTTATTAGTATTATTAGATATTCCTACATGGAATAGTTTTCATTGTGTCAGCCATCTAATATTATTATTTACTTCAAGTCTTATTAATCAACATACAAATGTCAACATTAGAATCAACATAAACAGCTCCAGAAATAGTTTCTTACAAGCTTTGTGTCTATGCCAAAAGTCTTGCATTACTTACATGCAAGAGCTGTTTATTCCTTTCACTCTCAATTTGTAACCTATTTAAAAGTAATTTGGCACCCTTTTGATGTATGCATATCTTTCTTAAGTTCTTTAATTGAGTCTATAAAATTATCAGGTGTTCTTTTGTTTTAAAAGTGTAATTATTATTACGTACACACGAAGTGATGCGTTAAATAAGAGAAAACTAGCAGGAACCTGTCAAAATCGACTGTTTTATTTCAATTAAAATACAGTCAATGAGCTCATGCTCATACTTTTTTATTTCACTATAGATTCTAAAATGTTTTAAAACAGTTTAGTTGAAAAATAAGTGATTCTTAAATTAGCAAAAAAGCAGGAATTCGGGATAGGGCAATGGGTTATTCTGAGAGTTAAAAAATAAACCAGCAATGAGTTACTCAACTTTCTCAGTAACATTTGGTGGTGCAGTCTCTTATATTTTTAACTATTATAAAATGGGATAAAGCTTAACTTTGAGGGTGGGATCGGTTTTATAAAAAAAATGTAAATGCTAATAACGAGTAAAATTGTCATTAAATGCGATCCTACCAGAGATAGACACGACCCCCATTATCTCGCCACCCCCTCGACCTTTAATCACCAAAATTTAATAGTATCAATCTCCCAATAAACAAACCTCCCTGCAAAATTTCAGAAATTTTTGACAGAAAGCACAGGAGTTATTAAGCTTCAAAGAGGATGAAAAAATTCATGTCATACACTAATATCCATACATACAGAGAAAACAACCAAATTTTTTTTTCATTTTTTGACATTTCAAGGTGTTCTAAGTCCAAAAAATGTAAAAATCTTGGGGAAGGTCATTTTTTTGATTTATTACCATACTCTGTTACACATTTCTTATTCCTTCAAGCATTGGACAGTTGAAAATATAGTGATGACTGCCATCAGTGAGCAGTGGTGTAGCGAACATAACTGGTGCCTGGGGCACGACACTTTATTGGTGCCCCCCTCCCTCCAGAAACATATAGTTCGTCTTGGAGACCATTTGGGCGCCCCTCTGCAAGTGGCACCCAGTTCTTGATACACCCCCTTGCACCCCCCTCGCTATGCCACTGTCGGTGAGTGACATTGCCTACAAATAATGTAAATTTAAAAATAAATTAGATTTACAATTTGAAAATTTAAAAACAACTTTTAAATGGTTTTTAAAGACATTTATTCTAATTTTCAATTGATTTGATTTCAATTTTAATTAATTAATTTTGATTTTATTTTTAATTGTAGTTCTATTTTTGGTTTTGGTATAAAGTGGCTACCTAGCATGCTTTAATTCTTCGACATCTGCAGGGTTCCAACATTTGTTATTAAAGTAAAAAGTGTTCTGTGATAAAACTTAAGTTGAGAACTTCTGATCTACAGGGAAAGAGCTTTAATTTGATATCTGAACCATGTCTGTACTCTCAGGTATTCTCTCAAATCAAGCTGGACAGTATTTGAGGATTACTAAATTAATATAGATTAATATAATCAAATTATTTTAATTTTTGAAAACAATATATTTATTTGGTTAAAAATATTACAGAACTTTGAACAACACTAGATTGTATTATTCAGTAATCTATTTGTTATGGCTAATGGGATATTAGCGAGCTATATCTCTAAAGTTGTCAGCACTTGTGAGTTTGTACCCAAGGTTCACTCTATTCTGAGGTTTCAAACTGTTTTCCCTTGCTTCTTACTAGCAGACATCTCAGCAACAAGTGAAGTGCTTTCTTCTTCTACCCATTTATATTCACTCTTATCAGCTTTGATCCTTAAAGCAGTAGCTATTCATTCTCAGTTGATGACTCATTTGGTTCTAGTCCGATCTGAAAATTTGTCTATTACAATTTCCTTATAAAAAAAAAATTAAGTTTTGTAATTTAAACTCACATAGATTGATCTTAAACTGGATTATTTTAAATATTTAAAAACAAAGAACCTCTTCCGGCAATTATTTTAATTCATCAAATACTTTCGGCTATCTTTGTAGCCATCTTCAGGATCGAACACATTTTGAATAAATTCTTTAAATATTGTGTTCTAAATGAGAATTATTTAAATACATAAAACTGAATAAATTGAGAATACAAATAAGTGTGTACAACATTGACGAAGGTATACAGAATAAAATAAATAAATTAATTAAAATAAAAGTAAAGTATATAAATGCATAAATGAAGTACACCTATCCCTTGATTTACACGGAAGATAGGTTCCTGAGAAAAACGTGTAAATCGAAAAGTATGCAAAAAACGCATAATTTCGTTGTTTATTAATTATGAATTTTTTTCAATTTTTTAAAGGTACGTAAATCAAACAAAAATATTGAACGGCAAAAAAAAAATATATTCTTTTATTAATTAAATACAAAGTATAAAGGAACAAAAAATAAAATCTGAAAGATTCATAAAAATGTAATGTAATTGTGTAATGTAATGTAATGTAATGTAAAAAATGTAATTAAAAATAATGTAATCGTTTGTTACTTACGAATATGAAAAATTAAAATTTTCTGGTTTAAAACTATGTGCAATGAATGCAACTTCGTGCGTATGGGGGAGTACCCTATATTGGTTTATCGGTTACTATTTGATGGATTGAAATAAAACTGTCACCTAGTATTCTAAATATCAACTTTAACATATAATTAAGGTGGATTGGAATATAGATGTAGATTAGAGTTAAAAATTGTTCCTTTTGATCATAGCCAGTTTATTTTCTACATTTATTTTTTAAACCGTGTAAAAGAAGTACCGTGTAAAACGAGGGATAGGTATACTTGTTTTAGTCTTGGTATCACTGTTCACTGCATTGAGAAAGTACTTCCAAGCTGCTGATAAACAAGTGGCATCTTTATGGTTTATGCACAAATTCTTGATACTGCTTATATATGTATATTTTTTCAAGAGTTTTACCTGCTTGTTGATCCCCTATTTTTGAAAGCTTAGCTTTGTTAAAGTTTGGTGTGTTTTCTGGTACAGTGGCCATTATAGCTAGGGTAGTTGTGGTTTTGCCTTTACGTATGTCATATTGATGCACTTTAAGTGTTGTAGGGATATTTCTGAAAGTGTATCCTATGTATTTGCTTTTTTGTTTTCCAGACCTAGATTAATCGGTATTGTATTTGACATGGCCGCTGGGGTATGAGATACCAATCTCATACCCCAGTCATACCCCTCTTGAGATACATGACCTCCCTCTCGACCTTTCGTCACCAAAATTTAATAGCATCAGTGCCCTTCATATACAAGTCATATACAAGTGCTGTTTTTTTTACTTTTTTGGATTCAGGAAGTCTCAAAACATGGAGATTTGCAAAAAAGTTAGAGGGTAATATTTGACACAATTCCCATACTTTCCCTTGTTAAGTATACATAACAGCCGGGAAAGTGAAATCATAAAAAAATAAAGCAAAATTCATTTCCCAATCAGTAAAATCTGGTACACCACAACCATTTTCAATTACCTAAGAATTTCTAGGATAAACCTTGTGGGAACTAATAAAAAATCATTAAAATCCATAATTTGATACATGAAATCAGATGAAATCTTTAATTCTCACAAAGTACTATTTTGAAAACTGTCAAAAAAATATCTTTTCAAACCATCGTAAGAATTTCTAGAACAAACCTTGTGAGGAATAAAAAAAAAATCAACAGAAACCATCAAATATCATGTCAAATTGCCTCAAAAACAACCCTTTGCATTTGGGTCTAGCACCTTTGGTGTATTGAACACTGTTCTAGAAACTGAAGGTTTATTGTTTTCGAATTTAATAGTGCACTTGGCATTGGGAATTTAAAAAACAGATGGAGTAAATTGTTTCTTAGGTGCAAATGTTTTCGACGCCCCTTCTGGGCTCTTCTTCAGACATTCCAAATTCGTTGCTAGCCGTTCTTTAAATTTTAAAGCTTTTTTAGAACGTATTCTATTCCGTATTCTTAGGATAATTCTTAGAATACAGAATTATTAGAATTACGTAATTCTTAGAATAGAATACATTCTAAAGAAGCTTTAAAATTTAAGGAACAGCTAGCAACGGATTTGGAATGCCTGAAGAAGAGCCCAGAAGGGGCGTCGAAAAACATTTGCACCTAAGAAACAATTTACTCCGGTTATTTGGTTCAATTAAGAAATTTTTTATATATACAACCCGGTGTATTCAGTAGTTCATTAAAAAAACAGGATAAAACCATATTAATGTGATGTATTATATTCTAAAAAAAATGCATTATTTTCATTAGAAAACAACCTTGCATTTCTAGGAATTAAAAAAATACAAAATACCCTTTAAAATGCATCTCAAACACTTGAAATGTCGTAAACTTAAATCTTCTGATGCGATGGGCCTAAAATGCAACAACAGATGACTTATGGTATGGATAGGTGCCGGTAATACAATACGCAACAAGTTATTCGCGTCAACAGAACACGCACCAATTTATTTTTTATTTTCCTTATTAACAGTGAAAAAAGATGAGAGCTTCAAGGGGTACAAAAACCAGGCTACATTAACTTCAAGACAATGAACAGTTGTAAGTTCAAGAGAGGAAGCCATCAACACAGTCTTTTAACATTATTTGTACTACTAAACAATGTTCACACCTATTGTTTACTCAGTTCCTTGTTTAAGTACATCCATAGAATTGGCCTGAAGATTTCTTGCAAGTAACATGATAGCTCTGTGAGAAATACTTTACAATATAGAGTGGGATGATGATTGTTATGGGCAAATGAACTATTTTGTAGGCTTTTTCAGCAACTTGATATTTTTCTTTCACCAAGATGTTGCAGAGCAATGATTCATTCATTATATTTTCAATAGCTTCAATGTAGTTGAGGTTTCATTGTTTACTTGAACACTGTAATTTGCTTCATTCATCAGACCCTGAAGTCTTACAGTCTTGGTCATTGAAGATAATTGCTTTTACATACGCTCGTGTGTGCAACCAAGCTGACGTGGAGGTGCTAATGCAAATGCTGTTGTAGACAACCATCTTTTTAATTATGCCTGTATGAGCGAGCTCGTAAATCTTGTTTTCAAGACCTACCAAACAGCTTTGGATTTTATCATCATCTCCTAACAAACCTTCAAAATAAATGAGTCAAGTGTTTGGCCAGTTTTTTAATCTTGATTCCCAATTAATATGAAGATTTCCACTTTTGATGAACTTGGAGTTGGATATGTTCTCTATAAGTTCAAAATCTGCTGCTTTTTGACATGTGTTTCTCCTCTTAACATTGGAGGCTTGTGAATCAGAATCACTATCAACTAACAGATCAGCAGCACTTGATGAGTCACTGACTATCCCTGGATTTGCAGTATATAATGTGTGTTGATAGCCAATAGGATTCCTTTTAACTTCAACATAGGCATCTGCAGCAAGTTTTGCCATCATGTTTGTTTTGCAGTTGAAATTCTGAGAATAGAGGAATACGCAGCTTCTCAAGTGACACTGGTCCTAATGGCACAACCTTGTATTTGTAAGATCCATCTTAAGAAACGAAGCACTAACAAATATGTCTACTCTAATAACCTTAAATAGCTTCGCAAAGTACAGTTATCCACAAATGTTTTCGGTCCCTTAGGACCTTCTTCAGGTGGGAACTGAGTAGAGAGTTACCCTACGTTCTAAACTCCCGTTACGGATGCATTCCAACCCTCACTCCAGATGTGTACTATAAACAAACATCATTGCGCATGCGTTGGTGGTTATAACGCCGGGTTATAAACCAGTTTGATGCGGTTCCGGAGAATAATTGGCGGCAAGGTGTGTTTCCCCGTCCTATTATTATTACATATGAACGGCATCTGCACTCCTTATACCGTGAGATTGGTGCATATACTAATACAAAAATAGCCTACAAGCGTAAACTGGACGTCTTCACCCTGCTTAGGAACGGGAAAGATCCAGTGGACGTTGAGAGGGCGTCAGGTATATATAGAATTCCGCTACAAGACGATAGATTCGATAGAGATCTGGTTTATATCGGTTCCACAAAAAGATCCCTCGGACAATGCATCCGAGAGCATAAAACGGATATCGAAAAGAAAAAGACCAATACTGCCTTGGCTGTATATGCCAGTGAAAACGGCATTACGCCCGGGCTGCAGCACGTGACCTTGATACGGAGAACCAGGCAGGTACACTACCTTAAGTATTTGGAGGTGCTAGAGATCTTTAAAGCAGATTGCCTGGGCCTCTCTATCAACTTTAAAGATGAAAAGCAACTTTCGAAGGCGTGGCAAGCGATGCACGACCCGGCATTATAGCCGCCGACACATGCGCAATGATGTTTGTTTATAGTACACATCTGGAGTGAGGGTTGGAATGCATCCATAACGGGAGTTTAGAATGTAGGGCCACTCTCTACTCAGTTCCCACCTGAAGAAGGTCCTAAGGGACTAAAACGTTTGTGGATAACTGTACTTTGCAAAGCTATTTAAGGTTATTAGAGTCAACATATTTCCTTGTATTTGTCTTGGAGAATAGGAATTCCATCAGCTTTGCTCATCACTATTTTTGTCAGATCATTCCCCATGCTATCCATTTGTATAATGCGATGAGTATAAAGTGAAAAGGCTGTCAGCAATTTCTCATACTTTACCAATTCCGTACTATTGGAACTGCAGATAAATGCATCTATGTACATCTCCTTCATTGAAATAATCCTCATTTTTCACATTCCTTAACAAAAATTGTTCAAAAGTCTAAGCAGACTCACTCTAGAAAGAAAAATAATAATAAATGTAAGAAGAGCTACGCTCACTTCAAATTGGGGAAGGCTACGAATATATATTTATTTCTCATATATAGTTTTGAGCAGAATTATTTGTTGCTTTTTTAGTTTGTAAAATTTGCTAAACAGTACTGCACACAGAATCCTTTGATAAAAAAAAAATAATATAAAAAAATCTTATAACTTTCTTATTTTTATCACTGTGGAGGAAAGAAAGCACAATAGGTTCCTAGGCATTTACAATTCTGCTTTTATGATCTTTTGAATAATCGGATGTATCAAGTAGATGTATATTCTATCTCTAAACTCATAGAGACCGATAGTTACATATAATTTATCACCAAATTCCTCTTTACTGATGTTATAATGGAAGTCATACATCTGTAACGTAGATAAATCCAATATGGCTTGGCCAACTTAGATTGGTTTATTAAACAATACCTTTGTTTTATAGTCATATACTGCTACTAAATGTTCATTGAGTATTGTTCTTGATTTGAAATTCAGTTTATTAATAGCTTTCTGAACCTTATCTTCATCACTAAACAACTTAATATTTTGTTGCTTCTCACTGATTGCATTGATTTTCCAAATACTGAATTTGACATTAATTTCCAAAAGTCTTTCTTAAAGTTACTTTTTGCTTTTTGTCTTTGCTCAGTATTAATGGTGCTACAAAATCAGACTGAGTAAATTTTATACCTCTGTGGATTTTAGTTTTCATTCCTAAATCTTTATATAATTTTAATATTTTGTAATGGATAGATAGTATAGTCCTTTTTATCATAGAAATGATGTAAATTTTCAGTTGCTAATGGGAGATCGTTAAATTTGTTACGCTGGATTAAGCCCTTAGAAATGACAAATCAACTAATATATAACTTATTTCAGAATTTCCCTTTAATGCAGTGGTGTAGTGAACATAACTGGTGCCCGGGGCATGACACTTTATTGGCACCCCCTCCCCCCTCCAGAAACACCTATAGTTTGTCTTGGAGACCATTTGGGCGCCCCTCTGCGAGTGGCACAAGGGGTGCAAGGGGGCCCACTCGCAGAGGGCCCCTTGCACCCCCTCGCTATGCCACTGCTTTAGTGAACAAATTATCTAATATTAATTCTCAAATAGTTTACCCATTTTAACATCCATCCAGAGCCCTTGGATTCAAATTCATCATATCTATTAACAAATCTTTTCAATTACTCCAATAATCTTCCAAGTTTCCTTGACCATGTAATATAACATTCGGTAATTGAAATTATGAATCATTTCAGCCTCCAGGTGCTTAAATTTGCACACCAATTCTAAGTTCATTTGAATATTCTTATGAAGATTTAATTTATAATCATCCTTATGATAATTACGTAAAAATAGGGTGTTTTTATATAAATATATTTGGAAATACACCTTAGCAATAACTGAATGAAGTAGATAAGATAAGAAAACAATTAAACTAAAATTGATTAAATTATTGTTTATAACATTCGCTTCAAATTAGATAATTTTATTATTATTATTAGGTTAATGTTATCTTAGGTGCCAAGATGGCAGCTCGTCTCTGATTCCAGCAAGGAAACAGTGGGACACACGTTCTAACCTAACCTATTCTAATAATTTAGTTGTTAATAATTATGGTAGTTTATTAGAATAGGTTAGGTTAGGTTAGAATGTGCATCCCACTGTTTCCTTGCTGGAATCAGAGATGAGCTGCCATCTTGGCACCTAAGGTAACATTAACCTATTATTTTTTTAACAAACTATAGTTCAACTACCAAAATAAATAATTTCATAATGTTTATATTTGGAGTACTGTATGTAATTTTAAATCATTTTAAACTTTACAAAACTCATCTTTATCTGTATGTTAAAAAATAAATCAAGCAAATTTAGCTCTTTTTAAATAATTTTTAAAATAAAGGGTGTATTCTAGTGTCGTTAGTCTCATCCACAATTGATGCACCAGTGAACAGTTTAAGAAGCTTTTACTGGAAAGTCTGGTAACCTAACAAGATGACAGAAGCAAACAGCATTTCTATATTATCTGATTGCTTACTTTGTCAAAATAACTTTGGGTTAATACAGATAAGTGGTAAAAATGGTGTTAATAATATAACTGTGGAGGTGGCCATTGTGACCATTACGTCTACATATGTATATGTATTGCGTGAGCAGTCACATATGAGGGAATGAATGGGTTTGGGATGGATGAGGGACTTGAGACAGCGTGCCAGAAATAATGCACTCCACTATGCATTTAACACACAAAAATTAGGCAGGAGAACTCTTGTCATTTGTCCTTTTGCTTTTTATTCAAGGTCTTCCCCCCTGTCACTCTAATATTTGGTAAAGTTGGCAGTTGCTCTAATCTGCAATTTTTTCATTTCCCTCAATCAGTAGTTTTTTTGGAAGTTGTGTCACTCACAGAGGAAGTGCTATCAGTGGGAAAATCTTATGAAGTTCCTTTACTGCATTTGTGAAATGTAATAATTTGAACAAAAAAATAAGATTAAAATTGTCAAATTTACAATAGCCCGGATTCTCACACCATATTGCTTAATCAGAGCTGACCATACCCACAGCCCAACAGGTTCAATGTGCATCAGTTCCCGCACTGGTGATCTTGTTGGTGAATATTGGAATACAGTTTAGTAAATCATGGTTCACAGATGCACTGTTTGATGCATAATAGACTGTATCCAATTATTTTTGAACTTTTTGTATCTATTGCAGATGACTATGATGAAATTGAACAACGTATTGGTACCTTTTTAATATTTTATTAAAAATATTTAATATTGAGTTTTATATGAATTAACATAATTTTTCGCAAAACATTTTTTATAAAAAATCAAATAATTTGCATATAAAAAACGTAAATTAAAGATGGTCTTGATCTAGCTAACAAATTGGGTAATCATTTTGTCAAGTATGATCCTAATGAGGAACGAGCTTTAAAGTTTCAGGCATGGGAGGTGTTAGGCACCATCCCAACCTAAATTATTTAATTAAAAATTATAATTATTAAGTTTTAATGTGATCTGAAATTGTTAATGTTGTCTTATAGAGAATTATACAAAGGCCTGGACACAATATGAACCGAGCCATTAATAACCGAATTCATTCATAAAATCACTAATGTCAGCACCGCAGGACATTACTGCTAACATTGTTCAGGAGTTCACAGAAAGAATTTCACCTGTGGACAAAAAACACAATAACAAAAGTGTTTTTAGTGATAGCAGTGGTATTGCAATTGTGTGCAAATGTATGTGTTTATTGTCAGAAAGTGACAGCAAAAAAAATTTTATGTATAACTCACATTACATATTCTGTCCAATTTTTACGTTCGTTAATTCTTTACGTTTTTTTCTTTTTTTTCAAATGAAATTTATGTTACTGTAATTCATTTTTATCTATGTGCAATGTATACGAAATAAAATTTGATAAATTTATTTTGTTATTTTTGTTGATTTCTTAGGTGCGTAAGCAGTCTTCTAATTTTCCATATATACAATGTGTAAAAAAAATCATGTAAATAAAAGATAGATTGGTTCCTGAAAATTGTATCATGTAAAAATAAAATTATGTGTATTTGTATTTTGAAAAAGAAATCATCTGTGTAGATAAAACAACAACAGGAACTATATACACTATCATATCAGTAATTGACTGTTTTGACTAAAGATCAAACATAGTTCCAGTACTCACTATCTGGAGAATCATCCATTTTATGGTATTTAACAATATTATTTTTAGCTGGTTATATCTTTGTAAAATTATGGAATCAGAACTGTATTTTCAAGAACATAACTTTAGCACAGAGACACTGTCTAATAACCTTTCACAGTGTTGTATACGATAACCAACAAATGTTTTCGGCCTCCACCAAGCAGCTTTCTTCGGGTTGAGAACTAGAGGTTGAGAACTATCATATACAACACTGTAAAATGTTTTTAGACTGTGTCTCTGTGTTACACACTACAGTGTTATTAGAAGTCGTTATTGTGTAACATAACTTCAGTTTGTAACACTAAGTTTATTGGAAGTATGATGGCTCACAGTTTGTTTATTTTTCCAGGAATAGTTAGGCTATAAAAGCAGTGGCTTACTGTATTTACAAAGTTAAAGTATTTAATTTATCATGTAAATATTTTAATTCAAATGTTAACTACTACAAGATTAATCAAAATCGAGAAAAAATATATATAAAATTTCTAGAATGTTGTCTCGTTTTAGTTTAAGAACTTTTGTAATTCTCTTTGATAAATATAAAATAGCATAATGACTAAATTGTGCTAATATATGACTTCAGATAAGATTTGTAAATCTGCTTTGTTGAATTTTTTGTTTCTTTTACATTTAATTGACATTTTCAGATAGTCAGCTTAGCTTCCAAAATTATAAACAAGTGTTGTTCAAGTGTTTTTGTTCCTTTAAATTTCAAAGGTTTAAATTCTACTTAATGATTGTGTTGTAAACATACAATTGTGAAGCTACATTCACATTGGCATATGAACCTACCAGTTTATGCTTTTTCAGTGTCTGTTTAATCAGTCTGTTCAGTTTGTTAGGGATCAAAATTATCTCAAGTTTTATTGAACTTCGATTTGTTCGACTAATTAAGTTTTCCTTAAAACTCGTGACTCTAAATGAAACCTTTTCGACCAACCAGGTTCTGACTTAGTGTCGCAATATGATGCGAACAGCATTTCTGTTTGTTAGTGTTCATTTGATGTAGTTTATATGACAGTACAAATCATTAAAATACAGTAATAATTTTTAAATTACAGAATTAAATGTTTAAAATATACATAAACATTAAATTCAAGCATTAATCATATTAAATACAAGAGAACCATTTTAAATTAATTATTAATGCTAAATGTTGTTTGATTAATATAACCTTTAAAACAATTGATTTTTCTCCTTTCACTATGCATTTCAAAGATAAAGATAAAACTTCTCTGCTTCCCTACTTAAGGAAACAAAACTGAATGAATGCTGTTATCAAATGACCAAAAAGGATTTTGCCTCCTTAAGAATTAAAGTTAAAAATATAAAACAGGATTATTCAAATAACTACTCTGAATAATCTGGATTTTTGGAATATTACTGGGTTAATGTTACCTTAGGTAGCCAAGATGGCGGCTCGTCTCTAATTCTAGCAAGGAAATAGCGGGACGCACATTCTAACCTAACCTAACTTATTCTAATAAATTACCATAATTATTAGCAATCAAACTGTTAGAATAGGTTAGGTTAGAACGTGCGTCCCACTGTTTCCTTGCTGGAATTAGAGACGAGCTGCCATCTTGGCTACCTAAGGTAACATTAACCTATTACGGAGCTAAAAACAATAATTAGACTATTTAGTACAAAAATCTGGAGTGTAGTTATCTGACTATTAAAAATCAGGGTTGTTGGTGA
This sequence comes from Centruroides vittatus, assembly GCF_030686945.1. Classification (NCBI taxonomy): domain Eukaryota; kingdom Metazoa; phylum Arthropoda; class Arachnida; order Scorpiones; family Buthidae; genus Centruroides; species Centruroides vittatus. The sequence goes on along the minus strand of NW_027120693.1, from coordinate 206,128 downwards.
TTTATTTAAACAGTTAGCAATTAATTTTTAGAATAAAATGTTTAATCTCTCATTCAATATCCCATTGAGAAGCAAGAAACTTTGTTCAACTTAATTTTTAGTTTGGGTATGATTTCAAAAGTTTTAGCTGTTTGTATGATCTGGAAATAAGAAAAGACGATTGGGTGATGTGTACGGAGAATTTGGTGAAGAAAGAAAATTTTCTAACCCAAAGCTCTGGAGCGTGTCCCGAGTCACTCGTACATGAGTAATTGCATTATATTCCAAAGGAAGACTGTCTTTACAATTAACCAGTGCTAGCTATTTTTGAAGAACACATCATGAATTGGCTACATTTGTGCCAAGTAACCTCTTACAATTGTTTGGCTGAGGTAGGTATTTGAAATGAAGATATATCAGTTATTATGCAACATGTTTCGAGAAATATATTTTGTTGGTAACTTTCAAGCTCCAATGCATCTGGCACAGATTCATTAGATGATGATCAATAAAGTAATTGTTTGGTATTGCTATAAAGAAACTATATTTTTTGAGTGTCGATAACCGGTTCAAAAATGTCGTCTCGTGTTTAAATCACACTAAACTCTGACATAAAATGGTCAATGGTAATTTAAGACGACAAGAAAATATTTGCATTAATTAAACGTAAGTGTTAACCTTTCTTGCTGCAAAGAAGTTTCTTGTGACGTTTGTTTTACGGTATTTTTATTATATGAAAGCGACGACAAGCACAGTGATTAAAGTTTGTTGTCCGTCCACTTGGTTGTCATTAGGAATTTATTTGCTGTTTGATCGTCTTCCCTGTTACATATGCTTTTATTGCTATCAAGTCTGTATGCAAAATCCTGGCATGTTTCACTTAAATTTGATTCAATGTATAATATTTGTCATCAGTAGTAGTTTACTAAATCATTTTTGGGTAGTGCATTCAATCACTATATCCTCTCTTAATGCTGTACATATCTTGAAAACAGTGTCTTGTGGTATTTGTCCTATACTCGTTGAATGAACAAACAATAATGTTTTAAATGTAACAAAATGTGTACAAATATTAACTATGGAAAAGCTGTAAGAGATTTTTTATGTAATTTGATAGGTAACAAAGAGACTGGATATTTCAGAAAAGCTTGAAAATGATGCTTTATAGATGTAGACAATGTATGTAGTCATCAAATAGAATTTTAAATTTGCTATTTATTTTCTTTTGTGTTTGAATTGTATTGTAGAAAATGCATAAAACCCTACAAAAAGTTTAGTTTTTGTAAAGGTTCTTGTCTATAAAATGATACAACCAAAACTGTTCTGAAAAATATCTTGAAAACAATATCAAATTTATATATAAAAAATGTCGGACTCCAAATTCTCCATAGTTTCTGAAAAATTTGCATTAAAGAAATACTGATATTTAGTCTCCAATTATGAAGTTTGAATTAAAGTAAAAAATTAAAAATACAGTAGAGCATTGTTTATCTGAAAGCTGATCAACTGAAACATCGGTTAACTGCAAGCTTTCCAGTCAAACTGTGTCGTGCTGAATCAAACGTTTTTGATACTAGATTAACTTCTAAAGTATAATTTTTTTGTTTTTATATTTTTCAGTATATTTATTTTGTTTGTACAAAATAAAGAAATAATTTTTAACGATACAATAGCCTCGATTATTATTATAAAAATTTTCGTTAGGCTTAAAATCGACGAAAATTCAACACGAAGCGACACGTAACGGAGAAAAATTTCAATGTGGGATAGGTTAATATGTTTTTTCGTACATAATCGGTTATCCGAACAATCCCAGTCCCCAGCTGATTCAGATAAACGACACTCTACTGTAAATGCAAAATAACATGTTTTGATTCAGTAGTATAGTAATATAATTGAAGTTTTTTAAAAGAACTGAAAAATTTTCTTTTTTTAAATATATTTGTTCAGAAACCAGACCTTTTATACACAGACAATAAAAGTAAATAAATACAATGTTACTTGGCTAGAGAAATTTCTCAAATATTTTTCTTCTATGCTTATATGCTTATATCCTTATATGCTTAATTATTGCCTGTTTTATATGTAAGGGCAGAAATACATCGTACAAGAAAGACATCGGCCGTACACAGTGTTTTAGCCGGCAGAAAAGAGGGTAAGGAAAAGGGGGGAAGAAGGAGGGAGAGGAGATAGACAGTAGAGAAAGGTAGAATCCTTTGAACAGCGTATATAAGGCTACAGTACCTTCTGTTTGATGTTAGCATGCAGTTTTTAGGCTGCAAGGCCGTAGTCCCCAAAGGGTTGAGTGCCGCCACAAATAGCTAAGTGTAGAAGTTGGTGTCAAGTGGCTGTTAATAGGAAGACTTATACCTACTTAATACTCATAAAACTAAACATGATTGCGAATCTTAATACTACTTAACAGCTAGACAGACAGCGCGAAAGCAAACGAACACAATGACAAACTAGACGAGACGAACAGACTGACAGAAGACAAACGAATAAGACCCAAATACGAAATTTTTATTTATTTATTTTTTTTAAACATTAACTTACTCACTAACTAAATTAACCTACCATGACTTAGATTAGGGTTTGTTAGCTTTAGTTGTCATCCTAGTTCAACCTAATTTTCATAACCTAACCAGAAACCAAGCTAAGAGTCCCTAATCTAACTTACAAATAGGACTAACTTAAACTAACCAAATTTATACTGAAAAAGATGATGGAAAATAAGAATTAAAATACAAAGTTCAAAGGCAACTATATACCGATAGTTGAAGCAAAGCAAGGGAAAGCTAATTGCTATCTGTGCCCCCGGAGTGAGAGCTTTCAAGAGCCCCACTAAGGGATATGAATGCGAATAGATGATGGAACATTGTACATGTGTTGAATGAGTTGGTGTGGGTTGTAAGGCCAGTTGTACCCTCAAAGAATAGCAGCTCTCATTAAACTATTCCTAATGTGATTGTACCTATTGCAGTGAAAAACTAAGTGAAGTGGCGTTTGGTCCTCCTGAATACCACAATTGCATTGTGGATTGTCCCCAAGGTTAAATCTATGCAAGTATTGCTTAAAGTTGCATGTCCCGTAAGTAGCCGAGTGAGGGTGTTACTAGAGTAAAAGTGGCGAAGAATCGCAGTAATGTCAACCTTGGGGACGAAAGTGTAGGTAGGCAGAAACACAGACTGATATTTTTCAAGAGAATTATTTTAACATAGAACTTGACAATATAAGGGATGAGATGAGAGCAAACACGTGACCTCCACATGGAGAAATTTTATTGTCAAATCCATCTCTGAATGAAACACACAAAGTGTGTCCTCGGATATTTATCACACAGAAATAAATCTGCTGCTGCAGAATTCCATGCCTAAATTTTATGAGCAAAAATATCTGTGTCCTAGTTCTAAGACAAATGATGATTTCTAATACAGTAGAGCATCGATTATCCGACTCAATTGGGGACTGGGGTTGGTCGGATAACTGAAAAGTCGGATAACCGAAAAGTATGAAAAAATACATTATTAGTATAGTGTATTAGGTCTGGTTTAAATACTAGCCTCCCTTTCATGGTCGAGCCAGTGCTGCCAGCTAAAACATGCAAAAATTTAACAAAAAATAATATTAAAGTAGCCAAGATATAACCAAATATTGTAGCGCCACATCACTAGCGGACATTTGAATTTGCCGACTAGAAGCGGTCGGTTAATCGGGGGTTGGATAATCGATGCGCTACTGTACATGTGATTATGTATATGCTAGTACAAAATCTAGAGTTTGGAAGAATTTTTTTTAATAATTGAAAATATATGTATTGGAAACATACTATCTACCAAAAAGTTGTTAAATACCACACTCTATTACAAACATTTGCCCTGTATGTAGCTTAATATTCTGCATATTCACCTTTTGCTTTTATAATGGTATTGATCCTCTTGTACTTTTTGCCAATCATTGTATGGCTTATCAGTAAAGTTTTCCCATTTTGTCTTCAATTCATCTCTCAGATTTTCCACAATATTGGAATGTGTTGATCCAGCCTGAACCTGGTAATCCAATTCATGCCAACAGTATTTGATTGACTCTTAGGGCTAGGAATAACTACAGAAAAATTCCCAGCTTTCCCTTCTCAACAGCCCACTTTATACTACTTGCCAACTTAATTTACAAAGGAGGAATTAATAGAAGACAACTCAAATTCATGTTTGTGTAATTTTTGTCGTCATTGCTTTTTTTTTTTTGTGTCTTACATAGTTTCTGGCCAGCATACAAAAAAAGACCTGTTCAATTATCACTATAAACTGCTGTTTTCAGTTACACAGAAAACTAACTCCAATCTATAAATTAATCAAATGATATTACTGGTTTCATCAGTCAATACTTGGCTAATTAAATATATTTAATTATAATATACTGTATGTATTTAATTAGCCAAGTTATTAAGTGATGGAACCAGCTAGTTTTTATTTCTTTAACTTTCCTACCTTAAGAAATTTTATAGTTTTTATTTGTAGTTCTTTGGGAACAGAATGTCCTTTACATCATATAATTCTATTACACACTTGACTTTTGGACTTTTGTACTTATTTTAGGAACACATTACATCCAAAAGTCAAGGACTGCCTGTTTACTATGACATGCAGGTATATTCCCATCTCAGCTATCCACTAATCTCAGCCTCTAAACACTATACAGGAGCACAATACTGTTCTCAGCTTAATGTCAGCTAGATGTCTTCATTAAAGACAACATTGATAAGTGTTAATGAGGAATTTTTTCCCCTAGGTTTCCTGAGGAGAAGTAAACTAATCCAAGATGAAAATATAATTATTTGTAAGACAAAAATTAGGACAAATATTACTTTTTACAGCAGTTTTAAGAGTTGGTTTATTTTAAAATTTAAATGTTTTTGAACAAATTAAACTTGTCTTAATTTTCATGAATATCAATCCAAGAACAAGATCAGTGGCGTAGCGAACGTAACTGGAGCCTGGGGCACGACACTTTATTGGCACCCCCGTCCTCTCTCCAGAAACACATATAGTTTGTCTTGGAGACCATTTGGGCACCCCCCTGCGAGTGGTGCCCGGTGCACAATAGACCCCCTTGCACCCCCTCGCTACGCCACCGAACAAGATTAACATAATTTTCAATTTTCAAAATTAAAAGTTTGAAAAACTTAATATGTATTTGTTAAATAATTTTAATTAATTTGAATGTGTAAGATTTTGTTACGACTAAAATATTGATTTAGATTCTTATTTTTGATTTTTATATTCATAAATTCGGTTACGTATTAACAAACATGTTTACAGGAAATGATAAATATTTCATTGATAATTTAATTTGTGCGATGTAATAACTGATAGTTTATTTACTTATTAGAACATATCTAAGAGTAATCAAGGACAGTCAGAACTTACCCTTTGGGGACATTGAAGTATTACATAGGGTCTAAACATAATTTGTCATCTGACCTCTTCCCTCCAATCATTGTTTGAGTCTTCCTCCCTAAATTATGTAAGACACTGTTAATCTACTTTGTTTATTAGGGGGAACAAATTTTATAATATCAACTAGGTATAATAATAATAATGTTAATATTTATAAGTTTGATGATAACATGTGAAAAAAACAAAATTTATTATGAAATTAAGAATTACAATTGAATCAGTGTATTGTAATCAGAGTTTGGGTTACAGTTGTTATTATCTTCAGGTAAATAGGCACTTTTAAACTCTTTTTATGCTTTCAGCCTTGTTTTCAATTCTTTAAACATTGTTTTATTGCTTGCTTGCAGTAAAGTAATTTAAATTGCTGGCATTTCTAACTGATTATACATTAACTGTTGTCGAAGACGGTGCTTTGAAAAATAATATGCAAGAACACTGAATGAATCAGAATTAATACTATGGTACTGTATTAGGTGCACTCTATCAAAAGAAATATTAATGTCAGCTGTTGGGTCTAGCTGAACATCATGCATATCAAAAAAGCCCTCTTGGCACTTGCAGGTAGAAGAGTTGTTAGTGACGTATGCTGTGAATGGTTATTTTTACCAATTATTAGAAGGCAACATTATTGGAACTTATTATCTATTTAAATTGTTCCTTTTATACAGTAGTAACAGCAGAGTATATTTATTTAGAGTAATTGCACTCAGCAACTACTGTATACTCTGGTAATGGTGCTTGTCTTTCTTGGAAAATTAATGATAGTGCCGATTACCGAAGCTTAGAAGACAGATAAGTTTAGACAAATACAAATTTTCTTTCACTTATTACGTCTAGGACAATGATCAATCATTTCAACATTTGTATTGATATTTTGAAATGTTACGAGTATTTTTATGTTTATAATAAAAAACAGAATCAAATCTTTGCAATTACGTAGCTTACTTTGCTGTAAATATTGTACAATATAAAATATTTACCATAATATGTTAAAGACACCATTTAGAAAGCCCCATAAATAATTGTATGTGTAAGAATTGCAGGTTTAAATTTTGATTATTTTTCTAGATTTTTTCCCCCCTCAATTAAAATAAAGTTTGTTTATAAGTACAGGTAATGCTTATATAAGCTTACAAGTATGAGTATTATATTTGTAAGCTTATGTAGAACACAATTTTCATTTGTCATTTTCTATGTTACTAGAAGACAAAAGACTAAAGTTGGCAAAATTGTAATTAATTAAGGATATAATGAAATAGAAGTAATTTGTTAATGAAAATGAGACGACGACAATGATACTATACCTGAGTTAAGAGTCGACCTCACTTCCTTACCAGAACAATGCGCTAAATCACAAATAACCAACCTGCTACTGAAAATACATGAGTGAATCAGTGTTTTCTTTTGTAGTGAAGTGTAGTGAAGGTTTATTTACTATTAAAACTTTCCATCACAATGTTTTTCTAAATCCTTTTAACGTGTTGTTTAGTAAACTTTAACCTAAGATAATTTAGATAAATGTTGGTCAACTTAAGTTTTTCTTTTATAGTTAAGTATAAGAGATGTAATATAGATAACATCTGCTCTAATTATTACCATATCTGGCTATATTTTACAAAAATATTCATATCATTAACTGAATTAGAGTCCACTTTAAATATTTAATTATCATTCACAGAACTTGAGCAACATGCAAATCTGTAAATTTTTGAAGTTTTATTAGTAGTTCCTTAATTATAAGAAAAATATGCTTTTTATTTGAGTTAATATTTACTTATTTAGAGCTTAAAATGCTTTCATGCTCATCTGGCCCACTTTTACAGGCTCAATAACTCCTAAAACGTGAGCCAGAAAGGCTCAAAAGCAGTTAAGTTCTAAATATTTTCAAAATATTTGTGATAAATGAACTAGCCATTGTGATTACTTGGTTGAATTAATCGATGCACCTTTAACAACGAGTGAAGTTTAAATAGTGCTAATGTTCTTGACCCCGTGAACGGGCTCTCAATTTCAACTGCCCACACCTGAAGATGGTTCCGTTAACAAGGTTGTAAATGTTAGTATTATTTAAAGTTTAAACTTCACCACTGTTAAAGTAGCATTGATTAATTCATCTAAAATATCTACTTCAATAAAGCATACCTTTCTTATAATTTGAGTGTGAATTAATATATATACTATTTTATTTTCATTAAATAACCTTAACGTAATTGATATTTTAAGCTCTCCAGTTATTAAAATTTCAGAAAGTCAGGTTTGGTCAATTCTACGACATTTTTTTATTCTTTGTTTAGGACTGAAATGTGTAATATCATTTTTACTAGTGACAAAATACAAGGAACTTGTCGACTACACATTTCATACAGTTTAAATATAGCATATATTTATATAATTATAGTTCAACGTTAATGATTCTTATAACTTTTGTAACCAAACAAAGTTCAGTTTAGTTGCCCTAAGTTAAAGAATCAATTTTCTAATTTATTTCCTGGCAGATTTTTAATAATCAATTGAAAAATTTATCTGTTTTGTAGTCTGCGCATCACAAATTTTGTAGAAATGAATGAAATTATCAGGAGAAAGTGCAGAGCATTTCGTTACACAAGTTCTTTATCATTATGCAAGGCACCGACAAATTAATCATAACTTTTTTTTTAAAAAGGGAATAGAACGTTACAAAATGGCTTCATTCTAAACAACTTCACTGTATTGAAAGTCACCCATAACTTTAACTGTAACTAGGAAGTGTGTGTACAATTTCTGATTAAATTAACCCTCCAGTTAATGGAACAATCACCGAACTGAAATCTTTATAATGTTGTTCTATTTTTAACAGTTAACAACATTGGTTAATGTTACCCTTGGTGCCAAGATGGCGGCTCGTCTCTGATTCTAGCAAGGAAACTGTGGGACGCACGTTCTAACCTAACCTATTCTAATAATTTGGTTGCTAATAATTATAGTAATTTATTAGAATAGGTTAGGTTAGGTTAGGTTAGGTTAGAACGTGCGTCCCACAGTTTCCTTGCTAGAATCAGAGACGAGCCGCCATCTTGGCACCAAGGGTAACATTAACCAAAACGTTAATTTTATTATTTTACCTGGATCTGGTGAAGTACTTTGTGATATTGATATGGCGCAGTTTACACGGTACAGTAATCAAGGACATCGCGATTAACCGCATCGAAAAAGTCATTGTGTCTATCATCAATTAGATACAAATTTTCAAGTAAATATTTATAGATACCTGTCAAAAAAATCAACGTAAACATCCGGAAAACAACGTCTTTCTGGCTACGTCCCGGTAAACAAGCATTGTTTTTAGATAAGTTGAAAATAAAGTGGTTGCAACCCGAGCTTCACCTCAAGCTCATTTTCTGTTGTTTATGTAAATTACAGCCGTTGCGTGTAATATTTTTTTTTGTCTGTAACTAACCGAGTACATGTCGAGGACCATCTTGGTTTCGAAATTTTCGTTAATTCGCGTTAAAATTTCGAAGATTTAATCACTTATCTCGCTGCTGCAAGGTGCGAAAGTTGGTTGATAAACAGTATTTCTATTAATAACACCCGGCTCTTTCATAATTTTTCAATTATTTTACACGGTTTAAAATAGTTTCACATTGCAAAACATGGTCTTATCTTTCTTACATGCGGTTATTTTTATTGTTAAGAGCATATTTTTTTTTTAAATTATTTTACTTGATTATTGTTTTCGTAGAAGTGGATCATGATTTTAATTTTCTTTCTATTTTTATCTTGTTTACTTACACCTGAAGTTGGGTGTGGACGAATGTGAAAAAACTGGTGTTTTTTCAAACTGTGCCAATTTGTTTTGCTGGTGTAATCACTTATATAGTTATTTGTAACCTTTTTTTTACTGATAATATATCAAATTCGCCTTTTATCTACGAACTAAAAGTGCTATTTATAACTTCGGTTGATTTTTGTTTTTATCACAAAATGTCTGACATTATTGTATATAAATTGCTAATTAAATTTTTAGGTTAATGTTACCTATGGTTCCAAGATGGCGGCTCGTCTGATTCCAGCAAGGAAACAGTGGGGACGCACGTTCTAACCTAACCTAACGTATTCTAATAATTTTGTTGATAATAATTATGGTAATTTATTAGAATAGGTTAGGTTAGAACGTGCGTCCCCACTGTTTCCTCTCTTCTATTTGCTGGAATCAGAGACGAGCCGCCATCTTGGAACCATAGGTAACATTAACCAATTTTTAATATAATTATTATAAGAGGTATTCGACTTCTCAGATAATCTTTTTATTTAAGAGTATCTGAAGATACCATTGAGGATACAATGGGAAAACAAAGCACTGGAACTTTGCTAACGCGACAAATCCAAAATTAAGGTCCATATCTATAATAATTACTGTTTTTGGTTCTTTGTCTTGCATTGTTTCAGGAATTTAGCGGGAGAAATGGGTAAAAAATTAAATTTTTTTGTGGTATATCGAAGCAGAATTTGTGATAGGCTTATTCTTCTGCAATGGATCTCTTGGAGATTTAAATTACAGAACCATACAAAAATGTAATGTAATTGATACGGAGTCATAAATAACTCATTGCATTGCCTTAATTCTTGCTTTTATACGAGCAGTGGCACTATTATCGCTTCATTAAAGGCATTTATGTAGGCCTAATTTTACTTTGGGTAAAGTGATTTTCATCCAAATTTTGGACCAGTTAGAGCGAATTCTAAATGTAAACTATAACTTAAACTTCCTCTTCAGGTTTAAACTGTAACTTTCAATGTAGTCAGCAATAGATAACTATGGTTAGTTGCTTCCATTAATTATGGATTAGTTAATGGTAGAATCACGTGACAAAGTTTAACCCTCCCCAAACTAAATCTTGTTCGGGCTGAGGTACTTAGTTTCAAAATATTTTAAATATGGGAAATTATGTTATAATGGATGTCTATTAATTACGCGTACAGTTTAACGGAGGAATGGGATCACAATAAGGGCATCATTGTATACGATTGGGAGGGGAAGTCGAGGCATTGTATACGCGGACTTGTGGCGTACAAATAGATTTGTTCTTTAAACCTAGTGATGGGAATAAACTACCAGTTAGAAAATATATGCAGAAACTTTTAAATTTCTTCAATATCAAGGGAGTCCACGAAACCGTGAAGATCACCAGTGGCCGAGTGGATCTTTTTTCTTTCTTCTTATCCTTTAGCTGGCATTGGGATGGGGTTTTCTTCGGAGCCCATATGCAGCTATAGGTGCTGCAGGAATTCGGCAGCACTAATAATGGTCTTTCACGCTTCTCGGTCCATGGCTATAGTTTTGGCATCGGTGAGGCTTAGTCGCAGATTTGCAGATCCTTCTCGATTTGGTTGGACGAGTGGATACAACACTAAACACTGGTAGTTAGTCGTGGGTTTGCGCCTCGCCAACGTAAAGAATACGGTATCCGGAAAACTACACGTGGCCAGGTTTAGTTTTCCGGGTATTCTTTACGTTGGTAACACCTAAATGGGGGCCAGTTTCCCTTAAAAGAACTCCCGGGAGGCATTCCCCTGGGCAGATCGTTCGTGTATTGTGTCGCGGTAACCAAATAAACCAACCAAACTAAACTGCGGTTTCATGAACTAGTTCATAACCGCAGTTCATGAACTAGTTCATGAAACCGTGAACTATTGTACACTTGATTAAGTGGGAGGGGAGTTTGCCAAAAGTACAGTACATCATTGTACACAAGAGGGAGGGAAGGGGTCAAATGTGATTCAAAAATTGAATACATTTTAAGTCTTCTGTATTTCGTAGATGCAAATGATGATAATCTTGATCGACAGATTTTTTAAGGCTAAATTCCACACGTTTCTCTGAAATTAAACGGTTCAATACTTCATAATTTTTAACATTATAATCTGCGTTGAATAAGCCATAAATAATTGCGATAATTCTTCTTATATTATAGAAATTAAGTAAAAGTAGTTCCTATATACATATAGAGCTGTGAGGATAAAACTGCTAGAAATTAACGGGGAAGAGTAGAAAAGTAGGAGAAAATATGTCTATTTTTGCTTATTTCCTCAATTAAATTTTGTTTTGACCCGATAAAACGACCACATTTTAAAAAAAATTTATCCCCGAAATTCCCAATTTAATTGTTCGGGATGAATAATTTATTAAACTTTGCCTGGATCATCTCCCGAAATGATTGTATATTCGTTAACGTTTCGCTGTGTATAATACGTAAAATCTAGAGTCACTACGCATTTTTCTGAACAATTAATTGAATTTATATATATATCTAGCCAATAATGTCTTAAAAAACAATACACATAACGGCTAGCAACTGTGGTAATAGTAACAACCGCGTATCTCTATGGATAAACTGGTGATGTAACGTTGTTGTTTATTAATAAAAGAGCTAACTCCAATCGCAAACTGATAATTTTTAAAATGAATATTAAAAGTAATCGAATAATTATCAAGTAAAATACGGTCATCGAACTTAGAATAACGCTCGGCAATGACAAAAATCAGCAACGAATACCGGAAGTCTGAAGCGTTAACTATTCCCCTCTTCCGTTCTTTTTTAAAACAGATAAACGGAAATAAATAGCCAAAACACTCTTCTAGCAAACCTTTCCTTTCTATAAATAGAAGAAAGCAAGGGAATTTAAAAATAATAATAATAATAATAAGAGATACAGTCGGAGAAAACAAAGATATCGCACTTGTTATTCGCTAAGATAGAGAAGATTGTTGTTTGCAAAGATAAAAAGTAACACTTATCTCTCGAAATTTTCCGTTTGTAGTATCTTATTTTGTTACTCGAATTGGATTTCTTTATATAAGAACCCATGGCATCGCCTAGTTTTTATAACAAAATGCCTTGTTTCAGTTACTGTTGTCGCGAAATCGGCTGCTCGTTGCTGCTGATTGATCCTTACAATCAAATTTTGTGGATTCAGGTGAGATTTTTAGCAAATGTATTTTTAAACTTGTGTTTCAATTTTTTTGATTTAAGCACTTTTTTCTTGGAAGAGGACATTTATGTGACGAATAACCTCCATAAACATGACACATCCTGCTGTCAACTTGACAGAATGTATGGTTCTCACAATTAATGCCTTTTAAATTTTTGTTAATGTTACCCTTGGTGCCAAGATGGCGGCTCGTCTCCGATTCCAGCAAGGAAACAGTGGGACGCACGTTCTAACCGAACCTAATCTATTCTAATAAATTACCATAATTATTAGCAACCAAATTATTAGAATAGGTTAGGTTAGGTTAGAACGTGCGTCCCACTGTTTCCTTGCTGGAATCAGAGACGAGCCGCCATCTTGGCACCAAGGGTAACATAACCTTAATTTTTGTGTGCGCCCCATATATATTAATATTTCTCTATTATTTTATGTATTTTAATTGGTAATTTGAGTGTGAACTTTAGTGAATCACATTGTTTTTCCCATATAAAACTTGTGGGCACTTTTGGGAGTAAAAATTTTAAATTATAATATAATTGACATTTAATGAAGAATTTTTGAAAAATTTCAGGAAAAATTTGATATTTTATGAATATATTTTTGAATAAAATGAAATCAGGTTATTGAAATTACTCTACACAATTCCTATACTGTAAATAACCCGTATTTTTACATTAAAAAACTTCATTAACCACCCACATTTTATATTGCATATCCCTAAGAATGGGAGACTATGAGAAAAAGAATTTATGAATATCAATTAAAGGTAATTAAAGAAGGATAAATCTCTTTTAGAATTTATTTAATCACTTAAAAGAATATTTAAAGTCGCTGTGTATATTTTGATTAGAGCAACCCTGCTTTTAATCATACACACACTGTAAAGTACTGTGCTAACATCAAACAGATGTGTGCATCTGTTTCATTAATTTAAGTGAAGTCTGGATTATTTCTTCGGAGTTTAGCTTGATTTAGATAAATTCTACAATTTTTTTTCTTATATAAACTCTGTATAAATGCGCTTTTTCACACGTATAAAGCCATGTTTAATTCCAATTGAGGTGTGATAAATGCCAAGGTTGTGATTAAATGACATTTGTTTTGAGTGTCATTCCATTCTCCTGATCATTGATCTATGTCCAAAGTTGTTTGTTATGAGATACTCAAGTAATATCTAATCTGAATTCAGGTATTTTTAAGTTTCTCTTGCTATTTTTTCATTTGACTAACTCACAACTGTACATCAGTTTAGCCCCCATTATTACTGTTATTTTTTTTCTGAGTGGCAAGTTTGGCTGTATTTACCTATACATCCTCCTTCCTTTTTTAATTCGTGTGGCATCAATACAGTTTACATTGAAGAAAGGCAAAACTAAACAAAGTTTATCTGGCAAACTAAGATTCTATTGTTAGATTTCATATTGGGGGATAGAAAAAGAATCTAATCTTCAAGATAAATTGAACTTTAAGGGAGGAGAATAAGAAAAATACATTTAAACAGAATCATATCTTGGCATATTTAAGATAAATTTAGCTTTAGGAAGGGGAGTAACTTAGCTAGGAAAAGTGCGTTTTGTATAGGACCAAATCTGGACCTTTCTAACAGTAAGGTAAGAAGTAACCTAATTTATAATATAAGGATATTTCTTTAATGTATTCGAATTCGCTTTAATTCAGCTCAAGATATACATAAAATAATTCTCTACATTGATATAAGATTTACTCTATTATCGTGCTACATACATTATAATTCAATTTTTTTCAAGTGAAGTTTGAACTGTTCATGCCGTACTGATGGGCTTAAATTAATCCACAGGTAGTGCCCAAATCAATAGGGTAAGCTTAATCATCATCCACATTAGAGCTATTGATACGTATTTGACAAGTTTAACAGCATGTTACTGGGACCGACATTAGATTAAACAATAAACCTGTGCCAAACTTTGTACCTGAGATCATCCATGGAACAAATCATTTTTATTTTATGGATGGTTCAGATGGCACAGGAAAATTGTGTAGTAAGAGAAATTGCAACAATTATGATATTTTATTGTATTATTTTTTTCTTCTTTCTAGAATAAAGGGGTGAAGGTGCCAAAACCCGTATCCATCGGACCCAGTTCTTTCATACCAACCAAAGAGGTAAGAATCTTTCGACACCTTCACAAAACTCGCCATTTATAACGTTTTGCAATGGGCTGGGCACATCAGAGCTTAACCGTTTATAAAGCAAAAGCGGGTCTAAATCATCGGCAATGCGAGGTATTGTTTTCGGTTTCGTGCCACGAATACCACCTCATCGCGTGCCAATACTTTGTTATTCTGTCGGAGGACCTCGGAATTCGAAACGGCACCAAAATTCTACCAGGATTTAGATTCTGGCCAAATTCTTTTCGATGTTTTTACCAATAGCGTTGAAAATTGACGGTTAGGAGGGGGGTAAAAAGAGCAAAGATCCAAAAGCTAACCGTTCGGTCGACGTCGTTTCTATCCCCGGATTCGTTAAGTTGCCAAAAACGTCAAGAATAGCCCAGTAGAAAACAAGCTGGCTTTTCTCGCTCGCTTGTTATCCGGATAAGACTTAGTAAATGGCGAGAAAACAAACCGAGGTAGCACCCCATTTTTTTCTCATCTAAGACCATACAACGAGCTGCCGAGACTAGAAATTAATGCCATATTCTTTCTTTTATCAGGTGCTGTCGCCCTACTCGGACAACCCCGAAGTAAGTAGTAGCAATTTTCGTTAATAGGTGGCGATGTAGTGTTAAGCTTTGATCTCCCTCTTTAATACGAACACCCATTTGTTTATCCGGTGCAACGCCGACTTCCGGTCGAGCTTGTTTATTAATTTAACGCTACACAAAAATGTAGTTGTTCTTCCTCCCCTCTTCGCGGATTCATAGCATATTTCTCGGGACTGGTAAACAGTTTCAAGGATAAATGCGTGAAATTAAATGCCCCTCTTAACGTTAGTAAATCGTGTATATTCCGGGTCGTTGCGGGGGATGTAAAACTAGCGCTGGCTTCGCATAAGTTCCCACTCCCTCGTCTTTAGATACAAGTAAGTAATTGGCTAGAAAACAATCAACATCGCGATGACGTTTGGCAGATAACGCTTCGTTTAAGTGGTTCTAAAACGGTCTCCGGAGGGGAGGAAAAAAAGAAATTAGTTCCGTTTTCGGCTGCCGGGTGGCGTTTTACCAGTGTGCCACTCCGACTCTCAATGTCGCGTTAACCAATACGCGTTGACGTTTCGGATACTCGCGGGCAACGTGTTTATATGTCTAAATAAGTATAAAAATGTAAAATAATGCGTGTAAACGGCGTAAAAGTTGAGGGTCAATTATTAATTCGCGGGCATTTCTATTCGGTAACAGGTGATGGGATAGAAAGCGAGAGTCGTTTCGGTCAAGGTCGTGCGAACTTCGATAGTATCAGTTTTGTTTTTTGACTGAAGTTCCCATCAATTTTACGTTTTTTTTTCTAGTCTCAAATATTTCTGCCCTGAAAAATTTTCTACTTGCTGATTTCCAGAGGAACCAAACATTCCATTTTTTCCCTTTGTCTGCTCCAAGCTCGGTATCTTAGAACTTTTATGGTCCCGAAATAATTTGTAATGAATATAAATCCCAAGAAATCTTTGTTATAAGTCTGACGACAGTTCCATACGTTATTGAAGCAGTGCAAAGAACTGCGTTTATCAAATGATGGCAAAAAAGAGGATAGAAAGACACGTTTCTGTCATCATTTCGTTAATTGTTTTAGCTTTATTCTGGTGGAAATTTCTTCAGTTTACAAGATGGTGTTAGGGTCAGGGATTCGGTTTCCTTTCGTTTGCAGCGGTGTTTCTCCCTTCGTGTGCGAAGAAAAGTAAAAATTTCGATAAAATTACTTAATAATTTGTTAATCTCGACCCAAAATAATATAGTAATTTGTCAAGATTCGATTTTTGCAAGCGTTTGAGTGCAAAAACCGAGTCTGATGCAATGTCGAACCTCGTTGCAATATTGATTCTAGAGTTTCGTGTACCTTCTTCTATATATAAAATTCACGTTCTCGGTTCTTAATTAGGAATCTTCTGAATGGATTCTAGAAAAAGAAAAAAAATGTATAATTAGTTCTTGCATTAAATTTACTTTAAAAACTATTTTTGTTAACAGAAGAGCAATGATGATTGCCTTAAAAAAATTAAGTTATTTTGGGCTAGAGTATTTTCGACTGCGACATTCATTTTGTGGAGAATCGAGCTATTTAACGTATGCAACCGATGGCACGTGTCATTTTGGAGGCTAACTTCTATGTTGTTTACTACAGAAATTTAAGCTTATCGTTTGTCTAGCATCTGTGCCGATTCTTCTTTTGGAAAGATGCCATTTAGGGGGTTCTAACTCCCGTTAAAGTGAAGAAAATCGTCCAATGAAAAATGGAGTAACAAAAGCTGTTGTAACTTCGTTCCAAAAAGACACCAAAAATTTTGATTTATGGTGTGAATCATCAGCATGTCCTTGGAATCAGCAGGTTGTCCAAATGGGACTTTGTAAGCGAGTTCTAGAGTTTAATCGTCGATTTGTTTTTCGTATACATCACAATGGTGATTTATTTGCTCAATATTGATAGCAGATATTGCAAAATGTCGACTGCAATTAGTGTATATAGAATAGGTTATAAAGTATATTTTGGCAATGCATTATCGCTACTATTGGGCAAGGCTCATAAGCCTTACATACGGGGTCTTGACTTTCACGTGTTTATAAATTGCACAGATAAGACAAGTGTCGTCATTTTACCGCTCTCGGGGTCCCGAGATCGAATTCAAACGAGCAATCCCGAAATTTTTTGGGATGGTCTTTCCCAGATACGTCGAGGACCACTCTGTCTATTGTGGACCTGCCAAACCCACAATGGGTGTGATTAAAAAGGCCCTCTTAATTCCCATAGGGCAGAGTCAAAAATAAGATAAGAGTCCTTTGTTTCTAGTTATTAGCAAGAAGCGCAAGGAAACATTTTAAAGATTAAACTATGAAATTCAGACAATTTATAAATATATGATAAAAAAATTAAATTAAATTGCGGTTTATGTATACATTTGTATGGAAATTTGCATAGTTTAGACCACCCTTGATCCTGGGTTCTTCGTTGTAGAGAAGTAATTCAATGGTAGATTAATTTTATTATTAAAATATTTAGAATTAAAACGTTTTTTTAATATGAAAATAATTACAGAAGAATACTTTATTATGGAATTATTTTTTAAATCGAAATTTGATTCATTTAACGAACTTTATTAGCGAGTAGTTTTGGTTACTAAGGTGGCAGTAACAGTGTACTATGAGCTCTTTTCAAAGCTAATAATAATGTTTTTGATGATGATGATCATCTGATTTGCCGTATGTTTCTTGTCAGAATAAAAATGGAACCTCTTCTTGCAACCTTTCTTTTATTTATATTTCAATCAGTCTGATTACTGTCTACAATATCGTTTCTTTGGATTATGTGTGCACAAAATGCACTCAAAAATAATTGCATCTTACGAACGGATGAGGTACAATTGAAAATTTTAGACGCATCTATAACAAGATAATTTAATCATTTATAAGATTTGATGATTCAGCTGCTTTGTGTGAATGTTCTTATAATCTAAATTTATCCTTAACATCCAGTTCGTTCCGTATTGATTTTACATAAGCTGCAATAACAAATTTATCAGATTCAGCTACTTTTCATCAACGTAGTAGATGCCAGATGAGGTTTTCTTCTTTATTTATGAAAGACTTTTAAAATATTATAGAAATTCCTTCCAAAAATGTTGAAATCGATTCCTCAAATAAGTTAATTCGGAGGTGTTAGAAGATGAAATGCTTAGTTCTGATCGTATTATACGTAAATGTATGCCAATAATGTGACATATTCAGAAATAGATGCGTATAATATGCGATAAAGCAGAGATATTTCGCTTCACTAAGGCGATTTTTCTCATGAAATTATTAATAAATTAAAAAAATACGTGAACTAAATCACTCTGAAAGTGATTCAGAAGTGATTCAGAACTTACGTATGCCCTATTGCAATTATTTTAATTTCTGTCAGCTTATCAATTCATTTGTTTTTCTTTTCTAAAAAAGAATTTCTTTGTTTAAAATGTTCGATATTATAATTTATAAAATCTTATTTTTTCATGGTCAAAACGGCGATGTTTGGATAATTTCTCACACAGTACAATGCGCTAAATCGCGTAACCACACCCGTCACGAACTTGCAAATAATTCATATCCGAACCATATGATAAATAGAAGTTTCCGAACTACGCGACCTTCACGTTTTACGATTTCTATCTGAAGATTTCTGGAAAGACAATTTGTATGCGTTAATATAACCCAAAAGCAACAAGCTTGTAGCATATATTTAGAATTACAGTACATTTTATACGTTCATTTGTCGAGATGTTAAAGTTCACGAGACGAACGGATGCTGGATTGTAATTTATCATCAAGCATTAAGAAATGTTAAAATTAGATAAATTTTTTTTATACGTTTCGAAGTTCAGAAGAAAAATTGAAGATTTAAGTGAAAAATATAAATTTTTCCCCGTGAAAATGGATTTAAAAATGCTTAAATACGTTAAACTTAAGGTTTAAATTAAAAATATCTTTCAATTAAACAATGAAATTTGAGAATGTATTTAAATTATAACATAAATTTTTAAAGGCGAAAATGAAAATTTACGAGGGAAACTTCATTGATTCTCTTAACTAATCTCTGAAACGTCGTAGTCTACGTCAAAATTTCACAATAATCCGAACTAGACGATAAAAATCTCGAGTTTACATACACTTTTAATGTGTCTAAAATTTATCAGATAAACACACGTTTAAAAGAAGGGGGAGAAACCCTTTTAATCTGTTAATCCGATAAGTTCTTTGTCACCCGAGCTGCAATCGAGTTTTGCAATTTCACTTGTTACATTGTCTACGTGTTAACCATACTAATTGGAATAAATTAAAATGTAGACAGATGCATTGTTCCAAACCCGTTAAGGTTCTACGCACCGAATTGGACCTATTCCCTTTTGGCACACGACGGAGTATGAGTATATTCGTGCTTGCACCTCTTTGAAATTTACTAATGCTCTCCCGCTGGATGATGCAACCTTGGCATACATCTGCCAAGAAAACCTGCTTTGGATCCACCTTCATTCGTTTACATTGTATATGGCATACCCCTTTATGACTTGAAAATTTCTACATTGTTTCAGTTAGATTAATGAATTTCGCTCGAACTTCTCTGGAATTCTTCAAGATTTAACGTCGAACTATCGGAGGGAATTTTGTTTGCTGCATAAATATTGATAAATCGTTTATAAAAGTAAATAATCAGTTAATTTATCGATGATCTTTAGTAAATATTTTTAAAAATTGATAGAAAATTACTTCAAAAAATTGATTTATTACGTTAGTTCTTACGTCAACGATATATATGTGTGTGTTTTATTTCACTAATGCAATGAATTGCTCAAGTTTCATTGAAGATAACATATTTCCTAATGCTTTTATCGGGAAATTACTTAATCTCAATTACTGAATTTTGTTCATTTTCAATTGATTAAACTCGATTATTTTATTACCGTAACACAACTGATACTGATAAATTTCTTTGTGAATAATAAATTTGGGATTGTGTGTCGATTTCAGTCGTATTATACGTTGCCTTCTGATATCTTTATCAATTTATCTTGACTTATTTATTTAAATGAGTCAAGTTCTATCGCGATAAACTGTATCGAAAGGCAAATAATTAAATTTAGATGGTTTATTCGTGGCCATTTTTAGCGAAATTTTGAATTATTCTGCTGAGTATTGTTCTGCTTGTCAAATATACGCAATTTCATAAGCACAGATGAAAGATGCTAGATCATTTGGCTCGGATCATTTGGCTGCACGTAGAATTCCAAAATTTAGTGTTTTATGTAAAAAATATGAAAATAATAAACTTTCATTTTTATTTTTTTTTTTAATGGCTTTAGGGTGAGGTGGGCCTCGCATTTTTATAATACATTGGCTCCATTTCGTCCCTCTCGGGCCCTACACGTTGCGTGAATCGAAATTTTGATGATAAATGTATTTATTTCACTTCGTTACTCTGAAAGCAAATTCTAGCTAATTTATCAGAGAATTTTATTCATAAATAACGAATGAATTCTACGAATAATTTCTCATTTCGTTTCTTAGAATTGTTAATTTTGTGTAAACTTCTTTCGTAAGAATATACATCCAAAGAAACTTAGTCGGAAAATATAAATTTCGGAATTTTCTTAATTATTCCCTACAGGATATTATCGAGAGCATCCACAAGCGTACAATTTAAATTAATTTGAATACAGGAGTACATTTCTTTGCATAAAATTAAGTTTTCTAAGAAGTTCAAGGAGAGTTAGAACGTTTCTTTATTAGAAAGGAGTGAACAGACAGACTGCATTTGAAAAAGAAAACAACAAACTAGTTTCTAACAAAAGAAAATATAAGAGTTATGATACAATTTGCTCCATTGAGATGAAGCGCAAGTTTTCACGATGCATACAAAATCAACCAGAAAAAATACGAATGACGTGTGGCTTGTAAGCGGCTTCAATACATAAAGAAACGGCTCGAACACTTTCTATTGTTATAAACATTAAAGTTGGAGAGATAACGTAGTTGTCAAGGGCGAGATTAGTATCAAAAGCAACTCACAGTAGTGATATTTTATAATAAAATAGGTCGTTAATGACACGATATTACTGTATAGAAACAGATCATTGAGGCGAAATCAGATCGCGGAAACTAAATAAATAAAATCTTAAGTGGTTTCGTCTACCAGTTTTCGTTATCAGATCGTACCTAATGAAAGATTCAAATAATTTTCCAGCTACTTCACACACAATCAAATACACTTAAGCATTATCACACAGAGCAACGAGATACTCGAGTGATAAATCAATATTTAGATCAGTTGTTCATTCGGTTGATATCGAGTTGAATTTATCAGTTCTTATTCTGTTGCCCGCTTTGATATTCACATCCTGTTCTAGTTTCTACGTAGATCCCATTGCCTTCTCGTATGTAGTAGTGATACGGTGCAGTATTGAATGCTCTGTGTTATAATTTCCAAGCCATAATCAAGATCAGTAGTTGTAATGACGACTCTAGGTGACGCTGTTTTTTCGAGTTAACCTTTTTGTTCGCTTTGGATTTGGCCCAAGATCACTAATTTAACAAAAACAAAGCGGGATTAGGTCCAAACAGAATGAAATTTAGTTTGTTTTATACTTAACTGTGTAATAAAACCATAAATATGAGGATAATCGCGAAAATGTACATTGCCGAGTTGCTCCATGAGTGCTGCAATGCGGTCGACCAACAGAATCATTAGAATTCTTTATTGATCTTAGGATTAACGGAAAAAAATGTAAAAATTCTCTTGAAATTCTTGAATTCTGTGCATGAATTTTGGCTTTAAACAAAAATAACTTATTGCATCATGTTTTGAGGGTGGTGTTCTTGCAAATTATTTCTATCAGTGATGCAACACGATGATGCTTGGGAAAAAATCGGTTACTATCTTCTAAATAAAAATAGTAACCGAGTTTTTTCTTTCCTATCTTTAGAATTAATTGCATGATTTCTGTACGTAGACATTTTAACGGTTTATTAATATTTATTTTTAGAAATTTTCGTATTCGATTAAAGAACGTGTTGTAAAGAAATTAATGGATTGAAGATCGGCTGAGTACCCTGACATTTTTAAAGATCAGTCGTTATTTTATCGAATTTATCTAAAAATATTTAATAATATTTATTAGAAATTGAATTATTTTAAAGTTTAAATTCTGCTGGTGTCTATTTTGCTCAGTTTTCTCCGTGCCTTATGCCTAAATAGGGAGTCAGTTTCCCATAGAAAGGCATCTCCTTTGGCAGATCACTCGCGTGTTGCGTTGACTGAGCCATTAAATCCAATCCAATCCTCAATGCCTACTGCTCTTGAGGACCTGGAATCGAATCCGGGCGAGCAGCTCTCCGGGAATGCCTAATTTACATGGGTTATTCGTTTGTAAAATACTTCGTCACCACAAAGGAACATGGTTGAAATTCGATTCTTACTCTTCCGTTTTTTCGTGGATCCTTGCTCTTTCCTATCCTTCACTCACTCGTCAGGCATGGTCTCATTGCAAGACACAGAATGTCCATTTCGAACGAATCTCAGGTTTCTCGTAATGGAAATCATGGGCCAAAAGAGAGAAATACAGTATATGAAAAAATTTGAATGATATTGTATTGTAAATTCATAGACTAGTTTTGTGGCCTTGCAACTTGATTACTTCTTTGGTTGAATGAGATTCAGAGTGTCTTTTACGTGTAAAAATATAAATTTTCATACGTGAAGGACACTGAGAGGATTCGTGTAGAAGAAAATTGTATTAAGTCCTTGATTTAAATACATTTAATTATTAATCTTCAGAAATTCTTTAATAATTTTTGCACAGTTAAACAACAATTTACCAATTTTGTTTTATTTATGTAACATTTCTTATCAGCAATGTTGTGTGTTTGAGAAATTATTAAAGTAGTCGAAAAGATAAGCAATAAAAATCGAAACAAGGTTAGGCCATTGTTTCAGAAATGAGAGTAAAGTCAGCGCAACGACATGATACGAAATTGTTCTGGCACGATTGTATTTGTTTATAGCGAATTTATCTTTTCTGTTTTGGAATGATTTAAAATAATTAAAACTAAATTATTTTGATTTTTAGTAAAGTAGGCACATTTAAGGATTTACAGTAGCATTATCATCATATTGTAATGAAAAATAGCGATTACATAAATGTTTTCACCCGGACAGAATGGATTTTGCGTTATTGACCCCTGTTTAGCGCAAGTTTTCATATTATGCGAGATGAAAGTCATGCTGACAGTGCTGCTATTTTTTTTTCCATAAATATTATTTGGCAATGTTAAAATCTTTTGTGTAATGATCTTCACGATCGTTGTATTTTCTTTCTTTTAATATAAAAGTTAAATCGTAAATATTAATTTTATAAATACAATAGCGAGGTTGAAGCCGAAGTTTTAAACGCGAAAACGTGTACGTCGGACGTTCAGCGCCGCGCTTTCCTGTAAGCCTAGATGTTTGACAATGGCGTTTGGAAAGTCAGTGGAATTATGATCGACATTCCAAACGCCATTGTTAAATTTATAGGCTTACAGGAAAGCGGTGCTGAACGTCCGACATACACGTTTTCACGTTTAAAACTTTGGTCTCAACCTCGCTAATATATTTTTCAATTTATAGCTGATTAGAATTGGGTTTTACTATTGTTTTTAAAGTATCTTGAAGGATTTCTACTCGCGCCGCGTAACTTTGACCTGTCCACTAGAGGGCGTAATTATGCACAAGTTTGAATTTATTTTCGATAAGTTAGACGTGAAAAGCTCGAATGAAAAGAAGTATAAAATGTTAAATATTAAAATCATATCAAATTATTTAGTAGACCGTTATTCTATAATTATATTTTTCTTCACGAAAAAGCGAAAAATGGCGTGAAATTATCTTTAAAATATATTTTATAAAAGCACTGGATAAGTATGGGCCTCCTGGAGATCTGATGCGATCCCGGATTCCCGTAGCGTTAGGATGATGCCTTAATTACCTGGGCCGTTCAGCCATCTAATATTTTTGCTTAGTATCAATTGGTGCATCTAGATGGCAAGCAGTTAAGTAAACGTATTATTAAAACTTGTAATTAAAATGGCGAGTCGTGGATTCATTTCCTAGTCAACTCGTAACTTATAACTATAAAATAAGAATTGTATTTGTACGTGTATATACGTATGACTATGAAATGTGTAGATGATCACGTGTTAAAGTAGATTTTGCACCACGTGCAAGGGAAATGCACACATACCTGGTAATGTCAGAAATTACTAATAAATTAGATACTATAAATGGTTCATTCGGCATAATATAACAAGTTTGGACATTTTTATTCATTCGTTTTTATAGCTATCGTTGCAGAATAATCGGATGTTTAAGTGCTGATTCCAAGGTTATTTGGGTGTCCCAGTAACCCAGGAAATTTTTAAGTGTCGTCGTGGACTCGCAATTTTTAGCTTCAAACTTGATAAAACTAAATACTTTTACATAGAATTTTTTTTTTTTTTTTTAAGAAAATCTCTGTTTTTATAACTTGTATTTTAGTTATATAAACCGTACTGATGAAGGAAGTTCTATTCATCATATACTTGGCGTAGACGCGTCACGTAACTGTAGCAGTATATAGGGGAGGATAGGGAATTTCGAATAATAATACTACTTAAACTGGGTGTAAAGTTTAAAATATTCTTATAAAATTGTAAATATTTTAATCACTTTCTGGCACACAAGAAGATATTTATCCAAAAAAAGTGACTTTCTATCTATCAATTACTGGTTAGGCGCGTAGAAACGTTATATACGATTTTAATAATGTTATAATTAATTTTAATAAATATTTCTCAGTATTATTAAGGTGTACAGTTTCTGGATTAATTCGCAAAATTCGATTGTGCAAATAATTGATAATTTGCAGGAAAAAAGCGTCCAGTTACAGCGCGAAAGAAGGGAGTAAAGTTTAGCGATTTCAGTGAATGGAAATTAATTCGCTTTACCCAACAGAAAAATGTGTGAATAAATTCCATTCTTTAAATTCGCCATTTTTCGTCACAGGTATCAATTTTCGCGAGTGAATGAAGTGTTTTTTTTTTTTTTTTTTTAAGAGCTTCAGAGTTTCTTCTATACATTGATTTTGTGTAAAACTTCATTCATTCTCTTATTGCATATCGGCGCTTACGTCTATAGGGGGTTGCAAAATTGCACGTGGGTTTAACGACATTTTTACAAATTAAAAATAAACCTTACACCGTTGGGTTTAAATAAAAATATAGGAAATATACTTAATTGGAAAAGGTTATCATTAACCTGTCTATATTTTGTAACTAGATCAAAGTAATGGTTTCTTGAACGTTTATGTGTAATGCATGAATGAAATTAGCCATAAAAAAAGATGGCTAATAAGGAAAATTTTCACCTCAACGTAAGGTTAGCATCTCTATTTTTAATGCAACTATAAAATATAATTAATATAATATAGAATTTATTATTATTAACTGGAAAATTTAATTTGTTTACGCACCCGAAATCGGCATTCGGATCGGTTTTCCTCTAACGCGATGGGTCTTGTTTGGTGAATTTTTATTGTTACGCTATCGAGGGGGGAGGAAACTAGTTTCTCGAATGATTCACCTCGTTGTTTATCGCCGAAGGAGCGGAATTTATAGATAACGAGGTGTTTTAAATCTAGAAAGTAATTGTGATTGAATGTAGACGTTTTGAGTTTCTCGACACCGACTTTAAAGCGCTAACAATCGGAGAAGAGAGTAAAAAAAGTAACAAAAAAAGGTCGACCTATAATTAGATTAGTCAAGGATCACACAAGGTACTGTGCTGCTGCCATAGTTTTCAGTTGGCGACCCGAAAGGAAAAAAAGTTTAGATACGGAGCTATCTCCTCCACTTCCCTTACTGATATTTAAAATCCGGGATAGATAGAAGGGGTCTTAGTCAGCAAAGAAGCTGCCACCTTATTCAAGTCGGTGCACTCCCTACTTTCCCTACCCCCGGGCACTGGCGCGGGTCGATAGCCAGCGTGTGTGACGGTCGCGGTCCACTTTAGACGGGTGGGAGGAACCCCCGAATTAGTCGTCGAGTAGGGTCGCGGATCGGATTAGAACGGGTGCCGCATCCTCGCGCGTATAAAGGGAAATTTAGGGTATTCTCCAACCGCAAATAAAGGAAACGGGTGAGGGGGGTCGACGGTTCTGGTGTAGGTGAGACGGTAGCGACAAGCACGTCCCAGTTTAGTCGTTTTACCTAGTGACAGATGACGTCTTTCACCGTGGCAAGGGCGTCGACCACCACCCCGCTCCAGCTGCAGTTTTCGTCACGCGGATGGCGATTATCCGGCCGGATAATCTCGTCAGAGGATTTATGCCACTTTTATCTACTTAAATCGGCGGATAAGGGCCACGTCCGCAGTAGAGGGGTAGTAAAAAATCCCCATTGCGGGAGGAAGGTCGGCATCCGTAGGTTTTGCCATGCGCGAGGACGGTTCTTAACCCCGTCGCTTGCCGAAACGGTGGTTCCGGAAGTTCGATACTTCGGAAGGTGACCCGGACGTCTCGCCTCTCGCCACCCTCCTACGAGACCTGGCGTCCGGTTTAACCCTTGACCACATCCGCACGGCGTCCGCCGAAGAAAGGTCGGCCCGGTGGAACTTGAACCGGGTTACCGAATCGTCCTCCCGATGCGATAAACAAAAGTAGGATCCTCGAAAGGGCGAAGTCGGCACCTCCTAGCAACAAGCGGCACTCGCGCCATTGGTAGTTGTAGGTGCTGCCAACCGTTACCTCATTGGTCGAACGGGCGGTCGGCAACAGTCGCTGTTACCTACCGCCACCGAGATTTTTGACCTACCGAGCTACCAGTCGATCGCGGGCACCCGGAACTACCTCACTCCCGTCTCGCGTGTTCTCGCATGCGACGAGAGAAATTTTCCACTCTCGCTTCCTACTCGTTTCTCGCGCTGATGCACGCTCGCCAACGCGCAATCCGACTGGTTTCTTAAAAATTTCCGACTCCGACAGTCGCCCGATCTTCGCCTGCCCCCCGGATGGCCTCACGGGTGACGCAATCGCCCAACCCCGTTTTGACAGATCGCCCTTCCTCCCCTCCTCTCGAAAGTGGATCCGTCGTGACACCGCGGAGGACGTCGGCGCCACCGAACTCTCCCATTGGTCGACTCTCCACGTCTGACGTCAGCTGGTCTGTCAGCTGTTGTTAGGCCGTCGGACGTAATCGTTCGTGTCTATCTCGCTTCGTGTTTCGATCAGGAATGGTTCGACTTTCGTCTTCGCTCCTCGTCTAGATCTTCCCTAAGGTTCTACGACGATTCTGGCATTACGGCCCGACTACGTATGATTGTGGAAGCCGTAGAAAACCGCACCAAGAGGAACGACGGCATGGGACAGATAGGTGACAAGAATGTAAGTGCGTGTGTCTGTCCGTCTATCTCTCTCTCTCGCTCCTGCTTCTCCTCCCGATCGCCATCCGACCTAGCAACAAGGCTTTTAGCCGATTGGCTGTAACGAAGCATTGCCCGTTTCCCGTACTGTCTTCGGTAGGTAAGACCCACTGACCGATGATACTAATTCTCAAAGTGATCCTCGACCCTCGAGATGTGTCCGGGGGGTCCGTGCTTGTCGCGGCGGCACTTTCCCTTTACCGCTCTTTCTTTCGCTTGTTAATCGCGCCGATCGGCATTAGCGGGGGGTTAGATCGTGCTCCGTTCGAATCGAATCGTGCCGTTTTGCCATCGTGATGGACTTGTGTGTTTTTCCAGGAGGAATCCTTACTTTGCTACCTTTTTACTACCTTTACTAAATCGATATCCCACCCGAACCTCTGCCGTTCCGTCACTATGACTCGTTTATTTGTTACCCCCTCGTTCGGGGTTTAAATTTAGAACCGTACTTTCTGAATTTCCTACATCAGAATCCATTCCGGGAAGAGAGTAGTGCATTGTTTTATAATTTAATCAAAGACGGTAGAGATCCGGGACGGCGATCGAGCACTCCGACTGCACCGTCCCACGTCGAGAACTTGCATGGTATATTTTCTATTCTTCCGTAAACTACGATGCAAAAAATGTTTTCTAGAGAGGGCTCGGAGAGACGGGACGCGTCCGGTTTTGCTTCGGAGAAGGGTTCGACTTTTATGTCCGATTCCGTAATTTTTATGGCATTTTTCAAGGTCCGCGAAGGTAACGTCCTGTTGCTAGGAAGATATCGTTGGCGGAGAGACTCGTGTCCGCCGAGACGTGGAATTCGGCACGGTGTCTCGGGTTTAGTCTCTGCAGGTTTGAATTGCATCATCCTCGCTAATAAACATTGTTGTATAAAAAAGGATGCTTAGGTAAAACTTGTTGTAGTGAAGTTTGGTTGTTGGAAAAAATGTTTATATAAAAAAAACTTAAGCTGGAAAAACTGTCTGTAGTATGATGAAATCTGTATGAGTAAGACCTAAAAATTGCTTGAATTTTTGTTCAGGAATGATGTGTAAAATACCTTTTTTGCACCCATTTAGCACAGCTGCGATAACGGCAATAATTATTTTTAGAATGTTCTCGTACATTGTTTTAAACCACTCCAGATAAGTCATCTGAAATTTATTATGCTGATGATTCAGACAGGATTATTTATCTATTAATTACAGCGTATAAATTTCATTTTAATGAACTTTTATAAAATCACATAGCACTGTATTGATTTTCTATTTCGGTTTGTCTTTGTTAACACTTCGTACTGTTGCATCATGCTGTACATCCTCAAACTTGTATACTAAATTTATAGTAATGATTTGTGCCATACTTTATTCTCTTATCCTAAAAATATTTTATTGCCTGCCGAAAGTTTTTTAGCGCTTTCCCGAAAAAACCTAAAATAAAATTTATATGATATAAACTCATAAATTTAAAATAAATGTAATTAATTTAAGTCCATATTTTATAACTATTCTTTTAAATTTGAGTCACTAGATTTAAAAATAATTGTAATTTAGTTTTATATAAAGTATAGAACCACAGAATTAATGCACATGTTATACTGTAGGAATTTTCTGACACATGTCGTTTGGATGCGTTGATATGTAGTTTAACGAGCGATCCTACAAAAATACTATTTATTACACATGGAACAATGTATGAAACTTCCTCACAGTGTGCTGTATGTGGCACAAATCATTTCACTTAAAGGAACATCAGACTGATGTTTCTTCTTGTCTGAACTTGTCTGAACAAAGCATGACTTCCTATAAAAGCATGTTCTCACATGCTTTTTTTTAAAATATGCAGTTTAAATCAAAGCTAAATATCTAGTATTATTAATAATTATTTTTATTCTCGAGACTGCATTTGGAGTTCGCATTTGTGATATAATCTGGTTTATTTTTCCGATAGGAAATTGCATATATCGAGTTTACATTGTCGTCGTTTTTATAAAGTTAATAAATATAGACTGAAGTTTCGAGTAATTTCCCGTTTGTTTAGTGCAGTTTAAAATTAACTTGGTGAATTTTAAATTCGTAGCTTTGATAAATTTTCACTCTGTCAATAATTGTAAGCATACGGGATGTAAACATTCGGGAGAATTTGCTCCTTCCTTCCTCTGACATAACTTTCCATTAGTTAAACTATAATTCATTGAAATCATTTCAAAATTTTGATTTCTTATTAAAATTTTCAAAACTAGTTCAATGACATTATTGTAGAAATTTGAATGGTGTATTGATCTAAAATGTTTGTAGAGATTTTTTTCGTGTGTGATAGACTTCCAGATTTTATCAACAGCTTGAGTTGATATAACTGTTAATTGTCCTTTATCTGCTTGACAATATACTGAAGATTAACAATTCTGAATGTTATAGATCTGTAAATCAATTGACTTTAACTTTTTTCAGTTGTTAAGCATCTTATGGTAATTGTGTCGCACATTAAAAGTAGATATAAGAATAATTGTTTAAATAGGATTTAATTATTCTCAAAGTAGCCGATAGAAAATAAATAAATATCCAAAATCTGTAAATTTATATTAATTCAATGTGTATCCCATCAAATAATAGAATTTATATATGCAATATGAAGTTATAGTGTAGCGTCGCATGCAACCGATTGCATATGCTTACTCCATTTGCCATCTGAACACTGCAAGTGTTATATAGTAACTTATCATTACTATTGTTTGCCAGATTGCAGATCAAAATCCAAATTTTATATGGTTTGTCAATTTCCACTTGGTGGATTCAGTTAAGGTATTTTATGCCATCGTGCTGAAGTCGATATGGAACAACATCGCACATGACTCACTTCTTCGAGTAATTCCCATTAAAATTCAAACACTCGAATGAGTCCAAAATAGGATTTGAGCCCACTGCTTGAGATCGATTCCTTAACAAACCCTTTCACCAGACAGACAGACAAAAAAAAAAAGTGTCATTTTAATGACAGATCAAAAAATATAAAAGCTGAATGTCATGGTATTACGTTCATTTTTTTTTTTTTTTTAAAGTTTACATAAAAATTTTGCAAAATTCTTTGTAAATTTAATAATAACATGCTATCGATTGATATTCTGTAATAACAAGGTGTTTCACAAGTTGACAATTTTAATAATTCCATACCGATTCGTGTTATCGTGCTACGTCATACACGCGTGCCGTTAAAGTAGTATTGCGTGAAACATTGTAATTACCCGAATGTTCGGATATGAAAATTATAAACCCCTTCTTAAACTAACAAAAGTTTCAAAATTGTTAAAATAGTTTATGTAATTAGCAATTTTGTAATTTATGTAAATAAGATTTTCGAATTAGTTCTGTCTTTCAGAATGAAATTTTTCTTTCAAGAATCATATTTGAAGTTAAAATTTTTGTATGTTAATTGCATGTTATTATCAAAAAAAAACTTTTATTTTACATAGTCTTTTTTTGAAGAATTTCTTAGGGAATTTAAAACATCCCTAATGTTATAATTTTCAGATAGAGTAGGAACATTCGATTAAAATTATTTGAATTTGCATAATTTTTTTATTTGCGGCGACTTTCGTAACACATTTGGCATTTATCACTTTTTAAATATTATGTAATCAAGGTCAGGAATTAATAATTAACTTATTATACACCCATACAACTCAGTATGTATAGATTATACATACTGAAAATAGAAAATGATTTAAGCCATTGCTGTATATTAAAATGGCATATGTTTAACAGAAATTAAAATTTTCTTTATATATAATCAGTTGATTGAGCTTTGAGTTCGTGAATGCAAATGACCTTATCTACAAATGGATCAAAATACCACAACATATCTGTCATCATTCTCCCAATGCTCCTGCAGAACATTCGTGTTGCACAATGAAGTGTGTTCTGACTTTGCACGCTACCAAACACACGACTCCCTCTCTGTTGTGGAGTTGTCATTTTCATATACAGTGTTTCCTAGGGGGAGCAGACAAAAAGATGTG
Source organism: Centruroides vittatus (assembly GCF_030686945.1). Classification (NCBI taxonomy): domain Eukaryota; kingdom Metazoa; phylum Arthropoda; class Arachnida; order Scorpiones; family Buthidae; genus Centruroides; species Centruroides vittatus. The sequence goes on along the minus strand of NW_027120693.1, from coordinate 174,577 downwards.
GAATGCATATGTGAGATGAAACTAGGACAGTTTCTCTATTGATTGGTGTATGCTGCATACTTCTTAGATAATATTTAACATAATTACAATAATTTAAAATGGTAGCATTCATTTTGGAAGATCCTGTATGTTAATGTTAAATTAATACTTTATGGTTCTTGAACATGAGTAGTTCTTATTAATGTAGACAGTTTCTTTTTAATAATTTTGAATGCAACAATTCTACTCGTAAATCTTAGTGTAAGAGTCATAATTACATTAAAATTTGAATTCATCTAGCTTAACAAACTGTTTCTGGTTTATTAGTGTAAGCATAAATATGGCTATATTATCTGTTTGCAATTGAGTTTCTTCTGTAATTGGAAGAAAATTAAGGAATAGAAAATGTTTAAGTTCTTGTATAAGAGTATTTTAAAAATTTATTTATATTTATATATCAAAATTATAGATTATTAATAGCATTTTGCATATTTGTGCTTTAAAACTGCATACAAAAGACAATGCAAGCAAAACTATTTCTTGCCATTTGTGGAAATTATAACTGATAAGGTTGAACTGTGGTAAATTATCTAAAAAAAACTATTTTGTAAAGAATTTAAAATGCTTATTTCTGTTATGCCTGTAGGCTAGCATTGACATTAGATTTACTCGGCTTAAGATTAAGACATTAAATACAATATAACAAACTGGTTAAACTGACCAAACGTGCAACGTTTAAAATGTAATTTTGTGATAAAGTTTGCCGCCGGCTAACTTTTTATTTATGATGGCTTTCGGTTAACAAAAATATAATAGCTACATTCAAATTGCCATTATATGCAGGTGTCATTATGAATTAATGTACTTGAAAATGTATAAATGAAAGAATTTATATATGCAAGACTGAGCATTGTATTATAATTTTCTTTTTTCTTAAATTTTTATCAAGTTTATTAAATTATCTTTTTATTGCCACTTCAAACTTTTCTAATTTATTGCAATAAAGAAATTTAAGTAAGTAGTAATAATTTACACACTTGCCTTCTGACTTTAAATGATTTAATTATTCTTTCAACTTGATGTCACCAGCAAAATGCAATAAGTAAACACATTATGCACTACATCACTTTATATTTGTTAGGTATCGTCGCAAGCTGTGAAAAGATTTCAGAAAAATATCCATAATTTTGTCTGTCTGGGATGAGAAAAAGTTGGAAAATGCTGGTCTAGAGCTAACATCACATGCATACAAACACTATTGTATTAGTATTACGTGAAATAATTGACGGACCATTAGTTACTATAGGAAAATTTGTATTTGTGCATTCTAAGACACTAAATTCAGTAACCATGATGACGCTATAGCTCCTAATATCATTTTGCAGCTTACCACAGGATTCCCAGTTCATAAATTACATATCAAATTAGAATGTCAACTAAACTCTTCTGTAATCTTTCTTCACAATATTAACAAGTTTTAATGTGTGACCTGAATTGTCACACATTTCATAGTATACTTATAACATCATCCATATTTGCAAATCAGCATTCTCTCTCCTTATTGCAAGATATAAAACTGATTTTGAATGTTAATTAATATGCTAATGATGTCACCTCTCCTTATTAAAATACGGACAATCCGCCGAATTATCTGGTTTTGATTTCGCTAAGTTAATGATTCGTATGAAGTAATTTGTCTGTAGGTAGGCAGATTTTGCAGATCATCTGAAATAATTTCATATTAATTAAGAAAACATATCCCAGGATTGCAGAACAGTTTTGTTTGGTATATAACTTTATTTTCATGCAGATTCATCCACAATCTTTAATGTTCCCTTATTTTTCCTAGTTAAATTGTATATATAGAGGTAGCATGATGCATCATTACTTGCATTCGTGTGACCTTCATCCCTGATGAGAATAAAATATTAAAACATTGATTGCTTGTTATTAACAAACAACACTACGAAAAACCAATAAAATATATTACTAAAGCCAACCGCTGCCGTATTATTATAGCCGTTATATAGCTCGACGGAATATTGCTTATTATTAATATTAGATGATGGAACAGGCAAGATTTTTGAATGCAGCTAACTATCCTGTTTTCACATTTATTCTGATGTTTCTGTATTTTGATTCCATATACATTAATGTTCACTTTTTCCCCCTTGTTATCCTATAGAATCTTAAGAGAGCTTGATGAAATCTAAAAAGTAATTTAACATTATTGATACTTGACCTCTGTGTACGCCAAAGATAGTTTTTATGAATAGATGACATGATGCTTCGGTAATTTTTGACACTGATTTGCTTTGAACCAAGCAAAAATTAGATTTTTTCCTAAGTATTTCCTTGGTAAATGCTGATCTATCTAGATAGTGTGTTAATTTAGAAAGTGAATTTATTAATTTTTTTTTTAGTATAGTTATTTTAAATTAAGGTAAAAAAAATCATGAAGGTGACATGCCAAAAAAGATAATTCCTAAATAAAATAGTTTAAAATTCTAAGAAAAGTTTTATATACATATATACATACATACATACTAACTGCCTGTGGTGGGTTTGGTCATGCTTGTGCTAAGAGTGTGGGGTAGCAAGGGATGGGTCAACATACCTGGGTCAAACCATCAATAAATGGGGGTAGCAAAGTCGGGCTCAGCCTCCCTGGGTCAAACCGACTCTACAGGCAGGAATATGATACTCAAGAGGGATAACCTCTTGCACATACAAACTGCAATGTCATCAATAGCTTCTTCCTGAAGATTACAATGCAAAGATAAACTTTGCAGTAATCTTAACTTTCTATGGGTGGGGTTACCCATACAAAGTTAAGATTACAGCTCAAATTCAAACTGGTGACTCCTGGAGCCACGGGATGATGCTTTTATTTCTGGTCATTTTGAAAGAGCATTTTACAGTTAAAGGAACCATTTGTTTAAATTTAAAAGCCGAGATAATTTTTGTTTAATTCAAAAATTTTAATTCGGACTATTTTTTACAGATACAGCTGTTGTTCATCGAAGCTTTCCTTCAGAATAATAGACTAGATCACATTACGCAAGTTATAGGCCATCATCCGCATTATCTGGAATTATTTCTCAGAACGCAACACTTTATTTTAAAAGGAGATGGCCCGTTGCCATATGATTATAGGCATTATATTGCAATTATGGTATGTATAATTATACTTTTTTCCAGTGGTTTAAAAATTTTTTTGGTTTAATCTAAACAATGATTTGTTTTAAGGCTGCAGCAAGGCATCGTTGTACCACTTTAGTTAATTTGCAAAAGCAAGAATTTCTCCTTCAGCAAGGAAACGAAAGATGGTTACGAGGTTTGGACTATATACCACAGAAACTTAAAGATTTAGCGGAAATAAATAAAATATTGGCTCACCAACCATGGCTCATCAACAGAACACACATAGAGGTAAGTAATAGTTGAGATAGGGTTGTTTTTTTGAAATTATTAAATAATAAGGCTGGATTAAGTTAGAACTATATAAATATTATGAAATTTGGGCTATAGGTATGGTAAATGACTAGTAAGGTTCTCATTAATTGGTCTTGGAGTCAGGATTAGACAGAAGTCAAAGTAGTGTAATTGCAAACACAACTTCATCATAAGCAGAAGTGATGGAATCGAGTTTGATCTAGTCTTCCAGATTACTCTTAATTAATTTAAATCATTAAATTTAATACAAGAAGACAGCCCTTTAGTCTATGTTTACGTAGTGATGTTTTAGGATAATAGACTGTTTCTTTCTATAATTAAGGCTTTGTTTTTGTGTGTGTAAGAAATGATTTCAGTATTTCATCTCGTTATGTAAAATTGAGTTACGACATGATTCTGTTCTTAAATATTTTTAATAGAAAATTTTAGAGACTGCAATTTTGATGTCTTATTTAATTCAAATTTATTTTCTTACAAATACTTACTTCCATATTATTTTTTTTAATTCTATTTAACATGAGTTTAAAATTTTTCAGAAATTAACCAAAGGAAAAGATAATTGGTCATTATCTGAAGTGGTTCATGCCATAGTTATATTAGCTCATTTCCACTCCCTGTGCAGTTTTGTCTTTGGATCAGGCGTGAGTGCCGAAATTGATCAAGAAGAAGGTCATACATTCCAGCCAATAAATATCAGCGACAACGGTGCAATAGAAGTTGATGGATGTGAAAATTCGCATGTCGTAAGTTGTCCTCTCTTGATTGGTTTGCTGTATTCAAAAACAAAGTAGAACTGCTCTCTTCCTAAAATTCTTTTTCTTTAGTTTAATTTTAAATATTTTCTTGCAATCTTATTTTTAAAGGCTGATATTCTTTATCAATATCCAAAGCATTAATTTTCATTAAAATTCATATATTTGTGGAACACAGTTAAAATATATGAATTTTAATCCCGATACATTATAAAATCTATACCCCCAATGTGTTAAATCTTAGGGGGAAATAATTTATTACTAGTTTACTTACGCAGTTTCTTTCAATATTGTATGACTGTCAAGAAAAAGTAGCAACTTGCAAAACTGGAACTATCATTTCTTTAGATTTTAATGATTAGAATCTCTCTATGCAGAGAAGTATGCAATAAATTGTTAGTATTAGTCTGCATGTGTTGACATAAAATATCAATACAAGCAACATTATTCCTGACTAATCCCATTCTGTGATTCACAGTTACTGATTCATGAAGTACGCGTCGAATGATGAATATACTGAATGCATTCTGTTGAATGTTTTTGTTTTTCTCAAAATTTCTATAATACTAGACTATGTTAAGGAATTGAGATCTGTGAATGCATTGTTTTAATTTCAGTTAGTTAAATAAGCTTAACAAATGCTGGCATTTCTGGAAATGCTCTTCAATAATTATATATAAGTGATTATAAAATACAATATACTCTCTTACAAATTGGCTAATTTAAGAGTTTATCTTTATATTTAGCCATTTAGCCAGTGTTTTCTTGTAAAATTTGGATGGATGGTATTTTTACATTAATTAAAATTCTTTTCAGTCATCTTTTTATTAACTTGTACATTCCATTATGGCCTGACTTTTTCTTTTAGGTTGCCAAAAATTCCTTTAAAACATTAAAAAAAGAAAAATACAAACTTTTTTTCTAAAATTGGGGCAATACTTTCTCTTCAATTTTAATTAAGATTGCTTCTGTTTTTAGAAATTTATATGCCTCAACTATTTATTTCACACACAATAATATACTGTTTCCTGTTACACAGTATATGTCTTAATTCTTTAACAAGTAGTTCTTGAATTGCTGTTTATTTATTAAAATTCTTTAAAAATTTTGCAAAAAAATTAAAATATGTAGGTTAAACACACAATTACAGGAAATTACAATATAAGTTGGGTAATATTTATTTTCGTTAGACTTATGAAAAAGAAAGTAGTGTCGAAGAAATCATGCAAAAGATGAGATATATCTTAGAACAACGGACTCAAAAACCAAACAAAGAAGAAAGAATGAAGTGTTTTGAACGTGTGGAGAGTCAAAATGCCGAACTACCTGCTGGAGTAGATTATTGCTCATCGCTTACAACAGATCTTACAAGGTTTATGGACGATCCTGATTTTACATATCAAGATTTTGCAAGAAGAGGAGAGGTTTCAGAAATATCCACTTTTAGAATACAGGTATACATATCAAAGATCAAATTATTTTTAATGAATAGATTCTGTAAGCATCTAATTGTTGAATGTTTAATTATAATTATGTACTATGATTTGTTTTCAGGATTACTCGTGGGATGATCACGGTTATTCTTTAGTTAACAGACTATATAACGATGTTGGAGTCTTACTAGACGAGAAATTCAAAAAAGCATATAATCTTACTTACAATACGTAAGTATATGAATGTTTAGTTTGTGTTTTTTTTTTAATTACGGACAATTGATTAAAGTAGGATAAGGGAGGACAATTTTCAAATACTAAGAACTAGATGATAAAATTATTCGGTATGCATTTTGAAGAATGAAATTTATCTAAGAATACACTGAATGAATGCTATTTTCTTAGTCTGTTTTACTAAGTTTTGAAGGTTTAGCAGCAGAAAAGTTTTATATAAATTTCATGAACTCTCATCATTTTGCTTTATAATTTCATCACTTATATTAATCATATGAAATATAACTAATTTGATGTTAACCAAACAAAGATTAAAAAGTAACAGCTAAATGTTACAAGATCTAATAATGGTCATTTGCTTTCATCAAAAAACAAATTTATCTTGGAAAGAGATTGGAAACAAGAAAATGTTCCAGGTGGGCCTAGTCTCAATTACCAATAATACTGATGCAATGGCAATAGGAGATTTACAATGTACAGTACATTCAAAATCATACTACACATATAGTAGATGCTAGTCTCTTATATGCCCACCTACAGTTTGATGTTTGAATGCGTGTCATTAGCTTCAGATTGGCATTGGATGCCAAAACTTTAGTATTATTGAAATTAGCTGACTAGGCCCATGATTGGTTAATTTGATCAGAACATTTCACTAATTGGTGCTATCTTTGTTTAGAGCAACCAATTTTTTTTTTTTTTTTTTTTTTAAGCCATGATTTCCTTTGAATTTTTCTCAACTCTTAGTTTCTCCCTTTATTTTTATCATCTGTTAACATGTTGAACTAACATATATTCCCCTAAAATATATTCTCTCTCTCATTAATATCTAACAAATGTAGATATAGAAATATTTTGATTTCTTAGTGATTTACAGATGGATTTTTGAAAAAGGCAAACAAAAATCAAAACTGTTTTCTAAATTGTTCCTGTATAAATAAAAATATATAAGTATTAGGTACTGCACAGCAGCGCCACTAGCTGTTTGAGCGCCCGTGTGCAATACCGATTATGCCGCCCCTGTTTAACTACGACTACCTACGCTGAGCTTGCCAGCAATACCAATTTGCCACCCCCTGGATGTGCCACCTGCGTGCGGTGCACGCCTTGCACTGGCCTGGTACTGTACATAAATGAAAAAAATATTAGAAATAAACTTACAATTTAAAACAAAAAAGAAAGAAGTTCAAAGAAATGAGATAGAGTAGAAGTTGATAAATAAAATTTTAAATTTTCTTGTAAAAATTAAAAACTCCAAGGATAAAACACATATTTGAAAATAATACAAATATTTCTTTTCCAAACACACTTGACTGCTACTGATGAACACAATGTATACTCCATTGACTAGGGCTGGATTGAAGAGTAGTATATAAAAAGCAGGTTTTACGTGGACAATGATCTCATTTTCAGATAGTACTGAATTTGAGATTATCATAAAAGATTTGTGTGTAGATATTTATGTATACAATACACTAGACATAAGACTTAGCATAAAAACTTTTAAGCAATGTAAATTCTTAGGTTGTAGTGACCACCACTAGATCTTATCATCACTATCATCTGTCAAAAAAATCAAACCGTACACTCATTTCCCTTTGTGGCTTCTCTCTATTTTGATCCGCCACGAGACAAGAGGCCCCGGGGCTGCACGGCTCATGTTGAGAACTGTTGGTTCAAAAAACTACTTAAAATTTTGTATTGTCTTGAATAGAGAAAATCCATAAGAAAGTGTTTAATTCTTATCAATATGTAGATGTGAAATTATCAATAGAACTAAGGTAGATAATAAATTTAATAAAATAATGATTATAATTTTTTTCGTCACTTAATTTCTATAAATTTTCTGTATTATAAACTGAAAAGTATTTCAATGCTGATGATTATAAATTAAATAAAATTTTTTTTTATCCGTGATAAATTAAAGTTCAACACAAATAATGTAATTTAAATTTCTCAAAGTATTACATTTAGAGTATTAATACAATTGTTTTAATTTTCAGAATGGGAGTAAAAAATAATGTCGACACATCCATGTTCAGACGTGCCATATGGAACTATATCCAATGCATCTACGGAATCAGACACGACGACTACGATTATAGAGAAGTTAACGAACTTTTAGAGCGAAATTTGAAAACATTCATTAAGACTGTTTGTTGTTATCCAAACAGAACAACTAAATCTCAGTATGACAGTGTCATGAAGGGATTTAAACATTCAGAAAAGGTAATTGTCATTACTAAGGGTACTTATAAATGTGAAGCCTTGATAAACAGTGCTGAGCAATGGCTATATTCATTTTCTTTTTCTAATATTCAGGTTCACGTTAATTTAATGATGTTGGAAGCTCGAATGCAAGCGGAATTACTATACGCGCTTCGTGCCATTACCCATTATATGACATGATCCTGGGATGTGCCACCATTCCATCATAGTCATTACTTTGGCTCCGATTATTTACTATCATTACTGCTAATAGGACCAGCTAAGAGAAGGGGCTGATTTACCAGGTTCTGTTGAAAAATTGGTTGAGTGGCCACTTTGTAGTATATGTCGCGTCCAATCTAGTTTGCATATTGGAAAGTTGTAAGTAGACACTCGGTTTTTTAAAACGTAAGATCTGTTTAAAGTCGTACGTTTTTCCTTTGGTCGTCATTGTATAGAAGAAAATCGTATTAGCAATTCAGTTTGCAGTAGCTTTTTGTCTTTTTTTTTTCTTTCAAACCTGTGTATTTATCTCTTTTTTTTTTTTTTTTTAATTAGCGAAACATGATTTGTAACAGGAAAAAAAAGATAAAAAAATCTTTTAAGCAATAACTTTAAAAAATTTTATATACATTATATATATATCTGTATATTTTTTGCTTTTTGGTTATTATATGCGTATAGATCGAACCATTTGAAATTTGTCAGAATTTACAATTTCAAAAATGATAAAATGTAATGTTTTGTAATTTGTCATTTTTTGTACTGTATTGTAGAGTGGGGTTTAGTACATTTAATAAGGAAGTGGTAATATGGTAGTATATGCGACTAAAGTATGGTTGGCAATTGCTTTACGAAATCATTCCCCATCCTCGTACGGTAGCAGGATGCTCCTTTACGAAAGGATCATCGTTACCTAATATAGATAAAAAAAAATTTATACTCTATAATATACATTAGTCGAGTGTTCTGGTGGGCATTCCATTACCAAACAGTCAATCCATTTGTCGGTTCGATTTCTACAGTAATAAATTTCTTGTAGGTTTCCACTTAACTGGGTCGTGGACTTGCCGATCAGAAACTCGTCGTTGTGTAAAGTTTAAGCATCGACATGTTATACATGTGTATCTCCGAAAGTCACTTTATATGTAAAAGCAGCCAAAGTATTATTATTCGGTAGGAACCGCATTATTAAAATGGTTGCGATTACCTATCGTTTACTGCAAACTTCGAGTAGTTTCCATTCTAGTCCCATTCTGTGATCTATCTTTTTATTGTTTGTATTCCACCCAGTAAAATATTGTTTCGTTTCACTGCCCATCCCACTCGGTAAAGATCTGTTTGTTTGAGCTTATTTTTTCATTAATTTTTTGTATTGAATCATTTTTACATAGATCAGATAAAATAAAAAAAAATGTACAACCTGTTCTGATGTATAACAGTGTACTGTTTTTGTTTTTGACTAGTATCAATTATTTCTGATATACACAATAAAAAGCTATAACATATTCTTGTAGTTTTCAAATTCTTGGCCTAGAAACTGAAATTATTATGGAACTTACCATGGTGAGTTGACTATGGAGGAGATTATGGTCTGGAAGTTTGCATTCAAACATACTATAAATGATCTTCGTCTGTACTTTATGATGATCGGATGTTCACCCCCTTTATAATCTTCTAATCAAGCTTGAGTTCAATACTGAAAATTGGTATTTCACAAAATTACTAAATTGCTGATTATGCTAATTAATTTACACTGGAAACATAGCATTCTCATATTTTATGAGGTGAAAATTTTACACAGTGGAATAACTTCTGACACACAGAAAACACACGATGTAGACATTTATACTTCTATGATCATAACTTTGATAGTTTAAAATATACAATTTGTATCTTAGCATTTAGTTTTCAAACAACTAAATAAATCAGACATTAACAGTAGTTACAAACTTGTCTCTTGCATTTAGAATTACAATTTATGAATTGTCTCAGGATCTATAAACTATTTATATACTTAAAAATGTTTTTGTATATACACAAAGTATATAAATTGCTCTATTGGATTCAGCAATATTCCTTCACTCTTTTGTTAGACATTACGAAAAGGCAAAAAAAAAAAATTACTAGAATCTTCACAATTGTAGCATACTAAAATAAACCCCCTACGAGTTGCTCAGCTTTCCCGGCGACATTTAAAATTTTGGTGACGCCATCTGTTATGAAAAGGTTAATAAAATATATTATAAAATGGCAGAAAGCTTAATTTTGAATGTGGGGATGGGTCTTATAAAACGTTGTAAATGCTAATAACGATTAAAATTGTAATTAAGTCCGAACCTACTGGCGCTACGCACGACCCCCATTATTTCTCACCACCCCCCTCGATCTTTAATCACCAAAATTTAATAGAGAAGGCCTTACCTACAGGTATAGCCAAGGATAAATGGGGAGAATAAAGGTTAAGGAAAGGGAGGAGGACAGGTGAGAAGAAAAGAGTGGGAGAGACCCATGATGCCAGGCTGGGAACTGTTCACAACCAAAAGGGGTATACCTAATGTTACCCAAAGAGCACCCAATGCACTGTACCGGCAGAATAAACACGGACACAATAATACAATAACAAAGTATAAACACCGCGTGTACATAGAAAAAATAGAACAAGATTACAAAATACTCCTGGAAGTGTGAGCTGAAACAATTGTAATTTCCTAAATAAAAACCAGGGTAAATCCCGAACAAGTACAAAACAGTTTTAAACCCGATAGGAGCCAATATAAAGGAAACTGACAAAACACAGCGGCTAAATGACACAGAACCCAGTACTGATACGCGTGGAACCGAAGAAAGTCAATGTCCACCCAAGAGTGGCTACACAAGCTGAGTATTTTAATATTGAGGATAAAGTTCTTGAAAGCCATGAAAATGTTTTTGTTGCTGATTAACAACATGTCCGGAGTACACGGCCAGACAATGTTCTCCTTACACACCACATTGATGAGATGTTTTCTTTCCTGGAAGTAATTAGGGCAGTAGAAAGTGATGTGATGACTGTCTCTTCTTTCTCCCTAAGAGGGTAGGGGCAGTACCCCTCACCTTTTTTTCAAGAATTGTGCAAGGTAGGTAGGTCTTAAGGTTTCAGTGTCCTGTCATTATTTGAGTCAGTAAAACAGAGTGAAGTACAGTGTACGTGTACTTCTTCCTGTCGGCCAGAACTGGAAGGAATCGGTGAGTGACCCTTCCTGTGGAACTATTACTCCCAAAATTTAATAGCATCGATCCTTCTAATAAACAAACCTCCCTGCAAAATTTCAGAAATTTTCGATAAAAAAAAAAACGAGTTAAGCTTCAAAGAGGGTGAACAAAATAGTGTCCCCCCTAACATTCATACATACTTTTCTTTTTTTAACTCTTTCCGCCCTGTGGGCACTAAGAGGACCTCCTTTTTTAGTAGGCCCATTATGGGTTCGGCCAGGCCCACAATGGGGTGACCGGGTGGTGAGGGACGGGGCCCGACATATCCGAACGGACCACCCCCCGAAAAATTCCTGGGGATTATTCGACCCGTTCGGATTCGATCCCGGGTCCCCCAGAGCGGTAAGCTGCCACCTTGACCACTCGGCCATCCGGCCGCTCTTCATACATACTGAAATTACCTCTGAATTTTTCTTTTGTTCGTTTTGCATTTCTCGACGCTTCAAAGTGTCCTAAGTCCAAAAATGTGAAAATCTTGGGGAGGGGTCATTTTTTTGAATGATCGCCATATTTTCCCTCTGTTACATATAACAGCCGGGAAAGTAAAATTCTGTGCCAACATGGCAAATTAAGTTAAATGAATTGTTAAGAAAAGACAGCAATGATTTCCAATTGTCAAATTTGAAGATGATGCATTTATCATTTGTTCCATAACTTTTTAAATGGCAAACATTTAGTATCGTGTACTGGGGATGTGGAGTATGTTGCGACTCGTGTGTGGGAGAGCACCTGGAAAGACTTAGAAACGAGTTGCGTAACTTTCCCGGCAAAAGTTAAAATTGTCTGTTGCGCCATCTGTTGATTTCGTTTAAAAGACTTCTCATAAAGTTACAAAAAATTTTGATTTTGAGGGCAGAGACGAACGTTATATATATACTAGCAGGTAGGCCCGGCGTTGCTCGGGCAAAAGTAACGGTAGCGAAGATTAAGATTATTACGTTATAGTCACAGAAGAAAAAGAGTAATTTCATTAACAAACTAAATATTTCTAAAGAAAGGTCGAATTTGAAAATCGAATGTTCTAATATTGTTCGATTTTCACGACGTGTTCTGATTATATCGTTCGATTTTCATCGAATGTTCTAAAGAAGAAAAGTCGAGAAAAACCGAACTAATCTTTAAATTTGAAAATCGAATGTGTTTCTAAAATATTACTCTTTCTCTTTCTTTCCAGAGCCCGTAAATCTTGCACGTCGCTTACTTTTGTTCTCAACTGTTACTTAACACTTCCATTGTTGACACTTCCATTGTTACTTACACTTTGGTACTTAAATTTGGTACCCTAACTGTGTATCAAATTTCAACTTTCAACTCCTAACCGTTTTAGCGAAAATGAAGATTATTACGTTACAGTCAACCTTGCCCGTTTTCACAGAATGCAAGAATTGGGCCGCCACCTGTTTCCAGACTAATTACAGAATTTTTAGATGGGTCTAAAAATATGTTCGATTTCCCGCAAAAACGAAAAAAAACTGCATCTGCGTCTTGCACGTCGCTTTCTCTTAACACTTCTATTATTACGTAACATTTCCATTGTTGATGGAAGTGTTAAGTCTTAATCCTGTCCCTCTCCCCCGAGGGGAGGTATTTCGAAAAATCCCTTCTTAGTGTGCGTTCTCGTGACGTATCCTAACTGTGTACCAAATTTCAACTTTCAACTCCTAACCGTTTGGGCTCTGCACTGATTATTATTATTATTAACTCGTCTCGATTATATATATAGATAAAACAAAATTTGTAAACACTGCTAACTATTATCATCATCATTAAGTTCGACCCTGCTCGCGATGACGAATCAATGCCCACGAAGCTATAACGCGTCACCGATTAAGAGTTCATAAAAATAATCTGAAGAATAGTCTTCTATTAAACATCAGCAAAATAGCGCTAAAGTAGTTTCACAGTCATCTTTGAAAAAATACTTATATACAGTATACATTTGCAAGTAATTCAATTAGAGGTGCAAAATATTTGCTGCTTCGATTTTATTCCCAGTGAAGCCATGATGAACTGTACTTTATAAATTTATGAAAATGGATACAGAGTTCTCGCTGTATGGATGAAGATAAAATTCTAAAAAATGGATGAAATTCTCAGCATCTTGTATTTAATCTTTGAAATTAAAATACCACCTTATAAATAAAAAACTATAGCAACGAGTTGCGTAACTTTTCCGACTGTTATGAGATTTTATTTCAAAAAATCACTTTTTAATTATTAATCACAATATATAAAATTATATGTGGCGCCATCTATTGTGAGATTTTGTTATAAAAATTTTATATATTTTAATTATTATAAAATAGCAAAATACTGTACTTAATTTTGAGGTTACAGGTGAGTTTCATAAAACTTTATAAATGCTAACAAGGAAAATCTTCATTAAGTCTGACACTTCGCGAGATACGACACGTGACCACCCTGTATCTCTCCATTTCCTTAACCTTTTACAACCAAAACTTAATAGCATCAATGCCCATTATAAACAAGCTATCGTACCAAATTTCGTTTCTTTATCTTCACCCCGTCCTGAGATATATCAAATTTCAATTTAGCGGTAGAGCGGTAGGCTGCCACCCTGACCGCTCGGCCATCAGGCCCGTTAGTCATCTCTAGCTATTTAGTACAGTAATAGTAAAATTATGTAAACATATAGTATATGTATTTTATGATATTTGAAAAATATAATATATGCAAATAATTCAAATTTTATATTATAAAATAACAGGTTAATTTTTTTTAATAACGTAGATATTTTCTGCAGAGAGCATTACAAAATAGACGACAAAAGATCGGACACTAGGAGACGCCATAGTGTAGTAGCTCTCGCCCAACCAGAAGACGCGAGACAAGACAAAAGATAGGACACGAAAGTAATTAAAAATAAATTTTATCGATAATAAAACAAAAAATAATTATAAAGTATTTATCACAAATTTTGTCTATAATAATTGTATTTTCCATTAATTAAAAAAAAAAAAAATTCAAGATTTTTAACCATACAAGTTTCACCAGCAGAGTGCGCTCACTGCAAAACAGATGGCAACCTGTTGCAAAGTGGCTTTTAACGATACCCAAACAAACAAAACGCATAAGATGCATTTAACGGTAATTTTACCATTTAACCTAAGTAAATCGTCTTACTTAGACGTTTAACTACCAAAGAACGTAATTAATAGCGTATATAATCGGGATTTAATGCGTCGGGCCATTCAAGAGTGATCGCATTGCCAGACGTCAGTTGTTATTGTTTACAATGGTCCGGAGAAAGACTTCTGCACCGAGTAAGAAGGACGATAAGTCACAGAAATCTTTAACGTGGAATTTAGGCGAATGTAGCAGTCGCGAGGATACTACCGATGGAAACAGCCAAGATTCTAGCGTATCCGGTGAAATTATTACCATCGACGATGAAGAAATTGAAGATGAAAACAATGATTTTCAACCCCCCGTCAAGAAAGGTACGTTTCTTATTTTTTTTCTTGGCTCAATTCAAGCTCTGATTGATACGTTTGGGACTTTAACAGAGCTGTAGAGCATACTCATAGGAACAAAAAAAGTCAAAGGAACCATACCTTTACACGTGACCATTCGAGGAATTTGGCCCGTACGAGCAAAAAAGTCAATGGAACCGTATCCGTAAGTGTGACCCTTTGCAAGATATTCGTCTCCGAAAATTGGTACCACTCTGCCTTGGTCGAGATGGGTGAGAGCCTCGACTGATGCTTTGCATGGTGCTTATTGTTGCTTGCACCTCTGGGGGTTTGCCCTTTTGTCTCCCAAAACTAATGTTGAGTACTGTGCAAATGATTGAAGCAGGCATGGTCGCCCGAGCTAAATAGTTAAATGCAGTAGTCTTGATGGAGCGATTGTGTGCGATCTGATTTTGGAGGCTGTATCTCATGTAGGGTTGCATGTAGAGGTGTGATTTCTTTGATATTTTTGCTCCTGTGGGGATGGTCTATGGCTCTGATAAGGTCCTGACTGTCTCATTTGGAGGTGCAATTGTACCGATAAGACCACTGAATGCTGGTGGTGGCCCACCAGTGGCCAAGCGGTCTTTGTACCGTAACACTGGGAATTCGGTCGTGGGTTTGCTCCTCGCTCCAACGGGCTGGCCACGTGGAGTTTTCTGGGTTTTCTCCATGTCTGTAATGTCTAAATAGAGGCCAGTTTCTCTTAAAAGACGTCCTGGAAGGCACTTCTAGGCAGATTGCCTACGTGTTGCATTGCCATAACTTAACAAACAAACAAACAATGCTGGTGGTTGGTTGTGGGATACATAGATAATCAAAAATCGGGTTAACGGATGTTTGTATTTGACAAAGGTATTGGTATTAGTTTTAATACCAATACCATTTTCAAATACAAACATCCATTAATCTGATTTTTGGTTAAGCCACATGATTTGTCAGATTATGTTGGGCTATAATATGGCTACTATTTAATAATTAAATATCAAATAATTTTGTGTAGAGATAAGCATTAGGCACCATTTTTTGATAAATTTAAGAATCTGTTTCTACCAGAACTTTCTAATTAAAAAATCAATTATTAATTAATTTATAATTATTAAATTTATCACAAGATGGTGCCTGCGCCCACCAGTGGCTGAGTGGACTCAGTTTCTGCTCATAGCGGCGGAGACCAGACCCTAAACACTGGAGCTCAGTCGTGGGTTTGCACCCTGCTTGGATGGGCTGGCAGCTAGGAGTTTTCTGGGTTTCCTCCTTGCCGATGACACCTGAATAGGGGCCAGCTTCCCATCAAAGTCTTCCCGGAAGGCATTCTATCCCCCCTCTCGTGTACGGCCGTCTTCTATAAGGCCAGCTCTTCGGTCGCCTAGTGACCTGTCTCTCAGAGTAAAAGCGAATAGCAATAAACTCCATATGAACCGAAAGAAAGAAAGGAGATGGTGCCTAATGCCTACCTCTGGACAAAATTATTTAATTTTTAACTATTAAATAGTAGTCATCCATGTTATAGCCTGATATAATCTGGCAGATCATTTGGCCTTAATATCTTTGTCTATTTGCATCGAAGATTATTCAAATGATTAAAATAGATTACATTCAAGATATCATAAGGTTAATTAATTAGCTTTATGACATCCTGAATATAATCCAGCTCTAATTGTTTGAATAATTAAAAATTTGAATTGGTTTTAATATATAAATGTATACTACATTTAATATATTTGATGAGGTTAGCTTTTGTTTTTAAATGCTTTCCTTCCTGTCGGCACTAAGAGGGTCTCTGTTTAGAAGCTCATTATGGATTTGGCCAGTCCACAATGGGGGTGGCTGGATGGTGAGGGATGGGCCTGATATATGCAGATGGACCACTCCCAAAAAATTTCAGGGATTTTTGACACATCCAGATTTAATCCTAGGTCCCCAAAGAAGAAGTGGATTTTTTAAAATGTAAACATGCTGACAGATTCACAAATTTTTGAAACAGACAAGCTAAGCTCATCTGTTCGGGTATGGATCATTTAGTAAAAGAACTGGTTTACGTGAACAGCATTCAGAATTAAAAAAAATTGCTTCTAGTGCCAACACTAAGCATACCATTTAGAGTCAGTAATGCATCGGTGCAACAATACGGTTGCTCCCACTTGTTACCAATTTTATCATGAAGAGCACAACTTTACTTTTGGATGAATTATCTCAGACAAATTTTATATAAATAACTAGCAGATATGCCTAGGCAAAAAGTAAGAACAATGAACATTCAAATCAATAATACAAAACACACTTTATTAGAAAGGCAAACACTTTATATTCATTTTTATTTAAGTTGTTTTCAGTCATGTAGAAAAATTAGGTGAAAATTCTTGTCTTTTTGAAATAAACTGTTTTGTATTGTTAATGTGTATTTTTATGTTCAATTTAAAAATAATACGAGGTCTTTGAAAAAAGAATGCTCATATTCTAAATTATTGTAATTATGTTGACTTTTATTCGAGAATGTTGTAGTGTATGTTAATGCATTGGAAAACTGTCTATATTTTGCATTTATAAATTACAGTTTCTCAATACATGCACCTTGTGTCGTATGGCACATGTTCAACCAATACTTAAATTCTTCGTACACTTGCAGAATATGCATTGTCACTCTTCCCATAGCAACTTACAATTCTATCATTGCTACAGATTTCTAATGCTGCAGAGGATGAATGATTCTGACTTTGCAAACTGCAGAATGCAAAACACCTCTATTGCAGAGTCACCATTTTTGTTTACGGCACTTTCTAGAGGTAGTAGACAATGAGACACGCGAATGGGAGATGAAACTCTGACGACTACTCTATCAACTGTTGTACACCACATACTTCTCAGGATAATAATTAACATAATTACAGTAATTTAAGATGATAGCATTCATTTTGGAAGACTGTATACTAAAATATAAAAACTAAAGTACAGTAAAATGTGACCAAAATGGAAAGTTCTTTGGATTTGAGTGATTTTTTTTATGTTTAGAAAAAACTGCTCAGAACGGAAACCTGCCAAATCAAAAATGTATTCTGTAACATGCAATTCCAGTTTACACAAGTTTTACTGTGTGTTTAATTAATGCATATAAAAACTTATTTTTATATCACTCTCATAATTTCTGTTAGATTTTCTGCATATAAGGCTCTATACAAAGTTGCCACACTATACAGATTTCCCTCATATAACACAGTAGTTACATTTCAAAAAAGTGCCATGTTATGTGAATCCATGCTATACAAAACAAAAGACTAATGCAAAACACAGGGTTATATTCCAGAAGTTTTCAAATGTATACCATTCTTTTCTGTTACTAAGAGAAATGTGTTTATTAAAGCAATTAATAATTTATTTCCAATCAATAATTAATTAACAGTCACAATTAAAATTACTATATTATGCGTAAATATTAATTTTAATTAAACGAGAGTGTTTTTTTTTTTTACAAAGCCTTGTCATCGTTTCGACTTTTTTGTTGATCTCGATCAGAAACTAATAACTTGAAAAAAATAACTTGTGTGCTTTTATACACACAAGTTATTTGTGTGTATAAAAGCACTGAATTGATTTTACAATTGTCTGAGTTGCTATAATTGGTCAAACCATAGTTAGTTCTGTTCTTATGATCAATTGGTTATGGAAGTTATAATGAATTAAATGATTAAAATAACATCTGTTCTTGCAAAGCACAGAACATAGAACTGTAATGCTGAATTTGTTTTGTTTTTAAGATAATAAACTTAGATGAAGACCAATCTTTTATTAAATTAGTTGCCTAAAAACAAATTTTAAATTTATTTGTATTCACTTGTGTCCAAAAAATAAGCATTATCATACAATACATAGATAGGAGTCCAAGTGTAGTCCAATAATTCTCATTGGATTAGCACTAGGGTTTCTCAAACGGGATTCCAGGATCCCAGTCGTTTTTTTTAACCCGGGAAATTCTTCTGATCCCGGGAAATCCCGCAAATTTTTTAAAAATTCACTTTTTTCTTATTTTATGTTAAGGTTGAGGAAATTTTGCAAATAGAAAGTATCATAAACTCATAAACTGTCAGAATACATTTGTATTTATTAATTTTAAACCTACTTATTAGTTTTTTTTTAACTTTTGTTCGTTATGGCAGGTCACAAATGGTCAATAATCAATACGTAGCTTATTTGTGGCAGAACTCTCAAAATTCTTTACCAGTAATATCTGGAATAAGTGTGCTTACGCTGTCTTAATTTTTAACCATGCTTAGTAGCTTCAATAACTGCAAAATGCCAAGTTGTGCAAATTGGGCAAGGATACAAACGAGTACGAAGTCCGCAAGTATGAAGTTTTTCTTCATAACCTGATTATTAAAGACAAACGAACTGCCGAATTATTGGACTATGATCTTTCTATTAATGCAGCCGAGGTAGACAAATCAAGGATACTAGAGAACAAAAGAAGTACTACAATCTCGAAAACAAACTAGAAATCTTTCAGGATACAGATGAAAACACATAATATTTGTCTTCTCTTAAATGCATTAAACACGATTCCAATCACATCAATTGAATCGGTAAAGGCATTCTCGGTAGCAAGACTTTTCATTACTAAAATAAGAATCAGATTGAGTGATCGGAGTATTGACCATCTTTGCTTTTTAAAATCTTATAAAAATTTACAACATTTTGTATTATATTTCATTTAAAAAATCAAAAATTACCTTCTAAGTTAGAAGTTTGATCTAAGTTCTTTTTTTTTTTAATTTTCAACTTAATTCAAAGGCATTTTTGTCGTTGCTGTATGCAGTTTCCAGCAAACTTTAATAAATTTTTTCTATTTGTGAAAATTTCTACGTAATTCAAAGGTAATTTTTAATACATATCTTATACAGCATTATTAATATGATTTTGGAGGATGCAGATGGTATTAAATTACTTTAAAAAACGAAAAATAATTATATCATTTGATTTCATGATATTTTGTATATCTTAAAAATAATTAATTTTGTCCCAGGATCCCGGGAAACAGTTCATTTTATCCCAGGATTCCGGGACAAGCAAAAGATCGGGAAATGAGAAACCCTAATTAGCACGTGGAGAGAGCAGGGAACCCAATAAAGTCCCACAAACATGTTTCGAGGTTCTGGTATCATAATCTGGATTGGAATTATGCTTTAATGGCTGCACTTAGCTCCACATTGCAAGGGTGACATTACTGCAAGAAGATACAGACACAAGGTTTGAAATCCCATTGAGACTCTGAGTACAGATTTCATTTTCACAGACAATAATGTCAGCACACATAAGGCTGCACTAGACAATGACTTTCTTGGGACGGAAGATTTCTTGCCAGTGGAATTATTGCAATAGCCTGCAAGATTTATGGACTTAAATCCGTTAGAATGTGTGGGGGAAGCTGTAAGGAGATGAGTTGCATTCTTTTAATTAATAAATATGACTTGCATTCTAATGCTTAAAATATTTGTAAAATTATTTTAGGTATTAACTGTCTTAAAAATGAAAGTACATGAACATGATATGGAACATACTTTACCTATACATACAGCAAATGATATGGACTGATACAATACATTAGATTATGGATGTTTTCTGCTATCATAATAGGCTGTTAGTCTTTAAAAGTGAACTTCACGTTATGTTAAAGTGTAACCACCTTGTGGCCAACAGATTTACAGCTCCCTGACATACTACAATCAAGAGATGATGTCATACCACCTCTTGGTGATTTGTGTTTTCACATGATGAGTGACCCTTCACATGTGTTTAGCAGATTAATTTAAAATGGTAGCACCCTGTATTAACAATTTTATAATTTCAATTTATTTGAGTAAATTTCTGAGTTTTATTTATCATCTGTGTTCAAACATCTTTTTGTCTATTGCCCATAAACAAAAATGGTGACTATGCAACAGAGAGTGTGTTTTGTGCTCTGCAATTCACAAACTCGGAATCAGTTGTCATTGTGCAACATGAGTTTGGCAGACAATTTCAATGTGATCCACCATGTAAGGCAAACATTCTAGTTGCACAATGATGACTGATTCTGAATTGCAGAGTTCAGAACACAAAATGCCTTCTCATTGCGGAATCGCCATTTTTGTTTACGGCACTTCCTAGTGGCAGCAGACAAAAATGCATTTGAATGCAGACGGTAAATGAAACTCGGAATTTACTCCATCGACTGGTGTATGTCGCATACTTCTCGGGTAATAAGTAACATAACTACGGTAATTTAAAATAGTAGTATTCTTTTTGGGAGACCCTGTATCTTAGTCCTATTTTTGTGTCATATATTAAATCTATACTTTTAAATTTTACATGCCAAATATGTAAGAAAACAACTGGCTATCTGTTAAAATTTTACTTGTATGTAATTAAGATAGTGCATGAAAATTTCTATGAGCACATTATAGATTATTCAACAAATACTTTATTTTTCAGTTAAAAAGTGGACAAAAAGAAAGAAGCCCGTTATTGAAGAGAAACTTCAGTGTCTTTTAAACGAATGTGATTTTTATATCACTGTGAATTTGGATAAGTTAACAAGAAGCAGAATGCAATATAAGTTGGGAGAATTTGTTGCTACCTCCTTCGAGAATTGCAAATATTCTTTTGAAAACATTTCTACTGTATATTTATATGTTAGTGAAAATACTGATAAGTGTTTTTTATATTGGGAATCTCATGAAGAACAGGATAAAAAAGTAAGTAATATTTATATTTCTTTTATATGAAATAAATCCAATTTGAAGTCATCGGTAGACTAGGTTAGCTATTCTTAACCCCTTTTGGCCATAGTCCTCCACGAATCTCTTTGATCTTTCTGTGAAGTAATGAAACTTTCTGGCAAGTTTCTTTTATACTTCTTTCCTACCAACTACAATACATTCCAGTTATTTAAAAAAAGGTTTATTCATATAATCGCTCAAAGAAAGTATTAAGGTTTTGGTTGCAGAAATAATTTTAAAAATTATTAAAAAGTCAAAGACAGTAGGTATTAAAACATTACAAAATTTGAAGACTAAGCATAAAAACAGGGACATCATCTCATATATTCATAACTTTTGGAACAATTAACAGTAGTGGAGTCGACATTTCTGTAAAGTCTCTTCTTTCCCTGTATTATGCAAATATTTCAATATACATTGTCTTGGATTTTTTAAATTATTATTTCTACAACTTACCCCATTGTGTATCTGTATCATTCCGCAACTGGTGTGCCATCACAAGGTGAAAGGTGTGACACGAACTTTTACATATTCTATTAATTTCAAGTTTTATTTATATATTTTTATCACAGTTGCTGTGTTTCTTATGCTTGTATTTCATTCTCTGCCACAGCACTGATGAAATAAGATGATATGTGTTTATTCTTTATTACAAGCCACACATTTTTATGTATTCTAAGAAATTAAATGTAAAATAAATTTGCTCACAGGGGTTGATGTCTGTTTATTAATAATAGTAATAGGTTAGTGGCATTACGTAATTCTATTAACAGGATCAAATCATATGTTTTTGAGGAGAATAACATTTTAGTGTGCCGCGTTGAGTCATGTCGAGTCATGGGTATGTTGCAAGTAGAAAAAGGTTGCAGAACACTGCTTTATATCTATAGGAATAAGTTTACAATTGCAATTTAAAATTAGCATATAGCCCACCCCATTGTATAACTGATTTCCTTTCACATTTAAAAGGATTTTGAAATAATCCATAAAAGATAAATTTTTGAAAAGATAACCTATGAAAGGTTTTTGAAGTAATTAAAGGTTTTTCATTTTTTCTCTGTATATGAAATTTAAGTGTTGTTTTAGTTACTTTCATTTGAAAGTACAGGGTGTTTTGCTTGAAAGTACCCAATTTGATTTGGCTATAAAAAAATTAATGTTTAAGGATATAAGTTCACCAATGATTTTTATGAGAGAAAAACTCACCAATTTTCATTGAAAATATGTACGCTACAACACGTCCTGTCTCACGGTGGCAATTGCTGTGATGATGTGTTCCTGAAGATTCTGCCTTCAGGTTGCATATCTTTTACTTAACTCCACAGAAAGAAATCTGAGGGGATCAGATTGGGAGATCTTGGCAGTCACACTATTAGGCATATCAGACTGCAACCTGCATTTTCTCTTGTGGTGAAGCCCCGACTGGACAATAATGCTCTCAATTTGACTTCTGTGCCATCTTGCAGTACAAAAAAAATCTCTATAAAACTAAACTTGATGAGTTTCTCACCAGATGTCATTTGTTGCTTTTCCATGTCTTAAACTGTTCATTTCACCCCTGTATATTCACACAAATCAAAACATATGAGTAGAGAAGGGTTTTGTGGAGATGTAATGAAACTGTATGATAATTATTCCATAGAATACTGCTGACACTTCTTTTTTAGTTTAGATAATGGGTAAAATTATTTCTGAAAGGAATTAAAATTAACTATTATATAGTGAAAAAAATGCTTACAAAAGTTAATTCTAAAATTATCTTAGATTTTATGAAAAGTAATGAACAGTTTTGTTCTGTATGATAAGCACATCTACATATATATGACATAAATGCAATACTTATGTTGTATTTTGGTAAGATGGACTTCTCTAAAGATCTTAAGACCATTCCAAAAAGTGTCCCTGATAGGGAACTCCTTATCAGGGGCACTTTGCCCATGAGTACTCCTCCCTCTTGCTATGATTTATAGTACAGTACCTGTAGCTTAGATAACATCAGTAGTCAGCAGGATCTTCAAGGTATGCAGAGCCATCAGATACATGTACAGTACTGAAGCAGAAGATGGATTTTCTACATTGGAACGAATCTTTGTAGTGTTATTGATGACCTTCAATCATTGTTGCAGTGTAGCTTGCTTCTGTACTTTGACTTTTCTTTAGTTTATTTTCTTTGATTCAAATAAACAGACAACAGATTTATAAACTGTGGTGGCCGATTCAAAACGTGCCAGACCACAAAAGTTACCAGATTACAGAATGGCAGATTAAAGAGATTCACCCGTATTTAGTTTTACAAAGTAAAAAAGTTTAAATTGCTTTCATTAAAATAATTGATAGAAACAACTTCTTTTTACAGTTTTTTAAGTTGGATTTAAGTTTTTGTTACAGGTACATTAAGTCAGATTTAAGTTCTTGTATGAGTGCGTAGTGCTTGTTGAGTTCAGGGCAAAATGACATAATTTTTGATGCATTCTCATACATTATAAAGTCTTGAGAACAGGAGCTATTAAATATATAACCATCTATAATACAATATTAAGTTTATTGATGCATTCTTTTGAATTACTTTGATAGACTCGACTAGTGCTGAAAAAATTGTTTTGCTTAACTGGTTACCAAATGGAACTGCCCTTTTCATAGGTCTTCAACCTAATAACTTTCACTGTATATAGGCTAACTGTCTATATTTATAGTGTTTACTAACAAAGTATTGATTTTGTGAATTGACATAATTTGTACCTTACTGATGAGAGGCCAATGCTTGGCTTACAGAAAAGGGAAGAGTCATTAACACACAGCCTACTGGTAGATGGATGTTTGACTTGCTGCTAGAGTAAGTCACTTTGAGCTTGATGAAGAACTGTGCATGTCCTTGATGAAGGCAGGCACAGATTTGTTAATTGAGTGAACAGTTTGCAAAAATGATTTGACTAGCAACAAATGGGAACCCCAATATGGTATAAAACATATCTATACTTTTTAATAAAATTATCTCATCACTTTTAACACTATATTTTCGTATGTATAATCTATAATGGCATATAACCCTCTAAACATTGAAACAAAACTTTTGCATAATTTGCCCTGTCATATACTCTAAACCAGCCATTGCTCCAGTAATCCACACTGTCTTTTAAACACAGAATATCTGTGAGTTATACATAGGCTTACCAGTCCCGTTTTGACTGAGATTATCCCGGTTTGATGATGTGGTCCCTCCATCCCAGCCAGTTTGTCATTTTGTTCTGGTCGGTTATTTGGTAAAATTTTAAAAGTGCCGAATATACAAGAAGTAAAAATAATGCAACTACGGGTAAATTGGCAATTCAGCAACTAAACTGTTGCCAATCGAAATATTTTCTATCTAGATCAGGGGTTCTCAAAGTGGGCGATATTGCCCCCTTGTGGGTGGCGAGTAAATCTAGGGGGGCGCTGGAGGAAGGGTACTGAACGGTGACCAAAGGCAAAAGTTGGGGTCGCTGATGGGTTAGGGGGCATTGGGTATAACTTTATGGAACAAAGGGGGCGGTGGATTGAAAAAGTTTGAGAACCTCTGATCTAGATCTAAGTACTTTTAATGTTGTCTAGATGTTTTTCCCAAAAATTTATAGCATGTAGCCTATGAGATCCAGATATTTTTATTTCATTTTTTAGATATTTTGTTTCAATTAGAGTTGGCAACACTGAAACTTACACTGGCTATGTCATTATTGCGCATGTCCTATCTTAGTCGAGTTCAAACTGCTAGTTGGCATTTGTGATTATTTTGTATTGTGCATTAAATTAAATTAATTTCTAAAATACCAGAAAGAAACTGTATTTTTACTGATGAATTAAAAAAGCATTATCTGTTTTTGAAAAAAGTTTATGAACATATTGACAAAGTGAAACATGAACTGTGCTTTTCGTAATTTTCAGTAGAACTTGTCGGTGTTTGCACATTAAAAATCACTTGAAATGTGCAAAATATAAGGTAAGCCTAGTAACTTCCCCAAATATATCGTCTTATTATACAGATACCGATTTATTTTCTGTTGTGAGTATTTTCTCAAAATTGTCCCAGTTTGAGAAAAAATGTTATGGTAAGCCTCGTTATACAGACAAAACTACAGCAATAAAACAATTTAATTAAAGCATTGGTTTTTGAGTTATGTACGATCCAATATTAACTGTATTCTTTAATCATTTGTGAATTCTAATCGTAATATTCTATGATTATAATTTGATTGACGAAGAGTAAAGAATGATGATAAGGTAATGGCTTTTGTAAGAGTTAAAGATAACATGTGCAAATTTTTGAATATACTAAAAAATATTATATTTTCGGTTAATATTTAAATGATCGATAAATTATAATTTTACGTAGATTATCCTGTAGGATAATGAAATCACAAAATTATTCGAAACTCCTATTTTATTGAAATAAATTGTTAACTTGATATCTCCAAACTTAATGCACACATTCCTGCTACAATCTATTACTGTCTCATATAGAGACTCAGACATACATAGAGTTGAATTTTGTGAGATAGCAAAGGTCAGTTTTGAGGTTGCGGGCTGTTTTTTGAGTTGACGAGAATATTATCAGTTTATAATTAAACTCTGGCTAGTGGCTAACTCACTATACCAAGTTAGTCACTAACCAGAGTTCGATATTTTTAAACCTATGTGGGTATTACCGACATTTGGGACATACGAGAGCTGTTCGGAAAGTTTGCGGCCTCAAATAGAACAACAAACAAAATAATGTTAAAACTTTTTTTATTTTTCAATGTAGTCTCCTTTGTTAGCAATGCACTTATTCCAGCAATGTTCTAGCTTTTTTATGCCATCACAATAGGTCGATTTGTCAAGGTGTGCAAAATACTCATTCACTTCAGAGATGACTTCGTCATTTGAGTGGAATCTCTTTCCAGCCAAGAATTTTTTAGGTTTGGAAAAAGGTGGAAGTCACTGGGGGCCAAATCTGGTGAGTACGGTGGATGTGGAACTAATTGGAAGCGAAGTTCGTTTATCTTTTGTTTGGAGATTCTGGCGGAATATGCAGGTGCATTATCATGGTGGAACGGAACCCTTTTTCTTCTTCAAGTGTTGCCTCTTTTCTTCGATTTCTTTCTTCAGTTTTTCCAAAAGTTCACAGTAATAGACAGCATTGATGGTCTTTCCTCTTTCTAGGTAGTCAATAAAGATGATGCTTTTAGCATCCCAAAAAACCGAAGCTATCACTTTTTCCGCTGATGGAACTGTCTTAGCCTTCTTTGGTGGTGGCCAACTGTGGTGTTTCCACTGCTTCGACTGTTCTTTTGTTTCAGGAGTGTAGTAATGGATCCATATTTTATCAGTAGTCACAAACCAATGCAAGAAATCCTGTGGATTTTTCTGGTAGAAGTCCAAACACTCCTTTGACATCAAAGTGCGAACACAATTTTGCTCGGCGGTCAGCAGATGCAGCAACAACCTTGCTGAGACTTTCGTCATACCCAAATTTTCGGTTAAGATGTGGTGCACTCGGTCGACAGAGATGCCTGTTGTCTCAGCTATCTCACGCGTTTTCAAACGGCATCTGCTAACACAAAATCGTGAACTTTGTTGATATTTTCTTCAGTGACAGCAGTTGACGGCCGTTCGCTGCGAGGGTCATCTTCCACACTCTCTCTGCCAGATTTAAAAAGGGCTGTCCATTTTTTCACAGTGGTATACGAAGGAGCAGACTCTCTCAAAACTTCATCCATGTCAGCTTTGATTTGAGATGGGGTCAACCCTTTTTTCGTCAGGTATTTTATGACTGCACGAGTTTCCATCTTCTCCATTTTTGACAAAGCACTTGCACACTAACTACCTGCTAAGCGGTCGTGGCAAAACTTTACGACAAATCAAGCAGAAATTGGTATTGTATCTTTAGCAAAGATGTCTGAATAATTTCCGCCAAAAATTAAATTGATCACAGCGCCACATATAGGCAAGGCTGCGAACTTTCTGAACAGCCCTCGTACTTTGTTATTTATAAGATAATAAATCTAAAAACATGTTTTGAATACACATGAAGCATAATTAATTAAATTGTAAACTGTTAAAAGTGAATCAATATTGAACCAAGTTTTAATTTAAGTCTGCCTGCAGACCACCAGTCCTGTAATTGCGGACCACAGGTCGAGAAACACTTGTTTAGCGGAATGGAGGATGGAAAATGGCAGAACCCTACAAATATTGCTGTTGCAGCACCCTGCGACTTTAAATAATTTTATAGTTCTTTAATTAATTTACATTTTGATTTACTAATATGCCTACTTAGTTTTACTAGATGAGATTTTTTCAATTTTAGAGTGAAAATAAACATTTCACCTGACGTAAAATGAATAACCATAAACTGTTGTATAACTTTCTCGTAAATGAATTTATTTTTTTCGGCAAAGTATTCAGAATGACTTATTATTTATTTTATTGTTTCTGATTTTTATATATTTTTTTTAATTTAGGTATTTTATTCTCCAGTGGAATGCAAAGTGCCCTATGCTGCTCTTAAGGGTTTACAAATTCGAAAATATTTTGTAATTTTTTTAAGGGATGATATATTTTCTTTAGAATTTACTTTTGAAGTCTATTTAAATGAAGAGGCATTTTGTCGACTGAGTTATTCGTCTGAACCGTATCGCGCTGCTTCAAAAAGAAACATTCAAAGCGTTATGGAATTATTTTATGGAATTACGATTAAGCGTAAGTATTTTTTAAAATCACAAATGTTTAATTTTAATGAGTTATTCCTTAAGTAATTATCTACAAAAGTTATGCTCAATTACATTTTTTTTAACCAGTGATTTAAATTTTATAAATTAATCTGTATTTAAAAAATATATTTATATAATAAAATCAATATTTTAATTTACAGAGTAATTAATTGACTGGTTTCCTTATTAAATAAAGAATATATAATAAACTAGCAAATGAGCCCGGCATTGCTCTTCTTTGGATGATTTGGTAAATATTGTACGTTTGGAAATCAAGTTATTACTATCAAAAACAAAAAATCGCATCTAAAATAAAACAGTAGAAGCTGTTCTTCAGGTTAAGCCTTAATCCTCTCCCTCTCCCCCCACGGGGAGATTTCCAAAAATCACTTCTTAGTGTGCATTCTCATTGCATATCCTACTAAAACGTAGTTAAAAACAAAAAATTGCATCTAAAATAGTACAGTAGAAGCCTCCTGCAGGGGGAGAGGAAGAGGATCCCCCTACAGGGAGAGAAGGAGAGGATTAAGGCTTATTCTGAGAAACAGCTTCTACTGTACTATTTTAGATGCAATTTTTTAACTGCACTTTAGTAGGGTATGCCATGAGAATGCACCCTAATAAAAAATTTTTAAAAATCTCCACAGGGAAGAGGTAGAGGGTTAATTACTCCAGTTAATCACGTTCATTAATCTTAAAACGTTTTCGACCCATTCTTGGTCTTCTGAACCTGGAATCACTGCCGATCTACAAAGTGCCCGTCTCATAAGACTCACCCACCGCACAAACCAAGTCAGAATAATGGAGACCCTCGAAATATACAAAGCGGGATTAAGGAGCACATGCATTAATTATAAAGATGCAGCTAACGTTTCACAAGCGTGGAAGTACTGTTATGAGGGGGAGAACACTTAGTAGCTGCATTTTAAGACATTAAGTTAACGGTTATGCAGCAAATTGCAGCAAAATCTTCTCACGCGCTAAACCGTTATCACAGCACGAGAGAATCGTTCCATTATCAAGCTGAATCGTTTTCTCGTAATTTGAATCGGACTGGATTCGATTTGAATGTTCCATTTCATACGTTGGCATATTTATTACAACGATATCCTGAGGAAGACCTAGAATGGGTCGAAAACGTTTGAAGATTTATGAACATGATTAACTGGAGTAATTAAGGTTGTGTTAGATGAATTATATTTGTATTCATTCCAAATTCAAAATATAATGTTCCAAACAAGTTTTCTTATATTTTAGAATTTAAAATTAATTATTTTATTCAAGTAAGGTTATCATAGTTCTTGTACCCAGTGAAAACAGGTAAGATCGACTATAATCTAATAATCTTAATCTTTGAGAGTATAAAACACAAGATCGTGTTATTAATCAATCACATGGCTTCTTTTCCATCTTTATTTAATTGAATAAAGATGGAAAAGAAGCCACGTGATTGATTAATAACATAATCTTGTGTTTTATACTCTCAAAAATTAGTACAATGCAGTTTCGAAAAAAACAAAAAAAATCTTAATCTTCACTACCATTACTTTCTGCCCTAGCAATGCCAGGCCCATCTGCTAGTTTTATATATTTAGATTATAGTTAAAAATGTTCAAATACTCTGGGCAGATGCCTAATAAAGTGGCTTTAATACAGCTGGATGAGCGACCCAATATCCAGCTTTAATGTTTTATTATTAATTAGAAGACTTTAAGCCTTCTAATTAACAAGAAAACATTCTTTATTTAAGTAAATTTAAACACTTTCAGGCCTTGCTGGCTCATCTTTGGGAGCATAAATTCTTTCAAAAACAAAAAATTAAAAGCAGTTAGATGAATGCACTCATAAAAGTAATATAAAAATTGAAAACTTTAACCTAAAAATAGCATTAAATTCTAACATAAAAATGAAGTAAAAAATAAAAATAAAACTAGAATTGTAAATTTTAAATACTAAAATATATTTTAGTGAATGTGGTAACTAGGAGTTTCTAAAAAGCTGCTTTTTTACAATGAACTTTCATGATGATGGTAGACTGTCCACATCCCTTGCATTAATACATTCGTCTTCCAACCTGCTCTTATATATTTCAGTTTTTTCAGTGCCAATTTTGGAGATTATAAAGTGGTAACTATCTTCACCTCATCCCAATTTACCATAGAATCTTTACTTAAATCTGGAATAGCACTGTATTGCAAGGACTTTTTTTACACTATATTAATGCTGTTTAAGTGTTTAACTCTCAAGTTTCTTTTAGTGATTTCAATATAATTCTTTATTTTTAATTGCATGCTTTCATGTGGTATCTTATACACACCTACTTTTTCCTTTTTCTTTAATTCATCTTTGTAACTGTTCAATGTACTGAAAATATTGGCACATGTCTCAGAAGCCAAAGGTGTTTGGTGATGATTTTAGTAATTATTCTTTCTGCTGAGTTGGGTTCGGTTGTCATCTATTCTGTTTTTAATCAAGATTTTTACTATTTATCTATGTAAATAAGATAAATTATTCTAATAGAATAAATTTTTATTTTTAGAATATCCAGAATCAAATGTTAACAAAAAAGAAAATATCGAAGAACTTTACTGTTTTATTTCCGATATTCAATTAAAGAATGATAAGCTGGAGAAGAATGACGTTCAACATAAATCTTTAATACCGACGTTGAGACCCTATCAAGCAAATGCAGTTAGATGGATGTTAAAACAAGAAAGTAATCTTAATAAACTTCACTCTCAAGGAATTTGCCATTCGTTATTTATGAAGATTTATACTCAAGATAAAAAGCTTATATATTACAACAGATACGGTGGCTTGTAAGTATATTTTTTATTTTAATTAAATTAAAAGCAAATTTCATATATCCAGTAGTTATACTTATCTCATATAAAATAATAATTGATTTAAAATTGGCAATTATCTATTTTCGTAGTTGGATCAAATGAATAAATGTTGACTCGATAAAGATTGTATTTACATTTCTGTGTTAGTTGTTCAGTATTATCAAAGTTAGATCTATTAAAAAACATCTTACCAAAGATTTAAAAGTAAATCACCAAAAATTTGTAATTTTATCTGATAATTTATTGTTTCGTGATACATCATACAGTAAATTGAATCATTGTGTTGTACAGTATTTAGATTTCATAATAATTGAAATTCAGTTTAACATCGAATTATTGTATTTAATATTAAGATCTAAACAAGTAAAAAACATTTATTTACATATTACATAAACTTGCAGCAGTGATGGCTTTGACACTGTTAAATCATTCATATTTTTCCTATAATAGTATATTTATTTGAAACTAATTTCTGCAATATGAAAATTTTCTCAATATTCCATATTGTTTGTGCATTTTTTCAAGGTTCTTAAACTTAAGAATAAATTAAGTTTAAGTTACTTTATAAATTTAATAGTTTAGTGACGTATTCAGAATATGGAAAGATTGAACATCTCATTTATAATTAAGAAAGCTGCAAAATAAATCATACTTCATTAGCTTAAGGCAATTGTTCTCAACCTTTCTGAGACCACAGAACATTATCCATATACCTTTTATTACACAGAACATTAGCATTAATGTATTCAAAAGTCAATAAGCAATTCTGTATTTACTATTCTCACAAAACAATGAAACAGTAAACTGATAAACTTTATTGCCTTGAATAAAGTAATAGACATGGAATTGTCTATGAATAAAGTAATATGTTGTAATAAATTGGAATAAATTTGCACTAAAAACTTGAAAAGTTTGACAACCCTTGAAGAACCTTTATGTCTGGTAACAAAAACATTTTAATAAATCGTCCAACAAAGCATTTGTTGGATGATTTATTAAACGTTTTTGTTACCAGACATAAAGATTCTTAAAGAGTTGTCATTAGCACTGGTAATTAATTTGGAAGATATCTTTACTTTAAAAGTTTTTTCATACAATACTCAGGACAAGTGTGCAGAATAGTGTTTGAGAACCACTGGCTTAAGGTATTATAAAGTTATGTATTATTTTTGTACATATTAATGCAGCAGTTATATTATTAATCTTATGTTTACATTACTACATTACAAATGGTACTTGATTTATATTGATGAACATTATATGTGATAGCTTCAAGTATATAAAAAATTGAGAATTATTATTTTAATTTACAATGAAAGAGATAAATAAGTAGTATAAAGTTTTGTACACATTTTCTCAAATTCAACTTGAATCATCTGATTTTATCTTTACTCAAATTACTTCAGTCTCATGCAACCTCACAAATAAAATAAAATGTTAAAGATGATACAAAAATAATACTCACGGTTCTGCATGTGAGATGAGGTATTTGCAGAAGAGTGCATGACGTGATGAGGAGAGACTATGTGAGAAATGAACAAGTGCTGGAGGAATGTGAGGTGAAAGAATATGGTTGAAAAGGTGGGGAAATCTGATCTACCATGGCTTTGGCCACATTGAGAGAATGAAATGAGAACTGTTGAAGAGAGTATACATGGGAAAGGTGGATGGGAAGAATGTTAGGGAAAACCAAGAAAGTCTTGGTTGGAATAAATGGATGAGTATCTGAAAGAAACATAAGGTGTTGAGTCATAAAGCACATGTGAGGAAGTGTGCTAGAAGAGGCATGAGTGTGTCTGGACAGGAAGGTGTGGAGAAAGTTCCTGAATGGATAGTTTGTAAGATTGTAGTCTCCTTTTTCCTGCTGTTCATCCTTTTTGGATTGTGTATGTAAGGTTATGTATGTATGTTATTCTGTCAACATAAATAACATTATTACAAAAACTCTCATGTAGGGTTTATTTGAAATTTAGCATCATTTGTTACATTTAAATGTTATTAAATAATGTAATATATTAAGCGATCAAAACTACATTAAAAAAAAAAGTGGTGTTACACAAAATTAGGGTTCAGTGAAGCACTATGGTTGATATCTAGGCCTTTTACTGGTAAAAATGAGAAATTTTTGAAATGATTAACTTGCTTGGCTAAAGCCTGATACCAGGCCCTATCGAACAAGAACAAAATCTACCATTGAAAAGGCTAGATCAAACAAGATTATACTTGCTTAATCACCTTTTTGTTTCTCAACCTCTCTGGTTTTATAGTTAACTTGATTGTCTGTTATGTGTAGGATAATTTATGGTTTTTATTATATTTTGGGTAATTATAATTGGATAAATTTTACACATACTTAGATCAAATTAGAATTTTCCGCATAATAACGGCATTCATTGTTTTGATTTATGAATTTCTACATAACAATATCCAGGAAAGAATAAGATTTGCAAACCAGAGATGATGAGTTTATATTTCATCTATGCATTCTAAGAAATTAACCTATTTTTAAATAATTTTTTTCTTTTCATTTAAATCTTGTATTTTATTTCTGACAAACTTTTATTTATTAGAATATAAACTTTAATTAATTTTAATGATAATTTAATAACGTATTTTGTTTTTAGTTTTACTCGTGAAGAACCTAAAATTACTTATCAACCTTCCGGTGGCATTTTAGCTGATGAAATGGGTCTAGGAAAAACTGTTGAAGTTTTAGCATGTATATTATGGAATCAGAGAAATTTAAAAACCGATGATGAAATAGAAACAGTAAGTATTTCTTTTAATTGCCGAATACAATACTAATTTTACTGTATTTAATGTTTTTTACCTTTCCTTTCCTGGCTGTTATAACATAACATGTAAGCATCTTAACTACACCCAATACATTGCAATAACACACCTTCAATTGCTGTATATCATTGGGCTATAATTTTGTAATAATAATTATAAATTACTAATGAATTTGACCCTGGAGGGAGGCATTAGGCACCATCTCGTATTAAATTTAATACAAGATGGCGCCTAATGCCTCCCAAATTACCAAATTATAGCCCGATGATATACAGCAATTGGGTTAGGTTGTTACAGCAGGTGTGTTAGTATAACTTAACACGGGAAAGTATTGTAATCAGGCTAAATTTGACTCAGGGTTTTTTGCAAATATCAAGATTTGCAAAAAAACCAGAGGGATTTCTCCTGGTTTTAGCAAATATCACTCATTACATCAGTCATGCAACTACCTTCCTTTATTGTGCTAAAAAATTTAATTTAATTGTATTTAAAATTTATTTTGTATACTAGTACTTTCTATATATTAACAGGACTTATTATACTGGAAATTATGGATGCAGATATTTAGTCTTACAGATCAAAAATAATGTTCTTTATTTAGTTCACCCGAACACATACACTTTAAACATGTGTTTCGGACTTGTTCGTCCCTCCTCAGCAGGCCTTTAAACGACACTTTCTACAATTAACCAAGAAATGTTTTATTGTTAATTGTAGAAAGTGTCATTTAAAGGCTTGCTGAGGAGGGATGAACAAGTCAGAAACACATGTTTAAAGTGTATGTGTTCGGGTGAACTAAATAAAGAACATTATTTTTGATCTGTAAGACTAAATATCTGCATCCATAATTTCCAGTATAATAAGTCCTGTTAATATATAGAAAGTACTAGTATACAAAATAAATTTTAAATAGAGTTAAAAAGGACAAAAAGGCATAATAATTAATTTAATTGTGTTTACAAGAAAGCCAGATGTACCATTACCTTGTGATTATTAGATTACCAGTACTTTATCCAAAATTAATTTTACTAAGCTTAGCTATACTGATAACATTTTTAGCAATTAATATGATAAAATTTTCATCAAAATACATGAAAAGTTTCACCAATGAGTTTAAAAAGTAAAAATTGAATTTACAAACACAATTTCTTTACCTTTCTCTTTTTAAATTACATAATGAATAGCTTCATCTATACACGCAATTTACAAGCAGTAGAAAGTCTCCGTCATCTTAGATTATTAGTGTCGTTTGTTTGGGACTATTAAGTCCTATACAGATGCATATTTAATAAAAATATAAAGCTTAATTAGGACAGACCATCTTGGAATCTTTTTGTGACTTACTGAGTGTTAGATATTTCCTTGGAACATAGTACATTGCTTTATTGTTCTTCTGGTAAATATTGAAGAGTGATCACCAATTGAAAGGAGCCTAAGTAAAGTCATCATTTTGAAAAGAAGATAATTGGTTTACCTTCTTATATTGCTCACTTAATTGGAATCATTTATTCATTACTGTAATCCAAAGTGTTTTAAATTTAGTGGCAGGATGGTCGAAGCAGTAAAAGGCATCAGTTTGGGGTCTCTGATTCAAATTCAGACTGGAACCTTGGACCAGACACTTGAAAATTTCCGAGTTGTCTACAGGATGGTCTAGACCGTCGTTTCTCAAATGTTTTGCTCACACAGTCTGATATATTTGTTTGTAATGGTTCTGTGACCCAAATGTTTATAATATAAAATTTTTAAGAAACCTGGTAAACTGGAGTCACTGTATATAATGAACTAAAATTATGCATTATTGATAGTTACATTTGTTCTGTTGATAGTTCAAGTAGAAGTGAAATGTAACATTGAGTACATTTCTATTAAGAGCAGTTCAGGCCAATTTCTATTTGTGACATATAACTTACTTCAATTTCAGGTTTTATTATTGAAATTTAACTATTAAAAAATGTAAGACTGATGAATGTAAATAAAACAAACTGTTTGAAAATTATTCAAGAGTCTATTTTACGTTGAAAAATATTATAAGTTCTTTTTTTATGAAGTTAATGAACCATCCAATATTCGTTAACTTGACAATTTTAAGAGAGAAAACAATTGAATAATAAGAACAAGGTCTGAATACTTATTTCATCTGTTATTTATTTCTTATAATTTGTTATGTATGACAATAAGCCTAAAAGTGAATAAAGAAGGAAATATTTTCAAAACCATTGCAATTTAAATGGCTTTATGACTATGACTTTACATAAAATACTATATTTGATGTCATTCAAAATGGAAAAGAGAAATCAAATTCATATACACACATCCTATAATCTTAATTTTATTACTAAATGACAATAATAATTATAAGAAAAAAAAGTTGTTAAAAATTTTCAGTGCTTAACAGATTCGTCTATTGTTCTTTCTTCTTAGAGAATATTTCAATAATACAAGTACAGGTATCCCATGCTTAATGCAAGATTTGGTTAATGCGTGAAATTAATTGCGGCAATCCCTTTATATATGCAACAGAAGTTTTAATTAATACAACTCTATGAACTGTCTCTACTTAACATAGATACCATATTTGATTAGTGTGATTTTGATATATGTGGTAGCATTGTGCGATTAATTAACCACATTAATCAAGGGATACCTGTGTTACAAGTATTTCTGTCGAAGGTAGTATCATTTTGCCATCTATTAAAATTTTTTACGCAACCTATAGTTTGAGAATCACTAGTCTAGATCCTCTAGTTTACTTCCCGACTGCCCATCTGAACCATTAGGGAAATGAAAGTAGGCTCTTAGTTCCCATAGGGCATAAAGAGTTTTAAAAATATTTATATATTGTTTCTAATGATTTGGTGTTTTCATAACAGCAAAAAAAGTACAAATGATTAACATTTAAAATATAAAATTAGAAAAATTATTTGATTATTTATAATTATTTATTTGAGTTTATTTTTAATTTAGATTTCAGATGAAACAATAATTTTGGACAAAGAAGATATATTGAATGATATTGATTCTACTGACTTTCAAGACATTGTTATAAAGAAAAGTAAATCCAAGCGTAAAAAGAAGAGCATTTGTAAAGACGATGATTATACTGAAATTAATGGATTTGACAAACTCGAATCAAATCACGAATTTCTAGAGTGTTTGTGTGGTGCTTTAGAGAATGAATTTGAATATAAAGTGAAATTACAGTGCGAGAATTGTGGACTCTGGCAACACTTAGAGTGTATAGAAAAGAAATATCATCCAAATTATAATGCATTAGAGAAACATTATTGTCCTCATTGTTGGGTGTTACCATCAAGGGTAAGATATAGTTTTTTAATAAATAAATATAATTATTTTGAAACTATTAATATAGGATCTTCCAAAAAGAATGCTACCATTTTAAATTACTGTAGTTATGTTAATTATTACCTAAGAAGTATGCGGTGTATATCAATCAATAGAGAAAATGCAGAGTTTCATTTACCATCTGCATATGAATGTTTTTTCTCCTGCCTCTAGGATGTGCTGTAAACAAAAATAGCAACTCTGCACAGAGAAAACTCTGTGTTTTGTAGTATCTAAACTCAGAATCAGTCATGATTTTTTGCAGAATACGAAATGCTTCCTCTGTTGCAGAGCTGCCATTTGTGTCTATGGTGCATCCTAGTTGCTGCAGACAAAAATTTGTATGTAGATGGTAGATGAAACTCAATATTTACTCTATTAATGTATGTCACATACTTCTCGGGTAATAATTAAAATAACTACAGTAATTTAAAAAGGAAGCATTCTTTTTGGAAAATCCTATATCTGTGGTACAGAAAATATTTATTGTTACAAATACATGATTATATAGAATGAAAACAGATTAAATTTAAATGTTAAAGCATGATGTTTGGCTTATTTCTGTAAATCAAATGATAGATTTTATTTTATTTTAATATTTTGGTTTGTAGTCAAACTTAGGATATGAATTTAAAAACTATTTTTGTCACTAAAATTAAATGAAAATAAATTGTACTGATCTTAAAATATTTTCAGGGACTATATACCTCACGTGCGACGTTAATAGTTACGCCAACTTGTATAAAATATCAGTGGGAAGAAGAAATAGAGAAACATGTTAAACAAAAATCATTAAGAGTTCTTGTTTACTATGGAGTTCATTCACAATTTATACCTCCTCCTGTTTTAGCCGATTATGATATTGTGTTAACAACATATAGTGTGCTTCGTCGGGAATTAAATTATGTTGATCTTCCTCATTCAAACGGTAAGTAGTAACTATCAGTTACTCTTTTAATTTCTTTTTTACAGTTAGATAACTGAGTCTTTATATAAATTTTAACTGCATGAAATTGGATCTCAAACTCAAAGAAAAACAAAGTGTGTTTAACTTATCTGATGTTGAAATTCTTCTCTGTTGACTGTGACACCATGTTGAATTTTTGTCGATGTTAAGCCTAATGAAGGGTACGTTTGTAAAGTCAAACGAGTTAAATGCGTTAGCAACAAATCATTCAAAAAGTAGTAGTCTCGCTCAGTGCGTGTGCTCTGCGGTGATGACATTTTGAACAAAACTCTGACGAAGCTCACGAAGGAAAGAGTTAGTTTACTTCATTAAGAAAATGGCATCTGACGATATCGACGTTTCTAAATTACTCGAGTGTTTAAATTGTGAATTAAAAGGTGAAATGATTGAAATAACTGTCCACCCGAAGCA
The DNA here is from genome assembly GCF_030686945.1 of Centruroides vittatus. Taxonomy (NCBI): domain Eukaryota; kingdom Metazoa; phylum Arthropoda; class Arachnida; order Scorpiones; family Buthidae; genus Centruroides; species Centruroides vittatus. The sequence continues at coordinate 135,948 of NW_027120693.1, read as the reverse complement.
ATCTAAGAAAAATATTTTGGATAAGGCTGCACTAGCAACATTCATATCTTTGATTTTAGAAACAGCCATTTAGTTATAAACGAATTGTTCAAAACTTTAACAAAATAAGTATAACGATGACGTTATTCTCATTTAACTCGTTTGACTTTACGAACATACCTGAAAATTACACATTTTTTATAAAAGTAATCATGGCTATTTTATCATTTGAAATTATATTTCGAAAGTTTGTTTTAATATAAAAATTATGACGCATAGCGACATCTAGTACCAAAATCTTTTTGATGCAGAGACGAATATATTTGGGAACACCCACACAGGTCAAATGAAGTCAACACAAAAATATTCGGGAAAAACACAGGACAGGTTAATGCCTGGTAGAAACTTTTGACTAAGAGACAAACACTTTCAACTGTTTTAACTATTAATCCTCAAGTTTAAACTGAGAAAACTAAATAAATGTTAAGTAACAAATCAGAATATTACATATTGTGCATTTTCAGCTTTTATATAAAAAATTTGACATTAAGAATATCAATTAAATTATGGAATATGGCTTAAAAATAGGTAGTTATGTGATTAGTAATTAATTTAAGTAATTTAGAAACTTCTGGAAGAAAGATAGATCTAGAGTTGAACTCAAACCTGTGCTTTCTACTTCTCGTACAGATGTATTTATTTGTTGTGTGCCTTGAACTCTATCCCAGCGTCATTTTCAGACATACACTAATTAGAACTACACTTGTGACCAAAATGTTTTACTCCATTTGTCATACTGAACTGGCACATAATGCTCAGATATGAGACAAGTATCTCCCTGTTTTTCCATTACATCAGGAGGTAATTTTGGTGTGGATTCGTATAGGTGCACAATTTTGCTGAAATTGGGATCAGCTTGATTAATGGCATTAATATATTCCTCACAGTTGTTGTACAGTTGATCTTAGTATATCTGCACTTCTCAATGATGCCAAATATTTTCTACGATGCTTAGATCTGGACTTCCTGTAGGCCAGTGTGGAACATTCACATCGTTGGTGCGGAAGTTTCAGATGACTCATCTGGCTTTATATCCTGCTGCAAAATCCATATTTTGAGTTTAAATTGATGCTTTATCTATGGAAGAAAGATGTGCTGAAAATCTTTCAGATAAGCATTGCTGTTATATTTCTGACTGACAACTTCAACTTTGAGATTTCACAAAATCTTAACACTTATGACATGCTGACTTGCTTCAGAAATTTATAGTTTGGTGTAGTTTGGGAGTTATTTGGGTCATTCAAAGAAAATTACTTTTCTATTACATTAAAATCAAATACCCTTGAGAAATGTTCCAGGCAAACTCCAGGCATTCTTGCCTGTGACTTGAAGTGGTCAGATGCAGTTTTTTCAATATCTTGCAGTTACTAAAACCCACCTGTTGCAGAATCGGGTGCGTTGTCTCTCGCATCTCCTCCATCCAAATTGGACTGCATACATACACGACCACTCACACGTGAACAATAATTAGCAACCATAGTGGTTTCTATGTCTATCCGTAAGACATGGTGATGTCAGTATCCTGACATGTCATCAACAAAGTGGTGCCGATTCTTTGGTCAAGTGGGACGGAGGCATAGGGTGCACTTTGCACATTGTCACAGCAACAAATAAAAAATTATTTTATTCAATTTGAATAAATATTGATATTTCAAATCAAATTTATTTACTCATAAAGTGTATTGTTAGTTTGGCTAAATTTTATACATAATTGAAATCTTATTCGAGTATATTTTTAAAGATGATTCCGGAAGAAGATTTCGTAATCCAAAGAGATTCATGACAATTCCTTCGCCGTTACTGTCAATTGAATGGTGGCGCATTTGTCTGGACGAAGCACAAATGGTCGAAAGTACGACGACAAAAACTGCCGAAATGGCCCAGAGATTGACATCCGTTCACAGATGGTGTGTTACTGGTACTCCTATACAGAAAAGTATAGATGGTAAAATATTCTGACTTGATTTATTTAAGTTAAATTTTTAAATTATTTAAAATTAATTCAAAATAATTGCCTTGCAATTTCAAAAGTTCTGTTTGATTTTGTTAAAATTAATGCAATTTTTCAGACTTTTTCAAACTGCACTTAAATTTAAAGAACTTTTCTTAGTTATGGGCATTGTCATACAATATTGATTTTGATATATAAAACATAAAGAAAAAGATCTGATTTTATTGTTTGACATTTATTCAAATACAGTTGAACGTTCCAAATAGTAAATTACTGCATGAAAGAATAGTCTATACCAGGAGAGGTGAAACCTTGTCATGATAAGAGCCATACACTGCCTGTCAAAAACACACAAGAGCCACATCCTCAATTGGAATGTCTATTGGAGAGCTGCATCATATATTTATATTATATATAGTTAAAATACTATAGTTGCCATTGTTTCATAGTAAATATTACTGTTACTTTTCTTTATTTATTGCTAATTTATGACTGACTAGTTAAACAATTGTTTAACTCCATCTATATTATAAATGTAACATAAACTTTTCATTGCTTGTTTGAGGTTAAGTTGTGAGTTACATTTACAATCTCTGTATATATTACACTAAGTGATGGTCAACAAACTTGCAAAAATATTGTCTGTAAGTAGTATGTACCAAGTTTATAAAAAGAAATTGTATACGGGAGCCACAATAAGGATCTAGAAGAGCTGTATGTGGCTCACAAGCCACTGTTTGGCCACTGTGGGTCTATACTAATGGTTTACAATCTGCTTTTTGAAGCTGCTACCCTAAATAGCTATTTTTGATGTGCTTGACGAGCTAATTCTCAATAATTTATTGGATATTGGAATCTTTCAACATTCCTAGAAGCTTGTGGCATTCAAAGATGCTCCAAGAGCCTTGCAAAAACTATCAGTCTGTACCTAACTTCTGTTTCTGGACAGAAAATAATTTGGGCAGTTGATCTTTAATATATTACAGAGGATTTTGGAATGATATTTTCTTAAATAATTTATATTAGAACGACAATACACTTATTAAGAATCCAGAAATTTGGTGTCATTTACTTAATTGCAAATCAGGTTTAATTACATTTATCATATAAATATGCATATCCAATCTTTGACTTAATAAACACTGTTATTATATCCTTTATTTTTTTAAAAATTGCCAGTTGTATGTATTCACATTTACAAAAAAATATATTTCTTGTTAAACTATACATACCACTAGAGGACTTTTTAACTTTTTTTGTGTTTAGTGGCGGACAAGTAGCCTACAATAAAAGGTCGACTCTGTTATTGCCTCAATAGCATGTGAAAGGATCGAATGATATGGACTCATCTTGTATGTATAGTCAGTCTAACAAGAAATATGTTTTTTTGTAATTGTTATATCCTGTTGTACACAACATTTTAATACATGTATGATGTCATAAAGATATGAATAGCTTCAACATTAAGTGGTTAAGTTAATTGAAGTTCAATGGCCATATAAAGGACTATTTTTTGATATACATATACAGTAATACCTCAAAGTTACATGATAGGCGGGTCAGACGAAAATCACTTAAGTCAAATTCGCATAAGTTGGGGTACAACTTTGCATATAAATATATATAAATTTTGTTTAATTGTGACCAAGGATTAACAAAAAAACTAGTTTAGAAGAGAAATATTTAATAAAGTTGCAGTTCTTTATACATATTAATACAAAATATTAAAAAAATAAATGTGTTACATAAATTATTTTGATGTCAATGGCTTCATAAAATCTAACAAATTCATCTGACGACACAATGCCTTCTTTTTTCGTATGGAATATCTTTATAGCAATCTAATAATTTTTTTTTATTCCTTGCTTTGTAGCTATAACTTGTTATTCATTGGAGTCTATGTTTTCTAAAATTTTTAAACCCTTTTCAATTGAGCTGAGACCTTCTGTCAAGCTTGCAATTGTCGTGTGCTTTTCTGGTGGAACTGGGTCTGAAGTGTCGGATACTTCAGTGTTGTTTTGCTGACGCATTTCTATGAGCTCATCAATTGTCATCTCCTGACTATTTGAATCCAACAGCTTGTTGACATCATCACCACTGACTTCCAAATCTAATTGCCTGGCAAGATTAACAACTTCTATCACATGAGCGACATGATCAGTTTCTGGCATTGTTTCCATCTCATTTTTGAAAAAAAAATGGACAAAGTTTCTTCTAGACATCATTCAATGTCTTTTTGGAAATTTCATTCCAAGATTTTCCAATGATTCTTATGGCATCTGAATTGTTTTCAAATGTCTTTAACAGATATCTCACTATTTTGCCTCTTAGCTTCATTCAAATGTGCAAACGAATGCCTCATGTAGTAAGCCTTGAATGTTTTGATGACTCCTATATCTATCAGTTAAAGCAAGCTGGTTGTGTTTGGAGGCAAAAACACAACTTTCACATGTGGGTCGAAATCAATCAGGGTGGCAGGAGAGTGACCGGCTGCATTGTCAATGAGAAGCGTCACTTTAAATGGAATCTGTTTAGACTTGCATAACATTCAAGTTTGTATATGAATTTGTGACCAAACCAGTCCTCAAAAACAGAAGCTATCATCCAAGCTTTATAATTTGACTTCCAAATCACTGGTAAGCTAATTTTAGATACATTTTTTAAGGCTCTTGGGTTTTTGGAAAGGTAAATTAAGAGAGGTTTTAACTTGCAGTTACCAGCTGCATTCCTGCCAATGATCACTGTCGATCAGTCTTTGGAAACCTTAAAGCCTGGAAAATTTTTTTCTTCACTTGCAATAAAAGTTCTTTTAGGCATGTTCTTCCAGAACAGGCCAGTCTCATCCACACTAAATATGGTTTCACTGCTATAGTCACCGTCTTCTATCTCAGCCTTGAGTGTCTCAGGAAAAGAAGACGCAACTTCTTTATCAGCACTTGCCTCCTCTCCACTCTCCACGATGCTGTGCCAGTTACAGCGAGTTTTAAATTGGTTGAACCAACTATTACTAGCTACAAAGTATTCATCTTTACTCGTCTCCCCAGCTTCTTTCAATGAGGGTTTCTCATTTCCTGGTCTTTTGCTTGTCTCGGGATTCTGGGATAAAAGTGAACTGTTTCCCAGGATTTCGGGAAATCCCGGGATATAAATAATTATTTTTAAGATATACAAAATATCTTGAAATCAAATGATATAATTATTTTTCATTTTTTAAAGTAATTTAATATGTTCTACAATTTCCAAAATCATATTAATAATGCTGTGTAGGATACATATTAAAAATTACCTTTGAATTACATAGAAATTTTCACGAATAGAAAAAATTTATTAAAGTTTGCTGGAAACTGCATACAGCAATGACAAAAATGCCTTTGAATTGAGTTGAAAATTAAAAAAACAATGAACTTAGATCAAACTTCTAACTAAAAGGTAATTTTCGTTTTTTAAATAAAACATAATACAAAATATTATTGTAAATTTTTATAATAATATTTTAAAAAGCAAAGATGGTCGATACTCCGATCACTCGATCTGGTTCTTATTTTAGTAATGAAAAGTCCCACTACCGAGAATGCCCTTTCCGATTCAATTGATGCGAGTGGAATCATGTTTAATGCATTTAAGACAGATGCTATGTGTTTTTTCACGTGTAGCCTGGAAGATTTCTAGTTCATTTTCGAAATTGTAGTACTTCTTTTGCTCTCTAGTATTCTTGATTTGTCTACCTGGGCTGCTTTAATAGAAACATCAAGCTTATAGCCAAATAATTTGGCAGTTTGTTTGTCTTTAATAATCAGGTTTATGAAGAAAAACTTCATACTTGCAGACTTCGGACTGGTTTGTATCCTTGCTCAATTTGCACAACCTGGCGTTACACAGTTATTCAAGCTACTGGGCATGGTTAAAAATTAAGACAGCATAAGCACAATTATTCCAGAAATTACAGGTTCTGACAAGTAAAGAATTTTCAGAGTCCTGCCACAAATAAGCTACGTATTGATTATTGACCATTTGTGACATGCCATAACGAGGAAAAATTAAAAAACTAATAAGTAGGTATAAAATTAATAAATACAAATGAATTCTGACAGTTTATGAATTAATTATATTTTCTATTTGCAAAATTTCCACAACCTTAACACAAAATAAGAAGAAAGTGAACTTTTAAGAAATTTGCGGGATTTCTCGGGATGAGAAAAATTTCCTGGGTTAAAAAAACAACTGGGATCCCATTTGAAAAACCCTACTTTCAACCTCTCAAAAATCAGCTTAGCTTGATAGTACACAGTGTTCTGATTCACTGGACAATTCTTAACTTTTACCTGATTATCATACCATAATTTTGGCATTGTTTTCATCTCAGCAATAATATCATGATATTTACGAATTATGCTTGAGTTTAAGGATTGAGCATTTTTCATTGAGAATTCTTTCTTTATCTTTTATGATTGTTCTTACTGTGGATTGCGATAGCTCAAACTTCTTTGCCAATTTACAAATTTTTATTCTACTATCAAAATCCTTGATAATGTTAAGTTTACAAGTTAAGTTTAAGTTTTCCTTTTCTTACTAGATGCAAGAGAATCAGATTTAATTTGTTTGGACTTCATAGTTTTTTTCAGGGTTTAGAAAACATGTAACAAAACAATCTTAACTTTTGTAAATTGTAGAATCGTAATCGTGTATGTAGAGTTTGCACGAAATGCATTCGAGTATCACAGCAAGAGAAAAACAGGAGATAGGGGGTGGTAGTGTTTCCAAACAAAAAAATCAAGAACCACGTAACTCCAAGTTTTTATAAGTCCGGGTATTCCTGCATATATGAAAACCATTGAAGTTGAGGCTAAGCAGCAAAAGTATTAAAGGTGTAAAACCAAACTCGCACCCAAAAACAGCGACACCAGAATTGAAATCGTCATAAGCAATGCCACGTTTTATCAAACTGCATACTATTAGGTTGCAAGTATACTTTCATGCTTTTATTGGCCTTAATAATTTTCTTATATCATCCATTATATTATTTTCATATTAGTAAGTGCTTAATGCAGTTATCAACAGTTGAGTTTTTTAAATTGAATCAATTGAGTCGAATTATCGTGGCAATGGAGTTATTATTTCGAATGAGAGTTTGCAGATGCTAATTTTACACGAATAAGTATAAGTTTTGAACAGTGATGATGGATTGATAGATATATCCAAAGAGTATATTCAAACATTTATATAAGGACACTTTAAACACAGGAAAAATAGTCAATAATAAATAAAGGACCTTGTTGATTCATCAAAATTGTTCAATATTTGGGTTTGCAGATTTTTTTGATGATACAAAGTATCATCAAAAAATCTCTAAATTACAATATGAAGTAGTTACTTTGTAATCTACATCAGTGTTTTTCAACCATCGGTCTGCAAAAAATTTTGCTGGTCCACAGGAAAATATTTGACCATATTAACACCAGTACAGTTGATTATGAGTGACATTTACATAGTACACTCAAACCTGTTTTTGTGCGGTCTTTTTTTGTGCGATTTTTTATGTGTGCAATGTGTTTTGTGCAATTATTTTTGTGCAGTATATCAATTTGATTGAAATTCATATACCGCACACAAAAAATCACACAAAACAAATCGCACAAATAAAAAATTGCACAAAAAATGACCGCACAAAAACAGGTTTGAGTGTAATCTAGAGTTAATGTACGAGGGTAATTCCAAAAGTAAGGTCTCCTATTTTTTTAAATACAAAGAAACATTCATACGAAAATAAAGTTCATATCATTTTAAAGCTTAAAACTTTTATCTATTTTTCTACATAATCACCATTTCGATCGATGCATTTTTGTAGGCATTGTAGCAGTTTTTGTATGCCCATGTCATACCTGCTCGCCACCACGTCACGGGTCCCATCTTGCGCACACCTTCCGATATTGCAACTTTTCCATTAAAATCCTATAAATTGTGCTTGGGGAAAGCCCAATAACCAAAATGCAGAGATCATCCAGGGTGATTCGCCAATCTTCACGCATGGTTTGCTCAACTTTTGTGACTGTCTCGTCAGAAATTAACGATCTTCCGCTTCTTTCTTCATCGTGAATTTCAGTACGATCAACTACAAACTCCCTATACCACTTGAAGATGTTTTTGACATCTGTACACGACTCGCCACACACTTCCATCAATTGGCAATGAATTTCAATCGGTTTAACACAACATGGCGGCAAACTGGTACGACATGGGCATACAAAAATTGCCACGGCGCATACAAAAATTCATCGACCGAAATGGCGATTATGTAGAAAAATAGATAAATGTTCAAGCTTTAAAATGATATGAACCTTATTTTTGTATAAACGTCTCTTTGTATTTAAAAAATTAGGCGACCTTACTTTTGGGATTACCCTTGTATATACTCTCTTACATGTAGTTTCTTGCAATAAGCAAGTATAAGTGTAATAAATAAGCATAACTCATAGTCACATATAATTGCTTGTCCGTGTAAAATTATCCATAATTTTATCAATCTGCAACGAGAAAAAGGTTTAAAAACACTGATCTTGGAAGTCAAAGCATTAATGATTTGTACATGGTAAATTATTTTATTTTTGCAGCTAAAACTATTTAAAAATAAAACATTTTTTTGATACGATATATGATATTTAATAAAATCAAAGAAATGTTATATTTTTAATAAAATCTATATCTCTTTTTGTTCCCGTAAGTTAAAAATGTTTCTTTTTTTGTTGTTGTTTTTAGATCTATTTGGTCTTTTGTTATTTCTGGGCGTAAATCCATTTTGTGTAAAAACGTGGTGGAAAGAGATCGTTCTTAATCCTTACTGTCACGGTGAATTTCAACCTCTGTACGAAGTATTAAACAATTATTTTTGGAGAACGGCAAAGAAGGACGTAATCGATCAAGTAAGCTCTTCATATTGAATAATTATAAAAATTCTCATTAAAAATTTTTTTTTGACTGATTTGTAGCCATTGCCAGATTAAAATCTTGGATCGAACGTATTCAAACATGCCGTATTAGCATAGAATTTTATGATTCTGCTCTAATATATATTTGTATTTATTTGATTTGCATTGTAGATTTATATTTTTACAATTGTGTTCGTGTCAAAGGGTACAATTGTGCCTTTTTCTTAAAACAAGTTTTGCGCATTGAGGCGGACAAGAGATTCGTAATAAAGTTCAACACTTCCACAAGATTGATACGCTCCTCAGGTGTGAAAATGGACAAAATGCAAAGACGCTTTTAATTTATATTGCAGTTTATTCTATTTTTTCATTATCTTGGATGTTTTTATCAAAGTTTTAAATCTTATTCTTTCATATTAGACTTTTAGTTGAGAATTAGCTACTATTAAATGCTTGAATATTATAATTTAAATAATGAAGATTTATGTTCATTCTCTGTTTAAAACTGCATCTGTAATAATAATCCATCATTTCAAAGTATTTTCAAGAATTGTGTATTAAATCTGGTGCACATTTTTTTAATATAGATTTCTGAATTAATGTAAGAATTCAATTAATTTTTGCAAGAAATAAGATTTAAAAATTAGTATTGGCGTTTTTCCTTTATTATAAATGTCAACTTTCCGAAACTCGACGTATCGATACTAAGCCAAATGATCACCATAATTAATTGGGCTATTAATATGCTATAATTAATATTTAGAAACTAGGTAATTTGGTACTAGAGGTAGGCATTAGGCACCATCTCTTATCTAAATTAATAATTACAATAATTTATTAAATAATTTAGAACGTTCTGGAAGAAAAGAACTAGCCCAGAGCGGGGCTTGAACCTGCAACTTCCGCTTACTGTGCGGTGTGCTTGCCAATTACACCATCCAGACCCCAAACAAGCCTTTGCTTTCAGATGTATTTAAATTTACCAAATTACTTATTTACTAAATATTAATTATAGCATATTAATAGCCCAATTAATTACTGCAATCATTTGATTGATTACAGCTTTCTAAAATTCTTTTAAATATATTTTAAAGAGACGCTTATTTAAACACAAAAATTACATTACAGACTACATCATTGTGACAAAATTTACTATGATGCGCTATTAAAACGTTATTGTTTAGCATGTCGGAAATTATACTGATAGCTCAAATGATCTTCAGATGTTACACATTAAAATGAAATGAAATTTACTATTAAACTAAGCATCTTTTAAAATTCTGTTGCTTAACATCATCTTGTCGTAAGCCATTACACCAACTGCAAAATGCGCTTATACAAATGCCAAGTGACGTTCTTTCTAGAGTCTTCGAACATCTGATTTTTACTTTTGGGAAATCTCAATACATAAAGAAAAATGATTTTCATTTAAGGACCATTTGCGGTTGATTATAGGGCCCTGGAAGAAAGCACAATTCTTACCTCTGTGTTTTTTTTACTGATTCTATAATTTTATGGATTTATAGTGTTGTTGTATGCTTAAAGGATGGTTTTAAAATAGAAATTATTTTTAAAAAATAATATATTTCTTCTCTGTTTTATAGTTTTTAAAGTTTATATTAGTAGGATTAACAAAATAAGTTGTTAAGGATTAATAGATTGTCGGTACTTAATCCTAACATGATAGGAATTTAGGATAATGCTTATCAAATAATCAGAATTAAGCATTAATATTGTTTACTTGTAAAATATTCTTGAAGTCTAATTATCACTGAATTGTAACTTATCATGTAATAATTTTAAATGCAGATTATACAATAAGAAGTGTAGATGTAAAATAATTGTAGATTATGCTGCTAACTTATTCTTTATATTTAATAATTTATTTATAATATAATTTTTATATGCTGTTTTAGCTTGGAATTCCGGAACAGGAGGTAAAGGTTCATTGGTTATCATTTTCTCCGGTCGAAGACCATTTCTACTTTAGACAACACCAAGAATGTTCACAGGAAGCAATGAGAAAAATTAACAAATTTCGTAACTTAGATATAAAATTATCTTCGCTGGACAGGCATTCGTCGATGCAGGTAATTTGTTCGAATGTATATGTGCATGAAACATGAGATTTTTGGCATATCATTTTAAACAATTAATTATATTTTGACTTTTCTTGACTCTTTTTGCCCTAAACTTGACTGTTAGATTAAAGCCAAACAATTGCTGGATTATATTGGGCTATATTAATTCTATTGTTAATAATTAAATGTTAAGTATTGAGTAATTGTAATTTCAATAATTGATTTTAAAATATATGAGACTTATAGCCCATAGAACTTCAAAGATAATTTTATCATTGAAGTTCTATGGGCTATAACTCCCATGCTTAAGTATCTAGCAAATTATTTTTAAGTTTGGTGTATTATTTATATATGATTAAATTGTCTCATGAAATTATTAAGATAACATAGATAAAATTCAGCATTAAAATATATATATAAAAAGATAAATATTTCATTTGTTCTTCCGTTTTTATTAAAATAATTAATGTCGGAGAGCTATAGCCTTCACTGAAGTAATAATTATGAATAGAAAAGCTTGTTAGCTTAAATATCTACATCAAAGCTTGTTAATTTAATTTTCATTAATTCTTTCATGACGATTACATTTTTTAAATTCTATAAATAGGATTTTTAACATAAATTAATTCCTATTTGATTTTTAAGTATTGCATGTCTAACAGTTATAATACATTTCAGTTGTTATACCCTCTTCGAAGATTAAGACAAGCTTGCTGCCATCCACAGGCAGTGCGAGGAGAATTTCTTCCAATTCAGAAAAGGTAAAACTCGTTTAAACTTAAATAATTTCAATACAATGATAATTACATTAGAGACTCATTGTTTGTCTACACGATACTTTGCAAGATTACACTTTGATCTATTTATAAAAATCAGTTATTTTATTTTATCAGTTTTATATTGCTTTTTTCTATTTTTTCCCATGTGTATTTATTACATTTGTCCACTTAAATATCTCTATAGATTGTATAAATGATTAATATTAACCTACCTAATGAGTTTAAAACTCTTAAACTGCTCCATCTTAAGTACAGTGGACCTTTGTTATAACGCTGCTCACTATACCACACACTCGGTTATAGCATGGGCGATGTTCGCGACGCAATAAGCTGAAACACATTTATACAGGTCCGTGCAGTGTTAGTGAGTAGCGCATTTTATTGTTACTGCGTATTGAGTAATTGTGTATGTATTGAGTTCCTGAATGTATTTTGAATAGTGTTTAATTATTGTATGCATGATGAGTAAAAGAAAAGCTTGACATTATTGCTAAAGTAAAGAGGTGAATCGTGTTAAACCGTGCCGCTCGGTATAACGCGGTTCACCTTATAGCGCGGGTGTTGTTTCCCGCCCGACATGCGCGTTATATTGGGGGTCCATTGTAATTGGTTTTTGAATTAATTTTATTACAGAAAATGGATTAATTATCATTTACTGAGAATAACATTGTACTGTACAATGATTTCGAAATAAGTTAAAGTATCAAAATACTGATAAGCATACTTACATAAATACTGTTTTAATAACCTTTAAAAAAAGAATTCTGTAAATATATAAATTTTTTAGTACCATCTTCATCTTTTAACGACAAACTTGTTTCCCAGTACATTATGAATTTTGACAATATTGACAGTATGAATTTTTACAGTATTGCTTTGATTATCTAGAAATTTTACATCTCCACTGGCAAAATGATCATTCCTCTTTGACTTTCCTACATGAATGACTTGCTGCTAACAGTTTTCTGCAAACACTCTTTCAAATTATAGCAAGAGGGTCATTTATTTGTAAACAAGACAATTATTATTCTACCAATCTTAAACTGTACACTTTTCAAAACAAAAGGGCTACTTCTGTCCACAAAATTTTTAGTATTATGTACAAGTGTGCATAATAATTAGTTAATAAAAATGATGGATGTTCAGTTTAAAACTTGCACAATCTATAAAGGTATTTCTTCAATCTCAATCCTTCACGTTTCTCCATGTGGAGAAACATGAAGGATACATGTGAAGAAAAAATAGAAAAAAGAAAGTTGTAACGATGCTTGAAACTGCAACTTTCCGTACATTGAAATATACAAACAACAAACTAGACAACTCAGCAATCACTGCTTCTTATTAGATTTAACATTAATCATGACATTTAAAAAATAAAATTTTTTAAAACAAAGAATTTTGTAGAAAAAAGTCCTTCAGTACATTTAACAGGAAGGTGATCACTATAAAATGACGCAATGCCTCTTTTTAATGAAATGTATAGTTCTCAACCTTCCCTTGTATATGATGACCACATTCTGACCTAGTCTGTCTTTGTAAATAAGCATGGCCAAAAAGTGTTAGATAACACTCATATAATTAAGTTTAATCAAAACCAAAATAATTTGATCTTATTATACAAACCGATCATAGCATAAGTAGTTTTTAATATTTAAAAAAATAAAAGAAACTATAAATGTCTTCAATGTGTCTTTTCTCACATCTTGGGAACACAACTGTTTTTCCAGTAAAGTCAATCTTTTATTTGAGGCTAATCATACACTGTAATATGTAAAAAACATTTTTAAAATTTTCAGGGTGATGGTACAATTATAAAATAGCAAAAATATATTAATTAACACATTGTACAGGACAAAATTAATATTTAAAAAATAGTAGAAACTATAAAGCTATAACATCTTCATTACTTCCTTTCACACACCTCAGGAACACAAGTGTTTTTTCTATTAAAGTTGACCTTTCATTTGAGGCTACTCATTCACGATTATAGTTTAATCTATTTTCTTTTTTAAATGAAGGAAGTGGCATTTCAGTTTTCTTTAACAAGTTCTTTTAGATTGATTTACATTTAGAAGTGAATACAATTTTTTTCTGAGAAATCCTTTTTTAACACGTTCATGACATTACGAGGCATGTGTGACTTGTATGGACATGTCTAGTTAGGGCAACAGACATAATTGCTTTTTTTTTCGTGAGGCAGTGCATACATTTTGATAACATTATTTTACAAACATCATACTTGATGTATTGATATTATTTTATTATGTGCAATAAAATATATTAATTTAATAGTACAAAGCATGGGTGACTCTTGCCGCCCTGTATTAAAATAGACTACGAGTCATGGATGACTCGTAACACACAGCAGCTGCCTGAACGTTTATCTACTGATGCCGTAAACGTGTTAAGGTCTCGGCATATCTTAAATTCAGAGTAATGTAGTATTAGTGGTATGTAAATGCAGTTTTATGCATGCAAGTACTTTTATCGTTATTAATAAAGTAAAAATACTCGGATATTTGACTACTTTACACTAATATAAAGACCAGAATTTTGGTTAGAATTCAACAAACTTTGATGATAATTTTTACTATTTTTTAATACATTAATTATTATTATTGCATTATAAAAGTAAATAATAACTACAAAATTTTCTGATAAAATTCTGCAAAAATTTACAAGTATTTATCAGATTTTGTAATTAATTAATTATAAGAATCAGATTATGTGCCAAAAAGCAAAGATATTTTATAATAATTATCATTATTATTAATAGCACACTAACCATGGAAGAAATTCTGACTTCTTTAATAAAGAAAGTGAAGATTGAATGTGAAGAAGCTCATAGACAATCAATAGCAGCATTAAATGGTAAAATAGTCTTGTATGGTAACTAATATCAAATTTAAACTGTATATAAATGTAGAGAAAAAGTATTAACTATTAAAATATTTTCCAGGTTTGGCCGGTATTCACATAATAAGAGAAGAATATGTCGAAGCGGTAGAAAAATATCGAGAAGTGCTGAAGTCCGTCGAAGATCACTCGACTCATATTAAAACCGATAAGCTTCAGCAATTGCATACGCTTCATAATTTGGCCGAAATACTGGAAGGACGAAAGTCCGATCAGACTATACAAAACGCCACAGAAGTCGAAGAAAAAGAAAAGACTTCTCACAACATTAACAAACAATTTGATTTCAGCAATGGAAATGACAAGTTGCAAAATCAAGATTTCGAGAATAATTTAAATATAGAAAATTATAGTAATGGTTCGACCGAATCATCTGTAAATAAACCTAAATTTAATCCTCCTCCCGGGGTCGGCCGGACTTTAAACGATGATAATCTTTTACAGCAGGCATCAAAATTACGCTCTTTGTATTTAAGTAAATGTTTGTCTCAAGTTACCAGTGCTCAAGAACAATTAACCCAGGCTACTTCTAATGCAAAAGAAATTCGTTCTCAATTTGTATGTCAGAAGGAACCTTGGTGGGATCAAGCTATTAGACATAGTGTAATGCTTAATGAAGATGACTTGTTAGTACAGAAAGTGAAAGATGATCTTCTTGAAAACAGGACTGCTGGAATGTTATCGGCAGTTCATAAGTAAGTGTTTAATTTACTTTATAAGGCCTTCCTTAATGTAAAGATCAGTTTGAATCTAGCACAACTTTCTACATCTTTACTTGATTTAAGAAATCCTTACCAAATTTATTTATCCATTTATTTTTCTTATTATTTGAGTGGCTGTAAAGATTTCAAATAGCAGTTTTTTGTTTTCAATAGCATATAATTATGTATTTTTCTCTCTCTAAATATTAAATAAATCTACATATCCTTTATTTTCAGATTTTGTATATATTCTTTCAAAAAAGTCATATTTAATAATTCTTAAATTCTTAGATATGACTATAATTTGACCTCTTAGAATTATCTGGATATTAATTACGTATAAACACTAACTTATTAATATACTTTAATAGATTTCATAATGTGCATGGAATGCAATATATCATAGCAACTATGTTAGATGATCTGCAGAATTCTTATCAGAAACTCTCGTCTGCGGTCAGGAAACTCTCAGCAACGCCTTCGTCAACAGATCTTAACACTGCCGTCGACTGTCATTTACGTCCCGTAGGAAAAAATAAAGTAAAGTATGTCAACATTTTAATACAGTTTTAAGGTACATTTTAATAATTCATTTATTTTTTTTTAAATATTATTTACAGTAGCATTTATCATCAAAAATCTTAAATTTTAACAAAATTGAGGAATTATTTAACAATTAAAATAGTAACATCACAATTTGTATTACATATTTTATAAACTTAACTATCTGTTTAAAATAAAGTAATATTACATTTCATTAAACATTGTACTTATATATTTATGTGTGTGCACAAAAATGTAGCTATTTAACTAAAATTATTATTATAACTTTAATTTTAGATGCATATACTGTCAAGTTCACGAATTATTCAATCATTATGAAGGGAAATTATTTTACTTCAGTGAAGACGTAGCCGTATCAGAACCTACTACGAGTGATGTCGCACTACTAAAACCACTCCGAAGAGGTACCTGGGCCGACAGTGAACTCGAATTAATGTTAAAATTGATCTTAAATTTTGCTAAAAGTCATGGAGGTAAGGATTTAAGAATTATAAATATGTTGAATATCAAAATAAAACAGTAGATAAAATTATTTATTCAATTTTACATTGGCAATATCTACAGGTCAGAAAGTACCACCGCCACAATAAACCCTCAAAAAGTATATAATAATAATAATGATATATTCTGTGGTTGGTGAAAAATGGATTAAAAAATAGACTTGAAAATGTGTACATTTTCTCCATTGTCTTAACTTCGAAATAGAAGATATCCAGAGTTATGTAACGACGAATAATGATATATATAAATACTATATTAAAGCATTATTAAGTTTATAAATACAAAAAAGAACAAAAGATGAATATAAACTTATAAATTATGGTAAAGAAATTTTTTCCATGTAAAATGGCTCGATCTAGAGCTTTGAATTTTTACTCACCTCTAGATGAACATTTTCACTGAATTAAAATTTGAGTAAAGATCACTTGTAACAAATTTTAAAATATTTAAATGGAAAATTTTGTAAAGCAAAGTTATATTTCTAGTAGTTTATAATAGCACTTGAAGAAACTATTAAAATATTTATGCATTCAAATTGTGTCAAAATAAGCGATCCCATCCATCTCGCAGCTCAAAATACTATGTAAACAGATACTAAGATAATTTATTAAATAGAAAATGAATGGTTTTTTTTTAACCATTTATACTCTTAAAGAGACTACAGAGGCTCAAATCTATCAGAGATTGGAAGTTATTGGTAAGACTATGAAATCATCACGAACATAACTGATTAATCCATCATATTCAGACAAATATCTTAAAAAAAATTTTCTTGTGAAAGAATATGTTTTCAACAATCAACACGAGAGTAAATTATAGAAAATATTTCAAACTGTTAATTATTTATTTTAATTTATTTTTTAAAATATTAATTAAATTTGAACTATGTTTTAAAGTTAAAGGAGTTATAATACAAGATGGAAATCTTCACATCAAATTATTTGAAGCTTTAAAAAAGGAATTTAGAGTAAGTAAATTTATAATAATCTGTTCTAAATGACTATTTCATTTATTTTTGTACTCTTTTTTGAAAATTATTAACTGAATTAATTCTAAAACATTAAAGTAAATGTCTTAGTAGAGCATAAAACTTACAAAATTATAAAACATGAATTGATTACTTTCAAGTTCCTCATTAGGAATTTATTAGGGAGCATTGCTTCTTCTCTGTCTGAAATTGGTATGCTTTGTTTCATTATTATTGATAGTTTTTATTGTTTGAGAGGGGAATTGAATTCAATCCCTCTCTTTGAAGTCACTCATTAGAAATATTGACAATGCAGCAAGTAATCTGATAGTAAAAAACTGTTGTTCGAGGCCGAGACCTAGTTTCGGCAGTTGCAAAGAACTTTTTGTTTCAATGGTCAGTTTTTATCATTAGGAATGCAATAGGATTATATATTATGCTTATGACAAACAGTTAAACTTGAAAGTACTTGCATGATTAATTGGGCTTTGAAATTTGAAAAAATTGTACAGCTATAATTCCCATCGTCATCTGTCTGCCCTTCCTTAATCTCAAAAAAGAATTAGATAGACAAAAATTGAGAACAGATATGGAAAACTTAGAGCAGGAGGCCCTAATTAACTATATACAAACTTCCAGTGTGCACTGGAAGTCACGTTATTTTAATTCAAATATTTTTTCCTGAAATGAGTTAGATGGCCAGTATGACTTCATTGCTAACAGGAAAAGTATGATGTATGGGGCCAAGAGACTATTAATTTGAGGTGGAGAACATATATTTTAAATTAAATAAATTAAAAATATGATTAAAAATTGCAGCCTGGCATTGTGACGACATCACAATAAAATAATTGCTTACAAATTATTAAATTCACAAAAGAAATGTCAAAACTAAAGTATTATTTGTTGTAATTCTATATTCCCTTGATTATCCCCATGGTTTATTTGAAATTCCGGATTTTTTTCAAAGTTATGGTTTAATACTTTGCAAGCGAGTAAAAATTGAAAGAAATATTTCAATTACTCGTACATTTTCCAAACTATCAAAACCATTTCTAGCTGTACCCTATAAATACAATCAATAACGTTTGAAGTAATTATTGTTTTCATAGTTAATCTGATCCAGCGTCTTTCAATTTGGTTGTTACATTGTCATTCGTATCTGTTTCAATGTTGTCGGAATCAGAATCTTGACCAGTCCTGGCCAACCCAAATTGTTTCATGGTCCACTTTGATCACGCGTAACATTACAGTGGGCCACAATTTAGGCAAACATGCTTTTAAAAATGTAAAACAAATACAAAATGAGTAAGATTTTATTGTTATACCAAGAGTTCGTACTAGCACTTGCGCATTATAACAATGACACAGGCAAATTTTCATTTATTTAATTGTTTTGGTACACACGTAACGGCAAACAAAAGTTTTAATAAATATATAATTTCGGTTAGCAGGCCTCACAATTTAAGGTGATGGGCCATATGCAGCCCGCAGGCTGCAGATTGGCCAGGCTTGATCTTGACTATCATCTGGTTCAAACTCACCATTCCAACCCAAGTGTTTCTAATTAATCCTTGTTCAATAAGCTCCAGACTTGTGAACTCAAACGCAAGTTTCCTATGCTCAATTTTTGACAACATATATAATTTTATTTCCAAAATGTTCTTGTGAACCTTGGAATAGAAAATGCTGTCTTACTCTAGACAACTTGAAGAGGTAAATTCTAGTTAAACTAAGCTTCTCACCTGCCACTTTAAACTATGTTACCCCATACAGTGCAGTACTTCAATGTGTTTACCATTCTTTTCAACTGGGAGTTTATTCAAGGAAATATGGTAATATATTTTTATGATAATTAATTTGCATAGTTTTAAAAAATTCAGATGAAATTAATTTTTTTTCATTAATAAATGAGATAGTTAACTGATGACAATGAGGAGAAATTCCTCAAATTGTTCTTCAAACAAAAAGACAAAAATAAAATTATATAAAGGTTCTCTTATTTTACAGAATCTAATACAGAGTCAGATAAAGAGAAATATTTAATTATTTTTCACAAATCTATAAATAGTCATTTACTTTTATAATAATTATTTTGCTTTAAATTTATTAACGTACTCATTATTAATCATTTTAACGTCTTGCAGGCGTTAAGAGCCGTATGGATGCAAATCAGAGATCACGCGTCGGCAATAGACGAATTAGACATGGCCACATTGCGATTTAGAGTAAGATACAATAACGAGCCACAACCGGAGATACCGGTACCTTACATTTTAGAAAAAGAAGAGGTAATTTTTAAAGATTTATTAATTTATAATTAATCTGTGATAGCGATATGCTACCGAATATATAGCCAGAATAGTTTTAGGTTAAAAATTTTTTTAAAACTAACAAACTAAATTCAATCGAATTTTATGTACAGGTTAAAAAAAGGTATTTGTATACCTGTTTCTCTCAATTAATCTAAGACACTTTCTCGTGTTCTTAAATATGCTTGTGCCACTCTTCAGAAATCTTATTTGTCAGTACTTTCCAAATTCTTGTTTTTGGTAGCTTGGGATCTTTTTGAATGTTTTTATTTACATAAAACTCAAAACTTTTCAAATCAACTCGACATTTGTCACATTCTTCTCTTTTTAAACTGATTTTCAAACAAATCTAAAATGATGTTTTCGACCTTTATATCAAAGAAACAGCAGATGAGTTAATGTGAAGTAGCCATGCCACACGAAAACAAGACATTGCATCCAGCAATGAACAGAATCGGCCTGTTCTTTATACTCTTTTGAATATCTTTCTTCATTCGTAGTTCCTTCCAAGATGTATGATTCTGATATATTTAATTTTCATCAATAGCTTGTCACACTATGTATTTTCTAAAAAATTTCTTCTTTGGCTCAAATCTTTTTCCATCCAAAATGGAAAATTTTTCACAGCAGTGATAGTAATTTCTCTCAGATGTGTTGTTCAGATCGGCTGCTAGGTAGATTTCATCATTAAGGACAAGAATTTTAGATGTGCTCAAAGCTTCTTGTCCTATTCAATTGTTGTACTTATCGTATAAGAATGTGTTATATTCCTGTATGATAAGTTCTATGTTTGTTGATTTAAGAGATTAAAAAGTACAAGAATTTTAGACGTTAACGGTGCTATTGTTTCAATGATGTTTTGACAAACCATTTTTGTTTGATTTTTGATTCTCATTATAAAGTGGTGCACGCTTTCTTATGTAGCTCTTAAATCCCAACTTCTCCACTTTTATTAGGTGTAAATAACTTTTTGATGTTCCACAAATAGCCATTTCAGATTTCGGTACCAACATATTTGGGATTTTTGCAATCGGTTGCTTTGCTCGCTTCTCCATGTTCTTGTTCTGCTTAGAAATTGTACAACCAGAAATTTTTTTACATTTAGCATATCTGCATCTCTTATATCTTGAAAGTCTATCATACAATGTTAATTTTGGAATATCTTCTTCCATAAAGTGAGAAACTGTTTGTTACATTTTCATGGTAATGGCAAACTCTTTTAGAAAGAACTTTCCTTTTTTCAATGAATTGGTTTGAAAATAAAGATATCAAAACAAAATTTTACAGGCTACATGCTGCCTTGGTAATAGGGTTCAAATATTTGAACTGTATCAAGTTTAAAGGTGGTTAGAGCAGTTGACAACAGTAAATATTGAAGATATTTCAGATTATATTACTTAAATATGAAACATATATTTTTATTTATTTGTAACTGTAAGAAACTTTTTGAAAAATAAATGATACAGGATTATATCTCGTTCGAGTAATTAACAAATGATTCCAGTTTAATTTCTAAATTTAGCAATATTCCTCTTCTGTGTCGTGACAATTAAACAACCCAAAGGAAAACTGGGGAACCAGTCAAATGAGGACCTGCAGAAAGGGATCCAGAGGGACTAACAGTACACAGAGTTAATTAAAGGAACATATCTGTTGTATATACTTTAATAAAGTTTTTTAAAGTATAAAAGTTATAACACACGTGTACTCTTCGACTTACAATGGATCAAATACCACCACTTTTTATATGAAATCCAATTTAATATCCAGTGGTAAATGCATAAAAACTTCTCAGCCAATTACCGATGAAATTTTTAAAAATATCTTGATTTTTTTTCATAAACATGTATTTTGAGGCAAAATCAAGATGTATTTTCTTATATGAAAATAGTGATTAAACAGTTAAGAGAGAGAATGAAAACCTACAATAATTTGTGCACTCTTTTTTGAAGTTACATATTCCATATAAAAATTAAATCATTAGTTAAGAATTGATTGATGAGAATTGAATTACAAATGCTGTTTTGACTACTACTATTTGTCAATACAACTAACAACAAATGCACTACTTTCAAGAGGGAACATAAATTTTTCTGTTTGGATGTATTAACTGTGTTTCTCTTATATTTATCATAATAGAGATCATCTCTCTTATTGAATCATATGTAAGATTCATTTTATAGTTGATCAAGTGCATCCTTGGATAAAATGCGCAGTCGGCATTGTCGGACACCACAGTTCTTGTCATTCTGTTGTAATGAAGGTTGACGTGCAAAGTTAAAAAATTTCTTATTTTAATGACTTTAAAAGTTAAATATAATAATTGTTTTTATTTATATTATTTATTTAGTGAATGATTTTTTCTGTATAAACTTTCAAAAACCATTAATTTTCTAGTTATATCTGACAGAGGGATCGATCAGTTATCTAAAAAATGTATATAAAACAACCAAAACCCTAAAAGGAGAGTAATTTAAAAAATAAAACAATCACTTCAATTCTTTCACTGGTCCTTTATTATTAATAGAAGAGATTATTAACCATTAATTTTTTTTAGTTTCTTTGAATAGCTCGGGAAGAGCATCTAATGTATTATTAAATTATATCATCTTATATTTTTATTGTTTTTAATAAATAGATTTTCCACAATGACAGATTATTATAACATTTAAATTTCTGTCGGTCTAGGTAGAATTCACTCGCTTAAAATTGATGAGCGAATTAGCCGTCTCTAAAAGCGACTTGAGAAAGAAATTGGGACAATTATTTTACTTACAAAATTTAGCAAAGGTAAGATTTTATTTTATTATAGTCAAATTTTTAGATATTGTGATTTTTAAAGTTACCGAAGATTAATTGTGTATTAGCATATTAGGCTAAAAGTAAATTTTGAATAAACATAGTCACCGTTTACCTTACAGAAACAAACTTAATCATTTAATAAAGTATACAGTTCTTTACAATGTATACTTTTCCTTGTATTGTGCATCTATAAGATAGCTTTCTGGCTAGTGCATAATTGAGCTTGTGATTTCAAAGTCATTGAAATCACAAATTGACATTGCAAGATTTTACATCATTTTGCAAGCTATCAATTACAGTAAAGATAGACAAGTGAAGCTTAAGTGCTTGGTAAAGCAGATTTTTGTTAAAGAAATAGAGAATTATTTTTTATTATTCATTGATTAGAATAGAGACTTTTTTGCGAAGTACTGCTATAACATAAAATTATCCAGAATGTTTAGAAAGACCGTAGCATTTGCATATTGTCTAAAACAATGGCCATAAATTAGTATAAAAATGATCGTGGCCTACCACACTAATGAATTACTATATTTGAATAATGTCCTCGAGGCATAAAATGTTGTTGTTATTGATAATTCTTATTTCAAACAGTTAATACTTTAAAAAATGAATATATATTTGTTTTTATGATCTAACATTTTATTGTTATTTACCTATGTTATGTGTTTTTCAGGCTGATTTTGGATGCAAGGGTGGATCAAATCCTGACACGTGTCCCGTCTGTCGTCACGTTTTGGGAATTCAGGTGGGTATGTTTAGAAATGTATGTAACACAGAAATGTGTTACATACATTTCTAAACATTATAAAGCAACAAGTTAGAAAGATAGTACAAATGCCACAAAATATTCCAATATCTATTTCCATGCTCTTCTGAATGCACAATAACTTTTAACACTGCATTGTAACATTGATGAAATGCACATTTTAAACGTTAAAAGAGAGTGCTTGCTACAGGAAGTCAAAGTGCTCATTTAAATTAATGCAACGGTTCAAAGTATGGCCAAAAATGCTTATTATTGGTGCATAACTTGCCATGTAGTTTACTTACAATGATTTCTGGTTGTCTTAGATTGCAAATGTAAGGTGCATCTTTATTTTGGCCTGGGGAAAATGGGTAAAAAAATATATCTTTAGAATGAAGGAATATGCAATAACATTTACATTAATGTTTAATGACATTAAAAAATACAATTTTAATTTAAAAAAATTTTTTAATATTCATTCATCTTCACTGACATCAACTTTCAAAAAAGAATTTATAGTTTATAAGCAACACATCAGTGGCGTGCCGTCATTGGAAGCGATGGAAGCGCCGCTTTCACCTTCCAATGACCTTCCCTTGTATTTTATAAAATATAAATTTTCATATTTTAACGTACTTTGAATTAATTAAAATTAATATTTTATTATAACTGCATTATGTATCTTTTACAAATTTCTATACTACATGTGAAAAAAAACGATAACATTGCTATTGTATATTCGAATAATTCAGTGGCGGAAGGAATGTCGAAACCGGGTCAGTTTCTAATCAGCCAGATTATATAGGCATTAGCACGTGCGGTTTACAGTGCACCAACCTCACCCAGTTTAGCTGGTAGAAGCGACACACGCGTAAAGAGTCCGACTTTATATCCCGGAGCGGTTGTGAGCTGTTAGCCACCTGCCTGTCAACTTCCAAGCAGCCAGATTATAGGCATTGGCACATGCGCTTTACAGAGCACCAGCATCACGGTTTAGCTGGTAGAAGCAACACATGCGTAAAGAGTCCGACTTTATATCCCGGAGCGGTTGTGGGCTGTTAGCCGCCTGCTAGATATTCGGCCACCCTCGCCCGATTATGTGAATCATGAGCAGACTAGATCAACGGCAGGCAACCCCCGGCCCGCGGGCCAGCTACGGCTTGCGAAAAGTTTCTATCCGGCCCGCGAAATCTCTAATAGATTATTAAATTAGAAAAATAACTAATTAATAGTTCCAATTCTTTGTAATTTTCGAAAACGATAAGAGAAATAAATGTAGTAATTAACTTTTTATCTATTTCATATTTGCAGACTAAAAAAATTACAAGTCACAAGAAGGCGTCAATTAACTACTACGGCCTGCGGAAAAAACGTAAAATTTATTCTGGCCCATGTTATAAAAAAAGTTGCCCACCCTAGACTAGATTTATAACTTAACCCAACCGATAGGAGTTTACTGGCATGTTTTTACGATAGTTCTGTATAGTTGACGGGAGTTTTAAAAAAATCCATTAAAATTAGTGATGTAACGAATATTCGGTTACTACCCGGTATTCGGCCTATTCAGCCTATTTTTCGCTATTCGGCCGAATACTGAATACCTAAAAACAGGAGTAAGAAATAACAAAAACACAGTAAATTAATCATTTTGGTAACTTTTTTTAATGCTGAACATTAAATTATCATTATTAAGGTTAGTAAGAAATAGTATCTAACTCTAGTATTAAATTTTTTCGTAATTAAATAATATTATAGCCTTTATCTAGCCTGATATCTTATGGCATTGATGGCGTGTAGGTTAGAATGTATCGGGCATTAATGTTATTGTTTAGTTAATTATGTTATATTCGTATTTGTGTATATTTTAATATTTTTTACAATATTTTAAAATGATTTACGAAATGTTTTATTGAAACTTATCGTATTTAATGAAAGAATTATTTATCTATTTCTAGAAGATGAGTAACTAATATATAATTTATTTTATATATAAAGCAAAGAATGAGCATTTCTCATTATATACAAAGATAACATTTGAAATCATGTTGATTTTAAAAATATTGACAAAAACAATAGCAACAAAATATCACAAAACTTCACAAATAGAAACACCCCAATAGTATATTCCACAACTGGGGGGAAACTAGACCATAAATGTTTCCACTAAAATATATCCTTAGGGTACTATTCAGTCTACAAATACGTAGTAAAAACAAAATTTTTGTGCTTAATTAAAGAGTAAAAAAGATTGATTGCAAATAAAATAACTTATAAGTTATAACTTACATCTAAATACCAACAACTGCCAAATCATATCGGGCTATTTACAGCTATTACATAAATTATAAACCAATTTGGCACTAGAGTTTGTTAGGCTCCATCTTATTAACTTTACTAATTATAATTTAATTAATTAATTTAAATAATTTAGACCTACTGGAAGAAAAAATCGTAGTGACAGTGGGCCAATAGAGAGCAGAGCGTGCAATCCTTGCCATAATACGGTTTGTGCGCCAATTTTCATACGTGCGTTGATCAAGCCAAATAGTTTGGCTGAATATTCGGCCATTTGGCCATGCTCCCGGTCGAATATTCGGTATTCGGCCACGCTCCTGGCCGAATATTCGGTATTCGGCCTGAGCCGGAATATACTATTCGTTACATCACTAATTAAAATATTTGATATATTTATTCTGCGTTTATTCTGCTCTCCCATCTTATATTACTTATGGATTTCAATGTTAAACCGGTGATATTACGATATAGTATGTCCCATCTGAAAGGGGATGCAGAAAAAACGTGTACAATTCTAGTACAGTGTTAAAAAATTAACTGTTACTTTGGCAGCATCATTTACAACCAAATTTAATGAATGAGACGTACAATGGTACAAAAAAGCTCTAGAATTTATTTTCCTTAAATTTACGATTTATGTATCGGTTGTCATAAAAATTTCTTTCCACTTCTTTCCCAAGACTACAGATATTCGAGTACAAAGTAACCGGTTTCGACTTATTTCTACTTAAGAAGTAGTTAAATAATTTAGCAATTAGGGAATTAGAAACATAAATAAAACCTTGATGAAAGAGCCGAAATTTTACTTAAACAGAAGCTTAACCGAACCAATCTCTTGCCGAGTACAGTGGGGTCTGATCTCCTCATAATATTAGATGTAATAAAGACAGAAATTTTTCCAGTTCAATGAGAGTGACCGAAAAGTTGTAAATTTTGGAAATTTCCATGGACACTTGGTCCTAAAACGAATTAGTTAGAAAACGAACGATGGACAATCTGTTAAGTTTAACATATTTAGATTTTTACAGCTATGGTGAGAAACGTTTAAAATCTACAACAACCCTGTGGCGTCCTTTGATATATACTAGTGATGCGACAAAAGAGGCATTTGACATTGACCGGTATCGGCACCCTCGGGATTTGGCACGCACACACCTACCAGGACGTCTCTGATTTCATTCACTAGCCACTCGTAGGGAGCTGTTTCACTAAGTGGACTGTTTTAAGATTTAAAAAGTAAAGAATATTTTGTTATTTTTATGTATGTTTCTTTACAAAGTTATATTTAATTATAAGTTTCTTTAAAAGTATATTCATACAATAGGAGAATTTTTTGTACTAGGTATGTATATTCATCACACATTTTGTTTTACCAAGTAAGTTTTTTTTTAATAATTTTAATTTTAGCCCTTATATCGTGGCTAGTGATTCAAAAATTTATTTTAAAAAAATTTTGGTTCAAGACCATATAATGAAAAAGAAAACATTATTAAAAGATAAAGACCAATGCCTAAATTAAATATAAATACGTTGACAAAAAAATTTCGACATTTTGACGATAAAATTTATGACGAATGACGATTCTTTCGTAAAATTGAAGCAATTTGGAAATCAAAGCAGAATAGAATTTAACAATGGTAGACAATATAAAATAAATATTGAAAATTATAACAAGATAATTACGATTAATAGATATATCTAAATTAATAGATGTTATATGTTTTTTCTGAAAGCGAGAATTGGCATTTAGAGGGCGTAGGGAATTTATTGAATCTAATAATGGAGGTAATTATATTGAACTTTCTTATTTATTAAGTACGTCGGATAATCTATTAAAAATACATTTAAAGAAGTATACGGTTTTTACTGGCTTATCGAACAAACGAATACAAACAGGCCCTGACGTGCAATTAATTGATTGCCCCTGTAAGTCGGCTTCTTACAGAAACACAGCTTCCCTATCATCAAATGTCACGGCACGCCACTGCAACACATACACCTCTGCTTTCTTGAAGATCACAAAGGCAATATTTCTTAAATTATAGAGAAGATAGTGAGTAATGTGGGGTGATAAATGTATCACGATAGTTTGGTACCCCCGAGGATGGGCTGGTAAGTCTGAAAGTAGTAGAATTTAAGGAAATATTTTGCTTGCGATCTCCAAGAAAGCAGAGAGATATATTTCTTAAGATTGTCTGGAAGAAATCCAGTGGTGCATAGTTACTAGATTTATCTAAATTAATTCATGTTAAATAATTATTGTACACAAATTTTGCTTTACATATTCTTATAGTGGAACGTGCTGCAGTGTGGACATTGTTTCTGCGTAAGTTGCATCCATTTGATGATCTCTAATTATTCTACACCGGGACGTAATCGCTGCGTCAGATGTCCGGTCTGTAGACAGTTAACTTCTCATGCAGAAATATCATTTGTTAATATTGAAGAAAATAATGACGAATCACAAATTCCTGTTAAGGTAAGGAATATTTATGTTGTTCAATTAGATAAATATACGACTCATTTATTTTTAACAAATGCACAAAGCTATTTGTAATTTTGGGCCTGATTTTATTTATGAAATATATTATACAACGATTATTATAGTTGATGGCTGAACCAATTATTACTCTGAGAGATCAGATAGGGTTTCCCAGGAATGTCTCCATCACATTGCCACACTTATTTGGCCTGTCTTGTCTCCAGATTTATCTATTACTAAACAATTAATAATTAAATTTAAACAATTTAGAAGAATTTGGAAGAAAAGATGAACCAGACTAGGGTTTAATTCCACATCTTTCTCATATCACGCAAGAAGAAATTACTGATTACGCTACCTGCACCACCATCTGATCTTCAATTCCAAACTTATTTTATAATGTTAGTCTGGCAGTTAGGCATCCGGATTATTATTAATAAATTGGGCTCGTTGATTGTTTATGTATAATTCAAAAGTATTTTTTTAAATATAAATTTCTCATAGAGTAAGAATTATTTTCATCAGACATTATTTAACAAAAATTAAACATTTTAATGAACACAATTTGTTGAACTTATTTCTTTAAATTTTAATTTAATACTTATTTGACAAATTATTAACGATCATAATTTTGATTATTTTATAGGGAAGTCATTCTACCAAAGTAGAAGGTATAATAAGGTGCTTGTTAGAAATCAAACAACAAGATTCAGAAGCTAAAATTCTTGTTTTCTCGACCGTAAGTATTTTATCGTATCAAAAAAAAAAAACAAATTTAAAATTCCTGCATTGGACTGATTAATATTTTAAAAGTGTCTCATTCTATTCTTATGTCCCTTCAAGCATTCCCTCAAATAACTTGTCGTTTTAAGTATAGTGTAGTGTGTGTAGGAAACAAATATGTGCATTATTTATGAAAATATTGTTGCACATAAGTAAGAATTACATATTTTAGACTACCTTTACAGGTTTGAATTTAATCCAATTTTCATAATTTATCATTAGTAGTTGAGATTAAGCATTGTTTCCTCTTCTTCATTCGTGCTATCCAATTTGTTGCAGACTTGCCCATTCGTAGCAAACAAAAATGGCCATAAAACATTAATTTGCTCGTGCTTCAAATGCAAAATTAATAGATCAAATTGACCAAGAACAACTAACTTGTCTTAAAAACTATTGTATATGTATTTGAAAAATATTATAATTACAATATACTGGGAGATTCAAAAGGTTGATCTCAAACTTCAGGAGCATATAAAGGAGTCAAAATAGTGTGATTTTCAACTAAGAACAAGAGTTTGTGTTCATTGATGTAATCCAGAATTGGTACAAGCTGTCTAATGTAAGGAACTACATTGCTATTGTATGTATTAGAAGTAGGTTGACCTGTAGGGTGTTAACATTGTGAATTTACTGACAGTTACAGGTCTCCTTGTGCCATCAGAATCTCATGGTCTCCATGAAGTGTAACGAAGAACTCTTGGATGTGCATTTCATCTATGGCACAGCCACTGCAATTACATGTGCAACTGCATGCTTGTACTGCACCTAGAATATTATTCAGACAGGCATCATCCATCACCCTGAATATTCCAAAACGGGTTCTCTGGGTACAGTAAACTATGTAAGTCATCTGTGACTCAGTAAAACAGTTGCTGCTGAAGAGGAAGTACTTTTGTGTGTGGAAGAGAAGCATCTACATGCCATGGAAACATCACAAAGCACTGTGTAGTGGATTTGCACAACTTTCACTTTCACTCCTATCCACATAAAGTGCATACATTGTCTACAGAGGATTTTCCACAACAGTTTTGCCAGTGAAGTTTGCAGTATTGTCACGATGACACCAAGATTTTGAGCAGAATACTTCTTACTGACAAGGCATCTCTGGTGAAGGATGCAGAATGCAATCTCGATGCCGCATTCGTACACCATCATTAAATATAGTCCATAGTGAACACATACAAGGAATTCTAGGTGATTGCTTTTTTGGAACTTACCATTCAAATGTCTCCACCTTTGAATGGGCTAATTTACACTTTTTAGAATTCATTTTTTCCAACCTGTTTTCCAGTGGCGTGCCGTGACATTTGATTATAGGGAAGCTGTGTTTCTGTAAGAAGCCGACTTCCAGGGGTATCAATTAATTGCGCGTCAGTGATGGCTTAGGGTCTATTTGTATGTGCGTGGTGGCGGAAGAGACATACCTGACAAAAACCGACAAAAAAGAAACATAAAATAAACAATATACTATGTACAAAATAGTTTGCTTTAGGACAATCAGCCGTTCGGACATCCTGAGCGTCGATGTGGTTCTTCGATGGTCGATCGAAGGTGGCCCCGGGACAGTGGCATTGACAAGGCTGTAGGGCACAGGGAGACTTCCTCTGTTGGCGTCGGGGACATGGTCTAAGTCCGAAGTGGCACGGGTTACAGGTTGGCACAATAGACGAGAAATTGTTTTTTTTTTTTTTTTGGTTTTTTTTTTGTGTGTTGACACACGGCGTTTTGGTTATTCGGAACGTTAACTGAGTACCAGGTGTCTCGATTGTCGGGGATTATATCAATCTCCGTTCTTTCTTTCATCCATTTGATTGGTCATTCTCCCCCAATCACGCTTCCCGAGTGGTTGGTCCCTGGTTACTAAACGTAATGAGACTTACCTGGAGTGGGAGAAAAGTCAAAATCGAAGACGAATTCGATCTTCCACCGATCATAGGACGACTTCCTTCTGCAATTTATGGTTTCTGCCTGGCAGTTTGATATAAACAATGGGTGTCCGACTACAAACGACTTTTACTTATGTTTTTTTAAACTAATAAATTTTTCTCTAAATTAACCGTTTTTTCGCATCTTTCGTGATGGGTCAGACCTGTCCGGTACAAGACATTTCCATAAAAGTTTTAAACAAATACTGAAAATGACAAAAATAAACAATTTATGTATTTTAGTTCTAAAATACAAATAATTCAAATTGATATGATACAAATAATGATAGAAAAACTTGTTTTTTTAATTTTTTATAAACTAATTCTATTTGCGATTTTTTCCGCAAAGTCGTCAATTATTATACTTTATCATAAAAGTCGCTGGTCGTCAACTCCATCAGCGTATTTAAAAGCTCTTTTTTTATCGGAAGCAACACTAGCGACCACAATTTTTCCTCCGACCGAGTGTTCCTGGCCAATGTATGAATTTGCTTCGTGGTCGAAAAACTGCGCTCAATAGACACACTGGTAGATGGTACCATAAAAATTAATGATATTAAATTATATAATTCTTTTAGTACGTCTTTGTTCAGATCGACATTAATTATAATATGTTTTATGTCTAAGAGTTACTTGTCAACATAGTCTGGACACAAATAAAAATATTGCGATTCGCTACGTAATTTAGATAAATCAAAAAATTTCCCATAAAATTTACTTAATTTATAGAATTAAAACATGCTTGGTAAAATTGTTTTTTACAATATTAAAATTATTAACATCTAAAAGTGATAAAAATTTTAAAGATTTTATGTCTGAAAATCTGTCAATATAATTACAGTATAATTAAAAGAAAATTATAATTAAATATAACTTTGCAAAATAACATACATAAAAATAACATTGAATACTCTTTACTTTTTAAATCTTAAACAATTCACTTAGTCAGATAGCTCCCTACTTAGTGGCTGAGGGATAGAATCATTGGAAGCGTTAGACATGTGTAGCTTCCAGCAGCTGAACCAGCTGAGGTTGGTGCTCTGTAAAGGGCATGCGCCAATGCCCTCTGGCTGCTTTACCCCATTCAGTTATTCTCGCTGTGGAAGCTGTCTCGTAAGCGCTTCCATTCCGCCACTGATATTCGAATATACAATAACAATCTTATCGTTTTTTTCACATGTAGTATAGAAATTTGTAATAAGATACATAATGCAGTTATAATAAAATATTAATTTTAATTAATTCAAAGTACGTTAAAATATGAAAATTTATATTTTAGAAACTACAAGGGAAGGTCATTGAAAGGTGGAAGCGGCGCTTCCATCGCTTCCAATGACGGCACACCACTGCTGTTTTCCCCTTATTGAGTTCAATAAATGTGGATTCAGACAACAGAGTGCCGGCACACTTTACTTGTAAGTCGTGGCCATTCTAAATCACACTTGTCCGGCATTGGATTGGAGGAGGAAGTATGGTTGGATGGCCAGCCTACTCTCTGGACTTGACGCCTTTTAGGAAATATCAAAAGCCTTGTTTATGAGAGACCAATGGACAACCCGGTTATCTAGAATTCTTGCAACAGTGGATCTCTATTTATGCTCCTAAAGTTTGAGGCTAACTTTTTGAATCATTCTATGTGGTGCATAATTGAATGCTTGGTGCATTCCATTTTAGAATCTCACAAATTCGAAATCATAGCTAAACCTGAAGCAGGCTTTCCAAATAAACCAAAAATGTTCATTTTTTTAATAAATTCATTCGTTGGAAAAGTATTAATGGTGTTTGTTTTGTGTTTTATCTGTTGCATTGACAATTAGTTATAAACTGTGAATTCTTCAGCTATAATCTAGAAAATTCTTTCAATAGAATTAATTTGTCAAATTAAACATGTCATATTCAGAGAATAAAATAAAAAACTTATTCACAAATATTGTATTTAGTTTTGATTACCAGTTAGAATTATTTTTCTACAAATTTTGGATTTCAACTACCATATTTTATGGCATATAAGACATGCCACCTTTAAGTGCAGAATATTTAGGAAAGAATAATTTAGTTTATTGAAGCCTATTTGGGGAATTGATTAGCCCATGGGTAATTGCAACTTCACAAATAAGACAGTAATTTTTTTTCCTTATAAAAGTTGTCTTATATGCCATATGATAGGGTACGTACATCACTTAGTTTGAACATGTAATTTGCTTTAAATCGGATCCCCAAGCCTTTTGATTGTCAACCCCTTTGAAGATTTCTCAACCTTTAATCAATCCCCTCTTCTCTTTTTGCTAATACAGTTAATAATAATATCTGGTAAATCGGTATTAATCCGCACACTGTTTTCATGAAAAAGATCTACTTAGGGTGTACAAATTTACAACTTCTCAACCTGTCATATGCATAACCCACTGGACTAATAATTTTTAATGGACCATTTTCAAAATTGACCCCCAACTAACTTTCAACTGCCACAAATGTCTTATCAACCCCTGGAGTTGATATTGACCACTTTTTGATGATTTAAAATGGACAGCTCTAATCTTATTTTTAATATACAAGGTAAAAACTATTGTTACCTTAAATCTCTCTTAAAGTAAGTGAACAATTGAGATCCCATTTCTTCATAATTCTATTGTGGCAAGGGAAATGCATTCAGATAAAAATAATTCAATCTCCAATCAGTGTGTTAAGATAAAGTAAAGACCTGTTTATTTTTTAAAATGTTTTGTGTGTGTGTGTGTGTGTGTGTGTTTTTTTTTTTTTTTTTATAGTGGCTACTAAGAAGAATACATTAACCTATGACATAAGGACATTCAAAATCCTTGAAGCTCAGTTATAACAAAAAGATGGAACTTATCGAAGCATGCTGTAATAATTCTCCATATATAAACACATGCAAAACAGAATTATTATCAGTAGCCATTATCAAAAATTAAATATATGCATGCATTTTATTTTAAAAGATGAAAGACCTTCTTGACACACTCACTTGAGATCAAAATTATTATTTTATCCAAACAAGCTTCCCTGCTACTGTGAACCGTGAAGAAATGGGATATCTATAGTTCACTTAGTTTAAGAGATATTCAAGGTAGCAATAGTTATAGTACATTAATTAATATTTATGTAATTTCTCATTTTTCAAAACTATTATAGTGGTTAGAAAGTCTCTTATATGCCAGAGTAGTAAGTCCATCAGCATACTGCTTTGGAAAATCCATTTGATTTAATTCAGACAATCAAAAAGCCCCAGAAATTTTTCAGGAGCAGCCCATTGCTGTCCCTTGCTGCTAGGGCATCCTGTCCTGGGCCTGGACAAACCCATGATGGGTGTGATTAAAAGGCCTTGGTGCCAACAGGGTTGGAAAAGTAAAAAAATAACACACACACAGTAAACTTAATATTTGGCTATTGAATATAAGCCATTCATTATGAGGAACAGTCACATGTTAACTTTAATATTTTAAGATTAAAAATGGAAATCTGGGTATAAAAATAATAGCTTAAAGTCATTGGAAAATTTTTATATTTTTTGTAGTAAATGTAATAACATAAATTTTTATTTAAGTATCTTTCTCAAATCTGTACTTAAAATTGCTCTCTTCAACATATTTCAGTGGCAAGATGTGTTGGACGTTCTATCTCGTGCAATGTCTCAAAACAAAATCAGTTATATTATGTTACATTCCAGACCAGAAATAGTCGTAAGTTTGTATATTTTTAATTTTATCTTATTTTCCTCGTATCTTTAGTCATGTATTAAATAATTAAAATTTATTTGTATTTTTTTATAACAAATTATGACAACTTTTCATCTTTTGAATCCATACTCTTTGGATTGTTAAATGTTCTCTAAATTACTAGCTTAATCTTATACCATATTAGATGCCAAATTCACAAAAGTGATATTGCTAATGACATTATATGCTGACAAGGTAACAGTTTGATGATGATAATTTGTTGTAGATGCTATGATTGATAAGCTTTAGACACACATCTTTGTTTCTGGATCCAGAAAATACTAACTTCATAAATAAAAATGTACTAAGACAGCACGAGCCATTCTAATGGATACTCATGTTTTATCTAAAAATTTTTCATAGTGGCAGTTTATTATCCATTGTAGTTGAGAATGATCTGTTAATCACAAATATGATCATCTAGAATAGAATATACAGGATGTCATAAGTCCCATTTTGAGTTACTTTTAATTCATTACTTGGGAAACACCCAGAAGCATTGGGTGTCACACATAAGATAACGCCATCTGGTTTTTCTGTGTAGTAGTTCCCGTTGTAATTACTAATGTTGGCCATTAGAAGCAATGTATGCAAAACATGGTGTTTTCTTGTTCCAAGAAAGTTTTTTGTGTCCTTCAATTTGACAGAAATCATCCAACTTCAATACTCTCTTCTGACTGAACATGAATTCTGGCACCCACCAGAAACTCAATTACAAAGTGGCGTAATCAATTATTTACAAGTTGTTCGTGTCCATAGAAGAAGACTAGTCATCCACCTGTTCCCGATGAACATGTCAAGCATGTATGTGAGGCGTATCAGCATAGATCTAAGAAGTCATCTTGCAGAGCCTCTTATGATATGGACATGCCATGTCAGATGGTGTAGAGGTTGTTATGAAAATGGTCACAGCCACAGTGACACCTGATATGTTATGTAAAGTCTGGCAGGAATTTGAACTACCGTGTCATGGATGGCACTCATATCGAGTCATTCATTTCATTCATTCATTAGATTTAATTAACATAACAGAGTTATATGCCCTGATTTCGCAAAGCATTATCAGGGTTACATACAAGGAACAAGAATATATAATCAGTACGAGATATACATTATATCGAGTCACTGTAATGTAATGTCAAGAGTGTGAAACCTGGATGTATTGTCCATCATATTGTGGGTACCGAGGAGGTACGACGAAGTCGGACGCCATCTAATTTCGGCTAATAAGACGGAGGGACTTGCCCACGAGTCAGAGATGGCTTATTTGTCAGTAGGGTTTCCCGCAGAGACGGGACTACTTCTTCATCCAGTCGAGTGTAGGAGGGAAAGTGGAGTCGTGGTAAGGCAATAGGCGAATATTCGAGCAAACAAGACACCATTTAACAGGATAACAACGATTTATTGGAATCAAGAGAAAACGTTACAAACGTCTAACATATATATCTATATATTCTTAACACGCGAGGAGAGAGAGAGAACTCACATAGATGGGTTCCATACCTCTTAGAACATCCGTATTTCAAATATTCCGTTGGTCACAAGGATCGGTAATTCCTTTAAAGTGTCAGAGTCGGTAACTCTAGAGGCACAAAGTAAAATTTTTCATTAGGCACAAGGACAAGATGGACGAGATTGTGACTTGATCTAGGTCGATGATTGACTCCCCTGAGGGGGGAAGGAAGCATCTTGTATAGCTTTTTGATGGGAAAATCGGTCCGGGATGTGATCAGGCCATAGGTGTTCCCGGGATTGGAAACAATACGGCAAATTTGGGCGCTAACTATAAACTTAAGTTGCAAGATGATCTGTACTCAGCGTAAGAACAATGGATAGTTGACAGTTATACGGCCGGGGACGCATATTTTCTCGGCCAGGACATTTTCTAGCGAGGATGTTTATAATAGGAAAATTCTCAATTCAATATAGGGAACAATTATTATAATTTTACAATCAGGGAAATTTCCAGATCTCACAATATGAATCATAAAACATTATCTGATGTGCCATGGTATTTGCATAATAAATTTTGAAAGCAAGACTTACAGGGACACCTATGTATACATAGGGTGTCTATAAAGTAAATCCTTATTATACAATAAGTCTATAAAGTGTCTCCTAGCAAATTTCTGGATTACCAAGATTTCACCATATTTCAATATAATATTTGTTCTATGGAGTATAGTAATTTAATATATTGCCGAAATCTGATATTACTTACGTTTATGACATTAGAAATATTACGGCAATTTTAACAAGGCGAATGTCAGAAGAATTGGTTTTTAATATTACAAATTCTCACTAAAATGAAAATTTTTATTTCCAGGAGAATTTAACGAGATTTCGCCTGGATCCCGAGATAACTGCTCTTCTTCTTCCAATACGTTCTGGAGCCAACGGCCTTAATTTGATCGAAGCGACCCACGTCATACTGGTGGAGCCCCTTCTCAATTATGCCAGCGAATTGCAGGCAATTGGACGAATTCATCGAATAGGTCAAACCAAGTAAGACTGCACCTTTGTTTCCTAAAATCACAAAATGTAAAGAGACAATTTCAAAAATACAGTTTCAAAAACTGCATTTTACATCAAAAAATTAGTTCTGTAATGAGAAAAGTAGACATTCAGGATAGACCTTTTTATCATAGACAACTTCTGGAGCCCAAGCTTTTATTCTTCCCATTGACAAACTAGCACATTGCATTTTTTGTACAAAAATGTGACGGGCCAGATTGTGTTTTACTGACATACCAATTACCACAACAATATTTCCATAACAGAAGTTTGTCAACAAGGATGATAAATGAAGCGTGCAATGCCATAAGGTTGTAAATGTCATTTTTCTCAAAATACGTTTTATTAAAGAAATGAATTTTAAATGCAATGTTTTTTCCTACAAAAAAATATTGTGGCGATAGTGGTGCCTAAGTGGCTATATTTTGAAGATAAATTTATGTGCAAGCCATAACGTTTTAAGCGCCAAAGTGCAAGCCACGTAACTTTTGGCACGTAAAATGTTACGGTTTACATTTACATCATTTTGTTATTCCAATTTGTAACGCAGTGAGTTTTTTACGCAGAACCGGATAACTGAATCCCAGTTTATTAATAGTTAATCTGTATCACCTTATTATTTGATATTTCAAAATGATATTCGGACTTCCATTAATCTTTCAAATTTGAAGTTTTTAAATACATTTTAACTTTTATTACACTAAATTAATACCTTATTGTTTATATTTTCCTTTATGTATCATAATTATAATACAATTGATAAAGATTACAGCCCAGTTCAAGTACCAAAAGTGTGGGCCCAACATTGTTGAAGCCTGGAAGCAGTCACTAATAGATTATTGCCAGTTTTTAATGTTAAATTGATATTGAATTTGTAAATTGTGTTTAATAATTTAAATGTAAGTTTTTGGTATTCAAAACTGTTTTTCAGCTGTAGAAACATTAATTTTATGATTGCAATTGTTTTTGGCATTTACAACATTATGGCTCTAACCCTGTTTTTAAACTTTTTTTGTTTCCTTACTATCATGCTTAGGTGTTTGAAATTAAACCCAATGTTTTATTCCAAAGTGTAAATTGTTTAATCAAATGCTATAAAAATTATTTTAAGTTTGGTCATTAGAAAAAGTGTTTTTTCTCTCTCCTGAAAAGTTTGTTTTTTGGCATTTACAACATTATGGCATTGCACGCTTCAAATATTCTGGTTCTGATGACTACCTATGAGGAAAAATCTGGCATGCACTTGTATGCTTTTGTCATTACAGAATTAATTTATCAGATTACAACATATTTTTTAAATGTTTTTAGTAGTAATTCTTTAATAATTATATGGGTACGCCTTGACTTTCGTACATATTCCTATACACACACACACACATGCGCACATCCATTTCTGTGTAAAGGTCAAGTGCCCATACTAAAAAATGCTGTTTTATTATATTTTTTTAAAATAAAAAATATAAATTTTTAAAAGTAACTGTAGGGAAGCAAATAAGGATCAGAGAAAATGTCTGAACAGTTAAGAAATTCATAGTACACTTACGAAATGAAAGTACTCTCGATATCACGAGCAGTTTATTTTGCATCACAATACATAGTGTCAGAATCTTATGACAAAATAATCATAGCAGAAAGCAGGACATCCCATAAACCAAACACAATAGCCATATAAGCACATGTGTCATCATAGAAGTGTATGCCTTATTATTGAGAGACAAATAGTAACAAAAAGTAGTCTAATACTGAAAATATGGAAGAAACAAAGCAGTAACAAGTATTTGAAAAAGTAATCCACTTGCAGTCTGTTACAGAGTTTATTTTGATTCCTTACTAAGGATCCTGTTATGCTTATCTTACTGGCACATGGAAGTTTCAAATTCAAATTTCTCTCCAGAATGCACTTTTCTGACAGAGTTTATTTTGATTCCTTACTAAGGATCCTGTTATGCTTATCTTACTGGCACATGGAAGTTTCAAATTCAAATTTCTCTCCAGAATGCACTTTTCACAGACAAATCTAAAATAATTGTTTACATCAGGGCTTCTTGAACTGTGGGTCGCAACCCCATTTGGGGTCACTTAGCAAAATCTTGGGGTTACGAGATTTTAATGCAAAATATTGAAAATTATTTGTGAGAGTTTGAAAATTGCATGCTTTGTGTCGTAGGTTTCGTGAGTTGCACTTTGTGTCACTTCTGGTGCAGCGAGACAACGATTCAGCAACACTGATTGTAGTGTGAACTAGTGTAGTGTTGTTGCTTTTCAGTGTATTCAGTTGTCTCTGTTCCATTGTAACACAAGAGTGAACTGTGGTAGTACACCATTATTGTTTTTGCAAATTTGTATATATCTTCAATATATATGTATATTTTCATTGTATTTCATATGTATATTGCAAAATATTTATATATCTTTATTTTATTTTTTTTGGGAGGGTCGAGAAAAAAATCACAATCATAAATGGGGTCGTGAATATAAAAAATTTAAGAAGCCCTGGTTTACATTATAAATTTATCACCTACCATATTTATATCCATTCCTTTTGCGATAACTATCTTCCACTTTTCTTGGCCTTGCAGGATGACATTGCTACTTCTCGTGCCGGTAGTTCACCTTTGCTCTTCTTGGCTCCTATTTATAAGATTATTAGAGTTTTACAGCCGGATGCTTCTAATCCTCTACCATTTGAGAGTAATTATGCATAGATATGAAATATAATATACAACTATATACAAGGAGAGGGCAAAACAGTTGAGACATACTCTTCTTACTGTAGACTAGCATACTAATATAGTTTACCTAGAATGGAAGCCAATCAAATAACCAACAACAGAGGATCCCATACTTTTATCTTTCTCGATCACGATACTTGACAGTAGGCAAATTTTGATTATAGAAACTTTGCTCTTAACAATTTCCATTAGCTATTTTTCAGGTTAACTTTTTT
Source organism: Centruroides vittatus (assembly GCF_030686945.1). Classification (NCBI taxonomy): domain Eukaryota; kingdom Metazoa; phylum Arthropoda; class Arachnida; order Scorpiones; family Buthidae; genus Centruroides; species Centruroides vittatus. Next base: position 95,981 of record NW_027120693.1, on the reverse strand, counting down.
CTGACAATTATTTCTTTGGTAATTTTGATTTTAATTGTTAAACGATATGTATCTAAATTAATTTTGTGCTTTTTTTCCCAGACCCACCACTGTACATAGATTCATCGTCAGGAAGACAATCGAAGAGAATATGCATCACATGTTACAGACGAATCATTCCACCACGACAATCGACACAGAAGATAACAACATCACTCTTTTCGAACTCCAACAGTTGTTTAATTGTAGATAATCGTTTGTGATTTGTTCTTTTATCGATCCGAGAAACCGGATGTAAAATATTTTTTAAACACAATTCAGGATAATGTCGTAAGTCGTATTTCTAGTTTTTTTTCTATTTGTATTTGTTACGTGTTTTTCAGACAAAGTTTAATAAAAAGAATTATCGAGAAACATTTACATATTTCTCATAAAAGCGAATTAAAGCAATACATTAAAGATTTACATAAAAGTCCTATCCTCTAAAAATGAGAGAATTTCCTCTGATTTTTCTGAAGCAGTGGAGATTCTAACTTTTGGAGGATTTTAGGATCTTTTCTGAAAAACTTATGTGATGTCAGAGGAAGTTGATTATCGGATGCTACATAGTCCATGGGAGAATGGTGGGTGGTTTCGGCGTTGTGTTGATTGATGGGATGTGGGTTAGTAGAATTTTTTGGTATAGGGGTGTCTTCTAGGTAGGGAGGGTCGTAACCGCCCCCCGGACCACGGAGGATTCCTTCCGTGTTGTTGGCGGGATTAGTTCTTGAAAATACCTGCCCATCTGCTGGAGCCCTCACAAGGCGCAATTAGAGATAAAGAACGAAAAAAGTACAGTACTTTACTCCACAGGAGAAGTCCACAGGTAGCAAGCTACAAAGTGAACAAAGGGCACTATTAGGAGTCATCTAAATTTACTGTTTCAGAAGATTTCCCAATATGGCGTCGTTCGTTCAAAATGGCCGATTCTGCTTCCGGAAAATTTTAAACAAATTTGTTATAGAAGCGACACGATAGGTCATTTTTCTTATTATTTTATAAAAATAAATTGAAAATTACTCCAGTTGCCAAATTATTTAAAAATGCAATTTACGGCAGTTTAGCCATAAAAATTTCTAAGTGAAATAAAATAAAATTACAAAACTATTTAGTTTCAACCAAACGATCGCGTTAATCAATAGGACTATAAATCTGCTATTATTAATGATTAGATACTAAGTAATTTGCTACTAGACGTAGTTGCCATCTCGTGGAGGAAACACATTTTCCTTTCCGCATACTGGTATAAATATACCAGTTCGGAAAAAGAACTGGTTAAATTCGGAAAAAGAAACTCCAGCCCTTTTCCAAATTGCCAGACCACGCAACCTAAGTCACAAAAATTTACCCTTAATACGTCCTAAAATTGAACGATTAAGTTTTATTTTTTAAATTCTCTCGTCCTCCTTTCAATTTTCTAGTTCCATCCACTCCAGGTTTTTCCTATCAATCATCAGATAAATGTACCCAAAAATCAATGTATCGTCTCGGATACTAAGACGCACATTCTGATTTAAACAATTTATGCTATTACTTATTTAACTGCATGGAACTTATAAAATATTTATCCAATTTCAAACCGTAACATTTCTATTGTAAGATGTATTTCGCTAACACGTTTGGAAGAATAATGGCGGCTTAAAATCAGGTGATCACATACTGCCAATAGAAAAGCGTTAGTTATATGACCGCTCTCTAATCCCGGTCGGCAATTTTTCGTGAATCATTTCTTCAAAATGTATGGATCCAAACCCATAAGTATGAAAAGGAAGACGTTGTTATTGTCCACAAAGTAAATAGAGTAAAAATAAGTAATCGTCTCTTTCATTATGTATTGTATGTAGTCCTGTGTAGGTATGTGGTGTAGTGCGCTTCCCTACAGTAAGATGCGACATTTTACCTCCATAAAAAACGTAAAATGTATTCATTATGACGGAGATTTATTTTTAATCATCAACGAATTTTTAGTAACAAAACTTAGTTGTAATTTCGGCAAAAGAATTTATATGCCGAAAAATATTTCCAGACATTTTATTCTATTTTGTTCGAGAAATAATTTCCGGAATCGGGAAACAAATTTCTTTTTAAAATTGTCGTTACTTAACGATGAAACTATACGTAATATCCGCTTAACAATTTTTATAACAATATCAATTACTTCATTGTTTTCGTCGTGTCCAATTAAGATCATGGATTCCTTGACGATACAATGCAAGGATAAACAGAGAATTAATATTTCACTTTCGGAATTATGCCATAACAGTAGAAGAATGAAGGAGGTGATTCTTTTATCTCCAAAATATCAGTCTGTTACGTTTCATTTTTCGTTTCACTTTAATGTAAATTCATACATCGTAAAGTAAGTTTCTTTCGCATGGTTCTGTTGATCAATATTCTGTCGAAAATAATTTTAAATGCTTTCTACCTCTTAAATTAATTCATTCGCTTTATTATCGTAATCACTTTTTTCGTAGCGTTATGAAAGGAAGTCGTCCACCGATTACATCTCTACGACATGCAATGGATATATACGATGCCAACAGAAAAATTGATGCTAAGAACGTAAATAGGAACGTTCGACGTTATCTCGTTTCGGCGGTTATTATTAAAACTGTTTGCGCCATACACGATTTTGCATGCCGTTACAAAGAAATATACATCGAGTACACGTGTTGGATACAATTCGACCTCAATTGGAAAGACATATTCTTTTCCAATTACCACTTTGAATGCCAAGCCACGACCATAGACAGATTGGTGTCTCGACCTAACATTGTATCAAAGACTGGACGAGGTGAATCTTTTCTGGATCGTGTACGACTGGGCGAGTAGAAAAGCTGGCACCACACTACCCTTGAGGTCTGTTATGGAGCCGTATCTTCAGAAAATTCGATTCCTGGCAATGGATCCAGAAAATATAGAAGAAAATCTTTTCCACAAAATCAGATATACCGTACTTTCGGAAGAAGACATTCGAGGTATCAAGCATTATCATTCGACCGGAGACATATCGAGAGTTCCTTCTGATATTTGCAACTATACTTTCGGAAGGAGTGAGAAATGTTATCGAAGATGGTTCACGTATTTAAGTAGAAGAACGTTCGGAAACAAAAGAGAGATTCTCGCGAGCGAAAATACGAAGTTTGCTTGTGAGATATTCGTGCTCGAGGATTGTTTCGTCACTGCTCTTCATCTTCCTATTACGTTCTGCAAAACGAAAAGTTTGCTCGTTCGTGTTTCGGTCGAAGGAAACGAATCGATAATTTCGTATCAAGAACTATTTTGTCGTCGTAAGGGATTTGCGAAATTGCGTAAAAATATATTTTTGAAAAAATATTCGATATGTCGAATGAATGCTAAAATAGCATCCCGCATCACCCCAGACATGAATGTAATGATCAATATCGACTCGGATTGTTTCGTCACTTCCGGGCAGCTGATTCGGAAGATTTCTACACGAAAAAGGAAAATAACCGAAGCTAACGATAACAGTTTTTATTTCGATGTCCAACTGTATTTTTGAATTGAGGAACGTTTCATAATAATAATAAAATTCCCGATATCCGGCTTAAATTAAACGCTTACTTTCTTCTTTAGTTCTCATTCGAGTTATTAAATCGGGAAAAATTTGCCCTTTCGCGATTCCCTCTCCCCGAACTTCACCAATTATCAGTGATGAAAGATCCCCACTCTTGATGATATCAGAAAGGCATTTAATTTATTTGTATCCGGAACGCAACACACCGTTGATCTGTGGAAGGGTGATACTTTCTTGAACGTCTTTTGTGGGAAACTGGTCCCTGTTTAGGTGATAGCAATATGAAGAAAATTCGGAAAATTCCACGTGGCTAGCCCGTTTATCAGACCCGAACCTATGACCAACTATCAGTTTTCGGTAGGATTATCCACACGGCTATCGGTGGGCAGGAAAAACATTTTTTAAATATAATTTATCTTCGGACAATTTTGTGATGACTGGGAAGAAAAGTAAATGATGAGTGCAATATTACGTCATGGCAAACTCGCCTTCTTTCTTCCGTTGTTAGCAATCGTCATAAGCCAAATAACCCTCCCTATATAAACTAATGACGTTCTTTAACAATAAATACTGTCATTATTAGCTGCGAAAACTTCAGTATGCAAAGATATATTATAACTTCATATTTTTATGTTCTGAGCATTGTATTTCCCTGAAAGTTCCTTAATTACAGGTAGACATTATCTTGTCTGAACCAAATACCATGCTTTAAACCCACCGGTGATCAGTGGTAAAACCTATTAACCAATAGTTGGTTGCATGGAGTTTCTCGGGGTTTCTTCACGGGTCTAACGTCTAAATAAAGCAACTTTCCATAGTAATTCCTCCCTTCGTAACAGATTGTCCGTGTATTGACATGTATATTGCATTTTTATTAAAGAAGTTACTAAAACTAAAGAAAACACTAAACGCCATAAATATCAATGGCACAATCGTATCAATTTTTCCCAATTCTGAAATAGTACTTGATGAAGGTTCATATTATTGGCGCATCCTTTCCTTTGTGCATGCAAAGATGGCTTACTAGATTGGATTTTTTTTGCTAAGTGGTATTGGCGCTGCTCACATATAAAAGGCTTCTCGCCGAAATGAATCTTCAGAAAGTTTCGTAAATGGGAAGATGGATGCAGCAGAAAGGCCGAACTCCGGTATGAACCCTTCGATGAATTTTCAATATATTATTTCTTGAGAATTCTTTTTGGTAAAACTCACAGGAAAACCTCTTATTTTTGTGTGAAGTCCGTTGGAACTTGTGACCGTGGTAGATTTGCTTCCGATTGTAAAATTAAAGAAAACTGAACTGACTGACACGCTAGAGAGGTTCGAACGGACTTCACACAAAAAATCAAAGAATTCGCCGATATCCGGGGACAGTCCCCGTTTTTGACCCTCTGTCCCTGACAAGGAAGCATCCTCGGTTTTATCCCCATTTTTTCGTTTCTTTGCGGTTACCATAATACTGTCATTGCCAAAGTTTTTCCTCCAGAGGACGTGTCACTATTTCGAGGTAATATTTTTTTAATGAAGTGACTGACTTTTTGAGGATATGCAAAAAAAGAAGCCAAACATTAAAATGAGAACGAGCAATTGTTTATTGTGACTTCATCACAGTTTTTTTTTTTAGTAGTGTCTTATTCCTGCACGTTAACTTTTGCCGTTAGCAATAGAGTCGTACAGAGATTGTACTTGCGCCTCAACCTCTATTATTAACATCATTAAAAATAAAGTCCCTGGATCCTCGCAATCATATGCATTGAAATTTAATATTCTGTGTACAACATGATATGGATAGATTTAACGATGACGTCAAGTGATACGCGCCTGGATATAATGGGCCAAAACAAAAATAAGTAGGATTCGGATTTTTAGGTTAAAAACCTTATTTTTCCCGTCTGAGCAGCAAGATGAGTGTAACATAAAATCATGAAAAACAACATAATGAGTTCTTTACACTTTCGATGTGCCTAAAATTGTTCAATATAAATAATCCCGATAGTTTTTCTATATGTATAATAGCTGAAAATATACATATATCACGCGTTTGCTTTTAATGGATATAAGCTACAGTCTACAAGCAAGTAAGGATGTAAGATGCAAGACATCTGAGGCATCACCAATTCAAATTTTAATGCTCACGATTAATGCTAATTAATTAAGTTGTAAAACATAATAACGAGAACACATAGTTGTAATGCTAAATTATCAGTTTATTGTGTTACGTATATTTGTGATTAACAATGACATCCGATTATGGTGTTTGCGTAATGTCGAAAATAGGATCCGTTAGGCTGTTTAAGCGTGAATCATGCAATATTTAGCATGTTCAATTAAATCGTCCATGTCTTTCTGCGGAGGTAGAAGAGGTCTCACGTTCTGATTTGAAATAAAACATAATTTTAAAATACAAATAAAGTGTGAGAAAGAATAATTTCCATTAAAGAATCTTACTCGCTGTTTTTCCTGTGTACAAGCCCACAGCTAAAAGATATTGAAAGATGTTAGAAATTACATTTTAATATAAAATAAAAGTTATATTGTTGAAATTATCCACGAATATTTACAGCACCAATTGTAAAGTATTAAAAACTATTTTAAAAAGAAAAGCTAGTAGAGCGTAATTAAAACGTCTTACGTCGGGGCTTTCATGTATGCCATTCATGCAATTATACATTAAGACGGATTGCCATTTGCTTTTAGATTCGTGCCATTTTATTACGCATTCGTGGACCACATCGGCCCCCTAAAATAACAGGAGAAATGATTAGAAAAACCTTTCACCAATATAACCTAAATTCTTTGAAAAATACGTAGATTCGTACTTACTTTTTGGAAGAATTGTGAGCTACGATTAAAAGTGCACTCGATGAATCGGACCATGTATTTTTCTGGAACAGCTAAAGGACACAAAAATAAATTTTAAAATAGTCTACTTTAGATTAAATTAATTTAAAAAATGATCATACAACAACCAATTTCCATAAATTCAACCCCGGTAAATGCTCGAACTCCTACAAATACAGCCAAAAATGAAAATATTACAAATGTCTTCATAATGCTGCTGGTTCTGGAATAACTCTCGAAGCGTTGGTTCAGATAAATTGCCGTCTTATAAAACAAACCTTATCCAGAAAATCAAATGTCATTAGTAACTTTGTGCAATCGCTATAGAAAGGCGGAAGTACAACCTTTTCAAATGAAATCTCTTACATAAGAAAATCAACAGGATGTAACTTACGTGAAAAGTTATTTACGAATAGTAATTATAGGTGAATTACTTTTTGTTCTTTTAAAGAAATTAAAATATAAAATAATTAATGAAAATACAGCAAGCTTTTCAAGATTGGTTGTAGCCTTCTGTGGTAATTCACGCGATCTCCAGCACATGGCTAATGCTTTTGGTACTGGGAAACCATTTTCGAAAAAATTCTCGGAAACGGAAACAGATAGATCCAAATGGGTTTTTGAATTGAAGTTGTATTTAACTGTTTCTATTGATCGTATGCTATTAATTCCGAAGCATACGATTAATAGTGCCATGCCGTGCTAAAATTCATAGAAAATTAACGAATTACATTTTCAAAATTTCGAACTGTACATTACAAAGAAAATTAAATAAAATTCCAACAAAAAAAAGAAAAAAAGAAAAACCGGTTTGACTCTATCTTATTCCGTTTCCGAGAATTTTTGGGAAAAGATTTACCCATACAAAAAGCATTACGTTTTTAATAGTAACGGCCGAATCAAGATAACGTCGCACGTTCCTATTCACGCTCTTAGCATCAATTTTTCTGTTGGCATCGTATATATCAGTGTTTCTCAAACTTTTTAGTCCGCGACCCCCCTTCTGCACTTAAAAATTTCAAAGGACCCCAAAGAATGGCTATATGTAGGAAAACATCAGACAGGGAGGGGGTTAACTACCCTCTCGTGGTCGCTCCAGTGCTGCCAGGTAAAAACGCATACCAACTAAAATAATATTGCAGTAGCCCAAGACATAGCCAAATATTTCAGCGCCACAGCACTAGCGGAAATTTAAATTTGCCGACTGAAAAGCTTTCGGTTGATCGGTTTTCGGATAAACGACGCTCTACTGTATTTCTAACTCGACTTGCCTACAGACGCAACGCTGCTAGCGAACACCGTTCCAAATGACAATGTTGTTCTATCATAGTTTAGGCTGAGAGTGGAACTCGGGGATTCCCCAATAGCGCACAAATTTATGAATATTAGGCTCGTATTAAAATATTTATATTGTTTTTATTATTATATGTTCAATTTATTTATGTAAAAATTATTTTATATATCTTTTATTTCTATTATTTCTAAACATCAATCCATAGTAAATTTATAAAATATTTGAAAAAAAAAATTGATCTGGCATCAATTTTTCAGCGACCCCACTTTGAGAATCACTGGTATATATCCATTGCATGTCAGAGATGTAATCGGTGGACGACTTCCTTTCATAACGCTACGAAAAAAGTGATTACGATAATAAAGCGAATGAATTAATTTAAGAGGTAGAAAGCATTTAAAATTATTTTGAATATTGATCAACAGAACCATGCAAAAGAAACTTACTTTACGATGTATGACATTACATTAAAGTGAAACGAAAAATGAAACGTAATAGATTGATATTTTGGAGATAAAAGAATCGCCTCCTTCATTCTTCCACTGTTATGGCATAATTCCGAACGTGAAATATTAATTCTCTGTTTATCCTTGCATTGTATCGTCAAGTAATCCACGATTTTAATTGGACACGACGAAAACAATGAAATAATTGATATTGTTATAAAAATTGTTAAGCGGATATTACGTGTTTCATTGTTAAGTAACGACAATTTTAAAAAGAAATTTGTTTCCCGATTCCGGAAATTATTTTTCGAATTAAATAGGATAAAATGTCTGGAAATATTTTTCTCCGTACAATTGTTTTTGTCGAAATTACAACAAATTTTTGGCAAATAAAAATTTGTTGATAATTAAAAAATAAATTGAGACCAACGTGCCATGCTGTCTGCCGTAGGCAGGCATCAAGGGTAGCCAACCACGACGTTTCATTCGAACTGTTTTTTATAATTATTACATTTTCCACTAATTTTATTGTTTTTAGTCCAGACAATATTCTATAAGGATCTATAATGGTCCTATAACAGAGTGACTAACACTCACAGCTTCTTTGATCTGGCCGGATGGCCGAGCGGTCAAGGTGGCAGCCTACCGCTCTGGGGGACCCGGGATCGAATCCGAACGGGTCGAGAAATCCCCAGGAATTTTTCGGGGGTGGTCCATTCGGATATGTCGGGCCCCGTCCCTCACCATTCGGTCGCCCCATTGTGGGCCTGGCCGAACCCATAATGGGCTTACTAAAAGAGGCCCTCTTAGTGGCCACAGGGCGGAAAGAGTTAAGAAAAAAAAAAGAAAAAAAAAAAGCTCCTTTGATCTGATTGGAGAAATGAGATTTCAAACGTTATCTTCTACATTTTCCAAGTTAAATAAGGTGTTACACAAAAGACTGGCTTATTAGCAAAAAGACATTTTTCCGAATTTCGTTCAAGTACCAGAAGCGTAATCCGAAACAGAAAAAAAATAAAAATTTAAACCTACAAAAACCATGCAATTTCTCCATTTATAAGTTCGTATTCGAATAGTATTAAACCTCATAAATTTATAATGCGCGATTATTGGCATGCTAAAAGTACAGCGGCTTTAATACAACCAGATAAACAAACCAATGGCAAATCATGTCTCAAACAACACGAGCTTTCATTGGTTTGCTTATTCGACTGTATTAAAGAGCGCTCCACATCTTTAATTTGCGCATGAAATAATAGCCACGTACTGAGAGCCACTTCACGCGTGATGTCGCTTCAGTTAAACCAATCATGATGTCAGTAATTCTCGCTTAAAATGTCAGGCAATGTGTGTATTTTATTTTATTTTCTCTCACTAGACGGCAGAACGACTTTTCCAGTAACTGTGTTAATATTGATATTTTATAGAATGCGTTAACCGTAAAGAATAATACATTTAACAACTTCTTTATATTCCAATACCAGAATGTGAAGCTTCCATAACACTGTTTATAATGGCGATGACGTTTTCAACAGACGAGGAAGAAATCTGGGGCCGTATTCTGGTCACCGTCTCTGGTCTCTCGTCGGTCGCTGATTATCTAATCATTTGGATTAGCCAATCAGCGACCGGCTTGTGAGAGACCAGAGACAGTGACCAGAATACGGCCCCAGAAGTAACTTGCCACGACTACTCGACCAATGGCTGAAGCTCATTGGTTAACATCCAAGTTGATTCATTTAATAGACAATACATACTTATTGTTATTCACATGTTCTGAAAATTTCATACTGTTATTCTGAAATTTTTCCTGTTCTCGAAAAAAAAAAAAAAAGGTAGACTCGAAGTTAATAATTAATTATATACGGGCATGTTTCTTACCTAAATCTAGTACGAGTGTTCAAATGACCCAAAAATATTCACAACTGCTCATGCTCCACATATACCGGAAGTCGAGAAAGGGGTCTGTGTTATGGTACAAAGTACCGTGTGACATTAAATTTAACGCTGTATTTTGCTAAAACTGTATTACAAGATGTGCATTTTTCAATTTGAAAATAAACAAAATAAAACATTTTATTACATTGAATTATTTTATTTATGCAAAAAACACGTAGACAAAGCAAAACACGTAGACAAAGCAAAAAACGTAGCAACTTTCCCAAGCTGTTATGAGAACTTATTTAAAAATAACTTTTATATTATTAATTATTTTAAAAAACAGTAGGAAAGGCTTAGTTTTGAGGATAGAGAAGAGTTTTAAATTATTGCCAATAACGATTAAAAAGTTAACTACGACGACCCCATTCGACATATTAGAAGTGACACCCATTCGAACTCTAACCCCAAAATTTAACAGCCTCGTCTCTTATATACAAGTTACCGTGCCAAATTTAGTCTCTTAATCTTTACTCTGTTTGAAGCGGAGCTGTCTTTTTTTTTTGTGTGTGTGTGTGTGTGTGTGTGTGTGTGTGTGTGTGTGTGTGTATTTCCTTCGAAATTAGCACAAGGTTTCCTGATGGGAACAAATACAACCCTATATAATGCATTCATGTGTTTCTTCCGGAGAGAAAGAGGAAGAGAAGTCAAAATCACGTGATAGCTGCAGCCAATTACCGGATCCTTCATTCCTACCTTTTAAGTGCATGTGGAAGAAAGTCTGAGAAAATAATTATCTTCCTTAAACGTCTGTTTTTTGTACGAGGATGTTCCTGGTTAGCCGGATGCCGAATGAATGTTGAAATTTTAACATTTAGATTATGTTATTAATATCTTCTTTAATTACTTAAGTTGTATAAACGTTATTATTTCTTTTGTATATTAGATTGTATTTTGGTTATATTGATATATTCGGAATTCCACATCCATAAATGAAGTAAATACTATAATTAATACGGTATTTAGTTAGAATTCGTAAATTGGGCTTAGAATACATTTCCAACGAGCAATTATTTATTGTGATATCGTCACAATGGCTGGCTGCAATTTCCAATCATATTTTTAATTTATTTAATTTAAAATATATGCTTTCCACCTCTAATTAGTAGTGGCTTACCCCTGTACATCGTACTTTTCCTTTAACAATACAGTCGTGCCACTTACCGAACGTCTTTCGGGGAAAGTTTTCAATTAAAATAACATGACTTCCGATTTGCTTCGGACGTTCGTATATAGTTAAACGGAGCTTTCTACTCCTAAGGTGTTTACATCTGGTCTCCATTTTCACCTATCTAACTTTGTTCTCGAGATTAAAGAAAGACAGTGGAAATTTATAGTTCAACAACAGCCACCCACATCGCTGCAGAACAACCACCTATTTTGCCTTAAAATTCAACACAAATTACAACAAAGCCCGTAACAATAGACCGTAGTACATTGATTTTGACTAGAAATGGTGAGTAAGTCAGCTCGGATTTGCACGCCATCTCCAGCATTACGTTTTTAACGTAATGCCTTGTGTATAAGTAAACCCTTTCCCAAAAATTCTCGGAAACGGAAGCAGATAGATTCAAACCAGGTTTTTTTTTTGTTTGTTGGAATTTTATTTAATTCTCTTTGTAATGTACAGTTCAGAATTTTGAAAATGCAATTCGTTAATTTTCTTTGACTTTTTGAAAATTAAAAAATTTAATTTTCAAAATTCCGAAGCATACGATTATTAGAAACAGTTAAATACAACTTCAATGCAAAAAACCTATTTGGATCTATCTGCTTCCGTTTCCGAGAATTTTTTCGAAAATGGTTTCCCAGCACCAAAAGCATTAGCCATCTGCTGGAGATCGCGTGAATTACTACAGAAGGCTACAACCAATCTTGAAAAGCTTGCTGTATTTTCATTAATTATTATATATTTTAATTTCTTTAAAAGAATAAACAATAATTCATCTGTAATTACTATTCGTAAATAACTTTTCACGTAAGTTACATCCTGTTGACTTTCTTATGTAAGAGGTTTCATTTGAAAAGATTGTACTTCCGCCTTTCTATAGCGATTGCATAAAGAAAGTTACTAATGACATTTGATTTTCTGGATAAGGTTTGTTTTATAAGACGGCAATTTATTATCTGAACCAACACTTGGAGAGTTATTCCAGAACCAGCAGCATTATGAAGACATTTGTAATATTTTCATTTTTGGCTGTATTTGTAGGAGTTCGAGCATTTACCGGGAATGAATTTATAGATATTGCTTGTTGTATGATCATTTTTTTAAATTAATCTAATCTAAAGTAGACTATTTTAAAATTTATTTTTGTGTCCTTTAGCTGTTCCAGAAAAATACATGGTCCGATTTATCGAGTGCACTGTTAATCGTAGCTCACAATTCTTCCAAAAAGTAAGTACAAATCTACGTATTTTTCAAAGAATTTAGGTTATATTGGTGAAAGGTTTTTCTAATCATTTCTCCTGTTATTTTAGGGGGCCGATGTAATCCACGAATGCGTAAAAAAATTGCACGAATCTAAAAGCAAATGGCAATCCGTCTTAATGTATATGTGCATGAATGGCGTACATGGAAGCCACGATGTAAGACATTTTAATTACGCTCTATTAACTCTTTTATAGTTTTTAATACTTTACAATTGGTGCTCTAAATGTTCGTGGATAATTTCAACAATATAACTTTTATTTTATATTAAAACTAGCAGATAGACCCGGCGTTGCTCGGGCAAAAGTAACAATAACGAAGTTTAAGATTACGTTATAGTCAATCTTACCCTTTTCACAGAATGCAAGAATTGGGTCCCTCCTTTTCCAGACTAATTAGAGAATTTTTAGATGGGTCTAAAAATATGTTCGATTTCCCGCAAAAACGAAAAAAAAACTGCATCTGCGTCTTGCACGTCGCTTTCTTTAACACTTCCATTGTTGACACTTCCATTGTTACTTAACACTTCCATCAACAATGGAAGTGTTAAGACTTAATCCTGTCCCTCTCCCTCGTGGGGAGGAATTTCGAAAAATCCCTTCTTATTGAGCGTTCTCGTGACGAACCCTAATTATGTACCAAATTTCAACTTTCGACTCTTACCCGTTTGGGCTCTTAACATTTCCATTGTTACGTAACACTTCCATTGTTGACATCTCCATTGTTAACAATTCCATTGTTGACACTTCCATTGTCACTTTACACTTCCATTGTTGATGGAAGTGTTAAGACTTAATCCTCTCCCTCTGCCCCGTGGGGAAGAATTTCGAAAAATCCCTTCTCGTGACATACCCTAACTGTCTACCAAATTTCAACTTTCAACTCCTAACCGTTTGGGCTCTGCGCTGATTATTATTATTATTATTATTATCAACTCTTCTCAATTATATATATAGATGTAATTTCTAACATCTTTCAATATCTTTTAGATGTGGGCTTGTACAGCGGAAAAACATGCAAGTAAGATTCTTTAATGGAAATTATTCTTTCTCACATTTTATTTGTATTTTAAAATTACTTTTTATTTAAAATCAGAAATTGGGACCTCTTCCACCTCCACAGAAGGACATGAACGATGCAGTTGAACATGGTAAATATTGCATGATTCACGCTTAAACAGCCTAACGGATCCCACTTTCGACATTACGCAAACACCGTAATCTGATGTTATTGTTAATCACAAATATACGTAACACAATAAACTGATAATTTAGCATTACAACTATGTGTTCTCGTTATTATGTTTTACAACTTAATTAATTAGCATTAATCGTGAGCATTAAAATTTGAATTGGTGATGCCTCAGATGTCTTGCATCTTACATCCTTACTTGCTTGTAGACTGTAGCTTATATCCATTAAAAGCAAACGCGTGATATATGTATATTTTCAGCTATTATACATATAGAAAAACTATCGAGATTATTTATATTGAACAATTTTAGGCACATCGAAAGTGTAAAGAACTTATTATGTTGTTTTTCATGATTTTATGTTACACTCATCTTGCTGCTCAGACGGGAATATAAGGTTTTTAACCTAAAAATCCGAATCCTACTTATTTTTGTTTTGGCCCATTATATCCAGGCACGTACCACTTGACGTCATCGTTAAATCTATGTATATCATGTTGTACACAGAATATTAAATTTCAATGCATATGATTGTGAGGATCCAGGGACTTTTTAATGATTTTAATAATTTAAGCAAGCCAGAGATTGCAAACTTAAACAGGGAAGTTAGTAAGATTTTATCTCTTATTTTCGTTTCCTTTAAATGTGACACATTTAATCCTGAGATCGTTACTCGTCTAGGGAAATGTTTTTTAAATTGTTCGATTGGACGATTGTTAAGCCTGCTGCAAACTGAGCGACGTCGAACGAAACTAGATCGATCATCGATCGCCCGGTCTTCGAATCGATGTCACTATACGTCATACCCTTCGACGACTCTCGGATATAAGAAGTTGGACGCTCATACGCATTCGAATGTTTGCGAGAAAGAAGGTTGAACATGCACAGGAAGGTCTTGCACGTGCAGGGTTTGATTTCAAAAATGGGATGGCACAATCTATAATAATGGGCATGATATGTACGGTACATTATATATTTTATAAAATACACAACGCGAGTTCGATATTTTATATCAAATAAATATCGAACTCGCGTTAAATTAATCAAATACAGTGGTACCTCGGTACTTGACTGAACAATCACGATCCTCTAAAACAAATTTTCGATTAATAACAAATATTTTTACTTTAATTTTGTCGTCAGTAAAAATTTTTCTGTGATGAAAATGGATAAATAATTTAAAATTAAAATTGAAACCTCGGAGCACTTAGAGATTAAGAAAAGAGCAAACCGACTACAAAGGAGGCATGTGCCCAAGTACCCCAACGTACTGTACGTGCGTTCCTGTGCACGTGTTTGTGCTGTGATCTTTGTCACGTTTCGGCAGGGGAAAGAATACCTATTCCATTCTTTACAGGTAGCCGTTTTTGTTTTTATTTATTTATTAAATTTCTGCCAAGTAAGCAACAGACAAAAGCAGCCGAAACTAACATCAACAAATCGTGGGCGCCATTTTTCAAGCTACCGAGCCACAGTTGGTAGAGAGTAGTAGTCGATGAAATGTTCATTGGCTCTTTAGAACTACGTCGCGAATGATATCACATCGTAAGATCATCGAAGGAAAACAGGTACGTGATCATAAAAATCGCCTCTGACGTCAAGTCCAAAGCAATCACATCGACTAGTTTGCGGCGGCCTTAGGAACCACACCGAGACTTCAAAATTTGGTCAGATACCGGTGTTTCTGACGAAGAGAAACGTACAAAAGAAGAGGCAACACGTAAAACACTGTTTCTCTTCAAAGTCACTAAAGGTCCCATTGCCTTCGAAAATTCTCACGGAGTTTATTTGGATGTCCAAGTGAATCGGCGTTAGAAAGAATTGCAAGGCAATTTATTAGAACTATATGGATTACAAGAAACGATTACAAGGATTATACTTCGAATCAAGTGAAAATTAGTTCGATGGTTGGGTATGCGATTAATCGCAAGAAGAGGCGACAAGCGATTTTTCTGTAACGCGACTAAAAGTCGCTGGTGTAAACGTGCTCTTAAATTGTGGTTTTAATTTTAAGATGGAAGCAAATCATTATTTGATGTGTATAATAAAGGAATAATAATAATAAATTTATACAGATAAATTTGTAAAATTGCACGGTTTTCTCTTGTTAGGTTTAACTTTTTTATTATCAAAATTTTTTAAATTTAAAGTAATTTATTTTAAACTTTTGGCAACTTTTTAATTAATTAGAAAAGAATTTTCAAAAATATGGTGTGTCGCATGAATCTAATTAATTGCAAAGTGTGTCGCTAATCCAAAATGGTTGGAAAACACCGGTGTATAAAAGTAAATAAGCAATTAAAACACACTATCGTTTACTGAACTGCTAGTCTTTGCGCCCTCTGTCGGTCAAAATTGTTCTATTTGGAATCTATGAAGAGAAAACGTGCTAAACTCTCCATATCAGATAGAAGAAGAAGAAGAAGAAAACGTAGATTAAAAACATCCCTGGTAAGACTACACAGACGCGAGCGAATACGAGAAAGTGGCGTGGAGATGATAACGTCACATATTCGCAGTGGCGTAGCGAGGACGGGCAAGGGGGTGTACTGGGCGCCACTCGCAGAGGGGCACCCAAATGGTCTCCAAGACAAACTATATGTGTTTCTGGAGGGGGGCACTAATAAAGTGTCGTGCCCCGTGCACCAATTATGTTCGTTACGCCACTGCATATTCGCGTTGAACTCGTCACAGAGTAACGTAAATTATTGCACTGTGGGAAAGTAAACATCACAATGGTTCTACTACGACGCTTACCACTAGAATAGAAAAACTTTTGTTATTAGAATTACTTCGTAAAAAGTAAATAAAAATGCAGTGTTCCTCCTCTCTGGAAGCAGCGAAAGGATAAAGAACTTTAACGTAATTACTTAATTCATATGATTTTATGTACATTTATAGTTTGAAAAAAACAAAGATCTTTTTATATACACTGAAGAGCAATTGAATTGGGGATATCTGGGAGACTATCCGATTTTCTTTTGAACAATTGGTTTGAATTGCTGTTTTTTTTCTTTTTCTAGAAGGGACATTTGCATATGTGGTGTGGCGGACTTACCATTGGATGCATTTCATATTATTGCTGTTTGTTCTCTTTTGTCAAAATTACGTGAGGAGACTTTTGGGGTTCCCAATTTTTCATTTAATCAGTTTAAAAAAGTTATTTCTGATTTTGATTTATTCTTTAAGGCTTAAAGCGAAAGCTGTGCTTATTTATGTAAATTACGTTTTGGGGCGTGGTCTGCCTACTATTTAATCTGTGGCTGCTTGGACTGCTTGGGAGACTATCCGATTTTCTTTTGAACAATTGGTTTGAATTGCTGTTTTTTTTTCTTTCTAGGTAAGTCTAGTTTATAATTATGTCCCAGGCTCGGAAGAGGAAGACCTTTTCTCCAACCGTTCCTGAAAGATCAACAGCTAGGTTTAGGGGTGAGACTTCTTCTGGTGAAGAGGATATTGCGAATTTATTACAGGACTCAAATTTTGATGTGGCAGAGGGAGTTAGGCTTTTATTGCGATTGCATGTTTCGCTGAACGGTAAGGTTGATGAATTTATCAGAAGACTGGATCATCTGACAGAGTGGCTTCAGAATGTAGATGAGGCGTTGATTGACTTCGAGATGAGGTTGGGGGAGGTTGAGTCAAAGGTTGGAGGGGAGGTAACTGGTGTTGGGCATTCGTTGGATATGGATAAAATTTTCACGAAATTTTCTTTTTTTGAGAGAGAACTGGATGTTATGGATAATCAGAGAAGGATGAACAATGTTGTTATCCACGGATTGGAAGAGAGGAAAGAGGAGACTTCTTTGGAAATATTTGACACTGTTAATTCTTTTGCGGTTAATACATTAAATTTATCCTCGCTGCATATTGTAAACGCGTATCGGGTTGGGAAGAGAGTTGGAGATAAACCCAGACCAGTGATTTGCCAATTTGGGTCTTTTAGTGATAAATTGAGGTTTAAAAAGACTGTATTTGAGAATCGGAATCTTAATGTTTCTGTGTATGATGATTTTTCTAAACGTTTGCGAGATATCAGATACAACCTAAGGGTATTTGGGAAGAAAAAAAGGGAAGAAGGAGCAAGAAGTGTTCGGTTAAGTTATGATAAGTTACTGGTAGATGGAGTTCGGTATAAAGTCGATGAAGTATCAGCTAAGGTGGTGCCGATCTCATAGCAACCAGTAATGTCTTCTGTGTTTTCTATTATGGCGTGGAATTGTGCTGGGATTGGTAATAAACCGCGGTCTTTTTGGAGTTATTTATTGAAGTATGATGTGGTCTTTTTATCGGAAACTTGGTTTATTAAGGGTGGGAGCAGATGCTATTGGGAGGAATTAAGAGAATATCATTGTATTGTTGGTGATGCTTTGAGGGCTCACAGTAGGGGTAGACCTATGGCTGGTTGGTTGCTTTGCATTAAATCATCTTTGAAATTTAATATTATTTATAGGGATAGTTACATTGTATTGATTAATATTCTGCTACCATTAGGAGAGTTTAATATTGGTTTTGTTTATATGCAGGAACAAAGGTGGCAAGAAATTTTTGATGTACTGTCCAGGTTTGAGGTCGACGAATCGAATTGGATTTGGTTGGGTGATTTTAATGCACGGACTGGGAACGATAATGTGATTTCGACAAATATATGTGATAGTAGTGGTATTGCTGTTAATAAGAGAAGTAGAGCCTCCAAAGATGTAAATATGAATGTGAGAGGACTGAAAGTTCTTGAGTATTGTGCAGATAATGATCTAATAATCTTAAATGGTCGTGCTTCTGGTGATGAAGCGGGAGAGTTTACTTTTGTTTCCAACCGAGGGTCCTCAGTAATTGATTTGGGAATGGTTACTCCTTCTGTGTGGAACTGTATTAAATGTTTTAGAGTAGAGAGTTGTTTTTGGTCCGATCACTGCCCGATAGTACTTTATTTGGAAGATCGTGCCATAGATTCTTTGGGCGGTTCTGGTACTTGTTACCAGAGGATTTTCTGGGACAGTGGTCAGCTGGAGTCGTTGTCCGCTGATTTGTGGCGTTGCTTGGAGCAGACTCCCAATTTATCTTTGTTGGAGCTAAGTAAGGTGATATTGGATTTTGCCAAAGTGAAAGGATTGACTCAAAGGAAAAAGACTATGGTTGGAATTAATGATTGGTTTGACTTGGATTGTCGATTAATGGTTAGAGCCAGAAATAGAGCTTGGTTAGAGTTCAAGAAAAATGGTTTGCCGGCTCAGAGGAGAGTTTTTGTGTTATACCGAAGTTTGGTAAAAAAATTATGTTTAGCAAAGAAGAAAGAATTTTGTAAAAGGTTACAAAATGTTAAAAATTTTTATAAAAATAATAGATTATTTTGGAATTTATGTAAAGCAAGGGGAAATTATGCTAAGGTTAATATTAGTTTATTTGATTGGTTCAGTTATTTTTTCTCCCTTTATGGCTCTGAAAGTCCATATGATGTTGATTTAGTGGTTTTTAATGATTGTGTGACTTGGTCAAACGAAATATTGGATTCTTACATCTCGGAGGAGGAATTTAGAGTCGTTTTAAGTAAGTCGACTGTTGGCGGTGCTCCGGGAATAGATGGTATTCCTACTGAATTTTGGAAAATTGATAGTGTTTTTCTCTGTTTATTAGATAATTTTAATAAGGTTCTGAGAACTGGTGTTATTCCAGATGAATGGAAGAGTTCTTTATTGGTTCCGGTGCCTAAGGGTGGCTCAAGGTCGGTGCTTACTAATTACAGAGGTATTTCGTTGTTGTGCTGCGTCTCTAAGATTTTTTGTAGAGTTTTGTATTACAGGTTAATAAGTTGGTTGAATTTGAGAGATATTCTGTCAGAGAGTCAGGCTGGTTTCCGTGCAGGTTACTCTACTGTTGATAATATTTTTATTCTGTATACTGTTATCTCTAAGACACTAAGTAGGAAACGGCGTAAGGTTTATGCTTTTTTTATAGATTTAGCATCAGCATTTGATTCTGTTGATAGGGATTTATTATGGAGGAAATTATTAAAGTTTGGATTAAGCTTTAAGTTTGTATCTTTATTGGCAGAGTTATATAGTGGTTCGAATGTTAGGATTAAATGGAGGAATTTTTGTTCTCAGCCTTTCTTTTCTGATAAGGGTGTTAAACAGGGTTGTATCTTAAGCCCTATTCTTTTTAGTTTATTTTTAAATGATTTATTAAATTGTATTGATGATTCCGGCGGAGATGGTATAGTTGTCGGTGGTGTGTCTGTTAAAGTATTAGCGTATGCGGATGATGTGGTAATTGTGGCGGATTCTCCGAGGTCATTACAGAGGTCGATTGACCTTCTGGATAATTATTTAAGCGATAATAGTTTACAATTGAATCTTGCTAAATCAAAAATTGTGGTCTTTCGAAATGGTGGTAAGGCTTCTAAGGCTGACAAATGGTGGTTTCGAGGTGTTCCAATTTCGGTTGTATCTCAATATAAGTATTTAGGTGTAATTTTTAAAAGTAATGGTTATTTTAATACTCATGTGAGGTCTTGTCAAGTTAATGCTGAGATAAAAATGGACAAAGTTATTCATATGTGTCAGTCTGCTAAGTTGTGTAATTTGAAGGATCGGTTAAGGTTATTTAATGCCGTGGTGGGCTCATCTCTCCTTTATGCTTCGGAGGTGTGGGGGTTTCAGGCGGAGAGTTTGGATACGGTATTAACTACTTTTGTTAAGAGAATGTACGGGCTTCCAAGGTGTACTCCTAGTTATCTAGTGTCTATGGAATGTTCATTGATTCCTTTGTCTTGTTTGATCCTGAACAAATCTGTTAATTGGATTTTTAGAACGTTGAGTTTAAATGAAGAACGCCTTAGTAAGATTTGTTTGCGTTATGTTGTGAAACATGTTCAGTTGCCTTTGTCGAAGTATTGGTGGGCTAGTTGTTCAAGGAACGGAATCGATTTTGATAATCTGTTACAAGATTTTAATAGTGTTTATTTACTAAAGTTAAATAATTTTGATAATTATATTTTGAAGTTGAATCATGGCATATTATTAAGTTCTTATTGTGAATGGTATAAGAGTTTGAATAAACCTTTTTTTGATTGTTCTATTTATAATAGTAATTTTTCTTCTAATGTTATGGCCGTATTAATGCAAATAAGATGTAATTCATTAAGTTTTTTATGTAATTACAGAAGGGACATTTGCATATGTGGTGTGGCGGACTTACCATTGGATGCATTTCATATTATTGCTGTTTGTTCTCTTTTGTCAAAATTACGTGAGGAGACTTTTGGGGTTCCCAATTTTTCATTTAATCAGTTTAAAAAAGTTATTTCTGATTTTGATTTATTCTTTAAGGTATTTATTTTCATAAAGAGGGTTAAATTGATTATTTCATAATGTTTATTGTATATTTGATTTTCGATTTCTTTTTCATTGTTTTTTTTAGGCTTAAAGCGAAAGCTGTGCTTATTTATGTAAATTACGTTTTGGGGCGTGGTCTGCCTACTATTTAATCTGTGGCTGCTTGGACTGCTTGGGAGACTATCCGATTTTCTTTTGAACAATTGGTTTGAATTGCTGTTTTTTTTCTTTCTAGGTAAGTTTTAGCTCTGTTGGTTGTTAATTTCTTTCGGATAGTTCTCCCAAGTAGTTCTTTAAGTTTTATTTTCTGATTTGGATTTAGTTTATAAATTTTGCAATTATAATTTTAAATTATTAATGTTATTACAATTGATGAATATATCTGTGAAATATGTTTGGTTATTTTATAAGATTATGTATACTTTGTTTTGTTCTATCCCCGCATCAGGGTCTTTGTACCAGAATGCTTAAAATAAATAAATAAATAAAATAAATAAATAAATAAATAAATAAATAAATAAATAAATTGGGGATATCTGTCTAGTAGTGTTTAGCAACACCTTTTGCCTTGATGACGGCTGTGATTTATCTTGGCATGGACTCCACAAGACACTGGAAGTGATGGGAAGCCATACGTATCCACGAGTCCTGAATAATCTCCCACAAATCACGAAGATTAGATGGAAGGTGGTCGGAGCCTCGAACATCTCTCTCAATTGCATCCCAGATGTGCTCGATTGGATTGAGGTCAGGTGACTGTGATGGCCGGGAAAGCACGTGGAGATCTGTGGAATGTTCATCCAATCATTCCGATACAATTCGGGAGCGATGGCACGGTGCATTGTCTTGTTTAAAGACAATCTTTGTAGTGGGCTATCGAGAACGAACAAACGGGAGCAGATAGTCGTCAAGGATATCCCGGTAACGTTCACCTGTCAGCGACGCTGTCACACGTACCAGGGGTCCCATTTCAGTCCATGTCAACAGTCCCCACACAAGAATGCCATCTTTGCCAGCTTGAAGAGTCCCCGCTGGCAAGAAGGATCCATCGCTTCATGTGGTTTACGGTGTAGACGTACTCTGCCATTGGTAGGAACCAAAGTGAATCTCGACTCATCACTCCAGGCAACATTTTCCCCACATCTCGATGGTCCATTGGCGATGTTCCCGTGCCCATGCTAATCGTTGTGCTCTGCTTTGTGCAGTCAGAGGGGGACTCTCATAGGACGACGACGACTCCTGTACCCTATTGAGAGGAGATGGCAAATTGCTATTGAAATGGCTATTGAGAGGAGATGGCTATGGTGTGGCAGCTTACACCTTGCTGTGCACCAGCGTTAAATCGACGGGTGATCTGTTGCACTGTGGCCCGTCTATCCGCTGTTACAATACGGGCTAGCCGCCGACGACCTCGCTCATCCACACGCTGTTGTCCGTGGCAGTTGACCCTGGCAGCGATGGTTTTACCTGAATCGACGTACTCACTGTACACCCTCGACACAGTGGTGCATGAAAATCCCAGTGTTTCCACTATTTCCGAAATGAAGTGACCCATTCGTCGGGCTCCGACGATTTTCCACGATCAAATGCACTTAGATCTTTACTCTTACCCATTTTGCTTCTGACTATTACTGACAGTGGTGATATTCGAAATAGTTAACAAAGGTTTCGCTAGCAGAAAATTTTTCCCTGACAATCACCGACAAACGAAATGGAAGTTTTCGCTAGAAATAAATACAATACCTTTTCTTACGATATATCTAATAATCAGTGGCGTATTTGGAACGTAACGAGCCCTGGGCGAAGACCCGGTAATAATGTAATAATAGTATATTATTGCTGTCGACCCTTTTTTTTTTTCTTTTTTTTTTCTTAGGCAGAGAAATTTTTCACCCCGAATGGCACTACTGTTGATAATAGATGTCATCATCTCTCGAAATACAATATCCTTTTTATTTCGCTGTCCATAGCCCCACACGTGTTCCACAGCCATCTTGTATTATCTCGCGCGCGTGAGATTGTAGGATCTCTCTTATGACTGGATCTAGTTTCAAGAACTCTCTTGAATCAATCGCGATTAAACCTCGTTTCGGTCGAGATTGAAACGGTCGAGAGAGATCGCACTCAAGACATAGTCCCCGACCTTGCTCACAATCTAGATTGAAATGCTCGGTGCGAACAGGGTATAAGGCTCTAGTTTAGTAGTATTACAGAGTATAATACGTATATTTTAATATATTAAAAAAAAAAAAAAAACCACTGAGAAATGTTCCGTGTGTTTAACAAGGTTCGGAAAACTGAAAATTTTAACAACGGGTTCGGGGAACCTGTGCGAACCCGCTGAATATCACCATTGATTACTGATATCGTTAGCACCACTCCTTATCTTGTCAAACTGCTTACCTCATCTGCAAATCACTTTCACGCTTACGCACAACTCAAAATTTTCATTAATGCTAGCTATTCCTAATTCAATTGCTCTTCAGTGTATACCAGTGGCGTGCCGTCATTGGAAGCTGTGGAAGCGCCGCTTCCACCTTCCAATAACCTTCTTTTGTATTTTCTAAAATATAAATTTTCACGTACTTTGAATAAATTAAAATTAATATTTTATTATAACTGCATTATGTATCTTATTACAAATTTCTATACTACATGTGAAAAAAACGATAAGATTGTTATTGTACATTCGAATATCAGTGGCGGAATGGAAGCGCTTACGAGACAGCTTCCACAGCGAGAATAACTGAATGGGGTAAAGCAGCCAGAGGGCATTGGCGCATGCCCTTTACAGAGCACCAACCTCAGCCGGTTTAGCCGGTGGATGCTACACACCATAACGCTTCAACGATTCTATTCTTTAGTTAGCCACTGGTAGGGAGCTGTCTGATTACGTGAATTGTTTAAGATTTAAAAAGTAAAGAGTATTCAATGTTATTTTTATGTACTGTACGTTTCTTCGCAAAGTTATATTTAATAATAATTTTCTTTTAATTATACTGTAATTATATTTTCAGAAAATCTTTAGAATATTATCACTTTTAAATGTTAATAATTTTAATATTATGAAAAAAAAATTTTCCAAGCATGTTTTAATTCTTTAAATTAAGTAAATTTTATGGAAAATTTTTTGATTTATCTAAATAACGTAGCGAATCGCAATATTTATATTCGTGTCCGGATTATATTGACAAGTAACTCTAAGACATAAAAAGTATTATAATTAATGTCGATCCGAACAAAGACGTAGTGAAAGAATTATATAATTTAATATCATTAATTTTTATGGTACCATCTACCAGTGGATCTGCTGAGCGCAGTTTTTCGACCACGGAGCGAATTCATACATTGGCCAGGAACACGCGGTCGGAGGAAGATTGTCGTCGCTAGCGTTGCTTTCGATAGAAAAAGTGCTTTTAAATACGTTGATAGAGTCGACGACCAGCGAATTTTATGATAAAATAATTAACGACTTTGCCGAAAAAAATCGCCGAATAGAGTTAGTTTATAAAAAATAAAAAAACAAGTTTTTCTATTATTGTTTGTATCATGTCAATTTGTATTATGTATGTATTATTTGTATTTTAGAACTAAAATACATAAATTGTTTATTTTTGTCATTTCCAGTATTTGTTTAAAACTATTATGGAAATGTCATGTACCGGACGGGTCTGACCCGTCACCGAAGACGCAAAAAAGGGTTAATTTAGAAAAAAATTTATTAGTTTAAAAAAACATAGGTAAAAGTCGTTTGTAGTCGGACACCCATTGTTTATATCAAACTGCCAGGCAGAAACTATAAATCGCGGAAGGAAGACGTCCTATGATCGGTGGGAGATTGAATTCATCTTCGATTTTGACTTTTCTCGCGTTCCAGGTAAGAGACTCGTTACGTTTAGTAACCAGAGACCAACCACTCGGGTAGCGTGATTGAGGGAGAACGACCAATCAAACTGGATGAAATAAAGAACAGAGATTGATATAATCTCCGACAATCGAGCAAGGACGACGCCAGCAAATGGGTAAGGGGGGGGGGCAAGATGATGTAAATTGATAGAGGATATGAATTGTATGTAGGTAAAATAGAAACGATTCATAAAGTTTTAATCATTTACTATGTACCGGAAAAAAAATATCTCAAATAAAACATTTTCTTTAACTTATAAGAAGCCTAAGAAGATTATTTTAATTAAAACTTAGCATTTAAATAACTTTTTCAAATTTCTAGGGGAGGGCAACTGCCCCTCTGCCTCTCCCCCTGGCGACGCCTTGCAATCGAGGAGACCTGGCACTCGGTTAACGTTCCGAATAACTAAAACGCCGTGTGTCAACGCGCAAAAAAAAAAAAAAAAAAAAAACAAGTTCTCGTCTATTGTGCCAACCTGTAACCCGTGCCATTTTGGACTTAGACCGTGTCCTTGACTTCAACGGACGAAATCTCCCCGTGCCTTACAGACTTATCAACGCCCCTGTCCCGGGGCCACCTTCGATCGACGATCAAAGAACCACATCGATGCTCAGGACGTCCGAACGGCTGACTGTCCTAAAGCAAACTATTTTGTACATAGTGTATGTTTATTTTATGTTAAAATAAACGGTTTTTGTCAGATACTTGTCGTCTTTGTCTCTACAGCCACCACGCACGTACGAATGGACCCTAGGCCATCACTGACGCGCAATTAACTGATTGCCCCTGGAGGTCGACTTCTTACAGAAACACAGCTTCCCTATCATCAAATGTCACGGCACGCCACTGGTGTATACAGAAGATATGAGAAGCCATCTTCTATTCGTACCAAGGCGCATGCACAGTATTCAGTGAGAAGAGGCGAGACGCAATAAAAAAACTCCTGTCAGATATTTGCGAAATCCAGAAATTCGCTCTCGCCAGCGAGATTTCTTGCCTCTCGCTTTTTTTTTTTTTTTTTTTTTTTTTTTTTTTTTTTTTTTTTAAGCAAAATTTCTTACGGGGCGGCTAAGTCCAAAATGGAGCAACCTGGTGGTCAGGAACAATGTTCGACATATCCAAACGGACCACTTCCGAAAAATTCTGACCCGTCCGGATTTGATTCCATTCCCTAGATTAGTAGGCCGCCTCCTTAACCTCTCGGCCGTCCGTTCATCTCAACCAATCGATTGAGAAATGTAGAGATGTCTTATTATATCATTTCTGTTACGAATTAATAAAACATAATAAATATATTCCTAAAACTTTATTTATCGTTTACTAAAATTGCACATATTTTCGCATATTTTTAAAAATTGCCAGATAAAACTCTGCCAAAAACCAATTTAAGTGTTGCCAGTTGCCAATTTAAATGTCTGGCAACACTTCGACACGGATTGCAGAAGATAACGTTGTCTTCTGGTATTTTAAATTGCGAAGTTAGATACAGAGGAGATAATTTCGGAAGGAAGAACATTCGTTTGTTTACATTTTTATAAATGGCTCTGAGACGAGTCAGTCAGTATTTTAGTCCCATCGAATGCTTTAGAAGATGTTTGGTTCCCGCTTCGCATTATCATTCCAACGTAAGTTTGAATTTTAAAAAGTAATTTTATATCGTGAAATTAAGGATTCGAGTAAATGAGATAAACTGTTTATATTGAGGGTTAGTTCGATGGAATACGGCACGCAACACGTGGGCGATCTGTAAAGGGAATGCTTGTTTTATTTAGGCGCATGAAGTTTTCCGGGTTTATTCCCGGGAAACTCTACGTGCGAACCCACGACCGACTAGCAGTATTTAGTAGATTTACACACAAGGGTTAATGTTACTTTAGGCAGTCAAGATGGCTGCTCGTCTTCGATTCCAGCAAGGAAACAGTGGGGCACACGTTCTAACCTAACCTATTCTAATAAATTACCATAATTATTAGCAACCAAATTATTAGAATAGGTTAGGTTAGAACGTGTGCCCCACTGTTTCCTTGCTGGAATCGGAGACGAGCCGCCATCTTGGCTATCTAAGGTAACATTAACCCCCACAAGATACCGGAGGATAAAACTACTGAACATTGGTGGGGGGGCGTATTGAGAAATAATAGGACACTGGTAGGTTTATATTGAGGAAGACTAGGATACTGATGAAGGGTGACCAGCTTTTTTATCAGCAATCCAGAGAAACATGTCAATCGTCATTGTTTATGGTACATGGTAGCGACCTACATGTACTGTATAAGTACAGTCCAATGGGTACTATACGGTATGTAGGCACGACCAAGATCAAAGCATTTTAATTTTGATTGAGCTCGATTGCTTCAAATAGCTCTCCTCCGATAAGGTTTATAGCTATTTACTTTAGGCACATTTTCGTTAGATTTTATGTTGTTCTGCAATTTGAAAAAATTGTTAGACCTATAAATTCTCATTGTCATCTGTCCTCTGTCTTTTTTTAATCTCAAAACTGGAGTTAGATAGATGAAAGTTGAGATTGGATATGGAAGGCATAGTGACAGGAGGACCAACAAACTATATACGAACTTCCACTTTGGATGATGATGTCCAGAAAAAAATTAAATTTGTGAGACAAGAAGAAGCATACAGATAACTTCAAATTAGAAGTTATCTGTATGCTGTTCCACTGGAAGTCATGTTATTTTGATTCAAAATTTTCCCTCAATAAGGAATAGATGACCTGCACAACTGTAGTGCTAACGGGAAAAGTGTAATGTGAAGGGGCAAGACACTACTTAAAAAATTGTGAAGAAGTCACAATAAATAATTGCTTGTTCTCATTTTAAAGTTTTGCTTTTTATTGGCGTATCCTCAAAAAGTCAGTCACTTTGTTAAAAAAAATTACCTGGAAATACCGAAGACACCACATCCTCTGGAAGAAAAACTTTAGCAAGGAACAATATTATGGTAACCACAAGGAAACAAAAAAATGGAGATAAAACTGATGATGCTTCCTTGCCAGGGACAGAGGGTCAAAAAACAGACTGTCCTTGGAAATCAGGGGAGGATGGTCACCCTAACTAATGGGCTTATGTTGAGGAACACCAAGATACTGATGGGCTTATATTGAGGAAGACTAGGACACTGGACTTAAAATGAGGAATACTAGGATACCAATAGACTCTGTGGTGCAGTCAGGATTTAATCTTGAGGGAACAGAGTTAAATGGATAAAAAATTTTTTAATTCAAATTCAATAAAATTTCTACCTTATGTGACTACTAAATCATAAGTCGTATAGAATTAGAAACACAACACAATATAAATAAAAGAAATATTAATTAAGAAAATATTTTCAGTTAAGTTATAAAATAGATTTATTATTGCATGAATGAATTTTTGTAAACAAATTGTATAAAACTACTAATAATTAATGGATATATAAATGTTAGAAATATTGTCCATGCATGTCAGTTAATGAAAATATTGGTCTCTACACACGCTAATTTGAAGTTATCTGTATGCTTCTTCTTGTCTTGCAAATTCATCATCCTTGCTGGCAATTGGAAATTATTAAAGCAATCTCCAAAGCTGTCATTAGATCTTTAATTCCTGTAAAATGGAGTTTTATATTTTACAATGACCAAAAATGAACTGTCATGGGTTGTTAAATCTGAGAGGAGAGTACACTGTCTTAAATCCACATCCAGTCGATTATCTACTAAATTTATTATTGAGTTATTTAATTGAATAACTAGAACACAGTTTTATGCATCTGAACATTGTGACCACTGTAATTGATGATGCAAGTTGATAAGAATATTTCATTTTTGAGTTTTTCTGTCCTTTGGGCACTAAGAGGACTTTATTAGCAAGCCTTTTATGGGTTTGGCTATGTCATAATCTGCAGCTGGGTGGTGAAGGACTGCTTGATGTGTCTGGATGGACCACCTCAATCAATCCTAGTGTTTTTTACCTCAGTTATAACTCTATAATCCTTTATTATTAGGTGTAGTATTTCAAATAGCCAAAAAAATATCCATTTGTTTAACAATGTACAATTTATTAATCAATTTTCTTTTACCTGTCTGGATTTAATTCAGAGTTCACCTTAACTACTCAGTGGGATCCAGCCATTGCCTCACACATCGGTGATGAGAATATTAACAATATATTGTAGCAAAATTATTTTATAAGTTATATAAAATAAAAACGTATCCTCCTGACATCTTGACATTATTTTTACATTGGGTTTAATCTATGGGTGATTTTTGTGCATATATTGAAAAGATTTTAGCTTATATTATGAATTTGAGCTCATAAACATTTCAACAATAGCTAATTTTTTTCTTTTATCAAATTATTCCTTTCAACCGGGAATGAAAGCATTATCATTGATTTCTTTGTATGTATAACACCAGATCAGATAAGGAAATGATTTAATTCATTTTAATGTAGACACTACAATTACTTATTAAATAAAACTTACTGTTTTTTCGGTAATGTTCTTTATGCTATTTTTATTGATTTTTCTATGTTTTTCTTTTACATCAGACCTGCACAACTTGGCAGTACATTGTGTATGTAGGTAGTGGGCCAAAATTAAAATAGGCTAAACTTCTTCAGACCAGAGATAGGATTTTAGTGGCCAAGTAAAGATGTAATTAATGATTAAACTATTTTGCAAATGAACCATATTATAAAAAGGGAAATTTCAATTAATATTGTGATTGTTCCATCATGGCTTCCTTACTTCTGTAGCTGTGTGTAATGACTTGAGAGAAGGTTAAACAAAAGAAGGATGACTACTGTATTATCTTTATTGCAAAACCGGTATGTCTGAACTCGAAGATTATTGGGGTTGTCGAATGGTAAAATTTGGTTATTTCGTTCCATTTTAGAAAGGTTGATGACTAATATCACTCAGAGTTCATTGCCCGCAGTCAGAATAGTCATGATGAGAGTGGTGCATCTGCCACATAATTACTTACTAAGATTTTTACTTTGCAGGGAGTCATGACAGTGACTCCCCACCAAGTAAAATGTCACTGACCAACTATATATATACAGGAATCAGAATTTTCAATTTTTGGGGTTGATTTCTCTGTCCCAAACACCTGAAGTAATTCCGAATATCTCGTTCAAAAGAAACTTGTTTTCCTAGGTAGTGTGCAAAATTTCAAGATTTTCTATAAAGTAGTTGCCAAAATATAAGCAATTGAAAAGCACAAAAATTGCCAAAAAAGCTATTTTCTTCTCTTTCTTCTTCTTTATCCTGCACTGCAGACACTTGTAGAGAAGAAACTACTGGGTCTAGAAAGCTCATGTTTTAAACTTAAGCCTTTCTTGTTATCAGTGAGGTGCTGGTGAAACTTTTGGGTCGATAGGTTAAAGTTCAGAGTGGTTTCCTGTAGAGATAATTCAGTTTTACGGCTTAATTTTATTCTTATAAGGATAAAATTGCATGGAAACATGAACTTTTCGAAATGTTGCTCAGAATTACAAAAGCTCAAATTTTTGTCAATTAAAACTTTTTATAGGGATATTTCTAAACAGTATATTGAAAGCATTGGTCAGCGATGCGTTCGGTTGGCAGCATATTTGATCGGCAACACGTTCGGTCGGCGGTCGTTGAGCTCCGACTGATCTTGTCTTGACGTAATAATACAATTATTAAACAAAAACATCTGAGATGTAAAAAAATTTTGCCAAATATAAATATATGACAATTTAGATGATGGTCAAAATTTTTTTAGGAGTTTTTTCTCTGGCATTTGAAGGAGAAATGTCAGAAACAATAATATAGGCAAAAATCTTGTGTGTACCACTTCCGAGTGCCAAGCTTATATTTACCAAAGAAAAACTCCTAAGAGTCGTAAATTTTTACTTGGCAAAATTATTTTACATCTCAGATGTTTTTGTTTGGATCATGAAATTACAGTAAGGCACTTGTTACATGTTTATATTCTTTTACATCCTCTATATTTATTGTGGGTCATCCGAAATCCTTTGATGGGCCACATGTTGTGCAGGCCTGTTTTACACGATAATTTTAAAATGTTGGAGTGTATATTATAATAATTTAAAAACCATTATTAGGGCTATACTTATGCACAGGTTTACGAGGTGTTTGCTTAGGGTCCTAATAAACTTAATAGTAAGTCTTATTTTAAATAGCAGCATCATGCAAAAGTACTCAGTCTGGTACAAGAGGAAATTAGGACTACCTTATTTTAGATGAAAATACTCTGGCGTCTGTAAAGGAGGCTCTGTAAGAGTTTCTAGGGCCCCTAAGTGTGTGGTCCTATTATATGTGAAGTGAATGCAGCTCATTAGAATTTAATATATATTAACCACTTGCTATCCAGCTGTTGTATTTAAATTTTTTAATTTGTAAAGCATTTTGTGTGTTTATGTAAAGGATTTTTAAAGATTTCAAAAATAAACTTTGTGCTTTCTAGGTAATCGACCATTATGAAAATCCCAGAAACGTCGGCTCCCTCGATAAGAATGATTCAAACGTGGGAACGGGATTAGTAGGAGCTCCGGCTTGCGGAGACGTGATGAAACTTCAGGTAATTCAAGTAAAATAGATGAATGTAATAAATAGTTATCACAAATTTAGTTATAGAGTAATTGTCCAACTCTAGAAAAGAATGTGTTAAAAACAGAATGATGAAATATAGTCAAATACATAAAAGTCAGATGTAAACATTGATTAACCCAATCTTTAACATTAATGCCAAATTATTGCTGGATTATATCGTGAGGAACCAGTACAGTTATATCTAAATTAATAGTTCTGGAAGTGAGGATTGGACAGAAGTCCGAGTAGCATAACTGGCAGTGCATCTGCACGGAAGTGGTAAATGATTTGAGTCCCATTTCGGGCCGATTCTTTTCTTCTAGAACCTTCTAATATAATTATTAATATGAATTTGATTGTAATTATTAAATTTATCAATAGATGATGCCTAACACTTAGCAAAATTACTTAATGCTATTACACAGGTCTGCAAAAAAAATTTTTTTCCAGCTGCATGGGATATTTTTGCTGAATTATGTGTTTTAAAGATCGGAGATTCTAAAAATGACTTCCATAACATCCCATCACATATATGTTTTTTGCAAAATAAAAGCAAATTTTTGATAAAAACTCTTATTTATTACAATGAGTTAAATATATTATATTTTCTTACAACTAATCAAAAAATTGTTTCTGATATTTCTACACAATTTTAGGTCTACTCTTTTTTTTTATGAAACCTTTTCTTCTTCTCTTTGATGCTTCTCCGAACTCGTTTCCGATTTCCTTCTCTGGTTTCTCGATTGAGCATCCAACAGTAGTCAGCTAGCATATTGACATCCCATTTTCCTTGGTAATGTCTCTTGATATCACGGATATCCTGGTGAAATCTTTCACCCCGTTCTTCACTGTAGGCTTCCAAGTTTTCGGGAAAATATTCAATATGAGAGTGTAAGAAATGAACTTTTAAGCTCATCTTGCATCCTTGAGCTTCATACGCTGCCAGCATGCGTTGTACAATGGTTTTGTAGTCAGGGTCCTTAGATTCCCCAAAAACTTATGCACTACATTCTTGAAAGAGTTCTATGCGTCTTTTTCCTTTTCTCCCATTGTTTCCAAAAAGAGGGAATCAGATAAACGTTTTCTCATGTCGGGGCCAGTGAAAACTCCCTCTTTTAACTTGGCTTCAGACAGTTTCGGGAACTTGGAACACAGATATCTGAAACAATCCCTATCTCTTGGCAGTGATTTGACAAACTGCTTTATGAGCCCCAATTTAATATGAAGAGGTGGTAATAACACTTTTTCTGGGTGAACCAATGTTGTATTGATGACGTTTTTCTTGCCGGAGGTTAAACTGTCTCGTGGTGGCCAGTCAGTTTTTGTCCAGTGCAACTGTCTCGCTCTACTATCCCATAAACAAAGAAAGCGAGGATATTTTGTATAACCTCCCTGCTGACCCAACAACATGGTTAGTATTTTGAAATCTCTTCAAACCATCTATTGATGCTCTCGATATTTGATTTTCTCAAGAATTGTAGCCAAGTCAGTATAGTTTTCTCCCATATGAAGAGATGCAAATACATTTCCATTTTGAGTAAGACTGCTTTGAGGCTACTTTTAGACGAATCAATGAATGTGTCATTCTGATGAATCATATTCTATTTCAGTGCACTTCATGAGTCCATGAACATCATTACAATAAACCAGATTTCCCTGTTTGGAGGAAAACTGAGTAAATTCTCTCTCTCAGTGCCTGTATCACGAAAATGAGGTCCCAGATGATAGCAAGTTTTTGTTTTTTAGCCTTGATCCTAACAATTCGGCTGTATCTTTTGAAAGACCTACGTCTCTTACTAGGTCGTTGAGCTTACTCCGAGAAAAAAGTTGAGGTCCTTCGTCAGTAGAAAAATCTGAGCTTATTCGTCCTGGGAAACTAATGTGTCCGAGTCCTTTGACTCACTCGGGATGTCATCTAAATTAGAAGGTGGCTGTGGAACTGGTATTTCAGAACCATAGGACATTGGACAAACAGCTGAGTCAAGGTTAGGGTAAAATATTTTCTTTTTATTTTTTGTATTAAATCCTTTAACATCTACCGAACAGAAGTAGCAGTCGGTTGTGTGATTTTTCTGTTCACGCCATATCATAGGAATGCCAAAACGAAATGAGTTTTTCTTACCCTTAAACCACAAACGAAGATCTTCCTCGCATCTTCTGCACACTTTATGCGGAGCCCATGCTTTGTCTTGATCTCCAAGTTTCAATTTGAAATATGCAAAATAAACTTTCTTCACAAACTCACTTATGTTTCTTTGTTGACTTTTCACTGTGTATTCACCACAAACATAACAGAAGCTGTTGGGCGAAATTACACAACCTCCGCAAGCCATATTCCAGAAATAAAAATGCAAGCACAGTAGCGTTCGAATGCTGGATATAAACCGAGTGTGGCATTTGATGGCCAGCGAGATACTGAACTTATTTAGCTTGTTGAAACATGATCTAATCCAACAGCAGATTGCTTATTTATTCCTAGTATCCCAGATAACATGTCGGAATGCTCAACGTCACCAGTAATATTACTCACTATCAACTTTTAACCTGTTTCTACACGATCATGCCACCTTTCTCCTAACATTAAAACTACTTAACCCACCTCCCCCTACCACAACTCTCTTCAACCATTAACATTTTTTTTTATTTATTGTTAAGTGCAGCTATAATTGATAGAATTAATGTGAGAAGTCTTCGTATTAAGGCCATTTAAAAAAAAAATACTAAATTTTACGCTAAATACAAACAAAAACTTGAGTGTGACAAAAAATTGATGAAATGGAATTTTTTTGGTATTATTTTCAATTTTGCCAAATTGAAATCTATAAGAATATGAATAAAAATCCTATGCAGTCTTTTACTTGCAGACCTGTGTTGTTATAATTAAATGTTAATACTCAGCCTAATCTGGCAATCATTTGGTACTAAAAGCCAGGTGTTTTCTGGACTATAATTAAGCTAATAATTAAATTAATTTGATTAATTAATAATTCTAACCCAAATTTATATAATTGTTCATTAAAAGTTCCACTACGGTTGAAGTTTATACAGTTATTTTGAACGGTTCGATAAAGGCATGAATTTCTTTGGATGATTTGTTTTACTTAAGGTTAAATTTGTTACATGTGAATGATTATTTAGTGATGCATTAAAATACAAAAATATTATTTTTGTATTTTAATGCATCACTAATCATTCAATGTACTAAAAATGTGTTCTCACTCCTCAGAAAAACTATATTTCTAAGGATTGAGAGCAAATTTCAAAAATTCAAGCAATATGGGCCATAGAGAAAGTTAGAAACCACTTCTCTAATTGGATAAATCTTATTTCCTCTGGGCAATAAAGCAAATAATCATAAACATTTTATCAATTTAAATGTTATTGTGTTATAAAGAATTTAAAGAACTTAATCATTAGAATATATTAAATGAGAAATTAAAGGTAAGGGAACAAAAGCAATGTAGTGGAAGAGTAAACTTTGTAGGTAATGAATATGTTAAATTTTTTGCTTTATATGTTCTGTTTGCATTTTTTGAGATTTTTGTTTATTTTATTGATATGTTCCAGTAGGAAGAGAATTTTGTTTTTATATTACAGCGAATCGAAACTCATAAAATGAATGTTAAACGGGCTATTATTTATTGTGACATCGTCACAATGACGGACCGCAATTTTTAATCATATTTTTCATTTATTTAATTTAAAGCATATGCTCTCTGCCTCAAATTATAAGTAGCGGCTTGTCCCGTACATCATACTTTTCCTTTAAGAATAGAGTCGTGCCGGTTATCTATTAACTGCTTTCGGGGGAAAAGTTTTGAATTGAAATAATATGACTTCTGGCTTGTATCGGAAGTTTGTGTATAATTAATTGGGGCCTCGTGCCCCTAAGGTGGCCTCGGATTTCACCTAACTTCGTTCTCGAGATTAAGGAAAGACGGACAGACGACGATTTTCAGATATATACTAAAATATAAGTTTCGCATTGTCTTAGAGGCTATCCCTAAATGACGTTCACACTGGAAGAGAGGGGGGTTATGACAAGTTGGACAAGGGGGAGGAGTTGAGCTTTAGTGGACGTTTATTTATTTCATTAAATTTTATGCATTTTATTACATTTATTTCAAAATTTCTTGTATATATTTTTTTCTACTTATGGTATCTATCATTCATAAATTGATAAAAGTTGTAAGAGGGGTCGAGTCCAAAGAGGGGAGGGGTTACGGAAACTTGGATGAACTGGAATGAGGGAAGATGCAGAATAAAAATTTCAAGAAAAATGCGGACATAATTTATGGACGGCTTCTTACAATAAAGCTAGAAAACATTTTTAGAAACATTTATATATCGAAATTATGTATTCTTTATTGTACCATTATTTTCCATTTTACTTTTGTTCTTAAGAACTTGATATTTAAAAATGTGTAGTTTAATTATACATTAAATAGCTTTATATCTTTAAAATATATAAAATAATGTTTTTTATTTATTATTTGATGCATTATTTACATTTTCAGATACACGTAGACGAGAATGGAAATATTATCGATGCTAAATTTAAGACGTTTGGATGCGGCTCCGCTATTGCATCGAGTTCTCTTGCTACCGAATGGATCAAGGGAAAATCTGTATGTGTATTGATTTTAAACATTAAAAAATTAGTAATAGTTTATGTAGTTTAGAACAGTTGTGTGCAAACTGTGGGGTATAACACTGTTCTAAACTATAAAATACTGATAGAAGGCACAGAATTTTCTGTATTTATATATGTATATTTGTTTTTCAGAATTTAGTATTTATTTGTAGAAAACGATAAAGTTTTCCACAAATAAATAATAAAATCTGGAAAACAATGCATTAAAAAGTTTCAAATGCTATTCTGATAAAAAGTAATTTTTGCTATTTATAATAGTTATGCTTACTGTGTGGCATTTGAAACTTTTTATGTAACATGGGGTCGGAACTTGAAGATAATACACAATAGTTCAATTTTTGCCGTCAAATACAAATTCTAGATTGCAACTTTCAGATTGGGAAATTATTCAAAACTTCAAATTATGATAAAGAAAGCTTATCAAACAAAAGATGTCTTGCATGTTATTGAAGATGATCGTGCGAGATTGGAGAGAATCTGGTATACGAAATGTGAATGATTAACAAGGCCGGGGAATGGAGTTTCACAAAGCACCATTGCAAATTTCTGTACAAAAGCAGGTGTTGGTCGGTGCTTCGAATAAATTGAAATTTTTGTCAGAATCCATTGGCAATATCAAGGCCAATCAAAACTGGGCTGATCTCATTACAGCAACAAGAGATGAAAAATTGCCATTTAAAGATTTTGTTAATGTTGACAATGACTAAGCTGATTACAAACATTAAAGCTGGGTTTGCACTGTCATATGAACCACTATGAACAAACATTAACAAAGCAGAATGCTGTATGACACTGAGTTAGAATGCGGTTGGTCGAAAAGGTTTTGTTTACAATCCGCAAGTTTAAGGAGAAAGTTAATCGGTCAAATGAACCAAATTTGGTTAAAGTTGAGATACTTTCAGCTCCTAATGAACTAAATGAGCTGGTCAAACAGTCGCCAAAAGGACACAAACTGGAGTCTGTAGGCCAATGTAAATCTAACTTTATCTGGAGACAACATTATTGCCAAAGTAAACAACCAAGCATAAGAAATAAGTGATAAAGACAAAGAAATAAATGTTTTTTCTTGACAACTCAGGATATTTTTTCTTCAAATTCGAAGTTTAGACTATTTACAAAAATATACATTTGCAAGTCTATCTTTTAATCCTTTAACCCACCACAGAAGTAACAGTTACACTGGCTTTTTGAAGAAAAACTTCATTAAAAAAGAACAATAATTTGGTAAAAAATTCACAAAGTTAAAAACAATCAAACATCAGCCTTTTATTCGAGGATCTGACATTTTTACATTAAAAACAAACAAGTAAATCTTCTTACCATACTATAAAGTCCTCAGCCAATATATAACTGCTTCTGGTCCTCTAGTGTTCAGTACAAGTTTTTCTTCAAAAAGCTATTGTAAGTGGCAAATATACAATGCTAAGTCTATGGGACAAACGAGCATGAGCAATTTTTTGTGATTTGCAGATTTGTTATTGCAAATACCAAGGTCAATAGATATACATTTTAATTACTAAAACCATTGTTTTTATTTCCTTCTCCCAACTCAACCTCACCAGTCAAAGCCTCTTCAAAGCCCGAGCAATGTCAAGCATGATTGAATTAAAAAGTGTGGAGAATTAATAATTTAAATTAGGAATTGAATCCGTAATTCATACTTAATATGCATGTCGGAAATGTTGGCCCGTTTGCCAGAGTTTGTTGAAAGTCTCAATTATATGTTCACTTTTATTGTGATATTGTGCTGTGTATTGTTATTCACATAAATGAGTATTTTAAATTTGTTAATTGGTAAAGTGTAGACGAGAATGTACAGTGCTTAATTTATGTACCAATGATTATCCATAGAGTTTTACTGCCATATTTAGATTATTTTTTGATTTCCGTCACTACCAGTTTAAATATTTTTTTCGATGTTCAAATCTTGTAAGAAAAAGAGAGTAAATAAAACACTAATGCATCAACAATAATGCATATAAGTTGATAGTATGTCACGCACTCTCCTAGTATTGTCTTCTCATAAATTATATTGCAGTAAAAACCTCAATTTAATGGACTAATTCATACAAGAAGGTGTCTGTTAAAGCCAAAAAGTGTTAAAAAGTTGACAAATTAGTTAATTTACCTGTTTTTACTTACATAGATACATTTGTGTAATTAAAATTAAGTATATCTGAGAAGTTTAATTTTACAGAAATGTATTATTGCTTACGTACTCACATAGTTCTGAGACTGTAATAAACAAGTATGTTATAATGAATAATTGCTAGTAATATAATAGAATTATGAAAAGACAATATTAATTTACTTTTCTTTTGTTGTTGGGATCCTTAGCTATATTCCAATTAGGCGATTCTTGAAAATTCTGTAATCCTGAATCTGCAGGTGTACAGGAACACTACCGGTAATTTAATGATCCAGAAAGCATGGTTTAACCGTATTTATTTTGATTGATAACATACATTAATTTAATTTTGTCCATATTCTGAGTGAGTCATTAAAGCTTAGTTTACACTGTCGTATGAACCAGTATAAAAGAGTAAAATGTTATTCACGTTGTAGTACTTGATATAAATTGAGTTAGAATCTGATTGGTTGAATAGGTTTCAGGCACTACTTGTGAAAAGTTCTGGAAGATAAGAACTAGCCTGGTGCAGAACTCAAACCTGCAATCTTCACTTTCTGTAAGGTGTGTTTTCCAGTTACGCAGTTATTCGGGAAGTTTATTATATATAATTTTTCAAACATTTTTGGTCATCTTAAACAATTTTCTTCAGCACAGAAAGATACAAATTTCAATTTAAAAAGAAGAACGATAGCTGGAATGCCCTTCGAAGTGCCATTTTCAGAGAAGTGCAATATACTTTTCTTTACAACATAAAAAAATATTCTAATAATTACATTTCAGATCAATATGTAAAATTCTATTTATTTGTAAAGGTAAAATTTAAAATGAGCCTGGTAAATACAGTAATAAGAGAAAATTTTAAAATGTAAAGATTTTAGACTTGTTATTTATCATTCATCATATAAAACGTCTCAAATATACTGTAATGATATTGCAAAAAAGAATATACAGCTGTATCGAATGAAATAAGTTTAATTATTGTAAAATATGACATTATTTATATTTTTAGATTGAAGA
This sequence comes from Centruroides vittatus, assembly GCF_030686945.1. NCBI lineage: Eukaryota > Metazoa > Arthropoda > Arachnida > Scorpiones > Buthidae > Centruroides > Centruroides vittatus. The sequence goes on along the minus strand of NW_027120693.1, from coordinate 56,664 downwards.
AGCATCTAAAATAAAGAATACTGATATTGCAAAAGAATTAAGTTTGCCGCCTGTTAAACTTCACTGTTCGAGTAAGTATTCTTAATTATGTTCAATTCGTAAACTTTTTATAAGCATGTTGTTCAAATATTATTCTGACTTTAGTTTAAATAATGATTTTTAAGTTCGTCAGAAAACAAGTTAAGTGATGATGTCATTATTTTTACTTTCACCAGACATTTTGACTGATTCATTTTAACAAAATACTGTTTATAAGGCTGAAGTTATGAATGTTGCTAGTGCAGTTGTATCTGAAATATTTTTCATGGATCGCTTCATGCTAGCAGCTATTTGTCATTTCGTCCTTTTAATCCATAAAGCTAGATTTATGCTGTTATACAAACAAAACAAATAATCGTCAAACCTAAATGTTGTTTGCCTCTTACTACTTGGTGCAAACTGAGCTAGAACACAATTGGTTGAAAATATTTTGGGTGCTGCTATTTGTGAAAAATTGATCAGTTGAACAAACAGAAGATCGGCAAAAGTGGAGATAGTTTCGACTCCTGACGAACCGGTGGAACAATTGTCGAAAGGGTACAAACTAGCAGTTCATATCTACTTTGTAGTGGCTCGTATGCCAACACGAGCCAAGTTTAACTTGTATAATTTGGTGAATTTAGAAATATCAATACTGTCAGCCGCCATTTTCTTTATTACATGAACTCACTCTTTTCTTTTCATGAATTTCATTTGAAATTTCATTAACACAAAGCATGCACACTGAACATAACTAGTACTTTTTGACTATCTTATTAATAATTTAACCTCTTTGACTTTACAAATATAGATTTGTTTTGAATTTATGGTAAATTTTAAAGTTAAAATCAGGTTCTTTTCTGCATAACACTTTATATCAATATGAAATAAACACACTAGCAGCAAAAACCCTTTAATACACAAACACATTTTTAATCATCTTAAAAACTGTCACCATCGGGTTTTAACTTAGTAAATTCAAATGGAGATTGTAATTAAAACAAAATATTTAAATAAAAAGAGCATTGATATTATTGGATGCAACAGAATGCATAACAGATGACATATATGTATTAGTTCGAATAAAATATTGTCCGTGCTGGGAAGAGGAGAAAGGAACCTCAATTAATGTACTCAATAAAAAGATTTCTAATAAGAGTAAATGGTATATCTGTATTCTTATAATTAATGTGCATTGATCTTCTGGTTGCCTTCTAAATTTCCAGTTTTTCAAGATGTTTGATGTGAGCAAACTCCCACATTGGATGTAAAATGGAAGCTGCCAATCTTATATCCAGCATGGATCTGCATCATAATTACAATCTTCATTTGAATTTACTAAGTTAAAACCTGATGATGATTATTTAAGACTATTGAAAACATTTATTTGTCTATTAAAGTGTTTTTAATGCTGGATTTTTGGTGTTAGTGTCTTTATTTGGGCTTCATCTAGTTGTATGAACTGTTTGTTTATATATCTATCAGTATGACTAAAAGTATAAAAATTGGAAATCTACTGTTTTATAAATGTCTTAATATTATACATGATATAGATTCTTTGATGAACAAAACTTGATTTCTTATCAAATGATTGTAATTAGTGAATTGTTTGTTTGTTTGGAAATGCAACACCTGGGTGATCTGCCTAGGGGATGCCCTTTAGGAGGTCTTTTTAAGGGTAACTGGCCCTATTCAGGCATTACAGATGTGAAGAAAACCTTGAAAACACCATTTTGTGTTTTGCAGTTAGCAAAGTCAGAATTGTTACAATGTGAATAATATGCAGGAGCTGTAGAATTGTTGCTACCATGGGAGGAGTGATAATGGATAGGCCACGGTGAATTTGAGTGTCAGTTGGATACGCACCATACGACACAAGATGCACACACTAAGAAATTGTAAAGGGCAAATGTGAAACAGACAGTTTTTCGATGTTTTAATGTACATTACAATGTTCTCAGATAATAATTAGCATAAATACAATAATTTAAATTGGTAGCATTCTTTTTGAAAGACTCTAAATAATAAATTTTTTGATTGTGTACAATTAAAATGTTTGAATTTTATACAGTGCTTGCTGAAGATGCCATCCGTGCAGCTCTTAATGACTACAAAGTGAAGCAAGAAAACCTTGTTGCCGAAAGGAAGAAGAATCGGAAGTAATAAGGAGAAAGTAATTCGTAGTAAATACAACCAAATAAAAACGTAATATGTAAATGCAGCGTAAGCTCTATCATATCAAAAGTCACAAATAATAATGCAGTTATTGTATCAATTCAGTTTTAATCGTAGTCGTAAGATGATGTTACAAGTAAATAGTTAATAAATTTTTTAATTTATTTCAGAAAAAAATGCCAATTCCAAAAATTTTTAGTACAATGAGAACTCTGTTAATGAGTCATATTGCAATTATTTAGTCCTTTGATATGTTAGAAATAAATGTCAAACTTTGAGTCCTGCATTTTACATTTTTCGTCTTTCAAATATTAAAGCTTTAAGTGGAATGAGATGAAAATTAAGCAGAAAATAGCAAATATATTGTGTTAAAATAATTTAATGCTTCTCTGTGTCCATTTGTATTAAATTATTTTAATTTTCAAAATCTAAACTGTTGACAGAATTGATTATTATGGAGTTACTGAACAAAAATGAACAGAGAGCTTCAGATTGCTATTTATGCATAATCTTTTAATATTTTCAATGTAGTGAAAATTATCATCACGAGTATAACAAGTTAAGACACTTGTACAATATAAACTCCATAGACATATCACATAAAGTTTGCCATCATAAAATAATCTACTTTGTTACGAGGAGAGTCACTACGATCTTATTCGTATAAATTTACATTGTGAATGTCACACGTACCGAATTAAGTTTTCTATAAGAATCGCATAAATCACAATATAAATTGAGTGTTATTAAATTTATGTCGCACAAATTTTATGCATATAATCGACATACATGGATAAAACAATTCTTGACATAAGTGTTATTGTAACCTCTAGAAAATTATATTGACCTGGTGATCAATTGAAACCCATAGATTTGTATACAATCACAGAATCTTAAGTTTAAGTTAAAGTAACAATAAAATACAAAGCATTTATTGAAAGACAACAACAAGTTAATAAATAATTCCAAAAATATCTTGTGAAATTGATATAATGTCATTTTTTGGGGGGTAGGAGCATTTGAACAGATAGTTATATCTGTACAAATTCTTGCAATAATGTGTGCATATACACTAGTTACAAATTACTGCTTTTTGAATGATGGATAGGCATTTCAGATGACCGAGATGGTGTTTTACCTTTACTGCCCTGGAGCCCTGGATTTTGAATGCGGGTAAGGAAACTCCAAAAGTTTTTACAGGTAATCTGTATTGGATATATTGATTCCATCCATTGCTACCCAGTTGGCCCCTTATGAGCTTGGCCAAATCTATGATTAAAGCCCTTTTAGTGCTACAAGGCAGAGGGAATTAAACACTAAAAATGTAATGGATAAATATCTGTGTTAATAATCTATATTCGTTATTTAGTATAACCGAATGCTAGCAAATACTGAGTTAGGATGTTGTGTTTTAATTCATTAATTTGTTATAAGATAAACACTAGTGGATTAGACAGTAAGAGTAATTACTGTTAGATTAGTCATAACTAATTTTATATTATAATTGGTGAGATATATGTAACAAAATATACAATACAATTAACTGTAGGAAGAGTTACAGTAAATAGTATCAACATTGTTATTAGACATTAATTTATTACTTACACAATGCACCATTTTTTAAAAATTCTATCAGTTATGGTAATTTATAATAGCTTAATTATGTTGATGATTTCAAAACGTAACACAATATTTCGAGTTAAACTTTTTATTTTAGTAACTCCGTAATTAAATCAATACACTATTACCAGTATTGTATAAAGTATGTATGAGCCACAGTTGTCAGAGATATAATTTGTAGATTATTTAAATTAAATAAAATGTGTAGCTAATAGAAGAAAATTGCAACACTAGTTTTTAGTATTAATTTTTATTTGTATTTTTATTAAGCTAAGCTTTTCTATTGTCTGATACTTGACTATCAACTATCCATTTTATTGGAAAAAGGGTGCTTACAGGAATTTTGTTTTGGGCAAAACATATAATTTATGTGGGGAGATCATGAAATAACTTTACAAAGTTTTGGTTTATTTGTATATGGCAATGCGACACGTGAACAATTTTCCAAGAGAGAAAGCCTCCCAGGAGGACTTTTATGGGAAACTATCCCTATTTAAGTGTTACAAATGTGAATAAAACCCGGAAAACTCCACATAGCTGGCTTGTCAATGAGGCAAGAATCTATAACCAGCTATTACTGTTTGGTGGTTTTATCCACTCGGCTGTCAGTGGGCAACTTTACAAAGCCAATAACACCGACAGATTATCTTATTGTGAAAACAAAAACATACGGGATCTTCAAGCAATGTGCTGTTTATCGACAAAAATCATCCAGCCTGTTTGGGCATCTATTAAAACCTGACGAGTTTGTTTGACTGTTCTTCAACAAATACCTGTTCCTGTTGCTGTAGCCATCTGGTAATGACAGTTTTGCTCATTCATCATTAACAAAATGTCACCAAAATAGGAAAAAATGTGAAGTTCAGAAGAGACCAAATTTGAGCCGTATGGGAGATATTGACAGAAAGGGTTGTTTCCACTTGGCAGTGGTGTCCTATCAGGTGAGTGTGAAGTAGTGGAATTGCATCTTGTCACCTATAATGATTTGCTGGAGAAAGTTGCCATCTTGCCTATAACAACATTCCTAGAAATTTATCAATAGAACATCCTTGCGTTGGAAGTTGCCTTATAGTGATAATGTGAAGTAGAGACTGTCACAACTTGGCAAAAGACTTGATTTTCAGGAAAGACGAGTTTATTATTATTATTATTTTTTTTTAATTGTAAACGCTAATAACGAGTAAAAATCGTCATTAAGTCTGATCCCACTCGAGATACAAGTGACTTTCCTCTGCTCCCCACCTTTTGGCCATTAATCACCAAAATTTAATCGCATCAATCCCTCTAATACCCAAACCTCCCTACCAAATTTCAGAAATTTTCGACAAAAGGCACGAGAGTTATTAAGCTTCAAAGAGGGTGAACAAAATCATTCTCCACACCACACACAAATACAAACATTGATACATACAGGAAAAAAAATTTTTTTTTTGCATTTCTCGACATTTCAAGGTCCCTGGGTCCAAAAATTTAGGAATCCTAAGAGTCATTTTTGACCAATAAACATATAACAACCGGGGAAGTAATAATGTCATTACTTAACAATGAAACATGTAATATGGACATAACAATTTTTATAACAATATCAATTATTTTATTCTGTTTGCCTTAACATTGTGTCCAATAGTTACGAACTATAATTAAGAACATGGATTACGTGACGAAACAATGCAAGGACAAACGGAAAAATACTCTTTTTACGTTCGGAATTATGCCATAACATTGTATCAAAGACTGGACGAGGTGAATCTTTTCTGGATCGTGTACGACTGGGCGAGTAGAAAAGCTGGCACCACACTACCCTTGAGGTCTGTTATGGAGCCGTATCTTCAGAAAATTCGATTCCTGGCAATGGATCCAGAAAATATAGAAGAAAATCTTTTCCACAAAATCAGATATATTGTACTTTCGGAAGAAGACATTCGAGGTATCAAGCATTATCATTCGACCGGAGACATATCGAGAGTTCCTTCTGATATTTGCAACTATACTTTCGGAAGGAGTGAGAAATTTTATCGAAGGTGGTTCACGTATTTAATAGAACAACATTTGGAAACGAAAGAGATTCTCGCGAGCGAAAATACGAAGTTTGCTTGTGAGATATTCGTGCCCGAGGATTGTTTCGTCACTGGTGTTCGTCTTCCTATTGCATTCACCGAAAGGAAATGTGTGCCCGTTCATATGACTGCTGCTATTAAAGGAGGAAAATCGAGAATTTCGAAACGAGCTCTTTAGTCGTAAAGAATTTTCGAAATTGTAGAAAAGATATCTATTTTAAAAAACATTCAATATGTCGGATGGATGCCAAAATATTAGAAACAGATATCATTCCAGATAAAAATATAATGATTAATATTAACTCGCATCGTTTTATTGCCTCCGAAAAGCAGATTCGAAGAATTTCTACAAAAAGGAAAATAACAGAATAACGATTTCAATTTTTATTTCGATGCCCAACTGTATTTTTGAATTTTTTTTTTAACTCTTTCCGCCCTGTGGGCACTAAGAGGGCCTCTTTTAGTAGGCCCATTATGGGTTCGGCCAGGCCCACAATGGGGCGACCGGGTGGTAAGGGACGGGGCCCGACATATCCGAACGGACCACCCCCGAAAAATTCCTGGGGATTTCTCGACCCGTTCGGATTCGATCCCGGGTCCCCCAGAGCGGTAGGCTGCCACCTTGACCGCTCGGCCATCCGGCCGCTGTATTTTTTGAATTAAGGAACATTCGAATCAATAATAAAAAATTACTGGATTTCCGGCTAAATTAATTATTTGCTTTCTTCAATAGAAGTTGTTGAAGTGTTAGATTAGCAAAATTGTACCCTGTTTCGATTCCTTCTCCCCGTATCACTAATCATGAGAAATAAAAGTACCCGTCTCCTAATTACGTCATCAGACCAAAAGTTTCAACCCTTCGTAAATATACAGGAATTATTTACCGAAAATTTTGTGATGACTGGGGAGAAAAATAAATACGATCCTCTTCCTCTGATCTTCCCTCGACATTTAACCACCAAAACTTAATAGCGTCAATGCCTCTAATACATAAATCACCCTGCCAATTTTCAGAAATTACCGATAAAAGGCACGGGAGTATTTTTTTTTTTATACTCTTTTTGTCCTATGGGCACAAAGAGGGCCTTTTTTTTAGCAAGCCCATTATGGGTTCCGCCGGACCCACTATAAGGCGGCCGAGTGGGGCCGCTAAATATTTTAAATTTTGGAATAAACTACATCCCGGAAAAAAAATGTAATGAATACACTTAAATTAGCTTAAACGCATTGCTGATAAATAATTTAATTTAAAAAGCATTATAGAATCCAATTTTTGAAATTATTTATATAATTTACATTATCCGAATGAATAATGATTGAAGGTGAAAGAGGGCGCTGTCATGATGAGTAGTTCGTCTGCTTCCAAATTATGAAAATCACTAGCATTAAGCGTAACAGAAAATCGTTCTCCAATTAATATAACATTTTCGAAGATCCGACGGAAAAGGTATGTATTTTTTTCTTTCTTTTATTGCTTAATACAAATACCAAACGAACAGATGGATTCTTTATTGGGCTATAAGGCTAAATGATAACTTGGCATCAGGCAGGCAATCGGCAGATTTGGGCTCGAGTCCAGTTTCGGGCTGCTCTTCACTTCCAGAATATTCTAAATTTGAAATTAATTTATTTAACAAGAGATGGCGGCCTGTCTCGTGCCAAATTGCGTAGTAATCATTTAGACGTCTAGCCGAATTAATTAAGAATTGGGTTGTATTTATTATTATATATATATATAAACTATTAAGCTATACATATAAATAGCTTAATAATTTAAGGTTAGGAATGGGATATTGTAAAAAACTTTCACATCTTAAAAATTGTAATATCCTATTTCTTTACTATTTTGCTGATATAAATTATTCCTGGCAGATACAAAAGTACCAAAGTCATACAGAAACTACTAAATTAAAAAGACACTGCACCTTAAAAACAGTGGCACATTATCCTATGGGCAAAAAGGTCAATTTGCCTGGGATACTCGCAAACCAGTCTTTTATTAACTCATTACTGTAGTAAGAATATCAAAATTTAAATCTGGGGCACTACGTTGCTGGTGTGGCAGAGGAGCAGGGCACACTGGCACAATTCGGAACTTAATCAGCCAGAGGTCGCTCTAGAAAACAAGATACTGGGGATCCCCTTAAAAAAATTTGAAACAAAGTGAATGGACCCCTAATTCGATTTTCCCAGGCCCCACAAAGCTGTAATGTGACCCCGATTACAAACTATATAATGTAAGATTCCCAGACTAAATTTATTTAAACTTTAATCATTCTCACACACAATATCTTATACTGTTTTTAATAAACTTACAGAATATAAACCTCACCTTTTAAATAACAAAATTATTGATTGAGATTAGATTTTTAGTAAAAGTTTATATACTGTATTTGTTTACTACAAGCTGTGTTCGGGGGTAAAAATATTCAGTCATTTCGAATTTTTAAAACATTTCTAAATTAGACCTCAGAATGGGTCCTTCAGAATAGCAGATTTTTGTTGTTGGCTGAGTATGAATGCTTTTATGGTGGTCAGGATCCAGGATATATAAAAACCTGATCCTCACATCATCTAGCTAATCCTCTGCAAATTACACCCCTTACAATGGAAAAAAATTGAAGATTGTGGTATCTCACACCAACAAATCTAGTATTTTTTTTAATAATTGAGCCAAATCAAAGAAACCTGAAGGCAATTATCATGCTGGAAATGTTTTTAAATAAATACTTATTTTTGATCAAATTGTTTTTTTTGGAAATGGGCCAGTTTCATAATAAAGATAATGGTTTGTATATTACGAAATAAATTCTTAGTAATCATTTAATGTTCTCATCTATCACCTTTTTAAGAAGGTTGCTGGTGAATTGGGATACAGACCAAAGGTCATTAACTGAATTAGGACAAATCCTGTATCAATTAATTAGCAATTAAATGATTATTATAATAATTGTAAGACATTTTCAATCTGAGAAACCAAAGCTTAAACTAACTTTTCAAGTCAGTTCAGAATATTTAACATTACACGCAATTCACATATATAACACTTTAATTAGATAGAAACAATTTTTAAATAGTTTCCACCCAGACATTTTAAAGATAAAAAAAACTTTTACATTCTAATTACATATTTTCTTTCTTCTTCTGCATAATTAATTAAAGTTAAATCCATCTGAATCACTTAGCATTCAATGGTGTTGAAATTCTTTTGTGTGTATGTTCTGTAAAAGGTGTCACTCCTCTGATTTTTGGTTGTATAGGTTCTACGTAAACATCTGCAAACATCTCTTCCAACGGAATTTCTTTAGATGATTTTGCTATTTCTGTGGCTTCTTCGACTTCTTTACGAACATCCTGTTCAATTTTCTATAGAAATAGAAACAAATATTTTTAAAATAAAATATTTATTTTAATTAATTTTAACTTTTGGTTAGATCCCATCTCTTAACACCCAGCTGTCAAATTGTAGGCTTGGCTAAGCTCATAGTAAGCATGTAACATACCTTATTTGTATTTGAAGGACAGAGAGCCTTAAAAACAAACTTTGAAGTTTGTACATTATTGGTTTCTATATCTATTTTTTTTTTTTATCAATTTTATATTTCTTTACTGTTGCAGAGAAGTTCACAATGATCTAGACCAGGGATGGGCAACCCCTGGCCCACAGTAATATATTTTGTGGCCCGCATGGCATAAAATATGAATAAATATATCAATTTCCCAGCTTAATGAGATATTCGACAAAAATTCAAACGTTACTTTCTACAACTTATATTTGTGAAAAATTTTTTCGCAATGAATTTAGTAAAAATTAAAACAAGAAACCGGCTAACAGACACATCGAAACTAATTTAAAACTAACAGTGACTGATATTTAACCAAATATTTCCGATATATTACGTTTAGATCGGTGCCAGAAGCTATATTAAGTATACCTAGGCTAATTTATAATTATATATGAATAAAGAATTGTGATTTATCGACAGTTCCCCCCTCTTTTCTCTTGTGTGCGTCCCGCGACAGTTCAAAAGTTTTGAAATGCGGCCCTTACATAGAAAAAGGTTGCCCATCCCTGATCTAGACTAAAATCCAGTGTGACTAACCCAAAGTTTAAATTGCAAAAATTCTCTGTTAATTTCTGACCAGTGACATAACTATCATTTGTGCAACCTGTGCAGTTGTATATGGACCCAAAGCATCTAGGACCCTCAACCTCTCACATTACTAGCAAAATTGTTTTATTACATAAGATAATTATACTCACAATGGTGCTTAATTGACCAATGTTACGGGAAGTGAACACACTGATTTCCTTGAAAAATGTGGTAATTTACATTGAATCCATTGTTTGCACATGATAAAAATTGCAGACTTGAATATCCAGAACAAAAAATTGTACTCTTGTATATGCAGCTGATGAAAATCAGAGACCAACCAGAATCAATACATTTGGTACCCATACATAAGATGTCTGCACCCATATTTCAACAGGCAATAGATGGTCTGTGATAGGAAAGGAAATAACTAATTGTACCCAACTGAAGACGGATGAATGTATACATCCGAAATGCATATTGGAGTCAATAAAATTGAAATGATAAAACAGTCAACTTAGTCATTTGTGGTCTTGATAATTTTGGTTTTGAGGCATATTAATAGCCAATTGAAAAAATATATAATTAATAGTGTTTTATAGAAGTTAGTTTATGCACACAATAAAATCTTATAAAGATTATCTGGATGTCAACAATGTAGAAATTCTCAATAGGATATATTAGTAAATGTTTCTAAACAATTACTGAAGACTGCTACATTAAAAGAATATAAGTAAAATTAGAAACTTAGAATTAGTATTTATAGATAACTAACTTAAGGAATTGGAAAAATTGAATTATGTATGGAAATGATGGGATATGAAGGTTACCTGTATTTGATAAAAATGTTAATAGAAAATATTTAGTTATTACACAGATAAAAAATACACTACCTTTAATTCCTCACTGGTGACAAGATTGGCAGTAATTATTTTTTCTCTAAAAGAAGTGATTGGATCACGAGTTTGTCTCACTTCCTGAATTTCTTCTCTGGTTCGATAACTATTAAAATATGAAATATTTTGACACATTGAATTATTTTCTTTTTATTATAATGTATTATTACATCATCAAATAAATAATATATTTAATATGAATTATGTAAAAATTAAATTAATGAACATAAAAGTTTTTTATATTCATTTAAAATGATATAAAGTTAGATTTTATTTAACATTAGAAACACATTTATTAAAATAATAAACAGTTCTTAGTTTTTATTTATTATTTATTGACTTTTTAATTTGAACATTTTCATTAAATTGTCTTATTTGCATGTCAAAAAGAAACTTCTGACAATTTTAAATCAAATAAGGCTTTTAAATATAACAGATATTAATTTAGAAAGTTTCACCTGGTTCCAGGATCACTCATACTGTGACCGTGGTAACGGTAAGTTGCAACTTCCATGACTAGTGGACCCTTTCCGGATCTACATAACTCTGCACCAAAGAGAGTTGCTTCTCTTACGGCTAAAACATCCATACCATCTACCTGTAATATAAGTATTGAAATAAATATAAGCAGTCAAATAAAATAATACTAATTAAAATCAAGCTTTAATTAATATTATAATAAATTAAACAATTCATTAATTTATCAAAACATTAATCAATCAAACTAAAATATATTATTTAAATTCTAATTTGAAATTACATAGTTGAGTAAATAAGATTCACATATATGGAGAAATAGAAAACTTTTCACTAATCATTATATACATTTACTTTTCAATACACAAGCCATTTTGCTCTACACACTTTCTCCGGTGTAAGACAAGATCTTCAACTGCCTTTTGAAGAATGTTGGAGAAAGGTTGCTCAGAAATTTGGCCACTTCAACCGACAAGAAGTGTTAATCCAACCAGGTGTATTTCAACTCTCAAAACAAAATAAAGTCACTAGAAGAGAGATCAAGGCTGTTTAGGTGTGGGAGTTCTTAAAATCCACATTTTTCAACTGTTACTTTGTGACAGTGTGGAAAGGTGCATTGCTGTGAAGGAAAAAAAAAACTCCTTTTCATTTCCTATGCAGACCTTACTAGTTCCAAGTAGCAGATGCTGTTCAAAACTGAAGGAAGTGACCAAATTTCTGAGCAGCCTTCCACCACTATTCATCAAAAGGTATTTGAAGTTCTTGTCAGCCACTGGAGAAAGTGTGTAGAGAAAAATGACTCATATGTTGAAAAATAAATGTACAGTAATACTTCAATTTTCGTTGACTTCGGTTATCATCAATTTTTTTCGCAAAAAATTTGTCTTGGTTTTCATCGATTGCCTCGGATTTTGTCGGTGTGCCCAAGTGACCTCGCTGCTAATTTTGCAAAAACAAAGAGCAACCCGTGCATTTTCCGGCTCAATGTGATGTTATTTCTCATTCTGGGAGCATTACTCCATGATGGCCCACCATTGGCCAACGGTTCTGTTCCCTGAACACTGAGAGTTCAGTCGTGAGTTTGTGCTTCACCAGGATGGGCTGGTCAAGTGGAGTTTTCTCCACGTCTGTAACACCTGAACGGATCTCCTGGAAGGCATTATTCCCCGCGATACGACCATTACAAACTCATACAACTACTATTACATGACAATTACGTCACACTTCACCACGGGGCAATATAGGCTAGAAGCTCATGTCCAACTAACTTCTACAAGACAAGACATTACCCTGCACGTCTAGCTAAACAATTCCATTGCTTCCCTTTAGATTAGTTTTTTATATTAATTTCTTATTGCTTCTAGTATTTCACGCTATATTAATTCTCTATAAAATGTGTTTTTGGTATGTATTTTGGACTGTCTAGAACAAATTAATTGGATTTACATTGATTCATATGGAAATAATTGCCTCGGTTTCGGATTTCGTCAATTGTTTTCGGACAAATTATCGACGAAAACCGAAGTATCACTGTATATAATAATGCCTTTTATCCAGGGCCGGATTTACCAATCCAGGGGCCCTGGGCACAAATTCGGTGGGGGTCCCCCCTTTAAGAGTAGGCAAATTCGATGATTTGGAAAGTTTACACAAAATACTGTACTTTCAATTAGATTTGAACTAGGAAGTTGTAAATTTCATTTAAAAATAAGGTTATTGTAAACATAGATATATTTTATTGTGTAAAACTAATTATTTTAATTTAACTGAAAAATACCTATGTAAAATTTTTTCCCGAAATTTTCCGATGTTTCATAGGTTTTTCCCCAAGTTTGGTTTTCTCTGCCTGTTGCCTTCATGATTAGGCCACACTAGGCTGTCGCGGTAATAGGAAAAAAATTATGTTTAAACATACTTTTTTTTTTTGTTTTGTGGGGGCCCTGGGCACAGGCCCCAAATGCCCTTATGTAAATCCGGCCCTGCTTTTATCAGTAAAAGTTTAATAGTTTTCTGTTTCTCCATCCAGGTGAGTCCAAATTACTTACTGACTCAACTATATATAAACTTTAAATACTGTAATTAAACAAACATTCAAAATGGCAAAGTATTAAAATTAAAAAATTCAAATAAAATTATTATTTGAATCCAAACTAGTTTTTGAGTAAGCAGTTGTTACACATTTGTGTTTCAAAGAAAGCAGATACAAAGATGCATTTGTTTAATGTATTTACATTCAAGTATGAAATGCTGTTAGTTATTACTAATATCTGATACCTTCTTCCATCAATCCTTTCTCTTGTTCTATCTTAATGACGAGTTTATATTCCAACAAATACTTCAAAGCATTTTTGCTTCAACTAAAGCAGTTTAAAGAGCTGATTTAGTTGAAGCAAATATTCTGTTACAATGAAATGTCAGCATGCAATACATAACATGATATAAATAACTTAGTAATAATGGAATTGAGTTCAGGTAAATATATAAATATTTAATTTAAATATCATCAGATACTGTTATTGATCTGTGTTTCTGTCTAAATCTCAATCAGAAATTGAAATCTAGATAACAAATATTTTAAACAGGATATAACAATAATTAATAGAACTTTTTAATCATAATTTCAATTAACATGTCTTGAAAAATCCATGCTAAAATTACTTAAATGCCATTTATTTACTTTATATAAACGTTCAGACACTCGTGAAAGCTTTAAAACAACAAAAACAATTTAATTACAAACACTTTCAGTCATTTTTAAAGTCCATCCTCAGGTAGAATACAAAATCAAATTTAGCAAAAATTATCTGTTATATTCTATTTTCACTAAGTTTGATTTTGTATTCTATCTGAGAATGGTCTTTAAAAATAATTGAAAACATCCATAATTAAATTGTTTTTGCTATTTTAAAGGTTTCATCACAAGTGTCTGAATTTCCATATTCACAGTTTCTATTTTTAAAATAAATGTTATGAGTAGCATGCAAAATCTGGATAATATTGAGATAACCCGGGTAATGTCAACCTTAATCAAGTCGGGTGAATAAACACAAAAATATGAAGGAAAGAATTTAATTTTAAACTATCAACCTCAACACTATTCACCAAGGTTCAGATAATGTTAAATATCAATTGCAAATTTCAATGAAAACATAGAAAGAGAAACAATTACTTTATTTAAGTCAAATATTTTTAAAATAAATAAAATTATTATTAAATTACATTATCAATTAAAAAAGCAATCAAATTATTATCAGCAATTATTTTGTTCAATGTTGAAAACAACAATGAATTAAAAAAACCAACATTTGAAGTTATTGTAACACAATTTTTTTAATCAAGACTTGAATATCATTTACTAATTCAAAAAATCCCTGAAGCTTTGCATTTATGCTGTTTTGATTTGCACATAAGCCTTGCAACAGCATTTCTTGAATCTCCGACTTCTGGAAAGTAATTGTATACTACTAATTTCTCGAAGTGTCAAGTGAAGAAATTCACTTGACACTTCATTTGACATTATTCAAACTACTAAAAAAAACATAACTAACTTACCCAAATACCTGGTATGTAATCACCTCTAGTATAATAATCTGTGGAAGCTGCAGCCCTATCGGCACTCGTTCCCATTCCGTAACCATTATTTTCACATATAAATATTACAGGGAGATTCCATAATTTAGCAATATTATACGCTTCAAAAACTTGGCCTTGATTTGCAGCACCATCTCCATATAATGCAAGGCATATGTCATCTTTATCAAGATATTTTAAACCAAATGCAATTCCTGCACCTAATGGTACCTAAGAATGCAATGTACAGTACAGTTTAAATTATGAAATTATAAATTACTTAATAACAAGTATTATATTTCAAATTTTATTAAGAAATTGGGTATAAACTTATCAATGTTATAGGTGCAACATTATAAATTGTTTGGAGTGCAATGATGAAAATTGCAACATTAGCATAAATGATATTAAAATGTAAAGTTAGACAAAGCTTAATCCTTTATTACGTTTCAATAGAAATACTCTCAATCATTTCTAAAAAAATTCAACAAATCTGCATTTTGATATTAGATAAAATTTGAAGCAGATATAATATACAAAAATTAGAAAACAAAATTTCAATAAATGTAGTTTCAAGAATACACATACTTTTTTTTAAACTCTCTCCATCTTGTAGGCACTAAGAGAGCCTTTCCTTTATATACAGGGTCTTCCAAAGAGAATGTTAACATTTTAAATTATTGTATTTATGTTAATTTGGTTAATTATTATCCAATAACATTGTAATGTACATTAAAACATTGGGAAACTGTCCAAGCTTCAAACTTGCCCATTACAATTTCTTAATGTGTGCATCTTATGTCACATGGCACACATCCAATCGATACTCAAATGATTCTCATGCTCACTACAGCACATCCATTTCATTCCTTCCACAGCAGCCATAATTCTATGGCTCTCGTAGATTGCCCAATGGCGAGTGATTCAGACTTTGCAAACTGCAGAATACAAAATGCCTTCTCTGTTATGGAGTTGGCATTTACATTTACAGTGCTTCCTAGAGGTGGTGGACAACAAGATGTTCAAATGCAGATGGGAGATGAAACTCAGATGGTTACTGTATCAATTGGTGTATGTTGCCTACTTCTCAGATAATAATTAACACAATTACAATAATTCAAAAATGTAGCATTCATTCTGAAGATCCTGTATATCCTAGATTCATTCAGGCCTGTAATGAAGTAATCAGGTGGTGAGAGATGAGGCCCAGTCAGACCATCTGTGAAAATTTTTGTGGGTTTGCCATTTTGGGGCCCAGATCTCCAAAACAGCAGTCTAAAATGTTTACAGCCTCAGCCAACAAGCTAACAATTTAATTTTTGCCCACATGCATTTTTTTCAAAAAAAAAAATAATTAAACTTCCATATTATGCTCAAATTATGATTAACTTTTAAACTTATAATTACGAATTCTCTCTCCTTTCAAAAGTTTAATTAACTATTCGTGATAAAAACAAACAGAAACTAGTGAAACATTTTTGTAATCAAGGAATTTAATAATTACTTAATGTATAATTTGGCAAATCATAAGTCTTTTAATAATTAATGGATCCTAAAAACTAGTACTCACCTGTGCACCTACAATTCCATTTCCTCCAAAGAAGTTAGGTGAATACATATGCATTGAGCCTCCTTTACCTCTGGCACATCCTACTTCTCGTCCTTAAAATGTGTGAACAAATGGTTCAGTTTTTATTTTAAAATATTTGAATACTTCATTTAAGATTGTAAACTAGAGCAAAGCAAATTTCAATGTGCAAAAAACATGGTGGTTGTAGAGTTAGAGAAAATACACTTCAACATTATATGAACAGTTAAAACAGTTAGTTAATAAAATACAAGTTTTTCCAAACATTTTGGTAACCTCATATTTATTCACATTGAAAAATAAATTGATTAATCTATTATAATTAATTATGTATTAATAATGTATAACTAATTATACAAAGCTTTATTAAATCTCTCATCGATAAACTTAAAGTAAAGTATAATAATAATAATAATAATAACTCTCCCGTGGTCACCACCTGGTCATGGTGGGAGAGCCCAGTAATTTTACTGATACATAGGGCAATGCAGGCTGGAGCACAAGCTCCTGGTAGTGACACCCATGCTATTAAGGTCTATGGGGAGAAATGAAGCTAAGAGTGATCACACACCCACATTCTGTAGAGATATTTATCATGGTAGTAACCAGATCTAAGTATGATATGGTTAACAAGGTCTGCATTTTTTGGGTTAGGCAGAGGCTCACATTCGAAAAATAGGCCACAGTCTCCCTTGGTTACCTGTGGCAAAAGCAGCACTGGCCCAAGCATGGCTATTGCAATGCCCTCAACAGATGTGAGGAACCAACCTAGCCTTGGTGTTTCTGTGGCAATGCATCCACAGACCACAGAGGCTGGAAAACCACGCCAACGGATGAAATGGACAGTAGAAATGTACGAGTTTATCATCCATACTTACTACACCATCCCAAAACTCGAAACAAACATGACAGCATACAGACAACAACTACACCATAGATTCACACAATATCCTCACCTCACTGTCACCGAACAAAGGGTTGTTGATCAAAAAAGAACAATTATACACAACAACCTTATCCCACAAACAACACTTGAACTTATCAAACAACAGGTTGCTGATCAAATACATCAACAGACAGAAACATTTAACATTAATGAAGACCACGTAATCTGTCAGGATAATCCAGCAACAAGCACTGATTACAGCACACACACAACAACTACCACTATTGATACTACAAACACTTCCTCATCCACCACTGATACCACAAGACCTACGAATACCAAAAATCAACACGTCAAAACACTTAAATTATGTAAACACTCACTTACTACCACACTACGTTCATTCAATTTCTACACTCGCAGACATTCATACATTAGTTTATGCTGGGGCAGTCACAGTAGTGACACACAATGGACTGAAAGTACAATCACAGACAGATACATAGAAAACACAATTCTATCAAAAGCCTGCCTGGCAGAGAAGAATAGAAACACAAATAAATGACATTAGACTGCAATTAGGCAGGCTGACACAATACACTAAAAACAACATAACACCCAAATTAAAAGAACAGCTCAAAAACATTTTCAAGAAAATCAAAACATACACAAAACATGAGCATCACAACACACACATTACAGAATACATTGATACACTAAAACAAAAACTTGCAGCCAAAGCACGTAGACTCAAACGATACAAAACATGTACACTACAAAAACAACAAAATAAATTATTTACAAACAATGAAAAACTCTTTTACAGACAAATGAATAACAAAGCAAACACTGATACACAGCATAGTGGCATACCAACAGAAGAAGAACTCACAACATATTGGTCTTCTCTTTGGTCCCGTGCTGTCACGCACAATGCTGATGCAGGCTGGATCGAGGAAGAGAACAGAAACTTGCACAACATACCAACTATGCCCTGTGCTGAAATAAATACATGATTTCCAATGCACTGTTAACAGAATACACAACTGGAAGACACCTGGTGTAGACAACATTCACAATTTCTGGTACAAAAAGTTTACATCACTGCACCAGAAACTAGCTAAACACATAACACACATCATCATCAATCCATAAGACATGCCAAATTTTCTTACTCAGGGCATCACCTACATGAAACCTAAAAACAACAATACCACAGACCCCACACAATACAGACCAATTACATGTCTTCCAACACTCTACAAATTATTGACATCCTGTATTGCAAACAAAATATACAAACATGTTGAAGAACACGACATTCTTACAGAACAACAAAAAGGTTGTCGTAGAAATCACAGGGGATGCAAAGAACAGTTACTCATAGATTCAGTCATTCTACGGCAAGCACACAAACAACACAGAAACATACGCATGGCATATATAGACTACAGAAAAGCATTCGACAGTGTTCCACACAGTTGCCTGCTACATATTCTACACATGTACAAAATACATCCATCACTCATTGCATTCTTTCAAAACACTATGCAGCACTGGAGAACAACACTACATCTCAGGGTTAGTAACACTTCCATACAAACAAACCAAATTTTTATTAGGCAAGGAATTTTTCAAGGAGATTCCTTGAGTCCTCTCTGGTTCTGCCTAGCCTTGAACCCATTATCCAACATGTTAAACAACACGCAATATGGTTACAATATCAGACATGAAAAAACAACATAGTTTACACTGTCACATCTCATGTACATGGATGACATAAAACTTTATGCATCCACACAAAAACAATTTCATCAACTCCTACAAATCACACATTCATACACCAAGGACATACAAATGGAATTTGGCCTAGATAAATGCAAAACACTTCACATAGAAAAAGGAATCCTGAAGAAAGAAGATTTTGCACTTGGAAATGGAGACATTATTGAATCCATGGAAGAGGGCGAGTTCTACAAGTATTTAGGATTCCAACAGGCCAAACTAACAGAACATACGCAAATAAAGCAAAGATTAATTAAAGAACACCAAAGTAGGTTAAATGCCATTCTCAGAGCACAGTTAAATGCAAAACACACAGTTAAAGCAATAAACACATATGTCGTTCCAGTACTCACATATTCTTTTGGAGTTATACATTGGACTCACACAGATCTTAAGCAACTCCAAAGAAAAACAAGAACAACACTTACTAAGCATAAACAACATCATCCTAAATCCGCCACAGAAAGATTAACCCTTCCACGTAAAGGTGGACATGGCCTGATCGACATAGTAAATGTTCACTACAAACTACTACAGACACTGCAAGAGTTTTTCTACAAAAATCAAGAAACATCACAGTTACATAAAGCAGTAACTCCAGCAGACTCAAATAACATACCATTAAATTTACACTCAAAACATACGTTTGCATTTTGTACACAACATATAAAAAGCATAGATGCCATTAAGCAATTGTGGGTTCAAAAGACACTCCACGGCAGGCATCCTAATGACCTGGCCCAGGATTTTGTTGACAAAACTGGGTCAAACAGCTGGTTAGCTTGGGGATGTCTATTTGGGGAGACAGAAGGATTCATGATTGACATACAGGATCAGGTCATAAATACTAAAAACTACAGAGAAAACATACTCAAAGATACAACATTCACAAATGACACATGCAGAAAATGTCACATCATGCCAGAAACTATACAACACATCACTTCCGGTTGCAAGCTCTTGGCACAGACAGATTATTTACATAGACATAATCAAGTAGCAAATATAATACACCAAGAGCTTGCAAACAAACACAAATTATTAGACATTCACGAACCATACTACAAGTACATTCCACAGACAGTATTGGAAAACAACACGCACAAAATGTACTACGACAGAGCCATAATCACAGATAAAACAATTTACCACAACAGACCAGACATCACACTCATTGACAAACACAATAAAATCACATATTATAGACATATCCATTTCAAACACTCACAATATACAAAATGCATTCACTGAAAAAATTAGCAAGTACACAGAACTTGCCCAGGAAATAAGGCATCTGTGGAGGATGGATAGAATGCTAATTGTACCTGTTGTTCTCTCCTCTACAGGTGTGATATCACACACACTACACAAAAGCCTGGGAACATTACGATTGAATAGAAATACATACATCACATTACAGAAAGCCACTATATTGAATACTTGCCGTATTGTTAGGAAATTCCTGAATTCAGACACTGATACACTTATTTAATTTTAATTTTGTCTTGGTTGCTATGCCTTGACTCTGGCCCGGCATAGTACACAGCCACCAGTGTTAACTGAGTATAACCCACTAAACCCAACAATAATAATAATAAATTTATGCCTTTCAATAAACAATAAAAACACATCATTAAAATTAGAAACTAAATTGTTAAATTAAATCTTACAAAAATATTTAAGTATTAAAATTAATATAAAAACAGTTTATATAAATATAATTATTTTAATCCTAATTAAGACAAGCTATGAATACGGAATGAGAAACATTTTCTTGAAATTCAAATAAACATTTGATATCAATCTCATACCTGTTAATTCTGCTAATACACTTTTTACACTAACTCCTCGTACGTACGTCCAACCGTGAGCCCTATAGGCGGTAATCACCGCATCGGTTTTCCGTAAAGCTGCTTCCATACCAACGGCACAAGCTTCCTACATTTATAATTAAAAAATTTTCCATTAAACATTTTATAACAACTTATCATTCTTGATTGAAATTAAATAAATAACTTATTAAAATTAAACAAAACAAACAGGATTTTTGTCAATGCTGGATAAAATAATCACTTGGTTCCAAAATATTTTTGTAAATTAAGCTAAACTCAAACTCAAAAATTTGTAACACTAAAATATTACATATATTTTATAAAAAAAAACTTGTGGCAGAGAAAAATATTTATATTAATTACGAGTTGTTTAAAATATTTTATTTTGAATATACTGTGCAAGCATGTCAGTCCAGAAGGAAGACAAGAAGAGCAAATGTTGAAAACCATATTTTCAAGGAACACATAACAATAGATTCAGTACAGAGGATTCTGAGGGAAGAAAAAAAACTGATGCAAACTAGTCAAGTTACAAAGTTTGGAATCATTGAATTTGTACAGTTATCATAGACACTGCTTTCACAATAAGTATACAAATTCAATATGAACTCTATATATCCATTTATGCTAAACTAAAAAAACTGAAGATTGATTAAAGATGAATTGTTTTTAAAGTATGTTCAAAATGAAATAAAGGTTGGATATACAGGGTGTATCAGTACAGCAGTTACAAACTTTCGGGAGTGATAGAGTACACCTAGACGATGGGAAATCACATAGCAATACATGGTCAGAAACGCTTTCCTGGCATGGTAGTGACAACACAAAACACAAGAAAGGAAGGACACAAACAGGGTTAGAAAACATGTTTATTATTCTTAGTACTGCAAAAATCAAAGACAGTGTTCGAAATTACGACCCTGGGCTGTGATGAAGGCCTCACATCTCCAACACATTGAAGATCTAAACCGAAAATACCGGGCATGTCCTGGACTTCCCCAGCAGCTGCCACAATGTGTGCAACAAGTTCTTCAGCACTGTTAACGTGAGTTTTGTACACCAGTGCCTTGACGTATCGCATACACCAGCCAAAGACATCCCGGCATTTTTTGCTGTACTAAGAATAATAAACATGTTTGCTCACCCTGTTCGTGTCCTTCCTTTCTTGTGTTTTGTGTCGTCACTACCGCACCAGGAAAGCATTTCTGATCATGCATTGCTATGTGATTTCCCATTGTCTAGGTGTACTCTATCACTCCTGAAAGTTTGTAACCACTGTACAGATATATCCTGTATAATTTATTATTTTCAGATAAATGATCCAACCTTTAATATTAAGTTTCTATCCAAAAATAACTCAACTATATGAACTGATTTTAAGAATATCAATGAAAATTTTAAGCCAATTTCCTACATTTGGTATTTACAAATGCTCAGTAAATATTTTGCTAGTGCTGAGTAGTGAAGATGATTTACTCATCACTACTTGGTAATCTACAATACAATGGAACTCCAATTATCTGAATGCCAATTAATGGAATGTCCAATTATCCAAACCATCACTTTTCCTCCTTTCTTTCTCCTACTGACATCACACTTCCTTTCTCTTATGTCGTGCATGATCAGCGATGCCTATTTGAAGAGATAGATCCGAAAGATCAGTAGGATGTTACTCGTACATCGATGAATAAATAAATACAGTATGTATACACTGCTGTGCTGTTACCCTGTAATTTTATTCTTTACGTGTTAATCCATTTATCCCTGAATTTCAATTATCTGAATCATCCTCAGAACAAATCAATTTGGATAATTGGAATTCTACCATATTTGGTATTTGTAATAATAATTTACCTGTCCTGAATATAAATGACAAAATCCTCTAATGATTTTTTCTTTGTACATATTATTGGCTGCAGCTTCCAAACGACGAATCATCATCATCTGTTTATAATAATGGAGGGCGTCGTCCCGGGTGATCGTGACCTCCGTGGAAGGACCATTTTCAAGAAGATGCAATTTGAATGGCTATTAAAAGGTATGATAAAATTATAATCTTAAATACTTCTTATATTAAATTAAAAGTATAATATACCTTAGTTTGGAAGGTAGCTTCTGTTGAATATGCACAAGGTAATCCAACCACATGTCTCTGAAAAACATTTTCAGAAAATTAGATATCATTTCATACTAAAGGTAACAAACAAATTTGCATTACAAGAAACTAGGCTTAATTATTACAGTAGTAAGTAAAGCATTTTAAAAAATTATTGGCCTAATAAACCAACAGCAAAATTAAAATCTCTGCCAGTAGCCATTCATATCAGTACAAACGCAGCTCCAAACAAGGCAGTCAGGATATTTTTTGGAGCCATAGACCACGCGCACAGGGAAAAAAGTATCAAAGGAACCAAAGATCTACACGTGACTCGTCTCAAGATATAGCCCCCAAAATTGGCCGATCTGGAATTTAGAAGACCCTCAAAAGTGTGGTAAAATTTAAAAACAAAATCCAGAACTATCTCTCAAAACAATGCTAAAAATCAACTATTTTCCATTTTACTAGAGACAGATAAAAGCTCGTAAAACACAAGAAATGCTACCAACCATCACTACTTCTGGAGTGTGATTGGAGTCACACTGCACACTTCATTAAGCCCATTACATACTCAGCAAGCCTAATTTGAGGGGATCACATCTCACAAAGGGTTATTACACATAGACCATCAAGTCCTTGAAAATTTTTACTCCTACAATCACGGTCTACAGCTCTGACAAGGTACCAACCGCATCACTTGGAGCTGCGTCCGTACTCCGTAATCCTAGCAACTCATCAGTCACCACTTATATGTTGATGTGGTGATATATAAATATCAGCACATCAACAAATGCATAGACACATTAACATATTTATCCAATAAAATAAGTCTTTAAATAAATTTATAATCTGCATATGTCGATTTAAAAATCAGTGCATTCTATCAAAGTTGTTATAGTTGTTCAGCAAGGAGGAAAAAGAAAAGTATGACTTTGTGTGCTACTGCACCGGTCACGTAGCTTTAAAGTTTTTATTTATTCGATTATATAAGCCCAGATCATTAATATAAACGATAAATATCTCTATAAACAAATAATTTCGTAATTTCGTGCAGTTTAAAAGTTTCCTTCGGAGTGACCTTTGCAACAAGGTTAAAGAAAAATGCGCAGGTTACTATAAAACAATTGCGAATTTCGCTGGATCTTACCGCCAAGCCCAAAGAAGTATTATTGAAAATCCTGGTGCAGAAACGAATAGCCATATCGCTCTCACCTTCAGGATTTTCTCAACGAAAAATTACAACACTCCGGCGCGATACTAACGATAGCGCCCTCTCTTAGCATATTATACCGACAAAAGTGACGTCACTTTAAGGCATACCTTTACAACTTGCAATCGGATTATTTTTAAATTAAATAATGTAAATTGTCTGTATAGCTAATTTTAAAATTAAAAAATTATCAGTATCATTTTATAATACATAAAAATTTGCTTATTTTAATGTTTTTGTAAATTTCCTATTATATCTTTTTCTTTTCTTTCCCCCTGTTGTCATTAACATGTAAGAGGGCCTTTTTAGCAAGTCTGTTATGGGTTCGGTCAGGCCTACAATGGGACAGGATCCGACATATCCGGACGGCCCCCCGAAAAATACTTTCTCTGGGATTTTTCGATCCGAGTCCTACAGAGCGATGGGTTACCACCTTAAATGTTGCGTGCTAGTTTGATAATTTAACCTTTGAACTTTTAAATAAACACGGTTGTAACTTTAAAATTTCAAATGATACCTATGTTGTAGCTTCGGGTTTTTTTATTCGGTTGGCTGCCGTGGGAGTGCCTTCCGGGATATTTTTAATTGAAACTGACCCCCTAATTAGATATATTACTAACGTGAAGAAACCCGGCAAAGTTTACGCGACTGACCCGTTAGCCAAGCGCGAACACACTACCAACTACCGACCTTCGGTGGTTTTATCCACTCTGCCATTAGTGAGCACCTATCTTCTGGCACATTGTTTTAATGGACTTTGTTGCTGAATCTAACGGTGGAATCGGCGTCGGACTGGCAAGAAATTTCGCTCCGGCAATATGTGACAAATATAGATTCATATATATGGGCTTATATTATGGGAACGCCCTGCTGCGACTGGGCGGAATCACATTTGAAATCGAAACAAAACATTCAGAGTCTCAAAGACTATACCAAAGAATCCTTATCTAGTAGATTCTGTTAAAATTGGAAACAACAATGCTTTCGTTGAAATTTTTTGTAATAATAAGATTCTTTAGTTAAACATTTGAAATTGTGTTTATCGTGAAGTTTTCTAATGGGACTCATTTTGTTTGAGAATGATTCGTATTGAAAAACAGCCAGGTATTGAAATAAAAAATGCCTTGAAACAGTGTTTACATTCAATCTCTCGTAAACAGTTTTAATACAATAGTTTAATTTTTTCCATTCTCCAATTTTATAATTTTCTGTGAAATTTCATTTTCTAAGAAAACGGAATAAAAAATAAACAAGATCTGTTGTATTAAAAATTGTTTATTTATGATTAAATTTAAACATTATTTCAAGTTTCTTAATGAACAACACACTTTCTTCCTCAACGAAGTGTGACGAAAGCATATTTACTAAAGTGTGACATACATGTCTTCAATCATAAAAACAAAAATTGTATTAATTAATACTGGATATATTTCAAATGATAAAAGTAAACAGGAATCGAGAATAGCATAGGTGGAAATTTGCATACTACACAACGTAATTACGTCATTAGCATAAAATTTCGTCATACTCTTAATGGCTTAATCATCAGATGGAGTTCGGTACGAAATAATATGAATTATATTTCGACTGTCTTCTATGAAAATCCAACGTACTGTACTTACATTTAGATATTGATATCAGTATCATTTCATTCAATATATATATATATATATATATATATATATTTCAGCATTTCATTTAGGAAGCAAATGTGTTCGAATATCAAATTACTTTTTACCGTTTTAAAATGCTAATTAAGGAGTTATCTTTTGTATAAATATTTGAAAAGTTGTCGTTTTTCTGAAAACTTGTAAAAATCTACAAATATATTATTGTTCAATCGAGTATTTACTACGATAACTATTATAATTTATTTAATTGGAAGCATTGTCTCAAAGTTAGTTATTTAAAGTAAAAACAATGTCACTCGATCTAACTCAAACAATGAAACTTAGTAATGCAGAAGGCCTTTCTGTTGTCATTCCTAGACACCTCTTGGAAGAAAGAAGTACGGTGCTGAGAGAATATTTGCAATATCAGGAAGTGATACTAAGCAACGAATTGGTTCTTCTACATAGATTCGTTGACATTCTTCAATTGAAAAAGTGAATATTGTATATTTATTTACCTTATAAATAATGTATTTTATACTTTTTATTTATTTATTTCGTTTATGAATGGTTGCAATGAATTACGAATCAATATGCATCGTAACAACGCCTCTTCCAGGATACCCATAATCAATGTTCCCTCTAGGCCTGCGCGGCCGCGCACTGCTCAAATTGTTGCCTCGCAGGCGAGCACGCACACCGATTTGAATTGTTGTTTACTTATTTCTCACTCTGTCTGCAACATAATTATTGCTACGCATATTTCGATTAAATACATTAAATCATTGACAAAACATAATATTTTGTACGGAAGTGTGTTTTAAAATTAATTTTAATCTCTACTTTATAATTAATTATTCTAATTTTTATAGGAAAAAATAAGATTTTATATATATATGTTTCAAAATTTTTCAGAAAAGTATATGTTTCGCTCATCTATAAAAAAAAAAATAGAGGGAACATTGCCCGTAATAGAACATACACAAAAAAAGGAATAAAAAAGAAATCGTAATTTAGTTCATCGACTGATTTTAAAAAAATATAAATTTTTTTTATTTTGACTTTATATTCTTATAATTATTAGTTTCCTTTACTAGACTTCATAATATGAAACAATTTTAGTGGTTATTTTATAAGGAAAACTTCCTAAGCTCGAACAAAAAGGAAAAACGCGTAAAAAGATATATTGAAATATAAATTAAATATGATCCATGCTTTATAAATTCGCGCTTTTATTTTATTTCTCAGTTTCCTGGTGGAAAATGATCTTCAGTTGACGTCTTTGCAGAATACTATGGACATGTACAGAATGGCAAAAGAATATAGAATAGCCGATCTTCAAGAACGTTGCAGAAATTATTTACTTTCCAATCTGAATCAGGATAATGTCTGCCAAATGCACGAATTCGCTTGTTTTGAAAATGACAGATCGCTGCAGTATCATTGCTGGACGATGTTTGATAATTCCTGGGATTACATTCTTAGTTCAGATGCATTTACGAAGTGTGAACCCGAAACAATTTCCAGGTACGTCTCACGACCTATGTACAAAACATTAAAAGAACTCTCCCTTTTCAATGGGATACTCGCTTGGGCCACTAATAGATATCTTTCGCAAGAAAGTGTTCAACCCAAAGCATCTTCAAAGGTCAGTTTTATCAGGAAGATGATACTTCCTTACTTACCCAGCATTCGTTTTTTATCTATGAACGAAGATGAGTTAGAACAAGTATTTTCGAAAAATATATTAACTACCGAAGAGAAGCGTTACATTACCACAACTAATGGCGTCAATAGAAATGAAGTAAACCATAATCCGGATATACCGATCTGTCCATTAACGTTAAAACGAACAGAACAATGCTACGGTTTGTTGATTAATTACGAAAATCGTTACAAATCGGATCACAAAATCGATACTTACGCCGATGAATATACCGAATTTCTCTGTGTTTTTACCCCATTAGAAGACTGCTTTTTAACTCATGTCATACTTCCTGTCATAAACACCAATGCGGTAAACATAGATAACGTAGTTGTCAGCATTGTACTGGTAGCGTGTGGTAAACGCTTGCGGAAACAAGTATTATATACAGCTTCGATTTTCGGTGAAATACTTATCGAACCGCCTTTATTTCTGCATAAAAATCAAGCAGTCCTGGTCCGTTCTAAGACTCTACCATCAGTCGATATTATGATATTCAATACGCAATTGTATATTAATTGCCAACGTTCAGAAACCGGCATGGAAATAAAACATTTGAATAATCGCCGTCGATTCTACATGAAAATAAGAGTATATTTTTAAAAGTGGATTCAGTTTTAAAGCATTTCTACATATAACTTTTAATGTAATTTTTATAATTGTGTTAGATTTTAAAAATAAATTTTTGAAATTTAATAAAGTTACGTAACGCCATTTTTATACTTTACAACTACCATTCCACTTCCCGTAACGTTCAATGATGTTTTGCACATACCCGCCTCCAAAATTATATAACGATCGACCCTTTTACTGTAATTGTACTAAGCCAGGCATGTCAAACACGCGGCCCGCCAACACATGGGTTGCGGCCCGTCAAGATTTTTTAAAAATTTTTAAATATTAAGCTTTGACGCTCGAAGTTGGAAAGTTTGAACTTTTTTGAACCGTACGATTCCCGCCCTTTTTGTGTTTGTTCGTTTCGTATTTCGTCCAACCAATTCAAATTGGTCGACGCTACGAAAGACGGTTGGATAACTGCCGCGGCTTTGAATCTACAATGCTACGCGCTTATTGGTCCATCAGCGATTGCTACAATCCGTATAAAAAGAAAGGTTTTGGCGCCAAAGTCAAGTTTTTGCTGGAACTTCAAGGCGGATGTTTGTGTTTCGTCTACTATTGCCGTGACGAGTGACTGTATCCGAAGTATACGTCGCAAGGTGTCTTTTCGACGGATCTGTTCAGGAATAGTGACTTTTGGAACTTTGACTGTTTGTGTGAATCTACTTTGTAAACGTCGTAATTTTTGTGATTTGTAAATCTCGTAAACCTTGTAAGTTCATGTAACGTCAAATAGTTGTCATAAACGTTTTGTTTAATTTGAAAAGAGGTATTTCAAATTTGACTGACTTCAAGAACAATGAGTAAGAAAAGGTCAATTGAAGAGGAACATTGTAATTTTCAAGAAAAATGGGAATTGCAATATTTTTGTGTCCAAAACAAGAATAAAATATTATGCTTGATATGTAAAAACTCTATTTCAGTTCCTAAGGAATATAATCTTAAAATGCATTATGACAGAAATCAGAAAAGAAACTATGACCAATAGTTGCAAAACTTCGCGAAGACAAATTGTCGGAATTGAAATTACTCCTTCAAAAACAACAAAGTGTATTCACTAAATCTGTTGAAGACAATACAGCTGCTGTAAAAGTTAGTTATATATTATCATATTTAATCGCGAGCAGATCGAAACCATTTACCGAAGGGGAATTTATTAGTGAATGCTTAATTAAAGCGGCGGAAGTATTATGTCCAGACCAAAAAAAAAAAAAAAAAAAAGAAATTTTAAAGTGTAAGTTTAAGTCGAAATACTGTAGCTAGCAGAGTTGATGAAATAGCCGATAATTTGAGAAATCGGCACAATTTAACAATATCAACATTTCAAGCCTACTTTATTGCAATTGATGAAAGTACAGATATTCGAAATATCGCTCAGCTGGCCGTTTTTATTCGCGGATGCGATGTTAATTTAAAAATAAGTGAAGAACTTTTGGAAATCATTCCTAGGTTAATGTTACCTTAGGTAGCCAAGATGGCGGCTCGTCTCTAATTCCAGCAAGGAAACAGTGGGGATGCACGTTCTAACCTAACCTATTCTAATAATTTGGTTGCTAATAATTATGGTAATTTATTAGAATAGGTTAGGTTAGAACGTGCATCCCCACTGTTTCCTTGCTGGAATTAGAGACGAGCCGCCATCTTAGCTACCTAAGGTAACATTAACCAATTCCTATGCATAATACAACCACTGGAGCTGATATTTTTGATGCGCTTATGGAAGTTTCGAAGAAGTATAAGTTACCATTGGAAAAGTTGGTTTGTCTCGCAACTGATGGTGCACCTACCACGACCGGTATTACTAAAGGAGTTGTTGCAAGATTAAAAGAAACATGCAAACAGCATGGTAATAATAATTTTGAACATTTTCGTTGTATCATTCACCAGCAAGTACTGCGCTCCAAAGTTTTAAATATCGGACATGTTTAAAAAATAGTCACCAAAATTGTAAATTATATTCGAGCACGTGGACTTAATAATCGTCAATTTGCTTCATTTCTGGAAGATATTGAATGTGAATACACCGATCTACCGTATTATACGGAAGTTCGTTGGCTTTCGAGTAATAAAGTGCTAAAACGATTCTTCACATTGCTGGACGAAATCATAATTTTCTTGGAAACAAAAAATTCTGAATGCGCTGAATTAAAAGATGGACAATGGATAAAGGACCTGGCTTTCTCAGTTGATATTACAAGTCATCTTAAATTGTTAGAAACGGAATTCGATCGAAGATTTTCTGATTTTAAAAGCTGTGAATTACAATTTCGTCTTTTTACTTCGCCTCTATCTATCGATATTGAAACTGTTGATGAAAACTTACAAATGTAATTAATTGAAATCCAATGCGATAATTTGCTGGAACAAAAATACATGGATGTTGGAATTCCAGAATTTTATACATATTTATCTGTAGATCGGTTTCCTAAAATGTTATCGTTTGTTACCCGTATACTGGCCATGTTCGCAAGCACTTATTTATGCGAGCAACTATTTTCTTTAATGAAAAAAAAAAAAACAAAAATTCAGAAAGGTCGAGGTTAACCGATCAACATTTATCATCAATTTTAAAAATTGCATCAACTCAATATATTCAACCAAATTTTGATGACTCGCTTTGTGAAAAATGTTGTCAAATATCTTCTAAAAAGTAATATTAAACTGTGATTTTGTTTATTTTTTATTATAACTTTTATTTTTGTTTTTTATAAAAAATATAAAATATTTATAGTTTAAGTTTAAAAAATAATATGAAATATAAAATGTCTATGTACAGTACGTACGTATAATATACAATACATTGAGTCTAATAAATACATAATATAACCATTCTAAAAACCGTATTTTATTAATTTTTTGAACATTGAAAACATGCGCCCCCGACTTATACAAAATAGATCGTGTGGCCCGCAATATCATGTGGGTTTGACATGCCTGTACTAAGCCAAGGAATAACACACAACACGAGGTATTAAACGTTACTTTATTAATTAATTACTGTACATACAGTACAAAGCAGTGATATAAATACTACGGTTTGCTACGCAACACTTAGAAACGGAAATTGAACCATTGTTACCCGATTGTAGAATTACATCACTTTTTTGTAGGCACCCCCACTCCTATGTAAGGCATCGTAACGATTATCTGCATACCCGCCCATCCATATCTGCGATACGTAATTTATGGACAGTCCTAATTATGTTGATTGGCTACGCGCGAGGCAGGTACTCGAATTAAAAAATGTACGAAATGAAATTTTCTCTCCCGTTAATTAAATATTTTAAAATTACTTAATATTGTTTAAATCTGATTATATTCGAGTTAAGTATGTTTCGGTGATGCTAAGTATCCTCATACTGAGGATATATGGAGGCCTCAATATGCATAAATGAGGATGACGGGCCGATTCCGATACACATTTTTTAAGAATAATCTGATCTGGCAACGTTAACGTGACTCTATTGTCCCGCCATCTATCGGCATAGGTTGCAACGAATTTTATAGGAACTATCCAAATAAAAAGAATTTAATTCGCTGTTATTTAATTATTCAACAATAAACAATTTTGAAAAAAATATTTCCATAAAATTATTAATTCAATATTTGTTAAAAATAAGTGTTGCTAACATAATTTATTACGAAAATATATTAATTTAATATATATTTAACTTATCAAGTTTACAATTTTAAACATTTTAGGATTATTTATAATATTTTAATAATTTTAAAACGTTTTAATCAAGAAAAAATAATAATAATTTTAATATTTAGTTCAATCACCTTCCACTAGATGGCCGCGTGACTTCACGCTTTGGCTACCTAAACATGTGGGAAAACCCCGAAATTATTATCTAATTTTTATTGTGTTTATTACGTAATTAAAAGTATTTATTTTTTACAAGTTAAACCAGTTTGGATGTATATCCAACAATTACTAGCGTTTACATTATTATAAAAGGTAACAAAGTGCGACATTAACATGCGAATCATTCCTCGTTCGTTCCCCATAAACTGCAGTTAAAATATCCTTAATAAAAACTTTAATGCGGCTTCCCTTATCATTAAATATGTATAAAATTATAAATAAAACTGTCAGCAATCGTAAGAATAATTGCTTCTATGTATTTTTATTTTATTATTTTTTTAAGTTAAAATGCGCTCGATAGTCCTGTATAAATTGGTGTTTCGCTCCTCCATTTTTGTTTTTTTATTATTACCTTTCTTAAAGTCGTATTATTGTTTTAAACTGTTTAAAAAAGTTGTTTTTTACGGTGCGAAGCGAAAGTTTAAGTCGTAAATGCAACACTTTGGAAACCCTGCAAACCTGGGATCGTCAGATGATCGACAATCGTCATCCCACCTTTAAAAAAAACCCTTTACGACTCTCTCTAAGAGATCGTTCGACCTAAATACATAACATTTACCAAACCACTATTTTTAGTAATAAGAAACGGTGAAGTTGACGTCACATTTTACCTTGAACGGAAATACGGTAGCGTCCAATGATGTTGCACGGGGATGTCGGAACGGGGGAGAGGCACAGAGAGAGAGAGCGAGCGCTCTCGTGCTTTACCGTACATCTATTACGTCCCAACCCCTCATAGTGGATCACCCAATCACATCTGTTGCCTCTGACGTCATTTGAGTTCCACGGCCACCGCATCACTCCGAAGGACATAAGAAGGTCAGTTGGGGTGGGACCCGGTGGATGTATGTCAGAAGTACGCCGTTCAGGGTCAGACGCGAGAATTTCACGGTCACACACATCATTTCAAGGACAATGTACGCTACCTTTAACCAGGTAGATTTTTCACCCGTTGAGCCCAGGCTAATGTCCTGTACTACCCATACGGCGCCTCTAACGTGCGGGGTGAGTAAACCCCCTTTGAATCGATCCCCTCTTCGTCTAATAGAATCTTCCGACCATAGTAAAAAAAACTCTAGACGGGGAAAGACACAGAGGGGGTGGATGTTCAACGTTTATGCTTAAGCTCTTTCTCTTCCCAAGTGTGTGTGTATACAATTAAGATGTTTATCGATTGTCACTCTATCTGCTCTAAGAATTACTTGATGCCTTTAAAGATGGCTTCCCCGCTTTGATTGTAAACGTAGCGTCGAGTCCACGCGAATTTTGTATAATTCTTCTTATTATATTTTCTTTTATTAAAGAAAAATTTAATGTATTTATTTTATTTTCTGATAAATTTATAAAAATTTAATTTAGTCCAACAGAATATTATCAATAGGAAATGTAACAAACTAGTTGTCATGGTAACGTAACCTGCAAACGTTGCAGTTTGGTTCATTTTAAATTGGAGGGGGTGACCAGATTTAAAATATTAAAATAAATTATAATAAATAGCTTTTATGGCCGTTTTATTTTTTAATTAACGACAAATTGATATTAATTAATTAATATTTTAAAAATTTATTACCTGAAAAAACTACCAAATAAATTAATAATATTAATAAAGTAGTGGAATATAATTTTGTTTATTTTTTATAACAAAATATCAATTTTTAACTATTTTTTTAAAAAATAATTTTAATATAATATTCATCAGTAGATACCGCTACCATTAAAATAGTGGACTGTTCCTAAGATGAGAGATGGTTGGGGAAACATTGAATCATAAAAGGAAGGAAGAGTCCATTTTGGTTTCATTTCCTGACAAACTGACATTGGAGAAAGAGAGAAAAGATGTTACAGGAAGTGGGAGTGATTTTAATTTTAGATTAGAATAATTTCGTGAGTTTAAATGTAAATAAAAATCTTCAGCTCGTGTATTATTTTCCAAAAGGTGAAAATAATATCGAGGGAAGTCGCACCGTCATTCCATTACCATATTTAACTAATTCCCTATTTGGTAATGGTGATAGGCTAACACTGTATGTTTTTTTATATTCAATATAAAAAAATCACAGATAGAAGCACTGAAAAGTAATTATATTCTGTTTTTTTTCTCACTATGCCATTTTTACTTTCTATCAAATATCGGAATTTAAATGAGCTGGTATTCAAAAATAATGAATTAAAGAGTTTTTTGAGTGATTTTATTATTTAAAAATTAAAAAACTAATAAAAATAAAAATTAAGTATGAAGTGTATATTTAATTTTAGAATATTCTGAGAGTTTATTGTGATTAAAAAAAAAAACGGTTGTACAGCATCTCGCGCCATCTTGAATTTTGTACGCTCCCTTTTTATGGGGTTGGAGGGGGATGGATACGAAGAAATTTTCCATATTTATACTACAGACAAAAAACTTTTAGTCCTGAATCATTTGTAAATAAACATAAAAATCTTTAAAAAACACTTAAAATGCTTTTTACAATATAGAGAACACAGTATACAGTAAACTAAGTAGGAACCGAACAAACAAAAGTACACTACAAAAGTACAATACACTGTTTTATTTAATTTTTTAAGATTCTTCCCAAACGGGGGTTAAAACCCGAAAACTCCTGCTTGCACGGCCGCAATCGATGAGACTAACAAAGAAACTGTATCCGACGTACATATTGAATAATTAGGAGCAGCGCTCAAAAAACTCAACTAGTATAAGTTCGGTGAACCACCAAGGTGAACGGTGTGAGGTCAGGTAGATCAATGACCATGGACTTAACCGAAGTGATGACAAAGATGAGCTAGGTCGATGTAAGGTCAAATAGGGACAAATCAAGGAGAAAATGTAGTCGGTGAAGGCCAACCTACGAACGTTGAAGGACGGACAAGGGCAAGGTTGTGTCTATGACCGCATAGGGGCGATGACATTAAAAGTTTACAGCGAGGACCTATAACGTTATTGCATGGTTTTTACAAGTTGCAGACACGTTCCGGGCGTTGTTTTAAAGTGTTTTTAGCGTCTTCGTCTCGAATGACGTCGAGTCCGAAACGCAATATATTCAAGATAAGAAGAGGACGTTCTCGAATAATTCTTTCAATGAAAGGATCGAATTAAATGCAATCGTTTCCGGTGGATTCCAAAAAATATTCGCATTTGCCCAATACCAAAACAAAGAAAGTCATTCACCGCAACCCCATCTTTGTCAACAAATTCGACCTTGACCTCAACCCGAACGCGGAGCGCAATGAAAGGAACAGGAAAAATGACGAAATTATCTCGGAGCTTTTCTGGATCATTGCCAATATGAACGCCGCTGAGCCACGTCATCTTCCGCGTCACGTGGTATACCACATTTGCATATTTTACAGCTTATTATTATTTATAAAAATTAAACAAATAATAATAATATTATTATTATCATTTAAAATTTACCAGCACTTTGCAGCGAATTTAAATATTTACTTTGGCTGTCTGGACGTTGGCCAAATTAATACAACTTAATCTTTCTGTATCCTTCAGTTAAGAATGATATATCTGATCTCATCGCATCCTTGGTGGAACCAAGGACAACTGACAAGTACCAATAAAGCTCGATACGCGACGAAGGTCGCCGACGCCTCTTCTCCTTGTATCCAGTTTGATAAATGATGACAGTATTTAAAAACGGACGACGAGTCCATTCAGCACGCTAAAACTGGAATATATATATGTATATATGTTACTGTGAAAGACCGATATCTGGCAAATGTCGAGATGCTCCGGTGAATGTCAGCATTCACATAGTTGTTTCGTGTATGTACGAAATATTTGCTAAATATCATTATTTCTCACTTACACCGGCAAATTCAGCATGCACTGATGGTGAATGTTGAATAAAAGTATTTTTATTAGGTTAAGACAAAAATGCAACTTTTTAATATGTCAAAATAGGAGAAAGCTTAAGTAACAGCACATGTAAATAAACTGTTGAACCTAAAACAAACAGTACATTCTTAATCAGAAAAGAAAAATAATACCAATAACAAAGTTACACATATATTACGTTATTAACGTTATACAATCTTATTTATTGCAACAATTTAAACTGTTATGACACTTTGAATTGCACAAGAGTCCCTTGCTTTTACAACTGCATTTAGTCGTGGAACACTTCTTTTTGCATTGACAACGTGTATAGCCTCGCCCTCCGCTTTTCGAATTAGCTGCAGCTGCTTCCCTCAGCGGCATTTCTTGACAAAAAATCTCATGTATGGAAAGTAAATTTTCTTTACGAATTACAAATTGATTGCGGGTATAAAGCTGCTCGAGGATACCCTTTTTGTTTGCTAATTTATAAAAGTTGGAGTCTTCTATTCCAACAACAATGCCCAACACATTTCGGCATTAGTACGGCCACGGTCGACATCAGGGACTTGTATTTGTACGGTATCACCTATTTGAGCAGGTGGAAATTTTCTTTTTGAGGTTCGTAACATTTTCGTTGCTTACGGTAGAAGATTCTCGCTTTAGAGTAGAAGATTTCGTGGCCGCTCTTTTTATAGAAATAAATTCGTGTTGTTCAGTCAGGGCTTGATATGAAGACGTGGTGGGTTGCAGCTCCTGTTCAATATTTTCCTTTGGAATATAGTATTCGTTATGGCCACTGCTCAAATTTTCTTCAAAAGTATTAACATTATCTTCGGTTTCAATATTTGCAATTTGTTCGCCAGGCAAAGATGACGATGCTATGCCTCTTTTTGGTTTAACGCCAAACATGGCTTCATAAGGACTTTGGCGTATTCCTTCGTCATATGTAGTGTTCTTGGCAAATTGAACAAAGGGCAAACCGTCTGACCATTTATTTGTATCGTTATCGTTCATCCATGCAGTTAACATATTCTGTATATCCCGATTGGCCCTTTCAACTGAGCCTTGTGTTTGACTGTGACGAGGCTTTCCATGAACTATCTTAACATCTTTCCACATAGCGCATAGTTCGGATATGACTCGATTACAGAATTCCCTACCATTATCTGATTGCAATATAGCTGGGGGACCAAATGTTAAAAATATATGAAGAAGGTGATACGCTACTTCTTCAGCTGTCTTAGTTTTCAATGGTCGTAGCTGGACAAATTTCGTTAAATGATCCTTGTACACCATTACGAACTTATATTCGCCATCCCTATGTGACTGCAGGTCTATCAGATCGACTTGACATCTTGAGTTTAACTCCGAACTGACCATTGGTTTCACAACAATACCTTTTTTAGGTGCACTATGTTTAATTTGACATTGTTTACATAAATTTAAATACAACATTACAACTTCATATGTAATATTTTTGTATTTAACTTGCAATTCTTTAAGCATGCGTGTTCTTCCTCCGTGGCCTGTTCTGGTGTGAGTTTCAGATAGTATACTGAACAATTTATCATTGGTAACATAATACTGTATATTTGTTTCTCCTGGTTTTAATGGTACAATTAATCTCTCTTCATCTTTAATTTTTAAAACGTCAAAACGTTTTAATCGTCTGTAATCCAAAGGTGTGCTGCACTTAGTTTTAGCAGAAATAACTTCAGAAAGTATTTTAGAGTACTTTTCTTGAGAAAAATAAAAACAATTGTCTTCTCGTTTACTTGCAATTAAGGCACGTAACTTTTCAAAAAAAAAGTTCACGGTTCACTGCAGTATCCATTCAATATAAATTAGGGTATCGGAATAAAAAAAAAATTTAAGAAAACGTTGTCCGCACTAGCAAACCTTACATAAGACTGACAAGCAGCAGTGTTCCAGAGTATACAAATAGATGCCACGTGATTTCAATGGCGGCAGAACAAAGGATTTGGCGACAAACTGTCGCCTCTCTGTCGACCTCCCCCAAATCTTATCTGTGCTTGTCAACATACACCGGCGATTGTTTGAATGTATAATAATATAACCAAATATTCGGTCTCTCGCCGACGTATTTTGTATGTGTCGACATTCACCGGAGAATATCGACATTCTCTTATTTCGGTCTTTCACGGTGACGTATATTTATAAAATCGATTCCGTCCGGCAGGGGGAGAACTGGTTATTTCGCCCCTGCCGGACGCGATTGACTTAAAAAACAAAAGAAAAGTGCGTGAATTACGAATATTAAAATATAATGCTTTGTATCTATTTATACACGTTTCGTGTGTAGTGTAGTGTAGTTTTGATAAGTAGCGATACCACTCTGTGACGTCACCGGTGCCCTTGAATGTATTAAAACAGTTTCATTGTTTTCTTGGGTACACGGTCAGGTGTCCTTACACCTGAACACTCCACGCGAATTTCCTGCTACGAAAGGTGTATTTTAAATATGTTTGTATTTAAATGATTAAAGCGGTAAACATTATCGATTTTAATCGATCTACGTTTTATCTGGATGCGTGTGTGTGTGGCCTTTCTTCCTTGACCCATTGTCCTATTTTCCTGACATCAATTACCTTGTTAAAGAGTGGTCTCGGTCCAAGGTTTTCGCCACCGTTGACAATGGCACGATTTAGTTTTTGTTCCATTATTGCAATCTAGCACGGATGGCTCGAATATCATTATGCCACGGGGGTTTTAAATGGATGTTATCCTCTGGCCGAGGTTTTGTAATAGGAGGAGATAAATTGAATTTAATTCACATTTAATGATGTTAGCAAACGGAAAAGTTATAATTTGATGGCGTGTAATGTCATTTTAATCGCTTGTTAGCATATATTTAGATGTAAATTAAGGGTTGGAACAGGTTACGGGCGAAATTTTAAATATAAAAACGCATGGAACGATAATTATATGAATAAATGGTCGAACACATGTATTTTATAAATAAATATAAGTTAACAGATTACGATATGTGCATCGGTGGTTCAGTGGTAGAATGCTCGCCTGCCACGCGGGCGGCCCGGGTTCGATTCCCGGCCGATGCAATCATTTTTTTTAATTAATAATTTTAATTTTCTTTATTCAGTTGTTTAGTTTAAAACATTTTAAATATTTAAAAAATATATTAATTTTTTAAATTTTATTTTTCGCGATACAACGAAGTAATTTGTACAATATTTCGAAATGATGAGGCTCACTTATCCATTTCTTTGTCGAAGAAAGGTTTTCGAATTCAAGGTTATGTATTTAAATTACACGATTATAAACAATGATTTATGCTGCTCATAATCATAAGTAATTCTAGAATGTTGGCGTTATGTAGATGTAAATAGCCCAATGCAATTTTTCCGAAAGGACTTTTGATCTTACGCTTGACGAAGGACGAGCTGACAGGCGATGTGCCAAAGATGTGTACGTGTAGATGACCTCACATATTTTGTAGCTTAAATGAGAAGAATAAAGTAAGAGGAGGAAGAAAAAAATAAAATAACAAATAAAGAAAAAAAATTCTCGAAAGACGATATCGATTGCCTCTTCCATCTTACTACATTTGAATTTATCGATCGAATGCGATTGGTTCGATTGAGATAAAGTACAGAAGATTTAAATTCTTAAAAATTTGAAATTTTTCTAGAAATTAAAGTATAAAAGTATTATAAATTAATAAATAAATGAAAATTGCTTGAAACTTTAAACAAAATTATTTAAAACTTAAAAAACACATTCATTTTTAAAAACGATTTGTATAATTTCTCACTTAAATATTTTAAATTTATTTAATTATTATCAAATTTATATTTCAGATCATTAAAAAAATCTTTAAGAAATTATAAATTTTAATTTGATTTTCTTTGAATTTTTAATTTTCTGATTTTGCCAGACGACATCGTACTGTACTGTACATACAGTAAGTGCGTTGTTTATTATTACATTTAAAATTCAATTTTACTTAAAAATTTATTATTTTAATTAAAATTTTTGCTTTAATTAGGATCAGAATAATAATAAAAAAAAAACATCACAAGAAAAAGTAAGTAAGTTCATTTTGTTTATATTTCTTTTATTTTATCATAAGTTAGGCTTAAATGTACATTTAAGCCTAAATATAACAAACTACACAAAAGTGAAATGCATACATCTTATACAAGAACAGTAAACACAGTTATATATTTATCGAATTTACTAATTAAATAAGTGATTAATAGGGAACAGAAACAACAAAGTTATAATAATTAATAAATGACGCTGCGAGGCTACTTAAAACAATTAGCCGTGATGCAGTTTGTACATCTTCATCAACCTTGTCATTGCTATCTTCCATCGAAGCGCATTGGTTAGAACTTTATACTACGTTAGCGTGTTCGAAACCTGTACATTTAAAGGGTCCAACAATGTGACCCAATTCTCCCCCGCTTTCATCCACTCTCTCCAATTGGCCTAGAAACGTCGTTTTTGTCCTTCAAAAATAAGCCCCCAACCCCAGAGCTATTCCGTTCACCTTCAAAGACTGGCTGTGACATTAAAATACAGACTCTTTACCTTCAACCATTCTGGCATATCCTTGGATATTCCACTTAAAAGGGGCCACCTATAGCAGCGCATATAGCATTGTTAAGCTTCTCTTTCCCCGTTTTTCACCCCTCTTAGATATCGACCAATGATATTTTTACTTTCTACTTTCCTTCTGATAATTTACCTTTCTTTCTTAGTAAATATTTGAAAAGATATAGTATCTCCCACCTAAATACTTAGTTGTTTGCCTGATATAGTATCTGTAAGATATAATAGATCATTTAATATTTATATTTTTGCAAATAATTTGAATTTTAATTATATTAGATTCATCTTTACATTGAAGTAATATTAAGTGACACTTATATTTAATTTATACATTAAGTGTATGATATTTAAAAAAGTCGTTATATATATATATATATAATTTGAAACAAATTACAATAAACGTTTTCAGGATAACCTGAAAATATATTTTTAACTAATAACAAGTGATTGAAACAATAGAAATGATTCTAATATATTTATATGAATTTAGATAGCTTATATATAAACTGTTATAAGCTATGTAAATGTATATGTTTGAATAAGTATATACCTACTTATCTCTGCAGGGTATATAGAAGTTATATGATATACATACAGTAAATATAGTGTATATTTTCTCTCTGTGTATGTATATAATTATATATATATATGTATAATACATAGTGTAGGATCTGTAAGATATAATAGATCATTTAACATTTAAGTATGTGGGCTACATATACTTAACTTGTATGTAGAGTGGAAGTGATAGATTTATAATTCATATTATGTAGAGTTTTAGAATATAAAGCGATAATTAATTTAATCTTATGTACTGAAGTTATGGTATAACTCCAGTACGTAAGATTTATTTTACTGTAAGGTCGAGAAAGTGATTAATTGTAATATAGAGAAATGCGTTTGCTAAAAGAAAACCAGTCATTTATCACTAACCTCGACTGAAGTAGGAAAGTAAACATTGGTACAGACAACCGGGTTCGTTGTTTGAAACGTAATTCATTAAATAAAAAAGAGTAAAATGTAGAATTGGTTACATCTTACGGCATTTAGGTCGAATAATCGAACATTTTAGGATGTGCAAACAATTCAAATAGTGTCACCCTAAAACTAGTAGATGTGTCAGAAAACTCTCGTCCTACTTGTCACCTAATCATGACGATTTTCAAGCGAACCACGACCCGTAGCACCTCGATACACACATTTCTGTACTATTTCGTTTGCATCTGGCCTCGTATGTTCTAATTACATCGTTATCTGACACCAGGTAGATACCAACTGTTATTGATTAAGGTTACCTACATATAATAATACTAGCCAACATTGGCGACCTTAAATAATTCATGGGTGATGCTCATTTAGGACGCATAACGGTAACAACTCTGTCACCCCCTCGTTTTATTGCGTGTAAAACGACGGGGAGTTTATTTTATATTTTAATTACAATGGGAATCTATTATCTAACTTATTAACTATTTGTGCAATCTGTGTGGTATCTTCACCGTTTACGATACAAGATCAACACGTAACCAGTCGAACACAATACTTTTGCTAATAATAATAATAATAATGCCACTATATTGAATACATGCCATATTGTGAGGAAATTCCTGAATACAGACACACACACTGATACACTTCTTTAATTTTTGTTTCGGATACTGTGCCTTGATTTTGGTCCGGCACAGCCACCGGTGTTAACTAAGTATATCTCACATAACCCAACATAATAATAATAATAATAATAATAATATAACTTGGATAAAAATGCACGCATGGGTATTGAAGTAGGGTCGAAATCACCTCACGTGTCTCCATTTACTAGCGTGTGAAACACAATAGCGCGGTGTTAGCAGATAAAATAGTGTAACATTCACAGGTTTTAACACTATACGTAATTATGAAGTACGAGAACGCGTTAATTACAGTGTAAATCTCAGTACTGACTTGGGTCAGTTGTTTATTGTAGACATTGGTGTTAAATAAACTAACAGGAAAGTCTTCATTCCGATTTTGATCATTTCACTTTTATTATCGTGTCGAAAGGCCGTAAGTCGCGGGAGTGGTTTGCTGTAGAACTGGTCATAAA
Source organism: Centruroides vittatus (assembly GCF_030686945.1). Classification (NCBI taxonomy): domain Eukaryota; kingdom Metazoa; phylum Arthropoda; class Arachnida; order Scorpiones; family Buthidae; genus Centruroides; species Centruroides vittatus. The sequence goes on along the minus strand of NW_027120693.1, from coordinate 14,046 downwards.
CTGTCTAAAATAGAGTTCACCGACACGAAATTTGCAGAAGTAAGAAACCGAGAACAATCGAATTGTGTCGTAACAAAAAAAGCAATTGCGGAACATCCCACTTTACGAAAAAAAAGAACCCGTGCATCACTTCCCCGCCACTCCGTCCTCGATTTTGTACAGAAAGACCTCGCCTGCCCCACATTCTATGTTCCAATGAACGCGGTTGTCTTTTTAACCCAAAACTCGACCCCAACGTATCCGAATGACCTAAGTCGCGCCGCCGATATAACGAAGTTTTCGAGTTCTGGAACGCGTCGGAACCCGATTCGGGTTCGAGTTAACATCCGATTACGTCACGGGCCGGCGCGTTTACGGTTTATTTCTTTGTCTGGTTACATTATAAACGAATCGATCAACCGGGTGACGCCGTAACGGGGGATTCACCGATGTAGGTTAGCGGGGTAACGACCACGAGGAGAAAGTGCCGAGTTCGACGACCCTTCGAGCGAAAGTGTCGACGACCCCCTCGTGGCGGAAAGGATAGACTCGACTCGGCTGGAGAAAGTGGAACAGGAAGAACCGGCGACCTCATAGGAAGGCGAGCGAAAGCGTGACTTTCAATCGAGGGGGGAAGGGGGAAGGGCCAAACAAAGAGTGGCGGGCGGACGAGTTCATTATTCGTTTTTTGTGCGACGGGCTGCTTACAGCGGTCCAATCTATTTTCGCCAAACGGGGGCGTTTCGTAGCCCGCGCGCCGACGAACTTTTTCCGACGCCCCTTGTTGGGGGACGTCGTCGAAAGTGAATTTTCGAGGACGCTCTGGGCGTCTTCTGCGACGTGCTGTCGGTTCTTAGCGTTCCGTTTCGGACTTTTACCCGAGAGCGGGGGTGAGTGACCGAAAACGTCGAGGTGAACGCTCCGTCGTAACACCGGGTGCGTCGATCTTCGTGCGGACGAGGGCTGGTCGAGGACAAACCGGGTTCGACGAAACGGCGGAAAATAAAAATAAAAATAAAAAATAAATAAATATAATACTTATTTAGGTCAAACTCTCGCCGTTACTTTCGCCGGCGCGTGGAACGCGGGCGATGCGCGCATGGCGGCGCGGGGGGAGCAACGCCGCCGCCGCTAACGGCGCAATCGCCGACTGGCGTTTCGACGCCCGTCGCAGCCGGCAGATGGCACCATTCGGCGCGAGGAAGATTCGGAATTCCTGACCTATATCCGAGGTTTCGAGGTCAATTCGTTTCACCTCGAGGCCGATTGATAGAGAACAAGGTCGGTGGAGTCGACGCAAGGTCATCGCTGGGTCACGATAGTTATGGTTACCGGCACACTATAACGGGAACGAGACTGCCATGCTCGGTGGGGGCCGCCTAGTCGGTAGGGAAACTTCGGACGAGCTCACTAGCAAAAAATCCCCGTTCCGGGATTTTTCGCTGGCGATCGATAATTTTTTTCCCCCAGATCTGTCGACTGTGTTCGCTCGTAGACTGGGATTTTCCTCGTTTGCGAATTCGAAACTCGCCCGCTTGCAGTTTAAACGCCCTTTAATTTAGTTTTATAGAAATAGGCGCCTGCCGTAAATCGTATTTTAGTCGACAACGTTCGCGCCTTTTACTTTTTGGAGGTGGCTTTTTCGCTCTGTATTCGTGTTGTGTGGGGATGCCGCCCGGTGTGCGCGTCTTCGCGTGCCGCGTCGCTCGAGCTCCCGCTCGCGCTCTGTATGTCACAATGTAAAAATTCGTTCGAATTACCGTTTTTTAAATAATTGGACAATTCTGGCGAAACAAAGATTCGAATATAATAAGATTCGACGAATTTTTTAAGCCGATAGAATTTAAAGAGAGGCGCGTCGCGATGTATGCGACGCGACGCGCTACTTTAATGACTCGTCGTCGTTTGACGAGATGTATTCTTTGCAATTTTTATTATTATTTATATTATTGCAATTTAATTATTATATATTTATTTTTTACACTTTAATTAAACATTCTGAGGCTAATTTAAAGATTTAAAATTCATATTTTTTCATTTTTAATTTAAAAGAGTGCAATTGTATACTTTAACCTCGAATTTACGTTTAAAATTGTAATTTCTACATTTAAAAGTAAATTTTCTCTCGTTTGACGTAAACGGATACGAAATTTTCTAATTGATTTTTGCCATAAAGAGAAAATATATATAGGCAAGGTCACCGGTAAGCGTTTTCGGGATAACCTTGAATATATATTATTATGGTCGCCACGGTAACGGGACGATGCCATTTTTGAGTAAATCCGCTCGAGTCGCGTCGGTCGAAAGCGAGAGCGCGGACGGGAGCTCGCGCTCGAAAGAACGTGGCATTTATAAAATGGCGTCGAACTCCGTTCGTTCGATCGGTCTCAACTTTAAATCGACGATGCGACTGGCGTTTTTTCCGGCGATGGGAGTGCGCGACGTCGCGCACTCTCGAATGGATGTTAAATTAATTTTAAAAATTAGGGTATTTGTATGAATCGCGCGTCTTTGTACAAACTTAAGTGTGACGTAACCCTTAGTAGCTGTGTCGCCATCTGTCGACGCGAAACACTCATCGAGAGTAATGGACGAAAATGTATTTATTCGATGTTAACTTTAAAAACAATCTAAATATATTTAAAGCTCGTAATTTAGTTGTTATTTAAGATAAAATCGACGTTAAATGTATTTTTTTTTTTAATTAAATATTGAACGATTTGGCAAAACGTGGCCATTGAAATATTACTTATCGGTAGATGGCGACACTTTCGAATGTGTCTCCATCTACCGTTATGTAAATAAACTTTTTTCGCGTTTAATATTACGCGTAAAAAAAGCGTAATATTAAACTTATTCCGTATATATTTGCCATTTATTATTATTCTATAGTTTTTTTTATTCCTTTTATTCATTCCTTCAGTTAACAACTGTATTAACGATCTGTAGGTATATAGTTAACTCTGACGAACGAATATTTTGAATTTATAAATACTGTCTCGATTAGAGATGATTTCTTAAAAATTACTTTCGGTAAAAAAAAAAAAAAAAAAAAAAAAAAAAACAGAAATGTCACTTAAGTGTTATTGAAGGTGTTATTTATCACAATTTATTTCTATATTTTACATAAAGTGAACAGAAAATGCGCATGACAAGAAGATAAATTCGTAAAGAATTCAAAGAAATTTTCGGATAATAAACGATCTTTGCTTATTAATGTCCCCCAAAAGATATCAAATTGTGTATACAACAGTGGCGTGCCGTCATTGGAAGCGATGGAAGCGCCGATTCCACCTTCCAATGACCTTCCCTTGTATTTTATATAATATAAATTTTCATATTTTAACGTACTTTGAATTAATTAAAATTAATATTTTATTATAACTGCATTATGTATCTTTTACAAATTTCTATACTACACGTGAAAAAAAAACGATAAGATTGCTATTGTATATTCGAATAATTCGGTGGCGGAAGGAATGTCGAAACCGGGTCAGTTTCTAATCAGCCAGATTATATAGGCATTAGCACATGCGGTTTACAGAGCACCAACCTCACCCGGTTTAGCTGGTAGAAGCGACACACGCGTACGGAGTACAACTTTATAACCCGGACCGGTTCTGAGCTGTTAGCCGCCTGTTTGTCAACTTCCAAGCAGCCAGATTATAGGCATTGGCGCATGCGCTTTACAGAGCACCAACGTCGCGGTTTAGCTGGTAGAAGCGACACACGCGTAAAGAGTACGCGACTTTATATCCCGGAGCGGTTGTGGGCTGTTAGCCGCCTTCTAGATATTCGGCCACCCTCGCCCGATTATGTGAATCACGAGCAGACTAGTTATTTTTCCAATTCTTTGTAATTTTCGAAAACGATAAAAAAATAAATGTAGTAATTAACTTTTTATTTATTTATTTCATATTTGCAGACTAAAAAAATTACGAGTCACAAGAAGGCGTCAATTAACTACTACGGCGCTGAAAAAAACGTAAAATTTATTCTGGCCCATGTTATAAAAAGGGTTGCCCACCCTAGACTAGATTTATAACAACCCAACCGATAGGAGTTTACTGGCACGTTTTTATGATAGTTCTGTATAGTTGACAGGAGTTTTAAAAAAATCCATTAAAATATTTGATATATTTATTCTGCGTTTATTCTGCTCTCCCACCTTATATTACTTACGGATTTCGATGTTAAACCGGTGATATTACGATTTAGTATGTCCCATCTGTAAGGGGATGCAGAAAAAACGTGTACAATTCTAGTACAGTGTTAAAAATTAACTGTTACTTTGGCAGCATCATTTACAACCAAATTTAATGAATGAGACGTACAGTACATACAATGGTACAAAAAAAAGCTCTAGAATTTATTTTCCTTAAATTTACGATTTATATATCCGTTGTCATAAAAATTTGTCTTTCCACTGTGTTCCCAAGACTACAGATATTCAGGTACAAAGTAACTGGTTTCGACTTATTTCTACTTAAGAAGTGACTAAATAATTAAGAGATTAGGGAATGGGGACATAAATAAAATCCTGTTGAAAGAGCCAGAATTTTACTTCAACAAAAGCTTAACAAAACCAATCACTCGCTCAGTACAGTGGGAAACTGATTTCCGTGTACACCTGGTATTAAAACGAATTAGTTAGAAAACGAATGACTATTAAGTTTAACATAGTTAGATTTTTACAGCTACGGTGAGAAACGTTTAAAATTTACAACAGCCCTGTGGCGTCCTTTGAGATATACTAGTGATGCGACAAAAGAGGCATTTGACATTGACCGGTATCGGCACCCTCGGGATTTGGCACGCACACACTCACTACACACCTACCTGGACCGTCACTAGTTCCATCCATTAGCTACTCGTATCAAGATATTTGACTAAGTGGATTGTTTTAAGATTTAAAAAGTAAAGAATATTTTATGTTATTTTTATGTACGTTTCTTTACAAAGCTATATTTTAATTATAATTTTCTTTAAAAGTATATTAATACAATCGAACAATACATTGTACCAGGTATGTATATCCACCGCACATTTTATTTCACCGAGTAAGTTTTTTATAATTTATTTTTAATTTTAGCCCTTATATCGTGGCTAGCGATTCAGAATGTAATTGTGATATTAAAAATACATTTAGAGAAGTCTACAGTTTTTACTGGCTTATCGAACAAATGAATACGAATGGACCGTAGACCAGTGATTCTTAACAGGGAGCCGCGGCCCCTGGGGGTCCATAAGAAGTTTGCCGGGAGCCGCCAAATTATGCAAAATTTCCTTCAGAATATAATAATAAGAAAATTGATGTATAATCCGAATATCGTATTGAAAAGTGAAATAAGAAAGATAAAGTTTTCCTATTTAGTTTTTATTTATTTATTTTGTATTTCTTCCTACATACAACTTTGTTAGTACAGAAGAAATAAATGTAAATATGCTACTTACACCGCAGTATTTACTTCTTTTATTCCAAAGCAATTTTAAGAAACTATTAATGCTTGGAATTTTAAAAATAATTAGGAAAAATAGTAGGCTTTGAAAATTTAAATATTTTTGCAAAAGTTATGCAAAATCCTTACCACAAGTGGGCGTTTTAATTTTAGTTTAGTTTTAGCATCGACATTGGATCGATTTATCGACATGTTTCTTATTTTATTTTCTGTTAAAAATTAATGAGTTTTCGTGTTTAATTGTGAAGCTTGAATGTTATTTAAATAGATAATGAAATAATAAAATTATGATTTACATTTATTATATAAAAAATAAAGCAATAATAAAAAAATCAATTTATTATAGGTAAATTATCAAATATAAATTATTATTAAAAAATGGGGGTCACAAAAAAATTATGAAATATTTGGTGGGCGGCGAGTATAAAAAGGTTAAGAACCACTGCCCTAGACCATCACTGACGCGCAATTAACTGATTGCCCCTGGAAGTCGGCTTCTTACAGAAACACAGCTTCCCTGTCATCAAATGTCACGGCACGCCACTGGTATACAATATTTATACATTTAAATTATACAATGATGAATTAGCGTTATAGCTTTATCCTTTTACTCGTTTATTACACAAATCAAGATAATACATCGATTGTTATTAAGATATTGTTATTTTATTTACAGATAGGAAGCACTTCAAAAGAAACTAGTCGCCCCATCTAACGTGTGTATTGAAAGGTCAAGTAAAAGAACACTTGCGAAATATTCCAAAGTTAAAGTCCAGTACGAAGAATATTTCCTGGGCTACGAAAATACGTAAGTGAAAACTCAAGTGGAACAAAACCAAGATGACTGTGAACTGTGATGATGTTGAAGAAGACGTGGAAACGACTCTTCGAGAGTCTAGTCATAAGAGGTAAATTTATTGGATAACATTTTCGCTGTTACCATAAGAATTATTTTGATAAAGGGTGGATTTTAGTTAATAAGAGAAATAGATATTGTTTTCGTTTAGAATATGTTTAAAGCTCTTTTTATGTTTATAAGTGGCTCAACTGTAATCAATAATGCTTTACAATACAAAACTAATTGAAAAATGAATCATCTTTACGAAAAGATTGCACGTTTTAAAAAATTACACTATCCGTTTAATTTCGTTGAAAAGGAAATTATTATTACATATGAGAAAGTTGCCCACCTATGTCGGACCCCGTCCCTCACCACCCGGTCGCCCAATTGTGGGCCTGGCCGAACCCATAATGGGCCTACTATAAGAGGCCCTCTTAGTGCCCACAGGGCGGAAAGAGTTAAAAAAAAAAAAAAAAAAAAAAAGAGTTGCCCACCAGTGGCCAAGCGGTTCTGTCGCTAAACACTGGGAGTTCGGTGGCGGGTTCGTGTCGCTCTCGGACGGGCTGGCCACGTGGAGTTTTCCGGGTTTTATCCACGTTTGTAACACCTGAATAGGCCCCAGTTTCCCTTACAAGACTTCCCGGAAAGCATTTCCCCTCGCGTAACATCACGCACCAGAGAAGGCAACGGGGAACCACTCTGATTGTAACTTCCCCAGGATACACCTTGGCGCCTTACTAACCACTTATTAACCTGCGCCAGGTGCTCGCCGACGTAAGGATTTCTGATATGGCACACAGAGATATGAGAAAGTTACGAAAGTGGATGTCTGACTAATCATGACGATAGAAATGTCAGTTTTTGACAGTATCTATATACAATTATTAATTGAAAGGAGGGTTGAGTTTTCCGACATAGTTTGAGTAAATGGCTGGGGTTAAAAATACGGTTCAGGTATTAAAACTCTTACGCTGTAAATGCCGCCGCCGAAGAAAGATTTGAGAATGGTGTGACGGAGTGGCCAAGATACAAAACTCTATGATTTAGATTTACCTAACCGTTTGAACGGCCCGTTGCTCACCGTTAATTATGCGTTAATTAAGAACACACTTTCAAATCACGAGAGAGCGTGAAATTTAATTCTATGTGAGATTGCCGGCCGCGAGTATTGTTTACGAAACACAAGAAAGACGAATGGCAAAATACAATTGTTTTGAATTGCAATTATCCGTGTTGCGCATCTATATATATAATCGGGATGGGTTAATAATAATAATAATAAGCGCAGAGCCCAAACGGTTAGGAGTTGAAAGTTGAAATTTTGTATACAGTATACATTCTCATGACGTACCCTAAGAAGGGACTTTTCGAAATTCCCCTGGGGAGAGACAGGATTAAGGCTTTAACAATGGAAGTGTTAAGAGAAAGCGACGTGCAAGATTTATAGGCGCAGATGCAGTTTTTTTGCGTTTTTGCGGGGAAATCGAACATATTTTTAGACCCATCTAAAAATTCTGTAATTAGTCTGGAAACGGGATACCTAATTCTTGCATTCTGTGAAAACGGGTAAGATTGACTATAATGTAATAATCTTAATCTTCGCTATTGTTACTTTTTGCCCGAGCAACACCTATCTGCTAGGTGTGAATAACTTCATAACGTGTACATGAAATTTTGACGGAACTATATTGGCATTCTTCGGTAGTACGCCTATCGCAGCCATTTTTGTGACGTATTGTCATCTACGTCACCATCAGCTTAGTTGAGACAGAGTATGGTTAAATATTGTTATCGAGAAAATTCAATTAGTACTAACCATATTCCTGAATAGTCCGGGAGAACTTCAACCAATATGCATTTTGCATTGGTTGCATTATTTAAGTAAAACAGAAGTGGGAAAAATGTGGATACGGACACCCAACTGTAGAAACTAGAGCCGTTTTGAGCTCAGCCGGGCACACGGATACCCCAAAATTCCTGGAACTCTTTTCGACCCGTCCGGTTCGTTTCCGGATCTCCAGGTCTCCAGAGGGGTAATCTGCCCATTACTTTAACCCGGTGTTTTTCGACTTTTTTTCTAACAGCGATATCTTCAATTCGGTAGGTTTTTCTTGTGACACTCCACACCGATAAAGTATAAAAAAAATTATACGACGAAAATAAAATATTTTATTTGTTAATACAGCAGAGAGTCGTTAATCGGAACCCTGGTAATCGGCACGATTTTCAGTCGGACTGTGTCGTGCTGAATCGAACGTTTTTGATACTAAATTTACTTCTAAAGTATAATTTTCATGTTTTTATATTCTTCAATATATTTACTTTGTACAAAATGCAGAAATAATTTTTAACGATACGATAGCGTCGATTATTATTATAAAAATTTTCGTTAGGCTTAAAATCGACGAAAATTCAACACGAAGCGACACGCAACGGAGAAAAATTTGAACATCGGACAGGTTAATATATTTTTTCGTACATAATTGGTAATCGGAACAAATGACTAATCTGAACAACCCCAGTCCCCAATTGATTCCGATTTTCGACTCTCTACTGTACCAAATAACGCTTCTAGCTCAACTTTAGATTGAATTAGTTAGCCTAATAAACAGGGTTGTAATAAATTGGAGGGCTCATCACATCAGGGGCTGACTGGAATAAATAGACTAGATTTTACTAAAAATAGCCTTTAATTAACCTCAATCAAATTTTAGTGGGAATGCATTTCGGGTACAAAGGCCCCTCAGGGCCGGCCTTCTCGATAAAGGGGCCCGGGTGCAAGAAACTATTTGGGCCCAAATGTTTTTTTAAAATAAAAAAAATTTACAAACACGAACATATATTAATGCATGTTTATTTAAAGCGTGATTTTGTTCTTGCTAATACATTAATTACTTCAGAAAAATTACTAAAAATACTGCATTCTTGATAATGTTGGGGCCCCCTCAATCGCGGGGCCCCGGTGCGTAACATCCGCCGCACCCCCCCGATGGCCGGCCCTGAGGCCCCTCATCGGCCTACATACAATATAAACACCAATATCCATCAAGACCATCATAACGTTAGTAGTAAACCAAGACTAAAACATTTTCTGTATATATACAGTGCACTGTTTACATAATGTAACTAATATCTTACAATATACTAAAAACCAAAAATTACCGAGCATATAATTTATCCGGGACCGGTAAATTTCTCTCCTTTCTTTTTCCAAATTCCGGAGATAATTCCACTATTAATAATAAATTATTGTAAATTGTATTATAAACTGAAAAGGACGAATTGAATCTATGAATTGAATGATTTATAAATGCTAACTAACAGTGATATTGAACAGCATTTAAAGTCTGAAAAACATAAAAATGCCGATCGTACCGCCGCTTCGAGTTCTTCGATGTTAACCTTTTTTCAAGAAATCGGACGCACCAACTTTAAAGGATTTGGATATCGCCGCGGCAGAAGGCGTCTGGGCTTATCACACGATACAAGAAAACCACAGTTTTCGCTCTAATGATTGTGCGTCGAAATTAATTCAATCATGTTTTGATCCCAAATTTACATGCGCGCGTGTAGCAAACATTTACGGATACGGTTACGTTACGGAGTTTATAACGCGACCTTACACACCAACAGAGGGCGTATTCGAAATCTTGGCGTCAGTCCAGTGGGATGCTGGCGTTTTCGAGTGAACAAACGCTGACTGCAGGAGATATCGAGAAAGTAAAAAAGAAAAATGGCGAATAATATGGACACGTTACGTTAGATCTATTTTTGTACTTCGTTTACTTTCCCGGCTTTATATAGCCTATACATAACAAGGGAAGGTAAATGGAATTGTGTCAAATATGACTCTCAGAGTTTTTTGCAAATCTTCGCTTTTTGAAACCACCTGAATCCGCCGTAAAAAAGCAAAAAAAAAAAAAAAAAATTATAGATATCACGAAATCAGAAGCTATTGTAGTAAATGTTTGACGCCTACAGCAATGAAAGAATTAAAAGATGATCTTGATAAGTCCAATTGTATTACAATACAGTACTAAACGACGCTTCAAACCACGGTAACAAGAAAATATACCCTATTCTAGTGCGCTTTTTTCAACCTTACGTAGGTGTGCAAGTAAAAATTTTAGATCTCCAAGACCAACCAGGTGAGACTTCTGACATCATTGTCGATTATTTAAACCAAGTGTTGACAGATAATAATTTGACAGCAAAAGTCGTGGCATTTTGCGGAGACAATGCCAACGTCAATTCCGGAGGTGCGGCTAGGCGAGGAACTAACAATGTGTTAACGAAATTGCAATCATCACTGAAAAAGTCATTGATAGGTATTGGATGTGGAGCCCATGTAATTCACAATGCAATAAAATCTGCTGCAGACAGGCTACCCTTAGATTACGAAAGCATTATTGTGAAGATATATTCAATTTTTTATGTTTACACGATTCGAGTTGAAGCTCTAAAAGAGTTTTGCCCCGAAACTGAAACGGAATATCAACAAATGCTCGGCTATAGCAAAACTAGATGGCTTGCTCTTATGCCTGCCTTGGAAAGGGTTTTAAAAATGTATCAGCCATTAAAAAACTACTTTTTGAGTATTGAAAAATGTCCCCTGTTGACTAAAAAACTTTTTTGAAGATCCCACATCCGAATTGTGGCTTTATTTTTTACACGCTCTGTCAGCAAGTTTTCATCAAGCTGTATTGAAACTGGAAGGTCAGATTGTATCGGCAATTGAAGCTGCAAAAGAAATCAATCAACTAGAAGACAATTTGACTCAGAAACAGACCAATCAGTTTCTTCCATTTATGGTCCGTCAATTAATAGTGAAATCGAAAAATAATGTTACTGACATAGATGAAGAGTTTGTGAAAAGGGCGGCTACAGAATTCTATCAAACAAGCCGTGAATATCTGGAGCAGTGGACTTGCTTTCTTACCAAAGAAATGGAGATATTTTATTGGGCAGATTTAAAAAAGGTCCCCGCATGGGAAGACGTTCAAAAATCTCTGGATGTATTAATTGAAAAGGAATATATTGACTGTAATAAAGATGCAGAAGTTTTTGACGAATTTTCGTTAATTTGTAACTACATTACATCGCAGAAAGTAACCGAATGGAATAATCTAAATGTTTCCACGGAAACTCGTTGGGTGGAAGTATTCAAACACTTTCGAGCCAACAATCTTCAGCGTAAAAACTTTTCTATTTTAATTGAATATATTTTATGTTTGCCTGCTACAAATGCTTCAGTAGAAAGAGTATTTTCTATGATGAACTAATTGTGGCCATCTGAGAAGACCCAGTTACAAATTTCAGTTCTAAAGGCGATGTTGATAATTAAGGTGAATATAAAAAAAAACGCGCCAAGAGTTTCATTCTTACTTAAAATCATCACCAGCTATATTAAAGCAAATTTGTTCCTCTGATAAATATAAATATAACTAAACGTTTCGGGTATATATATATTTTTAATTCGTAACTTTTAAGCTAACTTAAAGTTATTTATTCAGAAAAAGTCAAAGAGTGTTTTTTTTTTATTGACTACCTGTTAATTAACCTAAATAAACCAATGTCCCATTTTGAGTCAAAAAATAAATGGTTACGTTATTTAAATGCCAATTCTCGCTTTGAGAAAAACACATATAACATCTATTAATTTAGATATACCTATTAATCGTAATTATCTCGTTATAATTTGCAATATTTATTTTATATTGTCTACCAAAGTTAAATTTTATTCCGCTTTGATTTCCAAATTGCTTCAATTTTACGAAAGAATCGCCATTCGTCATAAATTTTTTTGTCGACATATTTAATTTAGGCATTGGTCTTTCTCTTTTAATAACGTTTTCTTTTTCATTATATGGTCTCGAACCAAAACTTTTTTAAAATAAATTTTTGAATCACTAGCCACGATATAAGGGCTAAAATTAAAATTATAAAAAAAAACTTACTTGGTAAAACAAAATGTGTGATGAATATACATACCTAGTACAAAAAATTCTTCAATTGTACGAATATACTTTTAAAGAAACTTATAATTAAATATAACTTTGTGAAGAAACGTACATAAAAATAACAAAATATTCTTTACTTTTTAAATCTTAAAACAATCCACTTAGTGAAATAGCTCCCTACGAGTGGCTAATGAATGGAATCGGAGACGGTCCAGGTAGGCGTGTGCGTGCCAAATCCCGAGGGTGCCGATACCGATCAATGTCAAATGCCTCTTTTGTCGCATCACTAGTATATCTCAAAGGACGCCACAGGGCTGTTGTAAATTTTAAACGTTTCTCACCATAGCTGTAAAAATCTAAATATGTTAAACTTAACAGATTGTCGTCGTTCGTTTTCTAACTAATTCGTTTTAGGACCGAGTGTTCACGAAAATTTCCAAAATTTCCAACTTTTCGGTCACTCTCGTTGAACTGGAAAAATTTCAGTCTTTATTACATCTAATATTATGAAGAGATCAGTCCCCACTGGACTCGGCAAGAGATTGGTTCGGTTAAGCTTCTGTTTAAGTAAAATTTCGGCTCTTTCATCAGGGTTTTATTTATGTCCCTAATTCCCTATAGAAATAAGTCGAAACCAGTTACTTTGTACCTGAATATCTGTAGTCTTGGGAAAACAGTGGAAAGAGAAATTTTTATGACAACCGATACATAAATTGTAAATTTAAGGAATATAAATTCTAGAGCTTTTTTGTACCTCGTGCGTCTCATTCATTAAGTTTAGTTGATGCTGCCAAAGGAACAGTTAATTTTTTAACATTATACAAGAATTGTACACGTTTTTTCTGCATCCCCTTACTAAATTGTAATATCACTGGTTTAACATTGAAATCCGGACGGCCGGATGGCCGAGCGGTAAAGGTGGCAGCCTGCCGCTCTGGGGGACCCGGGATCGAATCCGAACGGGTCGAGTAATCCCAGGAATTTTTCGGGGGTGGTCCGTTCGGATATGTCGGGGCCCCGTCCCTCACCACCCGGTCGCCCCATTGTGGGCCTGGCCGAACCCATAATGGGCCTACTAAAAGAGGCCCTCTTAGTGCCCACAGGGCGAAAAGAGTTAAAAAAAAAAAAAAAAAAAAAAAACATTGAAATCCGTAAGTAATATAAGATGGAAGAGCAGAATAAACGCAGAATAAATATATCAAATATTTTAATGGATTTTTTTTTACTCCTGTCAACTATACAGAACTGTCATAAAAGCATGCCAGTAAACTCCTACCGGTTGGGTTAAGTTATAAATCTATTTTTTTAATAGTCTACTCATGATTCACATAATGGGGCGCGGGCGGCCGAATATTTAGCATGCAGGCAGCTAACAGCCCAGAACCGGTTCTGGATAGAAACATTGGAAACGTTATACGTGTGTAGCATCCAGTGACGTGCGTGTGAGGTTGGTGCTCTATAAAGCGCATGCGTCCAATGCCTATAATCTGGCTGTTTGGAAGCTGACCCGGTTTAGATATTCCTTCTGCCACTGATATTCGAATATACAATAGTACAATAGCAATCTTATCGTTTTTTCAACATGTAGTATAAGAAATTTCTAATAATAAAATTACATAATGCAGTTATAACAAAAAATTAATTAATTCAAAGTACGTTAAAATATGAGAATTTATATTTTAGAAAATGGAAGGGAAGGTCATTGGAAGGTGGAAGCGGTGGAGGCTTCCAATGACGGCACGCCACTGCTGTTAATCAATTTATATACGGTTACTATTTAATTGCCAAGCATAAACCGAAGCACCGA